>NC_069389.1:82088358-83319192 GCF_027475565.1 Acinonyx jubatus
AGCCACTTTGGTAAACACTCCTGTTATTTCTAATGATGTGAATGTATTTAAAAAAATTACTTTCCAAGTTTATTTACTTATTTTGAGAGAGAGAGAGAGACAGAGAGAGAAACAGAGCGCACAGGTGGGGCAGGGCAGAGAGAGAGGGAGAGTGAGAATCCCAAGCAGAATCTGTATTGTCAGTGCGGAGACTTAGGTGGGTCTTGATCTCATGAACTGTGAGATCATGACATGAGCTGAAATCAAGAGCTGGATGCTTAACCAACTGAGCTACCCCGGCACCCTAATGTGAATGTATATTATTTGCATTTTCTAAAGAAATTATCACATCATCTACAAATAGTCGCATTTTTTTTTCCTTTCCAATCCTTGTATGCATTATTGTCTTACTTCACTGGATAGGATTTCCAGTACAATACTGAAAACTGGCAATAATGGGTTTCTTTGTCTTGTTCCTGATTTTAGTGAGACTGCTTCCAATATGTGCTCATTTAAAGTAATGCTAACTTTAGGATTAATTTACAGATGCTTTTTATCAGGTTAAGAAATCTCTTCAATTTCTTTTATTTATTTATTTATTTATTCATTCATTCATTCATTCATTTAGTTAGTTATTTTTGAGAGAGCATGTGTGCATGAGTAAGCAAAGAGCAGAGAAGGAGTGAGAATCACAAGGTGCAGAGAGAGAGGGAGAGAGAGTGTGGAGCCAGGAGCAGGGCGCAAGCTCACCTGATGTGGGATTTGAACTCATGAACTGTGAGATCATGACCTGAGCCAAAGTTGGATGCTTAACTGATGGAGTCACCAAGATACCCAAGAAATCTCTTCTATTTCTAATTTAAGAAGAGTTTTCTTTTTGTCATAAATAGGTTTCAAATTTGATGAAAAGTCTTTTCATATGTACTGAAATGATCATGTGATTTTCCATAAAAATTTGTTAATATATTAAAGTATATTTATAGATTTTCTTGCATAGCTGGGATAAAGTCCATCTGGTTATAATAAATTGTATTTTTATATGCTGTTGCATTTGATTCGCTAATATTTTGTTAGGATTTTTGCATCTGTATTCATAAATTAATGTAATCGATAATCTTCATTTCTCATAATTCTTTGTGTTCTGGTGTCAGGGTATACTTGTCTTGCAGAATAAGTTAGGTGATAATCCCTCATTTTCTATTATATTAAAGTGGTTGCATAAAATTGGAGCTATCTCTTTCTTGAAAGTTTGGTAGAGCTTGTCTATAAAACAGTCTTCATCTAGTGTTTCCTTTGAAGGAAGATTTTAATCACTATATCTTGAAAATAGTTTTAAGGTGATTTAAGACTTTTAAATTCCTTTTTGAGTGAGTTCCGGTAAGTTATATTTTTTGACAGATTTGTCCATTTCTCCAAAGTTCTTAAAAGTGTTGGCCTTCAGTTTTGATGACACTGTTTTATTATCTTTCAAAATACTATTATTTGGAGATCCAACATGGCGGAGAAGTAGGGGGACCCAAAATTCCCTCATCCCTCAAACACAGCAATGTTGAGGCTAAAGGACTTTGAATTCCAAGAGTACAGGCTGTAAAGTGACAGAGACATCTCCAGGGGCCCATGGGGACAACCTGGCAGGCCATAGGTGTGTGATTCTGAACTGGGAGAGATAAAACGGGCAGTGTAGGCACAGATGGGAGGGATCCCCTTCTGTGGAGAGAAAAAGGGAAGAGAAAGAGAGATTGTGGAAGTGTGTATCTGGACAAGAGAAAAACAACAGACAAGGACAGAGAACGATCCAATCTCTAACTGCGGGGCTTTCTCCAGACTGGGGCCGGCTGCCCTGTTCACACACCTGGGGAGGAGGGGAGCCAGCCCTGGGCTAGGTAACTAGTCTAGAGGTGCAGTCTGCAGTAGAACAAAGCAATTACCTCCCTGGAGTGCTGTGGGAAGAAGGTATATAAACGTTCAAAGGACAAAGACTGCCTGTGCCCACCAGCCAGAGGCGATATATTGGCGACATGGAGCAGCACTTCCCTGGAACCAGGTGCATGGAGCAGACACTAAAAGACATCAGGGTTTAAAGCCCAGCCAAGTGCCAGGGAGGCACGGGAGTCAGCAGAGTAGGACAAACTGCCTCATTCGCGCCCACAGCACTGTGAAGATGGCCTGAACAGAGTGGTTTGTGAGACCTGGTCCATGGAGGAGAGATCGAGGTGTCACCATTTTTCTTCCCATCACCAACAAGGTGGGGCTTCAGGGAACGTATAGTGGGCCCACAGTGGAGGCAGGACCGGCCTACACCAAACCACGCCCCTCCACGCCAGGTAACTGCATATCTACTAGAGCAGGATTGACGCTGACCAACCAGGCAGCCCCTCCTCCAGACCAGCACTGCCACCAGTTCCAAGGCACACAGTAGTTTTGCATTTTCTGATTTAGTTCTTGGACAAAATTTATATATATATATTTTTTTCCTTCCTTTTCTCCCTCTTATTTATTCCCTTCTCTAGTCTCATTATTCTAGTTTTTGGTTTGTTTAAGAAGACATATTTAATCTATTCTCTTTATACCTGTTCTATATCCCTTTCTTTATCTCTCTCTCTCTCTCTCTCTCTCTCTCTGGGTTAAGCTGTATAGTTTTTCTGCCTGGTCAATTTTCTTTTCTTTTCTTTTTCCCTGCCCCTGTCACTTTTCTCTTTGTATGGGATAAGGTCCTTTCTTTCAACACTGCCCTCACTCTGTTGTTTTGTTGGTGCTGGTATTTTTCTTTGCTTGTTTTCCTTTCCAGGGCTATGTAAAGGAACAAATCAAAGCACACCTGGTGGAGAGTCCAAAACATCACTACAAGTAGGGAGATAAAGCAACCATAGTCACAACAACAGAGAGAAAGTAACACATTCCAAAAAACACCTCCTGAAGGGCCAGGCCCTGGACAGTGTATGACCCCTCTTTACTATAGTAGTGCTCACAGGTGTAGGACACATAACAAGCTTTTAAAACTCATAAGGGACAGAAAACTAGTCAAAATGATGAAACGAAAGAATTCTCCTCAAAAGGAATTCCAGGAAGAAATGACAACTAAAGAATTTATTAAAACAGATATAAACAATATAACTGAACAAGAATTTAGAATAATAGTCATAAGATTAATTGCTGGGCTTGAAAAAGGCATAGAAGAAAGCAGAGAACCTATTGCTGCAGAGATCAAAGAACTAAAAGTCATGATAAATTTAAAAATTCTGTAAAGAGGTGCAAAATAAACTAGAGGTGGTGACAGCAAGGATTGAAGAGGCAGAGGGGAGAACAGATGAATTAGAAGATAAAATTATTGAAAAAGAGGAAGCCGAGGAAAAGATAAAAAAAATTCTAGACCATGAGGGGAAACTTAGATATCTAAGTGACTCAATGAAATGTAAGACTATCCATATCATAGGAGTTCCAAAAGAAGAAGAGAGAGACAAAGGGGCAGAAGATGAACTTCAACATATCATAGCTGAGAGCTTCCCCAATGTGGGGAAGGAAACAGACATTGAAATCCAGGAGGCACAGAGGACTCCCTTCAATCATAACAGGAATAAGTCTTCTGCACAACATATCATAGTGAAACTAGCAAAATACAAAGATAGAGAATTCTGAAAGCAGCTAGGGACAAATGGGCCTTAACCTACAAGGGTAGACACATAAGGGTAGTAGCAGACCTATCTACTGAAACTTGGCAGACCAGAAGGGAGTGACAGGAAATATTCAATATTCAAATATTCAAAGTGCTGAATAGGAAAAATATGCAGCCAAGAATCCTTTCAGCAAGGCTCTCATTCAGAATAGAAGGAGAGATAAAGGTTTTCCCAGACAAACAAAAACTGAAGGAGTTCATCATCACTAAGCCAGCCCTCCAAGAGATCCTAAGGGGGACCCTGTGAGTGGAATGTTGCAAAGAGACCACAAAGAACTGGAAACATCACTACAATCATGAAATCTACAGATAACACAATGACTCAAAATCCATATCTTTCAATAATAACACTGAATGTAAATGGACTAAATGTTCCATTCAAAAGACATAGGGTATCATACTGGATAAAAAAAAAAAGACCCATCTATTTTCTGTCTACAAGAGACTATTAGACCATTTTAGAACTGAGGACACCTTCAGATTGAAACTGAGGGGATGGAAAACCATCTATCATGCTACTGGAAGTCAAAAGAAAGCTGGAGTAGCCATACTTATATCAGACAAACTAGATTTTAAACTAAAGGCTGTAACAAGAGATTAAGAAGGGTATTACATCATAATTATGGGGTCTATCCATCAAGTAAAGTTAACAATTATAAATGTTTATGCACTGAATTTGGAAGCACCCAAATATATAAAACAATTAATCACAAACATAAGCAATCTTATTGGTAAGAATGTTATAATTGCAGGGGACTTTAATACACCACTTACAACAATAGACAGATCACCTAGACAGAAAATCAATAAAGAAACAATGGCCCTGAATGATACACTGGGCAGGATGGACTTGACAGATATATTCAGAATTTTTCATCCTAAAGCAGCAGAATACATTCTTCTCAAGTGCACATGGAACATTCTCCAAGATGGATCACATACTCGGTCACAAAACAGCTCTCAATAAACACAGAAAACTGGGATCATACCATGCACATTTTCAGATCACAATGCTATGAAACATGAAGTCAACCACAGGAAAAAAATTTGGAAAAACTCAAATGCATGGAGATTAAAGAACATCCTACTAAAGAATGAATGGGTCAACCAGGCAATTAGAGAAGAAATTAAAAAAAAAATATGGACAAAAATGAAAATTAAAACACAACAGTCCAAACCCTTTGGGATGCAGCAAAGGGAGTCCTAAGAGGGAAATATGTTACAATCCAGGCCTATCTCAAGAAAAAAGAAAAATCCCACATACAAAATCTAACAGCACACTAAAGGAACTAGAAACAGAACAGCCATGAACCACAAGGTCAGCAGAAGAAGAGAAATAATAAATAGCAGAGCAGAAATAAACAATATAGAATCCAAAATAACAGTAGGAAAGATCAATGAAACTAAGAGCTGTTCCTTTTGAAAAAATAAAATTGATAACCCCCTAGTCATACTTCTCAAAAAGAAAAGAGACAGGGCCCAAATAGATAAAACAACGAATGAAAATGGACTTATCACAACCCTCAGAAATCCTAGAAATGTCCAGAAATGGATAAATTCCTAGACACCCACACACTACAAAAACTCAAACAGGAAGAAATAGAAAATTGAACAGACCCATGACTAGTAAAGAAATTGAATCAGTTATCAAAAATCTCCCAACAAATAAGAGTCCTGGGTCAGATGGCTTCCCTGGGTAATTCTACCAGACATTTAAAGCAGAATTAATACCTATCCTTCTCAAGCTGTTTCAAAAAATGGGAACAGAAGGAAAGCTTCCAGATTCATTCTATGAAGCCAGCATTACCTTGATTGCCAAACCAGACAGAGACCCTGCAAAAAAGGAAAATTACAGGCCAATATCCCTGAAGAACATGGATGCAAAAATTCTCAACAAGATACTAGCAAATCAAATTCAGCAGCATATAAGGAGAATTATTCACCATGATCTTGTAGGATTAATTCCTGGGCTGCACGGCTGGTTCAGTATTCGTAAATCAATCAATGTGTTACATCACATTAATAGAAGAAAGGATAAAAACCATATGATCCTGTCAATAGATGCAGAAAAAGCATTTGACAAAATACAACATCCTTTCTTAATAAAAACCCTCAAGAAAGTGGGAATAGAATGGGAACATACTTAAACATCATAAAAGCCATATACAAAAAGCCCACAGCTAATATCATCCTCAATGAGGAAAAACTGAGAGCTTTCCCCCTGAGATCAGGAACACTACAGGGATGTCCACTCTCAGCACTGTTGTTTAACATACTTTGGAAAGCCTAGTATCATCAATAAGACAAAAAAATGAAATCAAAGGCATCCAAATTGGCAAGGAAGAAGTCAAGCTTTCACTTTTCACAGACGACATGATACTCTACATGGAAAACCCGATAGATTCCACCAAAAGTCTGCTAGAACTGATACATGAATTCACGAAAGTTGCAGGGTACAAAATCAATGTACAGAAATAGGTTGCATTTTTATACATCAAGAATGAAGCAACAGAGAAATCAAGAAATTGATCCCATTTACAATTGCACCATGAACCATAAAATCCCTAAGAATAAACCTAACCAAAGATGTTAAAGATCTGTATCCTGAAAACTATAGAAAACTTAAGAAGGAAATTAAAGAAGACACAAAGAAATGGAAAAACATTCCATGTTCATGGATTGGAAGAATAAATATCATTAAAATGTCAATACTACCCAAAGCAATCTACACATTCACTGCAACCCCAATCAAAATTGCACCACCATTCTTCTCAAAGCTAGAACAAACAATCCTAAAATTTGTATGGAACCACAAAAGTCCCTGAATAGCCAAAGTAATGTTGAAAAAGAAAACCAATGTGGGAGGCATCCCAATCCCAGACTTTAGTCTCTACTACAAAGTTGTAATCATCAAGACAGTATGGCATTGGCACAAAAACAGACACATAGACCAATGGAATAGAATAGAGAACCCAGAAATGGACCCGCAAATTTATGACCAGCTAATCTTTGACAAAGCAGGAAAGAGTATCCAATGGAAAAAAGACAGTCTCTTTAGCAAATGTTGCTGGGAGAAGTGGATAGCGACATGCAAAAAAAAATGAAACTAGACCACTTTCTTACACCATACACAAAAATAAACTCAAAATGGATGAAAGACTTCAATGTGAGATAGGAAACCATAAATACCCTAGAGAAGAAAGCAGGCAACAACCTCTTTGACCTTAGCTGCAGCAATTTCTTGCTCAACACACCTCCAAAAGCAAGGGAATTAAAAGCAAAAATGAACTATTGGGACCTCATCAAGATAAAATCTTCTGCACTGCAAAGGAAACAACCAACAAAACTAAAAGGCAACCTCTGGAATGGGAAAAGATATTTGCAACTGACCTATCAGATAAAGGGTTAGTATCCAAAATCTATAAAGAACTTAGCAAACAAAATCAAATTGCAAATCAGTTGCATTCTTATACACAAATAATGAAGCAACAGTAAGACAAATAAAGAAACTGATCCCATTCACAATTGCACCAAGAAGCATAAAATACCTAGGAATAAACCTAACCAAAGATGTAAAATATCTGTATGCTGAAAACTATAGAAAGCTTATGAAGGAAATTGAAGAAGATACAAAGATATGGAAAAACATTCCGTGTTCATGGATTGGAAGAATCAATATTGTTGAAATGTCAATACTACCCAAAGCTATCTACACATTCAATGCAATCCCAATCAAAATTGAAGCAGCATTCTTCTCAAAACTAGAACAAGCAATCCTAAAATTCATATGGAACCACAAAAGGCCTCGAATAGCCAAAGTAATTTTGAAGAAGACCAAAGCAGGAGGCATCACAATCCCAGGCTTTAGCTTCTACTACAAAGCTATAATCATCAAGACAGCATAGTACTGGCACAAAAACAGACACTAGAACTAGTTCTGAACTAGAACTAGTTCTGAAACCCCAGAACTAGACCCACAAACGTATGGCCAACTCATCTTTGACAAAGCAGGAAAGAATATCCCATGGAAAAAAAGACAGTCTCTTTAACAAATGGTGCTGGGAGAACTGGACAGCAACATGCAGAAGAATGAAACTAGACCACAGGTTTTTTCCTGCCTTCTCCTCTAGGGTTTTGATGGTTTCCTGTCTCACATTCAGGTCCTTCATCCATTTTGAGTTTATTTTTATGTTTTCACTCATATGTAAAACTTGAGAAACTTAACAGAAGACAATGGGGGAAGCGAAGGGGAAAAATGGTTACAAACAGAGAGGGAGGGAGACAAACCATAAGAGACTCTTAAATACAGAGAACAAACTGTGGGTGCGGGGTAGAGGGGAAAGTGGGTGATGGGTGTTTAGGAGGGCACTTGTTTGGATGAGCACTGAGTGTTGTATATAAGTGATAAGCCATGGGAATCTACCCCCAAAACCAAGAGCACACTGTACACACTGTACGTTAGCCAATTTGAGAATAAATGATAATATAAATAAATAAATAAATAAATAAATAAGAAACTACCAACAAACAGAAAATACTATTATTTGTAGTTATGCCCCCTCTTTTCATTCATATATTTTATATCTTCTCTTTTTCTCCCCCCTTGATCAATCTGGTTAGAAGTTTGTTTTGCTACCTTCCTTCCAAGGAGAAAATGCACTGGTTGTGAATATTTGTTCGTTTTAAATATCTTTTAAATGTTTATTTTTTTTTTACAGAAAGAGAGAAAGTGTGTCAGCACAGAGCGTAATGTAGGAATCAAAATCACAAACCATGAGATCATGACTTGAGCCAAAATGAAGTGTTGTACACTTACCTGACTGAGCCACCCAGGCACCCCTGTATATTTGTGTTTTTTAATTTCCTTCATTTATAAGCTTACATTTATTATATCTTTCCATGTATTTTCATTGGGCTTATTCTCTTGGGTTTTTTAAAAATAACTTCTTAAGAAAGACAATGATCTCATCATTTTTTTTTTTTACTTTCTCTTTATTATAGGGTTTTAAGGCTATAAATCTCCCTAAAAATACTACTTTTATTTATACCCTGGAAGTTTTATTATATATTTTTACTTTATTCAGTTCTAGGTATCTTTAAGTTTCCATTGAATATTTTGCCATTAGGGCCCAAGTGATTGAGCTGCTTGCTTTGCAGCCTGACCATCCTGGAGAATCTCCTAATGCTCTGGGCCTCATTCAGAGCATTGACAGAATTGACAGAATTATGAGTTACCTGCTAAATGCATCAAATGAGCTCATTAAAATATGGTATAGGTTGCCACCAAATTGCAAAGAAGCCCCCAAGTATTGTGTCTTTTTATTTAGTGGTTGGAGCTGTCAGATTCAGAAACTTATTTTTCTCATTGGAGAGAATACCCCAGTATATCTCTGGCCAGTGGACCTCTAGAAACTTCAATGAGGTAGCAGGCCCCCGATTTTCATGGATTTTAATCTTCCTACCACCAAGGCATCTGAAGTTCCTGAAAATCCCTATCACCATGATGTCATCAATAATAGTATACTATTTGGAGTGCCTGGGTGGCTCAGTCTGTTGAGCATCCAACTCTTGATTTCAGTTCAGGTCATGATCCCAGAGTTGTGGGATCAAGCCCCACTTCAGGCTCCATGCGAAGCATGGAGCCTGCTTGGGATTCTTTCTCTCTCTCCCTGTGCCCATCTCCCTTGGTCAATCAATCTCTCTCTCTCTCTCTCTCTCTCTCTCTCTCTCTCTCTCTCTCTCTCTCTTCCTCTCAAAAATAAAATAAATAAAACAAAATAAAATATTATTCTAGCATCATTAGCATGATGTCCTATGGGGTAATCAATGTTCTCATGTTCTAAATTATGACCAAAAAGTTTATGTATCCCTGTAATAAAAGTGTCCATCTAAGATCAGTACCTGTTATATTAGGAAAAGTTGCTTCTGGTCTTTCCTGCTGAGTGGTACAGACGTAAATAAGCATTTGCCAGATTGATAACTGCATACCAGGTGCTGAGTGTTCCAGGTGTTCCAGTCTCTTTAAGAGGCTACATCTAGAACAGCAGCTGCAATTTGGAGTTTTTCACTGATTAAGCTGTCAGTCCCAAAGACCTGAGTCTTCAGCAAAGGCAAATAAACTGCTTAAATGGGAAGTGATAGGGATCACAATCCCTTCGCACATCTTGGATATCACTACTCTGCTTTTCCCAGGAATATAGTGTTAACTCTTGGTGTACTCTTTTGGTGGGGATAGAAGTTCCATACGCCTTCACTTGGCCCTTCTTTCTGTAATAGTCCTTGCTTTACAGGTTTGGGAGATTTGGCAATTACCAAATAATAATTTCAATTTATGCATTTGGGAACTGGAGAAATAGTCACACGATCAGTTTACAGACCTACTGAGCCCACTGTGAGATGACCAGAATTCCATTTTGTCATCTGATTCCTATAAGCCCCTGCTTATAAGCACCAGTAAAACAGTGATGTTTTGGATCCCCTGGGATGAACATAATGCAAACCATGTCCAATGATCCCTAAAGGTTTTAGGTATTTCCCTTTCCCCAGTATGCAAAAATCCTGGTAAGTGACTACAAGTTCCTTTTGGTAAATCTATGAAGAAAGATGTATAGTACATACTCATCATGTATGTATTATAGGATCCTTCCTAAAGGGGCTTTGTCCTGGGAATTGTCTCATGTTTGGGAATTGGGTAAGGAACCATGTTATACACATCCAGTAGGAATTTAGTAGGCTGTTCACCTATTTTATTCCAAAAGCCTCATGAATAATTAACTACTATCTAAGTCCTATGCAGGTCAAACCATTCTGAATAATATTCTTGCTCTGCTGCCTATTACAGTAAACATGCTCACCTTGCCTCTGGTGGTTAGGTAGGTGTTGCTGGTTGCTATCTGCATTCTTTGATGCCATCATTCCCACTGAAATAGGGGGTTCCATTTCCCACCTTCATCTCCAAACTACAGCCAGTATAATGGTTATTTTAAATCCTTTTTTGGGGTAAAATATTACACACACTCAGAAAAATGCTTAAAATAAAAATGTACAGCTTAGTGAATTATGGTAAAGTGAATATTTGTAGATCATGCAAATTACAAAATAGAGCAAAGACTATACCCAGAAATCCTCTGCATGCCATTTTATAGTCAAATAACTCTCCCTTTCACCAAAGTATAGCTATTATCCTACTTTTTATGCAAGCATTACATTACATTTATTTATAATTTTACCACCTTAACATGCATCTCTAAACACATAATAATATTTGGCCTATTTCTGAACCTTGCTTAAATGAGGTATATATTGGAAGTTTACCTTAAATGGGAGTCTATATTATTTTATCTGGTTTCTTTTGCTCATCTTTATAGTTATGAAATTTATCCAAGTTGTCACATGTAGCTATAGTTCATTTTGATTGTTGTATAGTATTCATTTCATGAATGTACTACAATTTATACATTCTGTTGAAAAACATCTGGGTTATTTTGTTTGGTGCTGTTACAATAATGCTATAATGAATATTCTTCTATATGTCAATTGATGTACATGTGCATGCTTTTCTGTTGGGCATATACTCAGAAGCAGAATTGTCACCCTCCCGTGTATTTTCCCATACTATTGCCTCTCCATGGATCTTTCTCAACATGTTCTTCAAACTATATATTTGTTTACAAATTCTCTCTTCCTCTGCATCTAAACTCCATTTAATTCAGCCACTAATTATTTTCTTTAATGTTGTTTTTAATGTTTATATATTTTTGAAAGAGAGACAGAGCACAAGCAGGAGGGGGCAGAGAAAGAGAGGGAGACACAGAATCGGAAACAGGCTCCAGGCTCTGAGCTATCAGCACAGAGCATGATGCGTGGCTTGAAATCACAAGCCAGGAGATCATGACCTGAGCTGAAGTCTTACAACCATCTGAGCCACCCAGGCGCCCGCTAACCACTAATTCTTAATGTCAATTATTACATTTTGTACTTATAGAATTTCTATGTTTTTAATTTTTTTTAATGTTTATTCTTGAGAGAGAGAGAGACAGAAAGAGAGACAGAGAGACAGAGAGAATGAGTGGGTAAGGGGCAGAGAGAGAGAGAGGGAAACACAGAATCTGAAGCAGGCTCCAGGCTGGAGCTGTCAGCACAGAGCCTGACATAGAACTCGAACTCACAAACTGCGAGATCATGACCTGAGCCAAAGTCTGACACTTATCCAAGTGAGCCATCCGGGCGCCCCTAGAATTTCTATTTTTAAAATCTTCTTTAGGGCCCCTGGGTGGCTCAGTTGGTTAAGAGTCAGACTTCAGCTCAGGTCATGATCTTATGGTTTGTGAGTTCAAGCCCCACATCCGGCTCTCTGTTGTGGGCACAGAGCTCTCTTCAGATCCTCTGTTTCCCTCTTTCTGCCCCTTCCCTACTCATGCTCGCTCTTGTTCTCTCAAAAATAAATAAACATTTTTTAAAAGAATGCTTTATATTTTCCTGCCCCTGATCTGTTTAAAATTTCAATCATTTCCTTTATCTTTAGAAACTGGCAAACATAGTCATTTTAAAATCTACATCTCAAAATTTCAATATGTGGAGTCACATGGGTCTTTTTCTATGCTCTGTTTTTCTTCTATTTCTTGATCAAGTTGCCTGCTTTGGTTTATCTTTCACATACTCCAGATGCTATATTAAAACATTTGATTTTAGAAATAATGTGAAGCTTGAAAAATGTTATCTTCCAGAAATGGAGTATTTTTTGTTGCTTCTGCCAGGTACCTGGGAACATTAGCAGTCCGGGTTCATGTTAATCCAATATTAGGATTGAGATTTTCTGGGTCATCACAATGACTCAGAGCTGAGTTGCAATCTTTATGAAAGTTATTTTACTTCCAATCCTAGGGTGCAATTCTCTAGGTTTCCAGCCCAAAGGGTAGGAGTTTTACCAGGACTTCTACTCAGTGGCCTTAATAAATCATGTGCAGGTTTCTGAGGTAGCACATTGAAGTCAGAGATTATTTTAGTTATACCCATTTCTACAAATCCTATCAAAAAGTATGCTTTCCCCCCTTGATTTGTGTCCTTAAATACTTTCCTACTTATATGCCACAAGTTTATGCTGACACAAATTAACAGCATATTGGAATGCTTTCAGCATGTGCTCGTTCTTTTCTCAAATCAGACTTTGAGGGGTGGTAACACTATGGGATATTTCAGGAATGCAGGACCACCTTCATCAATAAGTGAGAAGGGGCTTCTTATGCTGGCAAAGGAAATTCAATGGATTTTGGAGGTTCAGATTAATTATCTTGCTATGAATTGTCTCAATTTCTAGGTGTAATATTCAGTAATTTTTCAAACTGGTGTGTTGGAGTCATTGACCAATTATAATCAGCATCTGATTAATTAGTATGGATACTCACTACTTCCAAGTCACTCATCATGTTATCTTCTTAATGAAGAAGGCTATGGCCACATCATTTAAAGTTTCATCTTGCTCCAGACTCAGCACTGCCTATCCCTCTTATTTTACTTCAATAGCACTTTCACTTTCTAGCATACAATATCATTTACTTTTTTATTTAAGTTTATTTATTTTGAGAGAGACTGAGAGAGAGAGAGAACAAGCAGGGGAGGGGAAGAGAGAGAGAATCCCAAGCAGGCTGTGGTCCATCAGCACAGAATCCCATGCAGGGCTAAAACCCACGAACCATGAGATCATGACCTGAGCAGAAATCAAGAGTCGGACACTTAATTTAGTGAACCACCTAGGCGCCCCACGATATCATTTACTTTTAAAAGATATATTTATGGAGAACAAACAGAGGGTTACTGCAGCGGTTGTGGGAGGGGAGATGGCCTAAATGGGTAAGGGGCATTAAGGAATCCACTCCTGAAATCATTGTTGCACTATATGCTAACTAACTTGGATGTAAATTTAAAAAATAAAAAAAGATATATTTATTATTTTCTGTGCCCTTCCACTAGAATGTAAGGTATTCTGTGAGGGCAGGGATTCTTATTTGTCATGTTACTGTAATAAACATGGTATAGTATTCACTTATAAGAAATAGAACCACTCTGGCAATTTTAGGCAACAAATTATTTAATATAGGCAACCATGTGCTTACAAAATTCTTGGCTAGAGAAGTGAGTTCTAGGCTAGTTTTCCCCAATTAACACTGTCAAACTGTCTCATCTGGGGTACTTCTAACTCTGCTACATTCAGGAAGCTTAGGAGTGACAGCAATGAGGAAGCCATGCCTGGAACTTTAAAGTCGACCTTAAGACCATGTTGGCATATCTGCAATTCAACAATACGGAATTTACTGCCTTACTATAACTACTTCTCAATACTCACAAATCTAGTGATTGGACCCTGTAATGTTGCTTCAGCAAGACCCAGTGTTTCCAGATCTTGCTTGTGACGATTAGCAATGGTCAAAGTGGCGGGAAGATGTCCCTGTCTCACTTAAATTTTCCTAATTTGCAAACTGCCTCCAGCACCCTGGAATTTCTAGTCTTCTAGTATCTGTATTATGGGCAGGGATACTAGGAGGAGATGGGAATGGATGCTGTGTGCGAATTTATTGTATCTACTACATCAAACAAAGCAGGGTGTGTGTATATTATATTTAACTACCTATAATGTGCTCTTATTCAAACATCACTATTCTCTTGCAAAAAAAAGGGGGGGTAGAGCTTATTATTATGCAAACCTAGTATAGTTAAAGAATGCCTTCTTTCCCTAAATTGTTTTAACACCTCTGGAAGATTCTTTATGCAAAGATGTATTTCTTGTTCTCTCCATTGTGAAATTAAAGTTGAAATCAACTGATAGCAATTGCATTTCCCCCACTTGTTTATGAAAGTGATTATTAATTAGCAGAGGCATACTAAGAGAAGAAGGCAGTGGGAGCAATCTGCCTTGTGAGTTTTTATCACTTACATTGTTTAGAATGATGGCACATGGTGATGATGAAAAGCAAACTGATTTTAGTTAGTTATATTATTAAGATTCTCTACAGAATATATACTCCTTATTGTCTGCACCCAGGGCAGTTGCTCCATTGCCCTATCCTTGTTACATCACTGTTTGTTAGTATTATTAAGGTTATTTTTACTTAGAATAAGTGATTTTCATCTTGCTCCCTAGGTAAACTCTAGAACAGATTTAAAAACAAAATTATGAGGTGTGAAGTTAGAGGACTAATATTAAAAGCATAGACGTAGAACAGTGATTCTCAATTATGGCTGTACATTCGAAAATTCTGAAGAGCTTCTAAAAAATGCTGACCTGGGTCCCACCACCATACATTCTGATTAAATTCTTCTGGGATGAGGACTGAGCCTGGATACTTTTTAAAAGCTAATATAATTCTAATCTACAAACAATGTTGGAAAGTACTTTTTTCATACAAGTAAAGCACTTGTGGGGTGTATTTTAAGCTCTAAGTGTGGGTGTTTGTAGATGGGGTAAGGTGAGCATTCTGCTGCTGTGCATTAAATGACCAAGGCTTCCTAAAGGAAGTAGGCTTGATACATGGTATAGGATAGAGCAGCAGGAGAGATTGGTAACATGGCAGTTTCAGTCCAGATTTGGAATTGGATGGTGATGAGAAAGCAAGCTTTATTGGAAGGGTAGGAACTAATTGGGAAAAAGGTAGCAATTTTGGAGGTATTTGGAAGTCCCTGATTTGTGGCAACATTCTAAGGTTATATATCTATTATATATGATAAAGGCAATGGATTCTATTAACCTACTAGTACCCCAGGAGTGGAACCCATCTGGAGCTCTTTCTAAAGTTTGGTGGCAGGGTTACACTTGTATCTAGATCAATGGTTATCAACCTTGGATGTACTTTAGGATTACCTTTGCAGCTGTAAAAAATACTGGTACCCAGGCCCCAACTCTCACAGATTCAGATTTAATCAATCTGGAATGGTACATGGGGAATTAATATTTCCTGTTTTTGTTTTTATTTTGTTTGATCTCACTTAAAAAATCTCTTCAGGAGGTCCAGTGCACACATAGGATTGAGTAAAACTGACCTAGATGGATCACAAAGCCTTGCAAGGATGTCTATCCCAAATAGATTTTCTACGTGTTTTTCATAATGTTCTGTTCCTTTTTTCAACATGTTGTATGAGCATCAGATTTCACTGATAACCCTACCCAGACCCCAATAATTTTTCCCTCTTATGCTAATTTAGTATTCTCCCAAGCAGTTATCACCATTTGACATGAGTAAAAATGTTGTAACCAGAGTGATTTTTAAGATGTGTGTCAGATTATGTCACTGCTCTGCTTGAAAACCTGCCAATGGATTTTCATCTCTCTCAAACTGAGTCAAATTCTTTACTATGGCCTACAAGGTCCTACATGATCCTTACCTCTCTGAGATTCTATTACTGTCTCCCTCACTAACACTGTTCCAGTCACAGTGGCCTTCTTGCTGTTCTTTGACTATACCAGGCATCCTCCCACCTGAGAGTATTTGTACTTGCTGTCTTCTTTGCCTGGGATGATCTTCCCCCAGATATCTATATAGATTTTTCCACCTTGAGCACCTTATTTAATATTGCAACTCTCCCTGTCTACCCCACAAAACTTATTCCTTTGTCACTGCTTTATCTCTCTTCATATCACTTATCAACATCTGACATTATATATGTATATATATATGACATGTTTTATATTTTATATTTTATATCTATATATACCTGTTTATTTTTTAGGGTCTGTATCTCTTCATTAGAATATGAAGATTCACAAGGAAATAGGAGTTTATCTATTTTGTTCAGTGCTAATCCCTGGAACCTAGAAGAGTGCCTGCCACTCTTTGATTTGATCCACAAATATTTTGTTGTTTGAATGAAAAAATCAAAGAGATTGGGTTATAACTTCACTATGCAAATATAAACGTGTTCTTTTCTCATTTGGGGGAAAAGGAAATAGCACTTATTGAGTATCTATCTGCCAATATGATAGGTACTTTTCACATGATATATTATTTAATTCTCAAAATATATCTGATGAAGTAGGTATGATTATTATTATACCCATTTTACAGATGTGTAACTGAGGCACAATTAGACTACTTTGCCCAAGTTCATATAGCTTATAAGTACTGGTGCTGCTAGATTTTGAATCCAAGTTTATCCAACTTCAAGGTTCATGTTATTGCTGTAAATGACCACACCCTCAAACTCATTCTTGGAAATGAGTTTAACAAATGAGTTCTTATTTTACTGATTTGGGGGGAGGACAAGGAAGGGACGGTGAAAGACAGAAAGGAGAAGTAGAAAGCTTATTGGCTGATGAGCTTCAATGGAGCAGTTAGGGACAACAAGCTCTGGAGGGGACAGACACTTGTGGGGAAGGGTCAGAGTTAGGAGTGTGTCACTAAAAAAAATCTCCATGGTTGGACTGACCATTTGGTTTGGCATTAAGTCATTGACCTATATCCCAGGAGCAAAGTAGAGGCATCCCAGCCCCTTTAATAGGAGTTAAAGGGTCTATAACCATCAATAAGGCTATGGAGATTGTTCCTACACCTGCCCTGGGTTTCATGTACTGTAGCTTGCATTCTCCTCCTCCCCTCATCCTCGTTGTGCTTGACATTACAATGGGGAAAGGGTTGTGGCAATGGCTGTAACAGTCACCTAGTTTCAGGGCATGGATGAGACCTTTAGATGTCCTAAGCACTAAAATTATGACCCCATAAAAACTCCAAACCTTAAAATAATGAAAGAAAGTTTTTTTTTCTCCCATATGACTAAATTGATGCTTTTCCCCCTTTATTTATCAAATATCAACATCTTTCAGAATTTGTTCTTCTTCATAAGGGAGTGAGTGGGTATAGCTGATTTGTTAGTTCTTTAAGTAGCACTCTGTGTGCATTTGGGTAAATAGCAAAGACAAGAGGCTAGAGCAAAGAGAAGTTCAAGTTTGAAGGGTGAGAGGAGAAGGGGAAAGGCTTCAAGTGTGGAGTGCTGCTGGGAAACAGAAGGACCAGGTGAAGTGACTAAATGGGAATCCTTGGACAGCTAGAGGGACATTCTGGGCTTCTGGGGGTCTGGGTAACAAAAGGAAGGAAGAGCAGCATCAAACTGACCATTTTTGCTAAAGATTCCCCCACCTGGGTATTGATGCCGAGTGGGTGAGCTGTGGCATGGTGATGGTACTACAGAGAGGGCTTAAATAGGGCCTTTGTCTCATCACTATTTCTGTGCCAACCCAGAACTCCAGGGAGACAAAACAGTGACCTTGTAAGGAGTTAGATCTATAGCTTCCATTACACCACTGATTCCTGGTCCTCACCCCTGCCAGTTCTTCACAGCTAACTAGGCATGAAGTGAGAAATCTGTGCTCACCAAGGTCCTTAGGGGATAGGAGCAAAGTGCAAAGGCAAATTGTAGTAAACAGGGAAGAAGAAATAGGTCCTTAGTGCAGTGTTATCAAATAATGAATTTGATAATTCATAAAAATCATAAAATAAAAAATTGATTTTATGATTTAAAAAAATAATAAAAATAAAAACAATTTATAAAATCAATAAACCTCAAAAAACAAAACCTAAAATGTTTGGATGTCTAAATTCTATTTTAATCAATGGTAACATTTTTGAGAACTCATTCTTTATTCTATCACACAGTAAATGCTCAATTTCGCTGGAAGTATATTCTCATGTGATTTATATTCTACAACATTGACATTTCTCTTTTCATTCACTCTTAAGCCTATTCTGAGTAAAGACTGCCAACTGTATCATATTAGCAGTGGCTGTGAAATGGACTATTTTCCACTAGTGGCTAAGATCAGACCAGATTATGGAATATAAAGCTAGTTCTAGAAATTCAATTTGCAGCAGATATGTATGAATAATTTATGTGTCCTTACATTATAACATAATAATTAAGGTACCATTGATTTATTATAAAAAGTTAAAGTATGTTCAATGATACCACTTTATCTTTGCATTTAAAATTAAAATATAAATCAAAGGTATCATTAAAAATATATTCACCTTACTGTATATTTCAAAGTCCATGGGTTATTTTATTCCAATGCTTCTAATCTCTTAATTCAGCTAAAAAAAGAGATGACTCTAAGAAGTGACATGATAAATAATTTAAAGCATAACACTTTTATGCCATAATTCTGACTACAGAAGTGAAAGATGATCCAAAGTGGCAGAGGTTCTAAATTGCTGAAAAGGTATTAGCATTCTTGTATGAAGTTCTGGCATATGAAAGTGAAGTTCTGTTTATTGGCACCTTCTAAATCTCATTGAAAGATTTAGAAAGATTCAAATTGATAATGGGTTTGTTGATCTGGAATGGATTTGTATGATCACTGTTGTGTCTAGAGCTTGTGACTACAAGAAAAAGAGAAACAAATTTGAGTCCTGGTCATCATATAAAGTGATTCACTCAGGACTTGAAACTGATGTCTGTGATGATTCATGGTGGAATGGCAATACTAGGAAGAAGAGAAAGAAAAATATCAAGATCCAGATCCATTCTTCTATGGAAAAATGTATTTTATGTTATCCTAGCATTTTCACTAAATGTGTCTGATTATTTTTAGCTTATTAATGATACTATAATAGTAGCTAGTTGGTATTTATCTCCAAAGCATTCTAAATGCTTTGCAAGCACTTTCTTATTATTCTGTACCATATTCTTGTCAGGTGACAATATCTGCCATCCCCACCTCCCAAGGCAATTTAAGAGAGAGAAAAACAGAGATACCAAATGAGGAAACAACAACAGCAGCAACAGAAAGTTTTCTCAGATTTTCTGATTCCTACCTAGTATGTTCTGCATGGAGTTTTGCTGCATTGCTTCAATGTGTATGATCTAAAATAACCAGCATGTAGTGCAAGTCCAACAATGTGAAATTTTCTTTTTTGAAAGTTAGTGATGTTTTTGACATGTGAGTTCTCTTTTGTATTTTCATGGGAAGTAAATACAGCTACCCAGATCCCTAAGATGTTGTCTTACATTCTAAGAAGAGAAGATTCATATTGGTGGGGGTGTTGGGTGCAGTTCTAATTGGAAGCTTTCAGTGACTCCTGGTATTTTTAAGTTAAGCTGCCAGTTCAAAATGGGCACTTTTAGAGAGTAGGGTTTTTTTACGGACTGAATGCTCGTGCCCCCCATTTACATGATGAAATCTGAACCCCCAGTGTGATGGTATCAAGAGGTGGAACCTTTGGGAGGTAATTAGGTCATAAGGTCAGAGCCCTCATTAGTGAGACTAGTGCATTTATGAGAAGAGACAACAGAGAGCTTACTTCCTTTCTCTTTCTGTCTCCATTATGTGAAGATAGGAGGAGGCCAGAAAGAAGACCATCACTTAGAACCCGATCATGCTGGCACCCTGATCTCACACTTCCAGGCTACAGAATTGTGAAAAATACATGCTTAAACCACCTAATCTATGGTATTTTTGTTATAAGCAGCCTGAATTGACTAACGTAGGGTTTAGAAATTTTGTTAAAGGAAATTTGTCTTTAAGTTTTGAGATTACAAAGCTATAACATGCAGTAATAGAGCTAATCCTGCTTTCTGTTCTTGTTCTACAACAATCCTTTCTAGTAACACATGATTCTTCTTGTGCTAAAATATCAGTTATTGGGTATGGCTAAGGAAAATGATGTTCAGGTTGATCCAGCATTCTGGTTAATAAAAGGTATCATGCATATGCCAGTTTTCAAATACTGAGACAGTAGTATCATATACTTGGAAGTAAATTGATGTCAAGGATACATAAATTTTTCTCTGATCTAAAATACACTACATAATCACAAGATATTGCCAGGGTATCTTAATAAATAAAGGAGCTTTCCTAGTGCCACAAATAAGCTAACGTGACAGCTGAGAGTTTCAGTTGCTAGAATGCTGTATAAGAATGTTTATCTAGAAACACACAGAAATAATTAATTTACCTTATGGAGCTCCTTTTAAGATTGGACCCAACTTCTCAGTGCTTTAAAAGTACTCATGTCAAAATCAGAAACCTTAACCTACAGCATTGCTATTTGAAACTCAACTCCAATTCAAAGCATCATTATTGAGACAGTATTGGTTTCTGATGTAGCAAAACTAGTTCCCCAAGTGTCACAGGTGCTTCTTTAAGCTCTGGATTGATCCTTTTTGTTGTTGTTGTTGTTGTTGTTGTTGTTGTTGTTCTATGGTGGGGTTGTCTTTTATTATAATGCAGAAGATTTTCTTCTTTTAGTGATAAAAGCCTGAACTCAAACCAATTGATTTAGAAAGCTGTTTTTAACTGATTTTACCCTTTCTGGAAAATGTGCTGATGCTTAGTGATATCAGACTTCCCTTTGACACAGGGATTCTTGGTGATTATAAAAATAAATAAATATTGACATCCTTTCTTTGATATTGATAGAGGTTTTTTAGTCTGAGGCTTATTTTTCTCTGTTCTCTTCAGAAACCCAAGCTGATGGAAGAGTTGCTTGCTTCTCTAAAGAATAAACCAAAGGTAAAGGGATTTAGGTGAAATGTAAAGAGAAATTTCCTGACAATATAGTAAAACATGGGAGTTAGTTTTGTCAAAGCAAGCTGTTGCATATTAAGAAGGAATATCCTCCCCACCAAGAAGTCAATCAAGGCTTGAGATGGGAGAGGGGAAAGCCAGTGCAGTGGGTATTGTTATGCCCAGAATTCGTGATCCCCAAAGACCACTAGGGAGCTGAGTCCGATGCAAAAGCAAAGAGCCTTTATTCGAGCTAGCTCAAGCTCAATCCCCTACCTGCACCGACGCAGCGGTGAGATACCAGGGAAAGAGAGCGAGTTTCAAAAGCACAAAGGTTTTATAGGGGTCTAGGGGCAGCCGATTGGCTGGGGAAGGGTCGTGGCCTCGGCCAATTGGCTGGGGAAGGGTCAGAGTCCTGTTACGCAGGTCGCTGGGCGTGTTTTGATCAGGAAGTTTGAACGGGTGAGCGGGAGGTTACTCAAGGGGAGGAGGCGCGATCTGAGGTTTCTGCGATTTTCCCGGAAAAGGGGTCATGTCGGGGACATAGTCACTCAAGGTGGAGAACACAGAACAAGATGGAGTCGGCCGGCGTAGGCCCGCCCTTTCAGGTATCATTGCCTGTACACACATTCTGATGCTTGACCTTGCTGCTTGCCCACTTTAGGCCTCAGTAGGGAGATGGAGATAAAGCAAGGAGGAGGATAAAGAGAGAAGAGAAGTGACATATACTACTTCCTTATGAGTCTGGATTTTGAAGTATAATACCTATGAAACTCCTTCTCACTGAGTTAAATACAAACTTCTCAGCCTGACATTTGAGGCCCTCCACAATTTGGCTCCAATCTATTGTTCCAGGTTTTTCTCTCACTCGTCCTTTGTAGGGACGCTGGGCCACAAACCACATTGGATAGGCCCCTTTCCTAATAAAATGCACCACAAATTTCTGCTATATATACTAACTTATGCTTAGACTTTCTGGCCCTTCTGCTGTTTCATTGAACTTGAATTCCACCACTTTTTGCCTCACTTCATCCTGGTCACACTGATCTTTTTAGTGCTCTTCTTTGCTGAGCATGCTCTTTATTCATGGCGTTTATACTTCCTATTCCTTCTGTTTTGAACACCGTCCCAGTTATAGGATGGGCATATTCCCTTATCTCCTTTAAGACATTCCTCAAACCTTGATTTTTCTGTGAGGCCTTTTGTGACCACTCTATAGTCTTCCTGGTTCTTTCTATATCACCTACCCTAATTTACTTTTTTCATAGCACCATTCCCTGCTATATTATACCATTTGCTTATATGCTACATTTCTTATCAGAATTTAAGTTTCATTCTGGCAGAGATATTGGTCTGTGTTGTTCACTGCTATATACCTAGTACCTAGAAACAGTGTCTGGCATATAGCGGTCTCTCAATAAATATTCACTGAGCAAATGAATGAACTAATGCTATGCCTTCTGTCTGAAATCCCCCTTATTCATATCCACTTATCTTTTAAACCACATTAAAATGGTACCTCCTTAGTGAAGCCGTTCCTGATTCCTCCCAACAATATTTTCCCTCCTGTGACTTCCTACAATATCTCTTCTTTGAAGTGATCTTACTATATTTTCACCTGTGCCATTGGGATATATGAATTTTCTTCTTCCCTCTGGTAAACATTTGCTTCCTGAGGGCAAAGATTGTGTTCATATCCATACCCCTTTCACAAAGGCCTTCAAAACTCATTTAAGAGTTCCATTTCTGGAATGGCAGCATGAGGAACTCCATGAGGAGCTCTGGAAATTGTCCTAGGGGCATACAGCAAATAAAGAAATATTTATTTAAAAAAATCTAACTCTTGGTAAGAGCAGTTTGGCATTGTGGCACTTGATCCATGACCCATTCATTCCCTCCTCCTCCTCGACTCAGCTCACCTTAATAAAAGCTTCACTCCATGTGTATGTGGCTGAGAGGACAGGGCTCCCTCTTTCAGTTCCCAATGAGGTGGTATGATATCTTATTAGGAGGAGCAGGTCACCAGCATTTTGTATCTGATCCAATGTGAATTTGAAGATGCTAAATTCCTGGTGAATGTGGCTGAGTGATTAAGAGCTTCTTTTTTCCACTCAGCCCACACTCAGCATGGAGACTCTAACCAAGACATAGCAGGATGGGAATACTGGGGCTCTGACCACACTCACAGTAGCTATATGGTAAGGGACAGTTTCCTGCCATGGAAGACAAGCTAAGAAGATCAAAGGCTACAACCCTCGCCTGGAGTAGTGGCTCAGAGATTTTGCCAAGGTAGAGAGACAGCCCATAAGAACAGAAAATTCTGAAGCTTTCCTGAAACGAACGGACTTACTTGAAAAAGAATGTGAGGGAAGTTCAAGCTTAAAGGCACCTTTGAAAACAATAAAGATTTTGGTTGTAAGCAAATAAGTAGAGGCTAGTAGCTCCTCTTAAGAACAGCAAGGTAAACTATAGGATAGCTAGTTCACTAGAGAGAATCAGAGAAAGAGCTATGAAGAGTCCTCCTGGGGTCAGAGCAAATCTCAAAGATGGCCCCCAAAACTAGTCCTGCCCAAATTTACCTGTGTAAGACCATGGAGCAATTTATGCTCAGGGCATCATTGAAAACAATAAAGGAACCCAACAGTGGAGCATGACAACTGAGTATGATACCAAATGAAGCACACACCCTAACAGAGAGGTCAAGGAAAGATACAGAGCCCTGGTAAAAACTGTAGTCAGCCCAGGATAATTGAGTGCATGGTCAGATCTTTGTCTTCCGAGGAATGACACCAAATACTCTAGCAAGAAAAGACAAAAACAAGTCCCAGAGAGTGGGGAGGGGAATAATTTTTCAATGTTACTGTATTACCTAAAATCTCCAACTTTCAACTCAAAATTATAAGATGTGAAAAAAGTGTGACACATATACAGAAAGGAGAAAAAAACAACAATCAGGCAACAGAAACGTTCTGTGAGAGAGCCAACATGACCAATTTAACAAAGACTTCAATAAGTCATTATAAATGTTTTAATAAACTATGATTAAAGAAATAAAATAAGTTGTGATGAACTTGTAATCAAATAGAGAATATCAATAAAGAGATAGAAATTGTTCTTTAAAAAGAACCAAATAGAAATTCTGGAGTTGAAAAGTATAGTAGCCAAAATGAAAAATTTGGTAGAGGAGCCCAACACTCGATTGGAACTGGCAAAAGAAAGAATTGATGAACTTGAAAATAGATAGTTATATATTAATATCTGAAGGACAGGGGAAAAATAATGAAAAAAAAGAATAGGGTCTTGGTGAAATATGGGACACTATTAAAACACACTAAATTATGTATAGTGGGAATACCTGAAGGTTAAGAGAGAAAGGAGCAGAAAAAACAATTGTGGAAATAGTGGCTGAAAATCCATTTGATGGTTATCGGTAATCTATATATCCAAGAAGTTCAGTAAACTATAAAGGATAAACACCAAGAGATCCATGTGTAGACACATCATAGTAAAAGTGTTGAAAGCCAACAAAGAGAAAAATCCTAAAAACAGCAAGAGAGAAATGACTCACCACATACAAGAGAACCCTAATAAAATACACAGATAATTTCTTTCAGAAACAACGGATGGCAGAAGGCAATGGGATAGCATACTCAGTGCTGAAAGAAAAAGAAACTATCAATGAAGAATCCATCCACATTCAGCAAAACTAGCGTTAAAAAATTAAGGCAAAATAAAAAACATTCTCAGATAAAATAATGAGAAAATGTGTTGCAAGAAGACCCATTTTGTAAGAAATACTAGTTGAGGTTCTTCAGTATGAAAGCAAATGACCCAGCAAAGTAATTTCAATCCACATGAAAAAACAATACCAGAAACATAATTATATATTTATAAAAGGCAATATAAATATTTTTCATTATTCCCTTCAGTTATTTAATTGTATAAAATAATACATATCCATATATATATATATATATATATACACACACACACATAGCTATGGGTGTATATATTCATATATGCATTATATATAATTGTGTTGCTGGGCTTATAACATACAGAAATGCAATATATTTGACAATAACAACACAAATTGGGTGGGTAGGAACAATGTTATATTAGAGTAAGGAAATTGCACCAGATGATAAATTATATCCACAAAAGAAAATGAAGGGAGCCTGACTTGTTTTTGAGAGGTCACTGGTTCCTTCCCCGTTTTCTTGGCATCTTGTTCCGGTTTGGACTCTTTATTCTTACATTCCTCAAATTCTTTGAGATCTCTTCATTTAACCACAAACCAGACCAGTAGGAAGGATTAGCCGAACAAGTGGCCCTCTTTGATGGGAAGGAAGAGCCTTTTCCCATCCAAATCAAACCCATTGATATTCCATGGTCCCTTAAATTCCCAGTTCTGGAAAATCTTCTTAAGATCTTGGGTGAAGGATGATATTACTCAGGAGAGTAAGGTAATCCTGCCTAGTCATTTATCAGACTGGAAAACCCACCACGCTCAGCAGTCCTCTACTGGAAGATGGTAAGTACACAGGAGAGTAAGTTTTGATGGCATGGGAGGGACAAAACTTGGACACATAAAGGGACACTGGGTGTTAGAGTGAAGCTGGGTCAAATTGGGTAAGGAATCCACAGGATAGGAATATGGGGCTTTTGTTTTTTGTATTTTTTTAATGTGTTGTCTACTTCACAATTTGCCAAAGGATATTATTGGCTGCTATCCTCAATGAGCTCCCTTCACTCCTACTGCTAGCTCCTTAACACCCTAAATGTGAGACACCTCATGGTTTGGCCAAAAGGCCTTACCCATGAGAGCCTAGCTGCTCAACTCAGGCCCAGGGTCTGAGGGGTTGGTCCTTTTAAAAGGCTAGATTGGACACACCAGGCACCCAACAAGACAGGTTTACCCTGCGTCGGTGCAGTCACTGGCAGGATGGAAGCATATGGCATTGAACGCAACATGAATATAGGTCAGGCAGGCTGGAAGCAGTGAAGCAGGCTGTGCAGGGCAAGTACACAGGCAGAGGGAAGTTTACATGAACTTTCTAGCAAAGAGGAAGGGAAGTTGGCTGTCTAGTACCTGTCAGAAGAATGGGCTTTTATCTTAAGTGTTGTTACAAAACAAGAAAAAACTGTAGCACATTTCCCCTGTTTCAAAAATATAGTCTCCTCACCCACCCCCACCCTATGCATATAAACAACAAAAATCTGGGAGGGTAACTTAATATTGGTTCCTGCTGAAAGGACTTTTCTGAAGTGTCTTGATTCCCCAACTTAACCTCAATTGCAGAAGGAATTTTTCAGGGTGGGGTTTGGAGGGATATGATGGGTGAGATGGTTCATGGGGAAAAAAATAATGCATAAACTTGGTAGGAGAGGTGAGGAAGGGACTGTAATTTTAATTATGCACAGGCTCAGGCTCAGACTTTAAAAATCCAGTTGATGGTGGACCAAAGCTAAGTGGCCAAGGAAGGCGGGCTTGGGTCTGTGCTGCGCACCAGGCACAGAGTTCTCAGTTACCCCCTCTCAGTCCCTGTCTCCATCTCTGGCTCATTTCACTCTCCGTAGCTAGTAGCTAACGCAGAGCGATGGAGCAGCCTTAGGAGAACAGCTGGAGAAAGCTCAGAGAAAGACAGATAGGATCCCAGCGCAGCAGAAAATGCTTGGGCACAGTGCTCAGCTGACCCCTTACATGAGCAATCCTGTTAAGTGTGTTAATCAGCAAGAAGCCCGTGAGCCAAGTCGAACGCTCTGGGAGATACCTGGAAAGGAAACGGGACTCTTCCTGGGCTGCAATTCAGATCCTGATGGTTTCTAAGTCGCAGTCCCTCTTCCCTATGACTCTTAAAGGAGCTCCTGAGCTGTGTGACCTTGAAAAGCAGGTGGTCAGGATCTTCTCTGGTGAGCCTCAGGCATTAGGCCTGAACAATCAAGGCCCAGGTTACACCTCCAACCCCCTCCTGGGGTCCCAGAACGCTCCTGCTCACTGTTCGGTTGTCAGGGCTGGAGAACCCTGAGACTTAGGGATCTCTAACGTGGGAGGGGTGGAAAGGAGTTCTCTCTGGGACTGGGAAACTCGCATTATGAACACAATTGGACTGTGTTATTATTTTTTTAATTTTTTTCTTAACGTTTATTATTGAGAGACAGAGACAGAGCATGAGCAAAGGAGGGGCAGAGAGGGGAGGAGACACAGAATGTGAAGCAGGCTCCAGGCTCTGAACTGTTAGCACAGAGCCCGACTGGGGGCTCGAACTCACAAACCACAAGATCATGACCTGAGCCGAAGTCGGATGCTCAACCGTCTGAGCCACCCAGGCGCCCCCGGACTGCGTTTTTAATATTAACTTCTTGCCTGGGGGGAACCAAGCCGGTAAACTCCTGGTTGAGCTAGATACCTATTCAGTGTTTGGAACTAGGACCAGGATTATTGAAAAACTGCTTTGTGGCTTCCAACGCCTGCACTCAGTTGAGCGCTCCCCCCAATTCTGTATGCCGGCCTACTCTGCTACGGACACTAGACGGCGCTGCCGGGACGCACTTTCCTTCTCCGAGGAAAGGTAAGAGGGAAGTGCTTTTTTTTTTTTTTTCTTTTTTTACCCGGGGATGGGGGACTCGGGTTTGGCAGCCTTTCCCAGTCTCCCTCCCCTTCCCTCCCCGAGCTCCCAAATCCAAAAGGGTGTGGAAGAGGAGGAGCAGTAGCAACCCTTTTCCGTGACGCGCCTGACCGGTGCTTTCTAATCTCCACCTCCCTCCCGGTGCAATCAGTCAGCCTGGAGGCACCAAACTGTTAGCGTTGGAGACGCAGCTCTAGGTGATTTCCACTACCTTCATACCCCCACTCTAGGCCTTTTGGAGGCAGCAACAGCTGTGGCAGAATGTAACGCGAGCACGCGAGCCTGGAGCGCACTTCCAAGGCGCTGCTCCCTCTTCGGAGCGAGGGGGGGACGTGTAGGTTTTTGCGCACAGACTGGAGAGAGTTCCGGGGGAAAGCCTGGAGCAGCGAACAGGCGGCAGAGAGGTGGGCAGACAGAGTTCGCACCTGCAGCCTGCGCTGCGGTCTGGGCGGTAGGGCTGCTGCCCTTTAGGGCATGCGTGCCTCATGAAGAGAGAGAACCACAGGCTGAGGCCCCTGCATCCCTCGGTGTACCATTTGGCCAAGACAAGGTGTGGCTGGAGCACTACTGCTCTGAAGCAAAGTCGCAAAGGAAGAGGTTGAGAGGCAGGCGACTTAGAAGAGTCTGGTCACGGAGCCAAGAGGAGGCGCCCGAGGTTCTAGCGAAGGGGAAGAGTAATTTAGGAACCCTTTTTAGCCTGTCCTGCCCAGCTCCTCCTAAAGTCCACAAAAGCTCTCCTGAAGTCTAGAAATCCTCCCTGGGTGGGGACAAGTTTCCTAGCATTCTCTTTGGCTAGGACCGGGAGTGGAGAAAACACGCGGGGCTGCTCTGTCTGCTGCTCTCGAAGACACGTTTTCCTCCAAGCCGCCTTCAGCTCCAATCGCCTTTGGGTAGCCTCCCTTTTCGCCCTGGAAGCTCAAGCCCACGCTGTTTGGAACCCAGCTCTCCATTTAGCCCTGGACTGCGGCCCATCGCCCCAGACGTGGAACTGCATGCCTGAGCCCTGCTGGACATCGCCGGTTGCTGTGCAAGACTCAGGTAATGCTCCTGTGCATAACGGGACAGTTGGCTGGGGAGGAGAGAATGTGCTAGGCTCTCAGGTGGCAGAAGGGAGCAGGCTGGTTGCGGCCAACAGAGATTCTACCTCTCCTTCAGCCCTGGTTCCTGCTCCTGGAAACACTTGACAGTTTTGTTTCTCTCCCTTCACCTTTCCCAGAAAGTTTAGGGACTCCCAAGGCCAGGGGCTCCTCGCCTTGAAGGAGCGCGCGCTGTCTGCCAGGTGCAGGCGAGCAGTTGCGTTGCATTTTTGCGACCTTATCTTTATGGTTTCTGCTTCTGACGCGGGACTCTAGCCTGGAAGGCACTTTACCACTGGGCTTTTCTGATTCTGCCCACATTTCTGCCCGCCGCCAGGAGAGCAAACGGTGCAAGGATAGGGCTCAAGGAGTCTCCTAGGCGAAGGAGCAGCGACGTGCTCCAGCTCCTGGGGGATTCCCAGCAAGCAGGGGAGAAGAGAGAGCTCGGTGATCTGAGACCATCTCTACCTGCCTTCAAAACCCAAGGGACCCCAGCGCAGAATCTGGGACCCTCAATTTTCTCTCCCCACAGGAATCCCTGCTCCTCATTGAGCCGGTTTTTCAGGTTGAGTGACCCTATCAGAACCATTGCTGAAGGGCTTGGAGAGGACCCACCTGCCCTAAGTGTTTCAGACTTCTCCAGAAGGAACCCTTGAGAGGGAGGAAAGGGTGAGGAGGGACAGCCACTCAGTGTGACCTGCCTTGTTGCTCTGGGTCCAGATTGGAGCAACCAACTTGATTTGTTACTGTCAGACGTCTAAGAAAAATGCTTTGGCAAAGAAACCTAGCAAAGGAAGTGTGTATTATAATTCTCTGCTGTAAGGGTTTCTCCTGGTTTCTACAACCTCTCCTCTTCCCCATCTCTGGGGCCCAGGGACCAAGGAGGGAAAAATCAGTAAAGGGGTATTTAAGGTTTTCTCTATGCCACCCACAAAAGTTATGGCTGGGCTGAAGTGCTAGAAAAGTACCTCTCAGCTAAAAGCTACTTTTCGGACTATTATGGGTGTTTTGTTTTTTGAAGGGTCTATTCAGGAATAATTTACCCCCTCCCCCCACCATGACATTCAATCCCACCTTCCGTAGACTTCCAAGAAGAAATCCTTCTCCCTGTTCCTGGCCAGGGGAGACAAGTTGTGGATTACTGAACAGGTGGCACAGCTAGGCATCAGACCTCAAGTAAGGAAGGAGGGAGGAAGGAAAAGACAGGTCCCTGAGGTCTTGCAATTTCAGCCTCAGGAAGGCTACCTCAGTTACAGGGCCCCTGGGAAGGAAGGAGTTAAGTGTCCAGGACAGGTGTGGGGACTGGGGGCCATTTCCCCACTGACACCCTCAGGCTTTCATGAGGAGTTGGATGAAACATAGTGCTCATGCAATGCTGCACAACTGGGCTCTTTCCCAACAGGGTAATAGGCACTTCAACTTCTGTGGGTCCTGCATCTCAGAACATGTTTTTGTTTTTTTCAGAGCTCCTTACTTCCACAGACAGGAATTAGGCAACAATTCTGGGGCCTGGAGAAGTGAAATTCCCAGGTATGCCTCACCCAGAGTCTTCAGGGGAAATTTCTACCTGCTCCCATTTCACTCTTTCTACCCCTCCGCAGAGTAACCCCTACTATAGGGGCACTCCTATTTGGCCACAGATGTCTTGACCCATGCAGTGGCTCCAAATCTGAGCTGCTGTCTCACCATGTGAGCTCTCCAATTTGGGGGCTACCTTGGGCTAGACAGCCTGCAATACCAGCGGTGGAAGCAGATGATTTAAATAGAAAGCATTTACGGGTGAGTAAAAGGCTTTGGCACCAAAGGCTCCTGGTTCCCCTATTCTAGCTCCAGCTGGTCTGGTCAGAAGGAGGGGCAGGAAGCAACCAAAGCTTCCTCAGTGACAGCGCAGCCTTGGCAGCGTTTGCTTCTGCCTGATAGGCCAAGGACAGGCCTTCAGATCATTAGGACTGGGGATTTAAGCGAGGCTTTGCAGTATGGTCACTGCTGCCCTCACAGATTTCTGGGTGGTGTTCACTCAGGTTGAGCAATGGGCCATTATCATTTTCTATGGGACTCCTAAGCCCTCTCTATGAAGAAGCTAAAGGCACTGGTCAGACATGGGGGAGGGGTGGGATGTAGGGTTTTTACAGGTGAAATCAGGTTTGAGTCTTGATTTACCCATTTGCTTCCTGAGACCTGGCTTTTTAATTGAGTAGAACTTTCTTGCGTGTCAGTAATTTCCCTTCAATCTCATTCATCTGTGACTTCTGAATGTCTCCTCCATTCCTGTCTCCTGCATCCTATCTTTTATTAAATGTCCTGAATTTTGTCTCTGGAATAGGTTTTCTCTTTACATTCCTACCACTACCACTCCCTGTCAAATCCTTTAGATTCTTTCCTTCTTTCTTTTCCTTTACTTTTTCCCCCCTTTCTTTCTTTACCTCACCTCCCTTCCCTTCTGTCCTTGACCTGGCCTGCTATAAAAGACTCTTTTTTTAGTCTGCTCTCCAATTCACTATATCCTGCATATTAGGACTAATCTTCCTGAAGTCCATTTAATTCTTAAGAGCACTGATACCTAGTGAGTGGATATTAAGTGGTGTGGATTGTTATGGAATCTGAGAGTTTCTAACAATAATTGCTTGATACATTAAATACCTTCCTGCTCACATGATGGTTTAGCTGGACCAGGCAACTCACCATTATCCAACATAACTTTTGTTAGCCATACTGTGTACCTCTGCTTATGCCATTCTTTTAACTTGGAGTATCTTTCTCCTCCTTCTCCCATCTCTACTTCTCTGCTTGTTGAGAATGAACCATATTCAAGAAGTAGTTTAAGTGACACCTCTTTCATACAGCCTTCCTTAATTTCTCTTTCATGCTCCATAGCCAAAATAATTTCTCCCTTCTTGAAACTCTCTTGATAATTTGTCCATTCTTCTTTTATGGTACTTACCTTATTCTGAAAACATTATTGCTATTTATCACTTTATCTCCTCTACTAAAGTTTAAATTTCTTGAAGGCTATATCTGTCCCTTATTCTGCAAGAGTGCCATGCATACAGGGGCCATCCATTATATATTTAATTGAACTGCCATCGTGATCTCAGGGTTAGCCTTAACATTTATTGAAAATATCTATCTAAATTATCATTTCAGTTTAAATAATTGTCAAATCTATTATGATCCAGCAATGCCATGAAACAGTATAATAGGGCAGTGATTTTTTAATAGTTAAGCTTTAGAAGTGCTCTGTCCAATAAATACATGGTTGTATAAATTTAAATTGGTTACAATGAAATAAAACTAAAAAATTGGTTCCTTAGTCACACTAGCCACATTTCAACTGTTCAGTAGCCACATGTAGCGAATGATTACTGTATTGAAAAGTGCAGCTATAGAACGTTTCCATTGCTGTAGAAAGTTCTGTTGGGTAGTGCTGTTGCGCAACAAGGGTTCTCCATGTTTTTTTCCATCTAGAAACATGTTCACAAAGGCAACTGTTTTTATGGTTTTATGCAGAGTTATTCACAGTCTTTAATGCCATAGTGTTGCCACTTTCCTTCCCTCTCAGAACACAAATCAGTAACATAAGAATCACTTTGATTCCATTTGAGGGAGAAAGGAGATATTTATATGACAACAAACACCAAAATTCCAGATGAAATTTTGAAGAATAATTACAAGGAACTTGCTCTTTCACATATAAATTGTATTAGAAATAACACTAATTAAATACTATGGTACTTGCGTGGAGGCAGACAGACCAGTGTAACTGAACAGTGTCTCTTTGAAAATAGTAGACTATTTCCAAATACACTATGGATTTTTAAATAAAGAGCCATTTCATACCTGTGGACTGGGGGAAAAGATTTTTTTTTTCCGATAAATGTGATTAGGACAGGACTAGTCATTTAAAGGAAATTTAATAAGCCTATGTGTATATTCAGAATTTAGATCAAAATTAGTTCCAGCAATCAAAGATTTAAATGAAAAAAAACTATAAAGGTACTAGAAAATATTTTATATTTTAAATTTTATTTAGTTATAATTTAACATATTTATAATATTTTTATAGTTTTGAGATTGAGGATTTTCTAATCATTTTATGAAGACTCAAGGCTTAAAGATTAGTAAATTTTACCTTCAAAAAATCTGTATGGCAAAAAAAAACTAGGAAATATCTGTGACCTATAACAAAGGGTAGATATTCTTAGTATATAAATAACTCCTACATATTAATTAAAAAAATAAATGTCCTAATAGAAAAATGGTGAAAAATTATGAACAGAATATTAATAAAAGAGGAATACCAATAGACAAACTCACTTTGCAAGTAAAAAATAATAGTTTTTACCTATCAGATTAGAGAAAGTTTAAAATGTAGTTTTGGTAAGGTTGTGGGAATATAGATGACCTAATGCACCATTTAAATTGGTGCATTTCCAGAGGTGTATTTGGCAATCTGTATAAAAATGTAAAATGTATATACCTTCTATGATCTAGCAATTTAATTAGAATTTATTCTAAGATAAAGTGCTAGAAGATATATACATAAGAATATTCATTAACATTTTGTGTATAGTAAAAAAAAAAAAAAAAAGCCATAAACAACCTAACTGGCTCTAATAGTGGATTGACTAGGTAAATTGAGATCTGTTTTAGCCAGTTACTACATACACATTAAAGATAATGTAAACCTATATTTATTGATATGAATTGATATGGCAAAGACAGGTTACAACACAGCATAATTCAATTTCTATATACATCTGTGTATTTCTATACATCTACATGTGCATATAAGCATATGAAAATGAATAGAAAATTATTCACTGAAATGCTAGTTATAGGTGGAGGGATTTGGAATTTTCTTTTAAAAAAACATTTGTGCTTGGGGCGCCTGGGTGGCTGAATCATTTAAGCGTCAGACTTCAGCTTGGGTCATGATCTCGTTTGTGGGTTCGAGTCCCAGTTTGGGCTCTGTGCTAACAGCTCAGAACCTGGAGCCTGCCTTGGATTCTGTGTCTTCCTCTCTCTCTGCCCCTCTCCTGCTCACACTTTGTCTCTCTCTCTGTCAAAAATAAACATTAAACAAAAATAAAAATGTGATTTTAGTTATTTGTATTTCCAGGGACAATGATAAAAGCATATGTGATATTAATGCATATAAAGTTCTGATCTCAACACACAGTACTCAAATACTTAATGCATGGTTGTACTTATTTTTATGCTTATACATTGACAAGATAAGCTAGTCAGATGCAAATTTCAGAAGGATTCAAGTGTTAAATGTGAAAAAAAGGAAAGTATGTAATAGCTAGAGTAAAATAAAAGTGACATGGAAGGATTTTGTAATAATAAAAATAAAGGAAGAAACAAGAAAAATGGGTCATTTTATTTAACATTGAAAACGTATATGTGCAAAATACACAACAGTAACATAAAGACAAATTGGGACAAATAATCACAATATGTGATAGATTGAGACCTATATTTACTCCAAAATATAATTATCCATCAGCTAACCACCCCCAAATAATAGTGTTATTTGGATTCTTATTTTTTTATATTACAAATACATACATACCAACATATGCTTATTGCAGTATTTCACATCCCAATTCTAATAACACCTGCAGTATTTCTGGTGTTACGGATTGGTGGGGAAAAGACCACACATTGTAATGTCCTGATTTACTTAGGGAGAAAGCTTCATAAGGTGGCAGCGGATGCAGAATATCCTATCATGGACTTACCCTGGTCCCTAGTTCCCTATAGATATATACCTGCTAGTGCCACTATCTGTACAGGGAATAGTCCTGCCAGGTCTGAAAATATAGCTGATTTTCCCCTGAAACATGAGTTTGTTGTTGTTTTTTCTATACTCAGAGTCTATGTCACCATTCTGAAAAAAGAAAAAAACTTGTATTAATAATCTGTGAACTTCCGTTTAAGGGGATGTTTAGAACTAACAACAGACTCTTCTGGTTCTTGAATCAAACTCAGCATTAACAAGGGCACACTCTCAGATGGGGAAAGAAAGCCAGATCAATGCCTGGATAACCCTGTGCAAAACACCTGCCTTCAGCTTTCTAGGATACAAAAAGTCTATTTCCCTAAGGTCTAATCCCAAATTCTTATTTAATACCCTTTTTAATGGGTTGTTTAATATATTTTTTTCTTTCTGACCTTTTAATACTCATGGGAAAAGACTATTTTTAAAACTTTTTAAGGTTAATATGATAAACAACATTAGGAAGAATAATATGAACCACATGTATCTATGACACATCTTCAACAATTATTTAATACGTTGTTTTGATAGTGAGTTCGAACCAAGGACTGTGACCAAAATCTCATATATATGTATTGAAAAATCTCATATATATGTATTTGTATATAGCTATTAAAATGACTGTTCTGGGATAAGAACCCAGCCAGTCTAGCTCCAGAAACCTTTGCATTTAAACATGACACAAAACTCTATATACATATATATGCTAAAGTAATTTAGTTATTTCTTTTTCCTGAAGGCTTTTATAAGAGGTTCTTTTGGTTCCTTTGTGTAGCTTTCAAATTTTCTACATTAGGGTATGTTACTTCTATAATCATAAAAATGCATGATATTAAAATTGACTTAAAGCCTCAGATTGTGCCATGGACATAACTCTTTCAACTCTTCTATTTTGTCTTTTTTTTTCTTTTTTAAAAAGGTAATAGGCATTAGTACTATGATACACATTAATCAAAAGCCCAATTATTATTTAGAGGTGTTACTTACAGTCTGATGATAGAAAGATAACTGCATTTTGCAACTGAAAAGAGTAATGGGAATATCCCTGAACCTTTTGCTTTGGAACCTAAAATGTACAATTATTTTCAAGTTGAGCCTAGTGAGAAGCCTTGTGACCCTTTTGTGATATTGTTTCCTTTCTTACCCAGCCTAAACCTTGTAGTATGTTCCTCTTGCTAATATCGTTATCTAATTCTAGATTCATCTTGTCACTAAACCTGCCCATACACCCACCTACCCAACCACCATTCTTGGATCCATCTAACCACCACTTTCTATGCTCCAACATCTATGGCTGAACTATCCTTACAGAAAATCATACTTTTATCAGGTCTAGTGCCACAACCAGTGTATGGTCTCCAGCCTCATCTGGGGTCTCCAGAGCTGCTAGGAAGACTTTTTATATGTGCCTATTAAGCTTTATCTCCCAACAGTTCTCCATTGTAGCTATTCCAAATATTCACCATTTATCTCAAGCTATATTCCCCATTCAAGCAGATCCTGTCATCTTTTATTTCACTGTTATACTTGACTTTCTAGCTCTATACTTGCATGTGAGTTTGTGTGTGCACTCACCTCCCTTTCCCCTCCTTTCCTTTACTCCTCTAATTCTTAGTGTTTTGTTCAAAGTAAATAATTCTACTGGATTCTGTGTTCAGGAATTTCATGTCTTTCATTATCCTTATAGGCAGATAGGTTAACATTATAGAGAAGAAGGACCCTCCTCCATTATAACCAAGGAGAAAGATATACGTGTGTGTGTGTGTGTGTGTGTGTGTGTGTGTGTGTGTGTTTGTGTGTGTATGTGTGTGTCTCAACGGTGTGGTGGAAAGAAGTAGAGCTTTCATTTCACTTCTGTTATTTGATATCTTCAACTTTTGTTCCATTGTCCATCCTTTTCTTTCCATTGAATCATTTTGGTGAAACTCAGCCCTGGATTAATTGTCCATTGCCTCCTTTCTTACAATTGAGCACCGTTGGAAAAAAATCACACAGTTATGTAGACTGGTATCACTTATAAATTCATGACTTTTCACCTCATTTGAACCCTCAATGTTACCTAGATATTCTGTGTTCACTAACGACTTCTTTCCCTCTAGCCCCAAACTGACTATTTCAAATTCCCTTTTTAACTACCTCTCTACTCACTCAACAGTTGACACTGTCTGCTACTTCACATAGAAAAAAGAAGTGAAATGAAAGCTCCCTCAAATAAAAATGAGACAATTACTAACTCCAGTGAAAACAAAAAGTTGTATAAGAAAGGAAATTAAGTTATAATATACTATTTAGTTTGGAAGTAAATATTCCTAATCGTGTAAAACTTTGGTATAGCTATATTTGAAGAATTGAGGGAAGGTAACTGGTCATTATCTTCCATATTAGGAAGTCAATAGATAATATATAATATTGGCTAATTAAGTAAAACTAAGAGCATATTATTTGTAACCATGGAGATAAATAAGAAAAGAAATAGCTTAAAAAGTTCAAAATTGTCTTTAGGAAGAAGGACTCAGGAGGAGGGAGCAGAATACTGCTGTTTTATGTTAATCTTGTAGTACTATATAACTATTTGAAAAAAATAATTTTCAAAAAGTTAAGGTATACTGTCTTTTGTGGCACCTTGGAGGTGGTAAGCTGCTTTAGGATTAAGATGAACATCTCTTTCCCAGTTACTGGCTGCCAGAAACTCATTGAAGTGGTAGATGAGTCCAAACTTTGTATCTTTTAGGAGAAGTGTATGACCATAGAAGTTGCTGCTGATGCTCTGGGTGAAGAATTGAAGGGTTACATGGTCTGAATCAGTGTTGGCAATGGCAAACAAGGCTTCCTCATGAAGCAGGGTGTCTTGTATCATGGCTGTGTCTACCTGCTGCTGAGTAAGGAGCATTTCTGCTACAGACTAGGGAGGACTGGAGAAAGAAAGCACAAATGTGTTTGGGGTGCATTATGGACACCAATCTCAGTGTTCTCAACTTGATCGTTGTGAAAAAAGGGGAGAAGGATATTCCTGGGCTCACTGATACTACTATGCCTCATTGCCTGGGGCCCAAAAGAGGTCACAGAATCTGCAGACATTTTAGTCTCTCTAAATAAGATGACGTCTGTTGGTATGTTGTGAGAAGGCCCCTAAACAAGAGGGTAAGAAACCTAAAACCAGAGGGCCCAAGATTCAGCATCTTGTTACTCCACATGTCCTCCAATACAAATGTTAGTGTATTGCTCTGAAGAAGCAGTGTACTAAGAAAAATAAGGAAGAGGCTGCAGAATATGCTAAGCTTTTGGCCAAGTGAATGAAGGAGGCCAAAGAAAAACACCAAGAGCAGATTTCCAAGAGATGGAGGCTTTCCTCTCTGAGAGCTTCTACCTCTAAATCCAAGTCCAGTCAAAAAAGAAATGTTCTAAGAGTAACAAACAAGATCAGACATCAGGGAAAAAAAAGTTAAGGTGCAGAGCAATGAGGATGGTATGATTCATGGTAATGGGTTTGCCCTGAGTCTATCTTTTTGATAGGCACGTCAACTTTCACTTAGAAAAATTTCTACTACCTTTTAGTCATGGCTGAATCTCACCTACTTTATGATTTCCCTCTGATCAAAAACTTGGCAGAAATTTTTTTCTAAAAGGAGCTGGCTCCTTTAAATAGATCACAGTGGGGGTACAGAATGGTTTCAGAACCTTGGATAGGAAATGTCACTAAACAGCTTCTTTGGACACCAAAAGCCCATGGTTGGAGAGTTTTCCAGTTAGGCTTTTTTTCAACATTTGGGTCAGGAACCACACAGACCTTCCTCCTGGGTCTGGTATTTTCTTGGGCCTTATATTTGCTACTTTATACTTGTAGCAAACAGTGCCAAAATAGAAGACGCTTTTATTATCTGGTTCACACAGGACAAAACTTAAAAAATGATAACTTTTGAGCATTTAAGATGTGTCAGACACACTTATAGAGCAAGTCTGTGAGAGAAGTATCTATTCACAGGGAAAAGGTGAGGATGTGACAAAGGAGGGTACCCAAGGTAATGAAAAATGCTATATTGGGATTCATAACTCAGCTCCCTGTGATTTTTATCTCTGACATACTCTGTGACCTTGAGCATGTCACTTCCCCATGCTAGTTCTAAATTTTCTGTAGAATGGAAAAGTTGGACTACATAATTCTCTAGGATACATGGAATTACCTGGGATGCTTGTTACAAAGGCAGCTTCCTATGGCCTCATCCCCAAAAGTTACTGAATTAATTAGGTTCTCTGAGTGGGGGGGGCAGCAATAGATATTTTTAAAAAGCTCATTTGGTGTTTTTGATATATGTGGGTCTTGAATCATAAATGGATGAATCCTGGACTCTGTGTTATTTTCCAGCTCTAATATTTTTGACATAGTATCCAGGTGGCACTGATAAGGATATGACTGAAAGGAGAAGTAGGGGTTGAAGGAAACCTTTCTCTCATTCATTGATTCACTGAATCAGGAAATATTCAAGTGCCTATTATGTACCTATTGAAGAGCTATTATCTGGTTTTTCTATATATGTTTTATTAATTTTGGGTGACTTGGCAAATAATTGGGAAATCAAGAATGGTATCTTTTAATATCTGGACCAGTGCTTAGTTATATGTACATTAGAAACTAATGTAAGAAGTGATATGATTTATCACAATAACTAAAAAGTGAAAATGACCCAAATGTCCATCAACTGATAAGTAGACAAATTGTGGTATATAGATATAGTGGAATATTAATCATCCATAGAAAAGGAATGGAATGTTGACACTTTCTACAAAATGCGTGAGATTTGAAAACATTATGCTCAGTGGAGGGAACCAGATATAGAATGCCATATATTATATAATTCCATTTTTATGACATGTTTAGAATAGGAAAATCAATAGAGATAGTAATATTAGTTGTTGTCTGGGGATGAGCTTGGGGCATGGATTTGTATCAATGGGGAGTAACTATTAATTGATATGAGGGTTCTTTTGGAGTGATAAAAATGTCTAAAATTGATTATATTGATGATTAAGCAAATCTCTGAATATACTAAAAACCAATGCCTTGTACACTTTGGATGGTGAATTTATGGTATGTTACTTATATCTCAATAATGTTATATATATATATTATTGACATTTTGAGATTATTGAGATATAATGTGTTATATATATATATATATATATATATATATATATATTGACATTTTAACGTTATTGGGATATAAATAACATACCATAAATTCACCCATCTAAAGTGTGTGTGTACATATACATACATATGTATATGTATATAATTATAAACTAAAATTATTTGTTGCCTGTTCACCATGTTGGAAGAAAGTATACCAACCCTTAATATGAATGGAAAATCAGGGGCGCCTGGGTGGCGCAGTTGGTTAAGCGTGCGACTTCAGCCAGGTCACGATCTTGCAGTCCGTGAGTTCGAGCCCCGCATCAGGCTCTGGGCTGATGGCTCAGAGCCTGGAGCCTGTTTCCGATTCTGTGTCTCCCTCTCTCTCTGCCCCTCCCCCGTTCATGCTCTGTCTCTCTCTGTCCCAAAAATAAATAAACGTTGAAAAAAAATTAAAAAAAATATGAATGGAAAATCAAGCTCATGCTAGTTTTATCAGTCTCTTTTAAAATATTTATTTTTTAATGTTTATTTATTTTTGAGAGAGAGAGAGTCCATGCATGTGTGAACATGGAGGAGCAGAGAGAGGGTTACAGAGAATCCCAAACAGGTTCTGCACTGTCAGTACAGAGCCTGATGAGGGGCTCTAACTCAGGAACTGTGAGATCATGACTTGAGCTGAAATCAAGTGTCAGATGCTTAATGTTAACTGACTGAACCACCCAGGTACCCCTATCAGTCTCCTTTTTATGTACACACATTTTCAATCTCTCTTTGTTCCCACCTCAGATGGGTTTTAGGGGTCCATCTCATTGAATTTACTTGGGTACTCTGAAGCAATTTGTTCACCATTAGTATGTAATCCTGTTACTTTTGCTTTAGTTACATTTGAACATCTTTGTCCATTAACCAACCACAGCAGCTGGTATGGTTGCTCTTGACCTTGCCTGCTTTTGTAGTTGTGTAAATAGTGGCACAGTGTGCATGCCTTGAAAAAGGTATATCAAAATAAATAGAATGTCCCTAGTGTATTATTTAGTCAGAAAGTAGTGTAAATCAGATTGAATAAAAATTCCAAGTATATTCTTAAATTCCTTCTTCCTAGGGTACTGATCAATATCCCTATCACCACCTCAGGGAGGGTTTGGGTATCTTTACCTTCCATTATTTATTCTGAATGTAAGTCTTAGTGTCACAGGAGATGACCATGGTTTCTCTATTGTAGAATGCATCAGCTCTTAAGATAAGGACATTTCTTTTTCATCTTTCTGTTTCCAGCAATTAGATAGTGTGTGGCACCTATTGAGTTCTTAATGGATGCTTGTTTAATAAAAAGAATGTCTTCTGCAGTGTTTCACTTGGGCATCTGAACAGTTTCCTTCATGCAAATAAGATTCTAGGCTTGCCTTTGGATTCAGTGTTCCTGAAGTGAATATGCAGATTCAGCTCCTTGCTATATACACACAGGCATACAGCACATGAATTTTCAAATACCTAAATATTAACCTCATGTCAAAACCTATTAACTAATAGCTGGTCTATAAACCATGTAAAGAGATTAGAAGCATACATGAAAGTGTACTCCCCATCAGAAAGCATTGCAGAATATAGATTGAAATTTAATCTAATTTTGCTCAGTTTCAACTCTCCTATCATTTTTATTAGTCTTCACAGTAAAAGCTATTCAGGGGGCCCACACAGCAGTGAAAAGATTGGCCTAGCCACTTATGTGCCCAGCATTTCTAAATGGCTTAGAACCTTCTTAATAAAGATCATAATTTGAACCTTTTGCTCTTCTGCTTCTGAAAATTGGAACAAAGTAAAATCATATGTTTTGGGACTAATCAGAAATCGAAGCCCAGAAATACATTTTCTTGGTTTTGGAGAGCACGTGCAAGTTGTTGGTTATATTTGGAGATGCATAATTGAAAACACTTTTACATTTGTATAGAGCCTTAAAGCTTTTATAGCCTTCATATATCAAATATTTCAATTGAGCCTTGGAACAGCCCTTCAAGATAAACCAGACCTTGGTGCTAAAATCATAGGGTTCAAAGACCTCTAAAAGCAGGTAGTTTAACTTCCCACCCTACTTGGCAGGTGCCAAAACTGAGACACAGAGAGTGTCACTGGTTGGCTCAATGTGGTACTGCAGGTTTTCCTATGTGGGGCATTCACTTTATAAATGCCTAATGATACTCAGAGGTGGAAAATGTCATTGGAGCCACTGTAGTGCTCAAGGTTGGCAGGCAAGGACTAGAATCTGGAAGTCCCTGCCTTGGGGTATGAGGCACAGAGTTCTCTCTCCCTCAGTACCTTTTAAACACATCAGCTTGACTTTTTCCTATCATTGACTTTACTATAATCCTCCAAATATATATACCTCCTGCAGCTTCCAAAGCAGTTAAACTCCCATCAGTGGACATAAAATTTCCTGGTCTGACAATCTTACTTTTATGTTGCCCTCAGTATTTCAGGTTGCCTGAAGTGCCATATTGATTAAGCTACATTCTGGAGAACTAAATATATGTAGAATATTACATGGCTCTGCTGCTGAACACAAAACTATAAATTAATGTGTCTCGTGTCTCTCTTGTTGACATCATAGAGTGTGTAGACCTAAAGTACAACTGTAATATTCCTTGCAGGACCATGTATTTTACTTGTAATGTCTATAAAATGAATGGTTGTTCAAATGTAGAAGCTATGACAAAACACGGATGTTTATATAGGAGGCGACACAGTGGAAGAAGGATTACAGTGAGGACATGTAAAGTGAGAGGCCAAAAAGGGCTGGAGGAAGAAAATAATAAAATGGACCAATTTCAGGGCACCTTTCCACTGTGGAGGTCACGGCAAAGTTCATCAGTACATCAATCCTGAATATGGTTAGTGGTGATATAAACATGTTTTGCTTTTTTTTTCTATTGGTGTTTTGTAAGTTTCTGTGTTATTAGTATAACTGAAACCATGGCAGAAATGTAGAGCCTAATAATTTGGGAGATTAATTAGAAGTGCTGCAGGGGCACCTGGGTGGCTCAGTTGGTTAAGTGTCTGACTCTTGATTTCCGCTCAGGTCATAATCTCATGGTGTGGGATCTTGCCCTGCATCCAGCTCCACACTGAGAGCACAGAGCCTGCTTGGAATTCTCTCTCTCTTTCTCTGCCCTTTTCTCACTTACTCACACATGTGCATACACTCACTCTCTTAAAATAAATAAACTTAAAAAAAAAGTGCTGCAGATGACAGGGCATTTGTAACTGAAGAGGTAGAGGGAGATTCTGAGACAAATGGTGCTGAAAGTAGCACAGAATGAACCCTAGTTTGAGAAAAGTGGCTAAAGTAGATATTGGTGCACATATATTTTTCCCTTCTGCTCTTTTGGCTCCTCCCTCCAAAATCTCCACAGTAGATTGTTCTGCCTTTAAGATACCCCCTTTCCCCCAATGCTGCCCTAAGTTTCAATAGACAAGTTTCTCAGGTCAGTATTTTGTGATATATGGCTTAAATTATTCTAAATTTCTTATGTATCTGGCTCCTCCCAGTTCTTAAATTATTTCTACTAAACTAAATTGCTATTGGGACTGTGAAACCTCATCTCCTGCAGTAGCCAGCTGCCAGATCACAAAAAACTTATCTGAACACCACAAGAATTTTCTTTGGGCTACAAAGTCAAGCATCTAGGTTATCACATAAGCATTAATTTTTAGTGCTTTAATTTGGCCCAAAGCATTTTGTTGTGTGTGATGGGCTTTCTACTTCTTTTGCTTTGGAAAAATCTGGAGTCTAAGTGTAAGCATTTTTTCTTTCTTAATTCTAAAAGCAATTTTCTGTGCTTTTCCTTTGAGTAGGAATGAAAGCATTTGACTAAAGAACCTTGAACACTTATTCTTTTTTTAGTTTAGTTTCAGTTAATCCTTCTTAGGTTGTTGAAAAACAGCTCCGCAATTCTGAACACAGTGAAGGAAAGGACAGCATCCTTTTAGGCTCTGGATGCCTCACCATGTGAGAGATCAGAGAATTTATAAAATGTGGTATCCCTGAAAGGACTTGAAATCAATCTCTAGGGCAACAGTATTCTACACAGGAATGCACCACTGCAAGATCATTGCTTAGTAGCTCTGTAATTATGGGCAGGTCACTTCTGTGAGCCTGCCTCAGTATCTATGCATAATGAAGTAATTATCTCAAAGGGTTGTTGTGGGGATTAAATGAGGTAGTGCATGGTCTGCTAGCATCTCATTAGCGATCTTTTATTACCACCACCACAGATGCCCAGGACTATCCTCAGAAGAGATTTTGACTCAGTAGGCCTGGAGTTGTGGTACAGGCATGTGAATTATAACAAAGGTCCTTGGGTGTTCTGATGGTGACCTCTTAAGGACTACTGCTCTAGGCACTGATTCTCAAACATGAAGTATTTTATAATCACCTGGGGGAAGGGGACTTATTATAAAATGAAACTGTTAAGTCTCACCTCTAGAAATTGTGCTACTACTTAGATCTGGTAGGAGGGCCCAAGAATGTGCATTTTGACTATAACTCCAGGTGATTTGAATGCTGGTGGTCTACAGAGCACCCTTTGGGAAACATTGCTACAGAGGAATCACATTATCACCCTGTTATGGACTGAACATTTGTGTCTCCTTCTCACCCAATTCATATGTTGAAACCCTAACCCCCCAGTGTGATGGTATTTGGAAGTTGGGACTCTGGGAGTTAATTTGGTTTAGATGATTTCTAAGGATAGAGATAGAGGTCCCATGATGGGATTAGTGCCCTTATGTGAAGAGAGACAGAGACAAGAACTCTGGGGCAGGCACACACACCAACATACACACTCTCTCTCTACCATCTGAGGACACAGGGAGAAGGTGGCTGTCTGCAAGCCACGAAGAGGATACTCAACAAGAAACCTAATCTGCTGGCACCTTGATCTGGTACTTGTCAGCATCTAATACTGTGATAAATAAATTTCTGTTGTTTATACCACTTGGTCTATGGAAGTTTTTAGTAGCAGCCCAAGCCAACTAAGACACATACCCCTTCTTCACTGCATTTGTCTATAGCAATAATCTTTTAAGATTGCCAAGGTACCATTGAAATGGCCCGCATCACACAGGTAATGCTGCTGACTCACTTTCAGTGGAACAAAAGGCACAAGCTATAAAGTATTTTTTCAGTCACAGTAAGGAATTAGCACAGAAGTGTATCCTCTACCTCCTGACAAAGGGCATGTAATTGTAAGGTGGCTGCAGGAGGCATATATAGTTTGTAGCGATAGAATGAAAGAGAAAAGACAATTAACTATGTGGGAAGAGAGCCTTTGACAATAGAAATTATACCTTTGACCCTTGGGTCATTAGCATTGTGACCTAATCAATTGAGCTTACCAGCCAGTAGCCACAAGAAAACCATAGGAAAAAGAAAGCAGGATTACATAGAGTTTTTATTAGCCATTCATTATGTGACTGGTACTTAAGGAGCCTGGTGACATTTTTTTTTAGTGACAAAATGTTTTATTTGATTCCTTTGAAATACATTTTCATTCTGTCATACCTGAAAAGAGAAAAATGAGGGCTTTCAGAAATTTTGAATCCTCATTTGTCCTTAGCCCGTGTTGCACAACACCTGGTTCTCTACTCATTGTAGAAATGGAACTTTCCATTCATACTTATTTCTAGCTCTCTATAGCATTTTGAAAACCCACTAACTGCAAAGTCCTACATGGCTTAATAACTGCCCCCTGCATACAGACATACCCTGTTTAGGCTTCTTGTCTTCTCTTCTTTTTGAGCCCTGTCTCAGGTCAATGGTACCCCTGAACTTTCTGACAAATGTGTAAAAGACAGAAGTTTGTGTGGTTGTTTATCCTCCAATTGCAAAATCTTGTGGTCTAGGCTATACCCAGGATCAGCACTTGTGTGGAAAAGCTTAAGGGAAATTCATTCTTGAAAGTCCATCTTTTTGAAATGCAGCAGAAATCTTCAGTCTTATACTTCTGGAACCTAGAATCCTAAATTACCTTAGATCCTCACAAGTTTTGTTCACTTTCAGGTTTTTCAAGTGTTGCAGGGAAATTTGCATAGAAGTTTATAGAACTAAATCTTCTAAAACATGCTCTATTTGAGGGGTTCCTAGATAGCTTAGTTGGTTAAGCATCTGACTCTTGATCAAAGCTCAGGTCAAGAGATTATGCCCCATGTAGGGCTCTGTGCTGACAGCACAGAGCCTGCTTGGGATTCTCTCCCTCCATCACTGCCCCTCCCCTGTGTGCTCTCTCTCTCTCTCTTTCTCTCTATCAAATAAAATTTAAAATAAAATGTGATATCTTTGAAATAGTATACTAGGCAAAGTTCAGTAAACTAAATTAGGTTGATGGACAGCTTCATGAAGACAAGTAAGTTATTTATTTCTCCAGATTCCTGTATTTCTTAAGTTCTTGGAATCTTGGGTTCCAAATATTCTTTACTTGTAGTTTTCAGAGAGCAGTGAAAGTGCCTGAATGTTTGCCATGGGACAACCATATTTCTTGAGCTATGCATTCAATTTGACTCTTAAGGGACAACCATATTTCTTCAGCTATGCATTCAATTTGACTCTTAAGAGGGGAAAAAGATTATTTCTAAGACATGATTTCCACAAATAAAGATTAAAAGGTGTTTATTTTTTTCATTTGTGTAGAATATAGCTGTTCACGGTCTGCATTTTGGAGAGAAAACACTCAAAGGTTAGTGTTAATAGTTTTTTAAAAGTTTATTTTCAGTGGCAGGGAGGGGGGAGGAAAGAGGGAGAGAGAATCCTAAGCAGGCTCCTGCTCAGCATGGAGCCCAATGTGGGGCTTGATATCACGAACCCTGAGATTGTGATCTGAGCCAAAACCAAGAGTAGGGTGCTTAACTGACTAAGCCACCCACATGCCCTTCCAAGGTTAGTTTTATAATTCTGTGTCATATGGATACAAACTCATCTCTTAATACCACTTGATTTTTTTAATGTTTCAAGTTTTTATTTGAATTCTAGTTAACATACAGTGTAATATTAGTTTCAGGAGTAGAATTTAGTGATTCATCACTTTCATATAACACCCAGTGCTCATCACACCAAGTGCCCTCCTTAATACCCATCACTCATTTAGCCCATCCCCCTACCTACCTCCCATCCAGCAACCCTCAGTTTGTTGTCTATACTGAAGAGTCTCTTTGATGGTTTGCCTCCCTTTATTTTCTTTCCCCCATATTCATCTTCTTTGTTTCTTAAATTCCACATATAAGTGAAATCATATGGTATTTGTCTTTCTCTGACAGACTTATTTTGCTTAGCATAATGTACTCTACCTCCATCAATGTCATTGCAAATGGCAAGATTTCATTGTCTTTTATAGATGAATAATATTCTATTCATCAGTCAGTGAACGTTTGGGCTCTTGCCATAATTTGACTATTGTTGATAATGCTGCTATAGACATCAGGGTACATGTGCCCCTTCAAATCAGTATTTTTGTATCCTTTGGGTAAATACCTAGTAATGCAATTACTGGGTCATATTGTAGTTCTATTTTTAATTTTTTGAGGAACCTCCATACTGTTTTCTGGAGTAGATGCACCAGTTTGCATTCCCACTCAGTGCAAGAACGTTTCTTTTTCTTCACATCCTTGCCAATACTCGTTTCCTGTGTTGTTCATTTTAGCCATTCTGACAGGTGGTATCTCATTGTAGTTTTGATTTGTATTTACCTGATGAAGAGTGATGCTGAGTATCTTTTCATGTGTTTGTTGGTCATCTGTGTGTCTTCTTTGGCTTTATGAAGTCTTTTCCACTTTATGACATGGACAGTTTCTTTTGGTAATTATTAGTAAGCAATACTTGTTGTAATAACTTAAATAGGACTAATATCTTCAGTAAAGGCAAACCATTAGCAATTACATGAACCAGGATATATGCTATAGGTTAAGAGATTTAATTTTTTTAAGATTGAAAAACAAAAAGAACAAAAAGATTGAAGAACAAAAAACACAGAACGTTGTGTTGTGAACGTGAACCCTTTGTTTGTCTTAAGATTTTCTACTTTGAGACTAGTTATCAGATTTAGCCTTTATTCCTAGAGTGAAATAAAGATTCACTGAGATTTTAACAAGTTATCATTTGTTAACTGACATTAATGAAAACAGGTCTTATTTCAAACAAATTGTTAGCATTGACCATATAAAGATTAAGTAAATTCAAGTTAATATGTTATTTACCCTCTTTACCATCCATATTAGCCTGAGTTTGGTCTTTATCCTTAACACGCTTATCAGACTAGTTTTGCATATTTCACCACAAGGCTTTTGATAGTACTCATTAGAAAATCACCACTTCTTGAATGAATGAACCTATTCTTATTATCTAGATGGAACATTCTCAAAAAGATGATGGGAGCTCTAAGTCATATTCCCTCTTCCTCCATCTAAATAGAATTAAACCTTGTACTGCAGTGATGAAGAAAGGGACATCAGTACATGAGCTTCTTGTGTTTTGTTTTTTTTTAATATGGCACATAATAGGAAAGCCAAACTATGATCTGAATCTTAGCATGACCAAGGGTGCCAAAATAGTGCTGGGCTGTGGGCCAAGCGATTTGGGTTCCAGGCTGGATTCTGCCACTGTGTGATTTCACACAGATGCTTTTTGGCCTCGATTTTCTGACTTGTTTTCAAAGAGATAGATTGTTTTAGATGACTAACTACTTCGTTCTCTAACAGTTAAAAGCCCATGATTCTATGCTTTACATTGCTATCTATGAGATGATTTTGCTCCCTCAATTTATTCACACCCCTTCCTTGCATCCCATTGAGTACCTTTAATATACAGGTGATGGAACACATTGACCTCTATTCTGGAAAATAGTCCCAGACCAGGACATTTTTCATAACTCCAATAATTTCTAGGAATATAGGACTCTTCTGCATCCAATTACCAGAAAGGATACACATAAAAGGAAAATAAATATATTCTAGAGACTATTGGACAAATGTCTGAAATTATTCTGACCTACCTAGAAACCATCTTATTTTCATTCTCTTTGCTGTATGAGTTGAGGCAATATGGTTGATCTGCTTCCATTCCTTTGACTTTATAATTGTTTAGGAAAACACAAATACTATTAGTGTTGAGCTAGCATTAAACAGCAAAGAAGGAGAGGCTTAAACATCTGTATCTTCCCACCCCCAAGCCCCCCATCACCAACAAAAACCTATAGAAACACAAAAGGAACAAGCACTACAGTGAACCTCTGTGCCCCCACAGCATGCATACAAAATATACCATAGTCTATCAGATTATTTCTACAGTTTCCTAGCTGTAAGTCACGAGTCGTTTCAGTACAAATAATACTTTTGAATAAGCTGTATAAAATACTCACCAAGCTACACCAGAACTGTCCCTGGAAGTGACAACTTGCTGTCATGAATGATGAAATATCCCTTACTTTATGTAATTTTGTTTATTGTAGAAGAGGAAATGAGCTTTCTTAGGTTTCTTCCTTATGTGATGGTGGTTTTTAAACAGGAAAGGTCGTATAAAGTGATGTTAGGCCATATTTTTCATTTCAACTTTCATTTACAGTTGTCATTGTTGTGGGGAAAAAACATTTTAATCAGTTTCTGCATGAAGGTCAGATAAAACTGTGAACAAAAGTAATTTCTTTATGATAATATCAAAACAGAAGCATTGCTACTCTTAAATTATGAAACGTGTTTCTCTTATCTGCAATACAATTGTGTGTATGACTTAATAGAATCTGGGAATATATCTTATTTATGCTACCAGAAATCTCAAGAAATCCTCTTCCCTTCAAGGCCTAAAGTTCTGATATTGTCTAAGAATGAGACCAGATACTATATCATGGGTATAAACTAAATTATTTTTAAAGGAGGTATGGGAATTATTTTAGGTTTTTGGGGTTTTGTTTAATAAACTGAAGTTGTATTGAAATTTTTTGTGCTTTAGAAGACATCATATGATTTTTTAAAATACCTGTGTGTGTGTGATTTTTTTAAACAAAATTTATTGTCAAATTGGTTTCCATACAACACCCAGTGCTCATCCCAACAGGTGCCTCCTCAATGCCCATCACCCACCCTCCCCTCCCTCCCACCCACCATCAACCCTCAGTTTATTCTCAGTTTTTAAAAGTCTCTTATGGTTTGGCTTCCTCCCTAACATTTTTTTTCTTTCTTTTCCCTCTCCCATGGTCTTCTGTTAAGTTTCTCAGGATCCACATAAGAGTGAAACCATATGGTATCTGTCTTTCTATGACTTATTTCACTTAGCATAATGCTCTCCAGTTCCATCAACGTTGCTACAAAAGGCCATATTTCATTCTTTCTCATTGCCAAGTAGTATTCCATTGTATATATAAACCATAACTTCTTTATCCATTCATCAGTTGATGGACATTTAGGCTCTTTCCATAATTTGGCTATTGTTGAAAGTGCAGCTATAAACATTGGGGTACAAGTGCCCCTATGGATCAGCACTCCTGTATCCCTTGGGTAAATTCCTAGCAGTGCTATTGCTGGATCATAGGGTAGGTCTATTTTTAATTTTCTGAGGAACCTCCACACTGCTTTCCAGAGCGGCTGCACCAATTTGCATTCCCACCAACAGTGCAAGAGGGTTCCCATTTCTCCACATCCTCTCCAGCATCTATAATCTCCTGATTTGTTCGTTTTAGCTACTCTGACTGGTGTGAGGTGATATCTGAGGGTGGTTTTGATTTGTATTTCCCTGATGAGGAGCGACATTGAACATCTTTTCATGTGCCTCTTGGCCATCCAGATGTATTCTTTAGAGAAGTGTCTATTCATGTTTTCTGCCCATTTCTTCACTGGATTATTTGTTTTTCAGATGTGGAGTTTGGTGAGCTCTTTATAGATTTTGGATACTAGCCCTTTGTCTGATATGTCATTTGCAAATATCTTTTCCCATTCTGTTGGTTGCCTTTTAGTTTTGTTGATTGTTTCCTTTGCAGTGCAGAAGCTTTTTATCTTCATGAGGTCCCAATAGTTCATTTTTGCTTTTAATTCCCTTGCCTTTGGAGATGTGTCAAGTAAGAAATTGGTGCAGCTGAGGTCAGAGAGATTTTTTCCTGTTTTCTCCTCTAGGGTTTTGATGGTTTCCTGTCTCACATTCAGGTCCTTTATCCATTTTGAGTTTATTTTTGTGAATGGTGTAAGAAAGTTGTCTAGTTTCATTCTTGTGCTTGTTGCTGTCCAGTTCTCCCAGCACCATTTGTTAAAGAGACTGTCTTTTTTCCATTGGATATTCTTTCCTGCTTTGTCAAAGATTAGTTGGTGTGTGTGTGTGTGTGATTTGAAGTAACACAGTGGGGCAGAAGTATTCATAACAAAAAATGTTATTTTATCTGGTTTTTGAGTATAAAAGACACCCATTCAGTAGATACACACAAACATGCATCCTGAACTGTTCCCTGCACACACCATCTTTGTTTCCAACCTCCCCTACCATATAGGTCTTATCGTTTATCTGCAAATGAAAACTGAGACTATCAACTCCCAGATGATGGAAAATTGATTATAGTTGCCAATGTAGACTACTGACTAAATACTTTAGTAACACAGTAGAGGGCAAGACGATGTATATTGATAATACATAAACACACACTTTCACATTCCCAAATACCCTTTCTAGTCCAACATTTGAAGAAATTCCACTAATATAGGCTAGGTACTAAAGCACAAAAAGAGTTAAAGGTTGCCCAGAAAGTCACAGAAATTGTGGTACTTTCAAGAATTTAACCTAGGAGGTTTTTACTCCATTTTATTCTTATACTGTAACCACAAGGCATTTCCCCAGACCCTCAAATTCTTCTCCATATCTTTATGAAGCTATATATGCTTCAGAGGTAAGAAACATTGCCAGTTACATTTTGGGAGTCTCCTTTTGAAGCACTGTAGCTACTTATTTCACTAGTGGGAATGCTGGGTGAAAATAACATTTAATCTTTCATGAACATTTCTAGGATTACGTAGAGAGAAAAGAATATTTTAAATGTTCTTTAGCCACTGAAATATAATGTGGCAATCAAACAACTCCTGTCTCCCTATAATATCTAAAAGTGATTCAGAGACTTATTTTGTTTTTTTCAGATGGGTTCTGTGAATCACATTGGTCAAAAGAAAAGATTATCTAGTAATGTGGGGAAAACATTAGCTGTCTTTAATACCTAGTTGAAATCCCTAAAAAGCAGAATTACTGTCTTTCAACATCTGTAACACTGTTGACATTGAAAAATTATAATGGTGAAAATTATATATATATAATTATATATAATATATTTCTATATGTATAAATATATTATATATTTTATAATATATATTTATTATATATTTTATAATATATATTTATATATTTTATAATATATTTTTATATTTATTTTATATTTTAAAATATTTTTGTATTTATATATTTTAAATATATATTTAATATATGTACATATTTTATAAATATATTTGTAATATATTTATATATATATTTATATATAATATATATAATATTTATAAGATATAAATTATATATATACACACACACACATATACACTATATCATCAGGCCTCTGGGCCATTCCAATTTAGAGCTTCTTAATCTCCTTTTACTAAACAACAATTTTAAAAGGAACTGGTAGTATTCTGGCATCTGATAGCCGGTAGAAATATTTTAAAATACTTTCAACTTGTCTTTGAGGATGAAACATAATAATTAAAAAACAAATTTGGAATGCTTCCGTATCTTGGCTCTTGTAAATAACGCTTCAGTAAATACAGGGGTGCATATATCTTTTCAAATTAATGTTTCAAATTAATGTTCAAATTAATGTTTCAAATTAATATATCTTTTCAAAACATTCCAGTACTGGAATTACTGGATCATATTATTCTATTTTTAATTTTTTAAAACATTTTTAATGTTTTTTATTTATGAGAGAGAGAATGAGAATGAGTAGGGGAGGGGCAGGGAGAGAGAGAGAGAGGGAGATACAGAATCTGGAGCAGGCTCCAGGCTCTGAGCTGTTAGCACAGAGCCCGATGTGGGGCTCAAACCCATGAACCACAAAATTATGACCTGAGCCAAAGTCGGATGCTTAACTGACTGAGCCACCCAAGCACCCCTCTATTTTTAATTTTTTAAGGAATATATATATACTGTTTTCCACAGTGGCTACACCAGTTTTCATTGCTACCAGTGGTGCAAGAGGGTTCTCTTTTCTCCACATCCTTGCCAACATTTATTATTTCTTGTCTTTTTGATTTCAGCCATTCTGACAGGGGTAAAGTAATATCTCATGTGGTTTTGCTTTGCATTTCCATGATGATGAGTGATATTGAGCATTGTTTCATGTGTCTATTGGCCAACTGTATGTCATCATTGGGAAAATGTCTATTCAGGTCCTCTGCCCATTTTTTTTGTAATGTTTCAAGATTTTATTCAAATTTTAATTAACATATAGTGTAATATTAGTTTCAGGAATAGAATTCAGTGATTCATCACTTACGTATAACACTCATTGCTCATCACAAGTCCCCTCCTTAATACCCATTTCGCCCATCCTCCCACCCACCCCACCCCCTCCAGCAACTCAGTTCTCTATACTAAAAAATCTCTTTGATGGTTTGCCTCCCTTTTTTTGTTTCCCCTATGTTCATCTTATTTCTTAAATTCCACATAAGTGAAATCATATGGTATTTGTCTTTCTCTGGTTTATTTTGCTTAGCAGAATATACTCTACCTCCATCCATGTCATTGCAAATGGCAAGATTTCATTCTCTTTTATGGCTGAGTAATATTCCATTTTATTTATATACTACATCTTCTTTAGCCATATTCCATTTTATGTATATACTACATATTCTTTAGCCATTCATCAGTCAATGGACATTTGGGCTTTTTCCATAATTTGGCTATTGTTGATAATGCTGCTATAAACATCGGAGTACATGTGCCCCTTCAAATCAGTATTTTTGTATCCTTTGGGTGAATACCTAGTAGTGTAATTGCTGATTTTTAGAGTAGTTCTATTTTTAAATTTGGGGGGAACCTTTATATTGTTTTCCAGAGTGGCTGCACTAGTTTGCATCCCCACCAAGAGTGCAAGAGGGTCCCCCCTTTCTCTGCATCTACACCAATGTCTGTTGTTTCTTGTGTTGTAAATTTTAGCCATTCTGACTGGTGTGAGGTGGTATCTCATTGTAGTTTTGATTTGTATTTCCTTGATGATGAGCGATGTTGAGCATCTATTCATGTGTCTGTTGGCCATCTATGTATCTTCTTGGAAAATGTCTATTCATACCTTCTGCCAATTTTTTAACAGGATTGTTTTTTTGGGGGTCTTGAGTTTTGTAACTGGTTTATATATTTTGGATACTAACCCTTTATCAGATATGTCATCTGCAAATATCTTCTCCCATTCCAATGGTTGCCTTTTAGTTTGATTGTTTCTTTCACTGTGCAGAAGCTTTTTATCTTGATGAAGTCCAAACAGTTCATTTTTGCATTTGTTTCCCTTGCCTCTGGACGTGTCTAGTAAGAAGTTGCTATGGAAAATGCTAAAGGGATTACTGTTCCCTCTAGGAATTTGATGGTTTCCTGTCTCACGTATGCCCATTTTTAAATTGGGTTATTTGTACTTTTTTGGTGTTGAGTTGTATAAGTTCTTTATTTGAGTATTAACTCCTTATTGGATAAATTATTTGCAAATATGTTCTCCCATTCAGTAGGTTGTCTCTTAGTTTTGTTGATGGTTCCTTTTTCTGTGGAAAAGTTTTAATATGGTATAGTCCAAATACTTAATTTTGTTTTTGTTTCCTTTGTCAGTGGAGACTTAACATTTCCACTGCCAATGTCAAAGAAATTAGTTTCTATGTTTTCTTTTGGGAATTCTATGGTTTCAGGTCTCACATTTAGGTCTTTAATCCATTTTGAGTTTATTTTTATGTATGGTGTAAGAAAGTGTCCAGTTTCATTCTTTTGCATGTAGCTCTACAGTTTTCCTAGCACCATCTGTTGAAGAGACTATCTTTTCCCCTATTGTATATTCTTGCATCCTTTTTTGTTTGTGAATTAATGACCATAAAAGCATGGGTTTATTTCTGGGTTTTCTCTTCTGTTCCATTGGTATATATCTTTTTTTGTGTGTCAGTACCATACTGTTTTGATTACTACAGCTTTGTAGTGTGTCTTGAAATCTGTGGTTGTGATACTTCCAGCTTTGTTCTTTTTCAAGATTGCTTTGGCCATTCAGGGTCTTTTGTGCTTCCATACAAATTTTAGTATTATTTGTTCTAGTTCTGTGCAAAATGCTGTTGGTATTTTGATAGTGATTACACTGAATGTTTAGATAGCTTTGGGTAGTATAGACATTTTAACATTATTTGTTCTTCCAATACATAAGCATGGAGTATCTTTCCATTTGTGTTATCTTCAATTGTTTTCATCAGTATTTTGTAGTTTTCAAAGTACAGCTCTTTCACCTGTTTGGTTTATTTCTAGGTATCTTATTTTTATTTTTATAAATGGGATTTTCTTAATTTCTCTCTCTTCTACTTCCTTATTCATGTGTATAAATATAACAGATTTCTTTATATCAATTTTGTTTCTTGTAACTTTAACTGAATTCACTTTCTGCTCGTTTTTTGGTTAAGTTTTTAGGATTTTCTATATATAGTATCATGTCATCTGCAAATAGTGAAAGTTTTATTTTTTCCTTACCAATTTGGATGCCTTTTATTTCTTTTTATTGTCTGATTGCTCTGACTAGGACTTCGGGTACTGTGTGGAATAAAAATGGTGACAGTTGACGTCCTTGTTCTGTTCCTGACCTTAGAGGAAAAGTTCTGTTTTTCGCTATTGAGTATGATGTTACCTGTGGATTTTTCATATATGACCTTTATTATGTTGAGGTATGTTCCCTCTAAACTTACTTTATTGAGAGTTTTTATCATGAATATACGTTGTACTTTGTCAAATGCTTTTTCTGCATCTATTGAGATATCATATGGTTTTTGTCCTTTCCCTTATTGATGTGATGTATTACATTGATAGATTTACAAATACTGAGCCAACTTTGTGTCCCTGGAATGAATCCCACTTGATTATGGTGAATGGTTTTTTAAAATGTACTGTTGGATTTTGCTTGCTAATATTTTGTTGAGGATTTTTGCAGCTATGTTCATCAGAGATATTGGCCTGCAGTTTTCTTTTTTTGTAGTGCTGTCATCTGCTTTTGGTATCAGGGTAATGCTGGCCTCATAGAATCAATTTGGAAACTTTCCTTCCTCTTTTATTTTTTTGGAATATTTTAAGAAGGGTAGGTATTTTTCTTTAAATGTTTGATAGGGGGTACCTGGGTGCTCACTTGGTTGACTCTCAGTTTTGGCTCAGGTCATGATCCGAGGGTTGTGGGATCAAGCCCTGCATTGGGCTCCACATTGAACATGGAGCCTGGTTGAGATTCTCTCTCTTTCTCTCTCTCCATCTTCCCCTTCCCTGCCTATATGCATTCTCTCTCTCTCTCTCTCTCTCTCTCTCTCTCTCTCTCTCTCTCTCAAATAAAAATATAAAAGATGAAAAAGTAAAAAAAAAATTGGTAGAGTTCATCTGTGAAGACTTCTGGTCCTGGACATTAGTCTGTTGGGAGTTTTTTGAGTAAATAAGTCCAAGTGTCCATTGACAGATCAATGGATAAAGAAGATGTGGTATGTATGTATGTATATATACATATATATATACACACACACATGTGTATATATATATATTCATATATATATATATAATGGAATATATAAAAATATATAATGGAATTCCATTATATATAATGGAATATTATAATTCCAATTATAATTCCATTATATATAATGGAATATTAACCTTAAAAAAGAATGAAATCTTGCCATTTGCAAAAACGTGGATGGAATTAAAGAGTATAATGCTAAGTGAAATAAGTTAGAGAAAGACAAATACCATATGATTTCACCCATGTGTAATTTAAGAAAGAAAACATTAACAAACAAAAAGGAGACAAACACTAGACTCTTAAATATAGAAAAGAACTGGTGGTTGCCAGAGGAGAGGTGGGGGGATGGGTGAAATAAAGGGGATTAAGAGTATACTTATCTTGATGAGCACTGAGAAATGTATAGAATTGTTGAATCACTAAATTGTACACCTGAGACTATTATAACACTGTATGTTAATTATATTTCATTAAAAAATATATATTGGGGAGAATCCAGTGATAGAGAACCTCAACTCAGCATGGATTTCATCAATAAGTAGTTGTGTAACCTTGAGAAAGTCCACAAGAAATTTGAAATTTCAACATCCTTTTCCATAAAATTGAGGAACTAAAGCTGTACGAACTCTAGCAATAGTCTCCTTATTGATCTATCTGCTTCTGGATTCAGTCTCATCTTCCATTTTGCATTCCTGTTGCCAAAAATAATATACAAATCTGACTAATCTCTTCCAATATTTGTTACAATTTCCTCACTGTAGTCCTTTCTCCTCTAGCTTTAACCACTTACCTACTCCTAAATTATGCTCCCACTATACCAAATGACTTGAAATTTTCTGAGTATATCATGCTGTTTTACCCTTTTATTCATCTGAACATATACTGCATGGATTCCCAATCAGCCAAAACTTCTACACCAATATTTCCAACAAATTTCCAATCATTTTTGAAGCCTAGCTTAGATGGGTGCTTCTTAATGAAACATTTTCTGTCTACCACTGACCTCACTCTCTCCTCTGGTCTATATTTGTAATTTTTTTTTTATACTTCTATTATTGTTCTTATCCAAATTTGTTGTAATGGATTTGTTTCTTATCTGTCTCCTCTTTGGTGTTAAGCCCTGGCTCGTGCTTGTCTTCTTGCCTATATTTCTTCCACAAATATTTATAGAACGCTTACTTTTGTCAGGCACTGTTCTAGGCCTAGAGGGATACAGCAATGAACAAAACATACAAGAATATCTGTTTTTATAGAGCTTCTATTTCTTATTCATGTATCCCTAGAACATAGTACAGACACATTTCTTATGTAAGCAAGAAATAGTTGTTGGATTGAAGTCAAGAAACTATTATGGCTAAATCTGAAATGTCCATTTTTCTTCTCCCTTCTCACACTGTATGTGATATTCTACTTGTACATGAATTAATGTTTAGTTCTAATACTCAATCGGTGTTTCTTACTTTCCTAATTTTGTATACTTTTGTCTCCATCTGTTGTGTCTATCAAACACCATTGCGTATAAAACAGCTTCTAAAAGTGCTATGATGTCTTGGTTGCCTTGTTTAGACCTGGCGCATTGAAAGAAGTGCTCATTCATTCATTTAATTAGTAAATATTTACTGAACACCTGCTATTACTAGGCACTGTGAAAGACATGGAGTATAAAATGTCAAACAATATAGGTGTATTTCTGCCTTCTTGGAGCTTACACTCTAGTGATGAAGATAAGCAGTAAACAAGTATCTAATTATAATAGCATATGACAATTACTATAGAGAAAATAAGCAGGGGACTGGGATAATGTTGGAGGAGTCACCATCTAAAGTACAATGGTTCATGAAGGCTTCTCTGAAGAGGTGACATTTAAGTTGAAACTTCTGGGATGAAAAATACACAACTATGTAAACTGTTAGGGGACTAAGCATTGGGAGAAGAAGGAACCGAATGTGCCAACCTCCTGAGGTGGCAAAGAGCACCTGCAGAAAAGGGCAGTGTAGCTGGACTTTAGAGAGTGAGTAAGGAGGTAATTAAATTAGAGAAATAGCAGAAGGCAAAATAATGCAGGGTCTTATGTGCCATGCTAAGGCACTTAGAGTATATCCAGAGGAAACAAGGAATCATTGAAAAGTTTTGAGCTGGAGAGTGACATAATCAGACATGTGTTTTCAAAATCTCACTCAGGAAGCTGTGTAGGGAATGGAGTGGGTGTAAATGAAGATGCATGGATAGTAGTTGGGGGCAGCCTCAGTAGTCCAGGAGAAAGATGGTAGCGACCTTAACTAGTGTGATTCCAGGGAAGATGAAGAGAAATGTCAGATTGTTGAATTCTGGAAATCACATTAATTACACTTACAATTGGATTTAATGTGGGAGTGGGGAGTAAACAGTGCTGCCCAGGTTCTGGCTGGGTGGAGATGTCATATGTTGAGATAGGGATTACATAGGTTATAGGAGACAAGTTGCATGGATGGGAAATGCATTTTTAATGACGATGATCATGATGATAATAATGATGACACAGTGGAAGCAGTGGTGGTGGTCTTACCATAGTTGGAGAAAAGATAAACAGGAAATATGGCAACTGTCAATGATTTTCTTTAGCTTGCTGAAGAAAGTCCAACGTATTTCAAATATTTCAATTTTGCAAGTCATCTTGATGCTTGAACTAAGAAAATATGTTTTTTCTTGTCTATTCTCCCTCCCTAAAGTGACCAGGATTACATTTTTCTCTAAATATTAAGAATTAGGATATCCCTCTCACAATCCAGAAAGCTGTGAGAATATTCAAGTCATAAAGAATAGACTCCTTCTCAAAAGGTAACAACTTCTCATTTTTTTCCCAATTTTATTATATACTTATTTTTTTTAATTTACATCAAAGTTAGCATGTAGTGCAACAATGATTTCAGGAGTATATTCCTTAATGCCCCTTACCCATTTAGCTCATCCCCCCTCCCACAACCCCTCCAGTAACCTTCCATTTGTTCTCCATATTTGAGTCTCTTATGTTTTGTTCCCCTCCCTGTTTTTATATTATTTTTGCTTCTCTTCCCTTATACTTTGTTTTGTATCTTAAAGTCCTCATACAAGTGAAGTCATATTGTATTTATCTTTCTCTGACTGACTAATTTCACTTAGCATAATACCCTCTAGTTCCATCCACGTAGTTGCAAATGGCAAAATTTCATTCTTTTTGAATGCTGAGTAATGTTCCATTGTATATATATACCATATCTTTTTTAAATATAATTTATTGTCAACTTGGTTTCCATACAACACCCAGTGCTCATCCCAAAACATGCCCTCCTCCCTGCACATCACCCACTTTCCCCTCTCCCGCACCCCCCCATCTACCCTTAGTTTGTTCCCAGTCCTTAAGGGTCTCTTATGGTTTGCTTCCCTCCCTCTCTGTAACTTTTTCCCCCCTTCTCTCCCCCATGGTCTTCTGTTAAGTTTCTCAAGATCCACATATGAGTAAAAACATATGGTATCAGTCTTTTTCTGCCTGGCTTATTTCACTTAGCATTAGACCCTTCAGTTCTATCCACGTTGCTACAAATGGTCAGATTTCATTCTTTCTTATTGCCAAGTAGTATTCCATTGTTGTATATATACCACATCTTCTTTATCCATTCATCCATCGATGGACATTTGGGCTCTTTCCATACTTTGGCTATTATTGAAAGTGCTGCTATAAACATGGGGGTGCATGTGTCCCTTCGAAACAGCACACCTGTATCCCTTGGGTATTTACCTAGTAATGCAATTGCTGGGTCTTAGTGTAGTTCTATTTTTAATTTTTTGAGGAACCTCCATACTGTTTTCTAGAGTGGCTGCACCAGTTTGCATTCCTACCAACAGTGCAAAAGAGTTCCTCTTTCTCCGCATCCTCACCAACATCTGTTGTTGCCTGAGTTGTTAATGTTAGCCATTCTGAAAGGTGTGGGGTGGTATCTCATTGTGGTTTTGATTTGTATTTCCCTGATGATCAGTGATGTTGAGCATTTTTTCATGTGTCACTTGGCCATCTGGATGTCTTCCTTGGAGAAGTGTCTATTCATGTCTTTTGACCATTTCTTCACTGGATTATTTGTTTTTTTTGTGTGTGTGTTTGAGAAGTTCTTTATAGATTTTGGATACTAACCCTTTATCTGATATGTCGTTTGCAAATATCTTCTCCCATTCTGTTGGTTGTCTTTTAGTTTTGCTGATTGTTTCCTTCGCTGTGCAGAAACTTCTTATTTTGTTGAGGTCCCAGTAGTTCATTTTTGCTTTTGTTTCCCTTGCCTCTGGAGACGTGTTGAGTAAGAAGTTGCTGTGACCAAGATCAAAGAGTTTTTTGCCTGCTTTCTCCTCAAGGATTTTGATGGCTTCCTGTCTTACATTTAGGTCTTTCATCCATTTTGAATTTATTTTTGTGTATGGTGTAAGAAAGTGGTCCAGGTTCATTTTTCTGCATGTCGCTGTCAAGTTTCCCCAGCACCATTTGCTGAAGAGACTGTGTTTATTCCATTGGGTACTCTTTCCTGCTTTGTCAAAGATTAGTTGGCCATACATTTGTGGGTCCATTTCTGGGTTCTTTATTCTGTTCCTTTGATCTGAGTGTGTGTTTTTGTGCCAGTATCATATTGTCTTGATGACTAAAGCTTTGTAATACACTTTGAAGTCCAGTATTGTGATGTCTACTGCTTTGGTTTTCTTTTTCAAGATTGCTTTGGCTATTCAGGGTCTTTTCTGGTTCCATACAAATTTTAGGATTATTTGTTCTAGCTCTGTGAAGAATGCTGGTGTTATTTTGATAGGGATTGCATTGAATATGTAGATTGCTTTGGGTAGTGTTGACATTTTAACAATATTTGTTCTTCCTATCCAGGAACATGGAATCTTTTTCCGTTTTTTTGTGTCTTCCTCAATTTCTTTCATAAGCTTTCTATAGTTTGCAGTCTATAGATTTTTCACGTCTTTGGTTAGATTTATTCCTAGGTATTTTGTAGTTTTTGGTGCAATTGTAAATGGGATCAATTCCTTGATTTCTCTTTCTGTTGCTTCATTGTTGGTGTATAGGAATGCCACCGATTTCTGTGCATTGATTTCACATCTTGAGATTTTGCTGAATTCATGGATCAGATCTAGCAGTTTTTTGGTGGAATCTTTTGGGTTTTCCATATAGAGTATCATTTCATCTGTGAAGAGTGAAAGTTTGTCCTGCTCCTGGCTGATTTGGATGCCTTTTATTTCTTTGTGTTTTCTGATTGCTGAGGCTAAGACTTCCAATGCTATGTTGAATAACAGTGGCAGGAGTGGACATCCCTGTCTTGTTCCTGACCTTAGGGGGAAAGATCTGTTTTTCCCCATTGAGAATGATATTAGCATTGTGTCTTTCATACATGGCTTTTATGATCTTGAGGTATTATCCTTCTATCCCTACTTTCTTAAGGAACAACTTCTCATTTTTTATTAGATTGTACAAATAGAATACCATTCTCAAACTAGATAATATGACCCAGGCAATATATCCCTAAATTAGTGTCTATCAAAAAAAGGTCAAGAACTCCCTACATAAAAATCACCTGGGAATGCTGGTTTAGAATGAGAATCCTTGCCAACAAACTAACCATAGTCTCTGAATGGGGCTCAGGAATCTCAGTTGTGTTATAGGCTGACATTTGAAAAGTATTTCTATAGAGGAGGTATTCTCAAACTTTTTGGTGCTTTGGTCCCTCTTAGTAGCCAGGTGAAGCCCATGGATCCTTCCTCAGGAAACTGTTTATGCATAAAAAAAATACATAGGACGACAAAGGAAGCCAATTATATTGAAATTCACTTGTTCAAAATATTTTTAAAAATATGTATAATAATTGACATGCTTTTATTAACACATTAATGAGACCTAGTAGCAAGTATTATACTATCATAGTTTGAAGTAGAGGATGAGTGTAAATAATAATCTAAGACCTCTGCCACAATTGTAATACAATATAAAATTATCTGTGATTTCTATTAGTGATGAAGTTACAGGCTTAGTTAATGCTACTATGGTTTATTGCCTAGATTCATAATGGAAAGAAATGCTAAATTTTCTTCAGAAGTAAGTGGAAATAATGGTACAATTTTTTTCCATCCAAGTTCATACACACCAGGCTTAGAACCCCTGACTTGGAAGTTGTATGCAAGTAGTACAGAGATTAGTGAGGATGTAGTGAAGATAAGAGCTGGACTGGAGATACTAGTCAGGGGAGCAAAGTTGAGGTATGCAGGCAGGGGACCTCAGTATTTGGTATCATTAATTTAAATAATTAAAGGAGAAGTTGGGGACCCAAATATTCCTCCATTGTTAGACTTTCAATTATTTTGTTTGGCTGTTATGCCCTTGAATGTAGCTGAGTGGGATTATCTGCACACCCTTGTTGTTGTCCCCTCCTCTTGCAGCCAGGCTCCTTCAGAGGTTAGCTATAAGTTTAGATTGTCACTTTTTTGTGGCTCTGAGAGAGGAACAATTTACAGGATGGAGAAAGGCATTGGAGGATGAGGGACTAACATGTGAAGTAATAAGAGTCAGAAAACAGGCTGATATTAAAAACAGAAGTTCAGAGTAGCTGAGGTTGTGGGTAGGTGGGTGAAGAAGCAGAAGATGAAGGTGGAGAGGTGGGCTAGCCAAAGTTTATAGAGGACCTTCCAACTGCATATATGACTTTGGATTTCATGATGGTATTAGCAGGGAGCCAGAGGAGAACTTTATGATAAAGAAAGACGTGGTAAGGTGTATTTCTTATTAAAATAAATCTGCACGCAAAATGAAAAATGGATTGGAAAAAGGCAGGCTATTTCTGAGGCTTTGGTAAGAACCCAATGAGAAAAATATGTGCTCTCTGAAGTGAGGTTATGGTGATGGGACAGAGAAGAGGAAACAGATATGAGAGATGTTAATAATTGATTTGGGGATAACGCTATGAAGAAGAGGATTTTGGGGTTTCTTTGAAGGTTGTAGCTCTGAAGTTCAGGTGAATGGAAACACCTTGAATAGAGGTACCAATCATGAGAAGCACAGCAAGTTTTGGGAGATTTTTAGTTTTGTTTTGGATAGCCCTTTTTTTTTTTAAGATTCTATTTTTAAGTAATATCTACACCCAATATGGGGCTTGGACTCACAACCCTGAGATCAAGGTCACATGCTCCATCAACTAAGCTGACCAGGTGTCGCTGGATAGCCTCAATTTTAACAGCCTTCTAAACATCAAATAAGAGTTGAATAGAGTTTTCATTTTTACCATTATTCTTAGTAATCCTTTAGGCAAATGATGTGAAACATTCTTTTTCTCTAGAAATTGACAGATTGTCTTTATAGGAACTATTGGACAGTTAGGTTTCAGAAATACATAGGATTAGGCATTGTATTGTTCTTTTAGTACACTTTAATGAAATGTCAGTCAATGGCTCTCCTTCAAATAGTTATAGTTGTATAGTTAATTCTTCTGGAAAAAATACTTCATAGACTTGTGGTAATGGATTGTGTCAGTGGAGAATCTCAGTAGGCTTGTCTTCTTATATCAAGTGCTTAGACATTTTTTGTATTCTCCATTGCCTTTCTACCATAGCTGCTTGGAGACAGAAGATTGTAGGCAGGGTGGGAGCAAGAAGCAGAAGTGGTGTGCAGCCAGTTTTTACAAAAGTTATGTCGCTTGATTACTATTCCTACCAATTGGTGTAGACATAAGGGGAACTGACTAGTTACAGTCATCTCCATATTCATTATCCTTTCAGGTTTTGGAGTCTAGGTTAAGGGGAGTGTTTTACTGTGAAAATGGGATGCTAAAATGCAGCATTGACTTTTAAAAGAATTGTGAAGGAAGTGATGTTGCCTTTGGTGTTCTTTTTCCTCTGTCTGGCTATTCAAATCCCTGTACTTGGTGCCTTTCTGTTAGGTCCTAGTAGGGTCACAGACCCCACTTCAGGATCTTGCCTAGACTTGCACTCTGTAGTAGACATCATTCCTTTGACCTTTCTCATTCCATGATAAAACTTGCTGTTCCTATATTTGATAAACTATGCTCTGTACATATTTATGGTTAGTCATACTTCAAAATGTGCTATAACTTCCAAGTAACAATTTCATTTTAAGAAGGGTCTTGAAATAATGCTTTAACCTAAAGAAGTTACTCTATTGGTAGGGACTTTAGGTGTTATGTGGTTGTGGCTCAGTGGTTTTTCTTATCGATTCTTAAGAATTATTGATAGCATACACATGTGAAAGACATTCAGAATATACAGAAGAAAATGTATTGTTTTTATAAAGGCTGAGGGAATAGTGAGTAGAAGTAGATTTATAAGGCAGACTTCATTTGTAGAAGCTTTAGCAAAGGAGAGATGAGTTATTTTTGAAGATGGTAATAGAGTTATTGCATATTTAGCAGAAATGACTTTGAGGGAAGGGATTATGCCTTAAGTTTGTGTTTTTCATGGAGCCTGGAAGAGTAATGTATGCACAGTGTGTAGTGAAATTTTAAATGAATGAGCAAATCCATGCAGGATAATTACTGATTAAAAAAAAACCTTCTATATGTTTATTTGTTGTACCTTGAATAATCTCCCAAACCAAGATAGAATTTTTAAAAATTTCCATGGATTTAGTATATATGTAATCATTTAAAGAGGTTGGTTTAAATACCCAATGAATTGGGAAAAAATGAAAACCTGCTTATTCCTCAATGAACTCCAGATTGAAGGAAATTCTGACACCTATTAAGTAATGCTGATGAAGGAGTCTTTAGGTTGTCTGTTTATCTCCATATGAGAATGTAAGATTATTTTGTGTGTTTTGTTTGTTTTTTTAAATGTTGACAAGAAGCACATTTTGAAGAAACTCTTTAACAGGGACTTTGCAATGTAAGCAGGTCACCTTATAATATTCACACTTCTTTAACTGCAATATTGTGTATGTGTCTTTGATGGGTCTTTTATGGAAGGTGCATTGACATTCTTCTCCCTCCTAGTGTTGGTGTAATATTTTTACAGGACAGCAGAGGGTACTGTGAATATATCCTGATGTAAGGTATGAACAGGAAGAAATATGTTTGCTTTAGCTTTGATTCATACTCTAGAGCAGTTGCCCAGAATGATGTAGGAGACTGTCAGTCATGTAGCAAACCCTGCCCACATTTCCTGTCTCTTTTCAAAACTGCAATAACTGATAACATTTTGCCTACTTAGGGTCACTAACGTAGTTTTTGTATATAAAGATGATGATAAGCCACCAGCAGTTGATGGTAGCTCTGATTTTTTTCACTAGTAGATGGGTTGCATTTGAGCTTTTCACTTAGTGTATTTCCCTAAGGACCAATGTAATGCCTTAGGGACAATGGTCAAGGTGAGGCTTTTGGTCCATGGCTGTGCTACAGAACAAATTTCACTGGCCTACATGGGATCTAACTGTAATTTTGACCTCAGTGTTGTGCTCAATTTAGCTGAGTAAGGGTGCTTGGGGAAACCAATGGATCTCAAAGGGCAGAACTCAAAAAACTGTGCCATGTCTATTTAGTCAATGGACAAAAATATAGTTGAAGAGCAAGCAGATGTCACCTGTTGAGATGACAACATACATTTTTACGACCTGCTTTATGTATCTCTTAAGGAAATAAGATCCTGGAATTTTGTATTCAGTTTCTACCCACAGTATCCCATTGTTTTCTTTAATGTTAGCCTTGTAAGTCAAAACTGATCCTCAAATTGTTTGTCACAACTTTCAGCTTGATTGAGACTTTGTAAGCTTTTAAACAATGTTTTATCTTTGTAAGGTCTAAAATTTGCCTTTATGTTGCTTTGTCGTTTGCATTTATCCATAGCTTACAATAATCTATTGATAGCATACTACCCTTACTATTTAAAAGTAAAATACTATGATCTATTAGGAAGACTGTTTTATAATTTTCTAGATTAAGGTCAACAGCAGTAACATGAGCTCGAGATATTTCGTATCATGGTCTGTCATCTAGGGCATTTTCTCAGGCTGCTTGGTAGAAGTCATCCATTCTGAATATACATTGGTTCCAGGGGACAGTTTGCTTGTGGAATAGTCAAAAATTACACTTTTAGGCTTATAAAATAGAGTTAAGGGTACTAATCTGCTGGAACCAGCAGATGTATTACTTACATCTTGAAAGTAATATAACATTGTATGTTAACTACACTGGAATTAAAATTTTTAAAAATTGGAAAAAAAGAGGTGCCTGGGTGGCTCAGTTGGTTAAGCATCTGATTCCTTTTTTTCAAGTTTTTATTTTATTTATTTCTTTTTAATTTTTTAATTTTTTTATTTTTTTAAATATATGAAATTTATTGTCAAATTGGTTTCCATAGAACACCCAGTGCTCATCCCAACAGGTGCCCTCCTCAATACCCATCACCCACCCTCCCCTCCCTCCCACCCCCCATCAGCCCTCAGTTTGCTCTCAGTTTTTAAGAGTCTCTTATGCTTTGGCTCTCTCCCACTCTAACCTTTTTTTCTCCTTCCCCTCCCCCATGGGTTCATGTTAAGTTTCTCAGGATCCCAGACCCATAACCAGCAAAGAAATTGAATCAGTTATCAAAAATCTCCCAACAGATAAGAGTCCAGGACCAGATGGCTTCCCAGGGGAGTTCTACCAGACATTTAAAGCAGAGATAATACCTATCCTTCTCAAGCTATTCCAAAAAATAGAAAGGGAAGGAAAACTTCCAGACTCATTCTATGAAGCCAGTATTACTCTCATTCCTAAACCAGACAGAGACCCAGTAAAAAAAAAGAGAACTACAGGCCAATATCCCTGATGAATATGGATGCAAAAATTGTCTATAAGATACTAGCAAATCAAATTCAACAGCATATAAAAAGAATTATTCACCATGATCAAGTGGGATTCATTCCTGGGAAGCAGGGCTTTTTCAACATCATGCTTGCAAATCAAGCATCTGATTCTTGATTTTGACTCAGTCATGATCTCATGGTTTGTGAGATTGAGCCTTGCATTGGATTCTGCGCTAACAGTGTGGAGCCTGGTTGAGATTCTCTGTTTCCCTCTCTGCCCCTCCCCTGCTTGCTCTCTATTTTTCTGTCTGTCTGTCTCTCTCCCTCTCAAAATAAATAAATATTTAAAAAATAGAAAAAAAAGTTGATTGTGTACATTTTTCCCGATGCTGTGTTGAATGACATAAGAGTGGTAGCCTTAAATTAGCTATGGTGGGACTACTTACACTACAAGTATAGGCAAAGGCTGTCAACCAGAGCTTCCCCTCCCTTTGGAGACCTGGTTGTTAAACATTTACCAGCACACCACTGCCTAAGGGCCATTATTCCAGCCACTGAGGCATATTCCCGAGTGGACTTGACATATTTCATTCTAGTCCTAGGATTGAACCTGACCCAGACTTCCCAGGGTATTTTTGGCAATCTTGTGTAATAAGTCATTCGAATCCATATTTCTTTTTAAATTTTTTATGTTTATTTATTTTTGAGAGAGAGAGAATGAAGGAGGGGCAGAGAGAGAGAGAGGGAGATACAGAATCTGAAGCAGGCTCCAGGCTCTGAGCTGTCAGCATAGAACCCAATGTGGGGCTCAAACCCATGAACTATGAGACCATGACCTGAGCCAAAGTTGGGTGTTTAACCGACTAAGCCATCCAGGAGCCCCTCAAATCCATACTTTTGAAACTGAGAAACCACTAAGTCATTTGAAGGATGAAGGGTGAGGATGGGGCTGAATTACCACTCAGTTTATTTGCATTCATAGCAATGTTGTCTAACAGACTGATTCCAGGTGCTAGCCATTTACTGTAAATAAGAAATGTGGAATCTTTTGTTGCTGAAACAATTTACCAAACAAGTACCTTCCTGTCCATTCATGGCAAAGGAATGAGAGGAACAAAAGAAGTCCTCAACTTGAGTATATTCTGTAAGTGGTTTAGCTCCCTGGCAGGCACTGATGTATTGTATGTGTATCCATCCCATCCCTGCAGATTCTCTTGGCTTAATTATTGTCAAAACACTGTGTAAATAGTCAGTGATATTGAAGATAGCAATTTTCATAAACTGTATTCTTTATTTTTTGACAAAAAAGGACTTCCTGTATTTTTCAGAAGAATGCCTCAGACACCTGGGTTTTAGTGCTTTCATTTTTAGAATGAACATTCACCCTACTTGGCAGTTAATATTTTTGACATTCAGAGCACTTTTGGAATAGTTTTTGACTTTACAAACTTTTTTACTGGTAGAAGTATTTATAACACATATATTAGAAAAATGTATAATTTTATTACAAAGCATTTCAGAAGCTAAATACATGAATGGAAATTAGGACAAAAGATATAAATGAAGCTATTTACAGAAAAAAGGAAATATAAGTAGTCAATAAATATGTGAAAAGATGCTCTATCTCACAATTGAAAATGCAAATAAAAATTAAAGTAATATAATCTGAGAATTTATCTTATAAAAATATATGATTCTAATACACACATACATATGATTATAATACACATATATGCATGCATGGGTATTCATTATAACATTGTTTTATTTATATATAAAATGTCTGGAAGGATATGTATCAAACAGTTAGCATTAGATACCTCTGTTGATTGTGGAAAGGTGATATGAAAAGGGAGGATAACACTCTTCACTATATACACTTCTGTACCATTTGAATATATAATAATTACAGATAATTACTTTTGTGTCTAAACTATATTGGAAATAGTTTTGTTTTTCTACTGTTCTATAAGCTTGTGCCTCGTTACCAACAATGTACTTTGAACTTATTTCTATTTCACTCTTCTTAACTGCTACACAACATTTCGCCTTGTAGATGAGCTATCATCCATCCATCCATCCACCCACATATTCATCTATTTGCCTACCTGCCCACTAAATTATTTTTTGCTTGCTTATTTAAACCATTTATTTTCCAAGTTATAGACACAATGCTTGTCCTTGGCTAAAACAAAACAAACAAGCAAATAAAAATAACAAAAAAGTGGGGTGCCTGTGTGTCTCAGTAATTGAGCATCTGGCTCTTGGTTTCAGCTCGGGTCAGGGTCTCATGGTTTGTGGGTTCAAGCCCTGCATCAAGCTCCTGCTTGGGAATCTCTCTCTCCCTCTCTCTCTTCCCCTTCCCCACTTGTGCACGTGCATGCATGCTTTCTTTCTCTCTCTAAATAAATGAACATTTAAAAAAATTAACAAAAAAGAATGCAGTTGGAGAAGACTACAGAAGGAAAAAACTACAGCCTAGTCTCATTCTCCAAAGGCAACCACTGCTAACAGTTTATGTTTTAGTGGTTACTTTTATAACATTAAACAATATGCTTATTATTGTAACAGTATTGATATAAATATTGTTATAATAAAACATGCTTATACCTTCATTGTCTCTTTTCCTCTCCTCCCCACCTCTCCTATTCCCTCATTCCCCCACTTTTTTTTTGTTTGTTTTTGTACCAGGCTCAGAAGAAGTCCATATGAGAAAATCTAACCCTGACATAGTTCATGATTTGGGACATTTGACCAAGATAGGGAAAGGTGTATAAGTAAAGAATACAATTAAAGGGTACTCAGCCTTGAAAAGAATGGGCAGAATCAGAGAGGGAAATATATACAGTTAGAGCATGGAGAACCAATCAGGAAATGTAGGCCTTTCCCTGTACCAGCCCCTTACCTAGAACCTGAGAGGGTAGGTTGCTCTTTAGTGTTTCAGCAATAGCTGAAATCTCACCCAGGGTTCCTGGTACTCTTAATGGCATGATAAAGTGGAAAGGACATGGGTTTGGAGTCCAAAAGACTGATTTTGAATCTTACCTCTACCACTATTTAGCTATGTGATCTTGGGGGCAATTTGATTAAATTTGATACTTTGGGTCCCAGTATACTTATCTGTAAATAGGCAGTAATATTTTGCTCAACACTACTCTTATGAGGTTTAGATGATGAGGATGATGGCAATTAATATTTATTGACTATTTACTATATAGCAGGTTTGATTCTTATTTTTTTCTTCAGTTTATTCATTTATTTTGAGAGAGAAAGTGCAAGTTGGGGAGGGTCAGAGAGAGAGGGTGAGAGAGAGAATCCCAAGCAGTCTCCACAATGACAAAGCAGAGCCCAGTGTGGGTCTGGAACCTACAAATGAAACAGTGAGATCATGATCTAAGAAAAAGTCAGAGGTTTAATCTACTGAGCCACCCAGGTGCCCTACCAGGTGTGATTCTAAATGCTTTATGCTTAGGAAGTGCCTTATGTAACAGTACCTAGAAGAGAAAGTTATTGTTGTTATCTCATTTACAGATGAAAATGTATGAGATGCAAACAGATTAAATAACTTGCCCAGAGCCTACAGCTAACAAATGACACAGGCAGGACTTATACTGAAGCAATCTGACTGCAGATTGTACAGTTATACTGCACAACACACATATAAAGTAAAGTACCTGGTATGGTATATTACACATAATAGTGTTCAGTATATATTTGTTTTATTCTTTTCCTCTTAGAATGACTGATTTTGCTCTTCCAACCCAAAGGAGACTGTGTGACATTATACAAGGTCATACTCTTTCTATTTTTTTCAGAGAAGCAAGATATTAACTACTTTGCTTTAAACTTTGAATTTCTATACAAAGTATTAGGTATTACTGTTTAAGGCATTAACAATACCTTGGATCAGAGTAACCAGTTACGCTTCCTAAAGATATGAGCAATAGCCTATCACTTTCTGCCTGCAGCATTCAAACTCACGTATGTAGGAAGCTTGACAACATTTCCTAGATACTCACATTCCCCATAGTGTCCAGAGGAATATGTACAGATCGAGCCACAAAAATAGATCCATGCCTTCTGGAGTTCCCCAAAGCAGATAGACAAGTCAAGTAACAAACCTGTTTCACATAAGAAATACATCTGTATTTTTGTGAAAAAAAAAAAACCAACCAAACAAACAAAAAAAAACAACTATGGTCCCCAGAGAATGAGAAAAAAATAGTGAAGGAAACAATGGTAGGTCTCAGAGAATTTATTTGGAAGTCAGATGAGAGAAATGTCCAAACTCATCTCCCTGCATTCATTTTTTCCCACTCCAATCAGAGGGGTAGCCAGGATCTAAAACTAGGCAAAGTGAATCTGTGGCTTCTGGAAGATCAAGCAAGTAAGAAAGTGCCACTTTTTGACTACCACTTTTTTTGCTACCATTTTTGTATGTTTTAAGCTACTTTCATACTGCTTCAGCAAAGTTTTTTCATCATTTTCTTAATGTCCATCATTTGAAAAATGATACCGGTTTTTGAGAATGCTACCCAACTAACTCTGCTTCTGATTTTAATCCATTCTTAGCAGCTAGAGTGATCTGTTCCAAAATGGTAAGTCAGATCATCTCACTTCCTTAAACCTTTGGTTCCCACTGCACTAAGGATAAGGTCCAAATTCCTTACCAAGGCCTATGATACTCTGCAGATTTTGCCTCCTGCTTACTTCTTATGACTTTCTCTCCTACCACTCTTCTATACACATTCTCTGCTCCAATTACATCGATCTGTCTTTAGTTTCTGAATCAGACCATTCTAATCCACCCCTTGCTATCTTATTTCCTCTAGCTGGAACATTGTTCCTTTCCCTAGTTAAACCTTACCCATTCTTCAAAGCTCATATCAAGTGTAATTTCTTCAAGCAAGACTTCTTTGACCACCACATACTATACTAGAGCTCTGAGCACCGTGCATATCTCTTTTTCATGCTTTCTATAATTGTAATTAATTGTTTAAGATGTCAGTTTCTTTCAATAGAATGTTAGCTTCATGAGGACAAGGATCATGACTGTCTTCCTCAAAATACTGTATCCTCAGTGTTTGTGAAGTACATATTGTTGATTTTCAGTATTAAGTGAATTAAATTAAGGGATATTTAGGTTGTGGTTGTCTTTTGTGGGTATGTGCATGAGCATGTATGCATGAGCATGTATATATGTGTGGAGGTGGAATTTATGACCCTCTGGCATAATCCTGTAATTGACCTCAAAGTTAGTAATTCAAATGGTTTATTTCTGATTTACCAATGTCCAAACAGTCCTTTGGTAGGCCCAATTGAATATAAAATATAAAGTTGAAAATATTTGAAGGATTAATAAATTTCTTATGAAAAATATCTCTATATAGATATACACTGGGTAGCAATATATGCCCAGAATTTAGCTCCTTTATTAAAGTTTAGTTAGAGAATAGAGAAATTTGTTAGGGAGTATAGATCAGTATGCTCAATAAAAATCTTGCCAACTTTTCTATCTATAAAGCGTGTCTTTAGGCTATAACTCAGTAAAAAATAAAGTGCTCTTTTAATTGCAGATGAATTATCAGTTCCTGCCAGTTTGTTGCTTTAAAGATAATGCAATTTGCTAAGCTCAGTTGGACCACATTGTCTCTTATTGAATCTTTGATTATTCCAGTTGTGGTGTTTTGTAGCTATCTGTTGAGACAATTCCTTGCATGCAGAACTGGGTTGGGCAGTGGAGAGCTGATTTTAATTTTATTGAGGGAAATACTGACTTCAATTAGTCTTAAAAACATGAATGCATGTTTCCAGTTTAACAGCAGATGATCAGACCTGATGTCTGGAGAGTGTTATGTTAAGTGAAATAAGTCATACAGAGAAAGATAGATACCATATGTTTTCACTCTTACGTGGATCCTGAGAAACTTAACAGAAGACCATGGGAGAGGGGAAGGAAAAAAAAAGGTTAGAGAGGGAGGAAGCCAAAACATAAGAGACTCTTAAAAACTGAGAAGAAACTGAGGGTTAATGGGGGGTGGGTGATGGATATTGAGGAGAGCACCTATTGGGATGAGCACTGGGTGTTGTATGGAAACCAATTTGACAATAAACTTCATATATTGAAAAAAAAGAAATATTTATATGCTATATATTTCATTGATTTAAAGTATATAATTTCATAGTATTTAGTATATTCAGAGTTGTACAACTATTACCACTATCTTATCCCTTGAAACTGCCAACCTGCTTTATGTGCCTATGAATTTGCCTATTCTGGACATTTCATATAAATGGAATTATTCAATGTGTGGTTTCCTGTGACTGTCTTCTTTCACTTAGAATATTTCCAACATTCATCTAAACTATAACACAGTATCATTACTTCATTCCTTTTCATTGTCTAATAAGATTACATTGTATACCACATTTTATTTATCCATTCCACAGTTGATAGACATTTGAATTATTTTTACTTTTTGGCTATTACGAGTAATAATGCTATAAACATTCTTGTATATTTTTTGTGTGTGGATATATATTTTCAATTGTTTTAAGAATATACTTAGAAATAAAATTTCTGGATAATATGGTGATTCTATGTTTAACCTTTTAAGGAACTGCCAAAATGTTTTCCAAAGCAGTTGTACCATGTTACATTACCACCACCAGTGTATGAAGGCTTCATTTTTTTTTTTTTACATTCTCACCAAAACTTGTTATTATATCTTTTATTATAGGCATCCTAGTGGGTAAGAAGTGGTATCTCATTGTGATTTTCATTTTTTAATGGCCAATGATGTTGAGCATATTTTCATGTGGTTATTGGCTATTTGTATACCTACCCATTTGAAGAAATGTCTATTCAAATACTTTATGACTTTTTAATTGGATTATTTATATTTTTATTGTTGAGTTGTAAGAGTTCTTTATTTATCCTAGATAAAATTCCCTTATCAGATATGTGATTTACAAGTATTGTCTCTCACTCAATGGGTTGTCTTTTTATTTTCTTGATAGTATGATTTGTAGCATATAGTCTTTCATTTTCAGGGAATTCAATTTATCTACTTTTTAAAAAATTTTTCTAATGTTTATTTATTTTTGAGAGAGATACAGAGCTCAAGTTGGGGAAGAGCAGAGAGAGAGGGAGGAACAGAATCTGAACAGGCTCTGAGCTGTCAGCACAGAGCCTGACGCAGGGCTTAAACCCACAAACTGTGAGATCATGACCTGAGCTGAAGTCCTTTGCTTGACTAACTGAGCCACCCAGGCACCCCTTCAATTTATCTATTTTTTGATGCTTGTACTTTTTTTAAATTATTTTTATTTTTATTTTTTAAATATATTGTCAGGTTGGCTAACATACAGTGTATACAGTGTGCTCTTGGTTTTGGGGGTAGATTCCCGTGATTCATCAGTTACATACAATACCCACTGCTCATCCCAACAAGTGCCCTCCTCAATGCCCATCACCCACTTTCTCCTCTCCCCTCTCCCCCCGCATCAACCCTCAGTTTGTTCTCTGTATTTAAGCATCTCTTATGGTTTGCCTCCCTACCTCTCTGTTTGTAACTATTTTTTCCATTCCCTTCCCCCCATGGTCTTCTGTTAAGTTTCTCAAGTTCCACATATGAGTGAAAACATATGGTATCTGTCTTTCTCTGACTGACTTATTTCACTCAACATACCTTCAAGTTCCATCCACGTTGCTGCAGATATGATGCTTGTACTTTTAATGTCATGTCTAAGATTTTTTGCCTAAACCAAAGTCACAAAGATTTATTCCTATATTTTATGCTAAGTATTATACTATCTTAGCTCTTACATTTAGGCCTATGATCCATTTTGAGTTAATTTTTGTATGTGATGTAAGATAGAGGCCTAAATTCTTCTGGATGTAGCTATCCAGTTGTTCTTGTACTACTTGTTGAAAAGGCCATTTTCACTGAATGGTCTTGGTAGCCTTGTTGAAAATCAATTGATCAAAAATTGTGCTCTGAACTCTCGATTCTGTCCATGGATCTTCATGTTACCCTTATATCAGTACCACACTATCTTGATCTGATGCCTCAGGATTTTTTATATACATGATAATGTCATCTGCAAACTGACATAGTTTTATTTTTTCCTTGAATCTGGATACCTGTTATTAATTTTCTTGCCTTATTGCCTGTCTATAATCTTCAGTATAATGTTGAATAAAAGTGGTAACAGCAGACATCCTTGTTTTTGATCTAATGGGGAAAGACTTCAGTATTTCATCATTAAGTATAATGTTACCTATGAGTTTTTTCGTGGATAGCCTTTATCAAACCAAGGAGAAAGGATGTTGGATTTTTTGAAATGCTTTTTCTGCTTCTATTGAAATGATTATGTGATTAATTTTCTTTATTGAGATGGTGTATTACATGGATTTATTTGTAGATGTTAAACCAAGTTTGCATTCCTAGGATAAATCATAGTTTGCCATTAGGTATAATCTGTTTTATATGTTGCACAATTCAATTTGTCAGTTTTCTTATTTTTATTTTTTAAATAAAATTTATTGTCAAATTGGCTAACATACAGTGTGTAAAGTGTGCTCTTGGTTTTTTCCCACGGTTGAATTCCATGGTTCATCACTTACATACAACACCCAGTGCTCATCCTAACAAGTGCCCTTCTCAATGCTCATCACCCATTTTCCTCTCTCCCCCACACTCCCATACATCCTCAGTTTGTTCTCTGTATTTTTTGAGACTTTTTGGTTTATGTTGTTAAAAGATTCAGTCTGTAGTTTTCTTTTTATGTGATGTCTTTTCCTGATGTTGGTATCAGGGTATTACTGACCTAATAGAAAGTGTTGGGAAATATTCTCTCCTTTTATATTTTTTGAGAGAGTTTTTGAGGAATTGATATTAATTCTTCTTTAAATGTTTGGTAGAATTCACCAGTGAAGCTATCTAGGCCTAGGGTAGTCTTTCTGGTTTTTTTTTTTTTTTTGACTATTAATTCAATCTCTTACTTGTTATGGGTCTGTTCAGAGTATTATTTTTTTCTTGGTCATCTTCAGTAGTTTGTATGTTTCTACAAATTTAGTCCTTTCATCTAAGTTATCTAATTTTTTGGCATAGGATTTTTCATAGTATTCCCTTGTAATCATTTCACACCCTCTGTGTTCAGTGATGTCCCAAATTGGTTCATCTGATTTAAAAATACATATTTATTTTATTATTTTTAAATTATTTTTAAAGTTTATTTATTTTGAGATGGAGAGAGCAGTGTGTGAATGGGAAAGGAGCAGAGAGAGCAGGAGAGAGAGAGAACCCAAGTAGGCTCTGCACTGTCATTGCAGAGTTCAATGTGAGGCTCAAACTTAGAAAATCAAGAGTCCGATGCTTACCACCTGAGCCATCCAGGTGCCCCCAAAATACATATTTATTTTAAGTGTCTGTTTTCAGGGGCACTGGAGTGCCTCATTTGGTTGAGCAGCTGACTCTTGATTTTGGCTCACGTTATGGTCCCAGGGTCATGGGATTGAGCCCTGCATTGAGCATGGGGCCTGTTTGAGATTCTCTAGCTCTCCCACTCTGCTACTCTCCTCCACTCACAAGTGCTCTCTTGTTCTCTCTCTAAAATAATTAGTAAATAAATAAATAAATAAATAAATAAATAAAAATGTTTTTAGGGATGATACTGATAATGATGAATATAACATTCTCTATAATTGCACTACTGAAATATAATGTAAAAATTAAGTACATTTCCTTCTGGGTGTGTGTGTGTGTGTGTGTGTGTGTGTGTATGTGTGTGTGTGTATGTATGTATTAATAATAGGTAGTCTGGGGTGCCTGAGTGTGTGCACATACACACATAGAGAGTTAGCCTTATAAAGTAAGTCTTACTATTACCACCTTTTTCAGATGAGTAAATGAATGGAAGGTGAAAGTGTATAGGTAATTAGGCTAAGGCCATACAGCTAATAAATAAAATTGGGGCCCAAAAGGCTACATTGACAAAAGTCAAAAAGTTAGTTCACATTAGTCAATAACCCAGGTAAAGGTGCATCACTCAAAAAAGAGACCCTGTTGTACAGCTCACTTAATATGACAAAAATACATTATTTTATACTTGCTCATGGGACACAATGTTTCATCATCCTTTTATAATTAAAAATATAGGAAACAAGATTTTAGAACTAGGTACTGTCATTTATCTAAACATAGAAGCGCAATTAGATGCATTGCACTATTAGAGGAAAGTTCATTAATATAACTGTTCTTTCTGACAGCACCATGTTTTTTTTTTATTACTTGGCACTTATATACAGTGCCCTTTATGCTGACTATTTCAAGGAGTTTAACTCCATTTCCTATCTATTTGTCTATTTATTTATCTATTAACAGTCAACAGTCACTGCTGTTTCTGATAGACAAGAAAGATATTTTACAAATATGAATTACTTACTCTGCCTGCAACTGGCTTCTTGTAATAGTGAAAGTTACTTACCTCACTGACTCTCAGTTTCCCTGTATTTTACACAAGGGTAATGAGGTTAAATTATTTCTTAAAATACCACAAAACCTCAATGAACTGTAGTATGGCAAAAAGAATGTATAAGAATTAATGTGATTAGAAAAAGTTAATTGGTGTGTTGGTCACCTTGGAAGGTGCCCTTGTAACTGCTTCCACTCAATTCTTATGAAAATCTTTTTACATGGAGTCATAGAAACAATGAAAGTACAAGAATATTAGGTATAGTCAGACGTGTTAGTTAAAATCAAAACAAAACCTTGGGCTCCAGAAACGTAAATTAGTGAATTTAACATCCAATGCTAGAGTGAACTGTTTAACTTTTGAAAAGGTACAGGCTTCCTCAATCCTCCTACCTGACCCTCTCTTTAGATAAACTTGCCAGCTGTTTCACAGAGAATGTAGAAGCCACAAGATGGCAACTTCCCACCACGAAATCTACAAACTTACCTATACCTTCACCTATCATTTCTGCCTTCCTTCCATTTCTAACTGAAGATCAAAAAAAAAAAAAAATCCTCCTGTGTATGGCACATATTTCCATTTGCGGTTCAGAAACTTTTTCTTATCCATGTATTTCTTTAGGGTTTTTGCTGTGTAAATTAACCATGTGTTGTCTTTTTCTTCAGCTATTTCCTGTTGTCTTGCTCCTTTCCCTCAGCATTTAAAGCTTGCTCAAATCTCTCTTACTCACCAAAGATAAAAACTATTCTGGTATTCCCCCAAAACTTATAACCTCAGTATAATCATGAGAAAAATAGCAGTGTACTTTTAAAACTCCTCTGGCCCTATGCTGTAAATTTACTGTATCTCACTCACTCTTTCCTATCACAGCTAATCTTTGTGATAGTTGTCTCTACTCACTGTTTTACTTCCTTACCTTCAATTTACTCTTCAGTTTATACAGTCTGGTTCTAGCCCTGATATTCCACTGATTTGTTTTTGGCAGTCTTCTCTTGACTAGCAGCCTTTCCTTGCCTACATATAAAGGACACTTTTTAGTTTTTGACTCACTTGATTACCCACCCAGTAGCATTTAACATAGTTGTCATTCTTGAAATATGTTGTTCTCTTGGCTTTTGTCCTGGTTTTCCTGGTATCTGTCTTGTTACTTTTTTTTTTTCTCAGTCACTTTTGAAGACTTCTCTGAACCAGCTCATCTTTTAAGTGTTGGTGTTTCTCAGGAATCTACCCTTAGCCACTTTTTTATTTTGCCTCTATCCTTAGGTAATTTGGTGACCCTGTGGCATCTTTATTCTTGAAACTACGAAATATATATCCCCAAGTCCCTTTCCTTCATTCCTATCAGTATCTCCAATTTCCCACTGAACATCCATGCTTAGATGTACTATAGGCAACTTAATCTCTACATGATCTGACCCTTGCTTACTTCTCCTGTATCAACTCTCTCTTATCTATATATCCAACACTCTATGGTTCTGCTGCATTGAACTCATTTCAGTTCTGTGAATGTTCCAGGCTCTCTGAGAACAATCTTTCCTTTCATGTTCTCAGTTTAAGTTTAGAAGTCACTTTCCCCAGAAAGCCTTCTCTTTTTCCTAAATGTGCATTTAATTTCTCCACTTACTGCCCTCAAAACACTCTGTATCTCTATTCTCATTACATTTAAAACAATTCATTATTACCTGCTTGTTTTTCTCTTCTACTAGACTGTGATTACATAGAAGATACCATACTTATTATGTTCCCATTTGTATCCCTGTTGTTGGCACACAATAAATTCATCAAATGCATAAATTAATGGATCTTAGAATCAAGTCAGGCTAAATAAATCTGTTATATTTTGGTAGAGTTATTACACTAATATATGAAAGCTTGGTTTATCAAATGAGTAATCTCCCATGATAAATATCCAAATATGGGCCAGTTAAATGGATTCTAGTACAGTTAAGTGAATTCATGCCCAGCTGGTCAGTAAGATTAATGATCAATGCCAACATGTAGAGAGGTCTATAGTGGTGGTCTATAGGTCTCTGTTCTGTGTCTTTATTCGGAATTTGCTATTATTGACTTAATTGAGGGCAAAAAGAACAAGCTTATGAAATGTTCAAGTGACACAAAGATAGATGAGAGAGTAAATAAAAATGAATATGATTTGAACTGATTTTGAGTAGACTAAAACTAATATATTGACATTTAATAGGGATTAATATAAACTACAAGTTAAGGTAAAAATAACTTAGTACAAAATTCAAGAAGAATGGGTTGTATGCCTACTGTGTTCTAGTCACTGGTGCTCAGGATGCAAAAAAGAATAAATCATAGTTTCTGCCCTTTAACTGGTTGCATTCTAATGAGTATATTGAATCTAGATCATGGCACACAATATTATGTCTCATTATATTTTGTGTTGTCCATGTACAGAATATTGTATGCTGTTCTAGGCATCATATTTTTATAATGTACCCATAATGTATATTTACCTCAATATAAATTTTAAGTATTTCAATTGTATCAGTCAGAAATATTAAGATTATGCTGTTGTAACTATCCCCAAATCTTGGTGGCGTATAACAGCAAAGTTTTATTTCTGACTTATGTAACATGTCAGCTGGGAGCTCTGCTCCAAAATTTCTCATTTTATCACCCAGACTGATGGAGCAACCACTATTTTGAGCATTACCATTTCACTATGGCAGAGGAAAAGATAGTTGTAGAAAGCACACTGACAAATAAATGTTCTGACCTGAAAGTGAAGCACAAGTGTGAGCAATAACTTTTGTTTACAAGTAATTGGCCAGAATCAGTCATATGCTCCATCAATCACAATGGGGCCAGGACATGCAATACTGTCCTATACATGAAGGCAAAGAGATATAAATTTTGGAGAAAAGAAGTAATGACTATCATGACTAAATAAAGAATGAAATTTGCCCTTCAACATTAGACATTTTCCTACTCCCCTCCCTACATTAACTTTTCCTATAAATTTCCATACACACATGCATATATATACATACATAGACTTTTCCATTATATATGGGATCATGTTTATTTTCCATACATTTTATAGTTATACTCATCTATGCACAATTCTTCAGTCTCTTTAATAGCTATAAAGTATTCCATAGTATGCATATACCATATTTTATTCAACTACTCCTCTTTGTTTTCTTTTTTTTAATATGAAATTTATTGTCAAATTGGTTTCCATACAACACCAGTGCTCATCCCAAAAGGTGCCCTCCTCAATACCCACCAACCCCCCCCACCCCCCATCAACCCTCAGTTTGTTCTCAGTTTTTAAGAGTCTCTTATGCTTTGGCTCCCTCCCTCTCTAACCTCTTTTTTTTCTTCCCCTCCCCCATGGGTTTCTGTTAAGTTTCTCAGGATCCACATAAGAGTGAAACCATATGGTATCTGTCTTTCTCTGTATGACTTATTTTGCTTAGCATCACGCTCTCCAGTTCCATCCATGTTGCTACAAAAGGCCATATTTCATTCTTTCTCATTGCCACGTAGTATTCCATTGTGTATATAAACCACAATTTCTTGATCCATTCATCAGTTGATGGACATTGATGCTCTTTCCATAATTTGGCTACTGTTGAGAGTGCTGCTATAAACATTGGGGTACAAGTGCCTTATGCATCAGCACTCCTGTATCCCTTGGGTAAATTCCTAGCAGTGCTATTGTTGGGTCATAGGGTAGATCTATTTTTAATTTTTTGAGGAACCTCCACACTGTTTTCCAGAGCGGCTGCACCAGTTTGCATTCCCACCAGCAGTGCAAGAGGGTTCCCGTTTCTGCACATCCTTGCCAGCATCTATAGTCTCCTGATTTGTTCATTTTAGCCACTCTGACTGGCGTGAGGTGATATCTGAGTGTGTCAACCACTCCTCTTTGGAGGGTTATTTGTTTTATTCCCAGATTTTGACCATTATAACACATACTGCACTGACTGTCCTTGAACATGCGTATATTTCTGTGCATATGTATTTGAATTTCTGTAGTATAAGTTACTAGAAAAGGAATTCCTGAGCACTTTAAATTTTGTCATGTCCTGGCAATTTGCCTTCCAAAATGCTGTACCAATTTAAAATCTCATATATAGTGTATGAAAGTGTAAATTATATTTTGAGAAAAATTTTGACATTTTTATTGAAGGAAGAAAGAGTTGGATAATGAGGGATTTAGAAACCACATAAAAATGAGTAATGAGTGAAGACTTTTTGTTTAAACAGCTTATAAAACCTTATACCTACTCCTTCTAGGTTTGCTGACTGGGGCAATCCTGAAAAAGACTATTCCCTCTTGTACATGACATTTCTTGTTACATCTTAGTGGTCAGAATGCAATTTCCTGTCCATATGCAGTTGCAAGGAAGGCTATGAAATGAAGACTCAAATTTGGGGAATTACATACTAAACCAAAAACTGCAGGCTATATAATCACCACAAGAAATAGACTAGTTTGGGAGATAGTTCTTGCTATGCTCCTGGATCTCTATAGTTGCTTACAACCAATTTTTCTCTCTTATGTTTGCTTCTCTTTTTGCCCTCTTTTTCTCTTCTGCTATCTCTCAGAAGTTCCTCCATCATTCTTCTTCTTTTCTCTTGTTTCCTCCTCTTTCTCAATATGTCAACTTCTTGTGTCTCCATTTCTGTCTTTTTCTCTCTCTGCTTCCGTATGCTTTATCTCCCCATTTCTCCTCTGTGTGAATTTTTTCTCTTTCCATCTGCTTCCTATCCATCTGTCTCTCTATCTTTAGCTATCTCTGTTTTCTTCTGTATTTCTGGTTCTCTTGGTTTCGGTCTCATGTCTCTATCTCCATTTCTTTTATTTTTTAACGTTTATTTATTTTTGGGACAGAGAGAGACAGAGCATGAATGGAGGAGGGGCAGAGAGAGAGGGAGACACAGAATCCGAAGCAGGTTCCAGGCTCTGAGCCATCAGCCCAGAGCCCGACGCGGGGCTCGAACTCACGGACCGCAAGATCGTGACCCGAGCTGAAGTCGGACGCTTAACCAACTGAGCCACCCAGGCGTCCCTCTATCTCCATTTCTAACTATTAGAGCTAATAATAATTAGCTGCCACTTCATACTTGTTTTCATATGGTAGGAAGTACTTGAGGATAGGGTAGCTATAGAGATAGTGTAAAAAGGATTTCTTGATTGGTTGATGGTTAGATTATATAATCATTGAGGTATTTTCCAAGTTTGAGTCAAATTGAGAACCAACTTTCCATTCTTATTAAGTAGAATATCATTTATATTATTGCACATTTGTTTTCTGATTGAAGATATAGTAGGACCTTAAGACCATCTCTGTATGAATATTATGCTTCATTGTAGGTGACTGTAGAATTAGAAGATACAGTGTTCCCCTCTTATTCACAGTCTTACTTTCTATAGTTTCAGTTATCCTTAGTCAACTATGGTCTGGAAGCAGATGATCCTCTTTCTGACCTATCATCAGAGTATCAGTAATAGCTTAAAATTATGTCATAATCCCTATATAAATCACCTCACTTCATCTCACCCCATAGGCATTTTATCATCTCACATCATACATTGAAAGAATAAGGTACAATACAATAAGTGATCACATCGCATAACTTTTATTACAATATATTGTTATAATTGTTCTATTTATTGTTAATTATGGTAATATCCTATTGTGCCTAATTTATAAGTTAAACTTTATCATAGGGTATGTCCTATAGGAAAAAAAACATATTCTATATAGGGTTTGGCACTATCTGTGGTTTTAGGCATCCACTCAGGTCTTAGAACATATCCCCGGAGGATAAGGGGGTACTATTGTATTAGAAATTGAAATGAATGTGTGTTCTCTACAACCTAGCTGGTATATCTAGTAGTGTCTTTTAGTTGTGTCAAAATATATTCATAAATTAAACTTGTTTTGCCTTCTAGAAGTATGCCATACAGATACTTTTAAGAATTAACATGAAACAGGAACCTGGCATACTGGTACTTTAAGGAGGAAAAGAGTAAGTGGAGAAGGTAATTTACAAACTAGACTTGAAAACCACTTGAGCATAACATTATCATTACAATTATCTGTCAAATGATTTAGTTCAATTACATTTTTAAAAACTGTCTTGAAAATATGGCCTTACTCATATCAGGATTGGTAATTCAAGGAAAGGAAAAATTAATGCCTTCATTAGCCATTGTGCCAGCATCTTCAGTCTTTAGAATCCTTGTGTGGTCTTTTGGGATTTTTATATCCTACCCTTAGGAAATCAGTAAACACAAAGCCCTCGGGAATATGAACTTCAGGTGTAAGAACCCTTGTATATTTATATGCATGGTAGGGGGAAGAATTCTGTGAAAAAAATGTAATTTTGAAATAATTGAATAGCAGCATAACTGCCATCATATAAAGTATTATACTTTCTCCTATACATTTTCTCCACACAACAGTAAGTTGGTTGTAAAATCACCAAGAGGAAAAAAAAGTTACAATGTAATAAACCTAAATTTCAGTGTAAGATTTCCATGGGATAACCTGAGATGCTTCTGACACTTTTAGTATTTAAACAGATGTGTGGGACTGTATGCTGGGAGCCTAGTGGTCACAGTTCTGAGACATTCCTTGATCAGTGATGATTTTAAGGCCGATTTCTGTTGCAGATGAACACAGCTAGGAGATTGATTACACTGGCCTTTCTTTTTGACTGAATTGGCAGTTTGGCAGATTTTCCCTTTCAATGGGAAATCTGCATCACCTATTGAACATGCTACAAAATACTTGTCTTACTCTATATTCCCTTAGCTTTTTTTTTATTTTTTTTAATTTTTTTTCAACGTTTATTTATTTTTGGGACAGAGAGAGACAGAGCATGAATGGGGGAGGGGCAGAGAGAGAGAGAGACACAGAACCGGAAACAGGCTCCAGGCTCTGAGCCATCAGCCCAGAGCCTGATGCGGGGCTTGAACTCACGGACCGCGAAATCGATCGTGACCTGGCTGAAGTCGGACGCTTAACCGACTGCGCCACCCAGGCTCCCACCCTTAGCTTTTAACATATACAGGTCATTCTTCACTCTCTTGCACTTGACTAAACTCTCAAGTATGCATGGACCTCCACAGTTAGATTATAGCTTCCTGAAAGCAAGGAGCGATGTTTTATAATCTTAGACTTAGTTTATGACTTCCATAACATCTAACTCCTAGGGCAAAAATAGCTTAGTAGTGGTTAAGAGCTTGGAATTTGTAGTCATATGGACCTAAATTCATTTTTTCCCTTAATTTACTATTGATGTGACCTTGTGTAAGTCACAAGTATCACTTTTGTGAATAGTAAAATGGGATAATAACACCCCTAAGGTCATTAATAGAATAAAATATCATATAGCAATTTAGTGAAATGCTTGGCACACAAAAATGCTCAATACATTATAATTACTATTTTAATAAAATACAGATTTTCCTTGACTTACAGTGGGATTACATATCAACCTATTAGAAGTTGAAAATATCATAAGTTGAAAGTGCATTTAATACACCTAACCTATCAAACATCATAGCTTAGCATAGCCTACCTTAAACTTTCCCAAAACACTTACATTGGCCTACAGTTGGACAAAATCATCTAAAACAAAGCCTATTTTATAACAGTATTGAATAGATCATGTATTTTAGTGAAAAACAAAATTGTTGGATGGGAAGTGAATCTGTTGTTTACCCTGATGTTTGTATGACTGAGAGTCAGAAATAGGAAATGTACAATCATGGACAGGATGAATTGTAGGTAAAGGAGAACATGACAGACTTCTAATATCTCACTGGCAAGGTTGGGTTGATAACGGAGTGAATACAGCAGAAATACTTAAATCAGAGATGAACCAATGTTCTTATTGAAGTCACTGGGAATAACATATATTCTAAACCGGGAGACAGGACAGAAGGGCTAGAATGTGCCTGTGGTTTAGGAAAATTTGAATAATAAGCCACCTTTTGAATGTCCAGAGCCTATGTAAACTTAGCTAGAAACTGTGCAAATAAATTTTATGTAAAACAAAGGATTTTGTGGAATTCATGATGGTCTTTTCAGTATTGGTTTGGGGTCTCCCAAAAGCAGACCCAAAGACAAGGATTTAGATATAGGTAATTTATTTGGGAAGTGATTCCAGAAAGTACTGCAAGGGAATGAGAAAGTCAGACTGGAAGGGAGAAAAAGCAAGCAAAGAGTGTGTTAATGAGCAGTTTGCCACTCAGTTTTACTGGAATATACCAACAGGTGAGGGAGTTGCAGTGTTTATTCACTAACTCCCATTACTGAAAGTAACTCATGGGGTGTTAGCAACTTGGAACTTCCAGACTGCCTCCCCTGCTGTTCAACTTACTTTGTAGATAGAAAAGCACCCCCTGGTAGAGAAACATAGGAAGTCTTCTGCAAATGACTTTTGGGGTAGGCCAAGAGGATATGGGTAGGGTAACAACAGTGTCAGCTATAGCAGGGGAAACCACATATCTTGGATTTGAATAATCATATATTTGTTAATAGATATTCTATTTCAAACAAATGGGTAACTTGAAAAAGAAACATGAAAGCTGCCATTTATTTGTATTAATGAGACCCTTGATATGATATCTACACGATCTTCTTTTATCCATTGAAAATGGATAATGACTAGGTGACTATCTTCATGAATATAATATTCTAGTGGTCAAGGTGTGGGCAGAAACAACCAAGCTAATAAATGCAACTGATTCATTAAGAGTTTTGACTCAGTGAAGTATAACTCTGAAATAGTATTGTTTTTCCCAATGATTTCTATTTGTTGTACTGTACTGTACTTTGTTTTTTCCATGGGGAGATGGTGACAATGATAATCATTTCAGTCTGATTATATAACTTTTCAGCTGTTTTCAGAGTTTCATTCTGATTTTAAAGACTTTGTTCTAAGCTCCTATCTGATTCAAATAGTGTCTCTTCCTTTTTCTTTAAACAGATGAGACATTCCAGTGGCTAGGAATTTGGAGGGTGTGTGGTAGATTTTCACACATCAGCCATGTGCCTTCTCCATTGGTGTTGCATAGGGAGACAAATGACTAGGGAAGAGGGAGAGGGAAAAAAATATGCTTTTGATTGCCTGTGTCTTTTCCTTGGTTGACCATAATTGCCCTTCTAGCCATCTATAGGCTCTGTATAAATAGTTAGTTGTTGTGACAGGCCTGATGATGAGATGATCCCCCCAGCATTTCCTCTTGGCAATGAAGTCTCTTTCAAAATTTGATTAAATCTTCCCTCAGAACTTCAACTAGTGACATGATATCACTTTTCTCTCAAGTGTACTCATCTTATCCCATGCTGTAAAGCCTCTGACAAGAATCATCTACCCAGTCCAATTTGAATCTTTGGTAATGTGCCAAATCCATTCCATGCTTCTTGGGACCAGAAATTTAGTATGTGATAGGGATTGGTAGAGATTAGTACTGGCCTCTTGTCATCTGAAATTTCCAACACACCATCCTTCCTCAAAGTTCTTTGTTACTGTTCCAGTAGTATGGGAGAAGTCCAGCATGTCATCTGGGAAAGGAAAACCTGTCTTTGTTATCAAAAGGTGACCTTCTCCTCTTTCTCAGTCTTCTTTGTTTATTGATGGAGAGAAGATGGGATGATAAAGAACTAGCTGCATTGGATAGTGAACAGGTAGCCTCAGACCCCAAACTGCAAGTTTTCTGAATTTAGGATACCAGGTGGATATAAATTCTGAGGTAAATTCTGGGAATACTCGATGCTTGATATCATCCTGTTACTCTCAAATTCTGGGTAAGGTTCTGCACCTTTAGGTACAAACCAATTATTCAAGAAACAAATCTTTACATGGAATTCTGGATCTTTAAAATGACATCCAGAGGGTGTTCTTGCTTTTCCACTCAGATTTGCTTCCACTCATTATTTTAGGGATCACTGTGCTTTCATTCTTATTGTCCCCTTTGCCATATTTATGTCTTGGGTTTATGATAAACCCAGTATACCTCTGTGGTGCTTATATTCTGATTGTTAGAGGATCTCGATCCTATTTGAAACTTTTTACACTTATTTTTCTCTTTGGAACAGGTTCATTACAATTGTTTAAAGTTCAGTATTGTTAATTTTAAAATATTGTCAAAGTTGAGTAAAAACCCTTGTGATATAAATAAACAAAATAATTATAAGTGCTGATCAGTCTTATGAATAAAACAGCAGGGAGGTGAGTCAGAGAATGACAGAGTGAGACTTTAGGTAGTTGGAAAAAGTGTTTTTTGTGTGACTGAAGACAATAGAATGTTAAGGAACCAACTGTGTGAAGAGTGGGGTGAAGTATACTAGGAGGAAGACAAACTGTAAAGACTACAAGAGGCAAATGACCTTGACACATTACAGGGACAGATAAAATATTCATAGTGGCTGGAGCATAACCAACAAGGAGGAGAGTGTTGTCATATAAGATCAAAGAGGTAGCCAGGGCCCCACCTTTACGCCCTTAATGGCCTAATGGAAGGAGTTCAGATTTTACTCCAAATCCAATGGGAAGCCATTGAAAAGTTTTAAGCAGGGAACTTTGGCATGATTCAACTGTGTGCATTCATGTTTTCTTCCATTTGAATAAAAATAAAAACAAAGGTCACTAGAATGTCATTGTTTCTGTAATGTGTCCTTGAGATATGTGAAATTTTAGCTGCTAGTTTGTTGATGCCAAGATCTGTGATTCAATTTCTTATTATTTTTTGACTTTTCAGCTACTGAAGAAAGTGAACAATGAAGCCACCATTTCTTTTGGCCCTTGTGGTCTCTTCTGTAGTCAGCACAAATTTGAGGATGGTATCAAAGAGAAATTCTGGTAAGTTGCTTGCAAATTATATTTGATCAAAAATGTGTAGTTTTTGTGACATCCAGAAAGCATCTGTGCCTTTAACTATGAATATCTTGAAACAGAAATGCTTGAACTCCAGCTATGTTGGAAGGTAGCCAAGATAAGAATGAGATTTTAGCCTACCACTGAGAAAATGTTGGGGAACTAGTGGAATTTTGTTCAACTTCAGTGGCAATGTACTCTCAGTGGACAATGAAATGTTAAGGGCCTACTTGGGGTTGGTTACATTTGCTAGTGACTGTACACCTGGGAGCAAACATTTGTAAATGAAAATACAGGAAACTTAAAAATATATATATATCCTTTGCCTCTTAATTGAGTGTGCAGCACTACTGTTTAAATGAATTCTTTTGACATGTAGCTTTATTTTTTGTTACATTTTCACATTTTTACTGAATCTCTAACAGGCAGAAGTTTAAAGCCTCCAAGTTAAGAAATATTAGCTAATTGCCTGAAGAGGAATTTCTTGAGAAGAAATATCTATTCATAGAACATGGTGGTCTGGCAGGCAGCCATGCTTGTACTGAAAGATCAGCTGTCATCGGTAGATGTCCCAATCAGAGCTTAAACATTGTTTAAAAACACTTGAATATATATGTCTTTCAGTTTTTATTATATAGTCTAGCTATAATTACAAACCATGCATGAGATTTTAAGAATTGATTTTCTGTCTACAATCATCCCAGTAAGACATTGAAGAATGTATTATTACATGGAAACAAAAGACTGTGAAGGGGCTTTCTGCTGGCTTCTAATTCAGTTATTTCCTAGAATTAAATGTATGCTCTTTACTTTCTCATTAAGTATAAAACCCAGAAAATAAAGTGCATGCCTATTTTTCAAAGCAATAAATGCTGGCTAGTGCTTGGAATTTGGTTAATGTTTGTTTTCTGAGGCAGGAATACTTGCTAATTGAAATAACTAAAGAACAGTATTGTTCTTCAATTGATATCACATTAATAAGTTTAGCATAAATGTGTCACAGGTTGTAAAATAGAGCACCACTACTGAAGTCCAAAGGATTCTGTAATGATAAGGGCAGGGCAATATATTAGCTTTTTCTCCCCTTAAGACTTGTGTATTTAACACATTTTTGCATATTGTGAATCTTTTTCAGCTGTGTTTAATATTTTACCTATAATATCTCTAACTTGGTATATTTTACGTGGCTGCCTTACCTTGCCTTAATCTTGAAGTCACATTTTCACTTTCAGTCTTGGTTCAGATTGATTTTTGCTAAAATAAAATACTCGGAGATATTACTTACTAGCAAAAGTAACCTCTTGGACCAGATTCCATGTTCTTCACTTTGCTGTGTCCTAATGTAGCAGAGTCTGAAAGCAAAGAAAAGGAATTGAGAGTTTAAAAAGACATCTATATTGATGAGGTCCCAATAGTTCATTTTTGCTTTCAATTCCCTTGCCTTTGGAGAAAGAATGAAATCTGGCCATTTGCAGCAACGTGGATGGGACTGGAGGGTATTATGCTAAGTGAAATAAGCCAGGCAGAAAAAGACTGATACCATATGTTTTTACTCATATGTGGATCTTGAGAATCTTAACAGAAGACCATGGGAGAGGGGAAGGGCAAAAAATAAGTTACAGAGAGGGAGGGAGGCAAACCAGAAGAGACTCTTAAGGACTGAGAACAAACTAAGGGTAGGTGGGGGGTGGGGGAGAGTGGAAAGTGTGTGATGGGCAGGGAGGAGGGCACTTGTTTGGATGAACCCTGGGTGTTGTATGGAAACCAATTTGATAAATTATATTTGAAAAAAACAGATAATTACAAAAAAAGACATCTATATTATGGAAGTTTAATTCATGTAAAATCCAAACTAAGAAACAAAAACAAGTTGCTCTGTGTGTATGTATTCAGTTTTCTTTCCTTGGTTTGCTCATTATATTTATAAGGACAAAGATTGTTAACAATGTGTATACATAGAGGAAGTTCTCATTGACACACAGGTGCCCTTTAAATATTAACTTTTTTATGCTTTGCTCCTTTATTCTTTATTAGCAAGTGTGAGGCCATTTGTGGCTTATGAGAGGTTCTTAGTTGTGTCTTCTTAATGTGGCCAAGTGATGCCATATTTGCAGTGAACTTTATTGAAGAAACATTACCCAAAAAGCTATTCCCCTTTGAGTGAATGCATTTGAATAATTTCAGTCTCTGTTTCCCCATATGTTTACCCTCAGCTACCTCATAGGACAATAGAAATTATAATTTTGGAACAAAACTTTTCCTACAGATCTGGGCAGTGGAGATGGTTTGAATGCAGTTAGTCTTTCTCTCATAAAATAAAAGCCTTCTTGCTTTTATTTGTGGTGCATATGGAGTAGGCAGGAAAGACTAATGGGTTTATGTTGTTGGTTTGTGCATGTCTGTGTATGGTGTTTTGTTTTTTTATTTCAAAATACAAAAACAAAAATCAAGCATGGGATAAATAAAAGACGTCCTAAGTTACCCATAGGTGATGGGAATGGGAGTACTTTAGAGCAGTTCTTTTCACTCTTTCTTTCTATTTAGGTACCTCATAACATCCTTCCCAGCCCCTACACTCATGATAATATTATTATTTTATGTAAAAAAAATAGAATTATTTGCACTCTCATTATGATGGTCCTATTTGACCTTATTTTTTAAAGAACATTAAAGATTGCTTTGACAAATCTGTAGTACAAAATTTTGTTTCATGCAATCTGTGAGGTCCTTTGGCCTTTGCCAATTAAAGAGATCCAGATTTAAACTTGCATATTTGTTCTTCTTGGAATCACCAATGGAACTCAGAACTTTCATTTTTCCCCCTACTTCCCTTTTCCCAAGTGAAAAATGAATGATTGTTCCTTTCACTCATTAATATTAATAACTATTTAGTGTGAGATGTGAAGCCAATTATAATGATTTTTGTGCCATTCATTATAGACAGGGATCTCTTTCACTAATATCTCTTCAACTAATGCCAAAGTTTCTTTAATGCACAAGACACAAGACCAAGGGATGGAAGCTTCTTTTTCTGTACTTGTCAATCAAGGAAAAAAAATAAAAGACTTAACTTTTTTTTTTTTTAATTTAGCTTGGGCACATATTGAAATGAACCTCCTAGTTTCTGGTAATATACAGTTTTTAAAAGCTGTAGCACAGGTTATGTTTCTAGGTAATACCTATTCACACTGGGCAAGCCCAAATATCAACTCTACATAGGTAAACAGAAAAAAATGGCTCTGAGGTTGCATTAGCATCTAATTTTTTTTTGCATTAGCATCTAATTTTAAGCACTGTAGCTGATTGATCAAGTGTAAGCTTGTCATCTTCACAGAATGTCCATGAGGTCCTTCAGCAATGGCATTCTCTACATCTAAGACTAAATAAGGTCATTTAGAAAATCTACTCAATTAAAAATAGGTTTGCTTTACTTAAACGTGTCATTCTTTATGGCAGGGAATTGGCTAATATCTTGACAAAGTCTATTGAATGGCAGACATGCCCAGTGGAGGACACATGTATCAAAACTAATTTTTAATAGGATGGGTGGGAGAAAAACTCTCTCAGGAAGAGAACACCCAAGAGCTTCTATATAGCTATTTCTTTTTGCCTCAAAAATTATGTCCTCAGAATATACATGGTTTTTATTTGGGAGGGGGCATTTAACTCTCCCCTTTGCTTTTCTCTGACTTTTGCTGTTGTTGCTACAGGAAAATGTGAGCTGTGTTAGGCAGTTGTTGGCATTAGGCTCCCCAGCCTGGATCTTCATATCAGGGAAGAAAGGAATAAGGAATAGGGTGACCAATTTGATGAGAAGTTATGTTTAATTCTGAATCCAAATTGGGTTATTTTGCAATCAGTACATTTGGAGAATGACTACAACAAAGCAACTTCTCAATGATCTGGTGTTTCAAGGAAAATTGCAGAATTATCAAAATATCTTGATCAACTACGAAAATGTAGACCCTAGGGGTAAGGAGGATGTGAAGGCCTGCTGGCACATAGTGAGTACTTATAGATACATTTTGGATCGACTTGAACATCCAATGCCATGAATGGTTTTACATGAGGCTTTAGCTTGTAGGTTTATAGAATTATGGAGCTTTATGATTGTTGATGAGAGAGTAGTAGTTTGTTTTCACTAAAAATTCTTTGGTTTTAGAATTTCTAGTCATATGATTGAGGAAGATCTTAAGGCAGAAATAGAGGTTACATGAGTTTGCATTTCTACCCAAAGCTAGAAAGAGTATTTCAAACAACTTCCAAGTGTAAGTAAAATAACTTTCCCTGTGAAATTGATTGTTATATAATTAAAAATAAAATGAAATATCATGCTTCAAATTCTTAAAAAGGAGACAAAATATTTTATTTTAAAATAGTGATTAGAAGTAATGTTGCTCTGAGGATATTCACATTGTACCTATAACTTGGATTGCTAGAGTACCAGATTAGAAGTTAAAAGATAACAAGGTGTTAGTGAAATCTCATCTTCTAAATTTATGCTAATGAGCTAAGATCAAGGAGAAAAATACCTCCCTGTGATCTCTTCTGTACCTGATATGGATAACATGAGATTTGATACTTTTATCTCTTTAATTAGGGTGACTTCCATGGAGTAAACTGGATCTTGGAAAAAAGGAAAAGTGGTACTGGAAGGCTTGACTTAGTTATTGGAGCTGGTATAGGAGTGGTATTAGTGTTGGGAGTATGGAACAAAGTTTCTATTAAGTAAGGAGTGGTCAGGGATGAGAGTGATAAGTCAGAAACAATGTATGGCCAGAATGAACCTGAATGAAACACCCTTATTAAAGAAGTTGAAGGGCAAATAATTTTAGGATTTTTAGTCATTGAATTTTATATGGTCAAATGCATAGTCAGTCATGAAATACTTATTAAACTCTTACTATATGTGCAATATTACACTAATCTTGTGGGGCAAGAGGGTAGGGAAAATAAAGCAAAACTCCCTTGTTGAATAATATTTACTCTCATTGGGATAAATGAATGGTTAAGCAAATTGTGTTAACCTGAGAGAGTGCTATGCAGCTATTAAAATGACCACCATTTAGACTACATTCATATATAGAAATGTGAATATAAATAATAGTAAGCAAAAAACAAAAAACCCAGTACACAATGATGTTAAAATATTCATTTACACTAATCAAAAATTAGAAAAGAATTTTGAATGATGTTTAGCACTTATAGATATATTTATAAATGATTTTTTCTACAAGTCATTTAAATATATAATAAAAATAAGAGATCTAATTAACTGGGAGGAAATACTTTTCCTGGGGATGCTTCACATATGAAACTTGGAGTAACAAAAGAGAATTTGATTCAGTATTAAACTTACACAGCAGGCCTCCAAAGCCAGGGGAGCCACAGAAAGACAGGATATATTGGACACTCTGTAGAAGATGAGAGGCTTGAGCCAGGCCCTGACAGCAGTTAGGACCAAGAGTGAGCTGGAATAAGGCAGGAGCACATTAAAGGAAAAGAGCATAGTATGAGAGAAACGGTTAGAAGATGGCAATGGGTATGGCACATGCATGTAGGGAGAAGTGTAAGCCAGCAAATGGAGAATGGTTGAAGTTGGCTAAGTCAGATAAGTCACGCTAAAAGATAGTGTTCCTGAGTTCTGGTTACAGTAGTATAGATTAGTAGTAGATTTTATTTTTCAGTAGAATAACGATGAATGATGACTCTTGCAGTCATCTATAGGGATGACTACAAAGGGTAGCCAGATGAAAGAGAAGTCTAAAATAATCCCATGGGGGAAAACAGAACTTGACTTGGGAATTTTACTCTGAGACAGATAGGAGTTAGTTTCTTTTTATGTTTTTATCTTTATAATCTTGAAACATTTAAAACCTATAGAAAAGTTACAAGAATAGTACAATGGCCCCTCAATATACTCTTTACCTGTCTTCACCAGTTGTTAACATTTTGTTGCATGTTTTCTCTCCTCCCTCTCTTGCTCCCTGTTGCTCTTTTTTACCATTAAGTATGATGTTAGCTATGAGTTTTTACAGGTAACCCTTTAAGAGATTGAGGAATTTCCTTTCTATTCCTACTTTGATGAGATTTTTTTTATTGGGAATTGGTACTGAATTTTGTCACATGCTCTTTTTGCATCTATTGAGATGATGATGATTTTCTCCTTTATTATGTTAATGTGGTGAATCAAATGAATTGATTTTCAAGTATTCAACCACTCTTACTATAATAGATAAGCCCTACTTAGTCATGATGTATTATTCATTTTATATATTGCTGTCTTTATTTAAATTTTTTTTGGTTTTTGAGGATTTTTGCATCTGTGTTCATTAGTGATATTGTCTGTAATATTTTGGTAATGTTTTCTTTAGGTTTTGGTGTCAGAATTGTGTTTGCCTCATCTTAGGAAACATTGTTACCTCCTCTTTTCTGAATGGCATTATTGCTTCCTCAAAAGTTTGAGAGTATTGACTATTGATATTCTCTGGACTTGAAGTTCCATTTGTGGAAAGTTTTTGTTTATTGATGCTTTGATTTCTTCAATAGGCATGGAGCCACTCAGATTTTCTCTTCCTTCTTAAGTCAGTTTTGGTAATTTGTGTTTTTGTAAAGGATTTATTCATCTAAGTTTTAAAATTTATTGACATGAGCCATTCATAATATTCATTTAATATCTTTCAAATCCCTATAAGATCTGTAATATTATCCCTGCTTTCATTCCTCATTTTCTTTTCTTTTCTGTTGATTAGTCTTGCTTGCTAAGGGTTTATTAAATTCATTAATCTTGTGAAGGAATCAGTTTTTGACTTGGTTAATTATTCTTTGTTGCTTGTTTATTTAATTGTTCCTTGTCCATTCATTATTTTGTTTTCTTATTTGGGGTTTAAGTTCTACTTCTTTTTGTAGTTTCTTAAGGTGGAAACTCAAATCACAGATCCTAAACCTTCCTTCTTATCTAATAAAGGCATTTAAAGTTAAAAATGTCCCTCTAAGAGGGAGCCAAAACATAAGAGACTCTTAAAAACTGTGAACAAACTGAGGGTTGATGGGGGGTGGGAGGGAGGGGAGGGTGCTGATGGGTATTGAGGAGGGCACCTGTTGGGATGAGCACTGGGTGTTGTATGGAAACCAATTTGACAATAAATTTCATATTAAATAAGTAAGTAAGTAAGTAAATAAATAAATAAGTCCCTCTAAGTATTGCCTTAGCTGTGAACCCAAAATTTTAATCAATTGTATTTTCATTATTATGTAGTTCAAAACATTTTCTGATTTCCCTTGTAATTTATTCTTTGAACTGAAATTATTTAAAAGTGTGTTATATAAGAGACTCTTAAATATGGAGAACGAACAAACAGAGGGTTATTGGAGGGGTTGTGGGAGGGAAGATGGGCTAAATGGTAAGGGGCATTAAGGAATCTACTCCTGAAATCATTGTTACTATATGCTAACCAACTTGGATGTAAATTAAAAAAAATAAATTAAAAAATTATGTTAATTTCAAAATAGTAAGGATCTTATAGCTATATTATTTGTATTATTTCTAATTTAATTCCAATGTATGTATATCAGAGAATGTATCCTATAATATTTCAGTCTCTTGATATTTACTGAGATTTATTCCATGTTCCAGCATATGGCCTCTATTGATGAGTATTCCATATGCACTTGTGTATTATGCTATGCAGTGTTCTATGAATTTCAGTCAGGTCAAGATGGCTGACAGTGTTTTTTCTTTTATATCCTTACTGATTTTATTGGATACTTGTACTATCAATTAGTGAGAGAGGGTTATTAATATATCCAACTATAATTGTGGATTTGTCTCATTCTCCCTTTACCTTTCTCAACTTTACCTCATGAATTTTGATGCTCTTATTAGTTGGATACATATTTAGAATTCTTTTCTCTTCCTGAAAAATTACCCTCCTTATCTCCTGTAATGCGATTTGTCTTGAATTTCACTTCGTCTGTGTTTAATAGAGTTGTGTTGACTTATGCTTACTGTTTTTATGTGTTTTATATATATTTTTATTATCCTTTTACTCTCATCCTATTTGTAGCTTCAAATGTGAAATGCATATTTTATACACTCCATATTATTGAGTCTTTTTATCCAATCTAACAATGTTTATCTTTTAGATGAAGTGATTAGTCCATTTACAATGGATATAATTTTTGATATGTTTAAGTAACCATTTTCTATTTGTCTCTTCTAGTTTTTTAAATTTTTTTTAATTTTTATTTTACTAGTATTATTTTGAAATGTTTTATTTATTTTTGAGAGAGTGCAACTGCGGGAGGGGCAGAGAGAGAGAGGGACAGAAGATCTGAAGCTGGCTCTGCATTGATAGCTGTGAGACCAATGTGGGGCTTGAATTCACAAACGTTGAGATCATGACCTGAGCTGAAGTCAGTCACTCAACCAACTGAGCCACCTAGGTGCCCCTAGTTTTTTGTTACTGTTTTTACCTGTTGCTGTATTTATGTTTTATTTTGGGTTAGCTTAATAATTTTTAGTATTCCATTTTTATGTCCTCTATTGGCTTTATAACTATACCTTTTAAATATTTTTAGTGGGTACTTAAGATTGGGGGTCACAAACTATGGCTTGTGGGCTAAACCTACCCATTTCCTGTTTTTATAAAAAATAATAATGGAACACAGTCACACTCCTTTATTTGCATATTGTCTATGGCTGCTTTGGTGCTATAATAGAGTTGAGCAGTTACTACAAAGACTGTGTGGCCAACAATGCTTAAAATACTTACTACGTGGCCCTTTACAGAAAAAAATCTGCTATCCCCTGCTCTAGGGCTTACAATGAGCATCCTTAACTTTACAAAGTCTATTTAGAGTTAATATTGTACCACTACATACTTCACATGTGAACCATCATATTTGTTACTTTCCTCTTCTTGCTTATCACTTCATGCCTTATACTTCCCCCTTTGTACTTCACACATCATATTTCACACTTACATTTCTAACTTCCAGTTTCACAAATGTAATAGCCTTACAACAGTATAATTATATATTTGTAGTCCTTCATCCTTCATGGTATTGTTATGTATTTTACTTCAACATATATTATAAACACTTTCTTAAACTGCAATTATTTGCTCTAAATCATCAGTTTTTAATTTTCTAAGTAGTTATGAGAAATGAGAAACACAACTTATACATTTATTCATGTATTTACCATTTCTAGTGCTTTTCTTTCCCTCTGGTCATTCCTTCTCAGTTTGTTGGACATTTTTTTTTTTTTTTTACCTTTTGTCATAGCACAAGTATGCCAGAGATAAATTCAGCTTTTGTTTATATAAAAATGTATTTGTTTCACCTCACGTTTGAGGGTTATTTGCCCCAGATATAGAATGCAATGTTGAGAGTTTCCTTATCTACAGATGTCATTCCATTGTTTTCCAGTCTGTATAGTTTCTCATGAGAAGCCAAGTGGACAGTCTTATCATGGTTGCCTTGTATGTAATGCCTTTTTTTCCTCTGGCTGCTTTAAAGACTTTCTCTTTCTCTTTGCTTTTCAGAACCTTGACCATCATGTGTTTAGTCGTTTTCTTTGTATCGATCAGGCTTAGGTATAGCTAAAATTCTTGAACTTTTGAATTAAAGTTTCTCATCAAATTGGAGCAATGTTTATTATTTTTAGATATTTTCTGCCCCATTCTCAATCTCCTCCCTTCTGAAACTCCTATTGCATGAATGCTTGACTGCTTTATAATTATTTATCAGGTTCTGAGATTCTATTCATATTGCTTCAGTTATTTTTTCTATACTTTTCAGATTGGAAAATTTTTACTGATCTGTCTTCCAGATCACTGATTCTTTTTTAAAGATTTTTAAAAATATTTATTTATTTATTGAGAGAGAGAGCGAGCATGAATGTGAGCAGGGGAGGGGCAGAGAGGAGGGAGACACAGAATCTGAAGCAGGCTTCAGGCTCTGAGCTGTCAGCACAGAGCCCAAAGTGGGGCTTGAACTCACAAACTGTGAGATCATGACCTGAACTGAAGTTGGACACTTACTCCACTGAGCCATCCAGGCACCCCAAGATCACTGATTTTTTATTCTGCTATCTGCTAAAGCCCATACAGTGAAATTTTTATTTCAATTTCTATACTTTTCAGTTTTAGAAATTTCCCTTTGCATCCTTTTATAGGTTCCATTTCTCTGTTGATGCTTATAATCTGATAACTCATTGAGGCCATATGTTTCTTTATGTCTTGAAGAATATTTTGTTAGGTCTTTAGGCATATTTATTATAGCTACCTTAAAGTCTTTATCTGCTAAATCCAATGTCTGGGCCATCTCAAGAGTGTTTTTTTTTTTTATAATTCTTTTTTTTTTTTCGTTGATGTAGGTTACTTTTTTTCCATGTCAAGTTATTTTTTTTAATTGAGTACTGAAATTTGTTGATAATACATTGTCATGATACTAGATTATTTTATGTTCTTCTAAAGGGTATTGTGTTATAGCAACAGTTCAGCTACTAATCTTGAACTTTTGGTATTTAGTTTTATCCTTTCTTAGAATAGATCTGTGGAAAACCCAAGGTATGTCTCAATCACCTATGATTTGGTGGGATTCAATCTCTAATCTTTTTCTCCCTTGTGAATTTTGTCAAAGCTTGGTTTTAGGCTTCATTAGGGAGAATCTAGAGTAGACTGTATTTGTATTTTATGACATAGTTCTTTCTTATAAATCAGGAACTTTCTGGAGTCTCAACTGAAAGACCAGGTGTTAACAAAGTGTTTCCTAGTAGTACTGTTTGTCCTCTAATATCACTGTTCTGTTATTAACTGTATAATGGTCACTCTCTGATGATAAACCTTTGGGAGACATGTTTTGTTCATGTTAGCCCAGTCTTCAGTCAGGGGCTCATAGAGAACCTCCATACAGATTTCATGGGCTCCCCTTTGTGAAGCTCTCTCCTTTTACTGAAGGTTTCAGCCATTTTAGCTGCTCTGATATCTGTAACTTCAGCTCAACAAGACATCTGGTCTCTTGTTAGAATTTGCATTCACTGTGACATAGTTGGGGAATTGTCCTCAAGTGGAGAGCTGGGTTGGCTGTTGGGCTCACTACATGAGTTTCATTCTCCACACCCCGCCCCCTGCCACCGAGATCACTGAGATCACAGTCTTGCACCACCTGAGAATAGTTGCTTCATATATTTTGTCCACTTTTATCATTACATTCTATGGGAGAACTAGTCTGGTTCCAGTTATTTCATCATAGCCTGAAGTAAAAGTTTTCTTGTTATCTTTTGATACCCCATCATTCTTTGAGCACTTCCTTGCTTTCTGTCATAAAGATGCTCCAGGCTTACCTTTCATACTTTCACTGTCCCAGCACTAGAAATAGCCATTTTTCCTGATTCTTTCTAGTGGAAAATGCTGTTCATAAATGATTTTTAAAAACTGTGATTTAATTTGGATACTTCTGATTCAAATCCAACATGACAGGGTTCTTCACCTTTACCCATTCCACATTTTTATCTTTTTTTCTCACAGTGGAAATCTAATTCCCATCAACATCTATATACTTAGTTAATTATTTTCTCCTATAATTCATGCAAAATAGTTTCTGAACTACTGTACCAAAACTAGTATCAATAACAAGCCTACTAAAAAGCACAAGATAGTTTACAATTCTTTTTGTCCTTTGAACTAATCCTACTAAATCTGTATATTCAGAGTGTTATGTTTAAAATTTACTTGAGTTAATTAATTTTCTCTGTGGTTATGCTATTAATTCAATGGATAAGTTCATTTGTGTCTTACTTGACTTGCTTTTTTATCCTTTTTGATTAAATTTTATTTCCAAAAGCATAAAACATATAATTGAAAATTCAAAATTATATAAAGAGAAATTCATCAAAGAAATCTCATTTGCATAACTTTTTCTTCCACCTTGTCTCACATATCTACTATTTATAATCAATTTCTTTAGTTTCTGGTATTTCTCTTTTCACAAGTCATTATGTATATTTTGTTTCCCCTTATTTCATACTTAAAATGTAGCAAAACTTAACTATTTGCTTTTTATGCTCCTTTTTGTTTCACGTATTGTATCTTGGAAATCAAGTAGTAAGATTGTTTTAATATTTTTCTTATTGTAATAATATATTATGCTTAATAAACATTCAAACAATATCAAAATAGAATATTCTCTTATGACTTCATTTTCAGAGATAACCCATTGCATTTCATATAGATTCCCCCAGATAGTTTCTTTGTGTGTGTGTGTGTGTGTGTGTGTGTGTGTGTGTGTATGACGTATATAGGTTAAATCATGTAATTTTCAAACTTAGAATCATACTGTATTCTTCAACTTTATTTGTCCCTTAACATGATATCATAACCTCTAATCCTTGGCAATACCTTTGTAACTTAAACTTTTAAATACAATGTAGTTTTTCAATTGTGTGGATTTATTATAAATTTAAACCTGTGCTTTATTTATGCAGGTTATGTTTTTATCTGGAGGTTTTTGCTATTCCAAAACAATGCTGCAAAGGACATCCTATTACATGTCGTAGTGTATTAGAAAAACATTTTTTTTGTAGAATAGATTCCTACAAGTGGAAATATCACATACAGCTTTTATTTAAAAACTTAAAAGATGCTGACAAATTGCCCACCAATGTCACTGTACCAAATCTGTTTTTCCACCAACAGAATATCAGAATTCCTCTCTCAATATACATTTACTAACTATAATTGTCAATTAAACAATTTTTGACAATCTAAATCCAAATGAAAAAAATTTCATTGCTTACTAAAATCCCCATGTTGACTATGATGTGTGTGTTCCTCAGAAGTGAGTGTGTGTGTGTGTGTGTGCCCGCGCGCACGAGAGGGGGGGGGGAGTGAGGGAGATATTAAAATCAGCAGCAAAGAAATACATTTGGTTAAATCTCTGACCATTCTATTAAGGTGGGCAACAAAGGATGGTGAAGGAAAATGTGAGTTAAGACCTAAATTCATTATTTGGGTTGCTATACAACATCAGCAACATCTGATATAATTGAAATATTGAAGTCCTTTTTGACACTGGTCCTTCTAAATGAAAATATAGTTTCATGTGGATAATTAAACTAATTAAAATACTTAATAATTTAAATGCTGGAAAGTCTGAAAACAGCTCCATATGGGGATCTTATACAACTCTGTAGTATGATCCAAATACACAAGTTACCAAGCTTGGTATCATGTTGGATTTGTTACTGTCCATAAAGGGGGAAAATGTGAAAGAAGTAAGAGTAAATTGAGAATTCTATTAATTTTGATGTTAGGATTTAGCCCATCCAGAAGAACAGCCAAGAACTGCAGTGAATGGGCTTTTTTTCTATTCTGTTGTTTTGGAATGAAAGGATAGTGTATCTGCCAGAGTGGAGAGAAGCTTTGAATGCCTATCATTTCTGCTAGGTTAGTTTCTATCATAACCGCACTCATATAGGCATGTCAGGCTAAAGTGCATCCCTTGTGGCTCTGTTGACTTCTACAGGTGTAATTTGCCCTAAATGAAATATGTATTCTGTAAAAGTATACCATTACTTCCTATTGTAGTGTGGTCCCTGGGGAAATCTGTTATCCAGAGATTTCTTAAAATATGCATGACACCCCTAGTCCATTAGAGGAATACTGAATATGCAGATTTAAACTTTTGCTAATATTCTGATTCTTGCCCTATTTTTGCTTCCATATATTTATCTAAAACTATCATAGAGAAGCATGACACTTTGTGAGGATTGTACCAGAACTGTTCAGTTTAAAAGATATGCCTTGAAATTTGATGACCTTCCCCCAGGCTAAGAAAAGTCCAGCCTTGCTTTTCTCTGTGGGTGTGACTTAGGAGAGCTGTATTGTAAGTGTATTCTCCCTAAAAGGTTACAGACAAGAAATACATGGTTTTAAGAGGCACCCATAAACTCTTCAGATGAATGACGTGTATTTGGCATCATTGCTTTGTGGAGAAATGAGACATTGGTTGCCTGGAACTAAATTATGCTAAGGAATATTGTAGAAACGTGGTATTTATTAATTCACCAAACATGCAAAACGACTGTGTAAAAAAGTACTGTGCAGCTACCTTTAGGTGATAAGAAATGGATAAGGCATGCAATTTGCCCCCAAAGAATTCATTAAATCATAGGGGAAGGGATAAATTAACATGCGTAGTGCTACTATATGCCAGGCACTTTACATACATTGTTTCTTCATACAAAGACACTGAGGTAGTAGGTCCCACTCTTGTTTTGTTTGAAATATTTGGAAAACTGAGGCTTAGAGTGGCTAAATGGCCACTTTTATATAGCAAGTAAAGGGAAGAACCAGGATTTAAACCCAGATTTATCTGGGTCCAGTGTCCTTCTCTTAAATTCTCTGCCATTCTGCCCCTTTGGGCACTGTTATCTTCATTTTAGAGATGAGAAACCTGAAACTCAGGGAGGGTAAGTTTATCTGAGGTCACCAGCTATTAAATGGGAAATCCAGGTTTTGGACCATGAACTGCTTGCAAAGATTATGCTCTTTCACTACACCATGGATATGTTTTATTTACAACTCTTATAAAAGGTATGAAAAGTAAGTACCATAAAAGAGGTACAGATGAAAGAAGCTATTTCCAGCTGGGAATGAGGGTGATTAGGGAAGGCTTCATGGGAGAGGTGTCATTTGAAATTGACTATAAAGACTGGGTTGGGGATAGTGATGGGGGTGATATTCTTAGCAGAGAGAACAGCAGGAGCAAATGTATGGATGCTTAAAGGGCAGGCTATTTTTGAGTACTAAATAGCCCAGATTGGCTGGAGCATAGTATAAGATCCAACTAGTTGAGGAGACATATTTGCACAGAAACAAGAGCTAGACAGATGGTGTCTTGAGTGTATATCCAGTTTTCAAAATTATAGGAAATATATTGAGAGTCTAGAAAGGAAATATATTGAATTACTTCAATTGGAAGACAAAGGGCAAGGTTGAGGGGACATTCTAGTCTTGGGCTTCTAGTGTTTCTGTTCACATGCTTTCCATTTGCTGTAATAAGGTTCAATCAGCTTTATTTTCAATTATGAAAATGTATTTGAATAAAAGAAATTACTGAGTAAGGCGTCGCCCTCAATTATAAATTAAAATTAAGTTTGTGTTCTCCAGTCTTCAGCCTCAGGGAATTAATGATGAAACAACAATAACAACAACCAAAAAAGAAAAAAAAGAAAGGAACTTCTTTCTGGTCTTAGCATTACCAGCAGGTGGCACTGTAATACATTCCTTCTATAGATCTAAAGTAGCAGTTTACCATCATGTGGCTGTCTTAGGAGTCTGACATGAGAAGGAATAACAGCTTTTAGAGTTTCTGTACCGGTGATTGGGCTGATCTTTGCACATATGCAATAAGTTTCCCCTACCTGATGTTCTAGTTTGTGAGAGCTAGTCTGCTTAGATGATCACAGAACCACCTCTGGATCTTTCCATTTTTCCCAAAGCAGGTGACTCTGAGGCATAGCTCTAGTTACCCTTCAAGCAGTCAAGCAATTCCGATTGGAGGTTGAATAAAAGGTTACAGGAAGCAGATTTTACCTTTGGCACTCCCCGCAGCCACTCTGCCTTAATACTTTGCTTCTTTCTTGGGCATATAGCCATTGCTAAGTCTGAACAGTATTAAGAAGATTCAGTTTTCTTGACCTATCTCTCCCTCTCCCCTTTACTCAAAACTGTCCTGTTCTCTAATAGGTGATGACTAGTTCATTTTTAAACCAATCTGGGTTGGTACTTTGTGACACTACTGAGCATTTGATTCTTTTGGACATGACTTCCATTTTGACACTCTTCTCCTCTTGCTCAAGTGACACCATTTTATCTTGGATCTTTGTATCCACTCTTTTTTAGTCTCCATTTTTACCTCATTTTCTTCTTACTGTCCTTACAAAGTTGTTTTTCACCAGTATTTTCTCCTCAATATGCCCTTTAAAAATAATCCTCTATTTTTCCTGAGTTTTCATTCCCTTGGTATTAACTATCCACTGTTGGTGTTTCTCAACACCAGTTACAGAATAGAATCATCTAGGGAGCTTTTAAAAGATACTCTTGGGGGCACCTGGGTGGCTCAGTTGGTTGAGCATCTGACTTTTGTTCAGGCCTTGATCTCCTGAGCTAAAGCCCCACATTGGGCTCCCTGCTGTCAGTGCAGAGCCCACTTTAGATCCTCTGTCCCTCTCTCTCTCTGTCCCTCCCCCACTTGCAGTCTCTCAAAATTAAATTAAAAATATTTTAAAAAATACCCTTGTATAAGTCTCACCCCCTAGAGATACTGATTTATTTAGGTTGGAGTGAGGTCTGGGCTTCATTATCTTTTTAAATTATATTTTAACTTTGAGGTGATTCTAATGTGCAGCCACAGATAAGACCCCCTGCCCCTTTGAGGCTTCTAGATCTAGCAATACAGTCTTTCTGTGTCTTCTGAGATACATGAAGCATTTTCCTGTTAGACATCTTCATTTGGCTGTCCTGCTTTGAACTCATTCCAAACTGAACTTTTAATCTCCTTCCTTCAAATTCCTCCCTTCCTATTGTATACCTTATCTTGGTTAAGATGGTTAAAATGTCTCATTCTTTTTGAGCCAGAATATATAGTGTCATCTCCAAATCTTTCATAATTTTCCATAGCTAGTAACCACCAAGTTCTAATTCTATTTCTAAAATATCTTCCAAATCTGCCTCCCCCAACACCTCTTCATCCTACCTTCCATTGACCCTGTTCAGCCTTTCATCATTTCTTTCGTAAAGATTGTGCAATCCTCCTACCTGGTCTTCCTACCTTCAGCTTTCAGGCCCTTCTACACTCTAACACATTTTTTAAATAGTACTTGCAGATTTTTTTTACTAGTTTGTTTGCTTTTAATTGTAGATATGACCATGCCTGCTCCTATGAAATAAAACTCCTTTGACTCCCTATTGCATACAGGATGAAGTTTAAATGCCTTGTGGCATACAATCTGTGGTATACAAGGTCTGTCTTAGTTTATTTCTTAATTTGTTTATTCATTTAGTAATTAAACAGGCCACATGCCCCCCCCAAAGCATTTTGGGTTATTCATCATTAAAAGAAACCCAAAACCAAAATACAAAAACAAAATCCAAAAAACAAAATTATTCAGTTTCCCAGCTCTGAGCATTTGATCTTATGCTTTTCTTCACTTCTAAATCGCTTCCCACCTTCTTTGCCTTTTGATAATCTTACTCATCTTTGATGACCCATTTCAAATGTCATTTTCTCTGTGAAGCTTTCCCTGGATTGTCCCCACCCACCCAACTCTTACAGGCAGATTTAATTTTCCTTCCCCTGTGTTCCTATAGAATTTTGTTTATTCCTCAGTAATGGAACTGGTCATATTGTGATTTAGTTATTTGTATATCTATCTTTTTTCCACACACTTGTGAACTCTTCAAAGGCAAGAACTGTTTTGTTTGAAATTCTCTGTACCTGGAAGACTGCCTTGCACATAGTAGTTAACGTACAAATGTTTGTTAGGTGACTGAATAAATGCTTTTGAATTGCTGGCACACTAGCAGGCTTGAAGAACAGAGTGACTGAGATAGGAAGTCGCTGAGCAATCTTGTATTACCAAGTATTCCACTTCTCACAGTTCAGTATTATGGCCAGAGCACAGCTACCTACCCTCAGGTTCTGCTGTCTGATGAGGAGGATTTACCAGTGCTGTTGGAACCTTGTACATCTCCATCCTCATCTGCAGAGCCCACATTAGCATACACTTTATAGTCTTTCAGTGTATAAACACCACATACTTCAGCTTAATCTCCTCAATGTTCAGTGACAACCTATTTATGACTCAAGTGGTATGAACTAGCTAAAGACAGACCATTGAAGAGCAAAATCTGGAGAGGGATGGCTAATTGTTTTATTTTTTTAAGAGAAAATACAATTCATGTAGCCTGCAATTACAAAAAGCCTTAAAACACGCTGTGTAAATGAAGAGCCAAAGTCTCTTTCTGCAATATACGCCATGGGAACCCATATTTAAACTTATGCCTTTGCTGCAAAATAATAGACAAAACAACAGTAATGGCAGAACTGGGAATGAGCAGGTTTTAAACCCTGTAGTGCAAATATTTTTGACTTATACAGCATACCCAGTGGAATGACAATATAAAGGAACTAGATCCCCAATTGTTAAGAGAGTAGGAGCACCTGATTTTATCAACATGCTGCTACATCTACCAGGTCTAAGTTAGCCTTTTATTGAGCCTCTGCATTTTATCCTCCCTTTTTATTTTTGTTCAAAGCAAAGTCTTCTAGCTCCTTGAGCTCTTCCCCAGTCACTCTCTAATTTCTCCTTTGATATCAGAGCCCAGACCTCTTGTACTTCTTTTCATTTTATTTAATCCCTAGGTGTCATTGTTAAATCCTTTGTGTTTCACCTAACTGCTGCTTGGCCAAAGCTATTGCTACTGATTTTAGCCTGCTTTTTACTTAGAATTAATTCTGTTTTCTTAAAGAGCTGACCAATTAGTGAGCAGATATCTAGAATCTGATCATGAGTTCAAGAAATCTACCTTAGATCCAAGTTACAACTTGAATGCGATAAAAATGAAAACTGCATACCAAAAGGGCCCTTAGGACATAATTTAAAAAAATCCACTACCCAGTTATGTGCCTTTGTCCTTCCTTTTCTAGTTGTACCTTTTAATTCAGGAGCAGATCCCCTGAATGGCACCAAAATGTGGTTCACCAGCTCATCCTGCTGATTAGAAAAGTAGACAGGAAATATGTCGTTTGTTGTGAATATCATTACCAGGAAGTTAGAACAAAAACATCTTTAAAGTCATTGACAATTTGTTTCTAAAATGACATTTGTTTTTCTGTCTAAAGAGAGCCTTTCTATTTCCTCTTAGAAGGTTCAAACCCTGACTCCAATGTTTTGTGACCCAGGATATTAGGTTTACCTCTCTCACATATAAAGGGAAGAGAATGAACAGCTCTATGTTCTGGGAAATTTCACCTTTCTCTTTTCTAATGTCGTTTTAGGACTTTTACTTTTGTATTTTATTCACTGAATTATAAGATAGGGCATATCATACCCTCTGACCTCTGAAGAGTTTTATTAGAAGGAACTTGTATCAGTTTTCTTAGATGTTCCCCTTGCATTTACTGGCTGCCCTTTTTGTTGCTCTTTATTAAGATCTTTGTCTGCCATTTTCACATTCATTATTTCTGCTGTTTTCAGTGTCCATTTGGGAAGGTGATAAGATTTTTTTTGAGAAACTGGAGGATGGATCTTTTGCATTACTTTGTATACATTAACATGTTGATTTTATATAAACCCATAGGTTCTGGGTTAATTTACATAAACCTGGCTTTCAGGAAGGTAAAGACCTTGTCAAAGAAAATGAAATAAATCAAGATAGCTGAAACCAAGTATTTTCAAGTTATCAGAAAATGGGGTGGACAAACAAGAGTTGTAAGGTAGAGACTCTTTATGGTTATACTGTACTCACAAAGTCTTCATGTAGTAAGGAACCAGAGAGGTTATCTAATCCAGGCTCCCACTGGTATAGAAATTCTTTCTAGAGCACACCACACGGGTGATGGTCTAGTTGAAAGCTATACTTTCAGAATCAAGTGCCTAGTAAAGGAGCCTGTCTAATTTTGAAAAGTCTTTAACTGTTAAGACACCAAAATCTGTCTGTTTGTAAGCTTCCATCAGTAGATCCTAGTTCTGTCTCCTAGAGTCTCATGGGATCCATCTAATTTAGTGGATCTTAATTTAGTATACATATGGGGCGCCTGGGTGGCTCAGTCTGTTAAGCGGCCAACTTCAGCTCAGGTCATGATCTCGCAGTCCATGAGTTCAAGACCCGCGTCGGGCTCTGTGCTGACAGCTCAGAGCCTGGAGCCTGTTTCAGATTCTGTGTCTCCCTCTCTCTGACCCTCCCCCATTCATGCTCTGTCTCTCTCTGTCTCAAAAATAAATAAACGTTAAAAAAGTTTAAAAACATTTAGTATACATGAACAGGGCTGAAATAAGTTCACAAACCCTCTGAAACTGTATGCAAAATTGTGTGTGTGGGTATGTGAATATATGCACGTATCTATAGCTTTCATTAAATTTCCAAAAGGAGTGTATGATCCTCAAAATATTTATAACAACCAGGGCCAGCTTCATAAGTATACAACTTGTGTAGGTACACATGGTTCCACACTTAGAAGGGATGGTTCTTGGTTTAATGATTTACTGTTGACATCTTGAATAGTTTATCACAAGTGACTTTGAATTTTAATTTTACACTGGGGCCCTCAAATTATAGAGGAACTACTTAATAACATGAAGCTCAAACAAATCACTAAAATTCATAGAATAAGAGATTTTGTCTAATTCTACTTTCAGAGATCCTATATCATCCTTCTGTTTAGCTTCTGACCCTGCTTGTATTTCCAAACAGTTTATCTTCTTCTTTTGTTCTTAATTTTTTTTAAGTTTGTTTATTTTGAGAGAGAGTGAGCACAAGTGGAGGAGGAGCAGAGAGAGAGAGAGGAAGAGAGAATCAGAAGCAGGCTCCATGCACTGTCAGCGTGGAGCCCAATGTGGGGCTCCATCTCACCAACCACAAGATCATGGCCTGCGCTGAAATCAAGGGTCTGCCACTTAGTGAACTGAGCCACTTAGGTGCCTCAAAACAGTTTATCTTATTAATTAGGAATGAAATGAGGGCACTCTCTGCTTCCTCTAAGTTTTCTTCAGTTTCTTGCCTACTGTATTGCAAGGACTCTTAACCTAAAATTCATTGTCAGTTTGGAACTTATCTAATTTATCTACATAATATTTCAAATCTTGAAAGCAATTTAAGCCCCAAGGCAGGTTGAGTCTAACTGGAGAGAATTAACAACTTTCATTAACAGTAGGAGAGTTCTTTTTCTCCTTTGGTTTGTGGAATTTGAGCACAGTGGGTTCTGTCAGAGCAGAAAGATATTCTTAAAGTAGACAATTTAATTTTATTAAGTTTTATCTTACCTTGCTTTATATGGAAACTTAAATTTATCTCTTTGTTTTTTGATTCATCAGGGTCTTTCCCCCTCACATATAATACTCTTAATAAACTTGATATAATAGGGGCACCTGGGTGGCTCAGTTGGTTGAGCGCCCGACTTCAGCTTGGGTCATGATCTCACGGTTTGTGGGTTTGAGCCCCGTGCCGGGCTCTGTGCTGACAGCTCCGGATCTGAAGCCTGCTTCAGATTCTGTGTCTCCCTCTCTCTCTGCTCCTTCCCTGCTCACACTCTGTCTCTCTCTCACAAAAATAAATAAATATTTTACAAAATTAAAAAAATAAACTTGATATATTATGTTTTATTATACTGAATTATATGTTTAATTTATAACATGAAAATTAGAAAAAATAATTTAAAATTCTAATGGCATATTTTATTTAGTCACATTATTAAAGTTCATAACACATCAGTAATTTTATTTGAAATGTACACCAAGCATGGGTACCCCTCAGGTTGATTGAGTAAATGTGCTATTGTTCCTTGGTGACCTTGGCTTTTGCTGTGAAGAAAGGAAGATCGCAGCCACCCTGGAACATGTGAGTATGACTTGATACAAATCTATATTGGTCAGCTGAGGGTAGATTTAGTCTTCTAAAGATGATGAAAGGGGAAAAAATACATTCTAGGATGAAATGTTAAAGGAACTGTAATTGCTTTACTTTGGAATAAAGAAGTCTCAAGATTGGATGACTTGAAAGAAATGAGGTATTTTTGACGAAGAAAAGTTATCTTCTGTATTCAAAGAAATAGATTATTTAAGATTTAGGTTACATTTGAAGAAATTTTTTTTAATTAAAAGAATCATATTCTGTATAGGCTAGATATTAATTTACCTAAGGCAAAATTTCCTTCAAATTCTAAGTTTCCACACTTGGGCTTAAAATCCTGCTTCTGTGGTACAAAAAGACTGGCATGGGCTTTTCTGCTGTTTTGCCTTTCATCTTGGATTTTTCATCTCCATTATTAATTATGTGTTGGGCATATGTCCCTACTGGGGAAGAATGAAGATAGAAGGAAATAAGTCCCTTGTTAAGTGACCAGAATGACCATCCTTAAATATTGATGCGGGCATTGTCATTTTCAACTTTGTCATCTGTGAGTCTATATAGTTATTTCAATTTTGTTGTCACTACTCGAAACATTCTTTAATCTATTCAAGAATTCCCTTCAGAACCCACGACATAATATAAATAACTACAGTTTTGGCCTAACCTTTGAGAGTATTTTGCTTCTTTAAAATAGCCAACATACATTTGCATCCAAAGCTAGTTATCTTACTGTTTAGATCAGTGAAATAATACATTTTCAATGAAAATATGTGGGTTTTTTTTGTTTTTGTTTTTAGCAAGAGAGTGTGTGTGTACACAAGTAGGGGAGTACAAAGGGAGATGGAGAGAGAGAATCTTAATCGGCTTCATGCCCAGTGCTGAACCAGACGCTGGGCTCTATCTCACAACTGTGAGATCATGACCTGAGCTGAAATCAAGAGCCAGACACTTAACTGATTGAGCCACCCAGGCACCCCTGAAAATCATGTTATAATTGTAAAGCAATAAGGTGTTTCTTCGATTTGCAACCAAACTGAATGTGGAGACACAATTAAGAGAAAAAAAAATTAATTATAATAGGACCTAAAATAGTGCTAGTGGGTAAAATAGATGGTTGATCACTACTTCAGTGATTAAAGGAAAATATTCATTTGGAATTTAAATTCAGTTGTTTTGATTTTAGATTTATTTGTCTCTTGTTTTAGATTCAAAACGGTTTCATTATTATATCATGTGTACACAGTCAATTAACAAAATAGAGTCATAGAATCATGTAATATTAGCTCTTGAAATCTTAAGAGATCCTTTTGTCCAGTGCCCTCACCCCTGCCTCTATCATTCTCATATTCATATTTCAGTTAACATATCATTCCAGGAAGACTGTCACTGGATGCCTAAGAATAGATTAATTTTCCTAGAGCGTTTATGAGGAGGAGGGAAGATGGTGGCGTAGGAGGACGCTGGGCTCACCACGTGTCCTGCTGATCACTTAGATTCCACCTACACCTGCCTAAATAACCCAGAAAACCGCCAGAAGATTAGCAGAACGGAGTCTCCGGAGCCAAGCGCAGACGAGAGACCCACGGAAGAGGGGCGCCTCCTGAAGTGGATCACCTAAGGAGAAGCGAGCTAAGCCTGCCCCTCCTGTCCCATGCATCTTGCCTACCCACCCCAGCTAATACACCAGATCCCCAGCATCACAAGCCTGGCAGTGTACAAGTAGCCCAGACAGGCCACGCCACCCCACAGTGAATCCCGCCCCTAGGAGAGGGGAACAGAAGGCACACAGCAGTCTGACTGTGGCCCCAGTGGTGGGCTGGGAGCAGACATCAGGTCTGACTGCGGCTCCGCCCACCAATTCCAGTTGTACACCACAGCACAGGGGAAGTGCCCTGCAGGTCCTCACCATGCCAGGGACTATCCAAAATGACCAAGCGGAAGAATTCCCCTCAGAAGAATCTCCAGGAAATAACAACAGCTAATGAGCTGATCAAAAAGGATTTAAATAATATAACAGAAAGTGAATTTAGAATAATAGTCATAAAATTAATCGCTGGGCTTGAAAACAGTATAGAGGACAGCAGAGAATCTCTTGCTACAGAGATCAAGGGACTAAGGAGCAGTCACGAGGAACTGAAAAGCGCTTTAAACGAAATGCATAACAAAATGGAAACCACCACGGCTCGGATTGAAGAGGCAGAGGAGAGAATAGGTGAACTAGAAGATAAAGTTATGGAAAAAGAGGAAGCTGAGAAAAAGAGAGATAAAAAAATCCAGGAGTATGAGTGGAAAATTAGAGAACTAAGTGATACACTAAAAAGAAATAATATACGCATAATTGGTATCCCAGAGGAGGAAGAGAGAGGGAAAGGTGCTGAAGGGGTACTTGAAGAAATAATAGCTGAGAACTTCCCTGAACTGGGGAAGGAAAAAGGCATTGAAATCCAAGAGGCACAGAGAACTCCCTTCAGACGTAACTTGAATCGATCTTCTGCACGACATATCATAGTGAAACTGGCAAAATACAAGGATAAAGAGAAAATTCTGAAAGCAGCAAGGGGTAAATGTGCCCTCACATATAAAGGGAGACCTATAAGACTCGTGACTGATCTCTCTTTTGAAACTTGGCAGGCCAGAAAGAATTGGCACGAGATTTTCAGTGTGCTAGACAGAAAAAATATGCAGCCGAGAATCCTTTATCCAGCAAGTCTGTCATTTAGAATAGAAGGAGAGATAAAGATCTTCCCAAACAAACAAAAACTGAAGGAATTTGTCACCACTAAACCAGCCCTACAAGAGATGCTAAGGGGGACCCTGTGAGACAAAGTACCAGAGATATCACTACAAGCATAAAACATACAGACATAATAATGACTCTAAACCCATATCTTTCTATAATAACACTGAATGTAAAAGGATTAAATGCGCCAACCAAAAGACATAGGGTATCAGAATGGATAAAAAAAAACAAGACCCATCTATTTGCTGTCTACAAGAGACTCATTTTAGACCTGAGGACACCTTTAGATTGAGAGTGAGGGGATGGAGAACTATTTATCATGCTACTGGAAGCCAAAAGAAAGCTGGAGTAGCCATACTTATATCAGACAAACTAGACTTTAAATTAAAGACTGTAACAAGAGATGAAGCAGGACATTATATAATAGTTACAGGGTCTATCCATCAGGAAGAGCTAACAATTATAAATGTCTATGCGCCGAATACCGGAGCCCCCAAATATATAAAACAATTACTCATAAACATAAGCAACCTTATTGATAAGAATGTGGTCATTGCAGGGGACTTTAACACCCCACTTACAGAAATGGATAGATCATCTAGACACACGGTCAATAAAGAAACAAGGGCCCTGAATGAGACATTGGATCAGATGGTCTTGACAGATATATTTAGAACTCTGCATCCCAAAGCAACAGAATATATACTTTCCTCTTGAGTGCACATGGAACATTCTCCAAGATAGATCATATACTGGGATCTATATACAGCCCTTCATAAGTTTACCAGAATTGAAATTATACCATGAATACTTTCAGACCACAATGCTATGAAGCTTGAAATCAACCACAGGAAAAAGTCTGGAAAACCTCCAAAAGCATGGAGGTTAAAGAACACCCTACTAAAGAATGAGTGGGTCAACCAGGCAATTAGAGAAGAAATTAAAAAATCTATGGAAACAAACGAAAATGAAAATACAACAATCCAAACGCTTTGGGACGCAGTGAAGGCAGTCCTGAGAGGAAAATACATTGCAATCCAGGCCTATCTCAAGAAACAAGAAAAATCCCAAATACAAAATCTAACAGCACACCTAAAGGAAATAGAAGCAGAACAGCAAAGACAGCCTAAACCCAGCAGAAGAAGAGAAATAATAAAGATCAGAGCAGAAATAAACAATATAGAATCTAAAAAAACTGTAGAGCAGATCAACGAAACCAAGAGTTGGTTTTTTGAAAAAATAAACAAAATTGACAAACTTCTAGCCAGGCTTCTCAAAAAGAAAAGGGAGATGACCCAAATAGATAAAATCATGAATGAAAATGGAATTATTACAACCAGTCCCTCAGAGATACAATTATCAGGGAATAGTATGAAAAATTATATGCCAACAAATCGGACAACCTGGAAGAAATGGACAAATTCCTGAACACCCACACTCTTCCAAAACTCAATCAGGAGGAAATAGAAAGCTTGAAAAGACCCATAACCAGCGAAGAAATTGAATCGGTTATCAAAAATCTCCCAACAAATAAGAGTCCAGGACCAGATGGGTTCCCAGGGGAGTTCTACCAGACGTTTAAAGCAGAGATAATACCTATCCTTCTCAAGCTATTCCAAGAAATAGAAAGGGAAGGAAAACTTCCAGACTCATTCTAGGAAGCCAGTATTACTTTGATTCCTAAAGCAGAGACCCAGTACAAAAAGAGAACTACCGGCCAATATCCCTGATGAATCTGGATGCAAAAATTCTCAATAAGATACTAGCAAATCGAATTCAATGGCATATAAAAAGAATTATTCACCATGATCAAGTGGGATTGATTCCTGGGATGCAGGGCTGGTTCAACATTCACAAATCAATCAACCTTATACATCACATTAACAAATAAAAGATAAGAACCATATGATCCTGTCAATCGATGCAGAAAAGGCCTTTGACAAAATCCAGCACCCTTTCTTAATAAAAACCCTTGAGAAAGTCAGAATAGAAAGAACATACTTAAAGATCATAAAAGCCATTTATGAAAAGCCCACAGCTAACATCATCTTCAATGCGGAAAAACTGAGAGCTTTCTCCCTGAGATCAGGAATACGACAGGGATGCCCACTCTCACCGCTGTTGTTTAACATAGTGCTGGAAGTTCTAGCATCAGCAATGAGACAACAAAAGGAAATCCAAGGCATCAAAATTGGCAAAGATGAAGTCAACCTTTCGCTTTTTGCAGATGACATGATATTATACATGGAAAATCCGATAGACTCCACCAAAAGTCTGCTAGAACTGATACATGAATTCAGCAAAGTTGCAGGATACAAAATCAATGTACAGAAATCAGTTGCATTCTTATACACTAACAATGAAGCAACAGAAAGACAAATAAACTGATCCCATTCACAATTGCACCAAGAAGCATAAAATACCTAGGAATAAATCTAACCAAAGATGTAAAGGATCTGTAAGCTGAAAACTATAGAAAGCTTATGAAGTAATTGAAGAAGATTTAAAGACATGGAAAGACATGCCCTGCTCATGGATTGGAAGAATAAATATTGTCAAAATGTCAATACTACCCAAAGCTGTCTACACATTCAATGCAATCCCAATCAAAATTGCACCAGCATTCTTCTCAAAACTACAACAAGCAATCCTAAAATTCATATGGAACCACAAAAGGCCCCGAATAGCCAAAGGAATTTTGAAGAAGAAGACCAAACCAGGAGGCATCACAATCCCAGACTTTAGCCTCTACTACAAAGCTGTCATCATCAAGACAGCATGGTATTGGCACAAAAACAGACACATAGACCAATGGAATGGAATAGAAACCCCAGAACTGGACCCACAAACGTATGGCCAACTCATCTTTGACAAAGCAGGAAAGAACATCCAATGGAAAAAAGACAGCCTCTTTAACAAATGGTGCTGGGAGAACTGGACAGCAACATGCAAAAGGTTGAAACTAGACCACTTTCTCACACCATTCAGAAAAATAAGCTCAAAATGGATAAAGGACCTGAATGTGAGACAGGAAACCATCAAAACCTTAGAGGAGAAAGCAGGAAAAGACCTCTCTGACCTCAGCCGTAGCAATCTCTTACTCGACACATCCCCAAAGGCAAGGGAATTAAAAGCAAAAGTGAATTACTGGGACCTTATGAAGATAAAAAGCTTCTGCACAGCAAAGGAAACAACCAACAAAACTAAAAGGCAACCAACGGAATGGGAAAAGATATTTGCAAATGACATATCGGACAAAGGGCTAGTATCCAAAATCTATAAAGAGCTCACCAAACTCCACATCTGAAAAACAAATAATCCAGTGAAGAAATGGGCAGAAAACATGAATAGACACTTCTCTAAAGAAGACATCCGGATGGCCAACAGGCACATGAAAAGATGTTCAGCGTCGCTCCTTATCAGGGAACCACAAATCAAAATCACACTCAGGTATCACCTCACGCCAGTCAGAGTGGCCAAAATGAACAAATCAGGAGACTATAGATGCTGGAGAGGATGTGGAGAAACGGGAACCCTCTTGCACTGTTGGTGGGAATGCAAATTGGTGCAGCCTCTCTGGAAAGCAGTGTGGAGGTTCCTCCGAAAATTAAAAATAGACCTACCCTATGACCCAGCAATAGCACTGCTAGGAATTTACCCAAGGGATACAGGAGTACTGATGCATAGGGGCACTTGTACCCCAATGTTCATAGCAGCACTCTCAACAATAGCCAAATGATGGAAAGAGCCTAAATGTCCATCAACTGATGAATGGATAAAGAAATTGTGGTTTATATACACAATGGAATACTACGTGGCAATGAGAAAAAATGAAATATGGCCTTTTGTAGCAACGTGGATGGAACTGGAGAGTGTGATGCTAAGTGAAATAAGCCATACAGAGAAAGACAGATACCATATGGTTTCACTCTTATGTGGATCCTGAGAAACTTAACAGGAACCCATGGGGGAGGGGAAGGAAAAAAAAAAGAGGTTAGAGTGGGAGAGAGCCAAAGCATAAGAGACTCTTAAAAACTGAGAACAAACTGAGGGTTGATGGGGGGTGGGAGGGAGGAGAGGGTGGGTGATAGGTATTGAAGAGGGCACCGTTTGGGATGAGCACTGGGTGTTGTATGGAAACCAATTTGACAATACATTTCACATATAAAATAAAAAAAAATTTCCTAGTGCCTGGTCAGGGCTTAAAAAATAGTGGTTATTCAATAAATTTTCATTGAATTAATTTGTATATGAATATATTTAGTGGTTTGGGAGACACTGCTAGAAGTTACAGTGTCTTAAAGTTACTATCATAAATGTTAATAGTCACCCTGTGAGGTAGGGGAAGGGAAGAAATATGGTTATTTGTGCATTTTGATTGGTATTCCAATTATGTAAGAATTTTCTATAAGTAAATATATAAAGATTGTCTTGTTTCCTCTGATACTATAATGGGTTCTTTTTTTTTAAGGCTGTCTTTGCAATTTGAATCAAATTCAAATGTGACTGCTTCTTGCTCTTTTAACTGCTAATTACTAATGCCATGTGGAATTGTTTGGCATGCTATTGCTTCTGTAAGAAGCTAGCCATGCTCTGGTAAGAAGAGATCTGCTAAGAGATTGATAGAAAAGAAATACTTGGCTGCATATCTAGCTTTCACTTGATGTGCACCTCACTCCTTGGGATCTGTACTTCTCATAGGCTGACCCAGTGCACAATCCTTCTCACTTTCCTCCTTTCTCAGCATAGCTGTACCCATGGGGCAGAGACCTGACTTGTTTGGCCACACATGAAGAATCCATGTAGGGTCAAGTGCTAACAAGGCATCTGGACACTTGGATTCTAGTCCTGGCAGTGTTACTCACAATCTATCAAACTGTGGTTAAGTCATTTTTTTTTTCCTCTGGGTCTCAGTGTTCTTATCTAAAAAATAATGAGAGGCTTGGGTTAGGTCCAAATTCTTCTTAAATTGTGTTCTATACATCACTAGGGGTTAATTAGCAATATTTCAGGGCCTAATACAGGAATCAGAGAAGCAGAATGAGGACGACTCTGGGTTTACCTACCCCACTTCAACCACATCACCCTCACTTTTATTTGTTTAATATGCTATGCTTCTTTGAAAGATTTGTTTGAAATATATATTCACTGACATGGTCAGAGTGCATAGTAGGTGTACTTTAGTTCTTAAGGTAGTTGAGATGAATCTATCTGCATCGTCATGGTTAAGTATTATTGGCTTTCAGTGTTGCTGATTGAACTGAATTGACCATGTGACAATCCTATCAATTGCTGTAAGGTATTGTCTAGTTGCCCACCTGACTGCCTCTACTTGTATCAAGTCAGCAGTAGCTTTAGGTTAAGGATGTGGAAATTATGCACCTAGCAGTAGAAGAAGCTGGTTTTCCTTCTTGTGGAGATGGCGGTAGGGGATAAAGACTTCTGGGCAGGAATGTATGGAGTTCTGTTAACATATTCTCCTCCTCCCACACTTCCCTCCCAAAGCCTAGAGCTGGACCTCCTGTAAATGAGTGACTGCCTATATGCTGAAAGCTGAAGTGATCCAAGTAGCAGAGTCATTTATCATTTATCATTTTATTATCTCTCATCCTTTCAAACCCAATCGATCCTTCACTATAGGAAGCATGATTAGTGCTCCTAATAGGCTGAAAGGAAGACATAAAGTATTCTAGAAATGGACTAGGAAAAGGGAAAATACACTGTGATCTGAAATGTGTGTTTTATTTTCAGATACTCACTGATCTGTGGTTCAAAGTGTGATAGGTTTTCAGTGGAAATTACCTGTTTTTTTCTTAGATGTTATTACTATTTAGCACTGACTGTGTGTAGCATTTGCCATTTGCCCAGTGCTTTAGGGGTCATGTGAATGGTCACTGCTCTCATTCCAGCTTCACTCCTGAGAAGCCAGAGGTACAAGGAGGAACTAGTGAGTTGGCCGAGAGTCACATGGTAAATCAATGGCAGAGATGAAGGTTACCAGAATCAAGTTTCCACAGCCCTCACTTATATCCCATCACTGGTTCCAATCTCCTCCTGCAAGGACACTATACACTATGAATGAAAACTTCCATTAAGCTAGTTGGAGGCCCTTACTAGAAAATGCCAAAGTATGGCTGGTGCTTTGCCCTGATCTTTAGGATCAGAGCTCCTTCTGTGGCTTAACCTTATGGGAACAAATCAGCATATTTTTCAGGATTCTCATTGAAAACTTGCAGGACAGGATGATTGGCAGTGTAGGTGTTGTGACATTGTTCATTTATAAAGCATCAAAAGTTGGGTGTCCAGGCATGGTGGCGAAAGTCACCAAAAATATTTTATTTTACATTGCTTTAATGAAATGCATCTAGGGATAGAAGGCATTCAAAGCTCACCTGACAATGCAGCTTCCACACTCTGATTTTCCCCAGAAGCTAGGGCAGCACTGTTTTGGGGGTTATGGATTCTTAGTTTTGCAAGCCAAAATAGCTCCTATTATCCTCTTCAGCTCAAAGATCAGTATTCTTTGGCTCAAGAAAATTTAAAACTATTTTAAAGTGAACAGAATGAGAGAGAGGAAGAAAGACAGACATGGAAAGAAATAGATTATATAAGGTTAATAATTGCTATGTGGAATTCAAGCTTTTAGGCTTATTTGTTCAATAACTATGAATTAAACACTCACTTGTTTTCCAGACACACATAAGAGGATGTTCCCTTACGATTTCTTTAACTGACAAGAATGGACTAACCTTGAAAATCCACTTAGACATTACCTGAATTCAAGAAGCCTTTCATGACTAATTGAGCAGTGGGAAATTATTCCTGTTCTATTCCAGCTTAATTATTAAAACTCATAAATAGGGAGAACAATAACTGAGGGTTATTGGAGGGGTTGTGGGAGGGGGATGGGCTAAATGGGTAAGGGGCGCTAAGGAATCCACTCTTGAAATCATTGTTGCGCTATATGCTAATTTGTATGTAAATTTAAAAAAAATTAAAAAAAAGTTAAAAAAATAAAAAAACCCAAAAACTTGTTCTCTTCTCGCTATAAAATATCCTTTTATTCATTTGCATCTGTGCAATATACATGCATTGTTTCTTTGTAGTGTAGGCAGCTATTCAGCCATATTAGGTAACTACTCAGGAAGAGGTATTAGAAAGAGAGCTTGCTCTGGAACCATACCCATCTGGGTTTCAGTTCAACATATACAATAGGTAACTACATATGGAACCTCAAGTATATTACCAAATCACCACTGCTCTATCTGTAAAATAATCTATTTAATAAGAGTCACTGTAAGAATTGGATAAAATATGTAGAAGAGCATCTATGAAGGTCTTGATACATTACAGTTGATAGTCAATAGATGGCAGTTGTTTTATTGCTGCTGCTGCTGCTGCTGCTGTTATTTTCCTTATCAAAATTTCTTTAGTTATTGTAGAAAAAATTATATCAGTATTAAGGAGGGGCCTTTGGTTCTGTTTCTCTGGACAGAGAAAACATTTTGTGTATATGAGTTTAAAGGGTAGCACTAGGCAGTAGGTTTTATTATTTTTCTTATTTCACTTCTCTCCTTTTCCATAACTAGTAGTTACCTGCAGTTTTCTTTAGTATTTAAGATGTTGAGATAATTATGTCATTTCATAAAAGATTATTTACATAAACAAATAAGATGTGACTGAGCATAAATACCAAGGCTTTCAAAGCATAATTTATAAACTTATCAATTTTGTGTAGGATATTAGAAAATGCTTCAAAAGGAGGTAAGAGAGGGCACTTTTTATTTTGGCACCAAGAAATTTCCCAAGAGGGGTGTCCCACTTAAACACCTAATGATCTAAGAGGAATTGTAAGTTTGGCTGAATATTTTAGAATTTGTTTGCCTTCTCTGAGCTGCAGATACTCATGACCTATAGTTTCCTGGGAAGGATAAAATCACTAGGTAGATAAGGCCAAGTAGCTAAGGGTCCTTGTCAGCTCTCTGAAAAAGGTACAGGAGATATGGGCTGGTTTTCAAGGTTCCCTCCCCCCAACCTTTTATCTCTGCAGCTTCTCTATTCATACTGAGGATGAAACCCTCCAGTCTGAACCAAAACACATCCCCAGCATTGCAAATCAGGCAAGGCAGAACTGAACATTTGGGCCTGTACTCTCCCAGCACAAAAACAAAAGTTCTCAAGGAGTTAGAGCAATTGATGCTCCTCAGATCTGGTTCTAGATGTTACGATTTGTTTCTGGAAGCAGCAAAAATAATGATTCCAACAACTATTGCAATTAACTTACTCAGTGCTTTACTATGTGCCAGATTCTGTGCTGATCACTTGATGTGTAAGATCTCCTTTAATGCTTACAACAACCCTATAATAGGTGTTGCATAAAATGAAAGAATCTTTGGCCAAAAAAAGTTTGAAAATACTGGGTAAAAAAAGTTAAGGGGGGGTGGGTTCCTTCACTGAAGGACTTATCAGAACCTTTAATGTGCTAATTAATGTTATGAACTTTCCAAGAGAGACTTAGAGTATGCTGCTTTCTCAAGTGTATTGGAGCATGGAAAACATTTTGTTTTGTTTTGTTTCCGAAGGGCATCTGGAGAGATGGAAGACCCTTTGGGACATGCTGTCCTATAGATTTCTTGTGGAATCCATGCTTATTGCTCTTGAAAATTAGACTATGTTCTTTCTTTGTCCTGGCCTTGTCTTGTCCCCGTGTAACCCACAATACATAGTCTTAAAACAACTTGTGAGCTTGTATCTATTCCCTGGAGAACTGGATATGTGCCCCTAATCTGCCCACACCCAAGCCACCATCATTCTTCACCAAGACTATTGTATTAGCCTCCTAACTGATCTTCTAACATCCCTTCTTCTTTTTTTCCCACACTGGTTTTTATATAGATTTTTTTTTATTGTTTAAGAAAAGAATAGGGGTGCTTGGGTGCCTCAGTCAGTGAACCGTCGGACTCTTGATTTTGGTACAGGTCATGATCTCATGGTCATGAGAATGAGCCCTGCATCAGGCTCCATGGCTTAAGAGTCTCTCTCTTGGGGTGCCTGGGTGGCTCAGTCGGTTAAGCGTCCGACTTCGGCTCAGGTCATGATCTAATGGTTCCTGGGTTCGAGCCCCGCGTCAGGCACTGTGCTGACAGCTCAGAGCCTGAAGCCTGCTTTGGATACTGTGTCTCCTCCTCTCTGTCCCTCCCCCACTCATGCTCTGTCTTTCTCTGTCTCAAAAATAAATGAACATTAATAAAATTTAAAAAAAAATTCTCTCTCTCTGCCCCTCCCCTTCTCTCTCTCTCTCCCTCTCAGAAATAAACACATAAAATAAATAAATAAATAGATAAATAAATAAATAAATAAAGGAAGTAAATTGACCAATTTTATACCAACTTTTTTATTTGTATGATTTGTCCCTTGATTTCTATACCATAAAAAACCACCGTGTCTTCTCAGTTATAAAACAAAGTTTGTAGGGGTGCCTGAGTGGCTCAGTCGGTTGAGTGTCCTACTTCGGCTCAGGTCATGATCTCATGGCTTGTGAGTTCAAGCCCCGCATCAGGCTCTGTGCTTTCTGACAGTTCAGAGCCTAGAACCTGCTTAGGATTCTGTGTCTCCGTCTCTCTCTCTACCCCTCCCCCGCTCATGCTCTGTCTCTCTTTGTCTCAAAAATAAATAAACATTAAAAATAAATAAATAAAATCAATAAAACAAAGTTTGTTGTCATAAATGTATTTACCAGTTTTACTTCATTGGTTAGAGGATAAAACATTACTTTTTCATTTAAAACATCATTATATTTTGTATTTGGGATTTTTCTTGTTTCTTGAGATAGGCCTGGATTGCAATGTATTTTCCTCTCAGAACTGCCTTTGCTGCATCCCAAAGTGTTTGGATTGGTGTATTTTCATTTTCACTTGTTTCCCTATATTTTTAAATTTCTTCTCTAATTGCCTGGTTGAGCCATTCATTCTTTAGTAGGGTGTTCTTTAACCTCCATGCTTTTGGAGGTTTTCCAGACTTTTTCCTGTGGTAGATTTCAAGTTTCATAGTGTTGTGGTCTGAAAGTGTGTATGGTATGATCTCAATTCTTGTATACTTATGAAGGGCTGTTTTGTGACCCAGTATGTGATCCATCTTGGAGAATGTTCCATGTGCACTTGGGAAGAAAGTATATACTGTTGCTTTGGGATGCAGAGTTCTAAATATATCTGTCAAGTCCATCTGATCCAATGTATCATTCAGGGCCCTTGTTTCTTTATTGATTCTGCATCTAGATGATCTATTCATTGTTGTAAGTGGAGTATTAAAGTCCCCTGCAATTACCACATTCTTATCAATACTTGCTTATGTTTGTGATTGTTTTATACATTTAGGTGCTTCCATATTCGGTGCATAGACATTTATAATTGTTAGTTCTTCCTGATGGATAGACCCTGTAATTATTATATAATGCCCTTCTTCCTCTCTTGTTATAGCTTTAATTTAAAATATAGTTTGTCTGATATAAGTATGGCTACTCCAGCTTTTTGGTGACTTCCAGTAGCATGATAGATGGTTCTCCATCCCCTCACTTTCAATCTGAAGGTGTCCTTAGGTCTAAAATGAGTCTCTTGTAGACAGCAAATAGATGGGTCTTGTTGTTTTTTTTTTTTTTTAATCCATTCTGATACCCTATGTCTTTTGGTTGGAGCATTTAGTCCATTTACATTCAGTGTTATTATGGAAAGATATGGGTTTAGAGTCACTGTGTTGTCTCTAGGTTTCATGCTTGTAGTGATGTCTCTTGTACTTTGTGGTCCTTGCAACATTTCATTCACAGAATCCCCCTTAGGGTCTCTTGTAGGGCTGGTTTAGTGGTGATGAATTCCTTCAGTTTTTGTTTGTTTGGGGAAACCTTTATCTCTCCTTCTATTCTGAATGACAGACTTGCTGGATACAGGATTCTTTACCCAAGGGATACAGGAATGCTGATGCATAGGGGCACTTGTACCCCAATGTTTATAGCAGCACTTTCAACAATAGCCAAATTATGGAAAGAGCCTAAATGTCCATCAACTGATGAATGGATAAAGAAGATGTGGTTTATATATACAATGGAATACTACTTGGCAATGAGAAAGAATGAAATATGGCCTTTTGTAGCAACGTGGATGGAACTTGAGAGTGTTATGCTAAGTGAAATAAGTCATAGAGAGAAAGACAGATACCATATGTTTTCACTCTTATGTGGATCCTGAGAAACTTAACAAAAGACCATGGGGGAGGGGAAGGGGAAAAAAAAGTTACAGAGAGGGAAGAAGGCAAAGCATAAGAGACTCTTAAAAACTGAGAATAAACTGAGGGTTGATGGGAGGTGGGAGGGAGGGGAAAGTGGGTGATGGGCATTGAGTAGGGCACCTGTTGGGATGAACACTGGGTGTTGTATGGAAACCAATTTGACAATAATTTTCATATTAAAAATAATAAAATAAAAAAAAGAAAATAAAACATCATTATACTACAACTACTTATAATATTCTCATCATACAAAGTAGTCATTACCAGCTTCAAAAATGATTGTGAAATTTGTATAGCAGTACTGATGAATTCTGTAATAAACACTTACCAAGAAAAGTCAATACTGATGTTATTAGATTCATAGAAAGACCCAGATCCCATTAGACTGACATATTTCAGAAGACTATATTTCTTTCCAAATGATAAAAACTAAGTTTGTCACCATGAAGTTATGCATTATCCCTTCTTATTTTGCTTTAAGCCACTGTCCATGTTGCAGCCAGTGGTCCTAAGCAAACACACAAAAACAAAACTGCATTGCACTACTATTTTATTAAAAACCTGTTAAAACTTCCATTATGCTCAGAACACAACTCTAACACCTTAGTGTGGCTGACAAATCTCTGTATGACCTAAACCTTGCTAATCTCTGCAGCTTCATTGCTTAACACTTCCTTTCCCCAAACTCTCTCTGATCCAGCCACACTGTAGATTCTTCTGGTATTCCAGGCTAATTCCTTCTCAGGGCATATTCTATTTCTACTGTCTGGAATGTCCTTTCACCTGTCTTGATACTCCTACTCACCTTTTATCTCTTAAGTGCTGCTTTCTCAGAGAGAATGTAACTAACCACTCCCAAAAGTAGGGGCATGTAGTTTTTCCAGGTTAAATTCAAAGGGGTTTCTGTACAGTAGAACTTCTCAGAGCCTTTGATATATTAACCTGTATATGAACTTCAAGAGAGAGATGCAATACCCCATTCTCTTACTTCAGACCATTTATCAAAATGTTTATTTGTCTAATGACTATCTTCCTACTAGCCTGGGCCTATGAGAGCAAAGACCATGTTTGTCCACTAGTGCTGCACCCCCAGTGCTTAAAGCAGTGCCTAGCTCATGATAGGGATTAGTAAATATTTGCTGAATGAGTGAAAAAATGAGTATGATTCTTATTGCTTGCTATTTTATAGTTGGGGTGCCACTGAATAATATTTTTGATATCTCTTCCTACTCGAAATTTTTCCCTCTTATTCAAACCAGATCACTTTTTAAGGGAAAGCTAGAATTACAGCATTGATTGGTAATAACTGAGGGTTAGTTATAGCAATATCTGGCTTTTATATATTTAAATTAATCTTCTAAAATTATTTAATGTGTTATTTGCTTTTTTAATATCTTATGTAATCTTTAATATTTAAATTTTTATAATTAAAATAATTTTTTAAAATTCTTAGCTTTAAACATTTTTATAGTTCTAGTTCAAAGGAAACAAAGCAAAACTAAGTAAGGAAATAAGTAAGTAAGTAAGTAACAAAGCAAAATAATTCACTACATTTGTTTCCCAATTAGGCATACCTGGTATACCTTTTGGAAGTCTTCCTTAGGCCATGAAATCCAAGCCCCATGTGAGCCTTGTAGCATCTGACCTTCAGACTAGGCCCGAGGGCCCATTAAAGAAGAAATACCTTTATGGATGTTGAGCCTGTAAATCTAAAAACAACAGCACACATAGTAAATATGTGTTGGCAGGTTTTTATGTAAGACTGTGGTGGTGTCATATACATTCTTTCATATGATCCTCCTTGTGACACATGGAACACATTTTCATTGCTACCAAGCCAGATTACAAGTTCAGTTGTGATCTGTGGAACAAAACAACTGTGCACTGTAACAAAGTAAATCATGACTTGGAGTGCATTAATGGAGCTCTTAAACCAAATGAGGTACTTGCCTAATTCTCTGAGTCATCTAGGCCTCTTTGAGAGCCTGAGAACAGGTAGAGTTACCAGGAAGACAGTACAGTGTACAGCCCCCAAGGTCACTTCCTGATAATTGGATGGGGCAAGATGCCCAGTGTTAGTTCTTTGAGAAGAACCACTCCTAGAAGAGTACACTTCCCCCCCTCCACAAAAGAAAAAAAAAAGAAAAGAAAAGAAAAAGAAAAAAGCATGGGTTGAAAAATGCTGACAAAGGGAACTCCCCAGGAGGTTATTAGTGTCTGTTACATACTATAAGTTACATCCAAGTACCATAGCACTGCCAATATAGCTCATATTGAGTTTCTGTCCCATGTTGTGGTTTCATTGGCAAGCAGGCTTCATCATGATATGCTAAAAGCTTATTAATAGATTACTCACACTAACAAGAGGAAGGTTCAACCTAATGAGAGAATGTGCCTCATTAATGGCTTGGAAATTAAGCAGTCTCCATCTAACTAATCAATGCTAAGTGACTGACCTTCGTGGAGGCTGCAGCTCATTAGTAAGTAGAATACACACAGATGGTAATGGGCTCAAAGGTATTTAAAATATATGTTAAAAGAACTACATTAATAAGACAAACCTATCCCAACTTCCCATGATTTGGCTCTTATTCTCTAATGCTATCTGTGTCTTATTTGGTACATTACTTATGAGAATGAATTTGCCTGATAATATCTACAGTTTTCAATTTTTAATGTAAATAATAGATTATTATCAACAGTCACAATAATTTGCTTTCATGAAAAAAGTCTATAGCAAGATATGACTTCTAATAACGCCTTTATTCAGTAAATCATGTATCCGAAGATAATTGCCTTGAGGGAGAAATAGATTCCAAGCCTAATGCAATAAATGTTTATTTGGAATTATATTTGACTATTTCTTCTTTTTTTTCTTATCAAATGCTTTCTCATGTGTGACCTGTTAATAAATTATTCCAGTATCTCCAAGGGCCTTGCTAAAGATATTCATACTGAAATGTTTCATAAATATGCTTGAGTTTCTCTGACAGCAAGCCAGTAGTGACGTCAGAAATGGCATGACTATACTTCAAACAGGACAATGTGTATGGCAGCTCTATTCTTATCCCATACTTGCCAAGCTGCTGTAAAAGCCCCAAATGGTAGTGAATAGGTAATTTTTAAATCTTGTATCTCCTTTATTTCACTCAGCCAATCTGTCTTAACCAGCTTGAAGCCTACAATAAGTTTTAATGACATCATACTCTCATGTCTTTTCCTCTCCTTGCCCGTTCTTTAAGATTTCATTTTCTTGTCCATCTCCTTTCTCAAAAATCCCTGGTTCTCACATCTTCAGTGAAAGCAGCCAGATGAACTGTTTATCAATTCCTAAGGCTCCCTTTAGTTTTATTCAGATAAGAAGCTCCCTCGGGATGAGACTTTTACTTTTTTTTTGGTGAAGTACATTTGGTCATAGCCCTCTGTCCCTGATAAATAGAATTAGGAAACGCGTCTTAGAGTGAATCCAAGCACTGACAGAAAGACATCCGACAGGCTGCTTTCTATGCCTTTTGCTCAGGAGAGTGGTGCTGTGACAATACAATGGCCCTGGGTCATTTGTAAGGTTAAGGTCCAGAGGTAGAGGGATTTAAAAGTCTGGAAAGCAAAGTGCAAGAATGGTAGTTGTCTCTTTTGCCTATTTCCCCTACCAAGATTGGTGGATTGTAAGATCTGCAATTATAGTGTTCTAAGATATTCACTAGCTCTTAATTAATAAGGTTGAAGAATGAAATCAGCCGTTTTAACAGAGCTCTACAATGGTCTCCATGGACATCACATGCTGCCTTTTGCCACCTCAGAGCCTAGCTTCTTCATCAATCCATCTTCCCCTAATTCCCTCCCTGTTAGTTTTTCTTCCTCTATTGTCCTCCATAAACCAATCAGTATGAAAGAACCAACCTGATTAGGCTTTGGGATTTTTTTTAAAGCTCTACCATATTGGATGCTCAATGTCATCTCAGTGGCAAAAATAGGCTCATTCATACCTCAGACATATGGCCATTTTGGTTAAATTACAGGGACCTTAGTCTATTTGTTGAAATTTTGTTGGGTTATTATTAGATGACAGACAAGACAAATGAATATATTCTCTGGGTATATTTACAAATTTTAGTAACATTTCTCTCCGTTAAATTTTGACCTTAATAAGACAACAGGGATCTTCATACAATAAATTAGTTCATGCACTTTGTTTTAGCTTTATAGACAGAGGAGCACATAAGTATTTTCTCTCAAAACCAAAATGAGTTGTTAACATTTGTATTGAGTCTCTAGAAAGGAATTAGGTTTGCCAGTAAGAATTGAAACAAGGATATCACTGCTGTGTTCTGAGACCCTGAATTCTGTTCCAAAATAGATAAGACAAGACTGGGTCTTGACCTCTATCTTTTTGTTTTCTAGTGGTGGTCTGTGTGAGTCACCTGTGTCTGAAAGGTAATGGTACATTGAGAAGCCAGAACTATTCATCCAGACAGAACAAGGAACTGAACATCTAGGCTTTCTCAAGTACCAGATGACCCTATTTTACAGAAGAAGAAACCGTGCCTAGTTAGCTGGGCAAAACAGCTGGGCCACGGCCACACTCCACAAGTTTGCAGTGGAATTTTGTTTCTTTTCTTGTGCATTACTGGTTAGAACATTACTATCCTGAAAATCTATTAATATTATTCTCTGCCTTAGGAAAATCTCTTAAATGAGTGGTTCCTCTATTTCCCTTTATAATATGGGCAAATGGCATTAATTTGTTCACTAATTCAATAGGCAGAAATAGTCTAGGCACTAAAAAGGTGGTGATAAATAAGATGTAGACTCTATCTGGAGATATGCACTATTTTTTTTATATAGAGAGATTCAAAAAATTATGATAAAATTCAGTTATAGCTATAACAGAGTTTAGAACAAAATTCTGTGGGAATATTGCTACAGTAGAGGCAGACTTTGTCAGACTCTCTTGAGACCTTTGAGGAATACAAAGGATTCTTGTGTATCTGTATATCCTAAAACTTTTTGAAAATTGCATGTAAGCATGAATATTTTCTATATCTATATTATCATCATCCATTGATGAGCTGGGTGTGTTCCTGCCATTGTATATGTGATAGGAAACCACTGAACCACTGGAAAAAATGGCAAGGTTGGCTAGATGCTTTTCAATATCTCATTGTTCTGCCTGTGTGTTTCCTCTTTCTGTTACTCCTACTTAGAACCTCTCTTTCTTCTATATACACCAGGTTTATTTTTTAAGTCCTCACTTGAGGGTCCAGTAGGTTTGCATTTACGCTGAGAGGGTCTGAAATAACCCTCATTCTAAAGTTACTTGTCAAGTACTGGATATTAGTTTGGAGTTTGCTGCATGCTGGGTCACCTTTATCGAGGAACATTTGCAGAAAGGGACTGACACATGGTGGTATCTTGGCTGGAATAAAGCACACAGATGTGTGAGCTGTTCTTTAATCATATATTTAAATTTCCTATATTCAGAGGATTCCCTTTTGTTATGAGAAGCACCTTGTGGTGGAAATGAATCCAGGTCATCCTTTTACTAGGGAAATTTTCAGTTTTCGAAAAGGTTAACTAAGCCATAGAATGTTCAATGGTCTAGTTTTTAGGGTTGTAATATGGGAACCTTTTTTTTTTTCCTGATTTAGCTCTGCCTTGACAATACAGCTCCTTCAATATTAGAGCAGCTTCCATATGTTCTAATTAAGTAGCCAAAGTTTGGCTTCTGTGGATTGTGTCTGTAATGTAGGCAGTAATAGCTCATAATGACCCTGAAAGAACTGTCTAGCCAATCTTGCCAAAACTAAAATTGTCTTTCATTTTTGTATCCCCAACTGTTCTCACCCTGTTGGGGATATTAAACATATTTGCGTTTGGGAGAAACCTCATATGCATCTCTGTGGAAAAGATGACACTATTGTCTCTGATTTTATAAACCATATGTAACCAAGCAATGCAGAGCAATGCATACCAAAGACATATCTGCACACATATTTGTGAGGACCAGAATTCTTGCAAGGCTTTCTTTTGATTCTCAGAATTTGTCAATAAGAAATTGGTGGAAATTCCTGCCTCTCCTCACTCTTATTCAGAAGCAGAATTCATTTTTAGGTCTTTGATCTCTTCAGATTGTGATTAACACCTTTGGACTTAGAGCCACCACCACCCCCACCCCCGCAGGTAGTAGAAAAGGGGCACAGGACCAATAGCCTGACCATTCACTAGTCCTGTTTGCTAGTGCTACCAAGACTAATCAAATGCTCTGGCCTGGAACTTAAGTATTGTGCTATTCTGGACTGTTCTGTACAATCTATTCTATTTGATATCTCTGCTTACCTTTCTAGACCTAAGATACCTTCTGAAATTTTCATGGCCTGCTGGACACTCAGTCCAGTTTCTTTCTAGTCAGCAATGTTTCATTTCTGCTCATACCCTGGGGAACTTTTTGAAAATGGAAGGGAGATTTTGAATATCCAGGAATGAAGGGGATAATGAATGAAGTAAGAATCCTGAGAAGGCAGAAGGGATTGGGGTCCAAAGCTCAGAAGGAAATGCTAAAAAGAGTGGAGACATCGTTTTTGTTTTAATAGTAGGGAGGGAGGAAAGGTTGAGGGAAGACACAGTTTAAGTTAGTTTTGGTGACTGGAAGTCAAAGTGGTTTCCATTTTGTAACTTAAGTTGGAGGTAAGGTCAGCCAGCTGAGAGAAAAGGAGAAATGGAAGAACAGAGCTTGAGAAAGTAACTAAAATTTTGAATAGACCCTACTTACACAATCCCTTTCCCTAAACTAAATGTCCTTATCAGCAGGGGCTAGACAAGTTAAACTGAAATGATTCTGCCAGAGAATGACCATATTTAAAAGGTTGAAAGCTTCATCAGTAAATTGCTTTAATGAGCAGCTCTCTGCAACCCTGATCCCTCAAAAAATATAAACAGATAATATCTAGCTTTAGCTGAGTTTTCAATGTTACCCAGCAATCCATTGAATGGATTTTTGATCTGCTACTTCTGCCATTATATGCTGCCTCTGCCCCCAGGAAGTATGTTAGGTGGTAATATTTGGGCTGCAAGGTCTGCAGTGAGATTATTCTTTTGCTTGCAGGCCATGGCATGACCTAGCTTATATGACCATCCACTCTCCTTTGGTGCTAATTGGCAAAAAGGCATGAGGCCTTCTTGACTTCTGGAGGTTCTGAGGGAAGATAATCTTGAACCCCAGGTGAAGAAAATCTTCTGTTGAGTTAGATGAACAAGATGAAAAGTAGAAAATATGATTTCTTTCTAAAGTCTGGATTCTCTTGCAGTGTGTGTGTGTGTGTGTGTGTGTGTGTGTGTGTGTGTGTGTGTGTGTTTCCTTAGCATTTCTATGAATGCTGTCAGCTGAAGAACTAGAATCCTTTATCATAACAGATATGTGCTTATGTGTGGCTAATGGTCTATATGAAATGAAAGTAAAATGAGTAAGGGAGGACTTTGAGATGAAAAAGTGTTAGACTTTGGGATCAGGGGATTTGTGATGAATCTAACATGTGGCCTAGCATCAGAATAATGGTGTGGGTAGCAGCTAGGTAGACTAGGTAGATATATCAGGTCCAATGAAAATCCCTTTTCCGAATAACGGAATAATATCAAACTGAACTATCTGAAGGGCAGATAATAATAATTAGGGATTGCTGTGTTTCAGGCACTCTTCTGAGTACTTTATCTGTATTAATTCATTGAAACTTCACAAAAGCCCTATGGAGTATGTACTGCTTTTGTCCACTGAAGAGCAGGAAGTTTAACCTATCCAGAGTTACAGAGCTATTTCATAGGAGAGCTGGATTCCAAACCCAATTAGTTAATTGTGATGACAGCAAAGGAATTATAATTTCCATTTTTAAAACAGAGAGAGACTTAGTGTAGTAAGTTGTCCAAGGTTAAATAGCTGGTGTAACTAAATTATTGAAGAACCTAGATGTTCTATCAGTAAGATATTGTTTTGTTACTACAACTTTGGTACTCAAATATCAGCAACACTGACATCAATAGGGAGCTTATTAGAAATGCAGGCTTTCAGGACACTTCTAAGATCTTTTATCTCTGAATCTGCATTTTTATGAACATTAAAGTTTGAGAAACAGTGAGTTGTACTTCACTGCTACAGTTCATGGTACAGATAGGTGCAAGTATCATCAACTAAAGGTAGAAACTACATGCCTATTATCCATATAAGAAAGGGTGGGGTTGGAAATTTAGAGGTTTCAAATAGTAGGAAACACGGGGGTTTAAATAGTTAACCAGCACTGGAATTCAGAGGGAAGGAAATGGGACTGTACAGGACCTGAAGTTCTATGTAGTAACTTCTTCACAGAGGAGGAACTGAAGTATGTAGTCAGGGATGGACCAGTAGCTAGACCTCCTAGAGCTCCTTTTATTTATTTGCCATGGGCAGAGCTGGTTCTGAATGGGTCTGACTTGCAGTGATTCCAGCAAGTGGTGGACTTATAGGTGACTTATAGGATGGGTTTGACATACCATCTACTTGACTTTTCAGTCTCTCTGTCCTAGAAGAATCACATATTTCACTGCTTTAAGTAAACTTGATATATGAAAATCTGTATTTATAAGAAAGAAAAAGTTACAGGTGTAGAAATCTAAATTTATGAGCCATGTAACTAAATTATTCATTGTATTAGAGGACACATCATGTGTTTCCTTTAAATAATGAGCTCTCCTAACACATTTAAGGCAGAATTCAGTTTTCAGTACTGTTAATAATGCAATATGCTAGGCAGATACACAATATAAATGAGGTGTCCCGGCATGAGCTAGGATCATTTGCCTAAAAATTCTCTATAAAGTGATTGGAATGTTTATTGAGTTAGAGATAAATAAGGCTTTAGTATATGCCACCCTTTAAAAGACAAGAGAGGTGCTTTCTGGAGAACATACTACTTTTTATTTTAGGCCTCCTTCAGTTCTGCTCTTTCATAGGTTTTATTCTTCATGGTCCATTGAACTGAACTTGTGACTTAAAGTGGTTCACTGAGATAAGATTTATTGGAATTTGAGGAATGAAACAGTGAAATAAAAGACGGTTTTGTTATATTTGTACAAGGCTCCCTAAGCAACATTTCACAAACCACATGGTGCCAGTTGCCTTTGTGGTTTCATTTGTTCATTCATCCACCCATTCACCTAACCACTCATCCATTAGTTCAAGTCAATATGGTCAATAGTCACTTTGTTATGGTCAGAGATGCAACAGTGGGCAAGACAGATACAGTTCTTTTCATTTTGGAGCTTATAGATTAGTGTGAGATGCAGCCAGGTTAACCAGGCAGTTCCCAGTAGAGTGTCATTATCAGCTAGGACGATTGAACTCTAGATGTCATGGAAGGGCATAAAAGGTGCATCTGATCCAAACTACCTGAAATTCATAAACAGAAATTGTATAAGCTATCTATTGGTACATAAGACATTACTCCAAAAAAATTTTTTAAACAATGCACACTTATTATTCCACAGTTTCTGCAGAATAGGCACTGGGTTATGATTTAGCCAGGTACTCTGCTACAGGGTTTCTCATTGGCTGCAATCCAGGTGTTGGCCAGGACTCCAGTCATCTCAACACTTAACTGGGGAGTGATCCACTTCTAAGTTCACTCACATGATGGTTGGCAGAATTCAGTTCCTAATAGGTTTTTGACTGTGGGCATCAGTTCCTTGCTGGTTGTTGGCCTGAGGTCACCCTCTATTACTTGCCACATAGGCCTTTCCATAGGGGAGCTTACAATATGGCAGTTGACTTCATCAAACTGAGCAAGCAAGGGAGAAAGAGAGTTACAGTAAGACAGAATCATAGTCTTTTGTCAACTGATCTCAGAAATCATGTCTCATCACTTTTCCCATATACTGCTCCTTAGAAACAACTCACTAGGTCTAGCTATGCTCAAAAGAAACAGCCCACACCCAAAGAGGAGAGGATAATATTATATAAGGATATGAGTATCAGGAGGCAAGGATCACTTGGGGCTATTTTAGAAGCTACTTACCACAGACATGTTCTTTGCAAAGATAAGAGTTGCAGTTGCTTAATGGCTCTGTTGCAGTATTATTGGCCTCATTTTTAAAGTTAAAATTTGGCACAAGGCTCCCCTGTCTCATGTCCATGGTAAAATATCATAAGATTAACTAAATTGACCAAAAAAAACCCTACTATGGTTGTTAAGTCTTTTCTCTCTTCCTTCATCTCAATCATAATAGTTAGGCGGGTCAAAAAAGTTTTCAGAAAAAGAATATTTGAGCAAGTGCAAATTTAGTGCCAGCTTTTGTGATATTTGTCCAAGATTCCTGGTAGGCCTGTTCTCTCAGACACCTGTTCTAATTAGGTTCTTTTTAAAAAATAAAGTATAATGAATATATATTGTTATAATAGTTTCAGGTATACAACATGTTGGTTCAACAATTCTATACATTATTCAGTGCTTACCATGATAAGTGGAGTCACCATCTGTCACCAACCAATGTTATTACAATATTATTGACTATATTCACTATGCTGTACTTTTCATCTTTGTGATTTATTTATTTTTATAACTGTAAGTTTTTGCCTCTTAATCCCCTTTATCTATCTCACCTATCCTACCACATACCTCTCCTCTGGCAACCCTTATTTCTCTGTATGTGATAGTAATTTTGTTTATTTTTTTTGTTCATTTGTTTTTTAGATTCCATGTATAAGTGAAATCATATGGTATTTGTCTTTTTCTGTCTGACTTCTTTCACTTAACATAATACCCTCTAATCCATCCATATTGTTACAAATGGCAAGACCTCATTCTTTTTATGGCTGAAAATAGTCCTGTGTGTGTGTGTGTGTGTGTGTGTGTGTGTGTGTGTATCCGTATCCATTTATCTATCAATGGACACTTGGGTTGCTTCCATATCTTGGCTATTATAAATAATGCTGCAATAAACACAGGGGTGCATATATCTTTTGAAATTTGTGTTTTCATTTTCATTGGGTAAATAGTAGCATTGCTAAATCATATGAAATTTCTATTTTTAATTTTTTGAGGAAACTCTATGCTGTTTTCCACAGTGGCTGCACCAATTTACATTCCCATGATTAGCGCATAAGGATTCCTTTTTTTCCCATATTCTTGCCAACACTTGCTATTTCTTGTTTTCACTTGCTATTTCCAGCCATTCTGACAGGTGTTAATGTGATATCTCTTTGTGGTTTTGATTTGCATTTCCCTAATGATTGAGATGTTGAGCATCTTTTCATGTGTCTGTCATCTTTCTTTTCATCTGTATATCTTCTTTGGAAAAATGTCCATTCAGGTTCTCTGCCCATTTTTGAACCAGACTGTTTTTGGGGTGTTGAGTTGTGTAAGTTCGTTATATATTTTGAATATTAATCCCTTATCTGATATACCATTTGCAAATATCTTCTCCCATTCAGTAGGTTGCATTTTCATTTTGTTGATGGTTTCTTTGTGTCTATTTTTGTACCAGTTCCATACTATTTTGATTACTATGGTTTTGTAGTATATCTTGAATCTGAGATTGTGATATCTCCAGCTTCGTTCTTGTTTCTCAAGACTGAGTTAGTCATTCAGAGTCTTTTATGGTTTCATACCAATTTTAGTATTATTTACAAAATACAATATCCATTTCTGTTATAAATTCTCAATAAAGCACGATCGAGGGAACTTACCTCAACATAATAAAGGTCATTTATGAAAAATCCACAGCTAACATCGTTCTCAATGGGGAAAAATGAGAGGCTTTTCTGTAAGATCAAGACTAGGATATCCAATTTTATTCCACTGGAATTGTTCACTGGAAGTCCTAGCTGCAGCAATCAGACAAGAAGACAATATAAAAGGCATTCAAATTAGTGAGGAAGTAATAAAACTGTCGCTATTTTCAGATGACATGAGAGTGTATATATAAAAACCTAAAGACTTCACTAAAAACTATTAGAATTGATAAATTAATTCAGTAAAGCTTCAGGATACAAAATTAATATATAGAAATCTGTGGCATTTGTATACATGAACACTGAAGCAGCAGAAAAAGAAATTAAGAAAACAATCCCATTTAACTGTTGTACCAACAACGACAACAAAAAGTAAATTACCTAGGAATAAAGTTAACCAAGGGGGTTAAAGACCTGTATTCTGAAAACACTGATGAAAGAAATTAAAGACGACATAATACAACAAATAGAAAGATATTCCATGCTTGTGTTTTGGAATAATTAATATTGTTAAAATGCCCATACTACCCAAAGCAATCTACAGATTCAATGCAATCACTATCAAAATACCAACAGCATTTTTCATAGAACTAAAATAAATGATTAGGTGCTTTGGGTTGTGAATGGCTCATTCAAGGTACCTTGAGTAATGGATTATTTATAACAAATATCTGTGTCAGTTGCGACCCAAAAAATGCTTGAAAACCAGGTCTCAGGAAGAGACATATATTAGTTAAGGTAAGGGATATGCCACTATAAAAGACCCCAAACTAGAAAGGCTTAAGAGATGGAAATCTCTCAGTTTCTCTATTTCTCTCTTTTCCTTTTTCCTCCCTCTTTCCCCCTCCCTTTTATCTTCCTTCCTCCTCCCTTCTTTTTTTAAATTATTTTTTATGTTTTATTTATTTTTGAGAGCAAGAGAAACTGAGCACGAGCAGGGGAGAGGCAGAAGGAAAGGGAGACAAAGAATCTGAAGCAGGCTCCAGGCTCTGAGCTGTCAGCACAGAGCCCAACCCAGGGCTTGAACTCACAGACTGTGAGATCATGACCCAAGCCAAGGTCAGTTGCTTAACCGACTGAGCCACCCAGGTGCCCCCTCCCTTCTTTTAGCTCTCATTTCAGTATAGCTGGTTTAGGCAGGTTGTGCAGTTGTGCTTCATTAGGTAGTTCAAGGATCCAGGTACCTTCCTTTGTTGTTTCAGCATCTATAAGACCAGAGATTGATAAATTATGTCTGGCAGGCCAAATCTAGCTTGTGCCTGCTTTTATAAATAAAGTTTTATTTGAATGTAGCTACCACCATTCCATTACATGTCATCTATGGCTGCTTGGGCACTACAACAGCAGACTTGAGTAGTTTTATTTTTATGTATTTATTTATTTTGAGAGAGAGAGAGACACCAAGCTGGGGAGGGGCAGAGAGAGAGGGAGAGAGAAAATCTCAAGCAGGCTCCACACTGTCAGTGTGGAGCCCAATGCATGGCTTGAACTCACAAACTGTGAGATCATGACCTGAATCTAAATCAAGAGTCCGTGCTTAACCAACTGAACCACGTAAGCACCCCAGAATTAAGTAGTTTTGACCGAGACCTTGTGGACCACAAAGTCTAAACTATTTGCAATATGGCACATTACATAAAATGTTTGCCAGCCTCTATTCTAGGGCACTGTCCTTGTGAACATGGTTTCTGTCATGTTTTCTTTCCAGATTGTGGGAAGGGAAAAGAGTGAGTTTGGTGTGACAAATTTTATTTCAGGAAAGTGATGAGACAGTTGTATACATCACTTTTGCTCACAAGCCATTAATGATAACTTAGTCATATAGCCATAGCTGGTGGTAAGTGTGGCTGGGAAATATATTCTCTTTTTGGGAGGCTTTGTGCTTAGACAATACTCAAGGCAAAAGGATAATTGGTACAAATATTATCCTCATTTTTCAATTAGATAACCTAAGGTACTTGGGGCTCCTGGTGGCTCAGTGGTTATTTGCCCAACTTCGGCTCAGGTCATGACTTTGCAGGCTGTGAGTTTGAGCCCCACATCAGGCTCTAGCTGACAGCTCAGAGCCTGGAGCCTACTTCAGATTCTGTTTCTCCCTCTCGCTCTACCCTTCTCCTGCTTGTGCTCTGTCACTCTTTTTCTCTCAAAAATAAATAAACATTAAATAAATTTAAAAAAATAAAATATAACCTAAGGTACAGTGAGGTGAATTTAATTCCTTAAGGCCACAGAGTTTTTAAGAACTGTTTTCTGACATCAGCAGTGGTGCTGAGCTGCTAGAGGAAGAAAAAGCAATAGTAGTGTTGGGCTACTTAGAAATTAGAACTGGAGGGGTGTCTGGGTGGCTCAGTTGGTTAAGCATCCAACCTTGGCCTAGGTCATGATCTCATCATTCCCGAGTTTGAGCCCCTCATTGGGCTCTGTGCTGACAGCTCAGAGCCTGGAGCCTGTTTCAGATTCTGTGTCTCCCTCTCTCTCTGTGCCCCTCCCCCAGTCATGTTCGTTCTCTCTCTCTCTCTCTCTCTCTCAAAAATAAGTAAACATTAAAAAATTAAAAAAAAAGAAATTAGAACTGGAAGAGAATTCAGAATCCAGGGAAGATTCAGAGACCTGTACATCAGAGTAGGTAATTTCAGAGGATCCGTTTTCATTCTCTCCTCTTGTAAATTGGTTTTCTATTCTTTTACTCTATGTGTGTGTGTGTGTGTGTGTGTGTGTGTGTGTGTGTGTGTGTGTATTTTTCTCTCCAACCCATTTTCTGCTTACTCATATATTTTTTGGTCATCACAGTTTTCTCTTGACCATAATTTCCTCATGACTTTTGTTTTGCCTTATGGCATTTTTTAAATTATCTTTTCAACTTCATCTCTCAAGATTATCTTTGTAGTACCCTGTTCACATTTCCAAAAGGGATAATTAGAATCAAACCAGGTTGTTTGTCATTAGTTTCTGACTGTACTTGCAATGGCTGATGTGGGATCATTAATTGCCCTTGTTTGTGACATCAGTGATTGTGTAGCATAGGGTCACTTGGTGTAAAAGGTGGCTTTCTAGGGTCTTCACTTGATCAAAAGAGTGGGGATAGACATTTGACAGGTTTACTGTAACACCATAGTCATCAAATTCACAGCTCCTCTTTGACACCTAATACTGCCCCAGGCCTTTATGTGGCTCTTTTTATCTGTTATAACTGAAACTTGTCAGTCTGGTCTTAACTGTATGAGCCAAATATCATCAATGCTTCTCATTATTTATCTAAAAAAATCCTTTGAAGTATGAAGATTCCCCTAGTGTAGATAGTAGCTGGCAGTTACAATTTGTTGATGAACATAGACCTGTTGATGGATTTAGCTATAATCAAGGAACTGAGTATAAAAACAATGCCTTTCTTAGGGGTTCAAGAAAGTTGAGCTTATAACTTCTCATTTCATTGTGTTTATCTTTTCTCTCCCTACAGCAGTAGTATTCACCTCAAAGTTCTCCTTACTGTGTGGCAGACATGGTGCTGAATGCTCTACATACATTTATTTAATCCTCACACCAATGCTGCATTGTAGGTACCAGTACCATAGTCTCCCCATTATCTGCAGTTTTGCTTTCTGTGTTTTTACTTACCTACAGTAAACTGCAGTGCAGAAGCTAACGTATCATCAGAAGGTCAGTAAATAGCCTAACAGTATGTCACAATGTTATTTACCCCTTTTTACCTCACCACGTAGGCATTTTATCATCTCACATCATCGCAAGAAGGGTGAGTACAGAACATGATATTTTGAGAGAGAGAGAGAGAGACCACATCCATATGCATTTTGCTACATTATATGGTTATAATTATTCTATTTTATTATTAGTTATTATTAATCACTGTGCCTGTTAATTTATAAATTAAACTTTATGATAGGTATGTATGTATAGGAAAAAAAACATATATAGGGTCGGGTACTACCTGTGGTTTCAGGCATTCCCTGGGGGTCCTAGAACATATCCCCCTTGGATAACGGGGGATGGATTACTTTATTAGTTCCATTTTGCAGTTGAGGAAACTGAGACACAGGGGTCAAGTGACCATCCCCATGTCATGTAGCTACTAAATGGCAAAGCCAGAATTCTAGCTCAGGTGGTTTGATTCCAGAATTAGATACTTCATCCCCACAGTTCATAAAACTTTTGAGTATTCCATATGCAAAGTTCTCTAGTGACAGAGGTTGTAATTCTGTTTTCTATGCCTTTTTCCTCATGAACCACTATCAAGAATGTTCCAAAAGCTCTGTATGTATCAGCCACTGATGTCTCTGGGAAAATTCTCAGAGTCCATCAAGTAACTATGCATGTTAAAAATATTTAGTAATACATTCCAATGATGAATTTAAAATAGTCCTGTGAAGTCAGGAATGTGCATTTAATATTTTTGTATTATTTGAGTAGTACTGGAGTATTATTTGAGTATAATTTGCACTAGTATTGCAATTGCTGGATTGTAGGGTAGTTCTATTTTTAACTTTTTTGAGGAAACTCCATACTGTTTTCCATAGTGGCTGCACCAGATTGCATTACCACCAATAGTGCAAGAGTGTTGCCCTTTCCCCATATCCTTGCCAATACCTGTTGTTTCTTGTGTTGTTGTTTTTAGACATTATTACAGGTGTGAGGTGATATCTAATTGTAGTTTTGATTTGTATATCCCTGATCATCAGTGATGTTGAACATCTTTTAATGTGTCTGTTGGCCATCTGTACGTCTTCTTTGGAGAAATGTCTATTCATGTCTGGTGTTCATTTTTTTTTTGTGTTCATCTTTTTAATGTTTATTTTTGATAGAGAGATACAGAGCGTGAGCAGGGGAAAGCAAGAGAGAGAGACACATACACAAACTGAAGTAAGCTCCAGGCTCTGAGATGTCAACACAGAGCCTGATGCGGGGCTCAAACTCAGGAACAATGAGATCATGACCTAAGCCAAAGCTGGACACTTAACCTACTGATCCACCCAGGTGCTCCAGTTCTTTATACATTTTGGATACTAGCACTTTATCAGATATGCCATTTGCAAATATCTTCTCTCATCCTATAGGTTGCTTTTTAGTTTTGTTGATTGTTTCCTTTTCTGTGAAGAAGCTTTTTATCTTGATGAAGTCCCAATAGTATATTTTTGGTTTTGGTTCCCTTGCCACAGGAGACATATCTAGAAAGAATGTGCTACAGCCAATGTGAAAGAGGTTACTGCCTGTGTTCTCTTCTAGGGTTTTTATGGTTTCAGGTCTCACATTTACGTCTTTAATCCATATTGAATTTATGTTTGTGTATGGTGTAAGAAAGTGGTCCAGTTTCATTCTTTTGTGTGTTGCTGTCCAGTTTTCCCAACACCATTTATTGAAGAGACTGTCTTTTTCCCATTGGATATTCTTTCCTGCATCATTGAAGATTAATTGACCATATAGTTGTGCGTTCATTTCTGGGTTTTCTATTCTGTTTTATTGATCTATGTGTCTATTTTTGTGCCAGTACCATACTCTTTTAAGGGATACATGCACCACCATGTTTGTAGCAGCCTTATCTACAATAGCCAAGTTATGGAACAGCCTAAGTGTTCATAAGCATGCATATATATATATATATATATATATATATATATATATATATACATATACACACACACATACATACACACATATATATACACACATATACATACATACACACACAATGGAATATTAGACAAAAAAGAATGAAATCTTGCAAATGGATTAGAGAATATTATGCTAAGCGAAGTCAGAGAAAGAAAAATACCATATGTTTTCACTCATATGTGGAATTTAAGTAACAAAACAAGTAAGCAATGTGGGGGTAAAGAGAGAGAGGGATAAACCAAGAAACAGACTTAACTATAGAGAACAAACTGATGGTTAACAGAAGGGAGGTGGGTGGGAATATGGGTGAAATAGGTGATGGGGATTAAGAAGTGTACTTGTGATGAGAACTGGGTGTTGTATGGAAGTGCTGAATTACTAAATTCTACACCTGAAACTATATACACTACAGTGTATACAAACTAACTGAAATTTAGATAAAAACATAAAAAAGAAGGTGCATTAGATAAATGAATGTCCTTATAGAATTGTCCAAATAAGTATTTACTATTTACTATCTATCTAGCATAAATACTCCACATTATCTTGATAAATACAGAGGGTTAATTTTTCTTAGTATGGGTTAATTGTACAACTACAAATAGTTCCAGTTGGTAATGTCTTCTGAGTGCATAATACAAATTTTAAGTCTTTGTAAACTATATGAAGTCTTACAGTGGTATACAATGTGACATTAGTCTATGACTAATGTCAGAAAGACATAGATATACACTAATGACATAGACATAGACATAGACATAGACTAATGTCTATGGCTAATGTCAGAAAGTTCTTTCCTCAGAACGTAATGGTAACAAAAAGTTTTGGAAAATATTTAGGTTACAAATGTAACTTCTGGTCTGCAAAATTTACATGTACTCCTCCTTCCTATTTATCCCCGCTTTATTCTAGTTCTCTACATTAAAACATATTCAACTCGTCCTTTAAAACTTGGTTCAAATGCCCTATGTACCCTCAGTACTTCTAGACACAGTTCATACAGACATTTGCTTTTGCTGACATATTTTCCGTAACTGGTCTTAAATCCTATCATGTATGTTTATTTTGTCACATTATATAGACTGAAATGTCCTCATGATGTCAGGAAGTACCTTTGTAAACAGAAGGTGAGCAGTAAATGATGTTGACTACCTTTAAAGAACACAAACATCTGCTTGTTGTATTAAAGACTCAGAATTCCTAATGAATACACATTTCCTTAATCACAAAGACATGTCAGGAAGAAAGGGAAGAAAGCACTTATAGCTTTTATAACAAAAACATAAAACAAGAATAAAACAAAACAAAAGCAAAACCTTCACTATTTGGTTTTCTCCAGGCTCACCCTGATTGCTTCAAACTGAATGATTAAGGTTTATCCAAGAGTATTTTGTAAATAAAGGGTAAAGTTATCCTACATTAATTTCTTCTGAAGAATATATGGAGATTTCAATGTGTTTAATTCCTACTTGAAGTTGCCTTAATGCTTTATACGCTATATACTTGCTTTTGTGGTCAGGCAGAGGAGTGGCCAAGGAACTGCATGTGTGTGTGGTCTTCTCTGGTATCACTGAACCCCTTCTGTGAGATTTGTGAGACTCCTGATTTATTAGCAAAAGTTTTCATGAGAGTTTGTCTATAAAAGAGAAAAAGAAAAGCCTTGGAATTGAAGCAAGGGATTACAAGCTCAGTGTTTGCTTGAGCTTATAAATTATGAAGGAAGGTTGACAGGTCTGAGTTTGGTATGATGGAGAAGTATTTTAGAAGATCAATAAAATTTATAGGCATTTAATAGAAAACATATGGGCAAGTGTTCTCTAACTCTAGAAGCTTTGGGGGTAATGTCCTGGTGATCATAGTTCTCCTGTGCCATCCCTGGTCCCACCTGCGTCCAAAGATTTTACCCAATTTTTTTTTCTAGTTCCAAGGAAGGTAGCATATCCTGGAAATGTCCTAAGCAGTTAGTTTTCCTGTGGCTCACTCTTGCTCTCTTAAGACTACTTTAAACCGAGGTATGCAATACTGTCTTTTGAGCATGTAGGTATACCAATCAATCCATTATCCATAGGACAGGGATTTGTATAGTTTATCTGTGTGAACAGCTGGGTATTTTTGACCTTCTACCCTTTCTCTCCTGGACTCCTTTGACCAGTAAAGCTTTATGCCTTGTCCTGTGCTCATAGCTCTTTGTATGTTTCCTTTACCACAGAATGTGTTCCAGGTTAGGTTACTTGGTAAAATATTTTTTTATGAAACTAATAATAATATTGTTAGTTGTGTATATGGTTGTTTCCCTCACCAAACTGTAAACTAAGTACAGGATCATATCTTATCCTCTTCTGTATCACCAACATCTAACAAAATGTAAGTGATTTATAAGTGTTCTATGAATGAATGAGCCTGAATTGTGGCCCAGGACCAAAGGACCAAGGTAAAGATAATTGCACTAATCAAAATAGTAGTAGTTTACTTTTATTGAGCACTTACTGTGTACCAGACATTGTGTTGAGCACTGAAATGAATCATATCACTTAATCTTCACAACTACCCTATGAGGAGTTATCCACATTTATAAATAAGAATACTAAGCTCAGAGCAGTTAATTTATTTGCCCAAAGTCACACACCTAGTAAGTGTTAGAGTAAGGATTCAAACCAAGTTCCATAAGCCTCTAAACTTCCACTACTATGCTGCCTGCTACAATGTTAACCTTGTAAGATGCAGATAAGCTTGGCTTCCTGGTGGGGAGTTCAGAGTGACTTCAGGTTTCTGGGCCCAATCTAGTTCCTATTAGAACAGACTTTAATCCAAATTATCTCATAAATCTGGGGAATTATGGTGACATCAAATTTTCTTCCAGAAGGGGCAGAGACTACTCATAGTTTGGGATGAAGATGCTAGTGTTGGAAGAGAATTCTGTGGCATTGTTGTATTTGGTTCAAACAGTTTCTTTATAATTCTCCATTATTGGACTCTGTGCTTCTCCTCTGACTTATTTTCCTGATGTCAGGGATACAGATCACCAACAATGGGTCCCATGTGTTCCTGGCAGAGGAAATATCATTTATGAAGGTCTTGATGTGGGAAGGAGCTTGGTTATTCGAGGAGTAAAAGAGTGGCCAGTGTGGCTGGAGCATATGGACTGAGTGGCAGAGAAACATGATGAGCCTGAGAGGAGGATTACCTAAATCAGAACCTCCATAGAACTCGACTGTGAGTGTGGTGAGACAGTGTTATGAGTGAAGAAACAATAGTAGGTGAAATTCTCTTCTACTTTCAGTGAGGGAATCCCCTTGAATATACTGAAGATGGCCCTTTGTTGAACTCCCTGCTATGATGGATTGTGTTCTAAGGAAATTCTAGAGTGCAGGCAAACCTTTAATTATACTCAGAATATGTTCCTTAAGAATATGGTATCCATGAAAAATTCAGGAGTAGGGACTCAGCCAAGATTATACAGATAAATATATAGATAGCTATAGACGTAGATATAAATACAGATAATTAAATGAAATGAGATTAAACTCAACATACTCTAATAGAATTAGTAGGTATGTTGAAACCTTTTAGTCACTAATTACAACTTAATGAAATAACAACTTAATTCCCAAACCTACTCCTTTCCTTTTGGATCTATAATTTACATAACAAATTATTCATCTAACGGTTAATCTTCTGCCTCCCTGGTTAGGCTCTAATGATATAGCCCGAGGTTTGGAGAAAATGATTCTTGAAATACTCCAGGATTCCTGAAACTCAGGGGGTCTCAAGCAGCTGGACCTCCTTACTTTTCTGGGGGTGGTGGGAAGGTCTCTACATTTTGTAGTTTTCTCCACAGAAGTGGTAGAGTTGGAGAAAGAGGTGGCCTAGGAAATGACCTGGCAACAAAAGCAAGGAAATTAAATTTACTAAATGCCTATCATGAGCCAAGCATCTTACATTTGTTATCTCCTTTAATAACAAATTAATTAGCACAGCTTTAATTAGCACAACTGTTTGAGGTAGGTGCTATTAATTACCACTTTAGTGATGAGAAGAATGAGACTCACATAAGTTAGGTGACTTGTCTAAGACCATACAGCTAGATAAGTTATGGAGCAGGGAATCAAATACTGTGCAATTCTGTCTGCTTACAAACTGTGCCCTTCCAGCTTTCTCTATGCCTGCGTCCTGGTCTTCCTAACAGCTGGCTTCTCCGTACATCTCAGGTTTTCACCAGAGAATGGCTCCTTTATTTGGAAATCAGGGCCTAATAGACAGGAAGACCCACATATGTATGATTTGTTGGCCATCTAGCATTTCTAGTTGGAGAATATGAAAATATCACTGTTGAATAAACAAATTTATTTCTGCATGTTCCACCCCACACCTCCCACTGTCCCTGTTTTCTGCCTGACAAGACCACATGATAACCTCCCCCTTCATTTCTCTCTAGGTATAGGAAATTGACCCCCCAAAATTATTTTCGGGTGCTGAACTCAGGATTAATGGTGTATCACGGGCTGAAAATAAAGTACTTTAATCAGGTTTCTTGACACCTGAGAACCCTAGGTAGATTGGAGGGAAGAGGGAAGTCTTTTTTGAATATGGATGCTTAGGGGCAGTTCAAGCCTATATAAAATATAGCAGTAAGGGCTACTTTTGGCAGCCTAAGTCCAGAATAAAGGCTGTAGACCCTTTTGGGTAGGGAGAGGGAATTCCACTAAGGATAAGAATTTTTTGAAGGCGTGGCTTATGTCTTTTTTTTTTTTTATCTCCTGCACCTAACACAGTCACTAACTTACAGTAGGTGCTCACTAAATGTTTATTAAACATTCAAGTGTAAAATTCTAAAAAAAAATATGAATACTTGAAAAAAAACACCTTTAGCCCACCAGGCAAGGCAGAGCCCCCGAGTCTGGCTTGCAAAAGCGGAGGGGACAGACTGCGTGAGTTCTGACAGCCAGCAAGACTTAACATCTGGAATGTTATAAGTCAACAGCTCTGCTCAGAGAGCAGGAGGGCTAGAGGACAATGGGAAGAAGAGTTGTTGAGCCCCAGATGACAGAGCTCAGCTTGGCAGGGAACAAAGGCGCTTGCCAGCGCCATGTCCCTCGCCCATACCCCAGCCAAAATCCGAAAGGGAACCAGTTCCCATCAAGGAACTTGCTTGCACCGCGCAAACATCCAACACTGTGCTTCTGTGGATCCATCCATCCCATGGGTCTGCCTCCCTCCTGGTGCTGAAGGGCCCCTCCCACAGGGACCACCAAAGGTAAAGCGAGCTGAGTCTGCCCCTCCCACCCGTGTGCACCTTGCGGATCCACCCCAGCTAATACACCAGATCCCATAGACACACTACCACAAGCCTGGCAGTGTGCAAGTAGCCCAGACAGGGGCCACAACACTCCACAGTGAGTCCTGCCCCTGGGAGAGAAGAAGGTAAGGTACACACCAGTCTGACTGTGGCCCCACTGGTGGGCTGGGGGCAGACATCAGGTCTGACTGTGTGCCCACCCACCAACACAAGTTACTCCAGAGAGCTCAGAGGAAGAGCCCTGCAGTTCCGCGCCACTCCAGGGACTATCCGAGATGACGAAACAGAAGAATTCTCCTCAAAAGAACCTCCAGGAAGTAGTGACAGCTAACGAACTGATCAAAAACAATTTAAGCAATAAAACGGACCATGAATTTAAAATAATAGTTATAGAATTAATCGCTGGGCTTGAAAAAAGTATACAGGACAGGAGAGAATCTATAGCTACAGAGATCAAGGGACTAAGAAACAGGAGGAGCTAAAAATGCTATAAATGAGGTGCAAAATAAAATAGAGGCGACCACAGCTCGGATTGAAGAGGCAGAGGAGAAAATAGGTAAATTAGAATAAAAATTATGCAAAAAGAGAAAGCTGAGAAAAAGATTAAAAAATCCAGCAGTATGAGGGGAGAATTAGAGAACTAAGTGATGTGATGAAACACGATAATATCTGTATAATAGGGATTCCAGAGAAGGAAGAGAGAGAGAAAGGGGCTGAAGGTGTACTTGAACAAATCATAGCTGAGAAGTTCCCTGATCTGGGGAAGGAAAAAAGTCATTGAAATCCAAGAGGCACAGAGAACTGCCTTCAGACATAACTTCAATTGATCTTCTGCACGACATATCATAGTGAAACTGGCAAAATACAAGGGTAAACAGAAAATTCTGAAAGCAGCTAGGTATAAACACACTCTAACTTATAAATGGAGACTGATAAGACTAGTGATGGATCTATCTACTGAAACTTGGCAGGCCAGAAAGGAATGTCAGGAAATCTTCAATGTGATGAAAAGAAAAAATATGCAGCTGAGAATCCTTTATCCAGCAAGTCTGCCATTTAGAATAGAAGGGGAGATAAAGGTCTTCCCAAACAAAAACTGAAGGAATTCATCACCACTAAACCAGCCCTACAAGAGATCCTAAAGGGGATCCTGTGAGACAAAGTACCAGAGACATCACTACAAGCATGAAACCTATAGACATCACAATGAGTCTAAACCCATATCTTTCTATAATAACACTGAATGTAAATGGACTAAATGCTCCAACCAAAAGATATAGGGTATCAGAATGGATAAAAAATAAACAAAACAAAAACATCTATTTGTGGTCTACAAGAGACTCATTTTAGACCTGAGGACACCTTCAGATTGAAAGTGAGGGGATGGAGAGCAATCTATCATGCTACTGGAAGTTACAAGAAAGCTGGAGTAGCCATACTTATATCAGACAAACTATACTTAAATTAAAGGTTGTAAGAAGAGATGAAGAAGGGCATTATATAATAATTACAAGGTCTATCCATCAGGAAGAGCTAACAATTATAAATGTCTATGCACTGAATATGGAAGCCCCCAAATATATAAAACAATCACAAACATAAGCAACCTTATCGATAAGACTCTGGTCAATGCAAGGGCTTTAATACTCCACTTAAAACAATGGATAGATCATCCAGACACAGGACCAATAAAGAAACAAGGGCCCTGAATGATATATTGGATTAGATGGACTTGACAGATATATTTAGAACTCTGCATCCCAAAGCAACAGAATAGACTTTCTTCTCGAGTGCACATGGAACATTCTCCAAGATCACATACTGGCTCACAAAACAGCCCTTCATAAGTATACAAGAATTGAGATCATACCACGCATACTTTCAGACCACAATACTATGAAACTTGAAATCAACCACAGGAAAAAGTCTGGAAAACCTCCAAAAGCATGGAGGTTAAAGAACACCCTACTAAAGAATGAATGGATCAACCAGGAAATTAGAGAAGAAATTAAAAAATATATGGAACCAAATGAAAATGAAAATACAACAACCCAAACGCTTTGGGATGCAGCGAAGGCAGCCTGAGAGGAAAATACATTGCAATCCAAGCCTATCTCAAGAAACAAGAAAAATCCCAAATACAAAATCTAATGGCACACCTAAAGGAAGTAGAAGCAGAACAGCAAAGACAGCCTAAACCCAGCAGAAGAAGAGAAATAATAAAGATCAGAGCAGAAATAAACAATATACATCTAAAAAAAACTGTAGATCAGATCAATGAAACCAAGAGTTGGTTTTTTTTGAATAAAATAAACAAAAGTGATAAACCTGTAGCCAGGCTTCTCAAAAAGAAAAGGGAGATGACCCAAATAGACAAAATCATGAATGAAAATGGAATTATGACAACCAATCCCTCAGAAATATAAGCAATTTTCATAGAATACTATGAAAAATTATATGCCAACAAACTGGACAACTTGGAAGACATGGACGCATTCCTAAGCACCCACACACTTCCAAAACTCAAACAGGAAGAAATAGAAAACATGAACAGACCCATAACCAGCGAGGAAATTGAATCAGTTATCAAAAATCTCCCAACAAATAAGAGTCCAGGATCAGATGGATTCCCAGGGAAATTTTACCAGACATTTAAAGCAGAGATAATACCTATCCTTCTCAAGCTATTCCAAAAAATAAAAAGGGAAGGAAAACTTCCAGATTCATTCTATGAAGCCAGCATTACTTTGATTCCTAAGCCAGACAGAGACCCAGTAAAGAAAATAGAACTACAGGCCAATATCCCTCATGAATATGGATGCAAAAATTCTCAACAAGATACTATCAAATCGAATTCAATAGCATGTAAAAAGAATTATTCACCATGATCAAATGCGATTCATTCCTGGGATGCAGGGCTGGTTCAACATTCGCAAATCAATCAATAAGATACATCACATGAATAAAAGAAAAGAACCATATGATCCTGTCAATTGATGCAGAAAAAGTATCTGACAAAATTCAGCATCCTTTCTTAAAAACCCTCGAGAAAGTCGGGAGAGAAGGAAAATACTTAAACATCATAAAAGCCATTTATGAAAAGCCCACAGCTAACATCATCCTCAATGGGGAAAAACTGAGAGCTTTTTCCCTGAGATCAGGAACAAGACAGGGATGCCCACTCTCACCGCTGTTGTTTAACAGTGTTGGAAGTTCTAGCATCAGCAATCAGACAACAAAAGGAAATCAAAGGCATCAAAATTGGCAAGGATGAAGTCAAGCTTTCACGTTTTGCAGATGACATATTATACATGGAAAACCTGATAGATTCCACCAAAAGTCTGCTAGAACTGATAAATGAATTCAGCAAAGTTGCAGGATACAAAATCAGTGTACAGAAATCAGTAGCATTCTTATACACTAATAATGAAGCAACAGAAAGACAAAGAAACTGATCCCATTCACAATTGCACCAAGAAGCATAAAATACCTAGGAACAAACCTAACCAAAGATGTAAAAGATCTGTATGCTGAAAACTATAGAAAGCTTATGAAGGTAATTGAAGAAGATATAAAGAAATGGAAAAACATTCCGTGCTCATGGATTGGAAGAATAAATATTGTCAAAATGTCAATACTACCCAAAGCTATCTACACATTCAATGCAATCCCAATCAAAATTGCAACAGCATTCGTCTGGAAGCTAGAACAAGCACTCTTAAAATTTGTATGGAACCACAAAAGGCCCCGAACAGCCAAAGTAATTTTGAAGAAGAAGACCAAAGCAGGAGGCATCACAATCCCAGACTTTAGCCTCTACTACAAAGCTGTCATCATCAAGACAGCATGGTATTGGCACAAAAACAGACACAGAGACCAATGGAATAGAATAGAAACCCCAGAACTAGACCCACAAACGTATGGCCAACTCATCTTTGACAAAGCAGGAAAGAACATCCAATGGAAAAAAGACAGTCTCTTTAACAAATGGTGCTGGGAGAACTGGACAGCAACATGCAGAAAAATGGAATTAGACCACTTTCTTACACCATCCACAAAAACAACTCAAAATGGATAAAGGACCTGAATGCGAGACAGGAAACCATCAAAACCCTAGAGGAGAAAGCAGGAAAAAACCTCTGACCTCAGCCACAGCAATTTCTTACTTGACACCCCCAAAGGCAAGGGAATTAAAAGCAAAAATGAACTATTGGGACCTCATGAAGATAAAAAGCTTCTGCACAGCAAAGGAAACAATCAACAAAACTAAAAGGCAACCAACAGAATGGGAAAAGATATTTGCAAATGACATATTTGACAAAGGGCTAGTATCCAAAATCTATAAAGAGCTCACCAAACCTCACGCCTGAAAAACAAATAACCCAGTGAAGAAATGGGCAGAAGACATGAATAGACACTTCTCTAAAGAAGACATCCAGATGGCCAAAAGGCACATTAAAAGATGCTTAATGTCGCTTCTCCTCAGGGAAATACAAATCAAAACCACACTCAGATATCACCTCATGCCAGTCAGAGTGGCTAAAATGAACAAATCAGGAGACTATAGATGTTAGAGAGGATGTGGAGAAACAGGAACCCTCTTGCACTCTTGATGGGAATGCAAACTGGTGCAGGCACTCTGGAAAACAGTGTGGAGGTTCCTCAAAAAATTAAAAACAGATCTCCCCCATGACCCAGAAGTAGCACTGCTAGGAATTTGCCCAAGGGATACAGGAGTACTGATGCATAGGGGCACTTGTACCCCAATGTTTATAGCAGCACTCTCAACAATAGCCAAATGATGGAAAGAGCCTAAATGTCCATCAACTGATGAATGGAAAAAGAAATTGTGGTTTATATACACAATGGAATACTATGTGGCAATGACAACGAATGACATATGGCCTTTTGTAGCAACATGGATGGAACTGGAGAGTGTGATGCTAAGTGAAATAAGTCATACAGAGAGGGACAGATACCATATGTTTTCACTCTTATGTGGATCCTGAGAAACTTAACAGAAGTCCATGGGGGAGGCGAAGAAAAGAAAAAGAGGTTAGAGAGGGAGGGAGCCAAAGCATAAGAGACTCTAAAAACTGAGAACAAACTGAGGGTTTATGGGGGTAGGAGGGAGGGGAGGATTTGTGATGGGTTTTGAGGAGGGCACCTTTTGGGATCAGCACTGGGTGTTCTATGGAAACAAATTTGACAATAATTTTCATATTAAAAAAAGATAAAAATCATATTAAAATTAAAAAATTACACACACAAAACAAATCTAATAAATGATGCTTGATCTTAAAAAAATTAAAGAAACACCTTTTAGTTAATAATTTTAAAGTAATTCACAGTATAAGAACAAAGTCAAGGAAGTATAGTCGCCCTTTGGGGGAACTGCTATGATTAACAGGGATATTTGCAATAGTTCCAACCCTGTCATTAACTAGCTATGTGCCCATGGATAAGTCACTCAACTATTCTGTGCCCTAGTTGCCTCATCTGTAAAAAGCACAGTGTGGAATGTTTCTAAAATTCCTTTATTCATGTGAGTTCATTATTCAATGCACATAAAACAAATACCTAATATTTATTTAGGTCCTGACAGTTTATAAGGATTTATTTATATTATTTCAGTGAAGCTTCCCACGATGTTATGAAGTAAATATTATTATCTCGGTTTCACAGATGAAGAAACCAAGGCTAAGATTAAGGAAATAATTTATGCTACTGCTAAGTAAGTCTTTTGACTCAAATCCAGTCCTCTCTCCAGGTAGCACAGCTCCTTCCACATAGTAATTACCTGAGGTTAAATAATGCTTCCTAAGTGCTTGAAAAATCATTTGTCCCCTTAGGTCCTCAAACATCTCTCTTCCAATTGTATTTGATTGTTAATTTACTCAGCAAATTCGTTTCTAAATGTCAAATCAGCCGAAGTTGACATATTAGGAATTTCACATTCTGGAGGTCTTAATAAATGAGGCTTTCCTTTATTCTTTTGCAATGAGCCTTGGCTTTTTGGTGAAGAAAATGTATTTGCCCTACTGGAAGCTTCTGCAAATTATGAAGGGTTGTACCTTTTCGGTTATCTAGAAATGGAATCCATGCTCTAATTGAGTTGTCTCTACTATGGCTAACAATAGAAAAAGTACACCTGCCTTTGCTTTAATGTCGATTCATATTATTAGTGCAGATATGACATTATGAACAAAGAAACCTGTACATATACCCATTTAGAATATTTTGAAACTTATTTGATCCCATTACTTCCAGTGACTAGATAGCAAATCTACCGGACATTTTAACATATATTATGGTAAATCATATTCCCTTACAACTTCACCCCCCTTGGGAATGACTCCTCAAATGTACATGTTTCCCCAGGGCATGACACACTACCTAAGTTTTCATAATTTAACGAAGTATGAAGGGACTTCGGCAGATTTAGCTGCTGAACCTGTCTGATTTAACTGCTTGTAAATTTAATTAGTCGGGGGAGAAACAGGTTTGGAGAATATATCAAAATTAAATTAGCAAAGTGGAGTTGTTAGCCCACTCTTTGGGAGCAATCTATCAAAAGGGAAAGGATACTTGACACCTATGATCAACTAATTAAAGGCATTAGGTCCTGATGGGTGGTTTTTAATATTTACCACCCCTTCAAATATATTTGACCAGGAAACCTGGTATGAAAGAGTTCCAGTGGTAAGCATTATATAAATAAGTGTACAGAATGACTAATTGAGGTATAGGTAGAGGTGTTTCCTCACCCCCTCTTTTAATTGATTGAAAGAACCTGGCAGTAAATTTGTGATTCCTTTTAGAAATCAATTTAGATATGGCCAACAAGATTGTTTTATTGTAAACCAAATACTGCTTTATTAACTAATCTTGTTTATCATGAACAAAGGTGTTTATAGGTATTAACTGAGTATAATACCACTCATTCCAGAATTGGACTCCTAGTGTGCTAATGATATTTTTTAAACTTTTGAATGATGTTTAGAAGAACTAATATAACATGGAGTAAATAAACCAGGGAAAGTAAACATGGCATTAGGGTGTTCTTTCAAAGTAAATATGTTCTTTCTTTGATGCATAGCTTGACCTTAACTAGACTCATAATAGGCTTGCTATAAATGAACAGTTTCAAAGCTATTATTTTTAAGTGGATTTCATCCCACAATAGTGCAAACATGAACAATATTGTTTTGCTGCTTATAATCACTTGCCACCCTCCCACTATTAGGGCAAATGTTTATTGAGAAGCTTTTTAGTCTTTTATTCCTGAAAGAAAAGGAATATGACAGGTTTCATCATTGTAAGACAGCAGTCAAGAAAAAACGACTGGTGAGGAATAGTCTGGATTAGTGTTTTTTTCCACTCTCTGCTCTATAAATATCCTTTCTTGTTCTTTGATTTTGGCACAGTTACAGCTTCTTTCAACTTTGGCTTCCTCATCCATGAACTCCCTATCTAATTCAGTTTAACATTTCTATTTCTTTTTATCTGTTGGCATTCATGTCATCACACAATTGCTGATACCTTCCTTTGGTCTTTTTCTTTCTATCTGACTGTCTTTGGTTAACCTAGGTCTTGTAGTCCTTTTACCCTTGGGACTGATTCACCTTATTTGTCTCTTCTCATGTCTTTTGTTGAGTTGCCTGCCTTCTCAAATTTGCACTAGGACCCTTTGTTTGATGGCACTTCTTTCCAGCCTCTATCTCTGAAATGAGAAGACCATTTTATCTGTCAGGGGTCACTGACTCACAGAATAGAAAATGAATTGAGGGAAATATATTAATAAAAATTAAGCTAATTTTAAAATTAGAACAGAAACTTCAAAGTTTTATCTCTTAATATTAAGTACTTATTTACTAGATACTGCATCAGTTTGCTCCCTGCATAGTATATCCTATTGGGTTGCAGAATAGCTGAGAGGTGCAGTGATATTGGAAGCAAGGAAAACTGTAGAACACAGAGATTAAGGAATTGTTACCATCTGAGCAGGGAATTGGGAAGCATTGACCTTAAAATTACAACCAACCTCAATTATCCATAGGTTAATGGATATCCTCAACTCCATAGGTTATGGCAGATTTTCAAATCCAAGTTACTTTCTCTTTGGTATCTAGCACTTGCCTGGTCAGTCTTCCCAATTGGTGCATGCATAGGAAATACAAACTTATTTTAATACTTGCCTACCAAATTTAATTGAGAAGAAATGTCTGCTAATGAAAAAAAAATTAATTATCTTAAATGTTTATTATTTGTGAGAGAGAGGCAGAGACAGCAAGCGGGGGGGGGGGAGCAGAGAGAGAGAGGGAGACTCAGAAGCAGGCTCCAGGCTCCAAGCTGTCAGCACAGAGCCTGAAGTGGGGCTTGAACTCAAAGACCGGAATATCATGACCTGAGCTGAAGTTGGATGCTTAACTGACTGAGCCACCCAGGCACCCAGATTTTTTTTTTAAATCATGAGACACATGAAAAGTTTTGGGTTTTCTGCTCTTTCAGGTTAAATGTATTCAATAGATTTACATGTTATAGGGAAGACCTATAGCACAATGCATAAAGTATGGACCTGGTGTCAGATTGAATTTAAACCTGATCCACATTCTAGCTGTGTGACCATGAGCAAATAACTTGTTGCTTTCAATATGGCTGTGGCAGCTCAAAAAGCAATTTTTTCCATGGTGGGCTGCTGGGGTTCTCCCATTTGGAGAAGAAACTCTAAAATTTTAAGAAGAAATAGTTGTGAATAATGGCAAATTCACTAACTTATGTTTCAGATAACAGTGCTAATAGGTTGCTGAGGCTCCAAAGCTGATTACCAAGTAAAACACAGAGCATGAGAAAAAGTAGTTTTATTGACATACCATTTCACACCAAGGTGGCTACCATAAAAATTAAATTAAAAATAACAAAAATTGGCAAGAAATTATACACTTTTGGTGGGAATGGAAGCTGGTTCAGCCACTGTGGAAAACATTTTGGCAGTTTCTCAAAAAATTAAGCACAGAATTACCATATCACTTAGCAATTCCCTTCTTAGATATAGGGCAAAAAGAATTGAAAACAGAGATTCCAACAAATACATGCACATGCATGTTCATAGCACCACTCTTCACAATAGCCAAAGGTGAAAAGAGCCCAATCATCTATCAAATAATGAATAGAAATGTAGATCCTATATCCATACAATGGAATATTATTTAGCTTTAGAAAATAATGAAGTACTGACCTATTCATTGTAGATGGAACCTGAAAATGTTATGCTAAGTGGAAGAAACCAGACATAAAAGGCCTCATATTATATGATCCATTTATATGAAAAATAAATCCATGGAGAGGGAAACCATATTAGTGTTTGCCAGGACCTGAGGTAAGGGGAAGTTGGGTAGAAAATGCTTAATGGCTGTGGGTTTTTGCTTTGGGACTGGTAGAAATGTTTTGGTAGTGGCTGCACAACACTGTGAAAATGCTAAATGTTGCTGAAATGTTGACTTTATTATTTTTTAATTTGAATTATAGTTGACACGTGTTATATTAGTTTCAGGTATACAAAATAATGATTCAGTTAACTCTATATGTTTTGCTATGTTTACCACAAGTATACCTACCATCTGTAACCATGCAGTACTATTATAATACTATTCCACTACTATTTACCCAAAGAAAATGAAAACACTATTTTGAAAAGATATATGCACCCCGATGATTATTACAGCATTATTTACAATAGCCTACATATGGAAGCTCCATTGATAGATGTAGTGGATGCAGGAGATATGCTATCATCTATCTATCTATCATATATCTATCTAGATATGTATCTCCACTATATAGATATAGATTATATGATAGATTCCATACCAAATACACACACACACACACACACACACACACACGCAGTATGGAATATTGCTCAGCCATAAAAAGGATATGATCTATGATTTTGCCATTTGTGACAACATGGTTGGACCTAGGGAGTATATGCTAAGTGAATTGTTTAATTTAAAATGGTTAATTTTGGGTGCCTGTGTGGCTCAGTCAGTTGACCATCTGTCTCTTGACTTCTTCTCAGATCATGGTCTCACAGTTCATGAGTTTGAGCCCCACATCTGGCTCTTCACTGACAGTGCAGAGCCTGCTTGGGATTTTCTCTCTGCCCCTCCCCACTCATGCATGCTCGCTCTCTCTCTCTCTCTCAAAATGAATTAAAAAATAAATAAAATGGCTAATTTTATGTTATGTGAATTTCATTTTAATAAATTTTATCTGTATCTCTATCTTATACTTCCTAATTTATGTTTTAGACACTTAATTCAAAAATCAGGTAATTAAACTCTGATATTTCTCAAACACACCAGAGCACATATATACATATCCACTAAAACTATTGACATTAATTTGCATTTTATCTTCCTCTTTGTGTGTGTGTGTGTGTGTGTGTGTGTGTGTGTGTGTGTGTAGTGGGGTTGGGAATAAGCAGTTCAGTAACATGTAATAGAAGAAAACTTCAGCCCCAAGATACATTATAAAATCTGCGAAATACTTCCAAAGTAACACCCACCTATACCTTTCACCAATATAAGGAAATCTAAAATGATTTATGTATGCATGGAAAAATAAAGACAAATTTGGCAAAATACGTCCCAGTTCAAAGGATTTATCTGTGTGCTGAGAGATGAGATAGAATACAGTAGCCTGAGATAATGTCTGTCTTCAAAGAGCAAAAATATAAATAAGAAGAAAATGTATAAACAGGACTGAGGGCACTGACCTGGACTGCTGAAAACAAAACAAAATAAAATAAAACAAAAGATTTTTAGTGAATATTTTGCATTCCAACCATGTCTAATACGGATTTATGGGGTGGGAAGACAGACGTTAGAAGAGGGAAAAAGAATAAATGTGGATGTTCCAACCATGTCTAATATGGATTTATGGGGTGGGAAGACAGACGTTAGAAGAGGGAGAAAGAATAAATGTGGATGTGTTTGTATTCAAATTAATTTCCAGAGTAAACATAGTTATAAAATACCTAGAATTCAAATTTCTACCTCAGTACTTCACTATGAAAAATATTTTCTGAGGAGCAGAGGAAGCATGCCAAGTCTGACTATTAGAGGGACCTATTCGACTGGTAGATGAGTGAGGGACATCCTGCCAGCTTTGAACATCTAGTAGGTTTATTTACAGGCTACCCCTGCTTGGGGCATGAACTGTAGTCTTACAACAGAAGGAACTTGAATTTTGAGAAAGATTATTTTTGAAGGTATAAATCAAAATTGGGGCACCTGGGTGGCTCAGTTTGGTTGAGTGTCCAACTGTTGATTTTGACTCAGGTAATGATCCTAGCATTGTGGGATGGAGCCCTGTGTCAGTCTCCCTGCTAAGCATGGAGCCTGCTTAAGATTCTCTCTCCATCTGCCCTTCTTCCCTACTTGTGCTCTCTCATAATAGATAGATAGATAGATAGATAGATAGATAGATAGATAGATAAAATTAAAAATCATGCAGTGTGGTCACAAGTGAAGGAAGAGTAATCCAGAGAATACCCCCTTTCTTCCTGAGTTGTAATTATAGTTTGATTGTCCCTCGCAGTGCTATAAATCTGCCTTTTCCCTCGGGTGGCCTGCTATTTTTGTGAAGTGAGTGACAATTTAATTAGGGTTTATTTAATGGATTGATAGGGTTGAAGGACAAAGGTTTGCCACAGGGAATAAATTGATGCCTAATGTATTTTTACCTCTAAGGTTAGAAAAGAGAGATAATGGAGATTAAAGAGTTAATAGTTAAGACTAGGATCTAAGTGAAATCTTGTGAACCTCTGCAAATGATTCGTTTCCGCTGGCTGGCATCTCCTTTAGACCTATTTCTATAGGGACAAAAGTGGAAAAATTACGTCCTGCCTTTCTGAGATACATATTTCCCTTTTATTGTTTTTTCTTTTTTTTTAAATTTTTTTAACGTTTTATTTATTTTTGAGACAGAGAGAGACAGCATGAACGGGGGAGGGTCAGAGAGAGAGGGAGACACAGAATCTTAAACAGGCTCCAGGCTCTGAGCGGTCAGCACAGAGCCTGACGCGGGGCTCGAACTCACGGACCGCGAGATCATGACCTGAGCCGAAGTCGGACGCTCAACCGACTGAGCCACCCAGGCGCCCCTATTGTTTTTTTTTTTCAAATCCCTAGCCCTTAAATAAATATGCAACCAAATAAGGAGAGAAAATACAACAATATAGATTTAACATAATGGAGGGCTAGGAGTAGACCAGTGATTTATTTTATTCTCTCTGAATGAATATTAAACATATCAGTCTTTTGTTGTGTCACTGGGAGAAATAAGGCCCCACCATCCAGGTTTGTACTACCTGTAATAATCTATAAATTTTATTGACAAGACTTTAGTCTCCTGGTGTCTGTAGCAGCATCTCATCCATGGGCATCTCTGTAAGTCCCCATCCTTCAACAGCTATTTCATTTTCCACTGATAATAGTCAAGGAGAGGTAGACATTGGCTGAAGCAGGAGGTATTTTGGTAAGATGGCAGCTCTTTTTTCAAGGAATTTTATTGGAAGAAAATTTTTATTACCAGATCAATGATAAAACAGACTCATAAGCAAAAGCTTCACAAACAATTTGTTAATACAAACTAGGTATGCTAGAGCGAGTTCCCTAAGCTTTCAAAGCTGGTGTTATAGAATACACATGTCTTGCTTTCCTACAGAATTGCTTTTGTTGTCAGTATTGGAGAGCAAATTATGGACTGGATGAAGACCAGGACATTTTTAATATACTAATTAGTCACTGAAGAAAGCTGTGGAATTTTTCAACAATGTTCGTTTTACTTTTATGTTTAAGATACTTCTAACTTGGCCTGACCTGACTAAAGAAGAGTGGACTAAATGAGTCTCCAAAGTCACTTCCATTTGAGTGATTCCATCACCTAGTTCTGATACTTTTCTACTTCCTCTTCCCCACTGGAAATGAGAGAAATACAAACCAATTTAAGCAATTTGTGATCAGCTTCCCTAACAAGCCACTCACATATACCAGGAATATGAGCTCAAAGTACATCACTTGAAAAGATTTAAGATGTAATTCCTCCCACCTTACTCTTCATTGTCACTTAACCGTAGGTAATGGGGATAAATAATTTGTGTCTGAAATTCAAGAACTCTTTATTTCTATACTCAGAGGCATGCAATCACAGGAAAAATGGGTTTGTTTTATTTCAAGCCTACACCATCTATTTATTTGGTATACCATTGAATCTTTTTATACATAGGGATATGCAGAAGTAGATTGTAAAGTTATTTCAGTTGAATTGTGTGTTAGTCAAGCTAGCCTTGACTGCAGTAGCAAACGACCCCTAAATTTCAGTGTTTTAACCCAATAGAAGTTAATTTCTCATTCTTGCAAATTTCCTCTATGAGTGCAGGTGAATTTTGAGGGTACCTGACTTCATAGTGTAACTTCAAATTCCTTTGATCTGGTAGTTTTAGCCTCATCCAAAAGGCGACATACATTTACTTCCTCTCACAGGCCATTGGCCAGAACTAATTACCTGGCCCTGCCCAACTCTAAGAGGGTCAGAGAAAAGCTGAGAAATAAATTCTTCCATGTTTCCAGAAGGGAAAGAAAACTGGATATAGGCAAATACTGGAAATGTATATAATGATTTATATTAAGTATGTCTGCCTAGTAAAATGTTGACTCCTTCCTTTATGATGTTGATCAAAGTGTTTGTATAAAAGAGAAGGTAGGCCTATTTATTTGTGAGATTTTAAAATGAATTGAGCCAAGTTAGCTGAGAGTCCTAGAGAGAAGTAGCTGAGAAGTATAATCAACTTCAAGGAGCTTAGGTTCATTATCTATAAAGTATACTTTGAGCAAAATCAATACACAAAATCCAGACTTAAAAATAAATAAATCTTGTGAGATATATTTGATTAGACTCAATCAACAAATGTATATGGAATGTCTATGGTATATGCAGTCCAATTTTTGAAAAAAATATTTACTACATGGTACTTTTAATTCAAGGAGCAGCAGACTTTTTCTGTAAAGGGGCAGAGAGTGCGTATTTTAGTTTTGTGGGCAATATGGTCACTGTCACAACTACTTAGTTGTTTCACTGTAGTATGAAAGAGCCATTGAAAATGAATAAATGATTAAGCATTGATATATTCCAATAAAACTTTATTTACAAAAATAGTGAGCTGTAGTTTCTGATTTCTACTTTAAATAGTGATACTCCCTAGTGAATAAGAAAGTTCAAAGAACCTTTTTATTATGAGTTGAGTAAGGGCAAAGAAATTTCAAGACTAAGTCAGTAATGGTCCATCAGAAACAAAGACAAAACTGCTCTGAAATGGTAAATTAAGTCCACGGGAAATAGAGTTTATTAATTTATCATTTTTTCACAAATGATTGACATTTTATTTCAAATTATATCTGAACCTACCAGGATGCTTTCGGTCACAAGGAATAGGAAAAAAAAAAATCTCAAATTGGCCTATGTTATGAAGTTTGGATTATTTTAATTTTTTAAATGTTTATTTATTTTTGAGACAGAGAAGGAGCTTCGTGAACAGGGGAGGGGCAGAGAGAGAGGGAGATGCAGAATCTGAAACAGGCTCTGTGCTCTGAGCTGTCAGCACAGAGCCTGATGTGGGGCTCAAACCCATGAGCTGTGAGATCATGACCCGAGCCGAAGTCAGACACTTAACCAGCTGAGCCACCCAGGTGCCCCTGAAGTTTGGAATTTTAAGTCAGCAGGCTTGGCAAGAGTAGTGCTCAAGGTGCACTGTGCTGCTTATGGCAGGCAAGTGATCCAGAGACAGTGTGAAATTAACAATAAAAAATACCTGTGATGCATGAGGAGAAATCATCTGCTCCTCTGAAAGTGCTTCCCTGAGAGCAGCAAGCACAGACTCCCCTCTCCAGGCATAAAGGAGTGGGCTGGCACCATTTCCCTTCCCCATCCCTCAGCATAAACCAATTTCATGAAACAGCATTGCACCAACACTGTCTGCATAAACTGCTTACACCACGTCCCACCCCTCTGTGCTCTGCTGGTACTGCTTTTTCTCAGGCAACTGTGCCTTGGGACCAGTGCAGCAGTCCCTTCCCTCAAAGGCCAGCACAAACACCCACACATACCCCATCTACTGACCATATAGTTCTGCAGAACTTCATTTCTAGTGTAAATAACATCGGGCCAGAACACACCTAGTTAAACTCACCTTACTCTGGCCAAGGTCCAAACACTCCCTACTGTAAGTCAAGGAGAAACCCTGCAGAGGACTGGCCTGAGGGATAGAGCAGCCAAAACATAGCAGCAGAGTACACATAGAACACACCAGAGACACTTCCTGAAGCACCAGGACTTGGACATTGTATGACTTCTTCATGAAGCCATTGCATTCAGGAGCAGGAAATGTAGTACACTTTCCTAACACACAGAAGAAGACAGAGACCTAGACAAAATGCCAAGATGGAGGAATTCATCCAAAAAGAAAGAACAAGAAAAGGTTATAGCCAGGGAGCTAATTAAAACAGATATAAGTAATATGCCTGATCCAGAATTTAAAGCAACAATCATAAGGATACTAGCTGTGCTTGAGAAAAACATAGAAGACATCAGAGAGACCCTATTGCATAGATAAAAGAAGTAAAAACCAATCAGGCTGAAATGAAAAATGTAATAAACAAAATTCAAAACCAACTGGATGTAATGACCACAAGTATGGAAGAAGTAAAGGAACAAATAAGTGATATAGTACATAGAATTATGGAAAATAAGCTGAAAAGAAGAGGGGAAAACAATCTTGAATCATGAAAGTAGACTTGGAGCACTCAGTGACTCTATTAAACATAATAACATTCATATAATAGGAATCCAAGAAGAGAGAGAAAAGGTGGCAGATGGCTTATCTGACAAAATTATAGGTGAAAACTTCCCCAATCTGGGGAAGAAAACAGACATCCAAATCCAGGAGGCACAGAGAACTGTGCCCATCAAAATAAAAACAGGCCAACACCAAGACATACTGTAGTTAAATTTGAAAAAAAAAATCCTAAAAGGAGCAAGACAAAAGAATTCCCTAACTTACAAGGGAAGACCAATAAGGTTGGCAGCAGATCTCTCCAAAGAAACTTGGCAAAACAGAAGGGAATGGCATGATATGTTCAAAATGCAGAAATGGGAAAAATCTGCAGCCCCAAATACTCTATCCAGCCAGGCTATCATTCAGTATAGAAGAGATAAAGACTTCTCCAGACAATCAAAAAGTAAAGGAGTTCATGATCACTAAACCAGCCTGCAAGAAATATTAAAGGGGACTCTTTGGGAAAGAAAAACAAAAAGTGACAAAGACTAGAGGGGAACAGAGAAAATCTTCAGAAACAATGACAAAGCAAGTAAAAAAAGGCACTAAATGCATATCTGTCAATAATTACTCTGCTTGCAAATAGACTAAATGCCCAAATAAACAGACATGTGAGAATGTATTAAAAAAAAAGACCCATCTATATGCTTCCTACAAGAGACTCATTTTAGACCTAAAGATACCTGCATATTTAAAGTGAGATGATAAACATTTATCATGCTAATGGATGTCAAAAGAAAGCCTGAGTAGCCATACTCATATCAGACAAACTAGATTTTAAAACAAAGACTATAACAAAAGATGATGAAGGGCACTATATCATAATAAAGGGGTCTATCCAACAAGAAGATATAACAATCGTAAATAATTATGCCTCTAACTTGGAATAACCCAAATATATAAAAAAAGTAATAACAAACATAACAGACCACATGGATAATAATACAATAAAAGTAGGGGACTTTAACACCACACTTACAACAATGGAAAGATCATCTAAACAGAAAATCAACAAGGAAACAGTGGCTTTGAATGACACTGGACCAGACGGACTTAGCAGATATATTCAGAGCATTTCATCCTAAAGCAGTAGAATGTACTGTTCAAGTGCACATGAAACATTGTTCAGAATAAATCACATACTGGGTCAAAAATCAGCCCTCAAAAAGTATAAAAAGATCGAGATATTTGTATGCCTATTTTAAATGCATATTTTCAAATAACAATGCTACAAAACTTGAAGCCAACTGCAAGAAAAAATTTGGGAAGCCCTCAGATACATACAGTTAAGAACAACCTACTAATGAATGAATGGGTTAACCAGGAAATCAAAGAATGAATAAAAAATACATGCAAGCCAATGAAAATGAAAACAAGACAGTCCAAACCCTTGGGATGCAGCAAAGGCAGTCTTAAGAGGAAAATACATTGCAATTCAGGCCTATCTCAAGAAACAAGAAAGGTCACAGATACACAACCTAACCTTACAACTAGAGGAATTAGAAAAGGAGCAGCAAATAAAGCCTAAAAGCAGAAGAAGAAGGGAGATAAAGATTAGAGAAGAAAAAAATGATAAGAAACAAAAAAATAAGAGAACAGGTCAATGAATCCAAGAGCTGGTTCTTTAAAAAGAATTATCAAAATTGACAAACCCTTAGCCAGACTTATCAAAAAGAAGAGAAAGGACCCAAAGAGATAAAGTCACAAATGAAAGAGGAGATATCACAACCAACACCACAGAAATACAAGCAATTGTAAGAGAATACTATGAAAAAGTATATGCCAACAAACTGGGAAATCTCAAAGAAATGGATAAGTTTCTGGATCCTCATGTACTACCAAAAGTCAAACAGGAAGAAATAGAAAGTTTGAAAAAAAAAATCCAAAAGAGCAAATACATTGAATCAGTTATCAAAAATCTACCCCCCAAAACAAGAGTCCTTGCCAGACAGCTTCCCAGGAGAATTCTACCAGACATTTAAAGAAGAGTTAATACCTATAGTTCTCAAATTGTTCCAAAAAAATAGAAATGTAAGGAAAGCTTCCAAACTCATTCTATGAGGCCAGAATCATCCTGATTCCAAAACTGGACAAAGACTCCACTGAAAAAGGGAACTACAGGCCAATATCCCTGATGAACACAGATACAAAAATTCTCAATAAGGTACTAGCAAATCAAATTCAATAATACATTAAAAGAATCATACCCCATGATCAAGTGGGATTATTCCAGGATTGCAAATGTGGTTCAATATCTGCAAATCAATCAACGTGATATACCACATTCATAAAAGGGATAAAAACCATATCATCCTTTCAATAGATGCAGAAAAAGCATTGACAGAGTACAACATTCATTTATGATGAAAAGTCTCAACAAAGTAGGGAGAGGGAACATACCCCAACATAAGAAAGGCCATATATGAAAAACCCACAGGTAATATCATCCTCAATGTGCAAAAACTGAGAGTATTCCCTCTAAGGTCAGGAACAAGACAGGGATATCCACTCTCACCACTGTTATTTAACATAGTACTAAAAGTACTTGCCTCAGCAATCAGACAACAAAAAGAAATGAAAGGAGTCCAAATCATCAGGGAAGGAGTCAAATTTTGACTATTTGCAGATGACATTATTCTTTCTTTGCCATGCTGTGGTAGAATGGTCATCCCCTTCTCTTCATGTTGATAGTCAGCCAGGATGAATAGGTACAAGCATACCAGTTATTCATAGCTAACATCTATTTTCACTGGGCCAGTGCCCATTCTGATTGGTCAGTGCCTATGATTTACCCTTGGACTTAAATGTGTATTAATTAAAAATACTAGATTGAGTCTTGGGAAGGACATACATAAAAACAAAGATAAAGTGTGAAGTGTCATCACCAGTTGTAGAAGCAATAAAGAAAATAATATGACTAATTTCCAGTAGTGTGGAGGATAAAATATAATTATGTTGAATTTTCAGAAATATTGAAAATAAACATCCTATTATTACCCTCTAGAAATCCTGATAAAATATAACATCTCATAAACAAGCAAGAGATTCCAACTTGCCAGGAAAAAAAAAGAAAAGAAAACCTGTAACTATGTAGGGTACACAGTACCCTGTACCCTGTGTAAGGTACAGTATGGTCAGACTGTGTAAACTAGAAATGTGGTTGTAATGTCCATGTAGCAAAGAAGATGAGGCCTTGACTCCTTGTGAAGTGAAGTTTTACTATTATAGATCCCTGAGGATAGCTGGTACCCTTGAATTTATGACCTTTAGTAAAAAAGTGAAAAAAGAAAAAAATCCTAGCCACAAAGAAATAAGAAACTTGTTCTTTGCCTGATATTTAGATGGAAAAAATAATCTCCCACAAACATTTGTAACAAATGGCTTAAAACTCACCCCAAATCTATAAAGTAGCATAAAAATGGTTTCTGAGCTGATGGTTCCCCTGGGATTCTAGGCAGAAGCAAAATCAAAACACCTCTTAAAGAACATGCAATACAGGCTCAAGGTATTCTTTCAGAAATATAATAGTCCTTTAAAACATGAATTCACAATAAAATATTACCAAACATGAAGGAAATGGTCCGCCATAATGAAAGCCAGTAGGCATAACAAACAATAAGATTATAATCCTGAGAAATAAAGGTAGTAGAATAGAGATATAAGGAAGAATTAAAAACTCAAAACCCTAAGAATTAAATAAGAGACTATGAAAACATGCCTGGTGGATTTACAAAACAAGAAAAGAAACTTTTAGAAATAAAAATTGTCATTTGTGCACAACTCATCAGACGGTATAAACCTAGTGGGACTTCCAGTAAACTGTTAAATGGACTGAGGCAATTACTCATAATGCAGCAGGGAGGGATAAAGGGATGACAAAATATGAGAGGATAAGAGACATGAAAATGAAAAAAAAATAACATATCTTAAAGGGACTCTAGAAGAGAATAAGAAAACATGGAGGAGAAGCAAATTTCAAAGAGATAATGGTCAATCATTTTTCAAACTGATGAAAAACATGATGCAGATTTAAGAAACTCAGCAAGCATCAAGCAGGAGAAGTAAACAAGAACTCTACATGTAATCATCTCATAATGAAATGGAGAATCCCAAAGGAAAATAGAAAATGTTAAAATTCACCAAGAAGAAAAGACAGATTACCTATAAAGGAGCAGCAAACATACCAACTATAGACTTCAAAACAAAAGTTAACTGAGGCAAAAAGAGAAAGGAATATCTTCAAATTGCTTAAGAAAATAACTTTATTTAGAACTTTTATACCCAGTAAATATCATAAAAGTATACAGATAAATGCAAATTTAGCTAAAGACTAAGTGAATTTACTACTTTTATATATTTAGTGCAAATATATATATGTATATATATATATTTAAATAATTATATATATGCCAGAAGAGAGAAAATTGAATCCAGAAAGAAGTGAGATGCATGAAGCAGGTGTGACAATAAATTGGTAAATATAGGTAAGTGTAAACAAATACTGATTACATAAAACAATAACATTCACGATTAAATGATAAATTATATGTTTATATATTATGGGTTTGGTTGTGTCCTCCCACTCCCAAAATATATGTGTTTAGGGCCTAATTCTCCATATCTCAGAATGTGACCTCATTGGAAATAGGGTTTCTGTAGATGTAACTAGTTAAGAGGAGGTCACACTGGAGTAGGGTGGGCCCTTAATGTAATATGAGTGGCGTGTTTATAAAAAGGAGAAGTTTGGACACATACAAACAAACACTGCATTAAGCAAAGAATGGAATTATGCTGCCACAGCCAAGGAAATACCAGAAGTTAGGAGCAAGGTCTGGACACAGATCCTCCTATGGTGCGTTCAGAAGAACCATAGGCCACCAATAACTTGATCTTAGACTTCCAGCTTCCAGAAATGTGAGGCAAATTTCTGTTGTTTAAGCCATTCAATTTGTGGTCTTTGTTGTGGTAAATCTAATAAACTGATATGAATTATAAAATAGATTAAAACACATGAAAGCGACAGTAGTAGGGGCGCCTGGGTGGCTCAGTTGGTTAAGCGTCTGACTTTGGTTCAGGTCATGATCTCGCAGTTCTCGAGTTCGGGCCCCATTTCGGGTTCTGTGCTGACAGCTCAGAGCCTGGATCCTACTTCAGATTCTGTGTCTCCCTCTCTCTCTGCCCTTTTCCCGCTCATGCTCTGTCTCTCTCTGTCTCTCAAAAATGAATAAACATTAAAAAAATTAAAAAAAAGAAAACCACAGTGGTAGATATGTGTATAATAACAATGATAAGTATAATCAAAATTACATTTTTATAAGTTTCTTGTATTATAACCTGAGAGGAAGAGTAGAAATATTGATTAAATTTAGATTTTAAGTCAAGTATGCATGTTAAAAATTTAAGGATAATCAACAAAATAATTTAAATAGAATGTTTATAGCCAAACAAGTAGAGGAGGAAAAAAAGGAAGTTGTAAAATCTTAATAAACTCAATATAAATGAATAAGGGGTAAAAGAAGCAAAGAAAAAGCATGGTAAATAGAAAAAAATAAAATGGTATATAAATAAATTCAAGTATACAGGTAAGTACAATAAATGTGAAAGACCTAGGGTCATCTGTTAAGGACATAGAAGCTCATACTGAAAAAATTAAATTAACTATATGCTATACACAAGGGCTGAATGTAAAACAACACAGAAGAGTTGAAAATAGGTAAAAAAGATGGTTGCAGCAAACAGTAGCTAAAAGAAAACTATCACTGCAATGGTGACATAAAACTTATTCCCTAATCTATACTTTTTGTTGTGAGCATTGGGTAATGTATAGAATTGTTGCATCAATATATTATACTCCTGAAACTTCTATAACATTGTATGTCAGTTATACTTCAAAACATAATAGAAATAAAAAAATAAAAACTAAGGCAAAAAGTATTTTTAGTGTAAGAAGGGTCACCTTTCCATGATAAAGAACAAAACTCACTATGAAGATATGGTTTTGAAGTAACCTAGCCTCAAATATATAAAGCAAGATTTGACAGAAGTACATGGAAACATTGATGTACTTGTATTCATATGTGAAGATTATAACACACCCCTATCAATACTTGATAGAACAAGCAGGAAAAAACTAAGTGCAATTTTAGAACAAGTTTGAGCTAATGTACATAAATAGAAATCTGAGTCCAATAATGAGATATAATTCTTTTTCTTTTCAATTAATCATGAAATATTTCTAAAAATTGTGTACTAGAGTATGAAAAAAATCTCAAAAAAATTCCAAAGGTTTATATAAAAATCACTTTTTCTGACCACACTGCAATGAAAGTATAAATCAATTTAAAATGGCAAAAATAACATCTTTCTGAATTTTAAAAGTAAAAAATACTCCTTACTATATTCCATTAGTTAAGAAAATGTTATATGGAAAATTATAAATCATTGAGAATCAAACAACAATGATGACACTATCTACCAAAACTTGTGAGATGCTCCTAAAGCCACATTTAGAGGAAAATTTTGAGCTTCATATAAATGTGTAAGAAAAGAATAAAAACTAACATGAATGAACTGTGTTAAGATTAAGAAATTAGAACACAAATAACAAAGTTGACACACCCCAAAAAAGAAGAGGATCAACAAGACCCGAAACCTGGTTCTTGAAAAGATTAGTAGACAAGACTAACCAAATAGATAAATTTACTGTACTATTGATTTTACAAAGACATTTGACAAATGATAAATATTAGGAATGGAAAAGGAGACACTATTATTGGTATAGCTAAGTTTAAAAGCACACTAACAAGACCCTAAATAACTTTGTGCATAAATCTAAGTGTTATATAAATGGATATTTCATGTAAAAATAAAACTGTCTCAAGGAGGAATAAATGACCTGTACAAACCTATGATGTGTAAAGAAATTCTATTGATAGTCAAAAATATACTACAGGGGCATCTGGGTGGCTCAGTCAGTTAAGGGGCCAACTTCGGCTCAGGTCATGATCTCACAGTTTGTGGGTTCAAGCCCTGCATTGGGCCCTGTTCTGACAGCTTAGAGCTTGGAGCCTGCTTTGGATTCTGTGTCTCCCTCTCTCTTTGCCCCTCCCCAGAGCTTGCACTCTGTCTCTCTCTCTCTCTCTCTCTTAAAAATAAACATTAAAAAATTAAAAAATATATTTAAAATTTTTTATTTTATTTATAAATTTTATTTATAAACTTATATTTATATACAAATATCTATACTATATATTTATATATATTAAATTTATAAATTTATAAATATTGTAATTTGTGTGTGTGTGTGTGTGTGTGTGTGTATATGGTACAAAAAATATCACTAAGTCCATAGGACTTTTTGTCAGTTTACCAAATTTTCAAGGAATAGATAATGCCTATTGTAGGTAAACTCTTTCAAAAGAGGAGCACCAGGGTGGCCCAATCAGTTAAGCATCCAAATCTTGGTATCAGTTCAGGTAATGATCTCAAGGTTCTAGGAATCTAGCCTGCATCAGCACAGCACAGAGCCTGCATGGAATTCTCTTTCTCTCTCCCCCTTCTTAGAATAGGTAAATAAACTTAAGGAAAAGAAGGAAGTCTTCCCTCAACAAATTTTTAGAGTCTAGCATAATCTTATCACCCAAACTAGGTAGATATACTTTGAGTAAGATAAATTATAAGGTTGCCTCCCTTATGTACATGAAAGCAAAAAATCATAAATATTATAACAGCAAATTAAATCCATTAATGAATTTGATTAACAAGATACCACCTCATGCCAAGTTGGATTTATATCAGAAAATAATAAAGAATAGTTTAACGTTTAAAAATTTGTTAATGACTTAGATCACTTTATATATACTCTGTTTATTCTTTTTCTTTATTTTTTTAATATGAAATTTATTGTCAAATTGGTTTCCGTACAACACCCAGTGTTCATCCCAACAGATGACCTCTTCAATGCCCAACACCCACTTTCCCCTCCCTCCCACCCCCCATCAACCTTCAGTTTATTCTCAGTTTTTAAGAGTCTCCTATGGCTTGGCTCCCTCCCTCTCTAACTCTTTTTCGCCTTTCCCTTCCCCATGGTCTTCTGTTAAGTTTCACAGGATCCACAAAAGAGTGAAAACATATGGTATCTGTCTTTCTCTGTATGACTTATTTCACTTAGCGTAACACTCTCCAGTTCCATCCATGTTGCTACAAAAGGCCATATTTCATTCTTTCTCATTGCCAAGTAGTATTCTTTTTCTTTAAATTCAAGTTAATTAACATATAGTGTAGTATTAGTTTCATGAGTAGAACCCAGTGATTTATTACTTCCATATAACACCCAGTGCTCATCCCAACAAGGGCCTTCCTTAATACCCATCACCCATTTAGCCCATCCCCCATCCCCCATCCCCCATCCCCCTCCCCTCCAGCAACTCTCATTTTGTTCTCAATATTTAAGGGTCTCTTATGGTTTGCCTCCCTCTCTTTATTTTTCCTTCCCTTCCCCATGTCCATCTTTTTCTTAAATTCCACATATGAGTGAAATCATATATTTGTCTTTCTCTGATTGACTTATTTCACTTAGCATAATACACTCTTGTTCCGTCCATGTTGTTGCAAATGGCAAAATTTCATTCTTTTTGATTGCCAGGTAATAGTCCATTTGTGTGTGTGTGTGTGTGTGTGTGTGTGTGTGTACACACAGACCCTGTGCTGACAGGCTGCTCTTTCCAACTGGTCAGTCCTCTGTGTAGATTCTCCTTTCTTGCAGTTGGGGGTGTTTGAACTTTTAACTAGGTATGCTTTGATTTGTTTGTTGAAGTAAGCCTTGCACCTGCCATGCTGTCTCCCTCCAACTGTGGACATCCTTCTGCCAATCTGCAGATTGATTTCCTGGGTGTTTCACGTGATCTGACCTCCATATAGCTGTCTTTGAGGGATGAGGAAAGCTCAAGGTTCCCCCTATTTCTCTACCATCTTTCCTCCTCCTCCTCCTGTCTTTGATCACATTAAAGAAGAATATTCGCATAACCATTTCAACAGATTCTAAAAGCATTTATTATAATTCAGTATTATTTTATGATTTAACAAACTATGGAAATGATCTCTGAAAGTATAGTCTTTATTTTATGATTGAAAAATTCCTAGAAAAATAGGAATGCAATAGGAATTTTAAAATTAGATAAGTGTTATTGGCCAAAGAATATTTAGAACAAAATAATGTTGCCCACTATCATTACCTCTATGTTACAGGCAATAAGAAAAGAAAAATAAGCAAAAATTATAAGTATTTTAAAAGAAAACAAAACAAAAATGTTAATAAATGATTATCTTTATAATCATTTTAATATATTTGTATCAAAATATCTTTATAGAAATTTTTAAATCTTTAGGTAAACTGTGGAACTAAAAATAATTCAGCAAAGTTTCTGACTATAGACTACAAAGCACATTACCACAAAACTTCTGGGGATGCAAATTAAAGCCATGATGAGATAACATTGCAAACCTATCAGAATGGCTAAAATAATACCTTTTTAAAATATTAGTGACCAAGAGAAAGTAGAGTAACTAAAACTTGCATACATTGCCAATGAGAATGTAAGATGGTTCAGCTATTCTGGAAAACAGTTTGGTGTTTTTTTTTTTTAAATAAAACTAAATATATAATTCTGAGCAATTGCACTTCTAGGCATTTATCCCAGAGAAATGAGAAGTCATGTTTACCAACAAACCTTTAAATAAATGTATAGAGGGATTCTTTTCTAATAAACTCAAATTGGAAACAACCTAAATGTCCATCAACACATGAGTGGATAAAATATACTATGGTATATTCACATAATGGAATATTACTCAGCAATAAGGAAAAAATAAACTTTTGATACATGCATCAACTTGAATGAATCACAGAGGCAACATGCTGAGTGAAAGAAGACAGTCTGAAAAGGTTGCATACTTTATGATTTCATTTATATGACATTCTCAGAAAGACAAAACTATACTAACAGAGATGTTGCCAGGGTTTATGAGTGGAGGAATAGTGTGACTACAAAGGGATTACATGAAGTAGTATTTTGGTATTTTGAAGGTGTTCTGTATCCTGATTGTGGTATTGGTTACACCATACATGTATTACAATTTACATAACTACACAGCAAAAAGGTAATTTAGCTGTATGTTAATTTAAGAAATAAAATTAAAAATTAAAAAAATACTTTATAAAAAAGTACATGTGAAATTATAGAAGGATTATCATATATCTCAGTTGGCCTGGAACAGTTCCAATTCATGCCTTTGCCCTAGCATAATTATTAATGGTGTCACTAGTAATTTATACAGTTACCCTAAATAGGACATTTGTTTTCATTTTATTTTTTTTAATTTTATTTTTTTTAATTTACATCCAAATTAGTTAGCATATAGTGCAACAATGATTTCAGGAGTAGATTCCTTAATGCCCCTTACCCATTTAGCCCATCCCCCCTCCCACATCCCCTCCAATAACCCTCTGTTTGTTCTCCATATTTGCAACTATGTGGATGGAACTGGAGGGTATTATGCTAAGTGAAATTAGAGAAAGACAAATATCATATGACTTCACTCATATTAGGACGTTAAGAGACAAAACAGAGGAACATAAGGGAAGGGAAACAAAAATAATATAAAAACAGGGAGAGGGACAAAACATTTGTTTTCATTTTAAAGCTTGCAAAGCAATAGGAAAAAATATATTGCTTTTGTTTACCATTCAATTATAGAAGCACAGAACTTGTATGGCACACACATTTTCATCTAGGGACAGAGAGAGAAGTAAGGAATGGTGGCTTTAGCCAAAGAAATTTGGCAAAATTAAAAATTAAATTAAAATACAAGGTGGCTCTCAATGGAACAAAAAGAAGAAAGTAATTTTTAATTAACAGCTCATGTCTCTGTTAGAACTTGATCGCTTCTTTTTTTGTTTTTTAACCAAGAAACAGACTCTTACCTAGAGAGGACAAACTTATGGTTACCAGAGGGGAGGAAGGTAGGGAGATGGTTGACATAGGTGATGGGGATTAAGGAGTACACTTGTCACTATGAACACAGGGTAATGTATGGAATTGTTGAATCACTGTATTGTACACCTGAAACTAACATACTATATATTAACTAACTGAAATTTAAATAAAAACTTTAAAAAAGAGCTATATTAATTCTTAAGTCAAGTGAGTGATTGGAAATGTTGCTGGTCCTCTCAGGTTGTTGAAAAGTGATATAGTAGATGCCGATGTCACCTATCATCTGACTGTTCTGACTGAAACTATCTCATTCTCTGATACCCATGGATGGCATAGGCTAAAGAAGACTCTGCTCGGCAATTTTACAAACAATAGCTATCCTGAATAAGGGAACCACTAATACACTAATGCAGAGAGAAAAATTACAGAACAGTAGCTACCCAAAGACTAGAATATGTTATTCTCACCCACTGCTTTTAACGGGAAGGATTAAAGCATGTCATTAATATCAAGTGCATCCTAGAGTGGGTTTCTCTTTAGAAGAGTGACTCGGTGCAATAATGTACGTGATTTTCTATTTGCCTTTGACTGGAAGACTGAGGGTTTAATTAAATGCAATTCTTATATTATAATTTGAAGTAAACAATTTGTTCTACAATCCATTTTCAGAAATCCTTTAAAGATGAATATTTTATGGAACTAAGATTCATTTTGAAATTTCTACATTAGGGCAATGCAAGGGAGACTTTTCCCCTTTGGTAAAAATGCTATCATAGACCATTAGCACCCTTCCCCTCAATCCCTCTTCCTCTGAAAAAATAGACATGGTTGTCATTTGGGTGCTCATTTTTTTTTTCATTTGGTCTCCTTTTGCTAAAAATTTCTTTTTTGAGTATAATTTACATAGCATATAATTCACTCATTTAAAGTCTACAGTTCAGTTGGTTTTTAGTTTATTTGCATATATGTGTAACCATCACCACACTTGATTTTAGAATAGTTCCATCACCTTACAAAGAAACCTGCACCCTTTAACTATTACCTCCTCTCTTCATCCCCCGCCCCTAGCCCTAAGCAACCATTGATTTACGTTCTGTATCTATAGATATCCCTATTCTGTACTTCCATATGATGAAATCCTATAGTATTGGGGTTTTTGTGGATGGCTTCTTTCACTTAGCATAATGTTTCATTTATTTATTTTTAGCATAATGTTTTATTTTTTTTATTTTTTTTTGTTTTTTTAAATGTTTATTCATTTTTTAAATATATATTTTTTTATTATTTTTTTAATATATGAAATTTATTGTCAAATTGGTTTCCATAAACACCCAGTGCTCATCCCAAACGGTGCCCTCCTCAATACCCATCACCCACCCTCTCCTCCTTCCCACCCCCCATCAACCCTCAGTTTGTTCTCAGTTTTTAAGAGTCTCTTATGCTTTGGCTCTCTCCCACTCTAACCTCTTTTTTTTTTCTTTTTTCCTCCCCCTCCCCCATGGGTTCCTGTCAAGTTTCTCAGGATCCACATAAGAGTGAAACCATATGGTATCTGTCTTTCTCTGTATGGCTTATTTCACTTAGCATCACACTCTCCAGTTCCATCCACGTTGCTACAAAAGGCCATATTTCATTTTTTCTCATTGCCACGTAGTATTCCATTGTGTATATAAACCACAATTTCTTTATCCATTCATCAGTTGATGGACATTTAGGCTCTTTCCATCATTTGGCTATTGTTGAGAGTGCTGCTATGAACATTGGGGTACAAGTGCCCCTATGCATCAGTACTCCTGTAACCCTTGGGTAAATTCCTAGCAGTGCGATTGCTGGGTCATAGGGTAGGTCTATTTTTAATTTTCTGAGGAACCTCCACACTGCTTTCCAGAGTGGCTGCACCAATTTGCATTCCCACCAACAGTGCAAGAGGGTTCCCGTTTCTCCACATCCTCTCCAGCATCTATAGTCTCCTGATTTGTTCATTTTGGCCACTCTGACTGGCGTGAGGTGATATCTGAGTGTGGTTTTGATTTGTATTTCCCTGATAAGGAGCCACGCTGAACATCTTTTCATGTGCCTGTTGGCCATCCGGATGTCTTCTTTAGAGAAGTGTCTATTCATGTTTCTGCCCATTTCTTCACTGGGTTATTTGTTTTTCGGGTGTGGAGTTTGGTGAGCTCTTTATAGATTTTGGATACTAGCCCTTTGTCCGATATGTCATTTGCAAATATCTTTTCCCATTCCGTTGGTTGCCTTTTAGTTTTGTTGGTTGTTTCCTTTGCTGTGCAGAAGCTTTTTATCTTCATAAGGTCCCAGTAATTCACTTTTGCTTTTAATTCCCTTGCCTTTGGGGATGTGTCGAGTAAGAGATTGCTACGGCTGAGGTCAGAGAGGTCTTTTCCTGCTTTCTCCTCTAAGGTTTTGATGGTTTCCTGTCTCACATTCAGGTCCTTTATCCATTTTGAGCTTATTTTTCTGAATGGTGTGAGAAAGTGGTCTAGTTTCAACCTTTTGCATCTTGCTGTCCAGTTCTCCCAGCACCATTTGTTAAAGAGACTGTCTTTTTTCCATTGGATGTTCTTTCCTGCTTTGTCAAAGATGAGTTGGCCATACGTTTGTGGGTCCAGTTCTGGGGTTTCTATTCTATTCCATTGGTCTCTGTGTCTGTTTTTGTGCCAATACCATGCTGTCTTGATGATGACAGCTTTGTAGTAGAGGCTAAAGTCTGGGATTGTGATGCCTCCTGCTTTGGTCTTCTTCTTCAAAATTACTTTGGCTACTCGGGGCCTTTTGTGGTTCCATATGAATTTTAGGATTGCTTGTTCTAGTTTCGAGAAGAATGCTGGTGCAATTTTGATTGGGATTGCATTGAATGTGTAGACAGCTTTGGGTAGTATTGACATTTTGACAATATTTATTTTTCCAAACCATGAGCAGGGAATGTCTTTCCATTTCTTTAAATCTTCTTCAATTACCTTTATAAGCTTTCTATAGTTTTCAGCATACAGATCCTTTACATCTTTGGTTAGGTGTATTCCTAGGTATTTTATGTTTCTTGGTGCAATTGTGAATGAGATCAGTTTCTTTATTTGTCTTTCTGTTGCTTCATTGTTAGTGTATAAGAATGCAACTGATTTCTGTACATTGATTTTGTATCCTGCAACTTTGCTGAATTCATGTATCAGTTCTAGCAGACTTTTGGTGGAGTCTATCAGATTTTCCATGTATACTATCATGTCATCTGCAAAAAGTGAAAGCTTGACTTGATCTTTGCCAATTTTGATGCCTTTGATTTCCTTTTGTTGTCTGATTGCTGATGCTAGAACTTCCAGCACTATGTTAAACAACAGCGGTGAGAGTGGGCATCCCTGTCTTGTTCCTGATCTCAGGGAAAAAGCTCTCAGTTTTTCCCCATTGAGGATGATGTTAGCTGTGGGATTTTCATAAATGGCTTTTATGATCTTTAAGTGTGTTCCTTCTATTCCGACTTTCCCAAGGGTTTTTATTAAGAAAGGGTGCTGGATTTTGTCAAAGGCCTTTTCTGCATCGATTGACAGGATCATATGGTTCTTCTCTTTTTTTTTGTTAATGTGATGTATCAGGTTGATTGATTTGCGAATGTTGAACCAGCCCTGCATCCCAGGAATGAATCGCACTTGATCATGGTGAATAATTCTTTTTACATGCTGTTGAATTCGATTTGATAGTATCTTGTTGAGAATTTTTGCATGCATATTCATCAGGGATATCGGCCGGTAGTTCTCTTTTTTTACTGGGTCTCTGTCTGGTTTAGGAATCAAAGTAATACTGGCTTCCTAGAATGAGTCTGGAAGTTTTCCTTCCCTTTCTATTTCTTGGAATAGCTTGAGAAGGATAGGTATTATCTCTGCTTTAAAAGTCTGGTAGAACTCCCCTGGGAAGCCATCTGGTCCTGGACTCTTATTTGTTGGGAGATTTTTGATAACCGATTCAATTTCTTCGCTGGTTATGGGTCTGTTCAAGCTTTCTATTTCTTCCTGATTGAGTTTTGGAAGAGTGTGGGTGTTCAGGAATTTGTCCATTTCTTCCAGGTTGTCCGATTTGTTGGCATATAATTTTTCATAGTATTCTCTGATAATTGTTTGTATCTCTGAGGGATTGGTTGTAATAATTCCATTTTCATTCATGAGTTTATCTATTTGGGTCATCTCCCTTTTCTTTTTGAGAAGCCTGGCTAGAGGTTTGTCAATTTTGTTTATTTTTTCAAAAAACCAACTCTTGGTTTCGTTGATCTGCTCTACAGTTTTTTTAGATTCTATATTGCTTATTTCTGCTCTGATCTTTATTATTTCTCTTCTTCTGCTGGGTTTAGGCTGTCTTTGCTGTTCTGCTTCTATTTCCTTTAGGTGTGCTGTTAGATTTTGTATTTGCGATATTTCTTGTTTCTTGAGATAGGCCTGGATTGCAATGTATTTTCCTCTCAGGACTGCCTTCACTGCGTCCCAAAGCGTTTGGATTGTTGTATTTTCATTTTCGTTTGTTTCCATAGATTTTTTAATTTCTTCTCTAATTGCCTGGTTGACCCACTCATTCTTTAGTAGGGTGTTCTTTAACCTCCATGCTTTTGGAGGTTTTCCAGACTTTTTCCTGTGGTTGATTTCAAGCTTCATAGCATTGTGGTCTGAAAGTATTCATGGTATAATTTCAATTCTGGTAAACTTATGAAGGGCTGTATATAGATCCCAGTATATGATCTATCTTGGAGAATGTTCCATGTGCACTCAAGAGGAAAGTATATATTCTGTTGCTTTGGGATGCAGGGTTCTAAATATATCTGTCCATCTGATCCAATGTATCATTCAGGGCCCTTGTTTCTTTATTGACCGTGTGTCTAGATGATCTATCCATTTCTGTAAGTGGGGTGTTAAAGTCCCATGCAATTACCACATTCTTATCAATAAGGTTGCTTATGTTTATGAGTAGTTGTTTTATATATTTGGGGGCTCCGGTATTCGGCGCATAGACATTTATAATTGTTAGCTCTTCCTGATGGATAGACCCTGTAACTATTATATAATGTCCTTCTTCATCTCTTGTTACAACCTTTAATTTAAAGTCTAGTTTGTCTGGTATAAGTATGGCTACTCCAGCTTTCTTTTGGCTTCCAGTAGCATGATAAATAGTTCTCCATCCCCTCACTCTCAATCTAAAGGTGTCCTCAGGTCTAAAATGAGTCTCTTGTAGACAGCAACTAGATGGGTCTTGTTTTTTTTTTTCCATTCTGATACCCTATGTCTTTTGGTTGGCGCATTTAATCCATTTACATTCAGTGTTATTATAGAAAGATATGGGTTTAGAGTCATTGTGATGTCTGTATGTTTTATGCTTGTAGTGATGTCTCTGGTACTTTGTCTCACAGGGTCCCCCTTAGGATCTCTTGTAGGGCTGGTTTAGTGGTGACAAATTCCTTCAGTTTTTGTTTGTTTGGGAAGACCTTTATCTCTCCTTCTATTCTAAATGACAGAGTTGCTGGATAAAGGATTCTCGGCTGCATATTTTTTCTGTTCAATACATTGAAGATCTCGTGCCAATCCTTTCTGGCCTGCCAAGTTTCAAAAGAGAGATCAGTCACGAGTCTTATAGGTCTCCCTTTATATGTTAGGGCACGTTTATCTCTAGCTGCTTTCAGAATTTTCTCTTTATCCTTGTATTTTGCCAGTTTCACTATGATATGTCGTGCAGAAGATCGATTCAAGTTACGTCTGAAGGGAGTTCTCTGTGCCTCTTGGATTTCAATGCCTTTTTCCTTCCCCAGTTCAGGGAAGTTCTCAGCTATTATTTCTTCAAGTACCCCTTCAGCACCTTTCCCTCTCTCTTCCTCCTCTGGGATACCAATTATGCGTATATTATTTCTTTTTAGTGTATCACTTAGTTCTCTAATTTTCCCCTCATACTCCTGGATTTTTTTATCTCTCTTTTTCTCAGCTTCCTCTTTTTCCATAACTTTATCTTCTAGTTCACCTATTCTCTCCTCTGCCTCTTCAATCCGAGCCGTGGTGGTTTCCATTTTGTTTTGCATTTCATTGAAAGCGTTTTTCAGCTCCTCGTGACTGTTCCTTAGTCCCTTGATCTCTGTAGCAAGAGATTCTCTGCTGTCCTCTATACTGTTTTCAAGCCCAGCGATTAATTTTATGACTATTATTCTAAATTCACTTTCTGTTATATTATTTAAATCCTTTTTGATCAGCTCATTAGCTGTTGTTATTTCCTGGAGATTCTTCTGAGGGGAATTCTTCTGCTTGGTCATTTTGGATAGTCCCTGGCATGGTGAGGACCTGCAGGGCACTTCCCCTGTGCTGTGGTGTATAACTGGAGTTGGTGGGCGGGGCCGCAGTCCGACCTGATGTCTGCCCCCAGCCCATCACTGGGGCCACAGTCAGACTGGTGTGTGCCTTCTCTTCCCCTCTCCTAGGGGCGGGATTCACTGTGGGGTGGTGTGGCCCGTGTGGGCTACTTGCACATTGCCAGGCTTGTGATGCTGGGGATCTGGCATATTAGCTGGGGTGGGTTGGCAAGGTGCACGGGGGCAGGAGGGGCAGGCTTAGTTCGCTTCTCCTTAGGTGATCCACTTCAGGAGGGGCCCTGTGGCAGCAGGAGGGAGTCAGATCCGCTGCCGGAGGTTTGGCTCTGCAGAAGCACAGAGTTGGGTGTTTGCGTGGAGCGAGCAAGTTCCCTGGCAGGAACTGGTTCTCTTTGGGATTTTGGCTGTGGGATGGGCGGGGGAGATGGAGCTGGCGAGCGCCTTTGTTCCCCACCAAACTGAGCTCGCTCGTCTGGGGGCTCAGCAGCTCTCCCTCCCTTTGTCCTCCAGCCTTCCCGCTTTCTGAGCAGAGTTGTTAACTTATGACCTCCCAGACGCTAAGTCGCCCTTGCTGTGGGAACACAGTCCGTCAGGCCCCTCCGCTTTTGCAAGCCAGACTAGGGGGCTCTGCTTGGCCGGCGAGCCGCCCCTCCGCCCCGGCTCCCTCCCGCCAGTCCGTGGAGTGCTCACCGCTTCGCCGCCCTTCCTACCCTCTTCTGTGGGCCTCTCGTCTGTGCTTGGCTCCGGCGACTCCGTTCTGCTAATCCTCTGGCGGTTTTCTGGGTTATTTAGGCAGGTGTAGGTGGAATCTAAGTGATCAGCAGGACGCGCGGTGAGCCCAGCGTCCTCCTACGCCGCCATCTTCCCTCTCCAGGTCCTAGCATAATGTTTTAATGTTCATTTATATTGTAGCATGTATTAGTACTTCAATTTTTTGTCCAATTAAATAATATTCCATTGTATGGATATACCACATTTAATCCATTTGTGTTTTAAAGAGCAGTTGGGTTGTTTCTATCTTTTTGACAATTGCAAATAATCCTGTTATAAACATTTGTGTACAAGTTTCTGTGCAGACATATGTTTTCAATTTATTTGTGTAAATGCCTAGTATTGGAATTAATTGGTCATACTAACTCTATGTTTAATTGTATGAGGAATTGCCAGTGCATTTTCCAAAGCAGCTGTACCATTTTACATTCCAATTAGCAGTGTGAGGGTTCCAATTTCTTCACATTCTCACTAACATTTGTTATTATCTGACTTTTTGATTCTAGTCATCCTAATGGATTTGAAGTGGTATCTTACTGTGTTTTAATTTGTATTTACCTGATAACTGATGAGGTTGAGCATCTTTGAACATGCTTAATTGATCATTTGTATATATTCTTTGGAGAAATATATATTCAAATCCTCTGTGCATGTTTAAATTAGATTATGTATCTTTTTATTTTTGGCTTGTAAGAGTTATTTATATATGCTAGATATAAGTCCTTTATCATATATATGATTTTCAAAAATGTTTTTTCATTCTATAGGCTGTCTTTTCACTTTATTGATGGTGGCCTTTGAATCACAAAAAGTTTTACATTTTGATTAAGTCCAATTAATCAATTTTTTTCTTTTCTTGCCCACACTTTTTGTATCATGGCTAAGAATATTTGCCGAATACAAGATCATGATTTCCCCCTATGTTATCTTCCAGGAGCTTTATAGTTTTTGCAAATATATTTAGATCTTTTATACATTTTGAGTTAGTTTTTACATATGGTATGAGGTAAAGGTCCAATTTCATTCTTTTTCATGCAGATATCCAGTTGTCCAATACCATTTGCTGAAAAAAAAAAACACTATTCTCTACCTGTTGAATCATCTTGGCACCCTTGTCAAAAATCAACTGACTATGTACATGTGTATTAGTTTCTGGATTCCATGTTCTAGTCCATTTATCTATATGTCTATCCTTGTGTACCACACTATCTTGATTACCTTTTCATGTAGTAAATTTTGAACTTGCTAAGTGTAAGTCCTCCTAATTTATTCTTTTTCTTCCAAGATGATTTTGGCTGTTCTGGGTCCCTTGCTATTCTATATGAGTTTTAGAATAAACTTGTCAATTTCTACAAAGAAGCCATTAGGGATTCTGATAGGGATTGCACTTAATCTTTAGATCAGTTTGGGGAGTATTGCTATCTTAACAAAGTTGTCTTCCATGAATATAGGATGTTTTCCCATTCATTTAGATCTTCTTCAATTTCTTTCAGTAATGTTTTGTAGTTTGCAGTGTATGAGTTTTACACTACTTCTGTTAAATCTTTTATGAAGTATTTTATTCTTTTTGATGCTGCTGGGAACGGAATTGTTTTTTAATTTTATTTTTTGGATTGTTCATTGCTATTGTATAGAAATACAGTTAATTTTTGTGTATTAATCATGTATCCTGCACCCTTCTTGAACTCATTCATTAGTAATAATAGTTCCTTAGTGGATTATTTAGTGTTTTCTGTATACAATGTCATCTGTGACTAGAGAGAATTTTACTTCTTCCTTTCCAATCTGAATATCTTTTTTTTCTTGCATTTTTCTAAAAGTAGGCTTCACACCCAGTGCAGAGCCCAATGTGGGCCTGAACTCACAACCCTGAGATCAAGACCTGGGAAGAGGTCATGAGTGGACACTTAAGCAACTGAGCCCCCCAGGTGCCCCTAATTTTTCTTGTTTCATTGTTTTGGCTAGAATCTCCAGTGCAATATTGGAGTGGTAGAACAGAAATGTTTGCCTTGCTCCTGATCTTAGTGAGAAAGCATCCAGTATTTTACCATCAAGTATGATATTAGCCTTAGGTTTTTCATAGATGCCCTCTACCAGATTGAAGAAGTTTAGTTCTATTTTTTGCTTGTTTGAGGTTTTTTAATAATAAAGGGATATTAGATTTTGCTAGATACTTTTTCTAAGTATATTGAGATGATCCAGTGATTTTTGTTTTTGTGTTAATTTTAGTTACTTAACATACAGAGCAATGATTTCAGGAGTAGAATTCAGTGATTCATTACTTACATACAACACCCAGTGCTCATCACAAGTGCCCTCCTTAATACTCCTTAATACTCACCACACATCTAGCCCATCTACCTTCCTCCATCAACCCTCAATTAGTTCCCTATCATTGAGAGTCTCTTATGGTTTGTTTCCCTCTCTCCTCTTCCCCACCCCTTTCCCATAGGTTCATCTGTTTTATTTCTTAAATTCCACATATGAGTGAAATAATATGGTATTTGTCTTTCTCAGTTTGATTTATCTTGCTTAGCATAATATATTCTAGCTCCATCCATGTCGTTGATGGGTAACATTCCATTGTATATTTTTACCACATCCTCTTTTTTTTAATTTTAATTTTAATTTTTTAAAATTTACATCCAAATTAGTTAGCATATAGTGCAACAATGATTTCTGGAGTAGATTCCTTAGTGCCCCTTACCCATCTAGCCCATCCCCCCTCCCACAACCCCTCCAGTAACCCTCAGTTTGTTCTCCATATTTATGAGGCTCTTCTGTTTTGTCCCCCTCCCCATTTTTATATTATCATTTTTGTTTCCCTTCCCTTATGTTCATCTGTTTTGTCTCTTAAAGCCCTCATATGAGTGAAGTCATATGATTTTTGTCTTTCTCTGACTGACTAATTTCACTTAGCATAATACCCTCCAGTTCCATCCACATAGTTGCAAATGGCAAGATTTCATTCTTTTTGATTGCCGAGTAATACTCCATCCACATTTTCTTTACCCATTCATCCATCGATGGACATTTGGTCTCTCTCCATACTTTGGCTATTGTTGATAGTGCTGCTATAAACATGGGGGTGCATGTGTCCTTTCGAAACAGCACACCTGTATCCCGTGGATAAATGCCTAGTAGTGCAATTGCTGGGTTGTAGGGTAGTTCTATCAGTTTTTTGAGGAACCTTAATACTGGTTTCCAGAGTGGCTGCACCAGCTTGCATTCCCAACCACATCTTCTTTATCCATTCATCAGTCAATGGACTCTCTTCATAGTTTGGCTATTGTTGATAATGCTGCTATAAACATTAGGGTGCATGTACCCCTTTGAATCTGCATTTTTGTATCTTTTGAGTAAATATCTAATAGTGCAATTTCTGGATGGTAGTGTCGTTCTAGTTTTAGTTCTTTAAGGATCCTCGATACTGTTTTCCAGAGTGGCCACACCAGTTTTCATTCCCACCAACAGTGCAAGAGGGTTCCCCTTTCTCCTCATCATTGCCAATACCTGTTGTTTCTTGTGTTGTTAATTTTAGCCATTCTGACAGGTGTGAGGTGGTATCTCATTGTGGTATTGATTTGTACTTCCCTGATGATGAGTGATGTTGAGCATCTTTTCATGCGTCTGTTAGCCATCTGGTTGTCTTTTTTGGAAAAGTGTCTATTCATGTCTTCTGCCCATTTCTTTTTAAAAAATTTTTTAATGTTTATTTATTTTGAGAGAGAGAGTGAGCATGAATGGGGGAGGGACAGAGACAGGGAGAGAGAGAATCTCAAGCAGACTCCGTGCTGTCAGCGCAGAGCCCTATGCAGGGCTCAAACCTATGAAACCGTGAGATCATGATCTGAGGTGAGATCAAGAGTTGCATGCATAACTGACTGAGCCACCCAGGTGTCACTCTTCTGCCCATATCTTAACTGGGTTCTTTGTTTTTGGGTGTTGAGTTTGATAAATTCTTTATAGATTTTGGATACTAACCCTTTATTAGAGATGCCATTTCAAATATCTTCTCCCATTCCTTAGGCTACCTTTTAGTTTTGTTGATTGTTTCTTTCTCTGTGCAGAAGCTTTAATATGATGTACTAAAATAATTGATTTTCAGTTGTTAAACCAACCTTGCATCTGTGGAATAAATCCCATGTGTTCATGGTATGTAATTCTTTTTATATGTTGCTTGATTCAGTTTATTAGTATTTTATTGAAGTTATGTGATAATTAAGTTTATTGAAGTTATCAATTCTACTCTTTTGGACGTTAGGGAAACATTTTACTATAGTATAGCATTTGTTTCTCTCCTTATAATGTTGGATTAATGGGATGAAATGCTCAATTCTGGACCCACTAGATAAATAAAACAATTCATGATAATAACCTCTGTTTCAGTGTCTTACGCTATTTATTAAACAAAATCTATTTTATTTATTTTTTTTGAGATATCATTAACACATTGATATATTAGTTTCAGGTGTATAACGTAATGATTTGATATCTGTTTATATTACAAAATGATCACCACAATAAGTCTAGTTAACATCTATCACCACACATATTTATAATTATTTTGTGATAATTTTCAAGATATACTCGTAGCAACTTTCAAATATATAATTCAATATTATTAACTATAGTTACCGTGCTGTAAATTATATCCCCAGGACTTATTTATTTTCTAATTGTAAATTTGTACTTTTTGACCACCTTCACACATTTTGCCCACTGCCCATCAATCTGTTCTCTGTATCTATGTGTTTGGGTTTTTAACAAAATCTATTTTAAAGTTTTAATTTTTCTCCAAAGTTTATCCTATTTGGTATTTGAATTTCTGCTATTGCTTATTTTCCCACAAATTAACTATTATTTTTCATCTTTGATTAATAAATGAACTAGGTAATTTAACCTTTGTGGCTGAAACTGAATTATTTAGTAACAATTGTAGTAAAATGGCACTGGTTTCAATCAGAGGGAGTTAAGGTGAAAACCCTATTATGTAACTTACTTCCTCCTTCTACCCAGATTTCAATAATTTACTCCCCACCCCTTAACACTACTCCTTTCTTTCCATTTAATGCCAAGCATGTTGTGCTTCATTACCCTTGATTGATTCATTCTTTCTTCTCTGTCTTCTGCATAAATATGGACTACACATCTTCTTACAGCTAGCATGGTTTATAGCCGCTTCTTTTCATTTACTGATGTCTTGTGCCTTAAATGACACTTTTACATGTCTCTGATTTTAAACATGATTGGAGTCAGTGGGTGTGAATATGTTCTTCAGGGTAGGACTTTGCATAACTGGCAACTGTGACATCTTTCTCAAATAGTGCATTCATTGTGTCTAGGTCCCATCCTCATCTTCAGTGATTTGTTTCCCCTGTAATAAGTTAAACTTCCTTAGCTTCTTGTCCAATACACTTCATATTGTACCCTACCCTACTACAAGCTCAGTTGCCCCTGTTTCCTATTTTTCACCCTTTGCTGTAGTTATGCTAGCTTCCTCATCATCTTAGATGCACACTGAAATTTTTCTTGCCTTGTTTTCCTTAGATGGAATGCCTATCCTCTCTTCTACACTAATATAAATTCTGCAAGACCAATCCAAGTGTCACTGGCCAATGAAGTCATCCTTGACTAGATTAGCCCTCAATAATCTCTGAACTACAGAACTTATAATTATGATTACAGGTTTATAATTATGGCTTTTTCTATTATCAGCTCTTATTGCACATGTGTTAGTATTCTCTTAAGGGATTATGTAGATTTTTGGCACAGCAGTGCTCATGTCTCATACCTCTTTTCTACTCCTTGTGGAATATGACAGGTCCTCATTAAACCTTTCTGATGGATTGGAATATCCATTTCAAATTTTATTTCACTGTTTAAAACAACTAGAAGTCAGTCGCTCTTATCATCAGTTATTCCTAGAACTTCTTTTCTCTTCTGTGCCTTTCAGTCTTTGGTCAATCATCAAGTATAGTAAAACCTTGGATTGTGAGTAACTTGCTCTGCAAGTGTAACTCAATACAAGCAAATATTTCTCATAAATTTTTACTTGATAAATGAGCGATATCTTGCAATATGAGTGGTATGTGATGCCGAACATCACATCACAACTTAGCTGATGGTTCTTGAATTTCGCTTTGATATACAAGTGGTTTGGACTGTAAGTATGTTTGTGGCATGAATTGTGCCCACAAACCAAGGTTTTACTGTTTATTTTAACAATATAATACCAAAACAGTTTATCTACCATGAAATTATTATACAATCCCAGGCCTCTGTCTGAGTATTCTAGTGCTGTTCTCTAATAAGAACACTAAAATACCAAAAGCAAAGGTAGCTTCCTAAGGCAATAAAAAGGTCCTTTGCTTTCTAAGATAGTTCAACCTCTGCTCAAAAACAAGCAAGTAAGTTCATGATCTGCCCAAATTTTTGCTGAGAATCTAAAGCTTCTTGAAGAGTAGTATAATAATCATGCTGCTGCTGGTGGTGATTGTGATGTTAGCAATCTTAGTCTGAATAATATGTCACTATAGACATAGGGTATTAATTTTGTGGCATGCAAAAGCAGTGGGGGTTGATCAGTGATTGAGGCAGGACAACATGTAAGAAATAGCAGAATTAAGGAATTGGCTCAACCCAGAGGTCCATGCAAAGGTTTGAGTCAATGTATCTAGGCATGCAAGTTTCAGGCAATGCACAAGATATGGTGGCTCAGGCATAGAAGAAATCATAGAAGTACTCAAAAGAGCAACAAGGGGAGCTTTAAGTTCATGTTTACTTCATTCAGAACTATTTCATTTACTTCTCATTTGGGCAAAAGCCAATCACAGTTCAAATGGGCTCAAGGGCTTGTGAAGCCAGGGTAAATGTCTTAATCTGCTTTGAACAAGGGATGTTGAAAAACAGCAAAAAGATGATCCTTATATTCTAGCAAAAGATCAGTTTAATAATGGAATAAGAAAAGACTGAAGCAAGCAATATATATACACAGGATTTTTTTGAGGTGTGGCAAAATATATTGTAAATTGGAATGCAGAGGTTCTGCTTTGTAGCAAATCCAATGACTATTGATTTTGATAGTGCTGAAATAAGAAGTTATTCTTGCATATAGGTTCTGCCTGGTACAATTCACAGCCTAATTGATTAGCTTCCAATAAATCAGAAAAAAAGGAGGAAGGCAAACTCTGATTTAAATAATCAAGAATCATTATAGCTTATTAATATATTGTTTTGGCATGAGGACTGATTCTGTCTTAGCATTTCTTCCAGCATAAAAACGTGGGCCATCTGAAGGCTAAAGTTATGTTAGAAGGGATGGATAGATGATAGTTATTGTACATGATATTGTGCTTATAGTGCCTAGCAGGGTAGACATTCAAGACCTGTCAGTCACTTGGCCTTTTAGCCAGTGAGATAGATGACTATTGACTCTCACAAGTAAGAGTGAGAAGTTTCTTATTCCTGAATATCAAAGTTTGTGAGTTCATGAATCTTTTGGCTTGGTCTTGCTATTCTTCTTCTTGTTCTTTTACCACTATCATTGCTCATGTTGTTCTCCCATCCCACTCCAAATGCTCTCTCACTTCCTAATATTACAAGTTCTACCCATCCTTCAAGGCTCAGCACAAGCCTGACCTACCCAGAGAGCACCATCTGGTTATTCCTTTACACACTGAATTCTCCTTGCTCTGATCCTCTAGTTTTCTTTAACAGTAAAATATCCATCAATATTCAGTTACTGTATTCTTCTTTCTTAAGTTATTTCATTCAAATAGACTAAATTTATTATTGAAACTCAGTCATATATTTGTCTTGATGTTTCCACTGTGCCTAGCACTACTCTAGTTGAACAGCTGCATCTTATACACACACAATATTTGCTTCAGAATGGGGTCACTGTATACTTTATTGTCCAAATCAGGAACTTTTGAAAATAAAAAAGGTGCTATTAATTATGCTGGGCTTCCTTGGAAATATGCTCCCGAAATAGCATGATCTGTTAGATAGGGAGAGGGAGAAGAATATATAATAAACAAGAATACATAAATAAATATGTAATAAAGTGAAATGTTAATGGAAGACTTTAGGTGATGATCACTGTTAAATTACTTCAACTTTTCTGTATCTTTAAAATATTTTATAAGAAAATATTGAAAAAACTATAATGCTGGGACAAAATGCATAAACTAAGATATAATCATGCTAGTTCAGAGTTTTTGCAGAATTGATCTCAAAAAGAAAAGTACGAGTAGGTGAATGGATAAAAAGGAGTGAGTAGAAAGCAATGTAGCTACGTGGATGAGCATGGTATAAATAGATTAATTTAAGAGGAATTAGGAATCTGGGTTTAACATCACGAGTAACATACCATTCTTCTGAAACTGACAGTTATGTGGAGGCTTTTGGCCATTACATTTTAAAATGGGCCACAGGAGGGAGCATGTTTAGGGAGGAGGACCAAATGAAGATGTTACATTTGCTTCTGATGTAGCACTATTTATGTAGCACCAAGCCAGGCTACACAGAAGCCAAGCTTCTGTGAAGCATATATCCTCAGGAGGCAGACCTTTTGGTTTGTTGACCTTAGTAGCAGCAGTTGGCATAACAGGTGTTAAGGGTAGAAACATCTCATTGAAAATCCCTAGGAAATCCTGGCTCTTTTTGTTTCTTTGATTTACATGGAGAGTGTTTCTAAAATGAAAATGTGGATTTTAATTATTTTCTTTTAAAACTAGACTCTACTTTCCTACAATCTAACACAATGGTTCTCAAACTTGGCCTCACACTATAATCATCTAGATAGTTTAAAAAAATACTGGTGCCAGGTTGCCTGGGTAGTTCAGTCAGTTAAGCCTCTGACTCTTGATATCAGCTCATGATCATCAGGTCATGATCTCACAGTTTGTAGGTTTGAGCCCCACATCAGGCTTTGTGCTGATGGTGCAGAGCCTGCTTGGGATTCTGTCTCTCCCTCTCTTTGTCCCTCCCCCACTCATGCTCTCCCTCTCTCAAAATAAATTAACTTAAAAAAAATTGGTGCCTGAGGCCCATCCACAGAGATTTTGATTCAATTGGATATGGGGTGTGACCTGGGCATCAGATTTTAAAAACCTCCGCATATGATTCTAAAGTTTAAGAACCAGTGATCCATTTTTAGACATGTTGATAGATCTTCTACTCAAAGGGGCTCTTGACCATAGGGATAGTTCCCAATGACACTACAGATGAACTTTTATGCAGAGGAGAGAGTTGATACATAGACAGGGTATTCCTGTTTCTGGGAGAGAAAGGCTAGAGAGAAAGAATTGTGTGAAATTTTGTTCTGTGCACCAGAATTTAAACTACAACACTTCTTCTAATAACTTCTGTGTCTGTTGTTCTACTCTCTATGATCCATAAATAACCAGAAACTGAATAAATGTTTAATTATTTTGTCATGATAATACACTTCTATTTTTTTTCATCTTGTAAATTTTTTTTCAGGCAAAAGCCTACCTGTTTGTTGTTTTAGAGCATTATATATCTACTTAGGTCAAATAATGCAATATACCTTGTATCCTGTCAGGGCTAATAGTGAAGCATGGCTGGATGAGGTAGTGAGGAACATTGTACATTCCTGTTTCATCTATTTGATAGAAGAGTCTTAGGAAGTGGGTAAAAGTACTATTTTACTAAAAACTAACAGCAGGCAGCAGATTGTAAACAATCTGTTCTGGGCAGCTATATTTTCTCCTTTCTTGATCAATAAGACAAGTCACTACTTATGTTTTCTATTGCTTATCTATTATTGCCTTCAACAGTGACATAAACATCCTCTTTGCAGAGTCCTGGTATATGCTCATAGGTTATTAGCAACCTGTGATTTGAGTGGTTCAGTCACTTGTCAGGTAGAGATGTCATTGGGTAGACAATTTATTTGATTTTTGGGCCAGGATCTGGGGAGTCTGGTTTCAAGTCATTGCTTACTTCACGGGAAATATCCACTGGAGTTGTATTATGAGTTTTCAACTTTTATGGTATCTCAAACATTAGATCAGAGAAGTACTATCTGTTACAGTAGTGTCCATTTTACATTATGTTTAATCTGCCTAGAAATGTGTCAGATTTATCTCCTCTAAGTATGTTTTCAAAGCAATAACCTGAACTTTAATGAAATTGGGATTCATAATTTAGAAATTAAAGGTTTTGATATTATGAATATCCATTTATTCTACCTACTTTTTCTCCTTTTCCCCTTTTTTTCTTTTTACAGCTTAGGTTAGAGTTACTATATCAACCATATCTAGTTGATTATTTATCAGGGAATATGAACTCTACTTTTAATTGGTCTTGGCTTTATTCAATCTAACTATAATAATTTGATTTTTTAATAAAATATTCAATCATGCTTTACCATATGGTGAACATCATTAATACATAAAAGCTACTTGCTATTCTAGCTTTGGAAATTGTTACAGAATCTCAGTAAGGGTTTTCTAGCCATCTGCTTTTCTTTCAAACCTTGTGTTAATGTAGACATCTGCAGTGGTGACTCGGCTTATTAAATGGCAGTGTCCAGTTGAGTGCCCTTGTGCATAACTCTTTAGAAATCAGGCCTGCATGAAAAGATCTCATCTCCTGCTTTGATACTAATGTATCCCAAGGTAGATTTCACTGCATGGGAAGGGTGCTTATACACATCTCACATGCAGCTATCCTTCAAGTGGGGTAGCTTTCTTTAAGAAAGCCATTATAATAAAACCCAAGTTTACCAAATAGATTACTTGTGATGCAAGTAATCATCACATTACTAAAGTCTTCTTCACTTTGTTAGAAATAATATCCATGGAATTTCTTTAAATTGGAGTTCCCTTCACTGGGTGTTGTGTGGAAGCCAATTTGACAATAAATTATATTAAAAATAATAAAGTAGTTATTGATAAGTAAAAAATAAATAAATAAATAAATAAATAAATAAATAAAATTGGAGTTCCCTTGACACACTTAAATATCTGTTTATAAATCTATAATTGACAGAAAATGGACGGGATGAGAAAAATAGTCTAAATTGCTATAAATTACTGCCAACCAAAGTCCAGAAATGGAAGCAAATAATCTCTAATACTGATAAACCAATGTAGAAATGATTCAATTTACAAAAGTTCATTTTAGACTCAAATTTTCTGGAACACATTTATTGCACAAGATGATAAATATTTGTATTTGGATTAATGATCTCTTCATTTTTAGATAAAAACTACTTCCTTTAGCTATCTAAATTCAACTATTTTATTTTTAAAAAGTATATTTAGCAGGATACAAAGTGGACCCACTCTCTCTAGCCTCCACCTTCACATGCAATGATATCTATAAATTTTTATTTGTAATATTTTGTAAATGTTTTGATGGCATTATAAATATTTTGATGGCAATCAACTTAAATGAGAGGTCAACCAGGAGGCAAAGAAACAAAATTGAGGTGAATTTCTTGTTTTGTTGTTGTTGTTTCATTTCAGTACTGAAAATCAGTAAAATGACTTAACGTCCATGGACTGATGTCTAAATTATTCAGCTATGAGAGTAACCTTTAAGTACCACAATTAGGATGATCAATTTTGAAATTCAGTGTCAGAAAAATCATTTTTATGATGAAATATTATGACAGATAAATAGTAAGATTACTTTAAGCCTGTAATTCACTGCACAGCTATTTTGATCTACTGAGTCAATTGGTAAAAAACAGTAAGAGGTAATTTTTTCATTATGTCCAGAGGTTTTCCATTCTCTCTACCACTAAATACAGATCTCTGAACTAAATTATAGGCATGGGGTAATAATATTCCAGGTGGATGAAGAGACCAAGCAATTTAATGACAATTTTGTGTGATTAAAAACTGAAGCAACACTCCTGAGCCTAATAACCACAAAATTTAGTTATTGCCAGCATCATCTTGGCAGTGATGACTTGTGTTCATTTTATTCAATGAGACAAAAGAAGGGTCAACTCTTTAAAAAAAGCAAACATTTTTCTTGCTTTATAAACATTTGGTAATACTTGCTGGTATTTCCTCTGGGCTGTCACTGACCTTACATTTGGGATATATTTTGGAGTAAATAACTGTGGGAGATTTTGATGGCCTACAGGAAAGAAAGAGTGAGTGAGGCCTCTTAGTCTTTTCACTTCACTAAATGTTGAGTGTATTTGTACACATGCAACTTAATTATATTTCTTTCTTTGGCCAACTGTAAATGCCTCAAGGGTGAGGATCTTGTTTTTTTTTTTTTTTTAATTTATTTATTTATTTGGAATTTCAAAGTAATGCTAAGCTAGCTCCTAGAAGTCACTCGGTGTCTAAAAATATGGAGAAAATGAGCAACATAGTATCTAGCCAGTTTCAAGTCTACAAGTCAAGTCAGAAAGCACTCATGTTGTAATACCAAGCCATTTGTGCTTTGAGATTTTGGTTGATTCTAAACATTCCAGTGGCATGTATTCAGGTTAACTGCTCACTACTTCAGAAAGTGCAGCTGACATTTTAACCCCAAACTGTTGATGCTTACTTAACTGTTTCTAATCTCTAAGGAAGACCTTTGGCCCTTGACAATGGAGTATCCCTGAAAGAAGGGAGGATCCACTTTTAGATTTTAAAGGCAAGTAAGGTATGTGGAAGTCATAGTTGAATTTCTAAAAAAAAATAAATGTGGCTTCAGTTTAACACATGTCAGTGCCAATTCTAAATGTCTACTCTGAACGAATTTGACCTGCTTGGAATATATAAGTTTAAATGAGGCCTGTTTTTCTGCTTACAGGTTTCATAGAAATATACAGAAACTACTTTCTGCTTAGATTTCTACTTGAGACCAGCTTTAAAGGTTGAACAGTAGCTGACATGCTTCATTAGAGGATTTAATTGACCTTGAAATGCAATGAGTTGTGTGTGTGTGTATTTACTCTCAGTTTGAGAGGTTCTGTTTATTTTGGGTGCCTTTTATCGATGTTCTTAAAGATACAGTAATACATTTTTTCACAGTTATTAGTGCTCTTATGTTCCCTCTTTGAAGCCACTTGGTTGCTTCAGTATTTTTTTTTTTTTTTTTGCCTCTTATGGTTTTGGTTTCAAAATCTTTTTTTACAAAACATTTTACTATTCTCAAAGGTAATTGAAATTGGTTTAGAGAGACTTAAGGAACACTTTTTGAGCTCATAGTTTACCTCCCTCTGATTGAAAACCACAGTAGAACAATGATGGGGAAGTAAACACTTTGGCTTATATAGTAATAATTACCATTTTAAATATTTAAAAATTACCATTAATTCAAACAAACTTCACATGCTCTCTGATCACACAGCATAAAATTTTAGGATTGCAAGAGAGTTCTTATGGTCTGCTACTTCCCTGTGCCTGCTGGAAATTTAACAGCCTCTAAGCTTTCCTTTAGCCTGAGGCACAAAAGGATCCTGCTGTTTGCTTCATTGGTCTTGAAAATAGTGGGCAAAAGAAAATGTTGTGCAAACAGAGTGTGCAAATTCTTTCATATGCAGATAAGTTTATAGTCTTCCTTTTGGTAGAAAGTGTGTTCTTTTCCCAGTGGTGAAATTGTGCTGAACCAGTCGCACCCTCTTGTCTGCTGTCTCCTTAGACCCAGAGCACAAATTTTTAAGATGGCTGATAACAGACATTCACAGACATAGATCCAGATTGGAGAATTTACAAAGGAATCCAAACCTATGCAAAAAGCAAATGAACAGCTTTGGCCTCATTAATACCTTCTTTCAGGCAAATAAGCTAACTTAATCATAGGGCAAGTGAATATTCTTCAGCTGGGGGATGCTCTATGTTGAGAACCAGAATGTGGGATACTAAATGAATGTGTTCACTCTACACAAAGGGATCAGTGGCTAAGGTGGAGATGAGGTCAGGAGAAATGGAAAAAAGACAGTCTCTTTAACAAATGGTGCTGGGAGAAGTGGACAACATGCAGAAGGTTGAAACTAGACCATTTTCTCACACCATTCACAAAAATAAACTCAAAATGGATAAAGGACCTGAATGTGAGACAGGAAACCATCAAAACCCTAGAGGAGAAAGCAGGAAAAGACCTCTCTGACCTCAGCCGTAGCAATTTCTTACTCGACACATCCCCAAAGGCAAGGGAATTAAAAGCAAAAATGAATTACTGGGACCTTATGAAGATAAAAACTTCTGCACAGCAAAGGAAACAACCAACAAAACTAAAAGGCAACCAATGGAATTGGAAAAGTTATTTGCAAATGACATATTGGACAAAGGGCTAGTATCCAAAATCTATAAAGAGCTCACCAAACTCCACACCCAAAAAACAAATAATCCAGTGAAGAAATGGGCAGAAAACATGAATAGACATGTCTTTAAAGAAGACATCCAGATGGCCAACAGGCACATGAAAAGATGCTCAATGTCGCTCCTCATCAGGGAAATACAAATCAAAAGCACACTCAGATATCACCTCACGCCAATCAGAGTGGCCAAAATGAACAAATCAGACTATAGATGCTGGCGAGGATGTGGAGAAACGGGAACCCTCTTGCACTTTTGGTGGGAATGCAAATTGGTGCAGGCGCTCTGGAAAACAGTGTGGAGGTTCCTCAAAAAATTAAAAATAGACCTACCCTATGACCCAGCAATAGCACTGCTAGGAATTTACCCAAGGGATACAGGAGTATTGATGCATAGGAGCACTTGTACCCCAATGTTTATAGCAGCACTCTCAACAATAGCCAAATTATGGAAAGAGCCTAAACGTCCATCAACTGATGAATGGATAAAGAAATTGTGGTTTATATACACAATGGAATACTATGTGGCAATGAGAAAAAATGAAATATGGCCTTTTGTAGCAACGTGGATGGAACTGGAGAGTGTGATGCTAAGTGAAATAAGCCATACAGAGAAAGACAGATCCCATACGGTTTCACTCTTATGTGGATCCTGAGAAACTTAACAGAAACACATGGGGGAGGGGAAGGAAAAAAAAAAAGAGGTTAGAGTGGGAGAGAGCCAAAGCATAAGAGACTCTTAAAAACTGAGAACAAACTGAGGGTTGATGGGGGAGGGGAGGGAGGGGAGGGTGGGTGATGGTTATTGAAGAGGGCATCTTTTGGGATGAGCACTGGGTGTTGTATGGAAACCAATTTGATAATAAATTTCATATATTGAAAAAAAAGAGAAAGGGGACCGTGAGACATTGGTAAATGTGGACAAAGGAATTAAGCAGTCTTGATCATTTTGGGGAGAAATAGTACTAAGAATGACTCCCTCTTTGGGAGGGAAGAATGTTATGAACTACTACTGGTTTTGAATGCATTTAAATAATTAAAAAATATTTTCCTTAGATTACTTTTTCAATATCAGGAAATCAAAGGAATGGTCTCAAACTTTATAAATATGTATTTATGCAAATTTCTTTTTTAAGTGTTTATTTATTTTGAGAAAGAGCAAGAGAGAGAGAGAGAGAGGAAAGCGAGAAAATGAGTGGGGGAGGGGCAGAGAAAGAGAGAGAGGGAAAGAGAATCCCCAGCATGGAGCCTGACTTATTCAGGCCTCAGTCTCACAAATCATGAGATGATCACCTAGGCAGAAACCAAGATTCAGTGCTTAACCCACTGAGCCACCCAGGTGCCCCTATTTATGCAAATTTCTCTTGGAATGATTTGGCCAAAGAGAGAGGGCTGACAGGCTTTTCAAAGAATATTAGATTAATTCTCCTTGTGACCTTCATCAAATAACTTATCTTTTTGTGTGTTTTCAACTGCAGCTCTACTATTCTAAGACTAGTTTTGAGACTAAACAGCATAGTCTGTTTACCTATTTAGTTATTTATTCATTCACTCAACAAATATTTACTGAGAGCCTAATATGTGTGCCAGGCACTTCATAGCACAATTTATTCATTCATAATATTGAGCACTACTCTGTGCTGTTAAAACCAATAAATAATATGAAAGTCTCTTTCTTTTTCGAATCTCTCTTTCTCTGCCTTTCAGAACTTTACTTTGCACTTCTTTATCCAGATTTAAACATTATAATAAATTTCAAAGTCTCTCTGGATGTAGGCAAGTCATCAATTATATATAAGTAAACAAGATGATATATATGGAATCAATTTTAAAAATACAAACCTATATATGTATATATAGCAGAGTGGTGTTGTTTTTATTTGTGGTTTCTTATCACTTGTGATGGGACAAAGATGAAAAGTTCATATAGAAGCATAGAGTGACCATAACTCCTCTCTCCCCCAGAAAGTCATATAGAAACAGCTGGATTTCTCTTCCTTCTAGTCTCATTCTGTTTTACAAAAGCTGATCTGCTTTGGGAGACAGTATGAGTGTTAAGCCTCCCGGTGGGTTACAAGTATGCTTTTAACTGTGACTGTTGTTGCTGCTGCTACAGACAGCCCCCCCCCCATGACTTTCTTTTAAATGTTTGATTCTGTAAAGAGATTTTAAAAATCCATATCTAACTCTCTCCCCATGAGTATGGTATATCAGATTAGTTTTAAAGGGCTGAATTTTCACCAGTACTTTAGCAGAACTGGAGTCCAATGCTTGCAGGGAGTCTCCACTGAATTGTAAATGCTCTCATCCCTAGAGTATAGCTCAGTGCACCTCTGAAAGCAGTCAGTCACTTTTCATTAAGCAGTGATTTGATTAGATAAAAATAAAAGTTGCTTGAGCATTTATTTTTGCAGCAGTGCACAACAAATTCATGCAAATTCCCATGCCACTAATCTGCATGCAAAATATAAGTGTGTGATTCCAAACCATGTGCACCTGTATTTAAGTTTAATAAGGTACAAATATTAATGGAAAGAATAAAGCTTTTAACAAAAGTCACAGCTGTTTGAGGTTTTTAAAATACTGCAAAGAGAGCTTTAGTGTATTGATAATAATTTTGGTGTTTTCAGACAAAGAAAAAGTTTTAAAGGAAATTCCAAACAAGACAATTCTTTATTTACCGGCATTGGGAAATTACAGACAGACAAAGACTGGGCTAGATGACTTGGTTAATTTAATAATCAAGCTGTGACTGAATTGTTTGAAATATATAAACTAGGGAGGAGGTCTTTACTGATAATTTTATTGTATTCTCATAGACAATAGCTCTAAGCATGAAGTGGATATTTAGCTAATACCTAGAATGGTGCCTAGCACATAACTGATGTTCAATAAATGTTTGTTAAAAGTATTCTTTTATTTGATTAATTGAATAAATAAATGTTATGAAAGGAATAGTGTATCAACTTCCAAGTAAGTGAAAACTTGCTTTCTATTTTACGATGGTAAGGAAGAGAACATTAATATTTATTAAATGCTAGAATCTGTAGTGGACATTTTACATATATTCTTTTATTAATTCTTCTAACAACTCATGAAGTAATAGCCCTCTTTTAGAGACAGAGAAACAGCCTAAATTTCAGCTGAAACTAAGTTGAATACATGACCACAATTCTTACAGCTAGTTTGACTCCAAGGTCCTGGTCTTTCTTCTGTATCACAGTATCCATATTATTCCATTCAGTACCTCAAAGAATGTGTGGGTCCTTCCAAGAGGTCAATTGTGTTACTTTTGGCAACCCATATCAAATTTACCTGAGTACCTAAGATCCCACAAATCTTTGGCACTAAAATATATACTACAGTATGAATTAATTTCCAAATGTAGAGACTATGGTGGAGGATTGACTTCTGCCAATATGTTTCTGTTATATTTTTAATTACTTTGTCTGGTCTTCAGTATAGTGATCTGAGTATTATTGGGCAAGAGAGATGCTAAAACAGTCTTTTTATAAATCTCTGTCTCTTACTATATGTGGTTGTGTAGAATCCAGAGCCTTGTTTCTGAATCTTATTCTTAAAATTGAACATGATGTCATCTTCATTCACAGCAGGGCTGAAAACTAAAAGGAATACTTTAATGCTACAAGTTTTCCATGTTGGCAAAAGGCACAAAGAAAGGACTCCCACCCATCCCTGTGTGTTTTCAGGGGAAGAAAACAGTGATAAAGGGGGTAATTTCTGAGTTTAAGCCTGATGTGGCTTTCACACACTGATAGAAACAATCCACTGAAGTGGAAAGAAAGTGAGGGAGCCAGAATTAAATTATTCTGTAAACCATTGTGATTTAGGTAATGTAGAAGACAAAAATTTTCCTCTTCCACACGTATGTCATTCTTTATCACAAAAATACAGGCTTCTAGTCTTTGGCCTACCTCCTTATCCTGGCATGCAAAGCTCAAATGATACGGCTTTAATATTCAACTTGAGGGTAAATTCAAGGTTTGGTTAGTATTCACCATAAATTAACTCTCTCTAAACAGACTGGTATACTTACTTTTTTCTGAAACTTTCCTTCTCTGCTTATACATTTTTTTGCCCTTTTCTGGAATATCTCCCCCATACTCTTTTTCCATTCCTCATTCTACTCAGATATGATTTTTTTCTTTCAAGGTCCAACTCATATATGATCTCCACAAAGACTTTCTTGAAATTTCAGCTCAAAGCAATCTTCCTTTCTTTGTATTCCTGTAATAGTGTCTGTTAAATTACCTCTTCCTCCCTTCCTTCCCTTTCTCCCTTCTTTTTTCTTCCTCCCCCTTTCTCCTTCTCTTTTCTTCCTTTCCCTCATTCTCTTCTTCTTTCTAGTCTTCTTTCTCTATCCTTCACTTTCTCATTCTCCTTCTCCCTCTCTTTCCCTCACTCACTTGTTTCCTTCCTTTCTTCCTTCAATATTTACTTGCTGAGTATCTGTAAATCAGTACATACTGTTTCTGGGAACACAATAATTGTCTCAAACAGACACATGCCTTTATAGAGGTCACACTTAAATCAAGCAGACAAGTACTCATCAGGGAAACAATGTATGCCTGCTCTGAAGTAACAGAACATGCCTCTAAAAAGTAGATGACAAAAGGATGACATAGACTAATAAAACTGGCCAGAGAGGGGTACAAGGAATGCTTCTTGAAGTGATTATTAAGCTGAAGTCTGAAGTTTGAATAGTCATTCATCAGACTGAGGGGTAAAGCCTGAGAAGAGCATTGCAGGCATGGAAATTGCATGTGGACAGTCCCATGGTGAGAGTCGAGAAGTAGGGTAAGTTCAAGGTAATAAAAGAAGAAGGCCACTGTGGTTGGGATGTGCTTATATGACTCTTTTTTTTTTTTTTTGGTCATGCTCCCTCCTCAAAAATATCATATGATACTTTTGGACAAAGATGATATGTTGTATTTATTTTTAACTCTTTTGAAAGGACCTTAATGATCATTGAATCCAAACCCCAATAGGTCCTGAAAGGTTCAGTGGTTTGCTGAAGATCATACACATAGAGATATGGGTCTCTTATATATGCCCTCCCTATGTTGAGGTTCTTTCATTGAAATTATTCTTTATAACTTTCTAAATAGTACAGCTCTGGAATAAGCCAGCCTCTGCCTGTGGGAGATGGTTGAAGAATGTTTTTATTTACAGTTGGTGACTGTGTAATCATCTGTAGAAAAGGGGAGAGCAGGAAGGTATAGGATCAAAAGGTGGTTCATTACATGGAAGAATTTTATAGAGAAAAGTATAATACATGTTCAGAGCAAATAATCACATGTTAGGAAGGAAATCTATGTTTGTAAAGTATCATGCTAACTATGCTTTGGGAATACATAGGATAAAAACTCAATCTTGGAAGAAAGAAGAGATGAAGGACATTGTAATGATGAGAATTCAGAAAGTCTTAGATTTAATCCTGTTCCAAATAAGTATCTTGATATTGAAAGATAAAAAGATAAACTATAATTTGGTTAGGGCTTCATTGGTGTGACAATTTTAAACCCATGGTCCTAAAATTCTTTGATATTCTAACCATTGACAGGTGCAGGCTTATGTCCCTTCCCCTTGAATCTGAGCTCTGTGTTGGTTTGACCAATAGAATAGAATGAAGATGACACTATGCTGGTTTCTGGGTCTAGGCCTTAAGAAACTGGCAGCTTCTAATTCCTCTCTCTTAGGAAGCTTACTTTTACAACCTATCCACCATGCTGTGAGGAAGCCAAGCCGTTCATGGAAAAACCACATGTAAACAGCCAAGGCCTCTGGCTCATGGCCCTGGGTAAGCTTCCAGCTCCTACCTACCAGCAATGTGAATGAACCATCTTCAATGTAGATCCTACAGTACCCAGTTGATCCACCCTATCTGATACTTCATAGATCAGAGACAAGCTGTTCCTGCTGAGACCTGCCAAAATTGAATATGTGTGAGCCAAGTAAAAGACTATTGTTTGAAGCAACTAAGTTGTAGACTGGTTTTTGTAGTTATTGATAGTCAATACATTTGGGGAGATCTTCAGATATGCTGAACACTGGATAAGCTAGAAAGATCTCCGTTTTTATAAAAGGCCCTTCAATTTTGAAAGTTGAAGGCAAATTGAGGAAGCCATGAACAACCTGCTAAATTGAAAGAACAACACCAAAACAAATCCGTCAATCAGAAGGAGCAATTATGGGGTCCTAGGGAAATGTAGCAGTAAAATTTTGATTTAGGATGAGTGAATTGAAGATACAGAAAAAATAGAGATCAATGTTTGGATTCCAAATGGGTAAAGTTTAAACTGTGTGAGAAGGCAAGTGACCTATTTAAGAACATAGGTTAAAATAGGATAAATATGGCTAAAGACCAGATCACCAGAAGAGATATGTCTGAGGTCCCTGAATATCTGGCCGTACTTTGGTAGTGTCTCTTCTTCAACCTGACTCTGGCTCACAATTAAGCCCCTGCATGCCTAGCCCATCTGTTTCCCTACAGGGTCTTGACACATGCTATTCCAAGCACCCTGGGGCACTGAGGGTTTCAGTTTGCACAAACTGGTTGACATCCCTTTCAGTCCATGTATCTGAGCTCAAAAAATAACAAACAGATAGTAAAATTGATATATTTCAAAATTGCATGTCAAAAATGAGACTAGAGTTTGAAGGGGGGGTTTACTTATATACATATAATTCACCTTCATTTACATGCAGTGTCAATTTTTCCATGAACTGTTTCTGGTATTAGGATGAGTTGATGTAATTTGAAGTCACTCTTGAGGGTAAACCAGGTCCAGAGAAGAGTCACTCTTAGTTTGGGAAAAGTGAGGTATATGTTCCTTTAAGAGTTTTGGGGTCAAATTGTCATGGCTAAAAGTATGGATTAAATAATGTATATCATATTTGGTACCAAGTAGTTCCTGCCTTTAGTGAACATATTCATTTTAATAGATGACTATATAGAATAAAGACAATAAATGGACAGTGTATAAATGCATAACTATGAACAAAAATGGTTTCATGTTTAATGGCTAAAGTTTCATGTTTGATTAAGTTAGGTCTTGGGGAATATAATTACTTTGTCATTAGTTCAAGAGAGCTTAGTGTTAGCCTAATAGGTAAAATAGCTGCCTGACTAGGAAAAGGCAATAGAAGGTACAATTTTTGAGAGTATTGTGGAATAATTGATGTTCCTGAGAAGCAAATGATATTTATGCATTTCTGACACTCTCTCACCAGTGTGGGTGCTATTCTAAATGGAATGCTTTACAGATTCCAGACATATGCCACATTCATTTTATCCAGATGATGAATGACTTATTGAAAGTCCAGGCTTTGTACTATTTGTGATTCCTGTTCTTTTAATAGCTATGATGTCATCGACATGATACTTGCCGTGATAGATGTTATTAATGGTCACTATTCAGCCTTTTATTTTCAATAAAGCCAAAAGGCAATTGGAGGGGCATGAGGTCAGCTTGAATATCAGATTCCTTGAAGTCATTTGTGTGTTCCCATTTTGGGAATTTGTGAAAAAGGAAGAAGCTAATTTGAACACTACTGCATTTTGGATGAGTTTCCACTTGAAGAGCTCCAGAAAACTCCCACAAGTCAGATTCAGAGGAGTTTTCAGAAGATTGCCAAAGATTGTGCAATGTTGCTGGCAAGAGGAAAAACAACAAGCAGATGTTTGAGCAGAGAGGAGCCCATTCTGGGAAACTATTCTTGAGAATTCAATGAGAGAGACTGGGAAGGAAGCTAGTTCAGAACAAAGATGAGAGGGTCTGACTTGGGAGTGCAACTGCCTAAAAATAGACCTACAAATTTCAGAGTTCCAAGATCCTAAAGTAACCTCAGACAGATATAGTCCCTAATTAATCTCTTGAACATTGCATGAAGACTCTGTCTGGCACTATAACTAATCTTGTGACAACTTGCTGTAATTGTGGTAATGGTTTGGTTTGTTTTGGCATCTATTTAAAATGCTTCTTTACTTATCACATGTTTTGAAATTTTGAATAGTTAAAAATTCATTCCATTTTTAATCATTGAATGGTTACAGGACCTTTGATAAGTCCTTCGTCTCTCTAGCCTCACTCTCTTCATATATAAGAGAAAGAAAGTAAGCTAGATGGTATGTTAGGTCAATTCCAACTCTAGAGTCAATTCATTTGGACCAAACTATAAAATCATGAGTCAGAGAGACCAGTATTTGTAAATATTCTCTCCATCTATGATCACTAATGAAAATGGGGAAAATGTAGAGCTCCTCAATAAATGGCAGAAAGATCACTTTAACAATAAGCCAGAGGGCATAATTTTCATATATAACTGCTTGGAGACATATTCTCTCAGTAAATATTCATCAGTTATAAACTATATACCATGCACTGTGCAAGGTGCTGGAAATATCACAGTAAGCAAAACATAGGTGGTTCTTACCCTCAGGGAGATTAAAGACTAGTTGAAAATCACAAATATCAAATACTGTAATTACATAATTATAAGTGAGGCTAATTACTAAGGAGAATTAGAATGGTGAACCTAGCCTATTGAGGAATGGGGGTTAGAGTGACATCACGGAAGGTTTCCCTAAAGAAGACATATTCCCAAGAGTTATTCCTAAAAGAAGGTTTGATTACTGAATTGGTTGCTTTTGCTCTGTTCTATGGCTCTGCTTCCAGGCCACAAATTCAAAATTTTCACTACTCATAAGTTTGAGACTGGGGCACCTGGGTGGCTCAGTCAATTAAGCCTCCAGCTGCAGCTCAGGTCATGATCTCATGGTTTGTGAGTTCAAGCCCCATGTCGGGCTCTGTGCTGACAGCTCAGAGCCTGGAGCCTGCTTCAAATTCTGTGTCTCCTTCTCTCTCTGCCCCTCCCCCCACTCACAGGCACGCGCTCTCTCTCTGTCTCTCTGTCTCTCTCTCAAAAATAAACACTAAAAACAACAAAATAGGTTTTAGATAGAACAAGTAGATGGCTTAGGGGAAATCATACCTGTTATTAGAAAAAAGAATACTTATAATGTAGCGTTGGAGGGACATTCCACATGCAAAGGTTAATGTGAATGCATAAATAATTTTCTTTTGTCACAAAGAGGATTTTTTGTATGTTAAAATTTTTTCAGATGCTTGTGGATTAAGCCCAAGAGTTTGTGTAGTGTTGTTATTCAAACAATGGACTCTTGAATAAGACTGCCTGGGTTCAAATCTTGATTCTTCAAACTTTCTAGCTATTTAAACTTGGGCAAATTATTTAACATTTCTGGTAAACGTGAGAATTAAATAAAATAATCCATGGGAAAGCTATAGTATGGTGTCTGGCATCTAGTAAAAGTCAATAAACATTAGCTATTGTTACTATTAGTACTTAAAACAATAATCACTGCCTCCTTCTCCATCGTTTTGGAATACATAAGAAATTTACCAAATAATTATTCCCTCTTATACTTCCTACCCTGAATAATGAACACTGGCCTGACCAAGAAAGAAAAGAAGAGTAATAAAAAAAGAGTAGGAGTCACTGGGGCCTTTAGGGAAATTTCAGTGGAATAGGATAACTCCTGCTATAGTTTTCTGTGAAAAGAGGCTGAAGGAAATTCAAAGGGGAGTTATAAACTTAACTGTTACTGCAATCTAACTTTAAAGACACTTGGGTTGCTTGCTATTTAAAAATAATGTTGTTTTTGGTGGAGGTGATAATATTGATGTTATGTGTGTATATTTGTGTAGTGTGTAGTGTGTGTGTGTGTGTGTGTGTGTGTGTGTGTGTGTATAAAAGGGAGGGTGGGAGGGGCAGGCTCTATTTAATCTCTCTAAAAAGTTTTGGATTTTTGTTTATTGGAGTTGCTTAAAATAGGGCTCACTTATTATGATAGGAGTCCTGATATTCTTCCTTGAAATCATGGCTATACGTAACTATCCTGGTACAAGCTTTTCGCATATCACATTCTCAGTATGTAATCACTTGCAATGAGAATAACGATCTATTTGACTCATGTTATATGACTTAATAATGATTGTTATTATCCAAATATTTAACATGTGTCTTGGTGTGGTTCTTGCTAGATATGTCATTGGTCTCTGTTAGTCATGCTATGAAGTTAGTAGGTAGAACTCAATTGGGTTTTGTCCCTCAAAGCAGATGTAGATGCATATCTTGTAAATTGGTAGCTAATAATCCTCTTAGTATCTTCAATTTGATACCAAAATACTTCTTTTCAATGCTGACTGAATGTATTCTATATTCCACTCTGAAATTCAGAAATCTCTTTATTTTGGTACTAGTTCCCCAGCCTTTCAGGTTTATGCCTCTCTTTTGCCAACACATACCCTTTGCTAAAGTCATGGCCTTTGCAAATGGGTCATGGTCATTGTCCTTGTCATCCATAACTTTGCTCCTGTGACCTACATGCATGGAATGATTTCTCAAATCCTTCTAGCCTAGATAATTCTATCCTATCCATCAAATTGCTCTTTTGCTCAAAGTCCTTATCAACTATTCCTAAGCCACACTGGACTTTTCTACTTAAAAGTTCCTAATAGTATATAAGAATTTAAGGCCCTATAACATCTACCTTTTTTGAAGAGCCCCTCAGGCTCCAGAACTAGCACAGAACTATGCTCCAGGGAGATGTTCAATAAATACATAATGACTTGAATTCTGTCCTTTAAAGAAGTGAAACATGAGGAGACTCCATGGAAAAGAGGAAACAATATGCACAGAACAATGTGTGATAATCTTTTCACAATTATGCATGTTTGGAGAGAGGAAGAGGAATATCAAATCTTTACTAGCCATATAAAGAGAGAACTGTCACTTTTCTTCTGGTCTAAGGCAAGTGTGGGCCATCAAACATCTGGGTTTGAGATATTCTAAGGTTATGGGGTTAGGGCAAACAGTATTTAGAACATCTGAGTCTTTTTCTTTGGTTATCATACCTCATGATTTTGGGATAGCTTATACCCTGATGAATCAGAAGACCATAAGAATTGGTTTAATTTTGTCCAGTGAACTTAGTCTTTTGTAAATTTAAGGACAACACTTTGGAGGGTAGTTTTCCTACAAACTCTGTGTTCCTTGACTTAAAGTCTTGGTTAGGAGCATAAACAACATGATTGTATAAATTGTGTTTGTTTTGAAACTGCTGTAAATGGCTCTAATGTGTCAATACAGGATATAGTTTAATTTCTCTTTGTTAGATTAGAGGTAGTGGAAAACAAAACACATGCAGCTGTGGGATATTGAAATGTTTCATATGCATGTATTTGCAGCATATTTTCTAGAAAATTTTGCCAGTTAGCAAATCTAGCCAATTCCTTTTCAATTTCTAAGACTTAACTTTACCTTTTCTCCTTGTTATTGTTTTGTTTTGGTACTAGGATATTTATTTCCCCAAGTTGTATTTTATTTTAGGTTAAGGAATAAATTTTTGTAGCTTTTGATCTTTGATCAATCTTTCAGTAATTTCAAAGTCTTAGTTGATGTCTTTGGTATCAGTGTATAAATGGAAAGTTAAATAACTCATGTAGAGTCTAGAAGAGAGTCAGCAGTAGGACTGAGAAAAGACTTTTATCCTTATTGCTTGTTGTCACTCAGATTCATTCCACTAGTGAATCTGCAATAGAACGATCTCCTAATCTTTGGAAATAGTAGGTAATTAATCAAATAAAGGAAATGGTTATGGTGATTTTAACAATGTACAACATTGGGGCGCCTGGGTGGCTCAGTTGGTTAAGCATCCGACTTTGGCTCAGGTCATGATCTTGTGGTTCATGAGTTCAAGCCTCTGTGTTGGGCTCTGTTCTGACAGCTCAGAGCCTGGAGCCTGCTTCAGATTCTGTATCTCCCTCTCTCTCTGCCCCTCGCCTGTTCATATTCTGCCTCTCTCTCTCTCTCTCCTTTCTCTTTCCAAATTAAGTAAATATTAAAAAGTTAAAAATAAATAAATTAATTAAAATGTCCAGCACTTTTACATTTTCCCCAAAAGTGTATTTTGAGTATGTAGGTCAAAGACATGGTTTGTACAATTTAAATCTGATTGGCACCGCTGCTGTTGAATGAAAATGTGGCTACTGGGTATTGAAACATAATCTTTAAAATTAGTAATCAAAAAGCTTGTTAGCATTGTGCCTATTTTCTGAGTTCATAGTGCTTTAAAATTAACATTGATTAAATGATGAACTGATTGGAGAGAGGCCACTTATTAAATTGGGGATAAAGACCAGGGACAGTTGCAGCAACTTCCAAGCCAGCCTAGGAAAGCTCATTAATGAAACCGGAGGTCTGAAGAATTCATGAAGGGCAGTATCACAAATGATTTCTCCCATTACAATGAAATTGGTAGGTCAATGAATATTATAATATGGTATTTATGATTGTATCTGGTTATATTATTATAGAAGTTAGATATTTTTGCTGTGAAAATAATTTAGCACTTATGTGTTATTTTAATAAGATGCCCATGTGCAATGACATTTTATATGAATTGCAAATGTTAACCAGTAGACTAAGTCGGATAATGCAAAAGAATTACTTTCAAATAAAAAATTGTAAAGTGTCAAACATGAGTTTCATTAGCTAATTGGTACTATAACATGCTAGTTTCCCTGTGCATGTGAGAGTCAGGCTGTGATGTAGAAATGACCGGGTTAAGCCAGTATTGAGCATACTCCATTGTGGAGCCTGAGTGATCACAAGGGCCATAAAATTAGGACATAATCTAGAGCCTGCAACACACCATTTAAAGCATTATTGCTAAAAGCTAACCTAATGTTCTATTTTTCCCTCTCACAATTTACATGTTTATTACAAACCTAACCAAATTTCTGAAATCACCAATAGCATCATACTCAAGGAATTGTGTAACAGACACCACAGTCCAAGCAGGGAGTAGCACAGCAATATTTTCTATGTGGAATAGGAAAGGAATGTTATAGACAACTTTCCCAGAGGTTGCTTTTTTTATTGATCTTAGTGGCAGCTCTGGGATGAAGGCACGGACTATTATCTCCATTTTGTAGGTTAGGATACTGAGGCACCAAGAGGTTGTGAGTAAATAAAGTCCAAATGTAAACCTCAACATTTTGCCCCCAAGTTCAGTTTTTCTTTTCTATGATACATGAATTAACCTGTATCAGAGAATTGTGGTTAAAATTGTCAAGTCAAAGTTATGTTACTACCTCAATTTAGAGTCTTTCAGGTTTCTGCTTTCAAATGTATGAAAAATGCACAGTTTGAAAAAAGGTGTCTGTCACCCTTAGTGCCCCCAGCTAGTCGAAATGTTATGAATACAAACTATGAGAGTAGATTTTACTGGAATTATGTTGTGTTAAAACCAAAGCAGGCAGGTAGGCCTTGATTTAAGTAAATGCAATACAACAAAGCCCAAGCTTTCAACCTAGATAATATGCCAAAAAGTTGCTTTAAATAGGGAATTTCATTTGTATGTTTTAAATATAATTAGAAAAACATATTATCAATCTCTAGAGGCTTTGAGGGAAACACATGTTATGTAAAGCAAAGATCATCTACACTACCCAATAGTCGGGCAAAGTGGCAAATGAGATTGTTCAAACTAAATTTGAACTCCTTATTGTGTGATTTTTGCACATCTACATTGATGTAGCACTCTTCCCTAATATTCACACATTGACACATTTGACATCTACATGATGACAAATAATTGTGGATTTTTATATCAAAACAGGACCAAACATTTCCTCATGTATATGTGTGTTGGAATGTACAAGGACATGCTTTGCTTAAAAGGAATGTGATGTGCGGTGCCAGGTAACAAAAAGAAATACTTTCTAATATTTTTCACCCACTTATTTCTAGTTTACTATAACTTCTATTTAAATAATGTCCAAATAAAGTCATAAATATCACACAACACAGTGGAAAGACATTCTTGTGAAGCGGTTTGCTTTTATACTGATCTTGAAGGACATAGAGTTACTTTAATAGCCATGGAAGTTGGGCTAGTCCAGAAAATGCCTAGTTAACATTTTTTTTGGAAAATAGAGTAAATCTTTACTTATTTATTATACATATATTTACTGAGCACCCATCAATAGGTACTGCTGTAGATGCTTGACATATAACAGTTTTAAAAAATGGAAAAAATCCCTGCCTTCACAGAGTTTACATTTCAGTGGGGGCAGGGCAGGCTATTATCAAGATAAATAAGTTAAATATACAATACAGAATGTTAAAGCTAAAAAGAAAAATTCAAGGAAGTAGAATATGAAGTGTATGTGTGAAATTTTGGATGAAGAAGAATACAGGTTAGCTTCACCTAAGGGAGTAAGAGAGTAAGCCCTGAAGATACCTAGGGGAAGAATATTCCAAGTAGAAGGAACAGCAATTGCAAAGGCCCTGAGGTGTTAGCAGGCCTGGAGTATTTGAGGAATAGTTATGAGGTCAGTGTGTTTAGAGGGGAATGGATATAGACAAGTGAGAAGGACATATCAGAGAGTTAACAGAGGTCTATATTGGAGGAGGGGCCTACAGGTACTAGTAAAGACTGCTATCCAAGAGAGAGAAAGGAAGACAGAATGTGTAGATCTAACTTACATTTTAGCAAAAGCATTCTGATTACAATTACTGCAACAGATTAAATAGGGAAAGGGCAAAAACAGGCCAGTTAGGAGGCTATTGCAATAATCCTTGTAAGAGATGATGGTGGTTTCCAGCGGTGATAGTATAGAGTTCTCAAGATTTCCTGACAGATCAAATATGGGATATGAGAAAATGAAAGGAATCAAAGGTTTTTGGGCTGAATAACTTGAAAGATGATGCTTATATGTTAATGAGATGGGGAAAACTACAGGAGGCTGGCTGGGGAGGGTAGCAAACATCAGATCTCAGTTTTGAGCACGTATGACTTGTTTATTAAACACCCAAAGGAAATGTCGTATGGGTTGTGTATGTATGGCTCTGGATTTAAGAGAGACATTATGGCTGGATATATAAATTTGGAAGTCATCAGCAAACAGATTATATTTAAAACTATGAAATTGAATGATTTTACATAAGGAATTATTATACATAGAAAAAAGGAGCAGGTCTGATGACATGAGAAAGCAGGTTACAAAATAGCATGCATAGAATAGTCTCTTTTCTTGGGAAAGTAAGTGTTTATAGAAAGAAGAATGGAAAGATATTTACTAAAGTTGTCTTTGGGTATTAGGGATATTGGTGAATCTCATTTTATTCTTTTATGATTTTCTGTATTTCCCATATTTTCTTTAATGTAAAAGGATTATTTTATAACTAGAAAGTAGAACAGAAAAATAAATACAATTAAGACTTTTATCTAGAGTTGTTCTCCAGTGTCTAAAGTAAAATATTTTCTTTGTTGTAAATGCCCTCACATATTCACATACACATACACCCACAGAGAAAATGTGCTGAAGAAAAGGTAATTTCAATCAAAGTATATATGATATGATTTGGGCTTGCCATCAAATGTTTCTGTCATTGCACAGAATTCAACTAATACAACTGATAAAAATTTTCCTGGACAGTAAAGAATATGAAGACCTGGGGACAGATAAAGGCAACAGGACTGCATCCAACCAGAATACATTGGGACCCTTGGGGCTGAGTCAAAATCACATCCTTTGGGAAAAGAGAATTAATTGAACCCTTGTTCCACTCTCATGACATTCTTTTCCCTGAAAGCCTTTTGCCTTCTTCCTCTAGCAGTTCCCATTCAGGAAACAGGGTATCTGCTAGTTTAGCAAGCTACTCTTAAATGGTAAGAACTTATTCATGGCCAATTTTTCACACATAGGAATGTATATCATGTTATCATCTTGAGTTTTAAAGTTCATATGCTTCCTGCTTTTTTTTTTTTCTTCTTTTGGGCACAGACATTCTTAACAGTTCTGTTTTGCATTCTCTTCCTCTCCCCACTTGACTATGATAAGGATTCTTTCCCCCACCTTTCCTAATAGTGACTCAGACATAGCTAAAAGGGGCTCTTCTCACACTTCTTGTAAAAAGGGAAAAAAAAGTCTGTGTTTGGCCTAGGTCAAACAGAATATTTTAGCTAACATCCAGGATAGTGGATGTAGTTATGAGTAACTTAAAAAAGGAATTGTAATGGAAAATACATTTGCATTTTGAGCTGTAGCTTTTGCTACTGTGAGTGGTAGCACTTTATTAAAAGTACGTACATACCTGGCAAGATTTTTTAAGTAGAAATTAGAAAATTAGTAAAGAAATTTGTTTTTGCATATAGCTGACTTTCCATTAACTATTAAGTATAATCCTCTCCCTGATGATCTGGTGATCTACTTTACTTCTTCCTCTTCCTAAAAGTGCCCTGACCAACTCTAAAAGTTTCATTAAACAAATGAGAAATGTGACTCCATTTTCTAGATTCCAAAAATCAAACTAGTCTCCTTCCAATATTTGATTTTGTTAATTTTCATCAAACTTAGAATAACAGAGAATTACAATTTACTTTCACCCTCCAGTCTCCTTCTCTGACATACATCCTCACATACATACTTCTACCTTTAGTTTCTATTATTAATTACAGAGATTGAGTCTCTGGAGGACCTACACATTATTGAATTTAAACCAATAATGTAATCAAAGGCCTCGGGTTATAAACGTTTTGCTTAACACTAGACTTCAAGTACAGGTCTTGAAGTTTTCAGACCTTAGTGTAAATCCTACATCTGCCACATATTAGCTGAGAAACCAGTGACAAACCACTTAAGCTTTTATTTAATTCTAAAGAAGTTTAACACTTGTTTTGTTGGTCAGCAGTTTGTTGGACACTGAAGTCAGGCCTGGATTCAAATTTATTTGGACAACTTAAGTCACTTATTGTTTTACACTCTGTTTCCATGCTTATGGTAGTAGAATAGTATCTGCTTTCTCAGGGATTTTGTAAGGATTAAATGAGAAAATGTTTACAATGTGTCTAGGACCATATTTGGGACATACAGTATATTTTAAAATTTTATCTATTACTGTTGTTGTTGTTGCCCTACTTCTTTGTAGCATAAGTATTCTCTTAGCTGTGACAATCACAAGGCTTGAGCTAAGTCAAGCCAAGCCTATATCAGGAGAAAAAAGATTGGATTTATAAGTCAAGCTACCAGTTAAATGACAGTTGTTATTTAAACTGCCATAAACTGGAAGTAAATTTGAGATGGAGCTACAAGGATTGCCATCATTTGTAGAGCAATTAAAAATATCTTTGGATGGGGCGCCTGGGTGGCTCAGTCGGTTAAGCGTCCGACTTCGGCTCAGGTCATGATCTCACGGTCCGTGAGTTCGAGCCCCGCATCGGGCTCTGGGCTGATGGCTCAGAGCCTGGAGCATGCTTCTGATTCTGTGTCTCCCTCTCTCTCTCTCCGCCTCCCCATTCATGCTCTGCCTCTCTCTGTCTCAAAAATAAATAAACATTAAAAAAAATATCTTTGGAGGGGCGCCTGGGTGGCTCAGTCAGTTAAGCATCCAACTCTTGATTTCAGCTCAGGCCATGATCTCACAGTTCCTGAAATCGAGCCTCACATGGGACTCTGCACTGATAGCACTGAACGTACTTGAGATTATCTGCCCCTCCACCCTCAAAAACAAATAAACATTAAAAAAGTATACTTTTGTAAGCTTGGTAAGAAGTAAGGGACAGAAAGTTTACATTTTGCCTCTGAGAGAATGGGAGGGAAGCCACGGCTAAAATTTGTCTTGAGACAAAAGGTAAGACATTGTACATCACAAAAATCATAGTAACTTGATTTTGTTTCTACAAAGACCTTGAATATCCCACACTCATTTACTCATTTTGTCTTCATTTTATGTACTATGACCAAGATGGGTACCATAATGGTTAACAGGCTGGACTTTAGATCTAGATGGCCTGGCTTCAGTCTAACTTTGCTACTACTACCTAACTTCAGTCTAACTTTGCTACCTACTCGCTATATGACTTTAAGAAAGCCACTTAATCTTTCTTCATTAGTAAAATGGGGATGATAATAATACTGCCTGCCACATAGAGTTGTAGTGATTAAGTGAGTTAACTATGGTAAAGTGCTTTGAACGGTGTCTGTCACCTAGTAAATCCTATGTCAACATTGATCAAATAAAATTAGTGAAAGAAATTTTTCAAGAGATGATTTGTAGGCTCTACCTAATGTCAAAGGATATAGGAATATGTTCCTCATGCCCCCTATTAGCTTAGCAAACATCTCATCTTTAAAGTCAATTACAAATTTATAAAGAGCTTATTTATTCAGTGGATTGCTATTTGTGTGTGTGTGTGTGTGTGTGTGTGTGTGTGTGTGTGTGTGTGTGTACGAAACTAAATTCCCCTTCCCTTTTCTTATAAATATCCATAGAACAATAGATAAGATCTTTGGGCACACTAGGAAAAACAAAACACCATCAAAAGACCTTTGAGACTTCTGAATTTGTCTGGATTTTAGAAGAAAAGTCATGTTGAGCTTTTGCTTGAGTAACTGTTAATACAGTAATATTTCTAAAGTGTTCCGCTTTGTGCTTTTCTTGATACAGATTCAAGTTTATAGTGGTAAATATAGGTAAATACAGGCTACTATCTCCTACTCCTCCTGATAGGGCCACTGCTAACACATAAGAAACACACACATTGATGCTGCATATATTTTTATGACATGTATTTCAGATTTTTTTCTGGCCTTTGTGGGATAACCACATGATTCTCCCATGAAAAATATTTTGGGAATGACCACTTACTTGCAATAGTGAGAATAAGACACTATACTTTGTTTTGTAGATTGTTGCAGTTGCAGTCAAAGTATCTGCCAAGTCTTGAATAAAACTGAACATTCAAAGTACTTGCATCAGTGATATTTATCTTGGAGACCTCTATTCCCTCGTGGTTCCCTGGAGATATTTGTCCTCTCTTTCTGAATGGCAGGCAGGATTATACCCTGAAGAGTGCTGCCCATTCATGGCATATCATCTTGATAAATTATTTCAGAATTCTGTCAAAGTCTTTCAAGTATCTAGTGACCTACTGGGGTCATTCAAGTACTGATTTTCAGGTAGGCCTTTGTTTCTTGATATTAGGTGGGGAAGATATACAGTGAGAACCGACACTATGAATTGGTATGGTCAGAGGGACCTTGGCTCAGCACTTATTAATCCATTAACTGAAAGTCAAACCAATACAACACTTTATGAAGTATATGTACCAACCCCTGCAAGTAAGTCAAAATTTCATTAAGAGGGAAGAGGTTAAGGAAAAACAATTGTCTACTGGAATGGGAAAGGCCTGTCATAGAGGACCTCTTCCTAGATATCAAGGATTCTAAGTTCTCATTTAAAAGCTTAAAGGATTTAAAGAAAATGGTAGAAATCCTATGAAGTCCCTTGAAATAATTTGTAGTCCTCCTCCCTTTTTCCCTCCATCCCTTCCTCACTGCTAATTCATATCAGACATAGAACTTGACCTTCCAGATTCTATTTTGATTGATTTTTAGATACCTTTCCTATAATATGACATCATAATTATCATGATTAACATTATTAGATACTTATTATGTACTAGGCACTGTTCTAAATGCTTTGCATGTATTTTCTAATTCTTACAACCCTGTGAGGTATTATTATTTTTCTCATTGAAGAGCAGAGACCCAACATGCACAAGACATCCCAGCTAGGAAATGGTGTACTCAAGATTCAAATCTAGGAAGTCTGGCTCCAGAGTTCATCATGTTAACAATTATAATATCAACTTCAAGAGATACATATGAAAAGATGACACAAATTAACCATTATTGTCAGGTCAAGGTCCACTTTTATTTTTATTTTGTTTTTAGGTAGTAGGGTTGATTTTGCACTAAACAGTCAAGTCTTTCAGACGACATTAGTTGATCCAGGTTACACATTTGCAAAGCAGCTAACCAGTGCTTGGAGTGTGGTCTGCCACCTTGGAACTGATGTGGCTGGACATGAAGTCAGTGACCTTGGCAGGTGATTGTTGGTTGGAGAATATTTGCTTGCTAGAGGTACCCAGGTGTATTTTTTTTAGTCCCCAGGATTCATTTGGAAGTTTCTGTAGTATGAGATACATTTTCCATTTGTTCTGGAAAATTAGTACATTTCAGAAAATTATAACCAGTGAGTTTATGGGGGCCATCCATCAGGTGCAATATCAAATGCTGATTTGTCATTAACTGGCAAGCTCTTTGTTTTGCCATTTCAAAGCATGAGAGGACTCCAAACATTTTTGTGGTTGGAATGTCCCTGGAAGTTGATTCATGTTCTCCTTGTGATTTCTTTTTACATGTCATCTTGGCATAATGCCTTTGATGAAAAGGATATTTTTCTAATGCCTCTGATTTAATTTATAAACAACTGATTTGATGTTTTCCAACTTATCTTCAAAACTGAAAATGCATGTGCCTAGGAAAATAGTGGTTTCTAGTGAAAATGCTAGCACAATGTCATTAACTCTAGGGTTTTGAACAGCCTGCCATTCAGCGAAGTAGTATTTTTGTGTCCTGTAAAATACCAAACATCTGCTTGCAATGAGTATATTTAACATTTTTGGGGGCTTATTTTCAGTTAAGGTGAATGTACCTGGGAAAATGAAACTTAATACAGACAAAAATGTAAAACAAGGCATTTTGTTATTTTTTAAAATTTTTTAAGAAAATGTTTTTATTTATTTTTGAGGGAGGGAGAGAGAGAGAGAGAGAGAGAATGAGAATGAGAATGAGAATGAGCATGAGCAGGGGAAGGACGGATAGAAGGAGACACAGGATCAGAAGCAGGCTCCAGGCTCTGAGCTATCAGCACAGAGCCCAACACAGGGCTCAAACTCGTGAACTGCAAGTTCATGACCTGATCAGAAGTTGGATGCTTAACAGACTGAGCCCCCCAGGTGCCCCAAAATAAGACATTTTTTAAAAAAATGTTTATTATTGAGAGAGAGAGAGAGAGGTGGGGGGAGAGGAACAGAGAGAGAAGGAGACAGAGTATCCCAAGTAGGCTTACGGAGCCCAACATGGGGCTTAAATTCACGAACTGTGAGATCATGACCTGAGCCAAAACCAAGAATTGGACACTCAATTGACTGAGCCACCCAGATACCCCTGAAACAAGGCATTTTCATTTGAAAATAATTTTGTAAGCATATTGAAACCAGAACTCAAATTACAAACACCATTCAAAAAAACATGGTAGTAGATATCTTTAAATGGTACAGAGCCTGCCCTTAATTCTGAGAGCCATAAATGGGGCTGTGAACTAAGGATGGCTAATAAGAATAATATAAGTGACAAAGAAGTATAGAATGACTAAATATAAAGAGGCAAAATTTATATTCCAAGGTTCAAAGAGAGGTCAGGAGTCAGGATCTAAAGTAGATATCAAAACCCAGGTAGGTAGTCACAGTGGTTAAGAGTGGGAAAAAGAAAAGCATACATTATTATTAGACCCGAATAATAGTTTCTCTGCCTTAATTTTTTACCCAGTTTAATTATTTTCTACATTGCTATCAGAATTCTGCCCGAAGAACATATCAAGCCATACCTCTCCCCCACTACATTCAGTGTTTCCCATAGTCTTTTGAAAAAGGTTTGAACTTCTTTAAGGTTTTTCACTATCTGAACCCAACCTATTTTCAGCCTTTGCAAATACTATTCCTATCCCTAGACACCCCATATCTATGCTCAGTGGCTCCAAACTGGGACTGGTGACATTTGGAAATCTGTTTGGGTGTTTTGGGTTGTCACAATGAGTGAGGATGATATGGGTATTTAGTGATCTGGAGCAAGGGATGCCAAGCATGGTGTATTGAGTGAAATATACCCTTACCATTTCAGAATTGTCCCACCAAAAATGCCAATAGCACCCTTGGCAAGAAACTGTAAGTTTCTAGCTAAAGTGGACTGTTTTAGGTCTTTAGAAATGACTCATGATTTACTAGTAATGCACCCTTACTTCTGTTATTCCTTCTCCTTTCTGTGTTTGCCTCTTTATTCTGTATTGCCTGTCATATTGGGAATAATCTTCATAGGATAGCTTTTCCATTGCAGTCTTCCCAGATCTCCACTGAGTTCTACCTTCTTCCCAGGGTTGCTGAGTATATTGTGATGTAGTAGAAAAAAAATATTAATATGAGAGTCAAGATACACAAAATTTTACCCTGATATTGCCATTAGCCAAGTATATGACATGAGGCAAATGATGGATGTTATCTAGGATGTAGTTTATTCATTCATAAAATTAAGAAGTTGAAAAAATGATAGGATTACTTAGATATTACCTAAGGTTCCTTCCGCTGCTAACTTTCTATGGGCCCCTTATCACGTATCTCATTTTAATGATAGTCTATGACATCTTTAGATCCCTCAACATAGCACCTTGCTTACCACATGCCTCAAATAGTTCTTGACCTGACCATTCCAGAGGACTTTATACGCCTTGCCTTTTGTTGAAAATGGCACTGGCCATTGGCTATGTAACCATGTTGTACTTAATCCAGGAAATATGCAAGTGTGGACTAAGAAAGGGGAAAAGACCTTTCAGAAAACTTTCTGAGGTCACTTAAGACAGGGAAGAACGATGTCCACTAATCATTTTGTTGGGTAATTATTACCATTGATAAACCTATATAGAAAAAAGTCACATATATTTAATGAATGCAAGAGAATATGGTAGATTTTGTTTTTGCAATATGTGGAAAAGTCTTCTGTGACAAAGCAGCAATAATTATAAAAAATATATCACATAGGTTTATAATCCTGTGGTCTGAAACAGGCTGTTTGTCTTAAAATTAGTTTTGTAGGCTTCAAATATGTTCAATTGGCACTTGCCTTGCTATAAAAGTTCCCTTAGAGACTGGCTGGAATCACATCCATGCTTCTAGATGTACTTTCACAGCTGTGAGTCTGCATTTTAAGGTATGGGAATAATGCAAAGTACCTAGTTTGTATTATCTTTCTCAGATGCAGGGTTTTTCTTAAGCCTTTCTGAAGGATGTCACTAAACCTGAGCATCATGGCTTGGCTTCTGTTTGAATCTCAGAACTGTTTCAGCTGTTAATTAGGTGAAGCCAATCATGGAATTTCTCTAGTGTTGCCACTTTTATTAAAACATTTGGACATATACTGAGTCACTGATGCCTGATATGTTTCTTACTTTTTTTTTTCTTTTAATAAGTCATATAAATGTATCACCTAATTGTCATGGCATCCAGAATCATTTTTTTGCCCAAGGCCAATCTACTTTGATGCTAAAGTGTGAGTTAGACTTTGAGTACCTTTTTTATCCCTGGTTTAATTGTGACCTTTTGAATTTCTGGGATTCCTGTTTTCTCCATGTCTACCTGCTCCCAGAACACTCTTAGCACTTTCTCCACATTGTGGCCCATGTTTTAGAAACAAAATGCCAAGTCAGGATTCAAATCTAGGCAGTCTGCTTTCAGAGTCTGTGCTCTTGACTATCAACCTATACTAGAGTAACTGAGATTGGGAGGTAGGGGGTGTAAAACAGTTGTCCAAGAAGGCAAGACTCTGGCCCTCTCAATCTATTTTAACCACAGCACCACCACTTTTATCTCTTTTATATATTAGATTTTAGTTTGAGTTGTTGGTTGAAGAAAAAATTCCTTTGCTAAAAATGTGTAAAACTATTAACAAGGATATGAACCTTAAACCTAGGCCTGCTATGAGGGGAGTGTTTGTGGAAATCTGATTCATGGAAATAGATCTTTTATTTGTTCATATTTGTAGGAAATATGCATGTATGTACTGAATTTCTTTTAGTTATTTTCAACCTTATGGATGAGAAGGCAGAAAAGTAGCCAGAGTCTCTAGAATGGTTAGGAAAGGCCAAGATGGTATTATGATGGCAAAGGATGCCTTGCATAAGGGACCAAATGAGTTCTTCATTTTGATATATTGGTATCATTGACAGTAGGATACTTTCAGGGAACTTGAAGACCCAGGAAGCTTACCCTTCCAACTGGGAATAGTGCTAAGTCTTGCTCTATGTACCTGCCATCCATGTGTAGTAAATTATGTTTGTTATATAAATTATGGGAACTCATGTCCTTTACATATTTGTGTTGTGAATCTTTCTGTTAACCCTGTTACCATCACATTTCAGAATGACAGGTGAATCCTGTTTCAAGATAAGAGGTGCAAAGTTGAGAATCTATATGATGAGAAGATACCTGAAATTCAAAATGTTTTCTCCAATGTCAAGGCCAAGAAGCAAAGAAGATTTTTGGTAGAACCAAAAACTTTAGGAGGCCCCACTGTAGCTGGAACTCTGTTCTAACCAGAGGAGTTGTCATGATATTTCTGGTCCTTGGATTCAATAAAATTACACATATTATACCATAGAACGCAGTCCTTATCAATTCTAAACACATCAGTGGTAAATTGAGAGTTAGAAAAGATTGTCTTACTTGTTTGGGGTGGTAAGTTGTGCCACACATCAACTATTTGAAGTTCAGTCAGTACTGTGGAAGATATGAAGTAAGAGTGCTATATTTCACAATCATGGGTGTTCAATAAGAAGCCTAAGTCATGCCTTTGAAGGCAGGAGTCTAGTTTGATATGATTCTGTGTGCAGGTACCTACATGTTATATCTAGTAATAAGGAAATGTTAAATGAAAATAATTTGAATGATAGGTCTTGGTCATCCAATATTTTAGATAGCAACTTAAATCCTTAGGAACTTGATATAACACTCATCATCTCCAACCACCACCATCACCATAGTAACTAATATTTATTAAGCACCAACTCTTTATCAGGTATCATTCATAATATCATTTAATTATTACAGCAACCCTATAGTTAGGTTCTGTTATGATCTCCATTTTATGGAGGTTTAAACTGAGGTTTAGAATACTTAAGTAACTTGCTTACGGTCATAGAACTATTAAGTGTCAAAACCATGATTCATCGCCTAAGAGTCTGAGACCAGAATCTGTGACTTAACTATTATTCTGTGCTGCATTCAGTTATAAAGAGGAGTGAACCGAAGGGGCTCACCTATTTTTATCACCATGTAAAGGAATATAGACTTCCGAAATGCCCAAGTAACTCATTCAAAGATTGTCCTGAACTATAAATTCCAAGGATAGTGTTCTATAGAGTCTCATGTATTTTTGAGCATTTTTTAAAACCTAAGGAGAAAATATAATATCCCTATGATCCCTTCTTTCTACCATGTCTTGAGGTTTTTTTTTTTTTTTTTAATTGAAAATGGTGCATTCTTAAGGAACTCTGAGCCATGGGATCTATCTCCTAAATTTAACTTTTAAACTCAAGTTGTAATCAGTGTAGCTTTACTCCTACACACATTTGATTTTACCAACCATATCTCCCCTCCATAAGAATATCAGTGCCAGGGATGTTGGGTAGAGCTCGGTAGGTATTAGCACCAGTATTATTTATCAGCGTATAGGCTGCAGAATAAAGTATTTGTGATAATTGATTCACTCTTCATCAGCCTTTGAGGACTGACAACTCAATTAACATGTCAGATACTGACTATATATCTCTTTCAAAAAATCCTCAAAGGTGACTTTGCATTTAGTATTAGATAAGGTGTGAGAAGTGTTTTTTGTTATAGTTTGTACTTTATTAAAAGTTCTTATTTCTTTTGACCATTCTCAGCAGAAGAAGCCATGTTGCCTTAATAGTTGAGTTTCTTTCTTCTTTTTAATCTGCATGTTTCAAGGAGGAATGATGTTATTTTGAAATCGGCAAATACAGAAATAAGAATTTTAAAATTCTGGTTGAAGTAATTTTGACTCTCAATCTCCAGCTGAGAGAGAGTGTGTGTTCAGCTGGTTGACAGAGCAGCCCTACTCAGTAGCACATATGGCTGGATTGGAAGAGTGGTCAGAGGGGTGATAAGGGAAAGTCTGATCTAGGTCTGGGTTACAATTTTCATATAGTGGTATATAAGTAATTTTAACTGGACATAGTGGTCAGAAAAAAAATTAAATTACATGCCTCTGCAAACATATTCATATAATAAAACAAAAATATTATGGACATTTAATATTTTCTTCCTTTATCCTATCGATCTCTTTATAATTGCAAAGTTCATGCACCATACTTTGAAAACCACTGATTTCGGAGTTAAAGTAGTATCACAATTTCCCCCCCATGTGTTTTCTTTATTTCCATTCATTCTCTTCCCTCTGTTATTTTTTTAATTTTTTTAATGTTTATTTACTTTTGAGAGATAGAGCATGAGAAGGGAAGGGGCAGAGAGAGAGGGAGATACAGAATCTGAAGCAGGCTCCAGGCTCTGAGCTGTCAGCACAGAGCCCGACGTGGGGCTCAAACTCATGAACCACGAGATCATGACCTGAAGTTAGATGCTCAACCGACTGAGCCACCCAGGTGCCCCTTCTTCCATCTGTTCTTTGTTACGTCACCTAGAGATACTCACTGATACAGTGGTTGTAACAATGGAAATTTATTTTTTTACAGACCTACAGCCCTTATATGAAAGGCAGTACCAAAATAAAAAAAATAAAGCTATCAATTATTTGGTTAGGTGGTTATTGGATAAAAAAAATACAGCTTTGTTAATACAGTGGAATATTCAGCCATCAAAAGGAATGAAATCTCGCCACTTGCAATGGCATGGATGGATATAGAATGTATTATGCTAAGTGAAATAATTTTTTAATGTTTATTTATTTTTGACAGAGAGACAGAGCCTGAGTGGGGGAGGGGCAGAGAGAGAGGGAGACACAGAATCTGAAGCAGGCTCGAGGCTCTGAGCTATCAACACAGAGCCCTACGTAGGGCTGGAACTCACGGACTGTGAGATCATGACCTGATCCGAAGTCAGATGCTCAACCGACTGAGCCACCCAGGAGCCCCTATGCTAAGTGAAATAACTCAATCAGAGAAAGACAAATACCATATGATTTCACTCATATGTGGAATTTAAAAAAACAAAACTAATGAATGTATGGGAAGAGGGTGGGGAAAGAGGAGTGAGGGAAACAAACCACAGAGATTCTTAAGGATAGAGAGCAAACTGAGGGTTGATGGAGGGAGGTGGGGGGAGATGGGCTAAATGGGTGATGCATATTAAGGAGGGCACTTGTTGTGATGAGCACTGGCTATTGTATGTAAGTCATGAATCACTGAATTCTACAACTGAAATCATTATTGCACTGTATGTCAACTAACTACATTAAAAAAAAAAGGGATCTAGGCTTTTGCAGACCTGTTTGTAAGATCCACATATGTTGTAATTTCTGCATGTTTAAAGTACAGAGAAATATAATTTTTACTTTGTCTATGAAATAAATACTACATACATATTAAATTTTCTTTTCTAAAGACATGAAAACCATACCCTCTTGACTATAGAGAAATAGACAATTGTGCATGCTTCAGTATTTAAACCAAGTTAATTCCATTTATGTTATTGAGTAAATTAATAGTTATTTTTTATTAGTCTTTTGAGTTGGTGGGATCAATCTCTGCCCTTCACATATCCATTATGAAGGTATTGTAAAAACACTTTGGTGTACTCTAGGAGGTACAATTTTCTAGTCTTTGAATAGTGAAAGATATATGGGTTTATGGAATCAAGAAAATGAGTTAATGTGTATGCCTTTTCCTCATATTCATATAATAATGTTTTTATAGTGTATTTCCATTCAGTTATTTTAATTTGCAATTACATGGTTCCTTGATTGAATTCTTAGGTAATTTTTATTTGTGAATATTGGTAATTGGGCAGTGATTATCTTGTGACCCAGAATTCATTCACCTTTCTTTTTGGAACCATACCTTTGTAGACTATGCTTTTTAAATCTTTGTAGATCACTTCTTCCCATTCTCTGACCATGTACTTATGGTAGGCATGTGATCTAGGCCTAGATCTAAGTTAATTAGAGCCTTACATTACCCTAAGCAATAATTATTTGTTCAAGGATGGGCATATGTGCCATGTAGAACAAAAGACATGCAATGGCAATTTCATGAACACTTCTGGGAAGGAGTTCATGCTGTTTTTAATGGACTTAGAATTGCGAGAATTAAATTCTGGAGTTGCTACAGCAATATTATGACCATGACAGGCAACTCTGAAATGAATGAGAGGTAGAGGTAAAACTCAAGGAATGAAGTATGGGATCTTGGATACTTGGTTGACCCATCAGTACAGACCTGTTTATCTGGAACTTTTCATTATAATTTAATAAATCCCCTTTTTATTTAAGACATTTAAGAGTTCTACTTTCTGTCACTTGCAACTAAAAGAATCTAGTTGACCAGAGCAAGGCCTAGGCTTTATATAGCCAACCATAGTGCCATATCTTTCAACATGAACAGAGAGGAGAAAGGAGAAAGAAAGAGAATGAGAGAGGGGGAGGAAGGGAACATGAAAATGAACGTGTTGCAGCACTCTGGCCTGGATTATCAGAATAGGTTAAAATGAGGCATATTTTTTTTTCTCTTTACATGGTGATTTGTTTCACATGTATTTATGCAAGGCACTGTGCTAGGCACTGGGCATTCAGAGTTGAAAGGCAACTGGAATTTAAAAGGTAGTGGGGGGATTGGTATGTAAGCCAATGATTCCAACACAAGGAATATTTGCCAGGGTAGTAGAATGATGTTCAGAGTACACATAACTAAGATAAGAAACTTGAACTCTGCTCTGTAGTGTGGATATTAGGCAGCCAAGTGGAGAAGGCCATTGCAGATAAAGGAAGTAACATGAGTTCCTGAGTTTTGAGTGCCTTATGTAGCTACTGACAATGGTGATACAAATTTATATTGGAAGACAGTTTTGGGCATGATTAACTAGTGCTTCTTGGGTCTCTGAGACAGTAACTAAAGGGCTGATACTCCTATTTAAAAATGATGCCAGTGCACAGATCTGGGTCAGAATGATACAGTGGGAATTTAACTTCGCCTTAGAATCCAAGCCACATTATCTGAATGTGCATTTGTGCCTCCAGCAGGGTGCCAGGGCAGCACAAAGAACATACCACACTTGTAATCTCTGCCCCAAGGGAGGGTAAAATTTGAAATGGCCACTTGGATATGAGATGAAAGAATGGAATTGAACCAGGAAAATTTACAAATTTCATTAAGCAAATTGTACTTATTTCATTGATATGTGACTAGATATTTACCTCATTTGTAAGTCACAGGTAAGTATATTTTGAAGGATGGAAAACATATAAAGTACATAATTTGAACAGTGAAAGAGCAAGTGTCTAAATTTTCAGGATGTGATATAGTAGTAAGATTTCTCTTCTGATAAAATTTGCTGTCTCAAATCTCTCCCTTATCATGCTCTATTATATTTTTAAGGAACTAAAGAATACCATGTTTCCTCCTCATAGATGAATAGCAGTTTTTTTTCTTTTTCTTCCTTTCTTTCTTTCTTTTCTTTCTTTCTCTTTCTTTCTTTCTCTTTCTTTCTTTCTCTTTCTTTCTTTCTTTCTTTCTTTCTTTCTTTCTTTCTCTTTCTTTCTTTCTTTCTTTCTTTCTTTCTTTCTTTCTCTCTCTCTCTCTCTCTCTCTCTCTTTCTTTCTTTCTTTCTTTCTTTCTTTCTTTCTTTCTTTCTTTCTTTCTTTCTTTCTTTCTTTCTTTCTACCAGCCATGCTAGAAATCTCACACACTCCCTTCCCCTGCCAGTCTTCCTATTCCATCACTGTATTGCTAGTTAAATGGCTTTTAATGTGCACTCAGTGTCAGCAGTCTTCTAGGTGCCCTGGAGGAAAAAGATCTCTGCCTGAGTATTCATTCTAAATTAAGAATAAAGGTTAGTGCTCAATTGTGAAGATTTGCAAATTATATTTTCAAGATACTATCTTAAATCTACTTTCCAAAAGCTGAATATTAATACTACCAAGATTCTCATTTACTTTGGTATAAACTGCCCACAGTCAGGGTCATTTGTGCTTTAGAATAGAAAAACAGCATATACCTGTAGATGACCAAATGATATGTGGCAGTTAAAATACACAGGGGAGCTGTGATTTGGAATTTTAAAATGTTTAAATCAAAGGGAACATAAAAATAGTAGTAGGGAAATATAGCTTGTTATGGCTCAGACTATAGGTATGCCTATATTTTGGAAAATATCCCATTTTTAAAAATCCAAATTTACTAAAACAAATGGGTGATTAGTTGCATTACTGAAGGATTTATTTAAAGAATATTTGTTAAAATATTTAAATGCACCTACTACTTTTAAGTATTGGCTTTAGTAGATTATGAACTCTGGTGAGATGGATAGCAAGGAAACAAAGTTCAAGTATTTAAAATTAATGTCAACTGAGGGGTACCTGGGTGGCTCAGTCAGTTAAGCATCTGACTTCGGTTCAGGTCATGATCTCAAGGCTGTGAGTTCAAGCCCTGCGTAGGGCTCTGTGCTGCCAGCTCAGAGCCTAGAGCCTGCTTCAGATTCTGTCTTCCTCTTTCTCTGCCCCTCCCTTGCTCATGCTCTGTCTCTCTCTCTTTCAAAAATAAACATTAAAAATAAATAAAACAAATGTCAATTAAAAATGAAGATAGATCATCCCTATAATTATAATGTACAAATGGGGAAGATTCAATTTACAATTAGAAAAGTATCTGTATATGAGGAAGCACTAGTGTTTTGATGGCCATAGAAATGGATCCTTATGTGTATAGAGCAAAAGACATAATGTGCTAGCATAATCACTCTACACAATTAGTGCAAAAACATGGTGTAAGTTAAAGTTGATGAAGAAAGAGGAGGAAGGAAAGAGACATAAGGGGGAAGGAGGGAGAAGAAGGAAGGAAGGAGGCTGTGAGGAAATGAGAAACAGAGAGAAATCTTAGAAAATAATTTGGTTTATTAAATTAAAGAGTATAAGGGAAGGATTGAGATGTTGGGAGAGAAGATATGGCACTATTTGTCTATCAAGTGGACTTAGAAGAGGAATTATTCTCATTTGAGTCCACAGATGTCTCTTGCCCTTGGCAACTCATTTATTCATTCTTACATGTATTGTTTTACTCATTCAGTGGACATTTATTTGCTGAACAATTATGATGTGGAGGCATATAATAATTTATAAAAGAAAGGAGAATATTGAGGGCAAATGAAACATCAGGACACAGAGTTGGATAAATCTTTGCATTAGTGAATTGAGAGTGAGTAAATCTGTGCTGTTTAGAGAGAGAGAGAGAACGTTATGTTTGGGCCACATTCTTGAAGTCTTCCGATTGTACTTGTACATCCTGAAAGACTCATTAGGGAGCAATGCCTTTGAATACTAAACTGGGAAATGGGAACAATAGGGTTATCCTTTTGGCTTTGACATCCAGTTAGTTGGTTGACCTTGGGCCAACCCTTAAACTTTCTGTGCCTCAGTCTCCTTGTTTAAAAAAAGAAGATAATTCTGTAATGCTGCTTGCCCTAGCGTCACATGGATGAATTTGGGATTAATTAGATTAAAGAAGTGATCAGTGAAGCACATTAAACTCCTCAGAAGTGGGTACTAAGTGAGCAGGATGAATAACAATTCAAATGTCAGCTATAGAGCTGTAATTGGAGTTTGTTTTAAATGGGTCACTTTGTGGAAACCAGAGGAAATGGAATTTAAAAAAAATAAACTTTATAATTTACAATAGTTTTAGTTTTCAGAACAACTAAGATAGTATACAGAGGAGACATTTATCTCACATCCGATTTCCATTATTGTTAACATCTGACATCAGTATGGTATATTTGTAAGGTATATTGATGAATCAATACTTATGAATGCATTATTACTAAGTAAATTCTGTATGTTATCAGATTTCCTTAGTTTTTACCTAATGCTCTTTTTCTGTTCCAAGATATTACATCCAGAATATTGTATTACTTGTGTGTGTACTTAGGCTCCTCCTCTTATACTGGCTTCTGAAACCTTCCTTATTTTTGATGACCTTGACATTTTTTAAATTATAGTAAAATATGTACAACATAAAACTTCTCATCTTAACCATTTTTTTTAATTTTTTTTTCAACGTTTTTTATTTATTTTTGGGACAGAGAGAGACAGAGCATGAATGGGGGAGGGGCAGAGAGAGAGGGAAACACAGAATCGGAAACAGGCTCCAGGCTCTGAGCCATCAGCCCAGAGCCTGACGTGGGGCTGGAACTCACGGACCGCGAGATCATGACCTGGCTGAAGTCGGACGCTTAACCGACTGCGCCACCCAGGTGCCCCCTTAACCATTTTTAAGTATCTCATTGTCACTAACATCCATCTCCAGAACTCTTTTCTTCTTGCAAAATTGAAACTCCATATTCATTGAACACTAACACCCCATTCCCACCCACTTCATCCCCTAGTAACTACCATTATGCTTTCTGTCTCTACGAATTTGACTACTCTAGGTATATCATACAAGTGGAATCATACAGTATTTATCCTTTTGCGACTAGCTTATTTCACTTAATATAGTGTCTTCAAGGTTTATCCCTGTTGTGGAATGTGTCAGAATTTCTTTCCTTTTTAAAGTGGAATAATATCTCATTGTATAAATATACCACATTTTGCTTATTCATTCATCCGTCAATAGACACTTGAGTTACTTCCACCCTTTGCTATTATAAATAATGCTGGTATGAACATAGGAATATGAATATCTCTTTGAGTCCCTGCTTTCAATTCTTTGGGGTATATATCAAGAATTGCTGGATCATATGGTAATTCTATTTTTAACTTTTTGAGTTACCTCCATACTGTTTACCATAGCAATTGCAGTACTTTTTATTTCCTGCACAAGGGTTCCCTTTACTCCACATCCTTGCCAACCAATCTTATTTTCTGTTTTTCTTTTAATATAGTAGCCATCCTAATGGATGTGAGGTAATATTTGATTTGCATTTTTCTAATAATGAGGTTAAAAATCTATTCATGTTCTTGTTGGCCATTTGTACATCTTCTTTAGAGAAATGTCTATTCAAATCCTTTGCCCATTTTATAATCAGGCTGCTTATTTGTTATTGTTGACTTGTAGGAGTTCTTATTTAATCTGGATACTAACCCCTTATTAATCTGTAAATATTTTCTCCCATTCTGTGGGTTAAGAATGCAAATTTTAAAGAGACTTGCAAACTATTTTGATGTTAGTATTCAACTAATCAGACAGTTTAGTTTTTTTGAATAGATTTTTAAGCTAAACACCTCATTTTTAATGCCTCCTACCCCCATACTCAACTTAAAATGACTGAGAGATGTTTGATTCAGAAAACAATTGCTATGCAATGGATAGAAGGAGAGAAAATAAATAACAAATGAATTAATGAAATCATAGTAGCTTGTATCCAGCATACTTCTGATCCATAAAAAAGTATTCCTAAGATATTTCTTGGATTTTTAATTTTTTCCTTTGTAAAATATACTTATACTAACAAATTAAAATCAATTTTATTTACTGTTGCTACCCTTCCTAAACTGTTTTCCCCTCTTCATAAACAAAAGGGACCAAGTTACAGATTGCCCAAATATCTTTTCGGGAAAGAGGATTTTGTCTGTGAAGCAGGGATAGGTAGCTCAGGGAACAGTGACTATTTCTAGAGATGATCATTATAACACTTCACCATTCCTCCAACCCTTACTCCATTTTTTCCTATACCTTTTCTCAGTCTGATTATTCTTATAGTTTCCATTGATTTTTTCCTCCTTCCTTTAAAGAATGAAGCCACCTAACTGACCTATCTAAGATACCAGTTGGCAGAACTGGGCTTAGACCTATAGCTCATAATTTCAACTTGCTTTAGGACTGCTTCAAAAGAAGTAGAAAGAAATGTGTTTTTTGACATAATTTGAATATCAGGAAGAGAATTATTGAGGAGTTTTCAGCTTTTCTCCTAGGAAGCATTTGTTGGTCTGAGCACATGTGTTTAGATATACTGAGAGCAACATCTCCACATTGAGCAGGCTGATGTTTACATCATCTTCAGGAAATTATCAGATATAATTGGGACTAGCAGAGTTAAAATACAGGAAAGAAAGGAAGGAATGGATAAAACAGAGGTGCATAATATGGAAAATGGTAGAGTTACACCAATGATGACATGGGGGGGGGCGGGTTGCATCGTGTACAGTGCACCTGCTCACTCAGAATGTTTAGGAAGAGCAAAATGTCTACAATAACGAAGTCAAACACAGTACCTTATGCTGTACATGTAGTATCTCATTTAATCCTCTAGACAGCCTGATAACATAAGCACTATTATTTTCACCCTCATTTTACAAAGGAAGGAATGAAACATAGGGAGTTTACATGAATTGCCCACAATTATACAGGAAAACTTAAGGATCAGGCCAGGTTTTTCTGAGACATAACTCTTGCTACTAATGCAACTTTGGTGATTTTTCTTTTCTTTTTTTGCTTAATAGTTGCTGGAGGGTAAAAAATATACATAATAATGTGAAGGCAAAAAAATGTGTTTTTCAACATGGGAGAGAAAATATGGGCAGAAGTATAGTACCAGAAAGAAAGCTAGAGTTGGTAGAGAGGAAGAAGAATTAGATGAAAGTTAAAGGTACACTTAAAAGAAAAAATTTGGTATCTGATATCTTCTTAGTGCTTTTATATCTTCTTAAATATCAACAAACACTAAATGAAAATTATAAAAAGATGATTTTTAATTTCAAAATATTAGTAAATGTTCTCCCTTTAATGAGTATAGGTTAAATAGATGTGAAGAGTAGTCCAGAGGCCAGGAAGTTAGGGTCTTACAGATGGATATCAAAAAAAACATGAACATTAAACAAGTCTCAAGAAAAACAATATTTGCTCATGCTTTCCTAGAGCATTCCAGGATTGCTTACTTTATGTTATTTCTGGGGATACCTAAACCACTTTCTGTTTATCCAGCTGTATGGGCCTTTTCCAGTGACAGCCTGTAGAATTCTGACAAGTCACTGGCACTGTGAGAAATCAAGGGATAATGCTGCGCCTGGGGCACAGATCAAGTTATAGTTTGTCATTGATATCTCTCTGTAACAAAACAAGGTTATATGGAGAGAATGAGTAAGCCATGTGCCAGAATAACTAGGAAGAAGATGTCATTTTAGATATGCTGTTGGTATAATACTGTTTAGGCTTTGTGGGCTGCTATGTTTCAAGAAGTCTCACCGGCTGATGGTTTTATATCTTGATTACAGTGTTTCTGTTAATACCATTTACTTTCTAAGACTTGACCTTGATAGTATTTCCCCTTTTATGTCCCTATAGAGCATGTTCCAAGCATCTGAAATCATCAAAAAGAAAATAATGCAATTATTCCAGCCCTAGCTGAGCAAATTGTTCCTATTTTTTTTCCATCTGCCATGAATTTTACATTGTGACAAGGGCTTGACCTTTGGAGAAACAGACTTCTTTTGGGTTGCTCCTGTGATACATTTTTTTTAAATCTCCCATGTGTTTTATAAGCTATTTACCTGTGTTAATGATTTGTCATCTAAACAGGTCAGTTTTTCACTGATTTATTCTCATCTGCATATGTTGTGGAATCCTCTTTGGTAGGAACAGAATTACCCATGCATTGGAGATTCTTTTCCTAGCAGATTTCTATAGACCAAGACTTCCACATAATTTGCAATTTGCCACAGTGAAATGTAATCCCTTGAGAAGCTACCCAATAATAGCACAAAAAAAAATGGTAGGAAATCTTAAAGCAAAGCTTTATCTACTTAGATTATTTTAAACCAGTGATACTCCCATTTGTTAATTTAATTGACAGAATTTATTTAATTTTTTCATCCCATTGAGCCACTCTTTATATACCTATAGGTAACATTTATTAAATAATTAAAGTGAAACATCATGTTAAGTGCTTTTCACGTAGTATCTTTATAGAACCCCCATTACATTATTAGTTCCATTTTACAGATGAGAGAATTGAGACTCCAGGTGTTTAAGAGACTCTCAAAGGCCAGAAACTAGTAATATGAAAGACAAGATTCCAAACCAGTCTGACTTTAGAGCAGGTGTTTAAACAATTCACTGATCTTACTTAGTATATAGGCTAAAGTACCATAACAAGAAACCCCAAAATACAATGGTTTGAAGAATGTAGAAGTCTCTTTCTCTTTGATTTCTCTGGATGGAGCAGTTTTGCTCCATGGGATACCTTAGGGACCTAGGTTCCTTTCATCTTATGACTCCATTATGATCTAGGAATGCCTCTTATCTGTATAGTCAAATACATCTGCATTCCAGCTCATGGGAAAAAGGAAAGAGAGGGTGTATAGTTCAAGTATTTTCATTTCTAAGGATGTGAAGCAGAAGATACACACATCAGTTTTGCTTATATCCTTTGGCTACTCACATAGTCCCACTTAGTTGTAAAGGAAGCTGGGAAATGTAGTCAGTAATTGGGTAGACATGTGTCTTGCCAGAATGGGGGAGGGGGGTTATTACTAAAATGAATAAGGAAAGAAAAAACTTCAAGGGACAACCAGTCTGCCTGATAACATCAAGCAACCTCATCATCACAGGTATTTATTACTCATCACAGGTATTCTGTGAGATGAAGAATTGTCATCTGTGAAACCGTAGTTGGATGTGTAACTGACTGAGCCACCCAGGAGCTGTGGTAATGCTTTATTAAATACCTGATGTTATCATCATCATCCCCTTCTAGTATAGACCAAGACAGCATCAATGGGAGATTATCTCCTGTAAAGCAGAGAGCAGCCTGAAGTTAGACACCTGGATATTGTAGGTAAAGGTTCAGGGATGGGGAGTTCTATATAGCAACTGTGTTGACTTACATATTCATGCTAATATTCACTGATTTTTTATAGCCCTTCTTGAGAAGTTTGATTTAGGGGACATTGATTGTCTTACTATTTATGTAGTAATCAAACTTTTGCTCAGTCTTTACACATTTTTCAGTTGTTTCTCTATTATAATATTGACAATGTGAACCATGAAATTAATCTTTTTCTTTAGACTTTTATTCTTGTAAATATGCATTAGCTCCACATTTTTTTCTAAGCATCTTACTCAGCTGGAAAGGATAACATGGCCTCTGGAATATTGGTAATACTTTTTTTTTAAATTTTATTTATTTTTAGAGAGAGAGAGAGAGCAGGGGGAGGGACAGAGAGAGAGGGAGAGGGAGAATCCCAAGCAGGCTCGGTGCTTATAGCATGGGGTGGGGGGTGGGGGGCTCAATCTCATGATGGTGAGATCCTGACCTGAGCTGAAACCGAGTTGGACGCGTAACTGACTGAGCCACCCAGGAGCTATGGTAATGCTTTTGATATGATCATTCTTGGATTTACTCATTTCTATGTCTCAGCACATGTAAGTATATAGGCTGGCAGTTGTTAAGATAAAGGGTCAGGAATAGGTCCCATGGTTTATAGCAGACGTACTTGAGTCCCAGGTATGAATCGTACATATAGATGCCCTTCCATAGCAGCCACTGAGGCTATGGTTTCACAGATGACAATTCTTCATCTCACAGAAGAGTATGTGATGATGAGGTTGCTTGAGGTAATAATAGCTCTGGCTTCCTTCAGGAAAATTTCATTCTGAGTTCTGGGAAGGAAATACTTGGTGCATATGCAAATATGTCTTCAAGAGAATTTTTTGAAGCCGTCCAAGAATTGTATTGTGTAAGAAAACTGACAAAATTAGCTTAGAAGTAGTAATAAAAATTTCTTTGTATGAGTTCTCATTTGAGTGCTATTGTGAGTGGGTGGGCAGGTTAATGTGTTATATAGTCTAATATGAAGACAGTGTGGAGTTGATAGGCTTGGCAGGTATTCCTCTCATTTTCCAGATCTTGCCAGAACTTTGAGGGGACTTCCCTCAAAGTCCATGAGAAGTGTTTTCTCTGGAAACAGATTGCTGAAATAATTAGTCATTAGATGGAGAACCCAATCCAGTCAGCTGATTCTTTTTTAAGACAAATGGGACAAGAAGGGTATTCTGCTTACTTGCTTCTTCATGACAAGACCAATATCAGGATTCATTTTTACTTATCACAATACAGCTTAAATGCCAAGGCTGCCAGTTTAATTGGCAATGATCCCTATCGAATTTTTAACTTATGCTGAAAAGGCGGGTGCTGGCGGTTGTTTTTATGAGGTGTTTGGTGTTTTACTTTGGCTTAAATCTTTTTGATTGTTAGAAGATGCATTATCTCTACTGGAATTTCTACTACTCGATGTACAGGTTATCTCCACTATGACAGCTCTGTAACTTCAATGTCAGATACACTGCTCGCAAGTCATACTAGATTTACACATTCCATTACACTTCTATTGAACAGCTCTTAATCTGTTCAGAAGAAAACATGCTACAACAGCAAATTTTATCCCCTTTCATTTAATAGGAATGTTTTTTGGCAAGAGTGGACAATTGCAGTGAGAAAACGTTCCAACTAGATCTGGCCAGTTTTGAAAAGATTTTGAAAAATTAACCCTATAAAAGCCAAACTCTGGTTGATACTTTAATATTACTATAATACCCAAGTTCTAACTCTATTCTATTACTGATTTGTCCCCTCTCCTAACCGCCAATAATTCCTAGGAATATTGACTAGTATAATCCATATTTTAGTAGAAAGTGGATTTTATTTACAGTAGGATTTCATGCTGAAAAATACCAAATGTATTTCCTGGGACAACTTTATCACATAATCTTATACTGGTTATATTTCAAAGAATGTGTTTTCAGTTGTGGTACTCTTGGCTTCATGCAGCGGTGGGTTGTATTATAATGGAGTTGTTTGGAATTTGTTGAATGATTTTATCTGTAGAGAGATCTATTTGAAATTAAGAGGAAAAGGGCAGTGTTTTTTCTATAGCTTGCATTTTGATGTACATAATGTCTGATATTAAAGCTAGTTCACTGTTCTCATGGCTTTTTCTCTCCTAAGGCAGTGTAAATGTGAAATAACAAGATATGGGGACAGAGACCATTGTTACTCTCCTCAGTTGTTCAAAGGAAATAATAATAATGCCTGACTTAAAAAGTTGTGGTAATGATGAAGTGAATATAAATATTGTTAAACATGTTAAATATGTAGACAATGACAGCAAAAAACCTCTGAAGGGAAAGTAGACTCTAGGTAGCTATGGATTATCCACACATCTCCCTTTATGTATTTTCTCTTTTTTTTTTTTTTCCTCATCTCCTCTCTCTTATTCTTGCTCTCCTTCTCTCTCTCCTTTTGTCTCTACTTTGTCCTCTGAATACTTTCCTTTCCCTTTTAATACGTGTACTGGGACATTAAATTTTGTCATCTTGACTCTGGAGTTATCTAGTACTTCTTTTTATGCCTTCTTTGACATCTTTATCTAGTGGGCATCTCTAAAAAAAAAATTATGCTCAGAAATCTCTTATCCCTGAAAACCCCCAGAAGGGCTAGGCAGTAATCGGAGCAGAGGCAGAAGAAAAACAAAATGTGAGAAACAAGAAAAGGATCAAAAGTGGAAAGTCAATGCAAATGTCAATAACATGACCAGTTTGTTGAGTATATCTTTTATTATCTAGTACTATAAGTTGAGAGATACTGGGAACTTCAACGATTGTCTCATTTTCTTTAAGTGTTAAATATTTTGTACTTGAAACAATTAGATAATAGCTACTGGGTAATATAAAAAAATCCTAATATAGACTAGTTACATTATAACTGTAACTTCCAGGTATGACATCCCTGAACTAATTTAGCCTAATTGGTGTTTTTTCTGGAGGTGGTGGAGACTTGGCTGGGTTATTTCAATTACTGTAGAATAGTTGGCTTTGAATATGAGTGCTGTCTTTCTCCCTTCTTATTCAGATTCTTCCTCATTCTACCTTCAATGTCTGACCTTGCATCTGCCTTTTGTTTCATAGTCCTTACTCCTTTGTCTTCCTCTAGCCAACCCACACTATTAGCATTTTGAATGCCATTGAACTTCATAAGATACCCATTCCTTTAGCTCAGCAGTTCTACCTCATTGCAGCTACTGTAGCACTTACCTCTTATCTCTTTCAAAAGGAAAGATGAACCTAAGCAGCAACTCTGGCAAAGCAAACTAACTACTCAGAAGCTGGCTTGATGTTATCTCTGAGAGAGCTTTGCTTAGTTGGCAGAAACAAATGTCATGCATGCCTCCATGTTGCTTAGTATGATTTGTCACTTGGGATTCTCAAGCATTTTATATGAGGTCCTGACTGGCTTAGCTCCTCATCAGAATGCACTACAATTTGTCCACTTCAAACCCGCCAGGAGCAGAGGGCATTTACTTTGACATCTGCTCTTTGGAAGCAGCCCATTAATACTGCACTTGACATGTCAGGGTCTCAATGAAATACTTTTCTCTTAGGTCTTTTATCCACAATAAGATGGCCTGGTTCAAGGTCAGTGCCAACCCTAAGCTGTTTTTCTTTTTTCTATTCCCATTTGACAGTCACTATATGCCCTTGCCTATTTCTAATCCACAGAATTTCTATGCTCAGGTACCAGTAACTATGGTGCCAAATTTGGGTGGCCCCAGAACTTTGTTCAATCACAGAGGTACCTCACTAGGCTCCCCAGTGATCTCTTGTACTTTGCTACTTCTCTTATCAATATGTTTTCCAAAATGCTTCACTCCCATTAATGAAAATGACTCCTAACGTAGATGCTATTGTATAGTTAAAACTTATCATATGCCAGATGCTAAGCTAGATATTGTATATATATTAGATATTGTACATATATATCTCACCTAATCCCTATAGAACCACTGTAGGGAAGGTGAAATCTGAGGTTCTGAGAAACTAAACAGCTTGCCCAAGGTCAAATGGATAAATAATGTGGAATCTAGGGCTAATGATAGCTTAAAGTTTTAACCCTTTCTAGATTACCACTATTTTTTAAAATAACCAATTGTCTATTCATTATTTTCAGGCAAAAAAACATTTATTGAACATTATTTTGTAACTGCCACTATGTTAGGCATTTGGGATATAGATAAAACATAGTGCCTACTCTTGTACATGCAAATAAAGTAGAAAAGAGACAAAAAGATACATGAAATATTATTAAAATAAGTGTAAGAGACATATAGATAGTGCTATGGAAACCTAGAGCAGAGGATACTTAACCCAGAATAGAAAAGGTTATTTATCTAGAGTCATAATCTCTAGAAAGTTTTATAGTCCTTAAGCCTCTAAGTCTTTCTGGGGTTTTGTGCAGTAATTCTGGCTTTTGGCTCCTGTTCTACTTTCCTTCACACACACACACACACACACACACACACACACACACACACACGTACACACACACGCACATACACACACTTGATTGCCACTTACCACAGTTACTTAGATTTCTGCTTTTTTCTAGTTTGCTCAGTTGCCACTTTTCCATCAGCTTCCAAAACTGTATTGACATCTTCCATGCAGAGAAAGTACATGTACATATGTTTATTCTTTCAGGTTTAACTAAAATTTGGGTTTTTTTGGGTCCTTTGGTGGCTCAGTTGAGTGTCTGACTCTTTGGTTTCGGCTTAGTCACAGTCTCATGGTTTGTGAGTTTCGAGCCCTGCCTTGGGTTCTGTGCTGATAGCACAGAGCCTGCCTGGAATTCTCTCTCTTCCTCTCTGTCTGTCCCACTTGTGCGATCTCTCTCTCTCTCTATCAAAATAAATAAATAAATATATTTTTTTAAATAAAAAAAGAAAAGGTTATTTAATCTATGTTGTCTCACAGAGTGAGACAAGCGTGCGTGCACGCGTACACACGCACACACACACACACACACACACACACACATACACACACACCCTGCATCCCTAGATTAGATAGGTCTTCTTTTTCCCTTTGTATTTCCTTTGCATATCTCTGTCATAGCACTTATTCATTTTATCCATTCACTTAACAACAGTTTATTGAGTACCCACTCTATGTGCCAGGCACTAGTTTAGGCACTCGTAACAGAACAATTAATAAAACAAAGTCTTGCTTGCTTGGATTTTACTTTATAGTATGTAGACAAACAAAAAACTAATATATAAATTGATACAGAATAAAACGTTAGGTGGTGAAAGGATATAAAGGAAAATAAAACAGAATGAGGAGGTAAAGAGTGATAGAGGACATTATTTTATAGGGAGACTTCTGTGAGAGGGTGACACTTCTCATGCAGTACTGTGATTATTTGTTTACATTTCTGACTCCTCCTGGATATTCTGCACTTCTGGAGGTAATGGGCCATGTCTTACTTTTCTTTGTATCCCCAGACAAGAGAGCCCAGGAGGTTGGGGGGTATTGGCTAAAGCATGGTTGAAGTGATGAATCAGTGAGTCTGGAGACACCAAGAATGAAGATCAGGTGATGGGTGAGTTAAAGGAATGAAAGAGCTTGAATGCTTGGAGATTCTGGTCAGAGAATAGGAGATTTTCACTAAGATTTAAGAGATTGGAGGGGCACCTGGGTGGCTCAGTCAGTTAAGCATCTCACTTTGGCCTAGGTCATAATCTCATGGTTTGTGAGTTCAAGCCCCACATTGGGTTCTTTGCTATCAGCACAGAGGCCACTTTAGATCCTCTGTCTCCCCCTCTCTGCCCCTCCCCTGATTTCACTCTCCCTCTGTCTCTCTCAAAAATAAATGAATAAACTTAAAAATAGATTTAAGAGATTGGACAATTTCAAATGATTTCATGGAGGTTTTATTGGCTGGGAGTGACTAGGTGGAGTAGAGGGGAAGGCTACTGAGTTGAATAGCTCAAATTGGGAGGCTAAGGCAGTTCTCAAATTTGGTTGCATATTATAATCACTTAGTTTTAAAAAATGAGTCAGGGGCTCTTGCCATGGGAAATTTTGACTCAGAAGGTCTGAATAGGCTTCAGAAAAGTTGTGTTTTTAATAAGCTCCACAGTAGATTCAGGTACACAAAAACACTGACTAGGAAGTGAGAAATTTGATCATTGTGGGTTTTGAAACCATGCAATATTATGCCAGGATTGAGTTAAGATTATGCCAGGATTGAGTCATCTCATGATGACCATCATGAGACCCATGAACCAGGTATAATTATTTTCGATAAATCTTGAAAGTGACCAGAAATCAATAGATGGTTGTGACAAGGATGGGGACAGTGCGGTGGAATCAGATGGTTGAGCTTGGAAAAGGAGGGGTTTTACACAGGGATGAAAGATAAATCAGAGTCTTCTACCAATTACCATCTATGCAGAATTTTAGACATCATTGTGCACTTGGGCGTGCTCTTGCATGAAAGGGAAGCCTGGGCATCTTAGCTTGCTTGGTAGATCTGAAATCATAGTCTGTTTCACTTAGATGTATGATTAATCTTGTGCTTAGGAGAAAAAGACTATTTCTTGTGCTTAGCAGACAAAACTACATTTCTGCATTTCAGAGAGAACTTGGGCAAGTTGCAGGGACAAACCTCTATAATATGGGCCTGCCTTTGGGGAAAAAGAAGTGGATAAAGCCTAGAGCACTTCTGAGACTTTTTGTGCCTAGTAGTATTCATAGCTACAAATAAGAGCAATTTATTAGGCATCAATTATATGCAAAGTGTTCCTGTCCTACCTGCTGAGAAAGAAAACTTACTTTCTCCTAAAAGCACATGGTGGGGAGAACAGCAGTTATTTGACAATACTTTCTGAATATTTTAGGTTCTGTGGTATATTGACTCATTGTATTTTTGAGGTAAAGATTACCAGGAACTTTCACTCAGTCTGGGATTTTTCCCTAAACATGTGAGACCCCCTCTAAAAAAAAACCTTTACAGGCTCTACTTAAATAATGGAAGAGACATGTATATGAATCAGTGATTTTTATTAATATCATCATCATCATCATCATCACGGCCATCATTATTTATAGTCTTGGAAAGACCCTGGGGTTTTAATGTTAGACAAGCCTGCATTTGATTTCTGGCCCTTGATAATTACTGTTGTGGCCCATTAGTCAAGGTAGATTACTCATTTGGATTTCAATTCCCTTCTCTGTAAAAGAAGAATAATAATAGTTTCTTTACACCACTGGGGGGGTTAAATGAGACAATGTATGTAAATGCATATGGCACATAGTACGTGGCTCAATAAAAGTTGACTCCTACCCAACTCTTTTAGATGCCTTCCCAATTTCATCCTAGCAAGTGAAAATTCTTTTTTTCTTATTGAGTATGACTCTAATTAATATGTTTATTAATTGTTATCCCCCCCGACAATGGGGCAATTTTAGCATCTAGATTATATATGCATTTGTTACTTGCATGCAGTAGAAAGTATTTGAAAGGGGGAACACCAATAGATAGCTATACTACTGATCTCTGGAATAAAATGTGAGAAAAAAAATAGTCATGCAAGCTGCATTTTTCTGTTTTGTGCTCAATGCCTAAATGGTGAATATAAAGGAGAAATATGCCTTGTGATTCGCAATGTGATTTTGGCATATGACCCTGGTAATGTAATTTTCAAGACCTGCATGTAAGTTTCAAATCAGAAAGGTACCTTTTCTAATTGCAGTGAAAACCAAACAAGTAAACACAGCTAAAATCTCTAAAATGCTTTGGCTGTAAGTTTATCTTAACAGGCACTAATTCATATGGCCAAGGGGGCTTCTGTTTGCAAAACCATCCCCTTAAGAGCTGAAGTTAAACAAGTGAGTGGCACGAGTTATAAATGAATTGAAAATTGCCTTCTGTTCCAGCCCAATGCAATGGTCTGTGTTTTGTAATGAGTCCTAGTTGGCAAGGTAACTCATGTCATCAGGATGAGCTCACTACAGACTGCTCCATTTGTCACTGCTGTCCGAAGGACACACCTGGCTGGGGAAGCTGGCACTCTGCAGAATTTTTATGGTGCTGCATGAATATGGTGGTCTTTCTAATCAGACTGTAATTCAATAATAAATACAAAAAAAACCTATATTTAAATCATTCTAGGGCTGTGACTCAAGCAGACCAAAGCTAAGAAAGTTAATGCTGACATTGGGAAATTAACTTACCTAGGGAGCAGGTTGCATGATGGGAAAAAAAGGATGGATGCTGGGAGAGACTCTCTATTCATGATGAAGTGTTTATCTGCATGGCTGTTTGGAATGCCTTGGTCATTTGGTTTAATGTAGTATTCAACTTCATGTTTCTTTACACTCCATGCCTTCACCCTCCTTCTAAGAGAGAGAGCAAAATGCATAAAGGGTGACTGGAATCATTTCATGAATTTTACTGTAATAAATAGGAACCAGCCTTATGGAATAGGTTCTGCCATTTGCCCCCAGAATGATAAATGGTTAAAAGAAAATCACTAGAACAGAGATCAGTTGGGGAATGGAAAAATTCTTTGAATATTTTTCATAAGGAAAACTGCTGTATTGTTTTCTGACATGAAGGGAACATGTATCCATTCTAAAAACTTCAAACAGTTCAGAAAAATACAAAAAGACTAAAACTGTGAAAATTACCTATTATAATTCCTTCCCCCACACATCATATGGTATCTATTAATATTTTGATGTATCTCCTTCTGTCTCTGACTGCAATATTTAAGCAGTGGTTTGTTTATTTTCATTAGAATAAATTTCTAGAGATTTAATTCAAATTTTAAGAATTTGTCATTCTTATATAAAAATGAGCCTTCACAAGATAGGACTAACTTATATTGTAAGTACAACTGTGAAAGTGCAGAAGGAATTCAGTGGTCACCAGTTATTGAATAATAACCATGTACCAGGCATTGCTCTAAGCCTTTTATATGCATGGACTCATTTAATCCCTATAATAACCCTATTCAATGGGTATTATTAATATATCTATTTTATAGTTGGGGAAACTGAGGTTTAGGCAGGTTACAAGGCTAGTTATGAGATTGAACAAGAATGTTGAATCAGGCCTTAGTATGGAAGAAAGGAATAGCCTACCTTCACACCTATCATCCATCTGTCTATCAATCATCTATCTATCCATCCATCCGTCCATCTCCCCCAGTGGGGTCCAGAGAGAAACAACCAATGAAGGAAGAAGTAATGGGGCTACTGATTAAGCAAAGAGCCAGGGGAGTACCAAACAGCTGTGAATCTTCAAATTTAGGAGTTCTAGACAAAGACGTCCTGTCCTGGCATTTTGTTCGTTACTAAATAAAGAGAACAGAACTTCCTCTCCAATGCTACACTTCATGAGCCAAAACTGAACCAATGAGAAAAAAAAAAGAGAGAGAGACAGATATAGACACACTTCTGCTTCTGCATGTGTGCAAACACACACACACACACACACACACACACACACACACACACCTGGAAACGAGTAACCCTTTCTTGGCTCTGAATCTCACTTTCCTTTCTACAATATTGGGAGGAATATGATTTTCATCACGTGAGGCACTCCTACTTGTCCAGCATTAAACTGGAGCGGGTATATAAATGTTCATAAATGCAGTGCTGGATAGAGAATTGAATGCCTTATTATTCTGCCAGCAACTTTTTATGAAGTAGCAGAACATGTTGAATAACTTTCTGTGTGATCTTAGGCTAGTCAGTTCCCCTTTCTGACTATCAGTTTCTCCCTCTCTAAAATATTAAATTAAATCTGAGGGCCTTTTGAGCCCTAATAGCCTGTATTCCTACTTTTAAGCAGTTACTGTCTTTGGGATTTTCTCCTTAATGTCTCCTAGTTTTAATTTTTCATAACCTCTCAAGGATGCTTAACCTATCAGTTGTCTAGTGTTGCTAGAAATTGTTTTGGGAAAGGCATTGGATGATAAAAAGATGAATCACTTCATAGTGTATCAAATGGGGACAATTATGGCCCCACAAGGGGGCTTATCACAGTATTTTTGAATTTTCAACATCATAATGCACCTTCAGTAAGATTGTTCAAGTCTATTATTTTTACATGAGTGATTGGGGCACAGAGATATTACATGATTTTTTCCCACTCACATCTAATTAATAGAGACATAAATAGAACCCAGATTTATTAACCCTTTCTTTGTCTAGAATAGAGTTTCCCAAAATCTATTCCATTTGACACAAGTCTTTCAATACATTCTGGGTGGAGGTGGGAACATGAGAAGGAGGATTCTGAGTTCAAATAAGTTTGGGGAATGCGGCCCTGTGGAGGCGGACCATAGGCACATTGAAGACTGTGAGAAGTCCTGAAGTATAGAGTGATTATCAGCTTTTTTAAAAGTTTCTCAAATACATCAAATCATAATGATGAGATGATACCAATAATAGTGGTTTTCATATATTGAATCCTCCCCATGTATAATAGGCACTACTGTAAGTCCTCATACATACTGACATGCTTAATCCTCATGAAAACACTGTGAAAGTTTTCATCATCCCCAGTTTTTGAGGGGGAGGGGAAAATCAAGGCACTGAACAATAAAGTAATTTTCTCAAACTTATACAACTAGTATGGGACAGAGCTGGGATTTCAACTGAAACAGTTTACTTCTAAGCCTGTGCTTAGACACATTTCTAAATAAGTATCGTTAGTTTATCACAGAAACTTTTTTGCATGAAATGCCTCTTAAAATTCTGTAGAACCAAACTTCTTTAAGAGCATATGTCTTAATCTGTCCATTTGCTATAACAAGGTTCTACAGACTGGATAGCTTATAAACAACATAAATTTATTATACTTCTTGAGGTTGGAAAGTCCAAGATCAAGATACCAGCATGATAGCCTTTTAAGCCCTTTTCTTGGTTTATAGCTGGCACCTTCTTGCTGTGCCCTCTCATGGTAGAAAGGGCAGGATATCTCTCTGAAGCCTCTTTCATAAAGACACTAATCCCATTCATCTAATCCTCATCATCTGATTACCTCTGAAAGGCTCCACTTTCTAAAACCATCACTTTGGACATTAGAATTTCAATATATAAATTTTGGAGAGACACGGACATTCAGACCATAGCAACCTATGTTAGGAAATATTGCTCTAGAAATTGTTTCCAGTATGCTCAGTGAAATAGGGTTAGATAAAATATAGAGCTTCTGAATAGCAGAGCTGGAATGGACTTTAGAGATTATTTCACTTGGCAGAAGAGAAATCTGGGGCAGGAAGTGGAGTCTCTGGTTCCAGGTACATGGCAGCTTCTGATTCCTAATTTAATGGTATTTGTTTACTAGAAATCTTTAGACAATGGAATAAAAAATGTTTATGCTTCTTCCCTGAAGAATTTGAGGGCCATATACATTATCCCTGCTCCTCTCTGAGCTTATAGAAGGTGACAACAAGACACAAGGGGTACAGGAGCAGCTTGGTACCTGGGAGGAAAAAGCAGCCATTTGTACAAGGTGATGTGAGGACCTGATTCCTAGTGTTTCTGGTTTAGAGTAAGCACTAAGCACATTTTTGTTGAATAAATAAATATTAATAACCTTATAGTATTTTATGGTTTTCAGAACACTTTCATCGTCAATTTTTAGTGATATGATAGGAGAGACAGATCAGAAAGGCACAGACAGTAGACCATGGGACTGGAGAGATGAAGTGCAGCAGTGGCTGATAGTTGTGGAGGTTAAGAGAAGAGTCCTAGAGTTATTAAAATAAAATTGGTTATTTGGGGCCTGGCCATAGTAACCAGCTTGTTTAATCTTCATTTTATTTTAATTTATTGAAAAGAAACCTCCAAACTCCTACAAAGAGAAAAGAAAATTCTTAAGGGACTTTCTTAAGTATCATGGGCTTTTTAAATTGGTTTCCATCCATCAATGAAGATAATTTGCTTTAATAAGTATCCAAGAGAAGCAAGACTGTAAAGTAACTGTCTCTAAACGAGTTTCATATTATTTCTTCTGGTCAAAATTCATTAAAATTTGAAAGCTCACTACCCCATTAAATGTTGGGGTTTTAAAACCTTGATACTTGAAAGAGGATCTCTTTTTGCATTGTTGGTGGCAATGCAAGCTGGTGCAGCCACTCTGGAAAACAGTATTAAGGTTCCTCAAAAAACTAAAAATAGAACTACTGTATGACCCAGCAATTGCACTACTAGGCATTTATCCACGGGATACAGGTGTGCTATTTCGAAGGGACACATGAACCCCCATGTTTATAGCAGTACTATCAACAATAGCCAAAGTATGGAAAGAGCTCAAATGTCCATCGATGGATGAATGGATAAAGAAAATGTGGTATATATATACAACGCAGTATTACTCGGCAGTCAAAAAGAATGAAATCTTGCCATTTGCAACTATGTGGATGGAACTAGAGGGTATTATGATAAGTGAAATTAGTCAGAGAAAGACAAAATCATATGACTTCACTCATATGAGGACTTTAAGAGACAAAACAGATGGACATAGGGAAGGGAAACAAAAATAATATAAAAACAGGGAGGGGACAAAACAGAAGAGACTCATAAATATGGAGAACAAACTGAGGGTTGCTAGAGGGGTTGTGGAAGGGGAGGTGGACTAAATGGGTAAGGGGCATTAAGGAATCTACTCCTGAAATCATTGTTGCACTATATGCTAACTAATTTGGATGTAAATTAAAAAAAAATAAAAAAAATAAATTAAAAAAAAACTCTATCCTTTATTCAGAGTGATTGGAAGTCATATTTTACATTTCATATTTTCCAGCTGGGGAACTGAGGCCATGATGGGATTGGTAGTGTTAGTTCCGCTATTCCAGTTGTTAAGGCCACACATAGGCTTAATGAGTGGCTCAGGCTGTGGATTGCCATTATATATAGATTTGCTTTTTATTGTTCACAATTCAGGTTGGGGGTGAAGTAAATGGTACATTCCCTCTATAAGGCCCATTGAGAGACCGAAAATTTATTTTTCTGCTTCTCAACTCTAGCTTCAGGAGGATGTGGGGCAGGGTCTATGTCAATTCTCTTCACCATTATATCACCAATGTATAGCACAGGGGCTGCAATACAATATGTGCTCAGTAAATGTTGAATAAATAAATGTTATGTAATGAAAGGTAGGTGAAATATAGGTAGAAATTGTGTACCTCTTTGTAGTCTACTCAAAGTAGTCAATGCTTGTTGATAATGTTTGTCATAATAATTGGGTCTAATTTGCAGAATATCACGCATAGAAGCTAATTAGCTGCTGTTTAGGTTTTGTGACTGCTGTTTGGATAGGAGGCACATTTGGATGGTAGAAATGATAGTTTTCCTAACCATAGTCTCTAAGTGGCAATACATATTAGATCAATGAATGTCTGTTGGAGTAGAAGGAAAGTTATATCCTACATTTGGATTTCCAAAACAGCTGGTATTAATCACCCTCCTTGGCTGCCACCATCGTACAGATGAGGAAACCACAGGGTCAGTGACCACAAGCACCCAACTTGTTAATGGTACAGGTGCAACTCTAAGGAAATCAGTTTCCCAGTTGAGTGTTCTTGTCACCACCCCTCACTATTACCACTAATCAACAATGGGAGGATTTGTTTTGGAGCTGCAACTTGACTTTAGTGCTGGAAAATATCTTAGGGATTCTGTAAAATTTGTTAACCATTGACTAACTTACACATAATGCCAGGGTCAACTGCATTTGAGAAAGTCCTTACCAAGTGTGAATTTATTAACTTTGTTCCTAATCTAAAAAATATTAGAGGGGATATATGATATTACCAGATCTATACCTCCCACTTCTCATGTAACAGACATTGTAGAGGATATTGGAAAATGTAGAGAAACATTCCATGCTTTTCAGCAGCTTGAAATTTAATACTGGAGGTAACATGAAATTGCCTGACACCTTCAGAGAACAACACACTCTAGTACAGAAATGTTGGAAGTGTGGCACAGTGCTAGAGTTCAGAGCAGGGAGGGATCATTAATTAAACTTCTGATGACAAGATAGGGACTTTTGAGAGCAGACTTCAGCACTCTCTTTTTGCTGCAACCTCACTCATTTTCTGTCCATACCCCCTTTCAACAAGTTTGGTGGTGGTGGTGGCTAATTAGATAAATAAGGCTCCTATGTCAACCACTGACTCATTTTCTTGATTTCCTACCCAGTGACTCCTCAGGGGGGGAGACAGGTGATGAGATTCATAATGTGATATGTATTTGAATGCTTACATATTGGGGATAGCGATTTTTGTATAGGATATTATGGAAATAGGCAAGCTTACTTTGAGAACAGTTGTTTTTTTTTTTTAAAGCAAGCTATGTTTTGATGTGTGTGAAGGGATTTTATGTTGTCCTTGGTATAAAAATTGTATGTTTTCATAAGTATGTGTCAATTTGCAATTAGTATTTCCATAAGGGAATATGTGGATGGAAGTGTTGGTAGTACTAAAGATTTCCCCAGTGATAAGAATTAATGCATATTTTCCCATATAGTTCAAAATAGGCAAAGGATACTTGAAACAGATGCTTTTACTTGAGTTAAAGAGTAGTTTCTGTGTAACTGTGTTCCCTTTCCTCTTTTCTTTCTTTATTTAGTATATCCCATATGAGAACTTTCTGGCTCTACCATAGAGCCATTTATTTAAAAACAAATAATACAATGTTTTATCAGCTTTATGTGCACAATATAGTGATTCAACAATTCTATATATTACCCTGTGCTCATTGCAACAAGTTCACTCCTTAATCCCCATCACCTATTCCACCCCTCCACCCACCAACTTCCCCCCGGTAAACCATCAGTTCTCGTCTGTTTCTTGCTTTCTCTCTCTCTCTTCCCTTTGCTTGTTTGTTTTGTTTCTTAAATTCCATATATATATGAAATCATATGGTATCTGTCTTTCTCTAACTTATTTCACTTAGCATTATACTCTCCACCCTTGCCATTGCAAATGGCAATATTTCATTCTTTTTTTATGGCTAAATAATATTCCAATGTGTGTGTGTGTGTGTGTGTGTGTGTGTGTGTGTATACACCACCTCTTCTGTATCCATTCATCAATTGACGGACACTTGAGCTGTTTCCATAATTTGGCTATTGTAAATAATGCTGCCATAAGCATAGGGGTGCGTGTATCCCTTTGAATTAATGTTTTTGTATTCTTTGAGTAAGTACCCAGTAGTGTGATTGCTGGGTCATAGGGTAGTTCTATTTTTAACTTTTTGAGGAAGCTCCATACTGATTTCCACAGAGGCTACACCAGTTTGCATTCCCAACAAGAGTGCATGAATGTCCCTTTTTTTTAAAGAATTTTTTTTTCAATGTTTATTTATTTTTGGGACAGAGAGAGACAGAGCAAGAACGGGGGAGGGGCAGAGAGAGAGGGAGACACAGAATCGGAAACAGGCTCCAGGCTCTGAGCCATCAGCCCAGAGCCTGACGCGGGGCTCGAACTCACGGACCGCGAGATCGTGACCTGGCTGAAGTCGGAAGCTTAACCAACTGCACCACACAGGCGCCCCTGAATGTCCCTTTCATCCCACATCCTCATCAAGCCATTTCTTTATGGACCTCCAGATGTTGCTGGATGTGAGATAGTTTAGAGACTTGATGCAAATACGACCTTTATTTTCCCAGTAGCCCTTCTTTCCAAATGAACCTACCTCTTAGGAAAGTGTAAAGTGGTTTGTGGAAGGGGATTTGGGAATGAGATTCCCTTCTTTGGAGTAAAATGTTTCAGCATTCTGACCTTGAGCATGGTGAATAGAGGAGAAAAAATGCATGCTCCTTTGTGCCTTCCAAAGATTTACATCAGGGATGCATAGCAAATATTCTGAGCTGATGTAATTGGGTTAAAAAAAAAAAAAGGTTTGTTTTGACCCGGAACTAGATAGGTCACTTCACAGCAAGTCAACTCTAAGGAAAGATCCAGTTTCAGCAGCTTCATTGCTGAGCAGAGCTGAGAAGAAACTATTTGTTTCCAGAGAGGAAAACAAAACAAAACTTCAAAGCAAGACCTCTTTCTTCCTCATTTTTACTCGAAGGTTGTATTTTCTTCTCCAGTAAATCTTAACTTCTCAAAATCTGAAGCTATTATTGTGTGTTTCTTTCTCTTTCACAAGGTACAAATCTTAGCAATAAAAAGTGATGGATTGGATTATTAGAAAAGGGAACAACTGTGGCTTTTTAGAGCCCTACCATGAGGAGCTGTTTTGCCATTTGGATCTCTCCAGAAGTGCAAATTCTTTTTGTGAACCATTAGGTGATGGGGGTATGTATAACTTTGTCTGCTACAAAATTACTCTGGTTATACTGGGACTCAGGCACACTTCTGCTCTTGCTGTTGAGACTTAGCAGTCTGTATGAATAGTTTGTGTGAACAAATTACTCTTGTTTTTATGGAACCTGCTAGAACCTTGTCCTTCCTAACAAAGAGAGGATGTCATCTTCAGGGTTCTCACTGACTTAAAAGGGAAAGTAGTATTAACACAGATAACAATTTGAAGTTCCTATGGTAGTTTCAAAACCCAGGCAGATATTCCCAACAAAAAAGGCTAATGAAGAAGTTGGCCTTGTATGAGAACCATGCTGGTGAAGATATTTGACTGAATCCCTACTTTTCTCCCTATGTTGCTGACCTCAGCTAGAGATCTCACTTTCACTAGAATAAGACTAATTCTTGTGGCATTTGCAAGGAGGACACCAGGCTGAGAATTAGGGGACCTAGTTTCTAATTCCATCTTTGACATTAATGATTGAATAACATTAAGAAACTAATTTCACTTTCTTGGTTTTATTCCCTATCTATGGGATGAAGGTAACAATACCTGCTCTAGCTATTGCACAGGGATGTTGTAAGAATGCATCAAGACAATGGGTATCCTAGAACCCTTTGAAAGATGTAAACAAAAGTGATATTTAAACTAAAGGTATTTTGGTGCAATTATTATTGTTTAATATTTTTATGGCTCTTTAGTAACAAGGTCTTTGGTGCCTTTGCTTTGAGAAAAGAGACAATTGATGTGAGGTCCTACCATTGATGTTATGGAGAATAATAAATAATAATACAAACAGTGGGGAGGGGGTGTCTGGAGAGACATAAAATCTTTCTGGAAAGCCTGAGTAGCTAGAGGAAACAGGAACATTTATGGTCTGGCCCAAAGAAAAAGAAAGCTAATGGGGCCCTGATCTATACATTGTGCAGCAAGGAGATGAAAAGTACTCCTGTGTTTCAGTGAAAAAGTTTTCTATCAGAACTCAGTAATAATGACTCCTCCTTCCCTATCCTAAGCAGAAAGACAGAACAGGGGGAAGAAATCCTCACAGAGGTGGCCAGTAAAGCCAGGAATGTAAAAGTTTGAGAGAAGAAGGTATTTCTTCCCATTTCTTCTCTCCCCTACAGATATTTAAAATCTCTTATTTCTTCATAAAAGCCAAATTCTACTGCCTATGTTGTAATTATCTCTTCAACCCCCAAAGTAATATTTGCTAGAACAGAATTACAATATGTCCAGAGGAGTTTGTACTCTGTGATTTGGTACAAGCAATTTAACCTATGTGATAAAGGGAGATAGCTAACTTGTGAGAGCTCTGCCTCCTTTTATCCTCCCCTGTACCACTGAAAGAATGCTTGGAACAATAAGGGCAATATTTCCCAAAGTGTGTTCTGTGCAATATTAATCTCTGTAGGTGTTGTTTGTTTTGATTTTTGTTTTCAGAAAAGGGGTTACATGGTCAGATACATTGAGAAAAGATTCATAATGTGGTTTCCTCTAGGAAATTTGCCATGCATATTATGCATGGGAGCTTATAAATATAATGTCACTCAAATGAGTGCCCATAATTGTTTAACTGTCTTCAATCTCATTAGAGCCCTATCCATTACTTTATCATTGCTCTAGAGAGGCAGCTTAAAGCCTCCTTTCATGGACATAATGGAAACACCTGCATGCCTCTAGACAAAGCTGGCTACTACTCAAGAAAGATGACATCCATTTAATTACACCTTACTTTTATTACACATTTGTTATGTGTCAGGCATATTCTAAGTGTTTTACAGGGATTAATTCATTTAATCTTCATGACAACCATATCAAATAGGTATTATTATTATCCTCATTTTGCAGATGAGAGCATGGAGTTTCAAAGAGGATAATTACTTGCTCAAGATTACACAGCTGGTAACTTAGGTCTCAAATGCAGATCTGTATGACCACAGAGAATGTACTAATAATCACTATATTATACTAGTCTTGGTGCACCTGGATTAGTCTTCCCCAACCAGAATCTTGCCATTGTTTTGAGTATATTCCTACCATCCTCCTAGCTCTGCTACTCTGTTCTGTCTAGTTCATTCATTCTCCAGCTTCAGTGAGCACCAGAATACCCTAGAAGTCTTGTGAAAAGATAGATTTCTAGGTCCCATCCCTAGAGCTTCTGCCTTAAGTGGCAGGGTGGGGGGTGGGGGTTGTGAAGCTGAGAATTTCTACTCCTGACATATCCCCAGGTGCTGGTCCAAAGTCCACACTGAGAACCATTTATGTACTATAATCACTACTTTGACCAATTTTTTTATAAGCTGGTTTTCTCTTGAACAAGACTGCTTTTCAGTGTTAAAACAGAACCAAATATTTCTACTTTGCTCCATTTAAAACATTATCTAAACATGCACATCTCCAAGTTATTTTTGTAAAGTAGCTTCACCATACTACATGATTCTTGAGCAGAAGTAGTTTGGCACACAGATGTGATTATAGGAGTTTATCTCCAAGTAATTCCCTCAATGGTTTGCAGCCCATCATTAGTATCATCACCTATACACTTTATGTGACATTTAACTTGGTTAAAGAAATGATAAGTTGAAGCATATTCACTATAAGAATATTTAATGAGAGGTGATTTTGCTTGGGGATTAAGTGCATGCATAGACTTTGTAATTAGACCTGGGTTTTAATCTCAAGGTTACTACTTATCTATTGTGTAACTGTACTCAAATGATGCAACTTTTCTGACATCTATTTCTTACTTGTATAATGGGGGATGATTATAGAATTAAATTTATGGTGGAATAAATAAGATTATATATATGTAGCATGTTCTGCCATGCCAGGCATAAAGTAAAATCAATGACCAGTGCCTAGTTTATGTTAGTGGTTACCAACCTCTAATCTTCAGACCTCTGGTCTGTCAAAAAGTTGTTGCAAGGGATCCTGGACACTGTGTGCACACTGGTGTCTGCAGATGACATTATTAAGAAATAGCACATATATGTACAATTATTTTCCAACCTATGTAGATGCTGATTTAATTAGATATTACTGAATTTGTTAATATATTAACAAATTACTTATAGATATTACTGAATTTGTTGAAAAATTATGTCATTATGTGGTATTTATATTTTCATCAGCAGATATTAAAAGATCAACATTTTTTTTACATTTAAAAAGAATCCTCATAAAAGAAGGAAAAACAAAAAAAACCCCTTAAATATAGAGAACAAACTGATGGTTACCAGAGGGGAGGTGGTTGGGGGGATGGGTGAAATAGGTGATGATGACTAACGAGTGAACTTATGATTAGCACCAGGTGTTGTATGTAATTGTTGAAGCACTATATTGTGAACCTGAAACTAATATAGCACTGTATGTTAACTACACTGGAATTAAAAAAAAAAAAAAAGAGAACCACAGGGGTACCTGAGTGGCTCAGTTGGTTAAGCTCTCACTCTGGATTTCAGCTCAGATCATGATCTCATGGTTCATGAGATCGAGCCCCACTTAGGGCTCTGCACTGAGCGCATGGAGCCTGTTTGGGATTGTCTCTGTTCTCACTCTCTGCCCTTCCCACTCTCTGCCCTTCCCCCTGCTCACTTTCTCTCTCTTTCTAAAAATAATAAATATTTTTAAAAGATAACTGTAGTAAAACTAGTTCATTTAGAAATTCAAAAAAAATAAGTTACAGAGAGGGAAGGAGGCAAACCATAAGAGACTCTTAAAAACTGAGAATAAACTGGGGGTTGGTGGGGGGTGGGATGGAGGGGAAAGTGGGTGATGGGTATTGAGGAGGACACCTGTTGGGATGAGCACTGGGTGTTGTATGGAAACCAATTTGATGATAAATTTTACATTAAAAAAAAATAAAATCATGTTTATAAAAAAATAATCCTCATAGTTTAAAAGGTTATAGAGCAATGGTTTATCTGAGTAATTTATTAATCCACTATTTTCTAGCAAAGAGCAGGCCTCTGAAAGAGGGGAGCCCAGATCAGTTTTGATAAGCAGAGGAGACTGAGGAAGTTATAGGGCATGGGGTATTGCTTTAGGAAGGCATGATTTGACAGCTGCTGTAATGGGGCAATGAGAAAACTAAGGGCTAATGTGAGGATGTCAGGAAGGAAGATGGGCAACAGTAGCTTTTGCCAAAAAACTCAGAGAATCTACTGACAAGATAATATGGTCTTAAATAACTGTGTATCTCAAGTGAATAACGATCTGCACCAGTGGTATATCTAGTTTTCCAGAAGGACTATGGAAATTTATTAGGATAGCAGAATCTCCCTGTGGGATTTATATGCCTAGTGCAGGAAAAATCACTGTTTCTTTATTCTAATTATATTGTCCAGTCAAATCTCTCCAGAATGACCAGCAAGCAGCCCCTTGAAATAGGAAAGAATTGGTAGCAGGAGTGAAATTCATAGTTGTTTTGATAAGGGCCCTTATCACTATTTAGACTGTGTGAAAATATTGCTGAATAAGGTGCTAAGCAAATTCAAGTTGTCATTAAGAGGACTAGTTTATATCATCAAATTATATTCATTATTCAGATAAACGTCCCATGCTCTCTTAATAGTTTGCTTTCTCATCAACTTGAGCATTCTGTTGGGTTTTTTTTTTTTTTGTTTTTTGTTTTTATGTAAGAGGAAGAGGGCAGGTGGTGCTCATAACATCTTGCTAGAATTTCATAGATGCCATAAATATTTGTAAATCAGGATAGAGTTATATGTATTACCTAGTCTAAATGTGCAAGCTTAAGTTTTCATTCATTATTTGACATGGTTTGGTCATGGTAACTGTTGTGATTTGGTAGCAGTTCAGGTTGATTCAGAGACAAAAGGAACAATTCTGTTTTATGTTTCTATTTCTAGGAATAGCTGAATTCAGTTTCATGTATAATTGGTATTCAAAACACAGCTATTCAACCCTTTTTTTAAATATGAAATTTATTGTCAAATTGATTTCCATACAACACCCAGTGCTCATCCCAAAAGATGCCCTCCTCAATGCCCATTGCCCACCCTCCCCTCCTTCCCACCCTCCCAACAACCCTCAGTTTATTCTGTTTTTTAAGAGTCTCTTATGGTTTGCCTTCTTCCCTCTCTGTAACTTTTTTTCCCCTTTCCCTCCCCCATGGTCTTCTGTTAAGTTTCTCAGGATCCACATAAGAGTGAAAACATATGGTATCTGTCTTTCTCTGTATGACTTATTTCACTCCATGTTTTCATTTTCATTTCCACCCACTCATATATAGGCCATTTAAAAATGTGTCTCTATAGCCATTTTTAAGAAAGTGTCTCCATAAGTCACTCAGAGAAAGACAAATAGCATATGATTTCACTCATATGTGTAATTTAAGATACAAAACAAATGAGAAAATGGAAAAAAAGGAGAAGGAAGGCAAACCAAGAAATGGTCTTTTAGCTGTAGAGAACAAACTGCGGCTTATCAGAAGGGAGGTGGGTGAAGGGATGGGTGACATAGGTGATGGGGATTAAGAAGTGCACTTACCCTGATGAGCACCACGTGTCAGTGGAAGTGCTGAGTCACTGTCTCATACACCTGAAACTAATATTATGCTGTACGACAACCAACTAGAATCAAAACAAAAGCTTAAAAAATTGTGTCTTCAGATATTCCTTCCAATACATTTTAAAACCAATATTTGCTCTCAAATACCTTTCCCCTGCAATCTGGAACACTCCTGAATTGCTTTCCACTCCTACCAACCTCTCCTATCATCCTTTAATGAGGGGTCAGAAAATTCAAATTCATATGAACATCACCTAAGGAAATAGCATCAGAAAAATAAATTGACTTCTAAAGAAAAGTTATATCATGTATTATGAAGCTGGATTTTAAAAAAATGGGGCACCTGGTTGCTCAGTCAGTTAAGTGCCAGACTCTTGATTTTGGCTCAGATCATGATCCCATGGCTTCTGAGTTTGTGCCCCACATCAGGCTCTGTGCTGACAATGCCGAGCCTGCTGGGATTCTCTCTCTCTCTCCTCTCTCTGCCCCTCGCCCACTCATGCACACACGCACTCTCTCTCTCTCTCTCAAAATAAATAAATGAATAAACTTAAAAAAATAAATAAAGCTGGATAGGACATATTTCTACTTTACCTATTATTTTGTGGTTAATATTTCTACTGTTAATACAATTTATACATTTTTTATGACTATAATCTACCCACGTAAAAATTTTCATTTTTGTGCATGCCTACACAATTTTAAATGCTTCCGCCATTGTATGCACAGTTTTATGTTTTGGTTTTTCATTTAACACATAAATATTTTTTCGTGTTTGTCCATAGTATTCATGATTACAATTTCTTTTTTTAAATTTTATTATTAATTTTAATTTACATCCAAATTAGTTAGCATATAGTGCAACAATGATTTCAGGAGTAGATTCCTTAATGCCCCTTACCCATTTAGCCCATCCCTCCTCCCACAACCCAGAGACTCTTGATTCTAATTTTTAATGGCAGCTTGATATTGCATCTTGTTGATCTAACATAATTTACTTAGCCATTCTCCTTATCTGTTGTGTTTTGGTTATCTCTTATATTACTTATCCATATTCTATTAAAGTAGCTAAGAAGTTTGACTTTACAATCACTGTCCTCTTTGATATCAATCCCTAGATGTTTCTGCTTGACTATCCCACATCTTCCATTTCTACTTGGGTTGGCCTGGACTCTGCCATGTAAAGGTTGGTCACCCAGTGAAAAATGTTTACATATACTATAAGGTTGCAAGGGGACATCTACAGTGCAGCAAGCTCCTTCTTTGGTGTTTCACATTAACTCATTTATTCTTTTAAGTATGTTTATAAGACAGTCTAAAATTATTTACACTTGGGACGAATGAGAATGATGAATGGGTAAGGAGAGTTGCCTACTGGTGGGGAGGAAGAAAGGAGATAATAATGGAGGTGATGCATTTATTAAACATATAACAAGCTGTACTCCCAGGATTGTAAGAATATTTGGATATATTCCTATTCTTCTCCCATCCTAGGTTTGACATTTGTTCTGCACCAACTCCTCTGTCTGAGCTATAAAGCTCCTCCTGGGCACAATATGTTAATTTCCAAATATTTCCTGCATAAGTGAATAAGGCCATTTTTATACTCATACTTACTGGTGCTTCAGTTACAAGCTATCTTGTAAAATGCAAAAAAAAAATACTGAGATGAGGGGCACTTTTAAGATCTTCTCTACCAGGCCCTCTTTGAATAGGTGCCAGCTTCTCACCACTTGGGGTTCTCAATTGTGTAGTAGAGGCTAAAATGTGTCTGGATAAGAATATAATTTCCCACTCTTGAAGTCAACATTGAAATATTTCCCTCTGCTCATCCTGTTTTTTCTTGTCTCCCAGTTTGTAAGAAATGTAATTTTCCATCCCATTTGAACATTACATTACTCTCTTTCCCTAGGCTAACCAGCCTCAAGACTTCTTCAGCATACTGCTAAAGAATGGTATTACACTTTATCCATACTTTGTAATTTTATCAGAATGCCTGATACTTTTTTGAAAGTGTGGATACCCAAACTGATTGGTCCATCATTGTCCTGATCAACAATTTTCAGGAATGACTACCTAGACCTAGCTTTGAGATCCTTGTGAACTTAGTCATTAAAAACGGTGTTGAACTATGTAAAGAGGTGCTACTGTGTGGGCATCTGATAACCTTACTATACCAATGTAATTCATCATTTGTGGCACAGATGAGGTTTAAAGACTTTTTGATAGCCATGACATAAAAAATCAAAAAGAGAGAGTGAATAAACCTTACTTTATAGGAGATTCTGGTGATGAGTAGTGAATTTAATAAATGTTGAAGATTATGAATTTATTAAATGTTTAAGACTATTCTGCTCTTCACTCTTTACAACAAGCCAGAAAGTACTCATTAATCAACCACTCTAAGACCATGTGCAATGCACTGTGGGAGATATGGTGACCTATAAAACTGGTTTTCCTTCCTTCAAGCTGAAATTCTACTTGGGCTGACAAGACATGAAATATTAGCTAACAAAGGGCCTTCTTGGGGAAAATGGCGGCGTAGGAGGACCCTGGGTTCACCATGTATCCTGCTGATCACTTAGATTCCACCTACACCTGCCTAAATAAACCAGAAAACCGCCAGAAGACAAGCAGAATGGTGTCTCCAGAGCCAAGCGCAGAGGAGAGGCCCACGGAAGAGGGTAGGAAGGGCAGCAAGGCGGTGCCCGCTCACGGACTGGCAGGAGGGAGCCGGGGTGGAGAGGCGGCCTGCCGACCAAGCAGAGCCCCTGAGTCTGGCTGGCAAAAGCGGAGGGGCTGGACTGAGTGTGTTCCGACAGCAAGCGGGACTTGACATCTGGAAGGTTATAAGCTAACAGTTCTGCTCAGAGAACGGGAGGGCTGGAGGACAACGGGAGGGAGAGTTGTTGAGCCACGGACCACAGAGCTCAGCTTGGCAGGGAACAAAGGCGCTCGCCAGCGTCATCTCCCTCGCCCATCCCCCAGCCAAAATCCCAAAGGGAACCAGTTCCTGCCAGGGAACTTGCTTGCACTGCACAAACACCCAAGGCTGTGCTTCAGCGGATCCATCCCTCCGGTGGGTCTGACTCCCTCATGGTGCCTCAGGCCCCCTCCCAAAGTGGATCTCCAAAGGAAAAGCAAGCTGAGCCTGCCCCTCCCGCCCCTGTGCAACTTGCCAATCCACCCCAGCTAATACACCAGATCCCCAGCACCACAAGACTGGCAGTGTGCAAGTAGCCAAGACAGGCCATCCCACCCCACAGTGAATCCCTCCCCTAGGAGAGGGGAAGAGAAGGCACACACCAGTCTGACTGTGGCCCCAGCGGTGGGCTGGGGGCAGACATCAGGTCTGACTGCGGCCCCGCCCACCAACCCAAGGTATTCAAGACAGCACAGAGGGGGGTGCCCCGCAGTCCATAACCACTCCAGGGACTATCCAAAATGACGCAACGGAAGAATTCCCCTCAGAAAAACGTCCAGGAAATGACAACAGATAACGAACTGATCAAAAATGATTTAAACAATATAACAGAAAGTGAATTTAGAATAATAGTCATAAAATTAATCGCTGGGCTTGAAAACAGTATAAAGGACAGCAGAGAATCTATTGCTACAGAGATCAAGGGACTAAGGAACAGCCAGGAGGAGCTAAAAAATGCTATAAATGAACTGCAAAATAAAATGGAGATGACCACGGCTTGGATTGAAGAGACAGAGGAAAGAATAGGTGAACTAGAAGATAAAATTATGGAAAAGAAGAAGCTGAGAAAAAGAGAGATAAAAAAAAATCCAGGAGTATGAGGGGAAAATTTGAGAACTAAGTGATGCACTAAAGAGAAATAATATACGCATAATTCATATTCCAGAGGAGGAAAAGAGAGGGAAAGGTGCTGAAGGTGTACTTGAAGAAATAATAGCTGAGAACTTCCCTGATCTGGGGAAGGAAAAAGGCATTGAAATCCAAGAGGCACAGAGAACTCCCTTCAGCCGTAACTTGAATCGATCTTCTGCACGACATATCATAGTGAAATTGGAAAAATACAAGGATAAAGAGAAAATTCTGAAAGCAGCTAGAGATAAACGTGCTCTAACATATAAAGGGAGACCTATAACACTCATGACCGATCTCTCTACCAAAACTTGGCAGGCCAGAAAGGAATGGCAGGAGATCTTCAATGTGATGAACAGAAAAAATATGCAGCCGAGAATCCTTTACCCAGCAAGTCTGTCATTTAGAATAGAAGGAGAGATAAAGGTCTTCCCAAACAAACAAAAACTGAAGGAATTTGTCACCACTAAACCAGCCCTACAAGAGATCCTAAGGGGGATCCTGTGAGACAAAGTACCAGAGACATCACTACAAGCATGAAACCTACCGGCATCACAATGAGTCTAAACCCATATCTTTGTATAATAACACTGAATGTAAGTGGACTAAATGCACCAACCAAAAGACATAGGGTATCAGAATGGATAAAAAAACAAGACCCATCTATTTGCTGTCTACAAGAGACTCATTTTAGACCTGAGGACACCTTCAGATTGAGAGTGAGGGGATGGAGAACTATTTATCATGCCACTGGAAGTCAAAAGAAAGCTGGAATAGCCATACTTATATCAGACAAACTAGACTTTAAAGGCTGTAACAAGAGATGAAGAAGGGCATTATATAATAATTACAAGGTCTAATCATCAGGAAGAGCTAACAAGTATAAATGTCTATGCACCAAATACAGGAGCCCCCAAATATATAAAACAATTACTCACAAACATAAGCAACCTTATTGATAAGAATGTGGTAATTGCAGGGGACTTTAACACTCCACTTACAGAAATGGAGAGATCATCTAGACACTCCGTCAATAAAGAACCAAGGGCACTGAATAATACATTGGATCAGATGGACTTGACAGATATATTTAGAACGCTGCATCCCAAAGCAACAGAATATATACTTTCTTCTTGAGTGCACATGGAACATTCTCCAAGATAGATCACATACTGGGTCACAAAAGAGCCCTTCATAAGTATACAAGAATTGAAATCATACCATGTATACTTTCAGACCACAATGCTATGAAGCTTGAAATCAACCACAGGAATAAGTCTGGAAAACCTCCAAAAGCACAGAGGTTAAAGAACACCCTACTAAGGAATGAATGGGTCAACCAGGTAATTAGAGAACAAATTAAGAAATATATGGAAACAAATGAATATGAAAATACAATAATCCAAATGCTTTGGGACGCAGCGAAGGCAGTCCTGAGAGGAAAATTCATTGCAATCCAGGCTTATCTGAAGAAACAAGAAAAATTCCACATACAAAATCTAACAGCACACCTAAAGGAAATAGAAGCAGAACAGCAAAGACACCCCAAACCTAGCAGCAGAAGAAAAAAAAATAAAGATCACAGCAGAAATAAACAATATAGAATTTAAATAAAACTGTAGAGCAGACCAATGAAACCAAGATTTGGTTTTTTGAAAAAAAAAACAAAATTGACAAACCTCTAGCCAGGCTTCTCAAAAAGAAAAGGGAGATGACCCAAATAGATAAAATCATGAAAGAAAATGGAATTATTACAACCAATCCCTCAGAGATACAAGCAATTATCAGGGAATACTATGAAAAATTATATGCCACCAAACTGGACAACCTGAAAGAAATGGACAAATTCCTAAACACCCACACACTTCCAAAACTCAATCAGGAGGAAATAGAACGCTTGAACAGACCCATAACCAGCGAAGAAATTGAATCAGTCATCAAAAATCTCCCAACAAATAAGAGTTCAGGACCAGATGGCTTCCCAGGGGAGTTCTACCAGACATTTAAAGCAGAGAAAATACCTATCCTTCTCAAGCTATTCCAAAAATAGAAAGGGAAGGAAAACTTCCATACTCATTCTATGAAGCCAGTATTACTTTGATTCTGAAACCAGACAAAGACCCAGTAAAAAAAGAACTACAGGCCAATATCCCTGACGAATATGGATGCAAAAATTCTCAATAAGATACCAGCAAATCGAATTCAACAGCATATAAAAAGAATTATTCACCATGATCAAGGGGGATTCATTCCTGGAATGCAGGGCTCGTTCAACATTTGCAAATCAATCAACGTGATACATCACATTAATAAAAGAAAAGATAAGAACCATATGATCCTGTCAATCGATGCAGAAAAGGCCTTTGACAAAATTCAGCAACATTTCTTAATAAAAACTCTCGAGAAAGTTGGGATAGAAGGAACATACTTAAAGATCATAAAAGCCATTTATGAAAAGCCCACAGCTAACATCATCCTCAATGGGGAAAAACTGAGAGCTTTTTCCCTGAGATCAGGAACACGACAGGGATGTCCCCTCTCACTGCTGTTGTTTAACATAGTGTTGGAAGTTCTAGCATCAGCAATCAGACAACACAAGGAAATCAAAGGCATCAAAATTGGCAAGGATGAAGTCAAGCTTTCACTTTTTGCAGATGACATGATATTATATATGGAAAATCCGATAGACTCCACCAGAAGTTTGCTAGAACTGATACATGAATTCAGCAAAGTTGCAGGATACAAAATCAATGTACAGAAATCAGTTGCATTCTTATACACTAACAATGAAGCAACAGAAAGACAAATAAAGAAACTGATCCCATTCACAATTGCACCAAGAAGCATAAAATACCTAGGAATAAATCTAACCAAAGATGTAAAGGATCTGTATGCTGAAAACTATAGAAAGCTTATGAAGGAAATTGAAGAAGATATAAAGAAATGGAAAAACATTCCGTGCTCATAGATTGGAAGAATAAATATTGTTAAAATGTCAATACTACCCAAAGGTATCTACACATTCAATGCAACCCCAATCAAAACTGCACCAGCAGTCTTCTCGAAGCTAGAACAAGCAATCCTAAAATTCATATGGACCACAAAAGGCCCCGAATAGTCAAAGTAATTTTGAAGAAGAAGATCAAAGCGGGAGGCATCACAATCCCAGACTTTAGCCTCTACTACAAAGCTGTCATCATGAAGACAGCATGGTATTGGCACAAAAACAGACCCATAGACCAATGGAATAGAATAGAAACCCCAGAACTAGACCCACAAACGTATGGCCAACTCATCTTTGACAAAGCAGGAAAGAACATCCAATGGAAAAAAGACAGTGTCTTTAACAAATGGTGCTGGGAGAACTGGACAGCAACATGCAGAAGGTTGAAACTAGACCACTTTCTCACACCATTCACAAAAATAAACTCAAAATGGATAAAGGACCTGAATGTGAGACAGGAAACCATCAAAACCCTAGAGGAGAAAGCCGGAAAAGCCCTCTCTGACCTCAGCCATAGCAATTTCTTACTTGACACATCCCCAAAAGCAAGGGAATTAAAAGCAAAAATGAACTACTGGGACCTTATGAAGATAAAAAGCTTCTGCAGAGCAAAGGAAACAACCAACAAAACTAAAAGGCAACCCACGGAATGGGAAAAGATATTTGCAAATGACATATCGGACAAAGGGCTAGTATCCAAAATCTATAAAGAGCTCAGCAAACTCCACACCTGAAAAACAAATAATCCAGTGAAGAAATGGGCAGAAAACATGAATAGACACTTCTCTAAAGAAGACATCCAGATGGCCAACAGACACATGAAAAGATGCTCAACGTCGCTCCTCATCAGGGAAAAACAAATCAAAACCACACTCAGATATCACCTCACGCCAGTCAGAGTGGCCAAAATGAACAAATCAGGAGACTATAGATGCTGCGAGGATGTGGAGAAACAGAAACCCTCTTGCACTGTTGGTGGGAATGCAAATTGGTGCAGTCACTCTGGAAAACAGTGTGGAGGTTCCTCAAAAAATTAAAAATAGACCTACCCTATGACCCAGCAATAGCACTGCTAGGAATTTACCCAAGGAATACAGGAGTACTGATGCCTAGGGGTACCTGTACCCCAATGTTTATAGCAGCACTCTCAACAATAGCCAAATTATGGAAAGAGCCTAACTGTCCATCAACTGATGAATGGATAAAGTAATTGTGATTTATATACACAATGGAGTACTACGTGGCAATGAAAAAGAGTGAAATATGGCCTTTTGTAGCAATGTGGATTGAACTGGAGAGTGTTATTCTAAGTGAAATAAGCCATACAGAGAAAGACAGATACCATATGTTTTCACTCTTATGTGGATCCTGAGAAACTTAACAGAAACCCATGGGGGAGGGGAAGAAAAAAAAAAGAGGTTAGAGTGGAAGAGAGCCAAAGCCTAAGAGACTCTTAAAAACTGAGAACAAACTGAGGGTTGATGGGGGGTGGGAGGGAGAGGAGGGTGGGTGATCGGCATTGAGGAGGGCATATTTTGGGATGAGCACTGGGTGTTGTATGGAAACCAATTCGACAATAAACTTCATATATTGAAAAAAGAATTAGTTAACACAAGCGATAAATAGTTCAAGGCAATAACAGAAGAGGTGTCATGAGAAAAAACATTATTATTTGCTAAATGAATGATACAGACAAGTGTTTATGAGTTGCAAGAAGATAGAGCTTAGAGACATGCTGATATAGTGCCTCTTCTTCTGCTGTTCTCTCTGCCTGAAATGTCTACTCCATTCATCCCTCCCTACCTGTAAAATTCCCATGCTCTTTTGAGATACCATTTAGTCATAGCATCCTTGGCACAGTCTTCATCAACCCACCCAAACAAAGTTAATCACATTATCTTCTGTAAGTTCATAGAAACCTAAACTCACTGAGTCTATAAAAACACATATTGCTGTAAATACTCGTTTACACTTTGCACTTCCTCACTAGATGTAAACTTTCAGGGGTAGGGAAATTTTGATATGAATTTATCTTTCTGTCCTCAGAGTTGGATACATTGTCAGTGTTCAATACATTTGTTGAAATGAAATAAAAGAAAGAGCATTGGATTTACAGTCTGAATTAAAATAGCACCTGGCTTAGTAAATGTTTGCTTTGCTGAAATGCGTGTCTTTTCATCTCTATGGACTAAGTCGGATTATCTCTAAAGCTCTTTGTAACACTGAAAGTTGTGTAGTCTGAGACTGGGAGTGGTTCTTAAGTTTCCCATACTTCTCTTAATATTAATGACAATGATAGTAGCTAATGTTTACTGCAAAATTGCTACATGCTAAGCATAGAACATGAATTATCTTCTTCAACCTCAAAATAATGTTATATGGTAAATATTATTACATTCATTTGCCAGATGAAGAAACCAAGACTCCCATAGGTTGAGCAATTTGCTTAAAGTGACATGGCTAGAAAGTGTTGAAATGAGGACTCTAGTTCAAATCTTTTTGAACCTAGAGGTTATGCTCTTAATAGTCATGCCAGCTATTCTTACCCATGAATACACATTAGAATCACTAACGGTTAAAAAATAAAAGTGATGGTCAGGCCCAACTCTTCTGGGATTATTATCAATTGGTCTGGGGAGGGAACTGAACACTGACAGTTTTTATAAAGTTCCTCCAAGTGACTTTATTGTGACAACAGGTCTGAGAACCACTGCATTTATTAGTCTGTTATTCAGCCTTTGAGACATCAGCTGGCCCTTATGAAATGGTAGGGTTTACATGAGCAAAGGTAAGGAGGTATTCTGGATAGGAACTTTTGCAAGCATTAAGATTATACACAAATATCTGAATGTGTCATTTCTCTGAAGCAAGAGTCCTTTGTTATATTCAAAGTTACTTAGATCTGTATACATAGATCAGACTTTATTCCTGCTGTGAGTGCATTTGGAAACAGTTTCAACCCATTTCCAAGTTTCATAAAGAGATGGCTTCTGCATTGACTTGTACTGGCTCTCTTGATATCACTCTTCTGCCAAAGATCAATGATAAAAAATCTATTTCCTTGTATAGGGACAGTACGTTCTCTTCGCTCCATAGATTGGACTACAAACCTGTCAACTTTTAAGTGATGGTTTTAATTTGGAATTTGTGAATCAGATTATCTGGTTGAGAAATATGGAATGAAAGAATTTTGAAAAGGGACAATGAATGCCCTTTCCTTACTTTATGGCACAACACGTGTCATGGGCTGGCTTTACAACACACTTGAAACATTCCTCTCTGACCAGTGCACTAAAACAAGCAGGTTATTTGGGGTTTGGGCAGCTGCTGTTGCTGATGGGGGTGTCCTCCTAAGGACAATATCCCTGAGGGGATAGAGTACTGGAAAGAAATTGGTAGTTAACCAGCTGCTGAGTAACTCCTGAGTATTCTGAAAGACTCCTTGCAGTAGAATTGTCAGGAAAGGGGCACTTTGATTAGAACATTTCAGAGTGCACACACTGTTTGCCTTATATAAGCAAACCATTTAGACTCTCCTGGCAATACACTTCCTGTAGACGACTTCATCTTTTGTCTAGATTAACTACTACTTAAAAATACAAGTATTCAGCTGGGAAAGGTGATTTAGGGGTTTTCTGAAAATGGGTTCCAGAGGAAAACTTTGGGTGACTGTAAGTTCGTTGGTGAGGAGCATCCTAGTAGGTAAGACTACCTCTAAGTATCTTAGTTGCAGAGGTTGATGGTGCTAAAAAGCTAAAAGGGGGAAGATCACGTTGGGTCAAACCCAGACCTGTAGTATTTAATTCATTCCTTTTTAGTTTTGACTGCTTGGTCTTATCAAAATAGACTGTGGTAAATAGTTTTTGGATTTGGTAAATTTTTGCACCTTGCTAGAATCTACTCAGAAACAGTTATCCCCAGTTTCTCTGTACCCATAATATTGATAACTAGGTACTTGGCTAGAAAAGAGGGCAGGCTCTGAGAAAAATGTTATGATTCTGAGAAGCAGGTCATTTATACTCTTATCACGCTAACGCATTTCCTGTACAATGCAAGATGATACAATTTGAATGGTGCAAGTATACTGGATATGAGGGCGTTATGGTAATCATTAGAGGCAAAATATCCATAGAGCTTAGGGTTTCTCAAATCAAACATATTTAAGAGTTTCAATCCTAGCCCTACCACTTGCTAGCTTGGATGATTCACATCAGCTTTCTGAACGATTTCCTTACCTGACTATACTGGGAAACTTTAATAAGATGATGCATATGATGTGTTTAGTAGGCAAAGAACACTCAGTAAATATTGGCTGCCATTATTAGACTATGATTTTTTATCAGTTACATCACTACCACTTGTTTTTGCTAACTTCATCCCAGATACACAGTGTTACCTCAGACTCCATGGCTGCCTGTCCCCTCCCCAGTGTAGTGTCCTACCTCTCCTGGACAGTGAGTGCTATGATCTAGGCCTTCTTTCTACCCTAATACCTTACCTACTTTTGATTCAATCATTTTGGATGATGTTCCCTATTACATGGCTATTTTCTCCATTGTTTACCAATGAAGTGACCTCTGTGAGACTTATTCTTCAACTGTAAAATAAAAATATTACCTCCTTCATATGGTTGTCAAGAGGATTAACTGAGATAATCCATGTAAAGAAAGGGCTTAGCACAGTGCCTGGTCTCTGGTAGTACTCTGTAAATGTTGGCTGCTCTTATTTTCTGTGTATTTGTCAAAACAGGATAGTGATAAGATTGGCAGAAAGACTCTAACAAACACAAGTTGGGATGATATTTCTCTCATGGCAAAGGATACAGAAATGCAGAGGGATGGTTACATAGAGCAGTAAATGGGGCATCAAGTTCCCATATGAAGGCATGACTCTCAGGTTTCCACAGTTCTCCCTGGACAAGTGTAGCTGTGAGCAACACTACCTGAATAAAGTTAGGATCTTGCTAGGCTATAAAAGATCCTTTTTCCATTCTTACATTTTTTCCCTTTTAATACTCTCTCTCCTAGTCCCATCCAACTGTTCTGAAGACTCTGGCTACAAATCTACCTACCCATCCACCAGGGATGACTAAATGATCACAACTTCTTCACATTCCTAGGTATTTAGGGGGAAACTAGGTGATGGGAAGACCACTTTCCTGGAGACTTCAGCAAGCAGAACAGGGCTCAGGCTTGTTTGAGTTTTATTCCCACAGGGCTATTGTGATGCTTTGCAATGTGGTTCATCTTTATTCTGAAGTAATAAGACCTTGGCCTTAAATTAGAACAAAAGATCTCTAGATGGTAAAGGTTTTTTCCTTTAAAAATGCTCAATATAAAATAATGCAATGAGTATGGCAGTGTCTAAGTAGAAAAGTGAAAAATCCATGTTCCCTCATCCAATCCCAACCCCATAGATAACCATTATAAACTCTTTGTTTTGTATCCTTCTAGAATTCCCCCATCATATAGAAATAAACATACATGTCTAAAAATAGGATTATACTGTAAGTATTGATCTGCTTCCACTCTCGGATAACAGAATATCTTAGAGTTCTCTCTATGTCAATACATTAAACTCCTTATCCTTTTTAGCAACTGCATAATATAGACTTTTGGGTTTATTCCATTTTTTCCTTATGAAAAAAAAATTAGATGATAATAGCACTTATTTATGTTCTCTAGGTTCACACAGTTATTAAATGAGAGAGTGAAGATTTGGAACTATTTTGGCTGACTCCAGAATCCATGTTATTAACTGCTAGGCCATTGCCTTTATTTCTATAAAGGCTAATTACTTTTACCATAAATAGGCAGTAATTATGGGGTACCAATAAAATCTCAGAGTTGGGAGGGATCTTTAAGATAGGTTATTTATTCCAACCCCTGACTTTATAAACAAACCATTAATTTTGATGATATAAAACTCCATTAATTTGTTTTAATTTGCAGTGGTGGAGGCTCTAGGCTGCTTAAGGAATAATTTTTCTTGCATCCTTTATATTTTATATCACCATTTTTTTCATATAATGCTCATAACCCTCTGAAGTAGGTGAGGTAAGCTATTATTATATCCATTTCATAAAGGTGGACACTTAGGTCCAGGAAAATTCAAAATCTTAGATTTATGCACTCAGTCGCTAAAGGCAACCTGAATGGCAGGTGAAGAAGTTTCAACTTTCCTTTAAAGGCAGTGAGAAGTATTGAAGTCTTTGAGTAGGGGAGAAGTTCTAAGAGTTAGGTGAATGAGGATAGGTAGATGGTAACACAATCAACTGTGAAGCTTCAAGAATAGGAGTTGCAAAAGCCAAGATAGTAAGCCAGGTCAGTCATTCAGGCATGAATAGATAAGGAACATGAATAATTTTGGTAGTCATCAGATTGGAAAGAAAGAGATGAATGAAAATAAATATCAGGAGGACAATATTTCTAGGGATTGGTACTGGCTAGAGATGGGAGACTAGAGAAAGAAAAGAAATAGGATTATTTTAAACATATCAGCCAGATTGTTTTGTAGTTTAAAAATAACAAAATCAGTGGCAGAGTGAAGAACACTTTGGAGTAGGACTTTTTACATGCTAGTGGTTAGATGTCTACGTAGAAATGTGTAGCAAATTTTAGAAAACATAGGACTGGGACTTGGTTGAGAGCAGTTCTACAGCTTCAGTCTTAATAGTCTTTAGTCTTCTATCTTCACAGAGCTGTTCATATACTCAATATAAAATTTAAGTTGTAAGCATAGTAGGTCTGTAAAGAGATGTTAAGACCAACTGGCGAAGTAACTTACCCAGGGCCCCATAGTTCCTGAGTTGTGATGACAAATAAGATTTCCCAAGTCTCAGTTTACTGCTCTTTCCTGGACATTAAAGGTTGCAAACTGGAAATGGACCATTGGTAGTTGTATTTGACTGGTATAGTAGATTGTATTATTGTTCACAAATACTTGTTGCCTCTCTCTAGGGGAGAATTATACTCTCCCTTCCCACTGAAGTCAGTCTTGGCCACATGACTTGCTTTGGCCAATGAAATGTGAGCACAGGTGATGTGCAATATTTCTGAGAGGAACTTTAAGGCATTATTTAACTGCATGATTTACCAGTTTTCTGTTACTTTTGCTGTGAGGCATCAATATTCTAGATAGAAGTAGCTTTGTCAGCCTGAGTACTAGACTGAACATGACACAGAGCAGAGATGCAGCTGACCTGTGATGTAACTATAATGTGAGTAAGAAACAAATTTTTGTTTTAAGATTCTGGGGTCATATGTAAATGCAGAATAGCCTAGCCTATCTAGCCCATACAGCCTACATAATTTAAGAAAATTGAATGAGTGGCTAACATTAAAAAATTTGGAAAGTTAACAGAAAAATCCAGACTTCAGGTTTTTGATGAAAAATTGGTACAGCTGGTAAATTTGGTCTACGTCTGTACACAGCATGCATTGGCTGGAGCTGAATAGCAGTACCCCCGTAGAAACATAAGCTGACTCTATAGTTTACCTCCAGCATCCAATACTCTATAGTTGTATCTTATATCCACCCATCTTGTTCTTCACTTATTTACATTACCTACCTGTGCCTTGTGAGTATTTGCCACTCTAGCTTTAAAAAATTTTTTCTTACTTATCAGGGGAAAAGTGCTAGAGTCAAAAAGAACAAAGGACTGAATACATAACGTTAGGTAATACCCACCTGCAAGGATGAGAAAAAGAATCAGTGGGGGGGGCAGATAATAACTGGTTATAAAACTAAGAAGAAAACTAGAAATAGATAGTTACCAAAGCAAACAAAAAACAAGGATGAGAAGAGTCAAGGAGGAGGGATTGTCAACTTCAGGAAAAAGTATAGTGTTCAAGAGTAAAGACTGTGAAAAAAAAGCGAATCATATGTGACCTTTGAGAAAATAATTGTAGTGTTTTGGTGATTGTGGAAGCTAGAAGGTAAGCGATTAAGGAGCAAATGGATGCTGAGAAAATGGAGGTGTTGAGATAAATTTTTTCACAAGATTGGCATTGAAGAAAAGGAGAAAAATAATTGGTCTCTAAGGTGGCAGAAGAATCAAGCCAAAAGACCTATTTTCTTTCTCTTTTGAGGGGGGAAGGGGGAGAAAGGCGAGGGGCAACACATGTTTGCAAAGATTAGCAAGACTTATTAAAGAGGAACCAGATTTTTGAGGAGCAAAGTCTGGGAGGTGACTGGGGAAGGATGGATGGAGAACACAGGTGAAGTAATTAGTTTTGGCAATAATGGACTTTCATGTAAGTCTGCTAACATGGAATATTGGATCTTAATGAATCATCAGTAATGACTCAGAAGATAGCAGTGTCTGGGCCCCATAGTGGAAGTGGGATAAGAGAAGAATGGTGACCATGTGTAGGAGTTCATAGGTCTGCTCTCTCTGGTTACAGTTTTTTGGTTTTGTTTGTTTTGTTTTGTTTTTTATTATATGAAATTTATTGTCAAATTAGTTTCCATACAACACCCAGTGCTCATCCCAAAAGATGCCCATCACCTACCCTCCCCTCCCTCCCACCCCCCCATCAACCCTCAGTTTGTTCTCAGTTTTTAAGAGTCTCTTATGCTTTGGCTCTCTCTACTACTCTAACCTCTTGGTTACAGTTTTGAATGAGAAGCAGGCAGGCAGGGAAGGATCTGATAACTGAGAGGCTGAATGTCATTTGTGGCAGCAACTTGAGTCATGTGCCCAGATACAATCTTGGTATCTTTCTGGTCCCCCTTTTCTGTCAGTTCTGCAATTGTTCAAATAGTAAATGTCTCTTATCTCACACAGGGTAATGAGTTTTGGAAAGAATAATGCAGAGTTTACTATGATGGCAGGAAGTGCAATGCAAATAGCCACTAAGACGCTGGAAATGCATCTAAGGGCTTTGACTTTCATTTTAAGAGGCAAACATACTGTTCATCAAACAGAACCCTCTGAAGAAGGAATCCAGAATGACAAAATGTGCTAAATTTAGTAGTTTTCAGCCTGTGATCCTAGACCCCCTGGAGACCCTCTTGGTGGTCTGCATAATGGGCCCTTGTACTATTAGGGTTTGCAATATTACAATATTAATATTTCTGTCAATGACATAAAATAGAGATTTACTTATACTATATTAGCATCTCATTATCATTCTTTGGTTTGGAAAAAAATAGCAATTGACCTATAGAACTTTCCTGTCACAGAGCAAAAGGGAGAACCACTGTGTATCATGATGTTCACAGAGACCATGAGAGTATTACAAAGGAATATCTAATAGGATCTTAGTAGACAATGAGGAAAATAAGACAGTACTGTTTAGGTTTTTTTTTTTTAACTGCCTTAACAAAAGCAGAGCATTTCTGCCACTATATCTGGTAAGCTCTTGTGAAGTCATTCAGGTAGGGAGGGTTTTGAAGATGGAATTGGATAGGAGATGGTCCATAGGATCATTTGCCTTTGGGAGAGACTGCGGGATAGGAACAAAATTATAATAATTGCCCAAGACTTTTGGGGTCTCAGTTATTTTTCCATTCCTTCAGCAGATTCATTTTTCTAAATGTTGACTTGTGTCCTGGATATAGAGAGGAGATTGACAGTGGGAAATGTTCTGCCTCAGGAGGTACTGTACAGGGAGGGAAGGGACTACTTTTGGACCATAGAGTAAAAAACAGAAAATGACGAGTTCTCAACTCTATTTAACGTGCCTTTATTGTTTCTTCTTTCATCACTAGGCTAAACTAGGCATAAAACTTAAGAGTTAGTGCAGTGGGCAAGACTCATGCTCTGTTCTGCTTATTCTTCCAACTATGACAGTGACACCTAAGGAGATGCTACTATAGAATTATGTTACCTCTCCTGACATCAACTGTTTCCCTTAATTGCATAGTGTTAATCACACATAATTTCATATTTTTGTAGCTGGCCTCAGATAAGTGATTGGAAAATCCTTTCTGAGGAGGTGGTATATATACAGTACCTTAAGAATAAGTAGGAGCTAGTCAGTGGTGATGAAGTGAGAAGAAATTGTATTCTGAGGGCGTCAGTTGGTTGAGAGTCCAACTCTTGATTTCAGCTCAGGTCAGACTTGCATCGGGCTCCGTGCTGAGAGTACAGAGCCTGTTTGGGATTCTCTCTCTCTGCCCCTCCCCCCTCATTCTCTCTCTTAGAAAAATAAATAAAAACTCAAAAAAAGGAATTGCATTCTAGACATAAGTAGCAGCATATGTGACTCCCATGAGAAGGGAAGAAGTAGGGAATGCTTGAGGAGTTAAAAAGGCGGCCAGTGGAGCATTATGAGCAAGTGTAAGACTGATATCAGATGAGACTGAAAAGGTAGGCAAGGACCAGCAGTATAAGACTGTCCTTTGTGGGACTCAGCGTCCTGTTGAATGTTCACTTGAAACACGTTCATGATATTGTTGGGTATCTTATACTAGAAAGTCTCCATATTCTCAGGCTTATGTTGTGTTCTAGAGTCACTCATTTGTGAATACAATTCAACAAGCATATATTGAATTTCTACTATATGCCATGTACTTTGGGCCACTGAGTTGTATACCTCCCAGACATTTGTAAATTACAGGCTGCCACCTACAATGTGGTCACTTTGTCAGTTCTGTCACTGTGATAGAATCACAGATTCAGTTTCTTTTCTATTATTATTTTAGGTATAACATTGCTGGCTTGGAGAACAGGGCAAAATATCAGTGACTTCTGCTGCAAGCTATCTGGAAAACATCTTCCAAGGGTGTCCTTAAGCTCCTGGTGGACGAGAACAAGAGAGGGAAAGGAATATACATCTGTGTCTTCATGAGAATAAGCAACATTTGGGAAGATTTTAGGTGTAGTTCTCACAGCTGTCTTCCCTTCAGCTGTATGAGCTTTGATGAGCAGCCTGTAACTGTCATTTTGAGGGTTGGTGGATGCTATTTCCTTCTTTTTTCCGGTCTTCCTTTATTTAAATCCTGTCTTTTTTTATATTTAATTTTGAGAGAGAGCAGGCGAGAGCAGGGAAGGGACAGAGGGGCGATCTGAAGTGGGCTCTGAGCTGACAGCAGTGAGCCAGTGGGGCTCAAACTCATGAACCATGAGATCATGACCTGAGCTGAAGTCAGATGTTTAATGATTGAGCCACGCAGGTGCCCCAGACCCTGTTTTTTTTTTCCTCTTATAGCCTCTTTCCATTTTTTCCCCATATCTTTTACTCATTTACTCTAGTTGTCTCTCTGGGTATGGGCACCAGTGGTAAGAACTCTGCTCTAAATAGCAGGGAAAGCAAAGCTAGCACTGGGCTATCACTGAGGCAGAAATAAATCTTTGTAGGTATCTTCATCTTCATCCCTGTTCACAAATAGTTCTTATGCTAAAGTAATTAACTTAATGGGAAAAAGTGGCTTTCTCATCTGGATACCTATTTAAGAAGATTTCTCTAGCTACTTTGGCCTTCATTTTTCTCACCTTTCTCAAAACTGTGTAGTATATTGAACAAGAACCTACGATTTATCTTTTGATCATGTATCATATTGGGTTAACTTGTAATTCTGGTATATATGTTGATTTTGTTTCTCTAACAGAATTTAAAACTCTCTCAGAGAAGGGACTATGACACTACTTTATTTTCTATCACCCTTAGAGTTGAGCAAAATTGTAGGCATATGGTTTAGTTATTCAATGGATAGTTGATTGAATTAACAAGACCTGCTACCTTATTTTAGAGACTTAACATAAAGGAAGACCCTTGGATTCCTACCTGCCTTTCTTTGATTATTAGAGCGGAATAGAATATCTTACAATAATTCTTCCATTATCACCCTCCCTCAGTTGTCTTTCTATTTGTAAACCAATATGGAGACATGGATTTAAATGAAACACCTGATTCTTCATGTCAAATCCTGCCCCTTTGTGCATCAGTCTCCATTATCCAAGGATGCCTTTGCCTTGTCTCTATGTCAGGGAAGGTTAGAGCCAAGTAATGTTCTTAATGAGTGGCTGTATCCTTTTGTTGTTTTTGTTGTTCTTACACCCTCTGAAGCAGCCCAGGAGGACAAGAGGACAATAATATTATATATTTGGAATATGGTAAAAATTAAGGGGACATATGTCACTTGAGGCTTCAAATTAATTTGATCAGATATTTGGATTATTGAGACTAAATGGCAAGAGCTGAAGGAGAAGTGGTATGTGAAGATGAAGACATCCCTTGGTCTTGGCAGCCTGTGCTTGGAAGATTAAGATAAGAGACTGAGTTGATGATGTTCTTAGTCAAAACATTGCATAAGATCAGTCAGTAGTGGAGAAAGAGCTTAGAAACCAAAGACATGAGAAAGAAGGGGTTTTAATTTTCTGTTGTTGTAACAAACTGCAAAAAACTTGGTGGCTTAAAACAGCACACTTTTACTATACTACAGTTCTGGAAGTCAGAAGTCCAAAATGAGTCTTACTAGGATAAAACAAGGTATGGACAGTGCTGTGTTCCTTTCTGAAGGCATTAGGGAAGAATCCATTTCTTTGCCTTTTCCAGGATCTAGAGGATGTCTACATTTCTTGTCTTGTGGACCCCTCCCATATTCAAAGAATCAACTAACAATATATGGACAAACTTGGGTGAAAAGTATATAGGTCATATAGAAGATATGGGCCAAGAAACACTGAATGAGAGCCAATGCCTTTCTAACAATGTAAAAAATACTATTTAATTTTATCAGAGACAGATACTTTAAGAGCCTAGTAATGCTATTTAAAAATAGTTTTTTTATGACTTTTAATGTATATTAACACATCTTTACACTATGTTTCTTTTAAAATAAAAGTTAGTTGGGGCGCCTGGGTGGCTCAGTCATTCAAGCGTCCCACTTCGACTCAGGTCATGATCTCACAGTTCCTGAGTTCAAGTCCCCTGTCGGGCTCTGTCCTGACAGCTCAGAGCCTGGAGCCTGCTTCAGATTCTGTGTCTCCCTCTCTCTCTTCCCATCCCCTGCTTGTGCTCTGTCTCTCTCTCAAAAGTAAATAAACATAATTTAAAAAAATAAAGTAAAAGTTAGTAGTACTGAGTTCTGTGAATTAAGATATAGTGTAAGATAAAGTCCATGTAAGAAATTTTATGAATGTTCTTATATTCACCCCTCTAATCCCAAAGTTAATTTTTTCAAGTTTCCTTTGCGCTCTGCTTCATATCCTTCTGCTTCATCCTGGACCACTTTCCTCCCTCTCCGCTTTTCCATTTTTTCCCCATTGTTTTTCCTTCCTAGCATTTTCCTTTTATCCCTCTACTGACATCTTACAATTCTTTGATTGAGCAATTAATAAAATAGAGTCAAGCTTAGCATATAATCATTTTGGGGGAAGAAATTCTGTTTTCGGCAACTCCTTAAATATTTAGTCTCATGCTGGTTAGATTTCATGTTTAGAGATAATATTTTATTTTATTTTCTAATGTTTAATTTTGAGAGAGACAGAGTGATCAGAAAAGGGGCAGAGAGAGAGGGAGACACAGAATCCAAAGCAGGCTCCAGGATCTGAGCTGTCAGCACAGAGTCTGATGTGGGGCTCAGACTCAGGAACTGAGAGATCATGACCTGAGCTGAAATCAGATGCTTAACTGACTGAGCCACCCAAGTGCCCCTAAAGATAATATTTTAATGGCTCCATGTAGCCAATCCCCTAGAGCCCCTCTCTGTTTTTAATCTATCAGTGCCTGCCTTAAAAAGTGGCCATGTTTGAGGATACTATGTAACATGTCTGACTTTTCTCTAATTTACTTTAGCCAGAGCCATGGATTTGATTTTCATGTGTACTATAGTGTAATTCTAGTTCATGACTACAGCCTGTGGTCTTTTTCCTAGATGTTTTCTTTATGATGAAGTTCAGATGAACAAAAAAAAATGTGACTACATGTGTGCGTGATTTCCATTTCTGTTATTGGAGAAAGAATTCCTAAATTTCTGCCCTACTGATATTGAGTTAATACTTTTCTCTTTATATGTGAAGGAAGGCACATAACCAGCCCTGCAGACAAAGAATGCTTTCATTATTTATCTTAGTCCTCAATTAGTTCTCCTTTCTCAGAATGGCCTTATCTCTCTCAGAATGGCTTACAAAAAATATGGCTTTAAAACTGAGAATAACTGTTAGTGACCTTGTGATCCTAAGGCAAAGTCATCTTTGCACAGTAAGAGCTTGGTTGTGATTTGGTAGTTTGGTGATGGGGAATATCTGATGGTTAGTTTGAATCTGTCAGTGTAGCAAACTCAACAAGGTGGCAGTATAACATGTGGGTAAATGTTTGATCTCTGGAATCATGAAAAGTTGGGTTGGGTTCTAACTCCAAGATTCACTAGCTTAAGTATCTTAAATTATTTAATCTTTCTGAGCTTCACTTTTAACATATGTAGCACTATATATTTTGGAGAATTCACTGAATCATGGGGAGATATTCACTGAATGCTATTTTCCCTGTGAAACCAGGTAGCTGCCCATCAAAAAAATCTAAGTACAGGGACACACTATAAATCAAACTAAAATAAAGCAGCTCAGGTAATGGCAAAGGGGATGCATTCTGGAGCCTGATGCCTTGGATTCATATAAAACCTTTACCATTTAATATATGTGTGGCTTCAGGCAAGTTATTTCAAATTCTTGCTTCGGTTTTTTTTCATTTATAAAATGAGACTAATAATAGTACCTACCTCAAAGACTTGGTATGAGGATTAAATGAATTAATACAGCTAAAACACTCAGCACTGTGCCTGGCAGATACTAGGTGTTCAAGAAGAGCTATCTCCTCTTATTATTATTGATACAAATGTTAATACCACTACAAATTATCAATCCAATCAATCAATCAATCAATAAGATAGATGTAGAGATTGAGATAAGGGAAGGGATTAAGGATGACTCCTGGGTTTCTAACTTAAGCAACTGATTCTGCAGTGGTACCATTTCTTGCTATGGAGAAAACTGAGAGGAATAGATTTGGATATAAGTCAGGGGAATAGCATAGTTCATATTTTGATGTGTGAATTGTGAGATGCTTGTAGAATATCAATGTAAAAGCTCTGAGTTGAGCAGTTTTTCTATGGGCCTGGGGTTCATAAGATCATAGACCACGAATATACATTTGGGAGTAGTCAATATACTGATTTTTAAGATTATGATACTGGATGAGGAAACCAACAGAGAGAATTTAGAAAGAGAAGGAAAGACGGCCCTGGATCAATTTCTGAAGAATAATGATGAGGAACTAGCAAAGGAAACTAAGAGGTGGCAAAAAGAAAGGAAGGAAACCTACCTTTCATGTTAGTTGAGACAGAAAAGTGTTTCAAGAAAGAGTGAGTGGTTAACTGTGTAAAATGAGGACAGAGGAATAGCCATTGAATTTGACCATTTTGAGAAGCTTGGTTATGAAGCAACATAGATAAATGGGATGGTAGCTGGATGTGTCATCAAGGAAGGATCTCTTTTTTAAAATATGGGAAATTCTTATGTATGTCTATATGCTAATAGAGATGATTCATTAGTAAAGGAGAAATCAGGGAAGAGAAAACAAGAGAGGATGGAATCCAGATTTCAAATGGAGGGGTTGGGCTTTGACAGGAGCAAGGACACTGCCTTTATTTCTATGAGATAAATCATGTAGCAAGATGCCTGACATATAGTAAGTTCTCAATAAGAAGTAGCTGTTATAGTTGTTGTTGTTGTTAACTTAAAAGCCATGCTGACTGGCACATTTAAAAGACAGTTTTGAACATGCTCAGAGCCCAAGGTCTTAGTGGAATAAAGGCCTTGTCAAAGAATTGGCATTTAGAGGGTGCTATGGTAAGCAAATACCAAAAAAAAAAAAAAAAAAAAGGTTCTTTAGTATAAAAGTTATTTGGTTAGCCTGGCCCACCTAAGTTAGTGAATTTTTTATTTCAGGGGAGGGTGGGAGGCATCTTTGATTAGAACATGGATGAAAAGGCAAGGTACTTTTATTTTATCCAGTGTATTTCAAAGAAGTGGCTCTTAGAAATGGGCAGATTTAACTACCTTGAGATTCATTGATTAGCATATCCATAGATATGTAGCCAACACTCTCCTGGTGCATGTTGTCCCTATGTCATATGTACTTAAGGAAAGAATGAAGTGTGTCTGTTCATTACATTTATCTCAGAAATGTGCTTCCATACGATGACATTAAGTACTAAGTACTTTGTGATTTATACTGCTTATATGATATCGTGTACTAAACACAACAGCAGAAGACTTTTAGCTATTATTTCTTTAGAACATGTTCCTTTTGTTGAGGACTGATTTTTTCCAGCATCCTGAAATGTTTTTTGCCCATATCTTCTCTTCACATATTCATCTCTGACTGTAAATGAGAGCTTTGTGATTTTTCAGAAATGATTCCAATTTTTCTATAGACATGGATTTTTTTATTCTTTCCCCAAGTAGTCATTATGCAACCAATTGAAGTCGAAATATTTGATCAGTTTTTCACACTACATTTTTTAGATAAAGAAGAGTTCGATTGGTATTAGATATGAAAGATGGAATGTGCCTTAAAACTTTCCACTGATTTGGTTGAGTGTACCACTTTGGCTTAGGTTGTGATCTCATGGTTCATGAGTTCAAGCCCTGCGTCAGGATCACTGGTATTGGCATAGATCCCACTTCCATCTTCTGTCCCCCTCTCTCTCTCCCCCTCCCCCACTCTCACTTGCTCTCTCTCTCTCAAAAATAAAATAAACATTAAAAAACCTTCCAATTGATCATTTTAGATCAGTATTAGAGAGTGAGATACTTATTAGCTTTTCCCACAACTGTGTCTTGTCCTGGTTAAAGTTGGTAAGAAGCTACCTGGCCAGGAAATGGACTGAATTGGATTTGAATATGCCTTGTTATTGGTGCCATATGTCTTTTCTTCTGACTACTGAGGCTGGCCCTTTGGTTTCTGTGAATTTCCAGATTCCTATTTGCCTTAGTCTCTAGGAATTAAACCTTTTTGGTTCCCATATTTTTGTCTCTTTTACCCTATCATGCTTTGTCCTATGTGCTTTCAAACTTGCGTGTGCTTGCCTGATTTAATTCACTAACTTATCTCAAATGCTGAAATAGGTATGCATTCTGATTCTAGAGTACTGTAATGATCCTTGTTCTAGAGCACTAGCTTTTTACCCCTGCTTCTATATTATACTATGACTCCAAGCATCAGCATTGCGAGCTGGATAAATCATAGGTATGACCCAGGACAGCATTTCTGATTTTCATAGAGGTTGTGGTAGAATAGAAAGGATACTATGCTCAATGATTGAGTCTCTGGGTTTAAATTCTGGCACTACCAGAAACTGACTAAATGTTTATGAGCAAATATGTTAGCTTCTCTGAATTTCAGTTTCCTATCTTGTAAAATAGAAATAATTTTTACCTCACTCATTTTTGTGAAAATTAAATATCATATGTAAAATAATCTAACATGATAACTGGTACACGTTTGTTAAATCTGATAATTCTCATAGACACTTCTGTTTGATTAATTAGTTTGTTTCTTTTTATAGGCAAGTACTTAATTTATTTTCAGAGAAAACAATAGCCCTTAAGAAAAAAGTATCAATGACTAAAGTTTCCTGGTCAAAAAAGCGAGAAAGAAATTACCACACAAACTCATTTTAACAAGGTTCCAAGTTTACCAATTAATTTGTCTTCAATTCTTATGTATTCTGATCACTGATTGAATTATGTCTCTTCTGAAAACAATATGACAACTTGTAAATTTCTTGCAGAGAAACTGAATATCTAGAACTAAGAAAAATATGGCAATTATTACAAGAACAAATATTTGTTGTGTATTTGGTGGTGAAGCTTTATGTTATGCAAGAAATAATTTGATTTGACTTTTTGTGCATTTATAAGATGTGATTTGCTTCTTCTGTTCAATGTGCCTTTCATTAGACCATCATCATAACATAGCATTTTAATATATAGATTTTGGGATAAAATTTGGGTGAATTCATGCTCTTGAAATACAACTCTGTATGATTGAAATGACTTACAATCAAACACATGTTCTAACCATAAAGAAGATGGTTAAGTGTATCAGGTCTTTTAAAGTACTTGGTACAGGGACAATTATTTTATATACAGCATTCTGTTCAATACTCAGGAAAACTCTGTAAGTCAAATATCATTATACCTGATTTATAGATGTGAAAAATGAAGCTTTGAATGTCAGAGAAGTTAAATAACCTGTCTGTGGTCATGCAGCCAGTTGAGAGTGAAGCTGGGATTCAAACTGAAGTGTCCCTTATTCCAGTTCCCTGTGTCCTTTCACCACCCGAGGTAAACTAGTCCTGTCTCTTGATACCAGAACGATAGAGGAAACTCTATATTTTTAAAATTTATTTCATTTTATTTATTTATTAGAGAGAGAGAGAGAGAGAGAGAGAGAGAGAGAGAGAGAGAGAGAGAGAGAGAGAATCTTAAGCAGGCTCCATGCTCAGTGTGGAGCCTGTTGTGGAGCTCGATCCCATGACACTGGGATAATGACCTGAACCGAAATCAGGTCTGACTGATAAATCCCTCAACTGACTGAGCCACCCAGGTGCTCCAAGGATACTCTGTATTTAGAAGCTGTTCATCAGTTAATCTAATTCCTAGCCGTGAACAGATACAACTAAGTGAACAGATACAACCCTGGGGTAATGAGGGTTAACAGAATGGGCAAAAGCTGAGTAGATCATATTCAGAAGTACATTGTTTTCACCTAATTTATGAACACCACACATTAGACCTACAGGTAGGTAGGACTCAACTGTTACCACATGCCACCCTAAAAAAAGAGTAAAGAAAAAAAGGGAACCTCATTATTGAGGAAATATACCACTTTTGTATGTGGAATGGTATCTGTTAATCATTTTAGTGTCATGTCATCCCTGTCATTATCTTACTAGGGGACAATAGCAGTGTTTTTACTCAAGATGTATGTATGTGGTATTGTTTGCAAGGGGAAATGAAAGCAATGATATAGTATTATGCCCCTAAGAGAATTGTATAGGTTTTTAAATATATCTATCATGCATCCCATAAATAACATTCCCTAGGAAAGTTTAGTCATCACTTTCATCCCTATTAACATATACAACATCCATAATGCTGGAGTACAGAGTCACACAGTTCATATTTCAGCTCTTCCCTTTATTAGGTGTCCATGGTCAATTTACCTAATCCTGCTTAACCTCAATGCCTTCTTTCGAATATGTCTAAGACTACTAGGTCTAAGATGTGTAATAAATAGGAAATGAGAAAAAATATAGGTACACATTGTCTTATATCCTGTTAAAACATCACATGGCAATGAATGAAAACTATTTCTGTTGCTGATAATGACAATACTTTTGTAGTGACTTAAATCCCATTAGCTCTGCACTGCTTATGGGAGCTATTATTGTGTGTGTATGTATGTGTTTGACTCCATATCTACACTGCTTTTCTCTTGAGGGCAGGGAGAGCATCTAATAACTTTATTTTTATATCTCTAGGGCATTTTATAAGTGTTCAATACATGATGGTTACTCATAATGAGTTTTGGCTACAACAATATTCAGATCACCTTGTCTGTCCCACATTCCATTCCATAAACTACCAAAGCTGATGCAGAGAGGAAACAGTACTTCAACTTCTACTGGTCTTCTCATTTCTTTATTTATTTGCAGTTACTTGTAATGAGTATCCTAGGAAAGTTATATAGCACTCTGAATTGACTTTGAAGATAATCATTAAAAATTTTGAACTATTTTTCTTAGATATTATGTCTGCAATTAGTGAAAGATATAGGTGGGAGTGTCTCTTTCATTATGCCATGTTATTTGACTAATAGCCTTTTTCTGCAAGAGTAGTTTACTGAAGGTTTTTTTTTCAGAGATGGAAATCACTATTTAAATAGCTAAATTTAAAGATTCTTAATAAATAGTATTTTAAAACTAGCCAGCTAACAATTATTAAATGCTAACTATGTGTCAGATTCTATACTAAGTCCTTTTGCATATTCAATTATTTAATCCTCACAGTAACTCTATGCAGTAGAGCACCATTATGAACTCAATTTTATAATAGATCAAGAAACTAAGGTACAGAGAGGTTAAGAAACGTCCCAAAGGTCACACAGCTAACATGTAGTGAGGCACGGATTCACACACAGGCATTCCAACTCTAAAAACTTCTCTTAGTTTGAAAAATTATACTGCCTTTTGGGGCACCTGTCTCGATCAGTTGGAAGAACATAAGACTCTTGATCTCAGAGTCATGAGTTTGAGACCCATGTTAGACGTAGAGATTACTTAAATAAGTAAAACTTTAAAAAAGTAAAATAAGATTATAGTGCCTCTTACTGTATTTTGGTGCTACGTTTTTTTTAATGAAATAAATTATAGCTATTATCACTGATTCTTAAATATTATGCATTTATTCTGGTCCTTGATCTCATTCACAGACCTTGATTAGGATTTTTCCTTGTAGTTCACTCTGTTTCTCTTAGCTCGGAATCCATTTTTTTAACCAACTTTGCATCAAAATCCATGTGCCATCTAATTAAAATATCTCTCCTTTTCCATATTTTAAGAAAAGGCTTTACTTTATTCACAATTTCTGATCACTTCTTACTATGATTCCTATGTGTAATTGAAGCACATATATGTCTATTAGTCTCATGCAAACATGATGTTACCATGCAATTAGATATGCAGTTGGAAGAGGAAATTTTCATTTTGTCTTCAAGAAGATCTCTCTTAGAGAAGGGGGCCAATATGGCGGAGATGTAGGGGGACCCATACATCCCATGTCTCTCAAACAAAGAAGTATAGAAGCCAAAGGACTTTGAACACCAGAGCCCGGGAGGAAAAGAGACTGAATCTACTAGGAAGAAAATGGGAAAGCTGGAAAAAAGATAGGTGGATAACTGCGAACTGGGGGAGATAAAAAATGCCGCATGGGCATGGAGGGGAGGCACCCCCTTCTGCAGAGAGACAAAGGGAAGAGAAAGAGTGGCTAGGGAAGTGCAGGACCATAGCTAGACAGGAGAAAGATCTTGGATTAAGACTGAGAGGGATGTGATCTCTAACTGTGGGACTTTCTTCTGACTGTGGCTGGCTCCCTGTCCATGCACCTGGGGAGAACTGGAGCCAGGCATGGGTGCGGTGGTAGGTCAGAGGCTGAGTCCACAGCTGGATAAAGTGGTTCCCTCCCTGGAGGGCTGCATGATAGCACAGAGCCTCCCTGCATCCACCACCCCCAGGTGCAGTGGCTGGGCCCAGGATTCAGTCTGCAGGAGGATAAGGCCGCCGTTTCCCTGGAGTGCTGTGGGAAAAGACAAAGACTGCCTGCGTTTGCCACCCCAGGGGCTCCTGGAGAGGGCAGCGGCTCTCAGTTCATAATAGGAGAAATCAGTCCTCCTTGTAGTGCACCGGCACAGACAAAGCCAGCCAGGACCACAGATCACCTCACTGAGAGGCGCTTCCCCAGCACCAGAGCACACTGAGCGGGATTTTGAATCCTAGCCAAGCACAGGGTCTGGGGAGTTGGTGGAGCGAGAAGGACCACCCACATCTGCGCATGCAGCACAGTGAGGACAACTCAAATGGAGTCTACCGGGTCCAGCTCCTTGGAGAAGAGACTGGGAGATCACCATACCCCCCCCCCCGTCCCACCACCACCAAGAAGGGGCCTCAAGGATCACTCCCAGGGCCCCATAGTGGAAGCGGGTCCAAAAAACGCCAAACCATGCCCCTTTGCACTGGGTAACTGCTTATCCACCAGAGCTGCACAGACCCTGCAGACAGCTACTACCTACAAGCGATGCAGCATTGCCTGGATTAACTCTAGGTCAATTCTGGATATATAGGTATATTCTCCCCTCCCCCCACCATTTCTCCTCCTTATCTCTTCCCTCCCCTAGGCTGGCTACTCTGGTTATTGGACTGCCTGAACAGGCATGTTTAATCCATTGTCTTGATACATTTTCTACACCTCCTTCTTTACACTGGTTTCTCCCTCTTGGAATAATTAAGCCATATAGTTTCTCTGTCTGGGTAATTTTATCTTTGTTTCGTTTTCCCTGCCTCCTTCTTTATTTTCCTTACTCTCTCTCTGGATTAAGCCTTTTAGTCTCTCTGCCTAGTCAAGGTTTGTCACCCCCCCACCCCTCTCCTGTCATTTCTCTCTTTGTATATGCTCTTCTATCAGCACTGCCTCCACCCTCTTCTTTTTTATTAGTGTTTATTTTTTATTTTTTTAATATGAAATTTAGTGTCAAATTGGTTTCTATACAACACCCAGTGCTCCTCCCAACAGGTGCCCTCCTCAATACCCATCACCCACCCTCCCCTCCCTCCCACCCCCAATCAACCCTCAGTTTGTTCTCAGTTTTTAAGAGTCACTTATGTTTTGTCCACCCTCTTCTTTACTTGTAGTCGGTGTTTTGGGATTTTTTGCTTTTAGTCTTCAGGTTTATGTTTTTATTTATTTGTTTGTGTTATTTGTGTGTTTGCATGTTTTTGTTTCCTGTTGTCTATATGTTTTCCTTTACAGGACTACTCCAAAGAAAAAATCAAAGCACACTTGGTGGAAGGTACAAAATATTACCACGAGTAGGAAAATAAAATAACCAAGTCCCAACAACAGAGAGCAAGTACCAATCCCCGAAAAAACACCTCCTGAAAGGCCAAGCCATGGACAGTATGCAACCCGCTTTCAATATAGCAATGCTTGTGGATGCAGAGCACACAAGCTTTTAATATGCATAAGGGACAGAAAACCAGACAAAATGACAAAACAGAAGAATTCTGCTCAAAAGAAACTCCAGAAAGTAGCGACAGCTAATGAATTGATCAAAAACGATTTAAGCGATATAATGGAACAAGAATTTAGAATAATATTCATAAAATAAATCACTGGGCTTGAAAAAAGTATGGAGGACAGCAGAGAATCTATTGCTACAGAGATCAAGAGACTAAGAAATAGTCATGAGGAGATAAAAAATGCTATAAATGAGGTGCAAAATTAAATGGAGATGACCAAAGCTCGGATTTAAGCAGCAAGAGAGACAATGGGTGAATTAGAAGATAAATTTATGGAAAAAGAAGCTGAGAAAAAGAGAGATAAAAAAAAATCCAGGAGTATGAGGGGAGAATTAGAGAACTAAGCGATGCAAAGAACAGAACAATATACATATAATAGGAATTCCAGAAGAGGAAGAGAGAGAGAAAGGAGCTGAAGGTGTACTTGAACAAAGCATAGCTGAGAACTTCCCTGATCTGGGGAAGGAAACAGGCATTGAAGTCCAAGAGGCACAGAGAACTCCCTTCAGATGTAACTTGAATCAATCTTCTGCACAACATCACATAGTGAAACTGGCAGAATACAAGGATAAAGAGAAAATTCTGAAAGCAGCTAGGGATAAACACGCTCTAATGTATAGAGGGAGACCGATAAGACTAGTGACAGACCTATCTACTGAAACTTGGCAGGCCAGAAAGGAATGGCAGGAAATCCTCAATGTGATGAACAGAAAAAATATGCAGCCAAGAATCCTTTATCCAGCAAGTCTGTCATTCAGAATAGAAGGAGAGATAAAGGTTTTCCCAAACAAACAACAACTGAAGGAACTCATCACCACTAAACCAGAGATCCTAAGGGGGATTCTGTGAGTGAAATGTTGCAAGGACCACAAAGTACCTGAGACATCGCTACAACCATGAAACCTACAGACATCACAATGACTCTAAACTCATATCTTTCTATAATAACACTGAATATAAATGGACTAAAGATATAGAGTATCAACCAAAAGATATAGAGTATCAAAATGGTTAGAAAACAAGACCCATCTATTTTCTGTCTATAAGAGACTCATTTTAGACCTGAGGACACTTTCAGATTGAAAGTGAAGGGATGGAGAACTATCTATCATGCTACTGGAAGTCACAAGAAAGCTGGAGTAGCCATACTTATATCAGAAAACTACACTTTAAATTAAAGGCTGTAAAAAGAGAGGAAGAAGGGCATTGTGTAATAATTACAGAGTCTACTCATCAGGAAGAGCTAACAATTATAAATGTCTATGTGCCGAATACGGGAGCCTCCAAATATATAACACAATCACAATCATAAGCAACCTTATTGATAAGAATGTGCTAATTGCAGAGGACTTTAATAATACACTTACAATAATGAATAGATCATTTAGACACAGGATCAAAAAGAAACAAGGGCCCTGAATAATACATTGGAACAGATAGACTTGACAAATATATTTAGAACTCTGCATTCCAAAGCAAAAGAATATACTTTCTTCTCGAATTCACATGGAACATTCTCCAAGATAGATCACATACTGGGTCACAAAAGAGCTCTTCATAAGTATACAAGAATTGAGATCATATCATGCACACTTTCAGACCACAATGCTATGAAACGTGAAATCAACCACAGGAAAAAGTCTGGAAAACCTCCAAAAGCATGGAGGTTAAGTAACACCCTACTAAAGAATGAATGGGTCAACCAGGCAATTAAAGAATGAATTAAAAAATATGTGGACACAAGTGAAAATGAAAATACCACAATCCAAACGCATTGGAAGGCAGCAAAGGCAGTCCTGAGAGGAAAATACATTGCAATTCAGGCCTATCTCAAGAAACAAGAAAAATCCCAAATACAAAGTCTAAGAGCACACATAAAGGAAATAGAAGAACAGCAAAGATACACCACACCCAGCAGAAGAAGAGAAATAATAAAGATCAGAGCACAAATAAACAATATAGAATCTAAAAAAAAAAAACTGTAGAGCAGATCCATGAAACCAAGAATTCGTTTTCTGAAAAAACTAACACAATTGATAAACCTCTATCCAGGCTTCTCAAAAGAAAAGGGAGATGACCCAAATCGATAGAATCATGAATGAAAATGGAATTATTACAACCAATCCCTCAGATATACAAGCAATTATCAGGGAATACTATGAAAAATTACATGCCAACAAACTGGACAACCTGGAAGAAATGGACAAGTTCCTAAACACCCACACGCTTCCAAAACTCAAACAGGAAGAAATAGAAAACTAGAACAGACCCATAACCAGCGAAGAAACTGAATCAGTTATCAAAAATCTCCCAACAAATAAGAGTTCAGGACCAGTCGTCTTCCCTGGGCGAATCTACCAACATTTAAAGAAGAGATAATACCTATCCTTGTCAAGCTATTCCAAAAAATATAAAGGGAGGTAAAACTGTCAGACTCATTCTATGAAGCCAAAATTCCTTTGATTCCTAAACCAGAGACCCAGCCAAAAAAGACAACTACAGGACAATATCCCTGATGAATATGGATGCAAAACTTCTCAATAAGATACTAGCAAATCGAATTCAAAAGCACATAAAAATAATTATTCACCATGATCAAGTGGGATTCATTCCTGGACTGCAGGGCTAGTTCAACATTCGCAAATCAATCAATGTGCTACATCACATTAATAAAAGAAAAGATAAGAACCATATGATCCTGTCTATCAATGAAGAAAAAGCATTTGACAAAATTCAGCATCCTTTCTTAAAAAAAAACAAACCTCAAGAAAGTTGGGATAGAAGGAACATACTTAAATATCATAGAAGCCATTTATGAAAAGCCCACAGCTAACATCATCCTCAAGGGGGAAAAACTGAGAGCTTTTTCCCTGGGATCAGGAACACGACAGGGATGTCCCCTCTCACTGCTGTTGTTTAATGTAGCGTTGGAAATTCTAGCATCAGCAATCAGACAACAAAAGGAAGTCAAAGGCATCCAAATTGGCAAAGATAAAGTCAAGCTTTCACTTTTTGCGATGACATGATACTATACATGGAAATCCCGATAGACTCCACCAAAAGTCTGCTAGAACTGATACGTGAATTCAGCAAAGTCACAGGATACAAAGTCAATGTACAGAAATCAGTTGCACTCTTATACACTAATAATGAAGCAACAGAAAGGCAAATAAAGAAACTGATCCCATTCACAATTGCACCGAGAATCATAAAATACCTACGAATAAACCTAACCAAAGATGTAAAAGATCTGTATGCTGAAAACTATAGAAAGCTTATGAAGGAAATTGAAGAAGATACAAAGAAATGGAAAAACATTCTGTGTTGATGGATTGGAGGAATAAATATTGTTAAAATGTCAATACTACCCAAAGCTATCTACACATTCAATGCAATCCCAATCAAAATTGCACCAGCATTCTTCTCAAAACTAGAATAAGCAATCCTAAAATTTGTATGGAGCCGCAAAAGACCCCAAATAGCCACAGTAATATTGAAGAAGAAGACCAAAGCGGGAGGCATCACAATCCCAGACATCAGCCTCTACTACAAAGCTGTAATCATCAAGAAAGCATGGTATTGGCACAAAAACAGACACATAGACCATTGGAATAGAATAGAAACCCCAGAACTAGACCCACAAAAGTATGGCCAACTAATCTTTGACAAAGCAGAAAAGAATATCCCATGGAAAAAAGACAGTGTCTTTAACAAATGGTGCTGAGAGAACTGGACAGCAACACGCAGAAGGATGAAAGTGGACCACTTTCTTACACCATTCACAAAAATAAACTCAAAATGGATAAAGGACCTGAATGTGAGACAGGAAACCATCAGAACCCTAGAGGAGAAAGCAGGAAAAAACCTCTCTGACCTCAGCTGCACCAATTTCTTACTTGACACATCTCCAAAGGCAAGGGAATTAAAAGCAAAAATGAACTATTGGGACCTCATGAAGATAAAAAAGCTTCTGCACTGCAAAGGAAACAATCAACAAAACTAAAAGACATCCGACGGAATGGGAAAAGATATTTGCAAATGACTTATCAGACAAAGGGCTACTATCCAAAATCTATAAAGAAACTCCATCAAACTCCACACCCGAAAAACAAATAATCCAGTGAAGAAATGGGCAGAAGACATGAATAGACACTTCTGTAAAGAAGACATCCAGATGGCCAACAGGCACATGAAAAGATGCTCAACGTCGCTCCTCCTCAGGGAAATACAAATCAAAACCACACTGAGATACCACCTCACTCCAGTCAGAGTGGCTAAAATGAACAAATCAGGAGACTATAGATGCTGCTGAGGATGTGGAGAAACGGGAACCCTCTTGCACTGTTGGTGGGAATGCAAACTGGTGCAGCCGCTCTAGAAAACAGTGTGGAGGTTCCTCAAAAAATTAAAAATAGACCTACCCTATGACCCAGCAATAGCACTGCTAGGAATTTACCCAGGGGATACAGGAGTACTGATGCATAGGGGCACTTGTACCCCAATGTTTATAGCAGCACTCTCAACAATAGCCAAATGATGGAAAGAGCCTAAATGTCCATTAACTGATGAATGGATAAAGAAGTTGTGGTTTATATATACAATGGAGTACTACCTGGCAATGAAAAAGAATGAAATATGGCCCTTTGTAGCAACGTGGATGGAACTGGAGAGTGTTATGCTAAGTGAAATAAGTCATACAGAGAAAGACAGATACCGTATATTTTGACTCTTATGTGGATCCTGAGAAACTTAACAGAAACCCATGGGGGAAGGGAAAGAAAAAAAAAGAGAGGGAAGGAGGCAAACCATAAGAAACTCTTAAAAACAGAATAAACTGAGGGTTGAAGGGGGGTGGGAGAGAAGGGAAAGTGGGTTATGGTACTGAGGAGGGCACCTGTTGGGATGAGCACTGGGTGTTGTATAGGAATCAATTTGACAATAAATTTCATATTAAAATAAAGAATGTGCTGTAGGTGCCAAAAAAAATCTTAATGTAATTCACAATCATTTAAAATTTTTCTCTGAGCATCTACCATGTTCAAAATTCTCTTCTAGACTTAGGTATACAAAGTAAGTATAGTTTCCACCCTCAAGGAACAAAGGAATCCAAATCCTGGACACTGCAGTATTTAGCAACTAAACTGAGGAAAAATTTTATTGAAATATAATTGGTATACAATATCCTATTAGTTTTAGGTGTACATCATAGTGATTCAATATATATTAGGAAATGATTCCCACAATAAGTCTAGTTATCATCTGTTACCATACAGTTATTACAATAATATTGACTATATTTCCTATGGTGCTCATCACATCCCTATTAGTTATTTATTTTAAAACTGAAAGTTTGTAACTTTTAGTCTCCTTCAGCTATTTTGCTGCCCCCCAACCCATCTCCCTCTGGTAACTAACAGTTTATTTCCTGTGTCTGTGAGATTGTTTCTATTTTGATATCTGTTTTGTTTTGTTAGATCACATATAAGTAATGTCTTAGGTATTTGTCTTTCTCTGATTATTCCATTTATCATAACATACTCTGGGTCTATACATGTCTTCACAAGTGGCAAGACCTTATTCTTTATGGCTGAGTAATATTCCAGTGTGTGTGTGCATGTACATGTGTGTGTATGTGTATGTACATCACATCTTGTTTATCCATTTTTCTATCAATAAACACCTAGGTTGCTTCCATAATTTAGCTATTTTAAATAATTGTTCAATGAACATAGGGGTGTTATATTAGAATTGTTATTTTCATTTAATTCAGATAAATACCCAGAAGTAGAATTGCTTGATTTTATATTTCTATTTTTAATTTTTTGAGAAACCTCCGTACTGTTTTGTATAGTGGTGCATCAATTTATATTCCCACCAATAGTGTACGATGGTTACCTTTGCCCAACATTCTCACCAATAGTTGTTATGTTTTTGTCTTTTTGATAATTGTCAATTTGTGTGAATTGATATCTCATTGTGGTTTTGATTTGCATTTCCTTGATGATGAGTGATTTTGAGCATTTTTTTTCAAGTTTCTGTTAGTGATCTCTATGTCTTCTTTAGGAAAATGTCTATTTGGTTCCTCTGCCCATTTTGTAATCAGGTCGTTTTTTGTTGTTAAAATGTTTAAGTTATTTATATATTCGGGTTATTAACTCATCAGATGTACTATTTACAAATATCTTCTCCCAGTCACCAGGTTGCCTTTTCATTTTGTTGATGTTGTTTTGCTTTGCAGAAGCCTTTTAGCTTAATATAATCCCATTTGTTTATTTTAGCTTTTGTTGCCCTTGTCAAGGAGTCTTGATTTATTTTTTCATCATGGTACTAACACATGCCTTCATTATCATTATTAATAACTGTGTGAAAGTTGAGATTCTTCCTTCAGCCTTAGGACTTGAATGAGGGAAAACTGGTACTGGCTGACTAGAAATCTGCAAGATTATTGCCTACTGAATTATAAAGGTGACAATATTCTAAATATAGTGCCCCTAATTTTCCCCTAAAACTGAAGGATTCTAAAATATTAGTGTAGAAATGAAGAATTTATTGAGTATGTATAACTATATGATCATTACTGGAAGCAGGTACTATTGGAACAAACACATGGATTCGGGGGAAGAAAGCAATGACACTCCATATGACAGTCCTGAATCATGAAAGGACTTAAAGCTACTGCCCAGGCAGTAGTCTTCTACAAGTCATCAAATTTCCATGTGTTTTCAGTTCTCATATTGTGGCCTGAAGACTGTTGCTAGGCTCTGAGAGTCTCCCATAGACAATCCATGCTGGCTCCTAATTTTAATTGTTAGGCCCATACAATACTAGTTTCCAGCAAGAACATGTGATAGCAATATTTAATATAAAAGCAGATCTCAATTTATTGGAATCTTATAAAAAGTGGTTACAATGTTTCCATTAATTCTGGGTTGGGAATTTTCTTTGTGGAGGGCCAGATTGGGGTAGTAAGTACACTATGGGAGATGACTTTCTACATCTGTAAACTGAAAAATGTTTGAGGATTACTAACCTGCTGTGATCTGGTACATTTTCATAATGCTTCACCTTCTAGCACTTGGAGCTTCAAGAAAGGACAAAGAAATTTATATAGAGAATAGATAATGTTATTTTTCAACAGCCTATCTGCAGGTCTAACCTGTTAAGTCCTAAACCTATATGACCCAACCTGTTTGACTTTCTCTTACCACTAAGAGAGACCCATAAATTTTCAACCACTCTATAAATAACTGACTTGTCAAGTACTTAAGAGTTGGGATGGGTGTGGGAATTCTCACCTCTAGAAGACAAATAGGTGTTTGCTCAGCTGTGTAAGATAACCAGTATATTTTTTGTGTTTTGCAAAGTGTTGAAGTAAACAATAGTGGCTTGTCACACAGAGAAGTTTTTTTTTTTTCTGTAAGAAATATACGGTATCTGTCTTTCTCTGTATGACTTATTTCACTTAGCATAACACTCTCCAGTTCCATCCATGTTGCTACAAAGGGCCATAAAAGGGTAAAATAGGTGAAGGGGAGCAGGAGATACAGGCTTCAGGTTAGGGAATGAATAAGTCATGGGGGTAAAAGACACAGGACAGGGAATAAGTCAATGGTACTGTAATAGCATTTTATGATGACAGATGGTAGCTACACCTATAGTGAGCACAGTATAATATATAGAGTTATTGAATCACTATGTTGTACAACTGAAACTAAAGCAACATTATGTGTCAACTAGACTCAAATTTAAAAAATGAAATAAAGTTCTTACAGTTCTGGGGTGTCTATTCTATTCCATTGGTCTATGTGTCTGTTTTTGTGCCAATACCATGCTTTCTTGATGATTACAGCTTTGTAGTAGAGGCTGATGTCTGGGATTGTGATGCCTCCCGCTTTGGTCTTCTTCTTCAATATTACTGTGGCTATTTGGGGTCTTTTGCGGCTCCATACAAATTTTAGGATTGCTTATTCTAGTTTTGAGAAGAATGCTGGTGCAATTTTGATTGGGATTGCATTGAATGTGTAGATAGCTTTGGGTAGTATTGACATTTTAACAATATTTATTCCTCCAATCCATCAACACAGAATGTTTTTCCATTTCTTTGTATCTTCTTCAATTTCCTTCATAAGCTTTCTATAGTTTTCAGCATACAGATCTTTTACATCTTTGGTTAGGTTTATTCGTAGGTATTTTATGATTCTCGGTGCAATTGTGAATGGGATCAGTTTCTTTATTTGCCTTTCTGTTGCTTCATTATTAGTGTATAAGAGTGCAACTGATTTCTGTACATTGACTTTGTATCCTGTGACTTTGCTGAATTCACGTATCAGTTCTAGCAGACTTTTGGTGGAGTCTATCGGGATTTCCATGTATAGTATCATGTCATCGCAAAAAGTGAAAGCTTGACTTTATCTTTGCCAATTTGGATGCCTTTGACTTCCTTTTGTTGTCTGATTGCTGATGCTAGAATTTCCAACGCTACATTAAACAACAGCAGTGAGAGGGGACATCCCTGTCGTGTTCCTGATCCCAGGGAAAAAGCTCTCAGTTTTTCCCCCTTGAGGATGATGTTAGCTGTGGGCTTTTCATAAATGGCTTCTATGATATTTAAGTATGTTCCTTCTATCCCAACTTTCTTGAGGTTTGTTTTTTTTTAAGAAAGGATGCTGAATTTTGTCAAATGCTTTTTCTTCATTGATAGACAGGATCATATGGTTCTTATCTTTTCTTTTATTAATGTGATGTAGCACATTGATTGATTTGCGAATGTTGAACTAGCCCTGCAGTCCAGGAATGAATCCCACTTGATCATGGTGAATAATTATTTTTATGTGCTTTTGAATTCGATTTGCTAGTATCTTATTGAGAAGTTTTGCATCCATATTCATCAGGGATATTGTCCTGTAGTTGTCTTTTTTGGCTGGGTCTCTGGTTTAGGAATCAAAGGAATTTTGGCTTCATAGAATGAGTCTGACAGTTTTACCTCCCTTTATATTTTTTGGAATAGCTTGACAAGGATAGGTATTATCTCTTCTTTAAATGTTGGTAGATTCGCCCAGGGAAGACGACTGGTCCTGAACTCTTATTTGTTGGGAGATTTTTGATAACTGATTCAGTTTCTTCGCTGGTTATGGGTCTGTTCTAGTTTTCTATTTCTTCCTGTTTGAGTTTTGGAAGCGTGTGGGTGTTTAGGAACTTGTCCATTTCTTCCAGGTTGTCCAGTTTGTTGGCATGTAATTTTTCATAGTATTCCCTGATAATTGCTTGTATATCTGAGGGATTGGTTGTATTAATTCCATTTTCATTCATGATTTTATCGATTTGGGTCATCTCCCTTTTCTTTTTGAGAAGCCTGACTAGATGTGTATCAATTTTGTTTATTTTTTCAAAAAAACAACTCTTGGTTTCATTGATCTGCTCTATAGTTGTTGTTGTTGTTTTTTTTTATAGATTCTATATTGTTTATTTGTGCTCTGATCTTTATTATTTCTCTTCTCCTGCTGGGTGTGGGATGTCTTTGCTGTTCTGCTTGTTTCCTTTAGGTGTGCTGATAGACTTTGTATTTGGGATTTTTCTTGTTTCTTGAGATATGCCTGGATTACAATGTATTTTCTTCTCAGGACTCCCTTCGTTGCATCCCAAAGAGTTTGGATTGTGATATTTTCATTTTCACTTGTTTCCATATATTTCTTGATTTCTTCTCTAGTTCCCTGGTTGAGCCATTCATTCTTTAGTAGGGTATTACTTAACCTTCATGCTTTTGGAGGTTTTCCAGACTTTTTCCTGTGGTTGATTTCAAGTTTCATAGTATTGTAGTCTGAAAGTGTGCATGGTATGATCTCAATTCTTTTAGTCTTATGAATAGCTGTATTTTGACCCAGTATGTGATCTATCTTGGAGAATGTTCCATGTGCACTCAAGAAGAAAGTATATTCTGTTGCTTTGGGATGTGGAGTCTAAATATATCTATCAAGTCCATCTGATCCAATATATCATTCAGGGCCTTTGTTTATTCTCTGTCTAGGTGTTCTATGCATTGCTGTAAGTGGAGTATTAAAGTCCCCTGCAATTACCACATTCTTATCAATAAAGTTGTTATGTTTGTGAGTAATTGTTTTATAAATTTGGGGCTCCCGTATTTGGCGCATAGACATTTATAATTGTTAGCTCTTCCTGATGGGTAGACTCTGTAATTATTACACAATGCCCTTCTTCCTCTCTTTTTACAGCCTTTAATTTAAAGTGTAGTTTGTCTGATATAAGTATGGCTACCCCAGCTTTCTTGTGACTTCCAGTAGCATGATAGATAGTTCTCCATCCCTTCACTTTCAATCTGAAAGTGTCCTCAGGTCTAAAATGAGTCTCTTGTAGACAGCAAATAGATGGGTTTTGTTTTCTAACCATTCTGATACACTATATCTTTTGGTTGAGCATTTAGTCCATTTACATTCAGTGTTATTATAGAAAGATATGAGTTTAGAGTCATTGTGATTTCTGTAGGTTTCATGCTTGTAGTGATGCCTCTGGTACTTTGTGGTCCTTGCAACATTTCACTCACAGAATCCCTCTTGGGATCTCTTGTAGGGCTCATTTAGTGGCAATGAATTCCTTCAGTTGTTGTTTGTTTGGGAAAACCTTTATCTCTCCTTCTATTCTGAATGACAGACTTTTTGGAGAAAGGATTCTCAGCTGCATATTTTTTGTATTCATCAGATTGAAGATTTCCTGCCATTCCTTTCTAGCCTGCCAAATTTCAGTAGATAGGTGTGTTACTACCCTAATATGTCTATGTTTTTATGTTAGGACCCATTTATCCATAGCTGCTTTCAGAATTCTCTCTTTATCCTTGTATTTTGCCAGTTTCACTATGATATGTTGTGCAGAACATCAATTCGAGTTACATCTGAAGGGAGTTCTCTGTGCCTCTTGGATTTCAATGCCTGTTTTCTTCCCCAGATCAGGGAAGTTCTCAGCTATGATTTCTTCAAGTACACCTTCAGCCCCTTTTTCTCTCTCTCCTCTCCTCTGGAATTCCTATGATATGGATATTGTTCCATTTGATTGCATCACTTAGTTCTCTAATTCTCCCCTCATACTCCTGGATTTTTTTATCTCTCTTTTTCTCAGCTTCCTCTTTTTCCATAATTTTATCTTCTAATTCACCTATTCTCTCCTCTCCCTCTTCAATCCATGTATGGCTGCCTCCATTTTACTTTGCACCTCATTTATACCATTTTTTAGTCCTCATGACTATTTCTTAGTCCCTTGATCTCTGTAGCAATAGATTCTCTGATGTCCTCTATGCTTTTTTCAAGCCTAGCGATTAATTTTATGACTCCTATTCTAAATTCTTGTTCCATTATATGGCTTAAATCATTTTTGATCAATTCGTTTGCTGTCGCTACTTCTGGAGTTTCTTTTGAGGAGAATTCTTCCATTTCATCATTTTGGGTAGTCCCTGCGGTAGCTCCAAACTGCAGGGCACTTCCCCTGTGCCTACACACATTCTTTACAGAATTTTAAGTAATCAGAATGGGACTTGACCTCAACTGTAGACCTCTTATTTGGCATGAAATTCACTAATTTCTAGATTCAGACCCAATTGTTGATTTTCTTAGTGAACCATAAACCAAAGTTAAACATAAACTTGTGAAAAAAATTTTTTTTCAAAATAAAACACAAATCCTATATCCTAATTACAACCAGTAATTAACAATGAATAAAACTGAAATGCATTCACCTGAGACTTTTAGAGGCCTTACCTCTTGCAAGGAATACAAAGATCGGCAGAAGTATAAGCTTAAAAAAATGAAACCACCATCCATGTCACCTTTAGTCATCTGTTTGGTCTTGGTTTAGTATAAAACATGTGTCTGGTCTAAAAAAAAAGACTATTGCATTTCAAAAGAACAGTTTATAAGAAAATGCTGAAATCTGAATAATATGAATCAAGTAGTATTATATAGAGAGACAAGAGCAAAAGCCAGGTTTTCCCCCAAAGGATCTGAAAATGTCTTCGAGAGTCAATGACCTTTCATTTAGCCTTTGAATAGGAAGAGTCATTCTTTACCTAGACAGCTGGCTGGAAATAAATAAAAATGGGATTGCAAGGAAGAACAGAGACTAATCTCTTTCCCACATTGCTGAGACTCTGAAACCAAAATATGGCACTAAATTTATACAGGTAATGGCTTGATTGACCTACACTTTTCAGCTCTTCTCCCGTTGAGGTTTGTTCAAATGGCTTTTAAATTTATTTCTAATGAGGCTACTAGGGTGTACACTATATCATTAATATGTTTTTCCCTCCACCTTGAATGCTGTGTCAACCTTAAAGAGTTTATTGTTTCTAGATGTTCTACTGAAATATCAATGGATGCCTCTACTTGTGGGCATTTATTTACCTGTGAATCTTCTGGATGCACAATGGCCAAGAGTAAGGGAGGAGATAAAATAATGGCTTTTAGTTTGGTGAAAGAGACATGAAACAACCTGAAAGTGACACAAAGGCAGCTCTAATCAAGTGCTAAATTATGTGCTAAAGCAAGGGCCAAGTGGGGTAGCAAGGAATAGTAGAAAGAGCATAGGCTTTTTTTTAAATTTCCTTCTTTATTTTATTTGTTTTTAATATGAAATTTATTGTCAAATTTGTTTCCATACAACACCCAGTGCTCATCCCAAAAGGTGCCTTCTTCAATGCTCATCACCCACTTTCCCCTCCCTCCCACCCCCCCATCAACCCTCAGTTTGTTCTCGGTTTTTAAGAGTCTCTTATGGTTTGCCTCCCTCCCTTTCTACCTTTTTTTCCCTTCCCCTCCCCCATGATCTTCTGTTAAGTTTCTCTGGATCCACATAAAAGTAAAAACATATGGTATCTGTCTTTCTCTGTATGACTTATTTCACTTAGCACAACACTCTCCATTTCCATCCACGTTGCTACAAAAGGCCATATTTCATTCTTTCTCATTGCCAGGTAGTATTCCATTGTATATATAAACCACAATTTCTTTCTTTATTCATCAGTTGATGGACATTTAGGCTCTTTCCATAATTTGGCTATTGTTGTGAGTGCTGCTATAAACATTGGGGTACAAGTGCCCCTATGCATCAGCACTCCTTTATCCCTTGGATGCAAAAATTCTCAACAAGATACTAGCAAATCGAATTTGGCAGCGTATAAAAAGAATTATTCACCAAGATCAAGTGGGATTCATTCCTGGGCTGCAAGGCTGGTTCAACATTTGCAAATCAATCAATGTGATACATCACATTAATAAAAGAAAAGATAAGAACCATGTGATCCTGTTAATCGATGCAGAAAAAGCCTTTGACAAAACTCAGCATCCTTTCTTAATAAAACCCTTGAGAAAGTCGGGTAGAAGGAACATACTTAAACATCATAAAAGCCATTTATGAAAAGCCCACAGCTAAGAGCATAGGCTTTGGAATCACACAGAGTTGGATTCAAAATCCAACCTTAACATATAATGTCTTGGGGCCTCAGTCTCCTCTGCTGCAAAAAAGTGTTTATATAATGAGACGTTGGTGACAGGATTGGTATATAGATCAAATGAGAAACATGTTACAGTGCTTAGTGCAGTCCCTGGACATCAATTAATGGTAGGTGCTGTGATTATTACAGACTAAAATTAGGGAGTTGGCCACAGAGCTGTAATTTAGGGGAAAATAAATTATTGGATCTGGACAGAATGTGAATTTATTCTAAATGGTATAAAGGTAGCCACCTTCTCCTAATGAACATAATGGACCTCAGGAAATCATACCCAATTACCTTCCTGCTGGACACAACATATGTAATATAGTTTAATGACTGTAACTTCAGGCATCAGCCTAAAACTACTTGGAGGTGATATTGCTTTGTGCTGTAGTTTCAGTGAAGTAGACAGACTAGAGTTCAATATTACAGTCTGACCTCTTGGTCATTACTTACGGACACAGAGCCATTTTTAATCTTTGCATTTTCCTCTTTGTAAGTAACTTCTAAGACAGACAGTATGTCATGTGCTAACTAAATTTCACACTTTAAAAGGCATTTAGCTCTATAACTCCAGATGATTAAAAACCCATTTATTGAAGAATGTTCTTTTGCTGTCTGCTTGGTCAATAAATTAAACAGATTAATTAAGTCAGGCTGTCAAGACCAAGGGCTGCCACTAACAATAGTCAATGGAGCTGACCCATTTATCAGGGATGAGGCTGAAGAAAGGCAGGCTTTGTCTTATAATTCTATAATGAATATAGAGAAATAGCTCAAGGTAAGAAAACCATCTAGCCTCTGGCTGTATCTCAAGGTAAAGTAGATGTGGTGGGAAAAAAAACCACTATTGTTATTTTCACTTGCCCAGTTGATTTGTTTTTCTGGTTTCCTACTATTTCTTTGTATGCACCTCTGTTTTTTGCATGACATATGATGTTCCTTCTGAATTTCAAACATAACAATAACTATCCCCCTTGTTTATCTGAATTGGAATTATCATATGTGGCATATGAACTACCAAAGATGTGTAAAACATCATCCTTGATTTCCTGCAGCACCTAGGAAAATGATATATGACTGGAAAACTTAAAAAATCTCACTGGTGAACTAAACTGGACAAATTGGAAGAAATTTGCTACATTGGAATCCAAGATCAGAACGATGTGAGATTACTGCCAACTGTAAACAAGTACTTAAGAACCCTAGGTGGTCTTACTGGATGCCCCGTCCTTGCACTCTAGCTGTCTCATTCTTGTTTCCTTTCCTCCTCCCTGAACTTTGACCTTGTTGCATACAATCTCAGACTGGCAACATCTGACTTGATTTCTGCGTTATTTTTGTGCTTTTAATTCCAGAGCCTTACTCTTGACTGTATTACTTGGGTTTCTAGAAAACCTAGAGTGATTTAGGAATAAATGCTAAAATACCCTCCTTTGACAAAATGCTAATGCAGATAAATCAGTGGCTTGTTCAGCATTCTGATAAAGTTTCCGAAAAAGCTTTATAGAAAATCATTTTAGTTGTCCTTTACAGCACTCAGTTTCATAAGGCTAAGAGTGATCCCTAAACAAGTCTACTTTTTCTTTAATAACCCAATTATTTATGTGTTCATTAACAAATGTTTGTTGAGTTGCACTGTGTGCCAAGCACATGTGAGCACTGGGGACATAAAATATAAATATATATTTTCAGTGCCCTCAAAGAACCCTGTATAGTAGGAGAAACCTACTAAAAATATAAAATATAATATAATGTGGTAGGTTTTGTCAAACATAGGTACAAGGTAAAGGGCTGTCAGAGAAGAGATGAAGTTTGAGTTGGGTCTACAGGATAAATAAGAGTTTGTTAGACATAGGGAACGAGGGCATCTCAGGCATAGAACAGCCTACATAAATACTGTGCAGCATGAAACAGCAAGGCACAATTTAAAAGTAGTTTGATGAGTCTGAAATTTCATATATGGAGAAGTGGAAGATGTTGCTGGAATGGCTGACATAGACTTGACTATGGAGGCCCTTTTATATTATATTAAAAACCTGTGCTTTATCTTGAGGCATATTGGTGACCTGCAATTTGTTAACTGCTTACACTAAATTAGTTTTTGGTTACTGTTATGAGCTGAATCATCTCCCTCCACCCTCAAAAATTCATATGTTGAAGTTCTAACCCCCAGTACCACAGATTGTGACTGTAGTTGGAGACAGGGTCTTTAAAGCAATTAAGGTAAAATGAGGTCATTAGGGTAAGGCCCTATTCCAATCTGAACAATGTCCTTATAAGAAGAGAAAGACAGACAGATACAGAGGGAAACCATGTGAACACATAGGGAGAGAACTACCATCTCCAATCTCAACCTCTTACCATCGCATTCATATACCTGATGTTCTTCCTGTGTCTTCACTTTTATTTGGATTTGCCAACACCTTGATCTCAAACCTCTATTATCCATAACTATGAGAAAATAAATTTCCATTGTTCAAGCTACACAGTCTGTGTTACATTATTGTAGCAGTCCTAGGAAACTAATACAGTTATTAACAAGTTTCTAAATTTTATAAATAATTTACTTTTTAAAAGAAAATGAAAATTGTTTTAAGTTTATTCCTATAATAATAACATGATATCATTCACTTACTGTATAATATGCTTTCTTGAGTGTAAGATAGTAAAGCCATCTTAATATTTTGAACAAAGTAGTGACAAGGTCAGATGTGTTTTAAGAAGATTATTCTTGCAGTAGTGTAGAGGGAGGCTTGGAGGACACTATGATGAGAAACAGAGAAATGAGTTAGGAAAGCGTTTGGGGTCTTTATGGGGCCTAGTAAACCCCATAGCACACCTCTTCCCTGTTTGAGTTTTAAACCAATTAATAAATAAAACACAAAGTTGGGAGAAGGGAGATGGAGATGGAAGTAACATCTAAAATACTATAAAGGCTGGGTGGCTGGAAGATGTAGCTGACTGTAAGAACCAAATAGGTTAATAATTCTCTGTGCCCCAGGATGAAACTTGGAGCAGCCCAGTCAATGAAGCTTTGAATCTGTGAAATAGTACACTTGCTCAGATCACTGACACCCATTGGTCTTGGTAGAAAGGAAGGAGAAAGTGAGCAATGTCTGTTCCATTTCTCCCCACCTTGAGTACTTCCAATGTCAAATTATACAACTAAATATTAGGAATAAATTAAGAACCAGAGTAAATGTAGTGATGTGTCAGACCACAATGGCCCTGTGCTCTGTAAAATTGTTTCACTGGCCCAAACATCTCAGCTGTAGTCAAAAGCTCATGGAACAGTTGATAATTCCCACGGTATCTGTCTAAGCTGTAAAGAATAATTTCCCTTTTACCTGGCCTAACTAATCAGGAACTGATTTCCAGAACTAAAATGTAGCTTCTATCACAACATATCTGATTAAAATGGTTTAAGCTTAAATACTATTTCAGGGTCGTCTTTGTTCCTTCAATAATTTAACTCCTCAGTCAAGGAACAGTACAATTCATACTTCTACTTGAATAACATTGACGAATTCTAACTCTGAAACTTGAAATGATTATTTTTTTTTCAGCCATTTTCTCACACTGGGTGTAAAGCTTTGTCTTAATATGAAAGCCATCCTTCTTGGATAGTATATTATTTTCTCTAGCTTTTGGGCCCCAAAAGGCTCCTACACATGGAAGAAGCTTGATGTAGAGCTGTCATTTGGAACCCCTTGTCATAAAAAAGGAACTCTGGTCATAATTCAGAGGGGAAGTAAACCAAGCAACCAATTACCTTCCTTGAATTCCAGATGTTGCTCTGCTAACTGGCATTCACTTAGCCTCTAGGTTGTGTTATAAAGAACACTTGGGTTCCCACATTGTGGTTTTCTTTTCCTCTCAGTTTTATACATTGATCAATTAACTTCAGAGGTTAGGCAGAAAGAGAGTCTCTCACACTAAAATAGTCTTCATTCAGAAACAATTATTAGGTCTCACATTCTTTGTTCCTGAGCTCTGAAAACTTCAAGGGGATTCACCATGTTTCTAGAACATATCCTAAGAGAACCATGCAGAAAGGAAGTGGCAGAGAAACTGCTTTAAGTTGGGAAAAGATGCAAAGCCAAAACATGCAAAGTGGCTTATTCAGAGTGCCTCTGGAATGTTCACTCAATTGGATTCAGAACCTCCACTGGCAGGTAACCTTTCTACAGTGACCAATCAGTCTATTAGTTAATAATGGTGCTTTTTCATGTGACACATATTGGCTACTTAATAAATGTGCATTGAATGAATTAATGAAAGAATGAGTACTTGAATGCTAGTTACACAAATGTAAAGTTACTTCTGATCTGTGATTTGGACAATGAATAACACAGTGAAATCCATGGGAACAGTGTTTTACAAATTGTAGGTCACAACCCATTAGTGGGTTATATACTCAATTTAGTAAGTTACAATCAGCATTTGAAAGAAATAAAATGGATGGAAACATAAAATATTGGGGTACATTGCACATAGTAAGGATAATTTTTCTCTTAATTTTTTAGCTTTGTGTGTGTGTAAATGTATGGATCATGTGCAAACAATGAGTAAAATGTATTTATTAATGTGAATAAGAGTCAAAATAATTAGAGGTTAGCAAACCATGGCCTAAGAGTTAAACTTGGCATACTACTTCTGTCTTAGCCCATTCAGGCTGCTATAACAGAATTTCATAGACCGAATGACTTATAAACAATGCAAATTTATTTCTCACAATTCTGGAGGTTGGGAAATCCAAAACCAAGGCACTGGCAGATTTGGTGTTTGATGAGAGCCCACTTCTTGGCTCATACATGGCTATTTTCTCACTGTCCTCTCATGTGGAAGGGGCAATGTTGCTCTCTGGGGTTTCTTTTATGAATGTACTAATCCCATTCATGAAGATTCCACCCTCATGACCTAATCACCTCCCAAAGGCCTCACCTCAAAATACCATCACAATGGGGGAATAGGTTTGAACAGACATTCAGTCTAAGGCAGCCTCTCTGTAAATAAAGTTTGATTAGAACATAACTATACTCATTCATTACATGTTGCCTAGGGCTTCTTTTGTACTACAATGGCAGAGCTAAGTCATTGTGACAGAAACCTTATGATCCACAAAACCTAAAATATTTGTTCTTTGACCTTTTACAGAAAAAGTTTTATAAATCCTGCATTAGAAGATACTAGAGACATTTAAGTATAGAAAACTTGGTTTTATGGTTTAGAAAAAAACGTGAAGCTGATATAATCAATCTGTCCCTACTTGGGAGTTTATTTTGTTTCTTTGGACTCAGAGCAATTGTTACTAGGGTTTGAATGTAAATTTATTTAAATTGAGCTAATGGAAGATAATGTTAAAATCTGGGCCAAAATGAGTGTGTATTTACTGAGCATGATCGTGTTCTTGGATAGTGGGTTGAGGCTGCTATCTGGTAGTGAAGTTTCTCATCCTGTGTAAACTTTGCAAACTCTACTCAAGAAGATTCTGGAAGCAATGATATGACCAACTTACAACCTTAGTATATGCTTTCAAAACTGTAGAGCTATGCATCCAAAAAACCAAATAAAAGCGCCATTTAGGGTTGGGGAACTAAGAACCATAGCACAGGGAGGTAGACATGAAGCTAGCTATGTGCAAGGAATAAAGTACAGGAAGTAGCATCTAATTCCCTCTTCTTTTCCCCCAAATCTTGGCTATTTAAGATTGATTCTTTTTTTTTCAATATATGAAGTTTATTGTCAAATTGGTTTCCATAAACACCCAGTGCTCATCCCAAAAGGTGCCCTCCTCAATACCCATCACCCACCCTCTGGCCACTCTGACTGGCTTGAGGTGATATCTGAGTGTGCTTTTGATTTGTATTTCCCTGATGAGGAGCAACGTTGAGCATCTTTTCATGTGCCTGTTGGCCACCTGGATGTCTTCTTTAGAGAAGTGTCTATTCATGTTTTCTGCCCATTTCTTCACTGGGTTATTTGTTTTTCGGGTGTGGAGTTTGGTGAGCTCTTTATAGATTTTGGATACTAGCCCTTTGTCTGATATGTCATTTGCAAATATCTTTTCCCATTCCGTTGGTTGCCTTTTAGTTTTGTTGGTTGTTACCTTTGCTCTGCAGAAGCTTTTAATTTTCATAAGGTCCCAGTAATTCATTTTTGCTTTTAATTCCCTTGCCTTTGGGGATGTGTCAAGTAAGAGATTGCTATGGCTGAGGTCAGAGAGGTCTTTTCCTGCTTTCTCCTCTAGGGTTTTGATGGTTTCCTGTCTCACATTCAGGTCCTTTATGCATTTTGAGTTTATTTTTGTGAATGGTGTGAGAAAGTGGTCTAGTTTCAACCTTCTGCATGTTGCTGTCCAGTTCTCCCAGCACCATTTGTTAAAGAGACTGTCTTTTTTCCATTGGATGTTCTTTCCTGCTTTGTCAAAGATAAGTTGGCCATACGTTTGTGGGTCTAGTTCTGGGGTTTCTATTCTATTCCATTGGTCTATGGGTCTGTTTTTGTGCCAGTATCATGCTGTCTTGATGATTACAGGTTTGTAGTGGAGGCTAAAGTCTGGGATTGTGATGCCTCCTGCTTTGGTCTTCTTCAAAATTACTTTGGCTATCGGGGCCTTTTGTGGTTCCATATGAATTTTAGGATTGCTTGTTCTAGTTTCGAGAAGAATGCTGGTGCAATGTTGATTGGGATTGCATTGAATGTGTAGATACCTTTGGGTAGTATTGACATTTTAACAATATTTATTCTTCCAATCCATGAGCACGGAATGTTTTTCCATTTCTTTGTATCTTCTTCAGTTTCCTTCATAAGCTTTCTATAGTTTTCAGCATACAGATCTTGTACATATTTGGTTAGATTTATTCCTAGGTATTTTATGCTTCTTGGTGCAATTGTGAATGGGATCAGTTTCTTTATTTGTCTTTCTGTTGCTTCATTATTAGTGTATAAGAATGCAACTGATTTCTGTACATTGACTTTGTGTCCTGCAACTTTGCTGAATTCATGTATCAGTTCTAGCAGACTTCTGGTGGAGTCTATCGGATTTTCCATATATAATATCATATCATCTGCAAAAAGTAAAAGCTTAACTTCATCCTTGCCAATTTTGATGCCTTTGATTTCCTTTTGTTGTCTGATTTCTGATGCTAGAACTTCCAACACTATGTTAAACAACAGCGGTGAGAGTGGACATCCCTGTCGTGTTCCTGATCTCAGGGAAAAAGCTCTCAGTTTTTCCCCATTGAGTATGATGTTAGCTGTGGGCTTTTCATAAGTGGCTTTTATGATCTTTAAGTATGTTCCTTCTATCCCAACTTTCTCGAGGGTTTTTATTAAGAAAAGTTGCTGAGTTTTGTCAAAGGCCTTTTCTGCATCGATTGACAGGATCATATGGTTCCTATCTTTTCTTTTATTAATGTGATGTATCACATTGTTTGATTTGCGAATGTTGAACCAGCCCTGCATCCCAGGAATGAATCCTACTTGATCATGGTGAATCATTCTTTTCATATGCTCTTCAATTCGATTTGCTAGTATCTTATTGAGAATTTTTGCATCCATATTCGTCAGGGATATTGGCCTGTAGTTCTCTATTTTACTGGGTCTCTGTCTGGTTTAGGAATCAAAGTAATCCTGGATTCATAGAATGAGTCTGGAAGTTTTCCTTCCCTTTCTATTTTTTGGAATAGCTTGAGAAGGATAGGTATTATCTCTGCTTTAAACGTCTGGTAGAACTCCCCTGGGAAGCTATCTGGTCCTGGACTCTTATTTGTTGGGAGATTTTTGATAACTGATTCAATTTCTTCGCTGGTTATGGGTCTGTTCAAGCTTTCTATTTCTTCCTGATTGCGTTTTGGAAGTGTGTGGGTGTTTAGGAATTTGTCCATTTCTTCCAGGTTGTCCAGTTTGTTGGCATATAATTTTTCATAATATTCCCTGATAATTGCTTGTATCTCTGGGGGATTGGTTGTAATAATTCCATTTTCATTCATGATTTTATCTATTTGGGTCATCTCCCTTTTCTTTTTGAGAAGCCTGGCTAGAGGTTTATCAATTTTGTTTATTTTTTAAAAAACAACTCTTGGTTTTGTTGATCTGCTCTACAGTTTTTTTAGATTCTATATTGTTTATTTCTGCTCTGATCTTTATTATTTCTGTTCTTCTGCTGGATTTAGGCTGTCTTTGCTGTTCTGCTTCTATTTCCTTTAGGTGTGCTGTTAGATTTTGTATTTGGGATTTTTCTTGTTTCTTGAGATAGGCTTGGATTGTGATGTATTTTCCTATCAGGACTGTCTTCGCTGCATCCCAAAGCGTTTGGATTGTTGTATTTTCATTTTCATTTGTTTCCATATATTTTTTTAATTTCTTCTCTAATTGCCTGGTTGACCCACTCATTCTTTAGTAGGGTGTTCTGTAACCTCCATGCTTTTGGAGGTTTTCCAGACTTTTTCCTGTGGTTGATTTCAAGCTTCATAGCATTGTGGTCTGAAAGTATGCATGGTATAATTTCAATTCTTGTGTACTTATGAAGGGCTCTTTTGTGACCCAGTATGTGATCTATCTTGGAGAATGTTCCATGTGCAATCAAGAGGAAAGTATATATTCTATTTCTTTGCGATGCAGAGTTCTAAATATATCTGTCAAGTCCATCTGATCCAATGTATCATTCAGGGCCCTTGTTTCTTTATTGACCGTGTGTCAAGATGATCTATCCATTTCTGTAAGTGGAGTGTTAAAGTCCCTGCAATTACCACATTTTTATCAATAAGGTTGCTTATTTTTGTGAGTAATTGTTTTATATATTTGGGGGTTCCTGTATTCGGCACATAGACATTTATACTTGTTAGCTCTTCCTGATGGATAGACCTTGTAATTATTATATAATGCCCTTCTTCATCTCTTGTTACAGCCTTTAATTTAAAGTCTAGTTTGTCTGATATAAGTATGGCTATTCCAGCTTTCTTTTGACTTCCAGTGGCATGATAAATAGTTCTCCATCCCCTCACTCTCAATCTGAAGGTGTCCTCAGGTCTATAATGAGTCTCTTGTAGACAGCAAATAGATGGGTCTTGTTTTTTTATCCATTCTGATACCCTATGTCTTTTGGTTGGTGCATTTAGTCCACTTACATTCAGTGTTATTATACAAAGATATGGGTTTAGACTCATTGTGATGCCTGTAGGTTTCATGCTTGTAGTGATGTCTCTGGTACTTTGTCTCACAGGATCCCCCTTAGGATCTCTTGTAGGGCTGGTTTAGTGGTGACACATTCCTTCAGTTTTTGTTTGTTTGGGAAGACCTTTATCTCTCCTTCTATTCTAAATGACAGACTTGCTGGATAAAGGATTCTCCGCTGCATATTTTTTCTGTTCATGACATTGAAGATCTCCTGCCGTTCCTTTCTGGCCTGCCAAGTTTCAGTAGAGAGATTGGTCACGAGTCTTATACGTCTCCCTTTATATGTTAGAGCACGTTTATCTCTAGCTGCTTTCAGAATTTTCTCTATATCCTTGTATTTTTCCAATTTCACTATGATATGTTGTGCAGAAAATTGATTCAAGTTATGGCTGAAGGGAGTTCTCTGTGCCTCTTGGATTTCAATGCCTTTTTCCTTCCCCAGATCAGGGAAGTTCTCAGCTATTATTTCTTCAAGTACACCTTCAGCACCTTTCCCTCTCTTTTCCTCCTCTGGAATATGAATTATGCGTATATTATTTCTCTTTAGTGCATCACTTAGTTCTCAAATTTTCCCCTCATACTCCTGGATTTTTTTATCTCTCTTTTTCTCAGCCTCTTCTTTTCCATAATTTTATCTTCTAGTTCACCTATTCTCTCCTCTGCCTCTTCGATCTGAGCTGTGGTTGTCTCCATTTTATTTTGCAGTTCATTTATAGCATTTTAGCTCCTCCTGGCTGTTCCTTAGTCCCTTGATCTCTGTAGCAATAGATTCTCTGCTGTTCTTTATACTGTTTTCAAGCCCAGCGATTAATTTTATGACTATTATTCTAAATTCACTTTCTGTTAAATTGTTTAAATCATTTTTGATCAGTTCGTTATCTGTTGTCATTTCCTGGACGTTTTTCTGAGGGGAATTCTTCCGTTGCGTCATTTTGGATAGTCCCTGGAGTGGTTATGGACTGCGGGGCACCCCCCCTGTGCTGTCTTGAATAACTTGGGTTGGTGGGCGGGGCTGCAGTCAGACCTGATGTCTGCCCCCAGACCACCGCTGGGGCCACAGTCAGACTGGTGTGTGCCTTCTCTTCCCCTCTCCTAGGGGCGGGATTCACTGTGGGGTGGCATGGCCCATCTGGGCTACTTGCACACTGCCAGGCTTGTGGTGCTGCGGATCTGGCATATTAGCTGGGGTGGATTGGCAAGGTGCACGGGGCGGGAGGGGCAGGCTCAGCTTGCTTTTCCTTTGTAGATCCACTTTGGGAGGGGCCCTGCGGCACTGGGAGGGAGTCAGACCCGCCGGAGGGATGGATCCGCAGAAGCACAGAGTTGGGTGTTTGCGTGGAGCAAGCAAGTTCCCTGGCAGGAACTGGTTCCCTTTGGGATTTTGGCTGGGGGATGGGCAAGGGAGATGGCGCTGGCGAGCGCCTTTGTTCCCCGCCAAGCTGAGCTCTTTCATCCAGGGCTCAACAACTCTCCCTCCAGTTGTCCTCCAGCCCTCCCGTTCTCCAAGCAGAGCTGTTAGCTTATAACGTTCCAGATGTCAAGTCCCGCTTGCTGTCGGAACACACTCTGTCTGGCCCCTCCGCTTTTGGCAGCCAGACTCGGGGGCTCTGCTTGGCCGGCAGGCCGCCCCTCCGCCCCAGCTCCCTCCCGCCAGTCTGTGGAGCGCCCACTGCCTTGCCGCCCTTCCTACCCTCTTCCCTGGGCCTCTTGTCTGTGCTTGGCTCTGGAGACTCCATTCTGCTAGTCTTCTGGTGGTTTTCTGGGTTATTTAGGCAGGTGTAGGTGGAATCCAAGTGAATAGCAGGACGCGCGGTTAGCCCAGCGTCCTCCTACGCTGCCATCTTCCCAGGATCCTAAGATTGATTCTTATAATCTTATGCATTTGTGTAAACATTGTGCCATTTATGTAAGAATTTGGTGGATGCTAACAACTGCAATATTCAGCATGAGGTGATTGGATATGATGAGGTATGTGGATGTGATAATAAGAGGATGACACTGGAGAGGCTGATAATGCCCATGTCTTGCATGAGAAGCCACCGTATGAATCAAGCTAAGGAGAGCTTGTCCTTTATTCTGTAGAAAATGAAAAGTCATGGGAGACTTTCAATCAGGGAGGCAGGTAATCATATTTGTGTTCTAGATGCACTCTTTGCAGTATGGCCCATCGATTGGAGGGGTAGAGACTAAAGAAAAGGAGGAGACCAGTTAGAAGGTTATTTTTAGCAATCTAGTTGAGAAGTAATAAGGACCCACAGTGAGTGCAGTGAGCATGAGGACCAACCATGGCTATAGATTTGAAATATATTTAGGATACACGATCGCAAAATTTGTGAGGAGGAATGTTAAGAGATTAATCTGGAAGTTAAACCAGGACTTTTAATGGAGGTCAGTATGCCACATTAATAAATTCAGATTTTATCCTTAAAGGCATTAGGGAACCACTGATGGAAAAGTACTCTGCTGTAGTGTAAAAAAAAATAGATTGAAAATAGACAAGCCCAGAAGTAGGGAGACCCATTAGGAAGCTATTTCCAAGAGACTTGGTTAGAAGTCTTGGTACTTTTGAGTGAGACTATGAGTATATTTATCACATTAACTCCCTCCTCTCTTCTCCTGAACATGAGAGGAATAATCCAGTTGTAAGAGTATGGTAATTTAAATATATTGTGAGATTGAAAAGATATTCTAGACATACTAGTAGTGGGGTTTTGGATAACTTTGTTACATAAAGCTTTGAAATTCTGTATTTGAATGTGTATTTGAGAGATACTAACTCTTCTGCTGTGATGGATTATCCTTTTGGGATATATTTCTCCTTTAGGATATTAAATTACCTGTGTCTGCTCTAAAGAGAACTAGGGAAAACAATAGAGCAACTTCTTCCTTTTCATTTTGTTTGAAATCTAGTACCATAGATATTTGCAACAACAGCAATTGACTACAGGAATGAACTTGATGATTTGTCCCCCAACAGGGCACCTGACATTGTGACATCATCTTGCATATATAATTGTTATTTATTTGATCCCTAAAGAAACATAAGTGCTGTTTCTGTGGCAGTAGAAATTTGCATAATCCAAGATCTCTTGTGATGCTATACCTTTCCAATTGATTTTTGCAGGGGGAATGAATTATAGTCATTTGTAAATTACACTGCTAATTAATTTTTACACAAATCAATTTTTGGTGAAATATACAAGTCAGCCTTGCACAGCTTTGAATATTACACATATTCATTGCCTTAAAAAGCCTCCAATCAAATCATGATCTCATTTTTCTCATACAAGAAAGTAAATTCACTGGGTTCAGACATGTTTCTTTTCCCGTCTGTATTAACTGTGATGTCTGAAGGTGACTTAAATGATTTTTCTGTCTTTTTGACCATATGTTTACCATCAAATATTCATTTCTTTTTTCTAATATCAAACATCCTACCTTGTGTCATAATGTTGGCCTCAAGAAAAATATCAACTTTTCTTGAACCCTAATATCATTTTCTGGCCAGTTACTAAAATTGTTTTAATGCAAGTTGTTTGTTTATTTGGGGGAGGGAGGAGTATCTCGTGTATCTTTAGTGTCATTTACCCAAGACTGAGAAACTACTGTAAATACATTTTAGTAAAAGCCTCTTCCTTTTAAAGTAAATTTTACCAAAAATTTATATGCTACTTCATGGTTTCTTATAGAATATTTTTGTAGGTGTCTTTTATACTCTTGAGACAGTTCTAACCAACAAGATATCATTGAATTAGTGACCAGTTTCACCCAGGAAGAGCTAGAACCAACCTTTTTCAATGAAGCTACAGGAATGTCTGTCAAATACAAACATCCAAAGACAGAAAGAGGAAGTAGGTTGTATTTTTGAGGTTTAGTTCCCACCCTTCCAATATCATTTCTTCTTTAAGATCTTTCCCCATCACTACTACCCTGTAACATCTCTGGAAATTGTTGGGAGAAACATTTATTTCATTGAATGTAGTGTGACTACTATTTTTAAATTTATAACTGTTTAGATGAGATAACTAAATAGTGTCTATAATATGCATACCAGAGACTTTATGATAACACATACCCCTGGCATGTTGTATCTCTTCCACTATCAATACAATAAGATATTGTACTTGCAGCATTTTATAATTGCTTCCTTGAATAAGACTATAGATCAAATGAAGATGCAACCATCACCAAGTTCTAAGAATAAGAAGAGTGGCTGTTGTTTACTGAGCACTTACAATGTGCTAGGTGCTGTTCTAATTAAGACTAAAGTTTTCAAAGCACTTTATATGTACTATCTCATTTTATTTTCATAACTTCATGAAGGGAGTACTATGAAAACTTTATTTAAAAATGTAATAACATTTTAATTACTCATGATTGTGAAGGGATATGGTGGTGGGGTCACTATATGGCTTTGGAATGTATTCTTATATTTAACTTGAATAACAATAATAACAAGAATGTATTGGATGTTTAGTTTCTGCCAGGTGCTATGTTAAGCATATTAACTGGGCTATTACAAATGTTATACTGTAAATTTACAGATGAGAAACCTTAGAATGAGAGAAGGTAAGTAACTGGCTTAAGACTATATCATAAATCAGGTAGCAAGGATTCAACCCCTGTTTTTGCTGGCTCTAAAGTCTGCTCTTAATTACTACCTCCCTTTGCTTACTGTTCTACACATATCCCCATCATATCCTGAATTCATTGTAACTTTCTCTTTTCCTATTAAGGAAAATCATCAGGGTGACATTTTTCTCTCTCTGTGATTCTTCTCAGGATGTTTTGTTTTGTTGGCTCTAATGGAACTATTCTATTCTCTTTTCCTAAGAGAGAAAATTGTCTTCAGTAAAACTTAAGTCTTTTGTATTTTGTTTCTTGTCATTTATAAATTGTCAGTGTGAGTATGGAAGACATTTGTATGCCTTATGGAGCTCTTCCTATCTCTCTCTGTAAATGACACCATGGCCCTGAATTCTTTAGGAAAATTTTCTGTGAAATTACCCCCATTTTGTAATCAGCCCCTTTTTGAACTTTCTCCTTAGACACTGGACAGCATTTTCAGATCCTCCAAAAAGACAAGCACATGGGGAAAAAACAAACTAAATAACTACTCATAAATTCTTAAATGCTGAATATGGAAACGAATATGATTTGAAAAAGTTTCAGAGTATGTTAAAAACCCCTGAAAAAAGTATGTCCCTATTCATATAGATCTCACTAAACGAGGCTAATAAGTCAAAAAGTTAGTTTAGAAATATTTTATACTCAAGATATCTACTAAATTTTTTAATAATGCAGTTGCCTTTACATTATTTTAAAATGTAGAAACAAAGCTGTATATAGTTTCTTGCTTTTGTCCAAATTGCATATTTTTCTGCTGTCACATTGTAATAATATAAGTCTGGAACACAAAAGTAGAAATATAGAACCAGATACTGCCATTTAGTTTCTTTTGTCCTTAATTTCTTCATCTATGCAATAAAGGGATTGTCTTGTTGACCTTTAAAATCCTGTCCAACTCTCACATCATTTTTTATCCTTATCATGGGTGATTTGGCTCTAAATAACATTTTCCATTATTTTAAAATTCAAAGTGATTATAGCCCTTCTTTTTTTTCTGAAAAATGTTATACCTTTTATTAATGTGATATGCCTAATTCTAAACTCCTCTGTGTAAAAGGGACAGGAAGGTCTTGGAAAAATTCCAAATAAGATACACAAAGGTGACTAGAATGAAAAATGAGCTTAGCTGTTAACAAAATATTGGTGTGGGTGAGTCCTTCTCTTAGTCAGTTCTCATTTTATGTCAGAACTTTCTAACTCTTATGAAAATTACCTCATGAAAGAATACTTATGTACACATTAATTAAATTATTTTTAACTATTTTTTAGAGGTTAGACTTATAGTCTCAATTAAATTACAAGTTTCTTAATGACAGAGATTATGGTTTTGTCTTATTTTGTATTCTCCACAGTGCCTAACATAAAAAAACGCATTCAGGAGTACCTGGGTGGCTCTATCAGTTGAGTGTCCAGCTTTGGCTTGGGTCATGATCTTGCAGTTCTTGAGTTCGAGCCCCACATCAGGCTCTCTGTATTAGCACGGAGCCCACTTCAGATTCTCTGTCTCCCTCTCTATGCCCCTCCCCTATTTGCACTTGTGTGCGTGCTCTCTCTCTCTGTCTCAAAAATAAACATCAAAAAAAGAGCATTCAAACCATTATTAACGTGAATCTGTTGTTGAGAGACCCTGCATAATTCAGTGTTGAGTATAAATTCCGGCCAAGATGGTGAACTGAGCAGAAAGGAAATACTCTACCAAAAACAAATAAAATACTTGATAAAATATATTTTTATACATTTAGCCAGACCTAGAAGCATAAAAAAGGGTATCTCTATATATTGTAAATGAAGACCACAGCTAAAGTAGTGAGCGATAATCAAAGCTGCACAGAATGTGAAGGGCAAGTCTCTAAATACACATTACCTTAGGGGCTGGGAATAATGTTTTACAGGTTGTGAGCACAGGAATTTCAAGTTTTTTGGGACCTGGAACCCATACAATTTAGAAAGCTCTCCTTAAAATTATCTTACTTTTCAATGTCACCAAAATGCATGATCACATGGGCACATTTCTTGGGCCATTCCTTGGACCATAGAAGCTTTATTAGCTTTATACTAAATCTGTCTCTGTCCTATTATCAAGATCATAAGATCATGAAAGGGCAAGGAGTAGGTATTAGGTTCCCTACATATTACCCAGAGCCAGAAAATCAGTGTGCCATTTATGAATGGCTACCAAAAGTCTCTGCTACCTGGCCTAAGGGCTTGCAGATAATTCACTAATTACCCTAAGCTCTAGGTAACATGAGAGAGACTAGAACCCTATCCTTGAGTTGTAAAGACCTAAAGTTAATAAATGGATGTAAAAACTAGTTTGGAGGGGCGCCTGGATGGCTCAGTTGGTTAAGTGTTCAACTCTTGATTTTAGCTTAGGTCATGATCTCAGGATCATGAGATCAAGCCCCACATTGGGCTCCAAGCTTTAGTGTAGAGTCTGCTTGGGATTATCTCTCTCCCTCTCTGCCCCTCCCCCAGTCACACATGTGTGCTTGCTCTCTCTCTCTCTCTCTCTCTCTCTCTCTCTCTCTCTCTCTTGCAAAATAAATAAACATTAAAAAAAACTGGTTTGGAAATGGTGAATCTTTTAGTGCCCAGGCAGAAGTATCTATGAAACCATAAAAAAGGATGCCATCACAACCATGGTCTATTTGTGTCTTCTGCAGAAATAGGGCTCACACCTCCATGGAGTTTGGGCTTAAACATTAACATTATAGAGTGACATCATCAAGATGGTGACATAGGTTTATGACTTTGCTCCTCCTCAGAAGAACAACTAACTTTTCAAGAATAAGATACCACTGAGACAATCCTAGAATATAGAAGTGGGGCTGAAGGACCTTCCTGCACCACAAAGACCCAGACAGAAGGGTGAGAAATAGCTGCACATTGACCACATTACCCTTCCCCCAGGCTAGAACAGCACCACATGGACAGTTTTCTCCTGAGCCTCTATTCTCTAATGGTAATTCTCCCAATGGTAAGGAGCAACCTGGGGGAGTGGAGAACCAGCTTCCCCCAGCATTGTGAGTCACATTTCAGGAACCCCTACTCTTATCTCATACCATGGGGGTTGCAGGGGCATATGTGGGGCTCAATCACTGCAAATCTGACTGTGATGAAGAAGGGGGGAGGGGCTTGCAGCAAACAGCACACAGATCTTGATAGACTGAATTCACAGATGCAGTGCCCAAGTAGTAATCACAACCTGCAGCTTTGTACATCTACAGTACCAAGTCAGGGGTTCGCTCTGATTAGGAAGCTCAGTGGGGTATAGATCTGCCTGATTTGGATCCTTAAACAAATTTTGCCCATCATAAAGCTTGGTTTGCCCATGCCCAGGCAAGGAACTGAATCACAGCCCCGCCCATTGTGAAGAGTGTCTTTTGGCCTCATCTGGCCAGAAGGGCTAATGACAACTCCTGGAATCAGTGTGGTCCAGAGAAACTTGAGCCAATAGGCAGGCAGAGAGAGCTGATCATCCCCAGAAAAATGTCTGTGCTAGGCTTGGAGCATTCCCATGCTATGCACAGGCAGGAGTTATTAATTCATAGCCAAGGCTGATGGTAGTTAATGGCTTCTCAAAATTGAAGACTCTTTGGGAAATTGAAAGAAACCTGCAGTGGCCTCTTCCCCTCCTGCCTAGACAAGGGAGCAGAGATATAGGCCCATCCTCAGTGGAAAATGTTTTTCTACCCTGTATGACCAAAATGGCTGGAGACAACTCCTAGAAGCAGTGCAGATGGTGACATTTGAACTAAGAGGTAGACAGCCACAGCCAATAGTTTGCAGAGCAATGTCAGTGGCCCTGTTTGGTCAGGAAACTTGGGTGCAGGTTGGCTTGAGTTAAGGAATAAAGAGTTTTACAAGCTGTACTCAGGCAGGGAATCTAATTTATAGCTACACTTATTGCTGAATACAGCCTATAGCCTCTCCAATCAGAGAACCTAACCAGAGCACATAAGAAGTTGCATAATCCAACAGGAGTACTGATGCATAGGGGTACTTGTACCCCAATGTTTATAGCAGCACTCTCAACAATAGCCAAATTATGGAAAGAGCCTAAATGTCCATCAACTGATGAATGGATAAAGAAATTGTGGTTTATATACACAATGCAGTACTACGTGGCAATGAGAAAGAATGAAATATAGCCCTTTGTAGCAACATGGATGGAACTAGAGAGTGTTATGCTAAGTGAAATAAGCCATACAGAGAAAGACAGATACCATATGTTTGCACTCTTATGTGGATCCTGAGAAACTTAACAGAAACCCATGGGGGAGGGGAAGGAAAAAAAAAGGAGGTTAGAGTGGGAGAGAGTCAAAGCATAAGAGACTCTTAAAAACTGAGAACAAACTGAGGATTGATGGGGGGTGGGAGGGAGGGGAGGGTGGGTGATGGGTATTGAGGAGGGCACCTTTTGGGATGAGCACTGGGTGTTGTATGGAAACCAATTTGACAATAAACTTCTTATATTGAAAAAAATAATTAAAAAATAATAAAATAATAAAATAATAAACAAAGAAGCTGCATAATCCAGTCAACAGCAGTCTATATAGTGGCACTTGGATGGAGAGCACAGCCTGTGGCTTCCCTCAACTGCAGAGTAAAATTTGTTGCCTCACCTGACCAGGGAAGTCAATGCACACTATGTCCTGATTTGGGTCCTCAAATAATGAACTGTACAGGCCCTGGGTCCCATTCTAATTTTCTGTCAGTGTATGAAAGCTAATTCATATTTCCATCCAATTAAAATATTGTATCTATTCTCTACCACTTCGTAAGCCTGACCAGAGAATCCAAGGAACTTCAGAGCCTATCCTATACCTCACCTAGGTAAGAATCTAAGCCAGCAGTTCTATCCAAGTATTCTCAGCTAAGGGAACACCCCCCGTTTCTGTCCTCAGAACTTAAACAGTTGTCTCACCCCAAAATAGTCCATAATAGCAGACCACACCTGCCGAAGGACATTACCACCAAACATACCCAGAAACCCACTGAGCTGACTGATTAAAAAACAAAAACTGTCTCTGACAAAGCAAACCTACAGAGTCTGAAGAAGAAATATTATTAATCAAATTCACAGATACCAATGTAAGGAATCATGGATGTCTCTCTCTCCTCTCTCTCTCTCTCTCTCTCTCTCTCTCTGTCTCTCTCTCACACACACACAACAGGTAAATATTATACAACTAAAGGAGACTAATAAATCTCCAATAACTGACCCTAAAAAAATAGAGATCTATGAACTCCCAGACAAGGAATTCAGAAAAATCCTATTAAGGAAGTTAAGTGAACTACAAGAAAACATGGACAGTCAAGCAAAATTAGGAAAATGATGCATGAACCAAATGAGAACTTCAACAGGGAAATAGCAACCATCAAAAGAAAAAAGAAGAAACACCAAACAGAAATCCTAGAGTTGAAAAATGCAATAACTGAACTAACGAATTTAATAGAGTTTCAAAAATGACTTGACCAAGCAAAAGGAAGAATCAGCAAGCTGAACGATAAGACACTGGAAATCACCCAGTCAGAGGAACAAAAAGAAAAAATGCAAAAGAGCGAAGAAAGCCTACAGGAATCATAACACACTGAAAAGAAATAATATTTACATCATGGGAATTACAGAAGGAGAAGAGAAAAAAGAGGGGGACAGAAAGTATATTCAAAGCAATAATGTCTTAAAATGTCCCAAACTTGAGGAGTGAAATGGACATTCAGATCCAGGAAGCCAACAGACCCCAAATGGGTTGAACCTGAATAGGGCTACACCAAGATACATTATAATTAAATTATCAGAAGGCTAGACTAACCAAGGAAATAAGAAAAAGAGCCCAAATCAACAAAATTATAAATGAAAAGGTGACAGACATTACCACTGATATCATAGAAATTCAAAGAATCATAAGAACTTACTATGAAAAACTATAATATGCCAACAAAGTAGACAACCAAGAAAAAATAGAAACATTCTTAGAGACATACAACTTACCCAGACTGAATCAGGAAGAAATACAAAATCTGAAGGAACCAATTAATAGTAAGGAGATCGACTCAGTAATCAAAAATATCCCAAGAAAAGCCCAGGACCTGATAAGCTTCCCAACTTTAAATTTTTTTTAATGTTTACTTATTTTTGAGAGAGAGAGAGAGAGACAGAGTGCAAGCAGGGGAGGGTCAGAGAGAGAGTGAGACAGAGAATCTGAAGCAGGCTCCAGGCTCCGAGTTGTCAGCACAGAGCCGGACGTGGGGCTTGAACTCACAAACTGCGAGATCATGACCTGAGCTGAAGTCGATGCTTAATAAACTAAGCCACCCAGGTCCCCTGAATTTTACCAAACTTTTAAATAATTCTTTAACACCAATTCTTCTCAAACTCTTCCAAGAAATTGAAGAGGCAGGAACACTCCCACACCCATTTTATGCAGGCAGCATTATCCTGGTACCAAACCATGAAATGGATACTACTAGAAAGCAAACTACAGGCCAATATTTCTGATGAATATAGATGCAAAAATTCTCAATAATTACTAGTGACCCAAATGCAGCAGCACATTAAAAGGATCATTCACCATGATCAAGTGAGATTTATTCCTACGATGCAATGATGGTTCAACATACACAAATGTGATGTATCACATTAATACAATGAAAGAAAAGAATCATATGCAGAGGTCAATAGATGCAGAAAAAAGTGACAAAACTCAAATCATAATAAAAAAAACTCTTAATAAATTAGTAGAAGGAACATACCTCAATATAATAAAGGACATATGTAGCAAGCCCACAGATAACATCATACTTGATGATGCAAAATTGGAACAAATCAAGAGTGCCCACTCTTACCACTCCTTTTGAACATACTAGAAGTCTTAGCTAGAGCAATCAGGCAAGAAAAAGAAATAAACAATATAATAATTGGGAAAGGAAGAACTGAAATTATCTCTATTTGTAATAACATGATTTTACATATATAAAAATCCTAGATGTAACCAAAAAAACTGTTAGATATCATTAATAAATTCATTACAGTTGCAGGATGCAAAACTAACATACAAAAATCAGTAGTATTTCTCTACATTTAACAATGAATTTTCTGAAAAAGAAATAAAGAAATCTATCCAATAGCATCAAAAACAATAAAATGCTTAGGAATAAATTTGACTAAGGAGGTAAAAGATCTCTACTCTGAAAACTACAAGACACTAATGAAAGAAATTGAAGATACAAATAAATAAAAAGGTATTCTGTGTTCATGGATTGGAGAAATTAATATTGTTAAAATGTCAATACTACCAAAAGCCATCTATAGATTCAATGCAATTCCTATAAAGACTCCAATGGCATTTTTTACAGAAGTAGAAAAAGCACTCCTAAAATTTATATAGAACCACAAAAAAACCCAAATGGTCAAAGAAATCCTGAGAAAGAAAGAACAAAGTGGGAGGCATCACACTTCCTGATTGCAACCTATACTATAAAGATATCATCATCAAAATGGTATGGTACTGACATAAAAACAGAGAAATAGACCAATAGAACAGTATCAGGATCCCAGAAATAAACTCAAACATATACAATCAACCATACAATCAACCAGTATTTGACAAATGAGTGAAGAATGCTCAATGGACAAAAGAGTCTTTTCAATAAATGTCTGGGCTAAGTGGTTATTCACACATAAGAGGATGAAGCTGAAATTATATCATACACCACCCATGAAAATTCACTTAAAATGGATTAAAGACTTATATGTAAGGCCTGAAACCATGAAATTCTCTGAAGAAAACTTAAGAATAAAGCTCTTTGATATGAGTCTTGGTAATGTTTTTTGGTTATGACACCTAAAGCATAAGTAACAAAATAAAAAATAAACAAGTGAGACTACATCAAACGTAACAGCTTCTACACAGCAAATGAAACCATCAACAAAGTGAAAAGAAAACCTATAAAATGAGAAAAAAATATATCTAATAGTGGTTTAATAAAGGACCCATGCAAGTCAATAGCAAAATACAAAAAACAAATAGCACAATTAAATAAAGGGCAAAGGACCCAAATAGACATTTCTCCAAAGAAGATATACAAAAGGCCAACAGATACATGAAAAGATGCTCAACATCACTAGTCATTAGGGAAATGCCAATTAAACCCATAAGGAGATATCACCTTATGCCTATTAGAATGGCCATCATTAAAAAGAAAAGAGATAACAATACTGGCCATATTTATTATATATATTATATAATGCATTATTTGCAATAACCAAAAGACCTGGAAACAACCTAAGTGTTCACTGATGGATGAATGGATAAAGAAGTTGTGGTAAATATACACAATGGAATATTATTCATCCATAAAAAATGAGAAAATTTTATCATTTGTGGCCATATGAATGAATCTTGAAGGCATTATGCTAAGTCTAATAAGTCAGACAGAGAAAGGCAAACAGAATATATCAGTTATATAGAAGAAAAAAACTCATAAAAATATCAGACTTGTGGCTTCCAGAGGTGTGGCATGGGGGGCAGGAGGGAAGAATTGTAGGCAAGTGGTCAAAAGGTACAAACGTACAGTTATAAGATAAGTAAGTACTAGGGTGTAATGTACAATGTAATGACCAAAGCTAACAATGCTGTATGATACATAGAAAAGTTGTTAAGAATGTAAAGCCTAGGAGTTCTCATCAAAAGAAAAATGTGTTTCCTTTTTTCCTTTCTTTTTAAAAAATTGTATCTAAATGAGATGAATGTTAGCTGAACCTATTATGGTAATTATTTCACAATATATGTAAATCAAACCATTGCGCTTTACACCTTAAACATATACAGTGATGTATGTCAATTGTTTCTTAAGAAATCTGGAAAAATTTTATAAAACATATGAAAAACTTCAACATCAAGAAAGATATGCCACAGAACCAACAGATAGGTGAATTCACATTCAAGCAACTAGAGATAGCTGAGCAATGTAAATGGGACTTCAAAGTAAGGAATTGTAAAATGTGTGTGAATATGGTTTTTAATAAAGTCTCATTACTTTTAAGACTATTTTGTCTCATAGGAACTATATTAGTCAATTTTAGTTATGATACAATAATAAACAACCCCAAGATCTCAGTGGCTTATAAAAACAAAGATTGATTCTTCCCTTAGGAGTTTTCTGCAAGTTGACTGCAGCTCTGCTCCATGTTTTCTTTACTCTGGGACCTAGGCGAAAGGAACAGTACTTATCTGGGACATTGATACTTTCATTTCAGAGGGAAAAAAGCAAGATGTTAGTTAGACCACTTGATTGTTCTTAAAAGTCCTGGAAAACAGCATGCATTAATCCACTCATGTTGCACTGGTCAGAAGACAATAGGGTAAAGGTGCATAATATTCTTGTAAGGAGAAACTGAATATTTTGAACAAAGGATACAAAACTTGACAAGTAGAAAACTTTTGGCATTAGCAAATGAGTCCTTCTGGTATGCATAATGAAGCTTGAAAATCATTATTTTATGTGTTTTTTCCCTGTAGTTTTAGATACTCTTAAAAATTTCTTTATTGATATGAGTATATTATCACTACTTTTTTTAATGTTTTTATTTATTTTTGAGACAGAGACAGAGCATGAGCAGGGGAGGGGCAAAGAGAGAGGGAGACACAGAATCTGAAGCAAGCTCCAGGCTCTGAGCTGTCAGCACAGAGCCTGACGCGGGGCTCAAACTCACGGACTGTGAAATCACGACCTGAGCTGAAGCTGGGCACCTAACCGACTGAGCGACCCAGGCACCCCTCATCATTACTCTTAAATTAGCTCAATCCATATATAGACATGAATATCATTTCCTCAGTTCCACTTCCAATTCAAAGTTCTTTCCCAATCTTTATTATGTCTATGGGCAAATCTCTAATGTATGTTTTATTTTTTTTTTAACTCTTTCTCTGAAATTTAGGATGTACAAAGGATTATGAGCAGGATAAATGGGGTGGAACATGTTTTTCTTTCTTCACCAGAGTAATCTGATTTTCATTTACATTATACCATGAATGTTACAGTAGGATAATTCTAATGGCAACATTCATTCTCTACCCACAAATCAGGTCCACTTCATGGACTGGTTATTGATGCTGCTAAGGATAGAGGAAAGTGAATAAAAAGAAAAGCATGTTAATTTCAAGCTCCATTTAGAAACACGCTAGAAAAATCAATGGCTGGTAAATAGAAATTGGCAAAATTGGCAGGAAGAAAATTTATATTCAAGCATAGAAGGGACCAGAATATAAATCTGCACCCTGACCAGATAATAACCAAATAAAATGATGACAATACTAGAAAGGCACTTGACAAAGCTCTTTCCTAATTGTTTAGTGTACTGAGGAATGTCCGCCTCTCAGATTCACTGAATCAAGATTCTGTCAGTTTAAATTTTGGAATTAAAGTTTTGATTAAAGTTCCTCATTAGGTTTCTCTAGCCTCACTAATTTTATAGACCTGATGTAGGGAGATATAGGCTCCCGGAAGGGGTGATTAACCAATAACTTTAGTTCTGAAGGGATTTAGAAAGTCTGGATTCTAGTGGGGTATATTCATAGGAGCTCTATTCTTCAGGCTTGAAGTCCATCTTCTATGATGAATTTAATCTCACAGTCACTAAGTTTTCAGTGTTATATCTGAGAAATGGGACCCTTCTGAGATCTCTCTAGCCTATGATAAAATAAAAGGTTTTCCAGCTTTGTGATGCTTAAGGAGAGAATTAGTTCTCTCATCTCAATTCATACCCATTCCCATCACTAATCTAGTGTATTTTACTCCGTGAAGCCTACCCTGACAATTCCAGCTCTAGCCTAATTTTCATTTTCTGAACTCCTGGGGAATTTTATAGCTTGAAACACACTATGGCCCTATACTCCTCAGTACTATTTCTTAAACTGATTCATGCTCATTTGTTTATTGAGCACTTACTCCATTGGATACTGTGCTTGACACTGAGGACACAAAAAAATGGATAAACCATGATTCCTGCTTCAAGATGCTCACAGCCTAGTAGGGGAAGATAGAAAAGTAACTGTATAGTTAAAATACAGTGTGAAAAACACTAAGAGGTAAGCATGGGATATTGTGAAACATTTAATTGTATGTATTTTTTTCTACCTAACCAGATAGTAAGTTCCTTCAGGAGAAGAGCCATATCTTCTACTTTTCTCCCAGTCTCCATAGTGCCTGGTCCATAATACTCTTGATCTGGAATCTTTTCCTCCAGATAGCTATATTCTTTGCTTTCTCTATTCCTTCAAGCCTTTGCTCAAAGATGAAGTTCTCAGAGATATTTGATCTATGTTATTCAAAATTGCATCACACTCCTCTCTCCCCACACACACATACAGGCACCTTTTGGACGTACGTATCTTATTCTCTTGCTTTATTTTCTATTTGGAAAGTATCACCATTCAATATACTACATCATTTACTTATTTAATTTTGTTTATTATATATCTTGACTGCTAGAATGTAAACTCTATGAGGACAAAGATTATATCTGTCGTGTCCAATGTTTTATCTCCAGAGAAGCCTATAACAGTGCAAGGCATATAATAGTAACTCAAAAGATATTTGTTGAATTAATGGATAGATGGCAACAGCACTAGTCAGTACTTAAGAAATACTATTTTTTTTAATTGGCTGAATGATTTATCTGTCATATAATACTAGACAGCTACTACCTCTACTTTTGATTTGGATCAATATTGAAGGGCCTATTCTGCCATTCTTTGACTTTGAGGAGTTGGTACTCTGGGCAACATAACTTTGCAGCAACAAAGTCATAACTGGCTGTCTTAACTAAGCTTGCTTTGACCCTCTGATGGCATTCAATACATGGATCATGCTTTAAGAATTACTGAGATAACTCATGAAATCTTTCTTTTTAAAATTTTGTTTAATAGATATACTATGTTCATGACCATGACAATTTCACCTCATACATTTGTTTTTATTTGGGATCTTCTACAAACTAGGGAAATTTTATATTTAAGAAGTCAGAGATTTATCTTTTTTCATGATCCACTTAAAATAAAAAATTGTGTCTTATTCCTCCTGTCAGTTATTAAAACTCAAATATTTAAAAAAATATTTGGTACTGTATGATATCACTTAATATGTAAATTCAAAATAGGAAAAATTCAGAGAAACAGAGAGTGAAATGGTAATTATTACAGGGTGGGAGTGGGGAAATGGGAAGATATTGCTCAGAGTAAAAATCTTAAAATTTTAAAACACTTTATATTAGCATAAACCTTCTTGTTCTTTATTTAAAGGGCATATATTTCTATAAATCTAATTATAACAAATATTACTGGGCATAAAATGAGTGCATTTTATCAGGCCTCTTTTTAAATAAAGAAATTTTGATGTACCTAAGTTTAGAGAATTTGAGGGGTCTAGATATGTGAAATTGATAAGAAAAACACATTGCCAAGAAATATATGACAGAAGAAGATGTTAAGGACAGAAAACAATCAACTACATCCTGATTTCCTCTTGAGCTAGCACCATAGTTTAATAAATGCTTTTTAATGATGTGGTGTATATTAAGAGTTAGTCACAGAAATATATAAAATATTATACCATCTAGAAAAAAGTGGAGTTTTTGTAGTTCATGTTTTTGTTTGTTTTAGATTTCCTATTTTTACTAAGTTGTGGATAGCCGGTGCAAATAATTGTGCAGCAATCCATTGCTAGGTGGAATTTAGAGTGGGTCATTGTCCTAAGGGCTTGTTACTCCTATTATTGAAAATTCTTAGTCCTATCTTTTTTGAATGCAAAATTGAAAACAAACAAACAAACAAACACACTAACCTATAAAAGAGACCAAGTAGAACCAGTGGAAATAATGCAGGAATGAGAAAAATACAACCTTGTTCCACACAATTTATGGCTCTTCTGCATGCATGTTTTCTTGCAATATTCATGAGAAAATCAAGTATAACATTTGTGTCAGTTGGCAACTTGTTTTACCAAACATAGCAGTTTCCATTTCAAGTGTAATACATTGGTTATTTATTGAATTATTAGAGGCTTCCTTTGTTAACTTTATATTTCCTTTGCAATGGGATATACAATGTAAAATTCTTGCCAGAAGCCAATTATTTCCAGATACTTCAATCTCCCCAAGTTTGGTGTAAGTTGTGGCATGAATTCTTGTTGGCATGATATATTTTGTATGTGTAGCCATTTGACTTCATTTGCTAAACAGGTATGAGTTTAGCTATCATGAATTCTTTTTTTACAGCATCTTGTATTTTTCATATCATAGCCATATGATTTGTGGGGGTCCTTTTTGGTGAGGTGGGAGGAGAGTAGAGACAGTGAAAAATACTCAAAATTACAAAAGAGCTTATTCAAGACAGACTAAATCTGGACTAAATTACCTAAGGAATGTTTTCCAAGTAGCAGAAAAGAATGGTGAAGTTGAAAATCAGGGTAATGTGAAGACTACAGTAGTGTATAAATGAGTTGATTGCCCAAACTATAGTATATTTCATTTTCCCCTGCTGAGTCCACAAAATCTCTTTTGTAATACTTTTCTTTCCCTCTACTACTCTTTACTTCTCCTTTAAGTAATTGTGGTCACCCACAAATGTGCCGGTTATCTTTTCTGATGATTAGAACTGGATTTCACCTCAAGGAACGCCTGGAACAAATTATGGAAGAAAGCCTTAAAATTGGGGACATATGATCTTAGCCCAATAGGCTGGTCATTTTTTTTCTTGGCAAGCTACTGAGTGAAACTTCTTTAGGAGAGACCTGCCAGAGATTGGCACCCTTCCTAATTCCCCAAGTTATTGTTGTAGTTGTTGGGGCTTTTTTCTTTTTTTCTTTCTTTATTTTTTTAATGTTTATTTTTAAGAGAGAGAGAGAGAGAGAGAGAGAGAGAGAAATCACGAGTGGGTGAGGGGCAGATAGAGAGGGAGAAACAGAATCCGAAACAGACTCCAGGCTCTGAGCTGTCAACATAGACCCCGACGCGGGGCTGGAACTCACAAACTGTGATATCTTGACCTAAGCCGAAGTCAGATGCTTACCTGATTAAGCCACCCAGGCGGCCCTTCACCTTGGGGCTTTTTTCAATAAAAAAGCATAGTTTCATTGAGCATATAGCTTCTGGAATGCTGTGCCATACAAAGACCCTCCAGGAATCAGATAGCATTCATTTTTCCACTCACTTTTTTTTCTTTTTCTTTTATATTTTAGTTTAAATTATAGTTAGTTAACATTGTGGTACTGGTTTCAGGAGTAGAATTTAGTGATTTATCACCTACATATAACACCCAGCGTTCATCCAAGTGCCTTCCTTAATGCCCATCACCCATCACCCCGTCCCTCCACCCACCTCCACTTCAGCAACCCTCAGTTTGTTTTCTGTATTTAAAATTCTCTTATTGTTTGCCTCCCTCTCTGTTTTTATCTTATTTTATTTTTCCTTCCTTTCCCCTATGTTCATCTGTTTTCTTAAATTCCACATGAGTGAAACTATATTATATTTGTCTTTCTCTGACTTATTTCACTTAGCATAGTACACTCTACTTCCATCCACTTTGTTACAAATGGCAATGTTTTATTTGTTGTGATTCCTGAGTCTGCTGTCTGCTGTCTCTCTATATATAGATCAACATCTATATCTATATCTATCTATATACCCCACATCTTCGTTATCTATTCATCAGTGGATGTACATATGAGCTCTATCCATAATTTGGCTATAGTTGATGGCATTGAAATAAACATGGGGGTGTATGTGCCCCTTTGAGTTAGCATTTTTTATCTTTTGGATAAATACCTAGTAGTGCAATTGTTGAGTCATAGGGTAGGTGGTTCTATTTTTTATTGTTTGAGGAACCTCCATACTGTGTTCCATAGTGGCTGCACCAGTTTTCATTCCCACCATCAGTGCAAGAGGGTTCCCCTTTCTCTGCATACTTGCCAACATCTTTTTGTTTCCTGATTTGTTCATTTTAGCCATTCTGACAAGGTGTGAGGTGATATCTCATTGTGGTTTTACTTTGTATGTTTCTGATTATGAGTGATGTTGAGCATCTTTTAATGTGTCTGTTAGCCATCTGGATGTCTTCTTTAGAAAGTGTATATTCATGTCTTCTGCCCCTTTTTTCACTGGTTTATTTGTTTTTTGGGTGTTCAGTTTGAGAATTTCTTTATAGATTTTGGATACTAACCCTTTATCTGATATGTGATTTGCAAATACCTTCTCCCATTCTGATGGTTGTCTTTCAGTTGTGTTGATTGTTTCCTTCACTGTACGAAAGCTTTTTTATCCTGATGAGTCCCAATTGTTCATTTTTGCTTTTGTTTCCCTTGCCTCTGGAGACATGTCTAGTAAGATGTTGCTGCAGCCAAGGTCAAAGAGGTTGCTGCCTCTAGAATTTTGATAGTTTCCTGTCTTAAATTTAGCTCTTTCATCCATTTTGAAATTACTTTTGTGTATGGTGTAAGGAAGTGTTCTGTTCCAATTTCATTCTTCTACAGGTCACTGCCTAGTTTTCCCAGCACCATTTGCTCAAAAGACCGTCTTTTTTCCATTGGATATTCTTTCCTGCTTTGTTGAAGATTAGTTGGCCGTACGTTGGTGGGTCCATTTCTGTGTTCTCTGTTCTGTTCCATTGATCTATGTGTTTGTTTGCGTGCCAGTACCACAGTGTTTTGATGATTAGAGCTTTGTAGTTTAGCTTCAAGTCCAGAATTGTGATGCCTCCAGCTTTGGTTTTCTTTTTCAGGATTGCTTTGGTTATTTGGGGTCTTTTTTGGATGCATACAAATTTTAGGATTGTTTGTTCTAGTTCTGTGAAGAATGCTGGTATTATTTTGATAGGGATTGCATTGAATGTGTAGATTGCCTTGGGTAGTATAGACATTTTAACAATATTTGTTCTTCCACTCACTTTTTGTACCAACTTAGAATACCTTTTCTGGTATAAACCCTGAACAAGTAAGTCTGTTTGCTATATCTGTTATTTTCCAGGAGGATGGTCTTTCCTCCAGATTTCTACTTGTTCATTTCCATTATCTAAGTTCACTACTTAGAATCCTTTCCTAAGCAAGGAGACAGAACTTCATGACACATTTTACAAACAATAAACTAATTAATTAGCATATCACAAAAATCATAATTTGCTATAGTTTGGATAGGTCTATGTGATTATTATTATGTAAACTATTAGAAATAATGTATTTCTATGGAAATTTTGTATCTAACAATTTTAAAATGCCTATCACAAAACTTGTTTTTGTTTCCCAAAGCAAGCCCCAATAAAATATGTAATCCTTCAAAAATGCCTTAAACTTCTAGGTCCCGTGATGGGTTCTGTAGGTTATTCATGATTTATATTTCACAATACTCAGTGACATAGACTGATTTTGAGCCTTAAATGTTTCAGTAATGATCTCATTTTACCTAATGGTTATTAATGTGTAGTGTAGTTTAAAAGCACTATATCCTTTTAAAAGCAGCTTGAGACTCAGACTTTATACAAAGTCATTCTTGTCTCTTGAACTTTATTCTACATATAGAGATTGTAGTAGAAATGAAGGGTTATCTTCTCATTTTAAGATGGAATTTTACTAACTAAAAGAAAACAATGTTAATTTTGTAGCTATCTTCCCCTTACTGAGAGTATTTTAAATGGATGAAAAATGAGATTTATCTTTCGTTATGATTATGTTCTTTGCCAGTGAATATGGGAACCTTCATTTCTCTTAGAAATGCTGCTAGATTAAATTCAATAAAAAAGAAGTAATTTCTCATATTTACCTTTAAATTGCATTGAATCTTGTTGTAGTCACATTAGGAAGTAATGATTTATATGCTTTCTAATTATTTATCTGCTTATATAAGCATAGTTCCACTTTAGAAATCTTATTGAATTAATGCTGTAATGCATGGAACAGAGAAAAATAATTTCCATAGATTAAGCTCTGCTTTTCAGCAATCTGATCTTGTTTTGCATGCTCTGCTCTGTCATATAGGTGTATGGAGGTACCAAACTGGTAATCTATTATAAAATTTACATAGACTCTAGGAAGACCATATAGAAGATGCTTATCTACTAAAAAGTGTCCGTTTTCCTGAATATAAACTCTAAGAGGCTACACCCATGTAGCTAAAGTATAGGTGGAATACTTTCCTAAATGGAAAAATATTCTACTGTGTGTGAACTCCTATTTTATATTCAGGTATATATGCTTCTCTTTGTGAAATACTTTCCTAAAAAATGAACATCTCATTTTGTAATAGAGAGGATATTACTACTTACAATATGTAAATATGCTTATAGAAATGTGCAAATATAATACCAAATGCTGCAGAAATGCAGAAGAATAATAAAAAGGTGAAGCCTGGTATCAGATATATATATTTAAAGCATTTTAAAAAGAATTTAAAAAATAGAGCGGTCATAAATAAAATAGAGGGGTTATGAGGAGTATGAGAAAAATAAATTCATTAGGTGATTTATTCTCCTAAGTATCCATTTTCAATAATCAATCAAGAAAAAATAGTTACCTTTTGTTGGAAACTGTTTGGTTATTTATTGATGAATAACAAAGGATCCCCAAAACTATGACTTTAATAATTTATTATCTTTTGTGGTTCTACAGATTGATTAGTCTCAGATGATCAGTTGTTACTTGATCTCATGCTATTACCATCAGAAGTCTGGGATTGGAGTAATCCAAAAACTAGATGTCAACAGAGATTCTTCACACATGTCTCTAAAGCCTAGGTTGGGATAGCAGGAAAGCTGAGGACAGGCTGGGAATTTCTCCTTCTACGTGGAATCTCCACATGGTAGCATTGGCTTCATAAAAACATAGTGGTAGTCCCAGGATAGTTGGACTTCTCATGTGATAGCTGTTTCCCTCACTACAAGTGCTTCAAGAGACAGGAAATGAAAGTGGCCAATCTTTAAATCTTGGGTTTAGAAAGTGGCCCAGTCACTTCTTCATATCCTATCGGCCAAAATACACACAGTCTGACAGAATTCAAAGAGGAAGGACATAGACCTCAGCTTTCAATGGGAGAAGTGTCAAACAATGTTTAGCCATCATTACTATAAAAGTTATGTGTGTTAGGTGAGCAGGATACATCTTACATTTACTTTGCTAAAATAGCAAATACAAGAAATCAAAACCTCTAGAGAAACCAGCAGATCTACTTCTGCATAGGCTAAGTGAACTGTAAGTGCCTCAAAAGCAATGCCAAGGATCATAGTGCCTGTAACCTTGACATTACAATTATGTTGCCCATGAAAAATATCTAGAAATTACCTTTATAAGTCATATAGTATGTGTATGTACTGGGTTGCTGGTTACTTAAAATAGAAACTTTTATTAAAATGAAGAAAAATTTAAAGACTTTGAACACACAGAAGAGACAATGGTAAATGTTACTTTATTCTCATTTTCTTGATCCATTAGTGTTTTTTTTTATTTTTTAACTTTAGAGAGAGAGAGAGGGAACGAGTAGGGGAGGGGCAGAGAGAGGGGGTACAGGGGTTCCAAAACAAGCTCTGTGCTGACAGTAGAGGACCTGATGTGGGGCTCAAACTCACAAACCACAAGATCATGAGTTGAAGTTGGACACTTAATGGACGAGCCACCCAGGCACCCAATCCATTAGTGTTTTTTAAAGACATAGTGAGTTCCTCTTAAGACAATTGGGATAGTCATAAGCTTTGGGTATAAGTTCCAGTTCTTGTTCTTGGGATCTGACAGTGATAATGACAGGGGAGAGACTGGCAAAGAAAATATCCAGCAGGAAACAGGAGCCCCTAATTTTCAATTAGAGTTCTACTTGGTTTCCATGGAAACTGGTTTGGGTGGTATATCTTATTGGGTGTGTGCTTGTATACTTGTGTACCTCCATTTACTAATCTTTAGGAGAGAATAAAATGATAGTGGGATGGTGTTACTAAAAGTTGGAAAGATCAGAACAAGTTTGGTGGAACAAAAGGGATTCCTTAAGGTAGCTGGTGTTGATTTTATGCTACAGGGCCTACACTGAGCCACATACACCTCATATAACATGCCCAATGAGAGACAAGTATAGGTATACTAGCATTCATAGTTGCAAGTGATACCAAGCTAAACTGAATTTTAAAATGACTTAAAATGTGTATGCTTTTTAATCCTTATTTCAAGTAACAATCAGGAAAAAAATTCTGGGGCTGACTTTTTACTGTGTTGCCTTTCATGTACTTTGGCAGAAGGTTGGGCTTTTGTCCTGAATTAATTTGAAATTTTGATTTAAAATATTGTGCTTCTCCATCCTTCACTTATCCCCTTGTAAATTTTTAAAAGGAAAAAAAGGATTATTTTAGATGTTCATGCTTGCATGATTAGAAGGAGTATGAATAGGGGAGGGCTTAATGTATATATATCCAATTACTAAAATGACCTTAACGAAATGACACTAATATAGTAGAAAAACTACCTCAGATATCACCTTTTGTCTATAAAGCCAGAGCCAAAACTAAATGATTTTAATCACACTCTAGATTTTCTCTCCATTATTTTCTCTCCATTATTTCTCTCCATTATTGTTAAAGACTTATGGCCTGTTGTTGCCTTGGTACTATGACAACAGCAGGGAAGGGAACAACCAGAAAATAAACAAAGGGGCTTAGAGTCTGAGATACATCTTTAATGCCAAGTGTTCATTCTCAACTTACTGTCAGACAAATATATCTTTTGTAACTAGTTTTCAGCGAAAGGTGTTATTTAAGAGATTTTCCTAGAATTTCAAGTGTGTAGCTGTTAGAGTACTTGATAATCAGATAAAATAAATATGGCAAGGAATTAGAAAGAGAAGAATAGATAGCAAATCTGTGTTGTTGTTGTTGTTGTTGTCATTGTTAACCAGTTAACCCTCTCATGAAAGTTAATTCATGGCTTCTCCTTTGATAAATGCAAATGAAAATTTGGCTGCTTGGCCTAAAATGGGAAATTTGGGAAAAGACAATTACATTCTTGGAAATGCAAATGTACTTAATGAACTAATGACTCTAAATGGCAGCCTTTCAAAAAAGAACCGAATAGATGCCCATTGCAATAACTTTCCATTGTTTTTTTCCTATTTACCCATTGTTAGATGTACCTGCTTCCAACAGAGTTGGAATGAGGTGTCATACTAACAGATATAACCCAAATCAAAAATTAAGTGTAAAGGTGGTGACCTACTAGCCTACAATATCTACAAAGAAAATTCAGTATATATGAGTGGAAACACCCAATTTTATTATTTTGGAGTCATCTTGAAAGGATATACTTTTTCTCCACTTTAAAGTAATGTCTGACTCTAAATGCTCTCCTATTAATAATTGTAAAGAAATTAATCTATCTCCAAAGGATAATCCTTCTTTTGGATTAAAAGGGTGACAATAATACCATGGTTTTTCCAGAAGAGTCTTGGTTTATGCCTTTTGTCCCAGCATAATTATTAATAGTGTCCCAATTTCCTCTCACAAGTGTCCCTATATGAATGATCAATTACATGGTCACCCTATTTATATACTAATCCCAAAGCATTAAGCCATTGATTAAGCACCTAGCTGTTCATGCTGCTTCATGATACATTAATTATACTAAGAAATAGCATAGAAGGAACCTCTGGCCTCTGGGAATTTATGTCTAAGAGATACAGTATCACTGTGAACACACATATAAGAGATCAAGTGCATTAAAAACAGTAATTCAAAGACCAAAATGTGTATGTCATACTCTGCAGAAACATTTATTTTCAGGCTGGGAGAAGAAGCTTTGGTTGAGAGAATGTAAGAGTTCCATAAAGGAATGATGTGGATAGTCTGTCAGTCTTTTATTAGTTTATCTGGAATAGCCATCTGAAAAAAAGGGCTATTTCCTTCCTTCTTTCTTTCTTTCTTTCTTTCTTTCTTTCTTTCCTTCATTCCTTCCATCCTCCCTTCCATAGTATGGGTTGCCTTCCATGAGTAAGTTAGTTCAATGTCCATTAGACTGTCTTTTTCCACCCACCATACCATGGGAAACTGTCTACAAATCAGGACTGAGCTTGGCTATGTCATGGATATAATTAACAACCATTTTTTTAACGTTTATTTTTGAGACAGAGAGAGACAGAAAATGAACGGGGGAGGGTCAGAGAGAGGGAGACACAGAATCTGAAACAGGCTCCAGGCTCTGAGCGGTCAGCACAGAGCCTGATGCGGGGCTCGAACTCATGGACCTGAGCCAAAGTTGGACGCTTAACCAACTGAGCCACCCAGGCGCCCCAATAACCATTTTTCCACATTGTTTTTTCGCACTCTCTTACAGTATATCAGTGTGTGAGGTAAAAAGACATAGAGTCAGGAATGATAAACTTCATCTCAAAGGACTACATACGTGAGATGAGATTGTTTTTGAACACATTTTTAAAAAAGATCTTTAGTTAGCCTGATACCTTATGGCATTGACTGAAGAATGAATCATACATTCTTTAGGCCAAGAAAACTCCTAGACTACCAGTGAATTATAGAGTGATTTGGAAAACAGTATTGGCTAAGAGGGTACTGTTCTGCAGTTCTATACACAATTTACCTGTCCCTGACTCTAGAACCACTGGGAGAAGGGGGAAGTGATGGCTCCATATCCCCAAACAGAGAGGGAGAGAGAACTTCAGGGAACAATGGCCCAGGAGGCTTTGAGTGTATGCACATAGGAACAGGTACTGAAGCTAGATTTTGGAAACATTCCTCAAAATCTATAGGAAGGTCCTATTTATAAACCAGTTGAAGTCCTGTGAGGAAGCTGCCCACCCTCATCTCTGATTATGCTACTCATATAGAAGAAAATCAAAACCTCACCTTAAATTGAAAGGTTATCAATGGCTATGGCTTTGATCTTCAACTAACAAGATCAGGAAGTTGGATGAAGATATTTTATCCTGTTTCTTGTTCTCTTTTGTAAATCAAATTATCTGTGATGCAATGTTGCAAAGATATAATTCTGATATAGTTAAACCTTATTTATAGTTAAACCTTATTTATAGTTAAACCTTATTTACTGAGAAGTGCCAGATATTAGGGTGCTTGGATTATATTGAATATCTCAAGGTAAATGAAGATTAGGGATAAGCCCAAGACCTACTAATTAGGCATAACTATAATTCCCCCAAAATACTATGACTGGTCATACTTCTGGGATTTTATTTATGTCATTTCCTGTGCTTGAAATTTCTTCTTATCTGTATGGAAAACCCGTAATCATATTTCAAGACTCAACTCAGGGTTCACTTTGTCTTTGAAGACTATATTGACTTCCTCCCAGTTCATCTCACCTTCATCTCTTAGGTAGATATGATCTTTCTTCTCTTTATTTGTAGAGCTGTCTACCCCACTAGAAGGTAAGTTTCTTGAAGGAAGAGACCTAGCAGAGGCTGCCATATAGTAGGAATCATTAAGTAATTAGGTGTGTTAATGAATGAAATAACAAATAAGAAGGGTCCCAAAAGACAAAATCATACGTTGGCGAGGAGGCCACTGGGCCCCTTGAAGACATGGATATCCCTGTAAAATTTCAAGTTTGCTCCAAAAAACGCCTGGCCTGTCCAACATCAGCCTATATTGCTACCTCCTTGTCTAGGCAGAAAAGTTGGTAAATTGTTTAACTCCTAGCAAACTAGACGTGTAGCCAGGACTCCTACTCTCTGACAATTTTACATAATGACACTGTATAATGAAATTTTTAAATAGACCTTTTTCCCCCATGAAGGCTCTTAATGGTCAGACATCTACAAACCTTTTCTTAGATTCCCTGTTTTAATCTTTGAGCTGAATATTTTCTTTTGTTCTTTTTATTTTTCCTTGCAGGCACTCCATTGATGATAATTGTAGAAAATACATTTAAGAAAATGATACTTTTCTATTACCACTGTAGTCAAAGAATCATTTGTTTCTTTTTCTGCTGTTGATTTATTTTTTGGTGAGCTGTTTTGTGTGATGAAAGATTATTAGTAAGAAAATACTTGTTTATTACAAATATTTTGTGTTTTTTTTTCCCTCCAGTGGGAGTATCAACATAAATGCCAAGCAATCTGAATTAAATAGCTTAAGTAGCAGTAATGCTACTCCAATTGCTTGTCATTACACAGGAGATATGGTTGACTATACAGCACTACCTGAGCCATACATTTTACATTCGCAATCAGCCTATTATAGATGAACTGTGAAAATTGGAGAGGGCTTTTTATGATAATTGGAAGTTGTTTTCCTTGAAGTATGTAAGGCCCTTGAGAAAGCTTGAATTACTTGTCTGTAATTTTGTTATAAGCTTTAATGCTATTTGTTTAACTTGAAGTTTATGGCTCCTGAATATATTTTCCTGTGTCTTTCGATTGAGTGACATGCATGCTACAGTCTCAATAGCATTTTCATTTTGAATACAATTATAAATTTTCTTTTGCTTGTTGTTCTCAACTGCAAAGAGTTATCTTCCCTTAGGACATGATTCTTAGAAAAATGAAGCTAACCTCTGGATTTTAAATTAAGTGTGTGAAAGGAAATACAAAAGACAGTCTCTCTTTGATTCCACTTTGTTCTTTGTGTATTCTGAGTAAAACTAACCCAATTCAGATATTGACTAAATCTGTAAGAAATGTGTCCAACATTTTCTGTCATACAATTATGTGTTCTTATAGTTTTCTTCCTTACCCTTACAATCTTTCTCTCATCTGACTGGTCTTTTCTCTGCTCACTGAATAATTAATGTTCATTACTTGTGTAGGCAATTTTGTCTTCCTAGAATATCTTTCCTCTTCCTCAGACTTTATTCAATCCCCTAATACCTCCTTTTGACAAGATGGTTCAGCTTATGTTATACTGCCTCTGTGAATATTTACATGATTACTTACCAGCTGAAACTGATCTCGTCATCTGCCTGCTCTTAGCACTTATTTTCTAGACCTCTATGTTGGTCTAACCATATGTAATGGCATCTTGCTTCTCTAGAGATCAGAAGTATGGGAAAGCCCACCTGAAGTAGCGATCACAAAGCTACCATATTCAGGTGAAAATTTTACTAAGAGCCTTAATACATAATTTAATTCCAATTCTTAGTGAACTTAATTATCTGATTTCTAAGTCCTCCAATGAAAAAGACACAATCAACCAAACTTCATTTTCCTTATCTGCTAGATTGAAATTATAGCTATATTTCATCACATCTAAGATTCCATTGCTTTAAGACACACCATTTTATCTACCACTAAGAAAGAAAAGATGCTGCCCAGAAAACTATGTCACAAGGGTTTGCTATTATCTAGAATTCATATTTTATACTTGTTAAAATAACTCTTTTTATCATTACTTAAATATGGTTTTTGGTTATCATATCAACATATATGCTTGGCATGTGGAATGAAATAAAGTAATGTATTTTCAACATTTTTTATTGAATTACAATTGACATACAATGTTATATTAGTTTCATGTATACAACATATTAATTAAACAATTCTATACATTCCTCAGTTTTGTTTTGTTTTTATCTCTAGAAGCTTTTCTTCATGGTCATGCTTCTGCACCATAGTATGATAATACTAGTCAGACCTGGGAACAAACTTCTGTCTGCCAATCACTGGCTTTATAATCTTGAACACATCACTTAAAATTTTGGAGCCTTACTTTCTTTACCTATAAAATGGGAAAAATAATTCCTAGTTCTCATCATTATTTGAAGCAAATGAGATAATAGAAGCGATGTACAAGTGATGTACATGACTCTACACATTTAGCCTCCCAGGACTTGGCTCATTTTTTTTAAACCTTAGTTTCCTTTAAAATATCTAATATAGTTGGCTAAAACTGCATGTTTATACATATTGGCTTGCAAATGGAAAATTCATTATGATTCAGTTTTTGTGCTTTAGAAAATTAAATATTCTATTTTATATGATTGTATATTGTTTCAAATTTATTTAAATTTACTCAAACTAAGGAATATTAGCTATCCAATATATTTGTTTATAGTTATAGAGCTCAATAGCATGTCAAGAATACCTCAAGTAAATCACAACCATCTCTATATGGTACAAGGTGTACTTGTTATGTCTTCTATTTGCCACATTGAATATTACTCAGAATTCTCTGATGACTCCATTAATGTCTGGTAATCCCCCAAAATGTTTATATTATTGCCACCAATGTAAAATGTTTGGGATTGCTGTTTTCCTTGAAAACAAAACAGATTAAGAATGTTTATTTGTCTGGAAAATAAGGAAATATGGGTATTTGCTTTTCTAGTAACGAACTCAAAAAATTTCATGAAGAGCAGCAAAAAATTAATCAATTGTTAAACACAATTCTAACAGAGGACAGCCTTTTAAAGTTACCATCATTATATTTAACTGTAGATGTAATGATTGAACTGGTTTTTTCTCTTTAGATTTCTCACCTGACAGTAGCTGGAGGCCAGCTTGGAATTGGAAAAAATAAGAACAGACCAGTTTATGTCTGTGTCTCTTTAAATTTATCTTCTTACCTATCTCTCTGTCTTCCTTCATCCTGAACTTTCTTCTGTATTTATTGGGTGACTGGAAATATAAAAATAAATAAAACATTTTCCCCTGGGGGAGCTGAATTTTCCCACTTTCCAGAGGCGAGAGAGGCTAAGTGATTTGCCTAAAGTCAAACAGTTGGAGGTGACAAAGTTCATTTAGCATCCATTTCAGTTTTCTACTAATTAAATTTCATAAATATTAATCAGGCATCTAAGTGCAATGGACTCTGCCAAACCCTACCTTGCTTTGTCCATTTTGTTTTCTTCCTTCGTAGAAAGGAACGTAAACCAGAAATGGAGTTTTCTCAGTCATATATCTTGAAATATGTTGCAGTAATGTTCATATAAACATTGTTCATATGGAATGAGGTTGAAGTATCATACTAAATTTTCAGCAACCAAAAACATAGCAGATAGTATTATTTACTTTACATCAAGATAAATACTTTTTATCTTGATAAAAAGGCACTTTGCCTAGAGGCAGCCTTCGTAATTTAGGTGCCCTGCTTTCATAGACCCAGGTGTCAACAATTCAAGCTTACCAAAGAGATAAATAATAAGATAGCTCCCATTACAGAAGGATTCTTCCACTTACAAATGGGTTCACTGTAGGGTTCCCTTAAAGAGATTCTCCCTTCATACTTTTAAATATATGCTTGTTGATTATTGACTACTTATCAGAAAAAACTGAGGAGGAGACAAATAGCTAACATGTTAGAAATTAATGCCAGGTGACGATCACTGAAATGAAAATTAAACACCTCAAATATTATAATGTAAATTGGTGGGGAAACATAGCATTTGATTTATGTAAAATGGAATTCATAAACTAGTTTTCAAAAATATGTGTATAGTATAAAGAAGCACACTGAACTTACATAGTAAAACATTCTAGAGCAGAGGTTCTTTCCATATGTAGACTCTTGAGGGGGAGAAGTTCTGTGAATGGACGTAACAGTCAACTATTGCTGCAATAATGCTGCATTAAAAACCACCCCAAAACTCACTGGCTTAAAAATAACAATTGTTTTTTTTCTCATTTATATATTTGCAAGTCAGCTGGAGGTTGAATGATCTAAGCTGAACTTAGCTGGGCTGAGCTTCATGCCGCAGGTTGAGCCCAGGTGTAACTCTATATGTCTCTCATCTTTCTTGGACCAAAAGGTTACATGGAGCATTTTTTTCTCATGGTAATGACAGAAATGCAAGAGGGATGAGCAGAAACGTGCAATAGCTCTTAAAGACTAAGGTTGAAACAGGCATTATGTCACTTACATTGGCCAAAGCAAATTGTTGGCTAAGGCCAACATCACTGGGGCAAGGAGTATTCTCTGCCTCTAGTGGAGTAGTTACAAATTCCTATGGCAAAGGACATGAGTATAAGGAAAGGAGGATTAGGAGCAATGATGTAGTCTACCACAATGGGCTTCAAGGATACCAAAAAGCCACTGAAATTGTTTACTAAAATGTTATCTCGTATAAGGCTATTTTCTAAGAAACAAAGTTCCTACTGTTTTGAGATTCCATTCATCTTCATTTAAGAATCACTTACTCTGGGGTCTTTTGTTATTCATTTGTTAGTTCAGTCAACTTTATTAGTATACCCCAGTTAATGACCCAGGATTTATTTGAGTGTTTTCTGATTTTTAGGTGATTGAGGAGTTGGTTGTTTTCCATCAGGCTCTGTATTTTGAGAGCCCAACTGATTTGGCAGGGCTCTGTTCAGCACCTGGTAACCGTTCTGTGCCCAAAACTTAGTTGACACTCTCTTGCATAGTGATATGTTAAAAAAATTCCTTATGGAAAAACACAGCTGGAGAGGTGACATTGAAACAAGAAAGACCTAGTTGCAAATTCTAGCCCTGCCATTCACTACCTATATGATCTCAGGGAAGCAAATAAACTTCCATGCACCTTAGTTTTCTTATCTGTAAAATAGGCATAACAGTTCCCATGCTGCAGGGTCATTGTGAGGATTAAATGCAACAATGTGTGTATAGTACTTGTCACATATTAGGCATTCAACAAATGCTAATCCCTCTCATTCCCATGATTGCCTATGTTGCACTAATACATTTATCTTTACTGTATAATATGAACAGTATTTCCCTCTCCTGTCAGATATTAATGAAAAGATTTCTGAATCTTATTCCTTCTTATTCTTTGACGCTTAACAACATTAATTAGCTGTTTCCTTCTATCATCAGATACTGGACCCATGATGAAACTACATTTATACTTGGCATTTCCATGAATTCTTTTCAGCCTTTCTCTCCTAGTATGAATGTTATGGAAGTAGAGTAACTTCTTGTTTTCTGGGAGGGGACTGACAAGGCCAAACGGAAATTAAACTTTGTCTTCCTAGTCACCTCTGGCTTTTGACATAACAGAGACCAGGGAGGTGAAAAATAATTCATAGCAAGTGACGTACTTTTTGACACAGTAGATTAAAGCATAATGGGAAAATTTCTGAGATGTTGTTTTTCACAAATTACCACTGTTAACCTCCAAATTACATCAACTGAGGCAATTTTTTTTCTTTGAACTCTGATACAGATTGGGTGAGCCCAGATAGGGAGTGAGAAAAAACATTTCTCTAGGTTAGTAGGAATTGGTCTATTTTGAATCGTATTCTAGCTACTAAAAATTATGTTAACTTTGACAATTATTTCTGAATCTAAAAAGAAATACTCTAATATCTAAGTATCTAATTATCTTTTAAAAATTCTCTCAGCTTTAAGTCTAATACGTTTTATATTTAGCACTGAGCAACATGGAAGTTCTAGAATGGCAGCTGTGTAATTAACAAATAATAACTTTTAGGATATGTTCTATCTTTATCTATCTACCTATCTATATTCTAAAAATATTACTGAGGTTATAGCTAACAATTTCCAGCTTGGCTAATGTAAATAAAAATAAGGTCAGGTTAGAAATATTAAATATCTTATATCTTAATGTCTTTTGTATTTCATTCATTAAATTCTAGTGTAAAAGGCAATAACCAAATAAAAAATAAAGGAAGAAAACAGATTATAAATTGCTGTTAATGCTGTAAAGGAAATAAGCTGATGACAAAGTATATGCACTACCCAAAGGGACTGAAAATGCTACTCTTTAAAAGAGCATCTTTAATGAATTTTAAAATTGATATAAAGGGGGCACCTGGGTGGCTGAGTTGGTTAAGCATCCAAGTTTGGCTCAGGTCATGATCTCAGAGTTTGTGGATTCAAGTCGCGTGTCAGGCTCTGTGCTGACAACTCAGAGCCTGGAGCCTGCTTCAGATTCTGTGTCTCCCTCTCTCTCTGCCCCTTTCCTGCCCATGTTGTGTCTCTCTCTGTCTCAAAAATAAATAAACGTTAAAAAAATACAAACAAAATGAAATTGGTATAAAGTAATTTAAATACTATACAATGGGAAATAAAATATTGCTCAACAATTTCATTGTCCTATTAGAGCTGTAGCTTCTTTGGGGAGGGGACATTAATAGTTTATATATTTAATACAATATCCCAAATATTTTTATTCCATTATGAAATTACTACTATGTTGTGAATAAAGGGAAGAAAGTGAGCTATTCTAAGGCCCTTATTTAGATAAGGTTAACCAATTATGGTAAAAAAACAACAAAAACAAAACACCTTTTAATTAAATGTAGTCAGCTCAGTAAGTAAGTAATGCACTAAGTTGTCACCTTTATATATGTTGGCTGGGTGTTATTCCCTCTCCTCTCCCCAACAATTCTGGTTCCACCCAAGATAAGAAGTAATTATGGGGCGCCTGGGTGGCTCAGTTGGTTAAGCGGCGGACTTTGGCTCAGGTCATGATCTCGCGGTCCGCGAGTTCGAGCCCTGCGTTGGGCTCTGTGCTGACAGCTCAGAGCCTGGAGCCTGTTTCAGATTCTGTGTCTCCCTCTCTCTGACCTTCCCCTGTTCATGCTCTGTCTCTCTCTGTCAAAAATAAATAAACGTTAAAAAAATTAAAAAAAAGTTATTAAAAAAAACTTTTGAAGGTAAATCTCCATTAGGCTTTCAATGGAAATGAACTCTGGAAACACTTAGAAATGTAAATACCACAATAAGTCCAAAGAACAAACTCCATTAGCAGGTGATTGAGCTAGCTTGTAACCAAGGGAAAATAATGGGTGTCCTCTACAATTCCCCAGAACTTTAAAGTCTGTCATAGTATCCCTATTTTACAGATAATAATAATGGAACACAGAAGGGATAAGTGGTGTCTTGTCAGACAACTAGTATATAAGTCAGGGTTAAAACTGAGAGCATTCTGGCTCTTAACTTTCATCTATAGTTTGGATTGTTGAGTCCAAGGAGAGGAAGATTATTGAGTCAAAAAGGTACTTAAAATTGCCTATGTATTCTTGTATTCTACTTGCAAATGTTCTCTTCATATTTGTGTACTATTCTATCACCAACTAATGGCTATTGTCAACAGTTACTGGGTTAATTGTCCCTCTCTTGACAGCTCTGCACTAAGTTGAAAAGTACTCCTCTGAATGTGTGTGTGTGTGTGTGTGTGTGTGTGTGTGTGTGTGTGTTTTAATTCTAGCTTTACACATCCCATCATGTTTCTTATTCCCCCTTGACTCTAATAGGTTAGAGTGAGATTTGGCTTAGAGAATACTATCCTGGTCCAGTTTCCCATACTATATGTAAGTAGTCTAGGAGGTCATAGTAACCGGTATTGTAATGTAGATATAGCCAAAGATCTAGTAGCAATAAAAGTATTTTGGTTCCATTCCACAAATGTATCTTTAGAAACATGTTTTCTTTCTATCATAAAGAGTCTTTCTGATTACTATAGGGTCCACTCTCCCTTTTGATATTGGGGAACTACCAAAGGTGGTAATGCAATGTAATGTTTCTTCATTTAAGTGCCAGTATTCTCATTTCACAGTTGCCCAAGGAACACAGCCATTAGGATGTGTGGTATCTATTTACCTCTAGTTACGTTGTGTCTTATCTCAGATGAATGGTAGTGCTTCTAGATTATAGGTGGTCTAAGAGTGTTCCACATATTAGAGTGCCTGGGTGGCTCAGTAGATGAGCGTCTGACTTTCAGTTTCAGTTCAGGTTGTGATCCCAGGGTCACGGGATTGAGCCCCTTGTCGCACTGAGTGTGGAGCCTAGTAAGGGATTGTCTCTCCCTCTGCCCCTCTTCCCTGCTCATATTCTGTCTCTCTCAAATAAAAAAAAAAAGAGTATTCCACATATCAGCCAATCCTAACTGCAACAACTGTCAGTCTCTAGTTCGTGAAACATCTTTTATGCTGTTTTATAGTATTTTTAGTGTTTTCCCAACTTCTTTATGTTGAATTTCCATTGTTCTGTTTACTTCTGTCTCATTTATGTTTTGAAATATATTGATTGCTAACCTTATCCATCTGTGTACCCAAAGATGATAAAACTGCCATGGCATGTCTGTTAAATTAAAGTTGCTTGGTTTCAAAATTTATAAAATTGAATGTATTTTAAATACTTGAATTTCCTCTTTGAATGTGGTTGGCATAGCAGACTTGCATTTTTAGAACCTAATAAAATGACATCTTGGGGGTTTTGTCTCTCTCTTTTTCCTAATGTTTTTTTTAATTGTATAACTCCCACTCTCACAGCATCCCATCCTACATACCCCGACACACATCTAATTTATGAGCCCTCTACACAAGAAGAAACAATAGGTATGACTGGGGGGTGTGCTATTAAAATGATACATTTTGAGATCTTCTGTAAATCATTTTCCTTATAGCCTTCTACTTCTAAAACTCTATCATGAGCCTTACTGACATACAGAAAGGGAAAAATGGAGAAAGTCACATACAAGTAAATTAGGAATGAGAATAGCAATATAGTGATAGATAAAATGAAGATTTGAAAAAAGCGAAAGAGAATATTATGTAGCAACTTTATGCCAATAAATTGAAAACAAATTAAATGGACATATTAATAGAATACATAGTTTATTGCAGCGCCTGGGTAGCTCAGTTGGTTAAGTATCTGACTTCAGCTCAGGTCATGATCCCTCAGTTCACAAGTTCAAGCCCTGTGTTGGTCTCTGTGCTGACAGCTCAGAGCCTGAAACCTGCTTCAGATTCTGTGTCTCCCTCTCTCTCTGTCCCTCCCCTACTCGTTCTGTCTGTCTGTCTCTCTCTCTCTCAAAAATAAGTATTAATTTTTTCCTTAATTTTTTTTTAAATTTTATACTGGGAAGAGAGAGAGAGAGAGCATGAGCAGGGGAGGGGCAGAGAGATGGAGACAGAATGTGAAGCAGGCTCCAGGCTCCAACACAGGGCTCAAACTCAGGAGCAGTAAGATCATGACCTGATCCGAAGTCCGACGCTTAACTGACTGAGCCACGCAGGAACCCCTAAAAACTTTTTTTAAAAGAATATATAATTTATCAAAATTGACCCAAGAAAAATTAGAAAACTTTCATAAACTAATATGCTTAAACACATTTTGAATTGGTAATTAACATTAATGCCCATCTAAAAATAAAATCTCAGGTCCAGGTGATTAGATAATTTTACTGGCAAATTTCCCCTAACTTTCAAGGATAAAATGATCCAAATCACATTAACAATTTCAAAAAATAAAAAAAAAAATAAAGAAAGGTACTCAACTTACATTATGAGACTAGTATAACTTTGATTAAAAAAAAAAACAGGAAAGGACACATTCAACTAAAGAATAATCCAATCTCATCTATGAACATAGTTGAAATGTCTGAAACAAGAACGATGAGCTAATTATTGCTCAGGTCCAAATGCCAAGAACCATCTTTATTTCCTCTTTTCCCTTTCATATCCCACATCTAATGAATCAGTTTGAAAATTCTATTGATTATGCCTTTTAATCATATTATGTCATTCCTGGATCAAATCTCTCTAAAGACATTCCATGATGCATGGAATAAAATCCAAACCTTTCACCATGATCTACAAGTTCCTGCATGATCCAGTCTCTGCCTACCTCGCCAACCCCATCTCCTACTACTCTCCTTCTGCCTCATTCTACTCTAGAAGTACTGAACTTATTCCTGTTATTTTAAAAGTCCAAGCCTGTTTTCAGCAAAGAGGTTTTACATTTTCTTTTCCTTCTGCTTTCACTTTTCCTCCAGCTGTTTGTATAGTCATCTTTTCATCATTCAAGCCTCTGTTCAAATATCGCCTCAAAGAAGTTTTGCCCAATCTCTTGTCATTTCTTCATTCTCCCTGCCTCTGTATCCCTTTAGCCATCTTCATTTTTCTTCATATCACTTGTCAGTATCTAAAACTATCATTTTTCTAAATGTTCATTGTCTTTCTCCTTCACTAGAATGTAAGCTCAAGAGGACAGGGATTTTTCTTGTTCTCTGCTCTATCCCTAACACCTAGAAAAGGGCCTTGTAGGCATTAAATATATATGGAGTAAATGAATCTAGTCCAACATTTTTCATTTCACATAAGAGAAAACTAAAGCCCAGGGAAGGAATATGGCTTGTTCAAGGTACTGTCCATCTGAGAATGAAACCCTTTCTTTTGAGTCATAGTCCAGTGCTCTTTCTACTATACCACTTTTCTCTATTTGCCTCCACCCCCATAATTATACTTTAAAAAAGACAATCCTGTCTTCGCCCTGGCAGACTAGGATAAGTATTAATTTGTGGAAATATTTATGAAGCTTGCTGCAAGCAAATCAGTATGATGAGACGTATATGGATACTCTCATACTTTGTGGCTTTCCAATACTGGTTACATTTCATTTTAGGAGTGCCTTCCTTTCAGAAGTAGGGAAAATGCTTATCTTCTGTGTGTGTGTACTAGCAAATATGATAAAGCATATTAGGGCCAAGCATCAGGGCTGATGATATTAACTTATCCCAACAAGTCCTGAGTCCATTGGCTCTGATAAAGTCCCATTATTCACCACCATGCAAAGTAATTTTAAATAAACTCTATGCCCAATGTGGGGCTCAAACACATGGCCCCAAGATCAAGAATCCCATACTGTACTGACTGAACCCTCCAGGTACTCCATGCAAAGTAATTTACAGTTTGGAAAAACAGACAAGGTCACAGAGCAAGGGTGTGTATACGTACCTGTGTATGTGGTACAATTTCATTAGTTCATTATGCAAATACCATGTGCCTGTGACTGTGCCAGTGGAGATACAAAAGAAAAGAAGTGGCAGACATAATTCTTACAATTGGAAATCTTAATATACTCGTGAAAGACTAGGAAAATAATTCTGACATATTATATAAGCAATGAAAAACAGTAAGACTGTATCTACCAGGGCTGGTGAAATTCAGAATAAGAGAAAAATCACTATGAGGTTGTCTTCATCTGAAAAAGCAACACAGAGACTATGTGATATAAGACTACGTGTGGCCTTTCTCTCTGCTTTTTGTAGCAAGGCTCAAAGTATATTGATATATCATTAAAAATAGTTTTTGTTTTGTTTTGTTTTGTTATGTTTTGCATTCAGGATGAAAGCCATTGACCACAGGAGACAGAGTTTTCTAAGGTTTTAAAATAATTCTTGGAAGATAATAAGGTCTGTTATTAGCCTTTGCTTTTCTAGGCAGATGCACAGTGTTCAAGTATCCTTTGTTTCCTTTCAGAAGTGGGAGCAGGGATGTTATTCTGCCACTGTGGAATATTTCACAAGATTTCATTAAAGTTTCAGAATATCAGTTTCTTCGTGGCTTATCACTTCAATCCCCTGAACAAACTGGAAGGGATATGTTCTATTTTGTTTGCTCTGGGCAGCCTATATCTCTGCATCATCTGCATTGTATCAACTGCCACTAGAGAGAGGCTGATTATCTGCATTTGATTTGTGGATAGAATTTTAAGCAACATTAAGAGATTCTAACTGAAACTACTTAGCCCTTTCAGGCGTAATCCTACAAACTCCAACTCTGAGTAATGCCCACTAAAGGTGATGGACACTCTGTCTGATGAGAGCATTTCAGTCAATTTATTTTAAATGTGACGTAAGGACCAGAGCAGTGTTTCTCAATATAGGGACTGCCTGCAATAGAATCACTCAGAGAACTTGTAAATGCAGAACCCTAGGCACCACACAAGTCCTGCTGAATCAGACTCTAAAGTTAGAGCCTATGGATCTTCATTAAAAACATACAAACATGCAAAACTGACCTGGTATTTCTGATACACTCTAAAGTTTCAAAACACAGCAAGTTAAAGTTGGAGAGTAATTGCTTAGGACTGAGAGTTGCTAGTAAGGGATCACCAGGATCCTGTGTGTAGGGAGTGCTAGTCAAATTTCTGACACCTTTTTATCTCATTTGCATCCCAATGTCATTTACAAGAAAAAAATGCTAAATGTCCAATAAAAGTAGACTAGAGATATTGGGACATGCCCATACAACACTATATAGCCATTTAAACTGATTTTTATAGAATAATACATGAATGCAAGGAAAGTTACTCATTCTATGTTGTTAACTGAGAAAAGCAAGTCACAAAACATTATGTACATTGCAGTTGCCTTAAAAAATACTAGCAAGGAGGGGCGCCTGGGTGGCTCAGTCAGTTAAGCGTCCGACTTCAGCTTGGGTCATGATCTCATGGTCCGTGAGTTCAAGCTCTGAGTTGGGCTCTGTGCTGACAGCTCAGAGCCTGAAGCCTGCTTCGGATTCTGTGTCTCCCTCTCTCTCTGACCCTCCCCCATTCATGCTCTGTCTCTCTCTGTCTCAAAAATAAATTAAAAAAAACATTTAAAAATTTAAAAAAATACTGGCAAGGAAAATATCTGGACATATAAAACGAATTAATGGTATAGGAGTACAGATAATATTTATACTATTTTTGTTTATCTGTATTTTCTCGGTTTTCAGTAATGAATATCTACCATAAAAGTAATTATAAAAATTATTTAAAAAGTTGTTATAACAAGAAGAAAGTATCCGCTTCTTATGGCATAATATAATTTCTGACATTTTAATTGAAGGCATCTCATCAGGTCCATACTAATTAGTACTTTAGAACCTCAGATGCTGCTGTTATTCAAATAAAAGTGGTTATTTGTTATATAGTAACATATTTTTACAAAATATAAATCTATGGAAGAAGTTGTATGTGATTTGCATTTTGGTCATTGAATGCTATTTTTTTTAGTGTTTATTTTTGAGAGAGAGAGAGAGAGAGAGAGAGAGTCAGTGCATGAAAGGGGTAGGGGCAGAGAGAGAGGGAGACACAATCTGAAGCAGGCTCCAGACTCTGAGCTGTCACCACAAACCCCAACGTGGGGCTCCAACCCATGAACCCTGAGATCATGACCTGAGCTGAAGTCAGACACTTAACGGGCTGAGTCACCCAGGTGCCCCCCCATTGAGTGCTACTTTTAATGGAATGGAGGAAAATATGATTTTTACTTTGGCCTACCTTAACTTCCTTGAAAAGTATCTCTTCCTACCATTGTGTGTGCCTATTTTAAATATTTTTATTGAAGACCAAGATAAATTAAAATCTCTTGCTTTTTAAAAGCAAAAGATAGAGATCTGGTCTCTATGGCTGTGATATCCAGTATGGTAGTTACTAGCTGCATAGGGCTATTGAACATTTGATACCTGGCTAGTACAATTTCACATGTATTGGAAGTGTAAAATACACAACTTTTTAAAAGACTTACTAGGAGAAAATGTAAAATGTCTCAATTATATTGAAATTGCTTGCATATTGAAATGGTAATATTTTGTATATAAAGGGTTAAATAAAATATATAATTAAAATTAACTTTACCAGCTTCTTTTTATTTTTTTAAATATGATTACTAGACAATTTTAAATTATATATGTGGCTTCCATTAGTTGCCTATTAGAGAGTGCTCTTTAAGTCTACACATCATGTTCTTGAAGGAAATCTTATGGATGTCCCACCTTACCTGGGAAACAAATGGTGTTATGGAGACTGGGAGCAGATTTGGTTTACACAAGTGCTTCTCAAGGTGTGGTCCCTGGACCAACAGCATCAGCATGACCTGACAACTGGTTGTAGATGCAAATTATTGGACCCCATGCCAGACCTACTGAGTCAAAAACTTAGGAGCAAGGCCCAGCAATAACAAGCTCCACCTAGGTGTTTCTGATACAAACTAAATTTGAGAAGTGCTAATTTCAATAATCCTGTAGTGAATCTTATTGCAAATGCAAGGATACTTGTGTCTAGTCTGTTTTGAAAAATCTTTTGTTATTTGCTTAAGTAATCACCTATTTGCCTTAAGATAGAGAATAAAATGGTGATGATAATTATTGATGATAATTATTGAGTTATGATATAGTTATCTGTGTTTTAGATTTAGTGTTTTAGGTTTAGATTTAGGAAAATATGTGAATGATATCTATTCATTATATCTATTCATTAGGAAAATATATGAATGATATCTATTTACAACTCCATCGGGGGTTTAAATGTGTATTAAATAAAAATAACATCTGTATGTTTATTATTTCTCCTGATTGTACATAAAGGGTAAGGCCTGGTGAGAAAAGGAAGAAGAGGAATTTGTTCTATTCATTCATCCATTCATTCATTCATTCATTCATTCACTAAACAAATATCTATTGAACATCAATAGAAAGAGATACCTCTTGATTCTGATTTGAGATCCCTTTTCCTGCCTCTGCATGTGCAGTTCCACTAGAGAGTTAACAGAATCTAGAGTATTAGTTCTAATCAACAGAATTAGTTAATCCAGAGAATTAGGTTCTGCAAGCTAGAGTAGCTCAGGAAAGATGAGGAAACAGCATTCCTCACAGCCAAGGAGTGATCTCAGGTTTCTCACAATGCAGGTGTGGAATTATTAAGAAGGAAATAATTTTCAGCATCAGATTTATATAATAATCATAATAATAACATCTTTTTGCAATGAGTGTCTTTTGTAACTGTTTTTAAAAAGTCATGAATGTCCATAGTGAGTGTATTTTTCTTTTGAAATGTGATGTGGCTTTTAAAAGCAAATGGAATATTTTTAGATGTCATCCTCTGCCAACAAATGAACCTCACAGCATCTACTACATATATTGTAGTTGATGTTTAGAAGCCTTTAGTTTACACTGGAATGTTGTTATAATATTCACTTCTGAGCATTTGACATAAAGTATATGTCTTTCATCTAAAAGGAGCTCCATTTAAAAATATTGTTTCCAAGTTGTGCCAGGTTCTAAAGTAAAGGGGAAAAAATAAAAGTGTTTATTTTTTAGGAACTCACATTTACAGTCAGCTCTGGTTGTACCTAAGAATCACCTACAGAGCTTTTGAGAAAATATCAGAGCTCAGGCCCCATCCAATTCAATAAAAGTTGTTAGGATTAGGAAGTGAATATAGAGTTAACTACTGGCAGAGCTGCTGATACAGATTACAAACAGAGCTAAACTAAAGTATAAATAAAATAGTATAAGAATACAACTAAATTTTTCAGGGAGAAGTTGTCAATGTTTAGAGATTTCACCAATAAAGTAATCAGATAGGAATCAATAAGCTATCACCACTAGTTGGCCTGATTTTTCTCAGATGTCTGTTTTCTCTTCTACTTTCTAGGATCAATGGTAGTTAGTACTTTTTTCTAGATTCCTAGGTGGATTTCTTCTTCTGTTGAGTTCTTTCCTCTCCACTACATATATTTAATGATATTGGAGAATTCTTTTCTGAGGAACTTTTGGTGAACCAGAGAAAGATCCATTTTGTTTGTTTGCATTGCAATGAGAATTACTTGCATTCCAAGTTATTACTTTCTTTGGTTTTGCTGCACTCCTGTATAGCCCATTGACTTCTCTTCAGATTGCTTTGAAGTGGATAGATATCCTCTGGGTCATTAAATTCATTTTTTTCATTCATGGGTTTTAAATTATTTCTCAAATTTATTACTTCTTCCTGTTTTGTCCAAATATTTTATTTTGGTAAATGGAATACATTCTCTCCCCAACACTGCTGCAGTATAGTCAATGAGGCCCTTACTCTGGTTTACCAGTGTGAAGTCTCATTGAATTTCACACAATTTTCCCTATCTGTAATATCTAACTAAAGATTAAAGGAGGGAATGGGGTTCATCTAGAACAGTTTTTTTTTAATAGGCTTTCCACCAATCATCTTTTTGACACCCCCCCCACCAAAACTTAGCTTCAGAGGTAGCTGATGTCTTCAGTATCTGTGTTTCAAGACTTGTGTGGGAAGAATAGGCTTGTTTCTTTTTGTTTCCTGACATGGTTTAAGTTTTCACTTTCTTCCGTATGCTAAGTTAGTTACTACTCATTTATTTGTTTTCTAGCTTCCAAAATTTTGTTGACATTTTTTTGCTTGCTATTATTTCCTATTGTGCATATTTATTTTTACTTAATGTCAATTTTGTAGGGTTTTGGAAAGGAGATGAGGGAAAACGTGTGTGTTCAATCTGTCATGGTTATTGAGAAATATCTATTTGCATTTAATAAGTATGTTTCAATTTCATATCAGTGAGCCAAGTTTATTAATTCTTTCATATACTAATGGCCAAAACATAAATCATGCCTTAAATCACCATATAAGCTACACATGTATAAAGGTATTCTGTGAATTGTTCATTGTTTCTCTGTCATAATGCACACTCTGGCCTAAGACTGTCCCCTTGAACTCAAAATTGGCAAGGTGGTGCAAATGTTTTCACAAAAGCTGTATAAATGTTTGGGAGTGGTTAAGGAATCCAAAGAATAATTTATTTGCTATTCTAGGACTTTTATCCTTTTCAACTCTCTTTCCCATTTCCTATGATAAATTCCTCAGAAGGTTAATCAAGATGTTTATGTCATCTCCAAGAAACAGACTAAAGAATTAAAAGATTCAATAGAATAGATCATACTAGCCTGAGCACTTAGAATTTTTGATCTATAGTTCTCAGTTAAATTCTAAAGAAATAAAATGGAAATTTGTCTTTTTTCATCTTTTGACTTTTTCTTAGCTCAATTAGTGAAACAGGGTTGAAAAAGGAAATACACAATTGTAGGATTTCCCTAATGTCATTTTGTGAATGCTTGATATTTAAACAAGTTGCTTTTAAGTCAACTGCTTTGAATCCACTTAAATGCCCTCTCGGTGAAAGAGGACTGCAAGAGAAGATATCATCTTGTTGGTGAAGACTTATCAAGGACTTAAAGAATATGAATATGAAGAGCTAGGAGAACAAATTTTGGTCTGTAACCTTTTATTGTTAGGAATTACCTAATTTTTGAAGCTACAAAATATAATTGGAACAGCTAGGAAACATGTGAACAAGAAGACAAGATCTTTTTAGAAAGAAAAGCCAAAGACTGAGAGACAGAGACAGAGAGAGAGAGAATATGATTATACATAAAATTATGAAGGAGGTAGAGTAGAAGATAATAGATTTTCCCCCAAATCTATTCATCCACTCCCAGTCCCAAATATATACTCTCAAATCTCAAAAGCATACATTTTCAACAAATGGCAAATCAAATATGGTACCATATTGAGGAAGGAGCTAGCTATAAATCGTCAAGAAGAATCAATGCAATAACCAAATGTAAATCCATTAATTTAACAAACTTTTATTGAGTCTCTAATACAGTTAGGCATTAAATTAGGCCAGGTTGGTAATACAAAAATAAATTATATCCGTTGACCTTATGGAATGGATAAATGAGTAAGGTGTGTAAGGAGCTGAGTGGAATACAGTATGGTAGGTGGTAGGGAAGTGTTAAAAAATAGCTTTAGTGCTGGCACAAAGGATGTCAAATGGGTCATGAAGTCTTAATAACAGAGTAGAAGCTTGAGCTATATAATAAAGTATGAGCGTAACTTTTACCGACAAACAAAATTAAGGAAGAATATTTAATGGAAAAGGAACAATATTTATAAACATATGAGTATGTAAAATAGCATATCAAAGTCAGAGCACTACTAGTACTTTTCATTGGCTAGTACATGGTGTTTGAGGCAACAAGTGGTATATTAGTTTTCTATTGCTGCATATGAAAACGGCACAAAGTTAGCAGGTTAAAACAACGTGAATTTAGTAAATCACAGCTTCTGGAGGGCAGAAGTCTAAGCATAGCCTGACTGAGTTCTCTGCTCAGGGTCTCACAAAACTATAATCAAGTTGTTGACCAGATGCATTATCATGTGGATCTCAGATTGTTGGCAGAATTAATTCCCTTGTGGGTGTAGAATTTATGGTAACTTGATTTTTCAAAGCCATCAACAAGGAGTCACAGCTGCTTCAAGTCTCTTACTTTAGGGAAGGCTTACATCTTCTTTCAACAGTTCCACCTGATTAAGCCAGGCCCTTTCAGGATAGGTACTCTCTTTTGAGTAACTCAAGGCCAGCTGATTAGGGGCCTTAATTATATATCTGCAAAATTCCTTCACTTTGGCCATACAATATAACATAGTCATGGCAGTGGTATCTCTCATCTTTGCTATATTATATTTGTGAGAAGCAGGTTGCACGTTCTACCTACAGTCAAGGGGAAGAGATTACAGGGAGGAGATTTCACAAGTGCTTGACTCATTAGAGATTATTGTAGGGTGTGTCTGTCAGAAGTGGGAAGACCAGAGAGTAGAGGTTACGTTTATCATGCTCAAGAGGTTGACATTTTTTTTTAACCAGACGCCTATGAGAAGGCACTGGAGTTCTTTTTAATTGAAGTATAATTACCATATAATGTTTTATTAGTTTCAGGTTTACAACATATTGATTTAGCCTTTTTAAATGAAGAATGGAATTCTGCAGACTGTTACTAGTAGAGAATGAAAACTGTCTTTGGGTTAACTGGGAATTTGGTGACTTTATCTATGAACAGAATCTGGCTTCACATTTTAGAGTGATATAATTGAAAACACTTTATCTCTATAATGTGGGAAACTACTGCCCTTCTGTTATTTGTTACCTTCAATGTATGCTTATTATCTTTGCTTCTTTTAAAAGAAACTTTCTTGGTTTTAAGATGGTGATGTAAGTAACCTTTTCCCTCCTCTTGGCCTGCATCACCCTATTTCTCCATTCTAATCTCTTTCTCCAGTAATCTTTCAGCTTTGTATTAATAAACAAGATTCTGTCATCTGACATCCTGAACCCTGAGAGTAGATGTAGATCCTCTAAATCACATATAAAGATTTCTCCACTTTTTTTATGTCAGATGTTCTGGAATTGTCAGCAAGAGTGCAAAAGTCTGTAGTGTATTTGAAGCAAGTCATAGTAAATAAAAATGTCTTAACTGTATTATTTATTATAGAATATTGAAATTTCAGTGAAAGAGAATGAAATTGACACCTTTTATTTTTTTTACCTTTGGGATCTAAAATGTGCTTTGTTATTATTATATAGGAAAGAACCAGGATATCTGATAAAGCAAACCAAGAAACTGTCCCTGATAAAAATAAGTCATTATTTCCTAGTTTATGGAAAGAAAGAGAAAGAGAAGAAGAGGAGTATAAAAATCTCAAGGCCTCTTATATTATTCAGATATCAGGAAAAACTGTTACTTTCTCATTAGATTTCTGATGTTGTAATATTCAAGAGGAGCAAGCTAACTTATTGCAAAAGAAGATCCCTTAGGTCAGATGTGATTCTGGGTGAAAATGAAGTTAGGAGCTCTCTCATTTGATTATTGCCCACAATTTGTTTTTAATCTTAGGGAAGTTCCCAAATTGGCTTTGGATTTTAAAGTGAGGCCTTTGTCAAGCCAACTCACTAACAGGCAAGAGTAAAGTAATTTCACAAGGTGGACCAGGCAAAAGCAGGCCTCTCCAGTTCCCAGACCTAGAATAGGTTATCTCATTGCCCCCGGAGGAAATGCCTAATTACCCTCTGGAGCAGTCTAACTGTATTTGCAAAGTAAGATTTTAAACACCAGAATTTGCAAATGAGCGTGCCCAGTTGAGCTGAGTCAGCAGCTAAAAATTGCTTGACAGGAAAACTGGCGTAAAGTGTTGCCTAGAAACAATTAATAGAAACCTGGATATTAAGAGTTTGTGAGTGAATTGTATATAAGATAAAGCAAGCTGCTTCTTCATTCAGAAGTGTAAGAAATATCTATAACTGTTTAGAAAGTACCTTCTCTTTCCATGATCTATTTTAATTTGCAGTAGCAGTGACTTTTGATTTCACTTTATCAGATATATTGTTACTGCCCTAGGTAGTAATACCAGAGAAGATCATTTAGGAGTCCAAAAGAAAGCTTGTGTAACAATTGTTAAAATCTAGTAATTAGGAAATTAGCAAGTTACACATAAACTACAGAATTTCCCATAGTCCAATGCTGACTATTTCTCTAAACTGAAAATTTGAGAAGATATAACATACTAACCACTGTCAACTAATCTTTTGTTTCTGGCTGACCACCATGACAGAATAGAGCATATTCTTAATCAGGCCAAGAATCTAGATTTGGCTTCCTATAACAGTAAACTTGGCTCTGTTCTATGACCATAGATTACATCCCAGCCACATAAAAAGTTCATAAAAGGAAATGAAAAAAATATGTCTGCTCTATATAACCTCATTCATACAACAAATAATGATTAAATACATACCATAGTCATGACATATTGCCTGAAAAATACAAAAGAAAAATAAGGGGAAGATCATTGAAAAACTATATTCTGTTTATGATGGAACAATAGGATTATATTAACATTATACTAACATTCATTTATTTAATACTTGGAGGGTAGCATGGCAAAGGATATAGATTTTTATACAGGATATTTGTGTAGATCCCATGCCTTAGCATTTGACTTCCACTACTTATGATAATCACTTCTGTTGGCAATAACTAACTCAGACATTACTATTTAAAATATATGAAAGAGATAACTGGGAGAGAGGCTTGGGAAGATGGTAGAGTAGGAGGACCCTATGCTCAGTTCATCCCATGTTTACAACTAGATATCACTCACATCCAAGTAAATAAACTGGAGAGTGATCCAAAGACTGGTAGAACAAGCTCCACAACTAAACATAGAGATGAAGCCACATAGGAGAGGTTAGGAAAGGCAAAAACAGGAGCTGCTCACGGGAGGGAGGGAGTAGCAGGCACAAAGAGGGAAAAACACCAGAGTCCACCTGGGGAAAACAAATCCCCATAATATCTGGCCTTGAAAACCAGAGGGACTGAATTCCATGCGTTTGTGTAACCTGCCAGATGTGGAGCTTGGATCTTTAGAATTCAGCTGACTTAGGACTGAGCAAGACAGGAGGGCAAGTCATAGCCAGGTCTCTGCCCTTAAAGAGACAACAGCCTGCAAAAAGACTGCAAAGAAACAAGAGCTTACACAATGAGAGAGAGATCTGCTTATACTGATTTCAAAGCATGTTGGAGGGACTTCTCTCTGGAAACAAAGGAACTGGCAGGTGCCATTTTCCTTCCCTATCCAGCAGCATAAACACAGAGCCACTTTAAGGGGGCAGCTCTGCACAGACAACTGCTATGGAACCTGTTACAAATGTGCCCCACCCATGAGTTCTCTGGATGACTGGCTCACTCCAAACCTGCTGGCCTGGGCCCCGAGCTCCATGCAAATTTTGCTAATTCTGCTGCCCCACCCTGGAGCCCTTCTGCAATCACTCTCCCTCAGAACCTGCCTGCCTGGATCTCACTAACATCACAGAGAACAAGCACACTCAATGGCAGGCAGAGAGTCAGTGAAGATGACTGGACTGAAAGGAAAAGTAACTCAGACACAATAGCAGGAAACAAGCAACACATATAGGAGACCTCCCTGAAGTGCCAGGTTCTGGTGAACAGGGGGCACTGCACTGCAGGACACTAGAGGATTTCATCTTCATAAAGCCACTTCTTTCAAGAGCAGAGAACATACCCAATTTTCCTAACACACAGAAACAGACACAGAGAGGTAGAAAAAAAATGAATACAAAGAGAAATATGTCCCAACTAAGAAAACAGGACAAAATCAGAGCAGAAGACTTAAGCAAAACAGAAATAAGTAATATACCTGATATGGAATTTAAAGTAATGATTATAAAGATACTCCTTGGATATCAGAAATGTGTGGAGGACCTCAGTGAGACCCTTGACACAGAGATAAAAAATCACATATCAGAGATGAAGAATTCAACAATGAAATTAAAAATACAATAGTTGGAAGAAATGCTAGGCTCCAGGAAGCAGAGGAACCTATCAGTGACCTGGTGGATAGAGTAATGGAAAACAATCAAGCTGAACAAGTGACAGACAAACAAATACTGCATAATGAAAACAGACTTAGGGAACTCAGTGACACCATCAAGCACAATAACATTTGCATTGTAGGGATTCCAGAAGGAGAAGAGAAAGAAAAGGGAGTAGAAGATGTATTTGAAAAAATAATAGTGAAAACTTGCCGAATCTGGGGAGGGAAACAGAGAGCAGGATTCAGGAGACACAGAGATCCCCCAACAAATTCAACCCAAGGAGGTCCACACCAAGACACATAGTAATTAAATTGACAAATAATAGTGATAAATAATTTTAAAGGTTGCAAAAGAAGACAGTTACATACAAAGGAAACCCCTTGAGGCTCTCAGCTGACTTTTTCAACAGAAACTTTGCAGGTCAGGAGGGAGTGGCATGATGTACCCAAAGTGCTGAGAGGGAAAAACCTGCAGCCAAGAATACTCTAACCGGCAAGGCTATCATTCAGAATAAAAGGAGAGATAAAGAGTTTCCTAGACAAACAAAAGTTAAAAGAATTTGTTAACAATAAACCAGCCCTACAAGAAATGTCAAGGGAGACTCTTTGACTGGAAAACAAAAACCATAGGTGAAAGTAAGAAAAACAGGAAGCACAAATGCAAAAAAAGAAAAGTATATCTGTGAAAATCAGTCAAGAGAAGCACAAAATAAAAGGATGCAAAATATAATAGCAAATATCTGAAACATGGAGAAGAGAGGATCAAAGAATGAGTTCAACATCAAGTGACCATCAGTGTAATATAGACTGCTATGTTCAGAAGATGTTATACATAAACTGAATGGTAACCACAAATCAAAAAGTAAGAGATATACAAAAAATAAATAAGAAGAAATCCAAATATATTACTAAAGAAAACCATCAAACAATGAAACCATTTTTCCTTCCTTTCAAAAGAAAGCCGGAGTAGCCATACTTATATCAGACAAACTAGAATTTAAAACAAAGACTGAAATAAGAGATAAAAAGGGGCATTATATCATAATTAAGGGGTCTATCCATAAAGAAGAGCTAACAATTGTAAATATTTAGGTCCCAAACATGAAAGCTCCCAAATATATAATCAATTAATCACAAACATAAACAAACTCATTGATAATAACACCATTATTGTAGGAGACTTTAATACTCCATTTAAGCAATGGACAAACATCTAAGCAGAAAATCAACAAGGAAACAAAAGGTCTGAATGACACACTGACCATATAGACTTAACAGATATATTCAGAACATTCCATCCTAAAGCAGCAGAATACACATTTTTCTTGAGTGCACATGGAACATTATCCAAAATAGGTCACATATTGGGTCACAAATCAGTCCTCAACAGGTACAAAAAGATTGAGATCATACCATGCATATTTTGAGATCACAATGCTATGAAACTTGAAATCAAACACAAGAAAAAAATTGGAAAGCCTTCAAATCCATGGAAGTTAAAGAATATCTTACTAAAGAATGAATAGGTTCCATAGGAAATTAAAGAAGAAATAAAAAAAATACATGGACACCAATGACAATGAAAACATGACAGCCCAAAACCTTTGGGATGCAACAAAGGCAGCCCTAAGAAGAAAATACATTGTAATTCAGGCCTATCTCAAGAAACAAGAAAAGTCCCAAATACAACACCTAATCATTCACCTAAAGAAACTGGAAAAGGAGCAGCAAATGAAGCCCAAAGCCAGCAGAAGAGAAGAAATAATAAAGATTAGAGCAGAAATAAATGATATAGAATTTTTAAAAAATAGAAGAATAGATCAATGAAACTAAGGGCTGTTTTTTTAAAAGAAGGGCAAAATTGATAACCCCCTAGCCAGACTTCTCAAAAAGAAAATAGAGAGGACCCAAATAGAATGAAAGAGGAGCAATCACAATCAACACCACAGAAATACAAACAATTATAAAAGGATGCTTTGAAAAATTATATGACAACAAACAGGACAATCTGGAAAAAATGAACAAATTCCTAGACACCCACCCACTACCAAAACTGAAACAGGGAGAAGTAGAAATTTGAACACACCCAAAACCAGCAAAGAAATTGAATAAGTTATCAAAAATCCCCCCCACCCAAAATAAGAGTCCTGGGCCAGATGGCTTCCCAGGGGAATTCTACCAGACATTTAAAGAAGAGTAAATACCTATTCTCCTCAAACTGTTCCAAAAAATAGAGATGGAAGAAAATCTTCCAAACTTATCCTATGAAGCCAGTATTAGACTGATTCCAAAACCAGACAAAGCCCACAACAAAAAGGAGAATTACAGTCCAATATCCCTGAGGAATCTGGATGCAAAAAATCTCAACAGGATACTAGCAAATAGAATTCAACAGTACACTAGAAGAATTATTCAACATGATTAAGTGAAATTTATTCCTGGGCTGCAGGGCTGGTTCAATATTCACTAATCAATCAACCTGGTACACCACATTAATAAAAGAAAGGATAAGAACCATATGATCCTTTCAATAGATGCAGAAAAAGCATTTGACAAACACAGCCTCCTTTCTTCACAAGAAACCCTCAAGAAAGTAGGGATAGAAGGAACATACCTTAACATCACAAAAGCCATATATGAAAGGCCCACAGCTGATATCTTCCTCAAAGGGGAAAAACAGAGAGATTTCCCCTTGAGATGAGGAACACGACAGGGATGTCCAGTCTCACCAATGTTGTTCAACATAGTACTGGAAGCCTTTGCCTCAGCAATCAGACAACAAAAATAAATGAAATTTATCCAAATAGACAAGGAAGAAGTCAAACTTTCACTATTCACATATGAAATATTACTCTACATAGAAAACCCAAAAGAGGGGCGCCTGGGTGGCTCAGTTGGATAAGCGTCCGACTTTGGGTCAGGTCATGATCTCACAGTTTGTGGGCTCAAACCCCATGACGGGCTCTGTGCTGACAGCTCAGAACCTGGATCCTGCTTCTGATTCTGTGTATCTCGCTCTCTCTGCTCCTCTCCTGCTCATACTCTCTCTATATATCTCTCAAAAATAAACATTACAAAAAAAGAAAACCCAAAAGACTCCACCAAAAATATATCCAGCACAGTTGCAGGATATAAAATCAATGTACAGAAATTGGTTGCATTTTTATACACCAATAATGAAGCAGCAGTAAGAGATATCAAGAAATCGATCCCATTTACAATTGCATCAAATACCATAAGATACCTAGAAATAAATCTAACCAAAGATGTAAAAGACCTGTACACTGAAAACTATAGAAAGCTTATGAAAGAAATTGAGGAAGACAAAAGAAATGGAAAAACATTCCACATTCATGGCTTGGAAGAACAAATTTTATTAAAATGTCTATACTACCCAAAGCAATCTATACATTCAATGCAATCCCTATCAAAATAACAACAGCATTCTTCACAGAGCTAGAACAACAATCTATACATTCAATGCAATCTCTATCAAAATAACAATCACATTTTTCACAGAGCGAGAACAAACAATACTAAAATTTATGTGGAACCAGAAAAGACCATGAATAGCTAAAGCAATGTCGAAAAAAACAAAAAACAAAAAACAAACAAACAAACAAACAAAAAAACTAAAGCTGGAGGCATCACAATTCCAGACTTCAAGATGTATTACAAAGTTGTCATCATCAAGACACTATGGTACTGGAACAAAAACAGACACATAAATCAATGGAATAGAATAGAGAATCCAGATACGAACCCACAAATGTATAGCCAACTAAACTTTGACAAAGCTGGAAAGAATATCCAATGGGAAAAAAGACAGTCTCTTCAGCAAATGGTGCTGGGAAAATTGGATAGTGACATGCAGAAGAATGAAACTGGACCACTTTCTTACACTGTACACAAAAATAAATTCAACATTGATGAACGACATAAATGTGAGATAGTAAGCCATCAAAACCATACAGGAGAAAATAGGCTGCAACCTCTTTGACCTCAGCCACAGCAACTAATTACTTGACATGTTTCTGGAGGCAAGTGAAATAAAAGCAAAAATGGACTATTGCAACCTCATCAAGATAAAAAGAAGTTCTGCACAGCAAAGGAAACAACAAAACTAAAAGGCAACTGACAGAATACCAGAAGATATTTCAAAATGACATATCAGATAAAGGGTTAGTATCCAAACTTGGGTTATTTACCAAACTCAACACTCAAAAAACAATCTAATGAAGAAATGGGCAGAAAAAAATGAATAGACATTTTTTCCAAAGAAGACATCCTGATGGCTAACAAACACATGAAATTATGCTTGGCATCACTCATTATCAGAGAAATACAAATCAAAACCACAATGAGATGCCACCTCATACCTGGCTAAAATGAACAACTCAGGAAACAACAGATGTTGGTGAGGATGCAGAGAAAGAGGGACCCTTTTGCACTGTTGGTTGGATTGCAAACTGGTGCAGCCACTCTGGAAAACAGTATGGAGGTTCCTCAAAAAGGTTTGAGTAAACTCAAAAATAGAACTACCCTATGACCCAGTAATTGCACTAATAGGTATTAATCCAAAGGATACAAAAATGCTGATTTGAAGGGTCACATGCACCCCCATGTTTATAGTAGTGCTATCAACAATATCCAAATTATGGAAGGAGCCCCAATACCAATTGACTGATGAATGGATAAAGATATGATATACATACATACATACATACATACATACATACACACAATGGAATATTACACAGCAGTGAAAAAGAATGAATCTTGCCATTTTGTGGGTTGCCTGGGAGACTCAGTTGGTTAAGTGTCCGACTTCAGCTCAGATCATAATTTTGCAGTTTGTGGGTTCAAGCCCCACATTGGGCTCTATGCTGACAGCTCAGAGCCTAGAGCCTGCTTCGGATTCTGTGTCTCCATCTCTCTGCCCCTACCCCACTTGCATTATGTCTCTCTCTCTCTCTCTCAAAAAAGAAACATTATAAAAAGAAATCTTGCCATTTTGCAACAACATGGATGGAACTAGAGGGTATTATGGCAAGCAAAGTAAGTCAGTCAGAGAAATACAAATATCATATGATTTCACTCATATGTGGAATTTGAAAAACACAACAGATGAACATAGGGCATGGAAAGGAAAATAAAAACAGACAGGGAGGCAAACCATAAGAAACTCTTAAATACAGAGAACAAACTGAGGGTTGCTGGAGGGAAGGTGGGGCAGATGGGTTAAATGAGTGATGGGCATTAAGGAGGGCTCTTTGGGGGATGACTATTGAATGTCATAGGAACAAATGAATCACTGGCTTCTATTCCTGAAGCCAAGACTACACTGTATGTTAACTACCTTGAATTTAAATTAAAAAATAATTAAAATTAAAATTAAAATTAAAGAAAAAACTGGATAGGGCACCTGGGTGGTTTGTTGGTTAAGTGTTCAACTCTTAATTTTGTCTCAGGTCATGATCTCACGGTTCATGTGATCAAACCAGGCATCAAGCTTAGCACTGAAGGCACAAAGCCTGCTTGGGATTCCCTCTCTCCCTCTCTCTCTCTCTGCCCCTGCCCTGCTCTCTTGTTCTCTCTCTCTCTCAAGATAAATAAACTTAAAATAAGGAAGCTGGTGTAGTAATACTTATTTTGGGCAAAATAGACTTTTAAACAAAGTCTTAAAAGAGATAAAAAAAGAGCACTATATAATAATAAAGGGGACAATCCAACAAGAAGATATAACAATTGTAAATGTGTATGCACCCAACATGAGAACACCCAAATATATAAAACAGTTAATAACAAATATAAAGGAAGTAACTTATAGTAATACAATAATAGTAAAAGACTCTAACATGCCACTTACATCAATGGACAGATCATCCAAACAGAAAATCACCAAAGAAACAGTGGTTTTGAATGACACACTGGACTGGATTAATTTAACAGCTATATTTAGAATACTTCATCTTAAAAGAGTAGGATACATATTCTTTTCTTTTTTTTTCAATATATGAAGTTTATTGTCAAATTGGTTTCCATACAACACCCAGTGCTTATCCCAAAAGGTGCCCTCCTCAATACCCATCACCTACCCTCCCCTCCCTCCCACCCCCTATCAACCCTCAGTTTGTTCTCAGTTTTTAAGCGTCTCTTATGCTTTGGCTCTCTCCCACTCTAACCTCTCTCTCTCTTTTTTTTTTCCTTCCCCTCCTCCATGGGTTTCTGTTAAGTTTCTCAGGATCCACATAAGAGTGAAACCATATGGTATCTGTCTTTCTCTGTATGGATTATTATGTTTATTTATTTTTGAGAGAGAGACAGACAGACAGATAGACAGACAGATTGCAAGCAGGGGAGGGGCAGAGAGAGAGGGAGACACAGAATCTGAAGCAGGTTGCAGGCTCCGAGCTGTCAGCACAGAGCCTGATGCGGGGCTCTAACTCCTGAACTGTGAGATCATGACCTGAGCGGATGTAGGACGATTAACCAACTGAGCCACCCAGGCACCCCAGGACACACATTCTTTTCAAGTGCACAGGATACATTCTCCATAGTAGATCACCTATTATGACACGAAGGAAATCTCAACATTTAAAAAAGTTCAAAGTCATACCCTACATCTTTTCTGACCATAACAATATGAAACTAGAAATCAACCACAGGAAAAGATCTGGAAAAACCACAAATATGTGTACGTTAAGTAACATGCTACTAAACAACGACTGGGTCAACCAAGAAATCAAACATGAAATCACAATGTACATAGAAACAAATGAAAATGAAAACATAATGGTCCAAAAGCTTTGGGATGCACCAAAAGTGGTTCTAAGATGGAAGTTTTTTTTTTCTAATTAAAAAAAATTTAATGTTTATTTTTGAGACAGAGAGAGAGAGAGAGAGAGAGAGAGAGAGAGACAGACAGAATGCAAGTAGAGAAAGGAAGACACAGAATCTGAAGCAGGCTCCAGGCTATGAATTGTCAGCACAGAGCCCGACATGGGGCTCGAACTCACAAGCCATGAGATCATGACCTGAGCCAAAGTTGGACACCCATCCAACTGAGCTACCCAGGCGCCCCCTAAGAGGGATGAACATAATTGCAAAAATTGTCAACAAAATACTAATAAACTGAATTCAATAATACATTTAAATAATCATTCACCAAAATCAAGTGAGATTTATACCTGGGTTGCAATGTGGTTCAATATTTATAAATCAATCAACATAATACATCACATCAATAAGAGAAAGGATAAGAAGCATATGATCATTTCAATAGATGCAGAAAAAGCCTTTGACAAAGTATAACATCTATGTATGATAACAACAATCCTCAACAAAGTAAGTTTAGAGGGAATATATCTCAACATAATAAACGTCATATATGAAAACCGCACAGTTAACATCGTCCTTAATGGAGAAAATCTGAGAGCTTTTCCCCTAAGGTCAGGAACAAGACAAGGATGTCCACTCTCACCACTTTTACTCACCATAGTACTGGAAGCCCTAGCCACAGCCATCAGACAATCAAAAGAAATAAAAAGAATCCAAATCGGTAGGGAAGAAGTAAAATTTTCACTATTTGCAGATGGCATGATACTATATGCAGAAAACTCAAATACTCTACCAAAAAACTGCTAGAACTGATAATTTATAAAGTCACAGGATTCAAAATCAATGTACAGAAATCTGCTGCATTTCTATACACCAATAATGAAGCAACAGAAAGAGAAATTAAGAAAACAATCCCATTTCCAATTGCACCCCAAATCATAAGATACCTAGGAATAAATCTAAACAAAGAAGTGAAAGACCTGTACTCTGAAAAGTATAAAACGCTGATCAAAGAAATTGAAGATACAAAGAAATGGAAAAGCATTCCATGCTTATGGAGTGAAGGAAGAGATGTTGTTAAAATATCTATACTACCTAAAACAATCTACACATTTAATGCAATCCCTATTAAAATACCAACAGTATATTTCATAGAACTAGAATATTAGATGACTCTTATGCCACACTTCAGATCCTCTCTGCCTCACAAGTCTCTGGAGCTCTTTGGCACTTTTTCTGCCCAAGCCAACCTTGTAATGACTAATTTTGTTTGGGCTCACATCGACTTTAGAAGGATACAATTTTGCTTTACGTCTGTGCTGTGTGAATCATATCTCCCACCTTGAGGTCTCCTTATTGCACTGAAGCATGAGATGCTATGGGGCTCACTCAGCACCCTTGTCTACATAACTCAGAAGTGTGAGGGAAGTCATGCTCTGTGGGGAGACTTTGGCCAATGGAGATTGTTGCTGGCAAATAATTTCTACTCCTCCCCACAACCCAGATTTACTCTTCTGAGTCACAGTAGCTGATCTCAGTAAATGCTCTCTAGAAATCAAGCAATCAGTTGTACTTTAAACCAAGTAGTGGCCAACTCAGCATCACACTCTCCTACCTCTTTTCTACCTTCTCCTTCACTTTCCTTTTCCCTTACTTTGCTGCCCTGGGATTGCATTGCCAATAGTAGTAGCAGCAGGTACAATTTTGCCTCAGGCTGTGCTTTCTAGGGATACCAAACAAAGACAGAAAGCATTTACATATATTTGAAAAACACTTACACTCATCAGTAATAAAAGTATAAAAACATGCATGGTGCAATTAACAATAGTGTCAGAAAAGTGGGTACCTCTGGGAAAGAAGGGATTGGGCAATTCTTTACATAAATTCTTTAAAGAATTTATACATTTTTATATAAATATAAATCTATATTTATAAAATATAAATGTTCTATTTATACACAGGGAAAGAGAAATCTGAAGTAAATACAGCAAAACATTTGCAAAATCTGAGCGGTAGACACATCCCTTACTTTCATCCATATATATAATATATATTACCTAAAAAGGAAAGAATGTTAAAATTGATATATAATATACATATCACTGGGGCACCTGGGTGGCTCAGTCGGTTGAGCGTCCGACTTCGGCTCAGGTCATGATCTCATAGTTTGTCAGTTCAAGCCCCGCATCCGGCTCCGTGCTGACAGCTCAGAGCCTGGAGCCTGTTTTGGATTCTGTGTATCCTTCTCTCTCTGCCCCCCCCCCACTTGTGCTCTGTCTGTATCAAAAAATAAATAGATGTAAAAAAGTTAATAATATACATATCATAAAATTCACTTTTTAACATGTATAATTTAATGGCTTTTGATATATTTATAATGTGTAATCATCACCACTTTGTAATTCCATGATATTTTCATTACCTCAAAAACAAACAAACCTATTAGTTGTCATTCTCCATACCTAGCTCCCACTTCCCCACTCCTACACCTGGCCCCTGGAAACCACTAGTGTACTCTTTCTCTGTGAATTTGTCTATTCTGGGTATTCCAAATAAATGGAATTGTGTGAGATATGGGCTTTTCTGTCTGCTTCTTTCACTTAGAATATTTTCAAGATTTATCCATGTTGTACCATGTATCAGTGCATCATTTATTCAAGGCTGAATAATATTCTTTTGTATGGATATGTAACATTTTTCATATCTACTTATGAGTTGATGGACACTTGGATTGTATCTACTTCTTGGCTATCATGAATAATGCTGCCATGAGCTTTCTTGTATATTTTTTTTAATGTTTATTTTTGAGAGAGAGAGAGACAGAGTGTGAGCGGGGGATAGGCAGAGAGAGAGGGAGACACAGAATCCAAAGCAGGCTCCAGGCTCCAAGCTTCCAGCACAGAGCCCAATGTAGGGCTTGAACTCACAAACTGCGAGATCATGACCTGAGCCGAAATCGGACACTTAACCGACTGAGCCACCCAGGCGCCCCTTGTATATGTTTTTATATGGGCTTATGTTTTCATTTATCTTGGGTATATACCTAGGAGTAGAATTGCTAAGTCATATGGTAAGTCTATGTTTAACCATATGAGGAAATGCCAAGCTATTTTTTAATTGGCTGTGCCATTTTACATTTCTCTCAGGGATGTGTGAGTGTCCTAATTTTTCCAATGTGTTTGGTAACACAATAACAGTTTCTTGATTACAGCCAAGCTAGTGGGTTTGAAGTGATATCTCATTGTGGTTTTTATTTGCATTTCCCTGATAACTAATGATGAACATATTTTCATGTATTTATTAGAGAGAGATCTGCTCAGATCCTTGGCCCATTTTAAAATTAGTTTGTTATTGCTGAATTCTTAAGAGTTCTTTATTCTGGATACATGTCTCTTATCAGATAAATGATTTACATTTTTTTCCATTATGTGAGCTTTTTCACTTTCCTAGTAGTATCTTTTGAAGCACAAAATATTTTAATATTGATTATGTGCAATTTATTTTTCCTTTGGTTGCTTATGCTTTTTACAGTCATATCTAATAAACCATTGCTTAATCGAAGATCATGAGAATTTACCCCTATGGTTTCCTTTTATTGTTTTAGCTCTCACATCGAGGTTTCAGATACATTTCAGGTTAATATTTTTGTACATGGTGTGAAGTAGTGGACCAAATTCATTCTCTTGAGTTATCACAGACCCATTTGTTAGAAATGGTTGATTGCTCTATTAAATGATCTTGATATCCTTGTCTGAAAGCTATTGACCCTGCCAGCAACTCCCAGCGATATCTTGTTTTTCATCCAACTATTGTATTTATTGTCATCACTGCACTCAATCTTCTCTATCACTTTGTATTGCCATTTAACTTTAGCACTTTTGAGGCCAGGAATGATGAGTTATAAACATTTATATTTCCTAAACACCCTGTCCAATATTTTGTTCTAGATTTGTTGAATTAATGTTGAATGGATGGATGAAGGTAGTTTAAAATACCTTCTAACACTATTGTCCTAAATTCACATTCAAACTGTGATTGAATTTTTCCCACATTTCTTCCATAACAAAAACACGTAATTTTGGAAACATTTAAAGAAATATAAAATAAAATTTGGAGTTTAGCTTAAACATGAACTCCTTCCTTTACACTTTCTAAATTTTGTCTGCTCCATGAAGTCAATAATGCTTCCTTTTTAACTTAAGTGCCCTGCCATAGAATTTTTTTTCTATCCATATTCTATAGAATACAGCATTATTTAATCATAACATTATTTTATTTTACTTTCTTCAGAAGCATGACAAATGACATTGTCACCACTCAAGGGAGTGTTCACTTGCAAGCACCAGAGTCATTTCTCTGGTATTTGGTGAAAACAGATGGTAGCATTCCAATCACAAAGTGTATTTCCAGTCTACAGATGTGGACAGGAGCAAAGTACACTCAACATTTAGCAACATTTGATTAGATTCATTATAGATATTAACCCAGTTTATCACAATGCCTTGAATATTTGCCAACAAGTGTCTTGCCAATCCTTTATTCTCTTTCTTAGCTTGCAAAGAGAGTGTGCTGGAACATAGCGATTAGCAACTCAAAGTTCATCTGGCCCAGGAGACATGGAGAAACCTTTCAGATTTAGTCATGCCAAGGGAACTGTGTTGTTTCTCTATCAGGTTGGGAGTGTGCCACACATAGAGAAATTAGTTATTCCAACAAAATGCTTTTTTTCTCTCTCTCTTTCTCTGTGCCAGAATGAGACTCCAGGGAATAAGGAAAGTTGATGTTGCTTAAAGAAATTTCATTTCCCGGGGCGCCTGGGTGGCGCAGTCGGTTAAGCGTCTGACTTCAGCCAGGTCACGATCTCGGGGTCCGTGAGTTCGAGCCCCGCGTCAGGCTCTGGGCTGATGGCTCAGAGCCTGGAGCCTGTTTCCGATTCTGTGTCTCCCTCTCTCTCTGCCCCTCCCCCGTTCATGCTCTGTCTCTCTCTGTCCCAAAAATAAATAAAAACGTTGAAAAAAAATTTTAAAAAGAAATTTCATTTCCCAACTCCCAGGGCTTAAGTATCCATGCAAATAAGCACTGGCTAAAAATGTACTTGGGCTGTACAGGAATTGGGAACCACTTGAGGAAAGGGAGCATAAATATGTGCTATGTGATATTACTCTCTAGAATTGGAAAGACTTATGTTGATTTGATGTTTTAAGAAATAATAGAAAAGAATTTGGGCTCCTTTGTATGGGTTTGTAAGGTAGATAATGATGGTGGTGAGAGGAATGTGTTGGCTTTGCTATACCAAGGCAGGATTTATGGTGATCATACAGATTGCATATATTTCTGGTCAAGGATTTTTTGAAAATAAACTTGTTTTAGATTCATTCACATTTCATTTGCTTAAGGAATTAATAACCTTTCTCATTGGGATGTCAGAAAAAGATAAATTATTTGATCTTCCTAATATTTTATTAGAAACCAAAAAGTTTGCTATGCTCCCAAATTGACTTATATAGAAAAGCTAGGTTATCAAAAATTAATGCAACTTGTCCCGTGACCTGTTAGTCATGATATGCGGTTTCACACCGTCAAAAATAGACTTAGCAAATGAAACATTAGCATAATTCCTGGAATTCATGCCATTTTCTTTATACTTATGACCATATAAGCCCTATCAATAAAAATCCTTATTTAGTCTTTCATTTTTTCATGAGCCAACTTCTCTTAACCCAAGAGACTCAGCCTCATGTTAAGTGCCATGCTCAAGAAGACTCTGCAAACACAGTGCAGGGGGCCACTTTCTATGCCACCTGATACCATTTATATTCCATACCATTAGTGTTCACTGGCCCATTTGGACCCTCTCTAGCAACAGTAGCTCCAAGAGCTTGGCTTGCCAGTGTCAGCATGCATTCTCAGTTCCAGAATTCTGGAATTCACACTAGTGTCATTTTTGTAATCCAGACTTTCTTATTGCAGTGTTTATTTCTGCTACTGCTTCATCATTTTTAAATTTACCTGACTCAGCTCCAGGTAGCTTTTTTGAATGTCTGGCAGGTCGTTAGCCAGCATGTGTGTTTGAGGCAGCAATTCATTCATCCATTTTGACATCCACACACAACATCTTCATTAATGCTCAGCACAAATTTCTCAAATTCGAGATCTGTTTCATGTCTACATATTCCTTCTCTATACAGCTATTTGCCACAAAATATATTTCATGCAAATGTCACTTTTTTTCAAATGTTTCACATGTTCTACAGTGGAACCATATGCCTTATAGAAATTATGTCTTTTCAAGTTTGTATCCAAACATAGCTTGTCACTAACATCTCACAAATTCTAAGTCAACTTGTAAGCTTTCACACTTTTTCTAAAATGTTTTCTTTAGGGCTTATACACTTCTTCCCATGTTATTGCCTATATTCTGTACTCCTGTCTTCTTTTATGACATCAACTACAACCACATTACCATCTTTTGATTGCCCTTTCAATTAATCATAGTCAGCTGAGCTGCTACCTCACGTGAATATTTCCTGTTTATTGACTTTGGGGCTATCTCTGTGACAGAAGTTCTTCTACTTGGGACTTTCTTTGTACAACTGCTTGCTGAGCTCTTAAACAATCAGTGACATTCAGTTCTGAGAAAACCTACATTGAGGAAGAAATAGTGTTGCTACTTTTAAGGAATTAATTTATGATTTATGGTCAGGTATTATGAGTTTCTTACTGAAAGATGAGAAGAGAACCCCGGGAAAGCCACATTGACAGGTAAGTAGGTTGTGCCTGGTCTGTAAATGCGACTGGAGAGCTTGTTGGATTTCCTTGTTTACATAATTGTCACCATTGTTGCCAAATTTTTAACACTGAGTGTTCACCATGTACTAGATACTCTGCTAAGGGTTTTATGTGAAGTATTTCATTCAGTATTCACAGTAGCCCTTCAAAGTATGTTCTGTTATTATATCTGTTTTATAGATGAGGAAATAGAGATTCAGGTGGATAAGTCACTAGTTTAAGGACATACAACCAGGAAGTGGTAGATTAGGTATTTGAACCTATGTAATAGAACTTCAAAATCCATATCTCTCTTAACCTTCACATTGTACAGCCTTCTTATAATGATGCCTAATATCTTTTGTACACTTATAATGATATAGGCACACAGAATAGTTAGCCGCCATGTACTGATTAGCTTATTGAATCACTCATCAGCCCTTCAAGACAGGTGGCACCATTGTTTTTTTTCTTTTACAGATGAAGAAACCGAGGCTTAGAGGAAATAAGTAGTGTCTCCAAAATGATACAGCTAGTAAGTAGCAGAGACAGAATTTGAACTCATATCTGCAAACAGTATGCTATACTGTACCAGTAAAGGATTAAAAACCAACAAACAGAAAAGCTGATCTATAGGTTCCTACAGCAAAAAGTGAAAATCATACCTTTAGTGTTGCTGCCTATAGGGCCTATTAAATGGAAGATGTTGGGATATATAATCAATATCAATAATTTATATGTAGTTATTCCTGATATTAAAAATGATAAGATTTCCCAAGGAACATGGAATCAATGTCTTTCTTCATTAAGAAATTTGACTTAGCAAGGATTTCCAGAACGAACTTGTCAGAAGTAGCACTAAGGAGAGGTGAAGTAGAATGTGATGTATACCTCTAGGAAAAGTGAATATATATATAAATCTGTTCTACTGTGGAAACAGAAACATAGCAAAGAAAGCATGAATCAGAGTATTGTGCTCTTATAATAACCCCCTTCCTCCAAAAACTACCTTCCTGTGAACTGCTAGGATCTATATTTAACTATCTATTTGGCATGAGAGTTTAGCACATGGAAGAAAGAGGATATTTGACTGGAGAAGGTAGGAAAGATGATTTAGGAATATGAACTGCTGCCTAAGGAAGACAGGCCAGCATAGACTTCCACAGTGGGAGGGATGAAAGCCCTGGGTAATAGGGGAATGTGTGTGGTAGAAGCCCATTGAAAATTTAGAAACATACTCAGAGACATATTTCATCTACATCAGACCTTTGATCATGGCTAACCTTAATTTTAGGTATTATATTTTTCTACTTCTGAGAATCTTAAAATTATCTGAGAGAAATTAAAAGACTTTTTTTAATTCTAGAGTTTGGGTTGGGAAATTTCCACTTCCTAACTTACTGAGGTTAGCAGGGATTTATAATTTGCTGCCAGCCTTCTCTTGGAATGTTTTCCCCCTGGCATAGCCCTAGAAATACTAACTTTGAAAAATGGCATCTGGCTAGCAGCCCCTAACTCAGCCACTCTTGAATTTCCACTAAAGTGTATATGAAGACATAGAAAATGATGAGAACTCAAAACAATGCTGATAATTTGGACTGACAATTAAATTATCACCAGAACTACTGAGAAATTTTCATTAGGTAAAAATATGAAAGAAATGGGTTGAAAAGTGCAATCAGTGAACAATTCATACTATGCAGTTAGAAATTTGGTAAGCTAATACACTGAGACTAGGTAGAAAAAATTGTTTCACTCCTATACGGTCTAAATACTGGTTCCAAAATACAAATTTTATATTCAGAAAAAACAGGATAGTTTTATTGCATGAAAGGTACTATTTTAGAAGGCAGGCCACCACCCCTAAAACATTGTCATTCTTCCTATATATACTTGGGAACTGAAACTCCCAGAAAACAAGTAGAGAGGAAGGCAAAGGATGATAAATACTTTGGCTTTGGGAATTTGAGTATGAAGCAGTGATGAATCACATTCTTAAGAATTAGTCCACACAAACAAATTTCTGTAAGTAGGAACAGAGAAAAGAAGAATCTTGATTGGAGTGTATTCCAGGAATTGTAGTATTTTATATATTCTATCAGTTCAGATTATCAACAAGGCAAGCAGTTGGGTAAAAATAGGATCCAATATTTTCTCATAGAAGATCCATTAGATGAAATCAAGTTAGACACAGACACAGAGAACAGACAGTTGAGAACAGGAGATGTCTATATCACCCTATTATCCAGTTGTATATCTGATAAAGGAATTTCTCTAACACCCAGTTTGAGCACAGCTTATGAAACATTATTGTGTCCTAACTATTGGCAAATATAGGGCCAAGATTGATTGCAACTACTTTGAAAATAAGCAATAAAATAAAAAAAATAATATGAAACATGAAAAAATGCAAAGAGGCTAAAAGACAAAATTATTCTGCTGACTTGAGGAACACTTTTCTGAAAATGAGTTTTTAAAGGAGTCAAAAAATATTAGAAAATATTATGTTATTTTAATTAAAATGCAAGATGACAACTTCTACAAAGAAAAGGCAAAGTATAAAATGGCAGGTGTTCAAAATCTTTCATGGACTACTTTGAAAATCTGATGAAAATTTTAGATTTTCCCTCCATATAAAACAAATTTATAAATATAGTCACTTTTTTTTTCCATTCAGTTTCTGGCGTTTCATATATCCTCTGAAGTCCTTTTATAAAGCTGAGTTTAAGAACCCCTGCCACAATCAAAGAAAATATGAAGATAACAGAATAAACCTATTAAAATGGGATATAAGATAAAGAAAGATTACAAGTAATTATAACTCAGCTACAGATTTATATTGTCAATAAAGTCTTGTAGAAAGCAGAATTGACTATGTTGACAAATCAGTGAAAATGTCATACTTACTTGAAAAACATTCTCATAAAGCAATGAAAAAGACAAAGATGAGACTAACCTATTCCAGATGATAAACTTGAAGAATGGATAACTATTCTAATAATTTTAAGTATTCCTATGGAAAAAAAAAACAACTAAAACAATAATGAGATGTATGTAGAAAAAAAGAAAACTTTCCTGAGTTGAGAAATGTAGGCCCTTCACTGTCTAGGCAAAATTAGTGAAAAGAGGAAAAAGAAGACAGCCACACTTTATAAAGTTTCTTTTTTAAATCATAGGCTGCTTGGCATACAAATATAGATAGCCAAGAGGGACTATAAATAATAATAAAAACAAAAAAATATATAGTGCAGTGCTTAAGACCTTGTGCTGTGGAGCCAGGACAATTCTACCACTTAGCACTTATATGAATTTCGATGAGGTAAGTAACTCTTCTGAATATGTTTTCACATCTCTGAAACAAAATTATTCATAGTTACTTCACAGAATTATTGTGAAAATTAAATTATATAATTTATATAAATTACTAAAATATTAATAAAAAGTTTGGCATTCAGGAGGCACTGCCTATCTGTGACTAATCATATTTCTGCTATCATCATCTTCATCATCATTATCATTATCATTGTCATCATATTGTGGATGGTAGGATTGTAGATAATTTTTAGTTTATTTTTTAAATATTTTTTTCTAATTTTATACATAGGCATATATTACTTTTGTAATCAGAAAAATATGTTATTTAAAAATTAGTATACACAAATTGATATATAGAGTACAGGACCAATATAAAGGCATAACAGGGCCACAGAAAATATATAAATGCAAATTTTTGACTTCATTTTTCTAATTTTGGTAACAAGCATGTACTGGTTTTATAATAAAACTTTATTTTTTTAATTATTAAATTTTATTTTATTTTTTAAATTTACATGCAAGTTAGTTAGCATATAGTGCAATAATCGTTTCAGGAGTAGATTCCTTAATGCCCCTTACCGATTTAGCCCATCCTCCCTCCAACAACCCCTCCAATAATGTTCTGTTTGTTCTCCATACTTAAGAGTCTCTTATGTTTTGTCCCCCTCACTGTTTTGATATTATTTTTGCTTCCCTTCCCTTGTGTTCATCTGTTCTGTGTCTTAAAGTCCTCATATGAGTGAAGTCATATGATATTTTTCTTTCTCTGACTAATTTCACTTAGAATAATACCCACTAGTCCCATCCATGTATTTGCAAATGGCAAGATTTCATTCTTTTTGATTGCCGAGTAATACTCCATTGTATATATATACCACATTTTCTTTATCCATTCATCCATCAATGGATATTTGGGCTCTTTCCATACTTTGGCTATTGTTGATAATGTTGCTATAAACATTGGGGTGCATGTACCCTTTTGAAACAGCATACCTGTATCCTTTGGATAAATACCTAGTGTTGCAATTGCTGGGTCATAGGGTACTTCCATTTTTAATTTTTTGAGGAACGTCCATACTGTTTTGAAGAGTGGCTGCACCAGTTTGTATTATCACCAGCAGTGAAAAAGACATCCCCTTTCTCAGCATCCTCGCCAACATCTGTTGTTGCCTGAGTTGTTAATGTCAGCCATTGTGACAGGTGTGAGGTGATATATCATTGTAGTTTTGATTTGCATTTCCCTGATGATGACTGATGTTGAACATTTTATCATGTGTTGGTTGGCCATCTGGATGTCTTCCTTGGAGAAGTGTCTATTCATGTCTTTTGCCCATTTCTTCACTGGATTATTTGTTTTTTGGCTGTTGAGTTTGATAAGTTCATGATAGATTTTGGATACTAACCATTTATCTGATATGTGATTTTCAAATATCTTCTCTTCTGTCAGTTGCCTTTTAGTTTTGCTGATTGTTTCCTTCGCTGTGCGGAAGCTTTGTATTTTGATGAGGTCCCAATAGTTCACTTTTGCTTTTGTTTCCTTTGCCTCCGGACACGTGTTCAGGAAGAAGCTGCTGCAGCCAAGATCAAAAAGGTTTTTGCCTGCTTTCTCCTCGAGGATTTTGATGGCTTCCTGTCTCACATTTAGGTCTTACATCCATTTTGAGTTTATTTTTGTGTATGGTGTAAGAAAGTGGTCCAGGTTAATTTTTCTGCATATTGCTGTCCAGTTTTCCCAGCACCACTTGCTGACGAGACTATCTTTATTCCATTGGATATTCTTTCCTGCTTTGTCAAAGCTTAGTTCGCCATGCATTTGTGGGTCCATATCTGGTTTCTGTATTATGTTCCATTGATCTGAGTGTCTGTTTATGTGCCAATACCATAGTGTCTTGATGATTACAGCTTTGTAATACAGCTTGAAGTCTGTGATTGTGATGCCTCCTGATTTGGTTTTCTTTTTCAAGATTGCTTTGGCTATTCACCGTCTTTTCCAGTTCATACAAATTTTGGGATTATTTTTTGTAGCTCTATGAAGAATGCTGGTGTTATTTTGATAAGGATTGCATTGAATATGTAGATTGCTTTGGGTAGTATTGACATTTTAACAATATTTGTTCTTCCTATCCAGGAGCATGGAATATTTTTCCATTTTTGTGTCTCTCCAATTCCTTTAATAAGCTTTCTATATTTTTGAGTGTATAGATTTTTCATCTCTTTGGTTAGATTTATTCCTAGGTATTTTATGGGTTTTGGTGCAATTGTAAATGGGATCAATTCCTTGATTGCTCTTTCTGTAGCTTCATTACTGGTGTATAGGAATGCAACCGATTTCTGTGCATTGATTTATATCCTGACACTTTTCTGAATTCATAAATCAGTTCTAGAAGTTTTATGCTGGAATCTTTTGGGTTTTCCATATACAGTATCATGTCATCTGGGAAGAGTGAAAGTTTGACCTCGTCCTGGCTGATTTGGATGCCTTTTATTCCTTTGTGTTGTCTGATTGCTGAGGCTAAGATTTCCATTACTATGTTGAGTAATAGTGGCAGGAGTGGTTGTCTTTGTCTTGCACCTGACCTTAGGGGGAAATCTCTCAGATTTTCCCCGTTGAGGATGATATTAGCATTGCTTCTTTCACATATAACTTTTATGATCTCGAGGTATGATCTGTCTATCCCTACTTTCTTGAGGGTTTTTATCAAGAAAGGATGCTGTATTTTGTCAAATGCTTTCTCTGCATCTATTGAGAGGATCATGTGGTTCTTGTTCTTTCTTTTATTGATGTGATGAATCACATTGATTTTTGTGTGGATATTGACCCAGCCCAGCATTCCAGGTATAAATCCCACTAGGTCATTGTGAATAATTTTTTTAATGTATTGTTGGATCCAGTTGGCTAGTGTCTTGAGGATTTTTGCATCCATGTTCATCAGGGATATCGGTCTATAGTTCTCCTTTTTAGTCGGGTCTTTGTCTGGTTTTGGAATCAAGGTAATGCTGGCTTCCTAGAAGGAATTTGGAAGTTTTCCTTCAATTTCTAATTTTTTGGAACAGCTTCAAGAGAATAGGTGTTATCTCTTCTTTAAATGTTTGGTAGAATTCTCCTGGAAAGCCATCTGGCCATGGATTCTTGTTTTGGGGGGAGATTTTTTTATTACTAATTTGATTTCCTTACTGGTTATGGGTCTGTTCAAATTTTCTATTTTTTCCTGTTTCAGTTTTGGTAGTGTATATATTTTTAGGAATTTGTCCATTTCTTACAGATTGCCCATTTCATTGGCATATAATTCCTCATAATATTCTCTTATTATTGTTTTTATTTCTGCTGTGTTGGTTTTGATCTCTCCTCTTTCATTCTTTATTTTATTTATTTGGGTCATTTCCTTTTTCTTTTTGATCAAATTGGCTAGTGGTTTATCATTTTTTTTTTTAAATTCTTTCAAAGAACCAGCTTCTGGTTTCATTGATCTGTTCCACTGTTTTGTTTTGTTTTTTTTTTTTTTTTTTTTGGTCCAAATAGCATTAATTTCTGCTCTAATCTTTATTATTTCCTGTCTTCTGCTGGTTTGGGGTTTTATTTGCTGTTCTTTTTCCAGCTCTTTAAAGTGTAAGCTTAGGTTGTGTATTGAGACCTTTCTTCCTTCTTTAGGAAGGCCTGGATTGCTATATACTTTCCTCTTATGACCACCTTTGCGGCATCCAAGAGGTTTTGAGCTGTGGTCTTATCATTTTCACTGGCTTCCATGTACCTTTTAATTTCCTGTTTAACTTCTTGGTTAGCACATTCATTTTTTAGTCAGGTGTTCTTTACTCTCCAAGCATTTGTTCCCTTACCAAATTTTTTCTTGTGGTTGATTGAGAATTTCATAGCGTTATGATGTGAAAATATGCTTGGTATGATCTCAATCTTTGTACTTGCTGAGGGCTGATTTATGTGCTAGTATGTGATCTATTCTGGAGAACGTTCTATGTGCACTGGAGATGAACGTATATTCCGCTGCCTTAGGATGAAATGTTCTGAATATATCTGTTAAGTCCATCTGGTCCAGTGTGTCATTCAAAGCCATTGTTTCCCTGTTAATTTTCTGATTAGATGATGTGTCTATTGCTGTAAGTGGGGTGTTGAAGTCCCCAACTATTATGGTATTGTTATCAACAAGTTTCTTATGTTTGTGATTGATTTGTCTATTTGGGTTCTTCAAAATTTGGAGCATAAATGTTTATAACTGTTAGGTCTTCTTGGTGGATAGACCCCTTGATTATGATATAATGCCCTTCTTCATCTCTTGTTACAGTCTTTATTTTAAAGTCTAGATTGTCTAAGTATGGCTACTCAGACTTTCTTTTGTCAACCATTAGCATGATAGAGAGTTCTCCATCTCCTTACTTTCAATCTGAAGGTGTCTTTAGGTCTAAAGTGTGTCTTTTGTAAACAGCACGTAGATGGATCATGTTTTCTTATCCATTCTGTTACCCTATGTCTTTTGATTGGAGTATTTAGTCCATTGACATTTAGAGTGAGTACTGAAAGATATGAATTTATTGCCATTATGTTGCTTGTAGAGTTGGAGCTTCTGGTGGTGTTCTCTGGTCCTTTGTAGTCTTTGTTGCTCTTGGTATTTATTCATTTATTGACTGATTGATTGTCTTTTCTTGCCTTAGAGAATCCGTCTTAAAATATCTTGCAGGGCTGGTCTGGTGTTCATGAATTCCGTTAATTTTTGTTTGTCTGGGAAACTTAATCTCTACTATTTTGAATGACAGCCTTGCTGGATACAGAATTCTTGGCTACATTTTTCTGATTCAGCATACATATTGAACATATCTTGCCACTCCTTTCTGGCCTGCCAAGTTTCTGTGGATAGGTCTGCTGCAAACCTGTTCTGTCTTCCCTTGTAGGTTAAGGACATTTTTCCCTTGCTGCTTTCATGATTCTTTCCTTGCCTGAGTATTTTGTGAATTTGACTATGATATGCCTTGTTGATGGTTGGGTTTTGTTGAATCTGATAGAAGTCCTCTGTGCTTCCTGGATTTTGATGTCTGTGTCTTTCCCCAGGTTAGGAAAGTTTTCCGCTATGATTTGCTCCCATAAAGCTTCTACACCTTTTTCTCTCTCTTCATCTTCTAGGACCCCTATGATTCTGATGTTGTTCCTTTTTAATGAGTCTCTGATTTCTCTAATTCTTAAATCGTGCTCTTTTGCCTTAGTCTCCTTCTTTTTTCCTGCTTCATTATCCTCCATATGTTTTTCCTCTATATCCCTGATTCTCTGCTCTGCCTCATCCATCCTTGCCGCCATGGCATCCATTAGAGATTGCAGCTCAGTTATAACGTTTTTTATTTCATCCTGACTAGCTTTTACTTCTTTTATCTCCACAGAAAGGGATTCTATTCTATTTTCTACTCTGGCTAGTATTCTTATTACTGTGATTCTAAATTCTGGTTCAGACATCTTGCTTGTATCTGTGTTGATTAAATCCCTGGCTGTCGTTTCTTCCTGCTCTTTCTTTTGGAGTGAATTCCTTCATTTCATCATTTTGAAGGAAAAAAAAATTGAGTTAAAAAATTAAAATTAAAAAAACTAAAAACAACACACACAAATAAAACAAATGCAATAAATGATGCTAGATCCTAGGTGTGTTTTGGTCTGGGTGTTGAAAGGAGCTTGATAGATTAGAGAAAAAAGGGTAAAGAAAAAAAGGAAATCATTTGAAATTTTGAAAAAAATGAATACCCTGAAATAGAATAAAATGAAATGATGGAAGTAAAATAAAATTTGAGAAAATTTACAAAAAATTAAAAAATATAGTAGAAAAAATTTTTTTAAATATTTTTAATAAAAATTGAAAATAAAAATATTTTTTTCTCTTTCTGCTGAATTCTGTGGTTCAGGTTGTGCAGATTGTTGTGCTAATCCTAAAATCAGTTTTCTAGGTCTGCAGGATGTTTTAGTGTTGATCTGGTTGTATGTCATGGATGCGAGACACAAAAAAAAACTTCCATACTGTTCTGCCATCTTGGCTCCTCCTACCCTAAAACTTTATTTTATTTTATAAGCTTATTTTATTTAAAAAGTATATGAGCTACATATAATCACTGTAGAGCATTGGGAACCTGCAGAAGAGCACAATAGTGTATTTACCAAGAAATGAACATTGCAGATTTTGGTGTGTACATTTGTGTATATTTTTGGTGTGTATTTCCATTTATATATTTATTGCACTCCTGAGATAATACCAAACATGTAGTTCCATCATTCTGTGTCTAACCTACTATTGTACTGGGCCAATTTACCCATGCAATTGAAATTTCTATAGACATCATTTTTAATGGTTGCTCAGATAATTCAGCTATTCTGCAATTGTGGTATATCTAGATTGTTCATGATTTTCTGTTGCGGTGTTTGATACTCTAACAAACATATGTATATGACTCTTATCCTGAATTTCTGATCGTTTCCTTAAAATTGATTCCTACAAACAGAGATACTAGGCCAAAAATGATATATATTTCTAAGACTCTTAATGAATCTTGATGCTTCCCAGAAAAGTTGTAACAATTTGTACTCCTCTTCCACATACTGTCTTAACACTCTAGTTTCATCATTCCTTTAGTAACATTATTTCAAAGTTTAAATATGTATCAATTTCCTAAGCAAAACATCAGTTTTAGTTGCTTTAGCTTTCATTACTTTGCTTACATATTAACTTGAACATGTATTTTCTTATGTTTATTGGCAAGTTGTAGTTCATCCTTTATGAACTATTCCTGTGTGACTTTTCTCATTTTTTTTTGTTTTGTAGTCTTAGTAATTTCTTTCTGCCTTGTAATAACCCTATCTATTCTGAAGATATACTTGCACATTAAAAAACAAAAAGAGGGGCACCTGGGTGGCTCTGTTGGTTAAGCTTCTGACTTCAGCTCAGGTCATGATCTAATGGTCTGTGAGTTCAAGCCTCACGTCAGGCTCTGTGCTGATATCTCAGAACCTGGAACCTGCTTCAGATTCTGTGTCTCCCTCTCTCTCTGTCCCTCCCACGCTCATGCTCTGTCTCTGTCTCTCTCAAAGATAAATAAACATTAAAAACATTTCTAAAAAATGAGCCAAAATTTTAATAGACACCTCACCAAATAAGATATACAGATGGCTGGGGCACCTGGGTGGCTCAGTCAGTTAAGCGTCCAACTTTGGCTCAGGTCATGATCTCATGGTTCATGAGTTCAAGCCCCTTGTCAGGCTCTGTGCTGACAGCTCAGAGCCTGGAGCCTGCTTTCAATTCTGTTTTTCCCTCTCTCTCTCTCTGCCCCTCCCCTGCTTGCAGTCTGCTTCTATCTCAAAAAATAAACATTAAAAAAATTTTAAAAAAGAAGATATACAATAGGCTTATACAATAAGCCTATGAAAAGATTTTCCATATTATATGTACCAGGGAAATGCAAATTAAAACAAGTTAAAATGGCCAAAATCCATAACACTGAAATTCCAAATACTAGCATGAATGTGGAGCAACAGGAACTCTCATTAATTTCAGGTGGAAATGCAAAATATTACAGCCACTTTGGAAGACTGGTGGTTTCTTATAAAACTAAACATACTCTTAGCATATAATGTAGTAATTGTATTCCTTGACATCTATTCAACAAGTGGAAAATTTATGTTCATGTAAAAACCTGCTTACAGATGTTTATAGCAGTTTTCCTCATAATTTCCCAAACCTGGAAACAACCAAGATGTCCTTCAAAAGGTGAATTGATAAACTGTGGTAATTCTTACAATGAAATATTATTCAGTTCCAAAAAAGAAATGACCTATCAAACCTTGAAAATACATGGAAAAAATCTTAAATGCAGGTTGCTAAGTGAAAGATGCCCATATCACAAAGCTACAAACTATATGATTCTAACTATATAACTTTCTGGAAAAGATAAAAGCACAGAGACAGTAAAAAGATCAGTCATTTCCAGGGGTTGGGAGAAGAGAGAGTAATGAATACACTTTTTAATATAATGATGGACACATGTCATTATACATTTGTCCAAACCCATAGAATATACAACACCAACAGTAAACTCTAATGTAAACTATGGATGTAAACTGTGGATGATTATGATGTTCCAATGTAGGCTTGTCAATTGCAACAAATGTACCACTTTGGTAGGGGATATTAATAATTAGGGAAGCTATGCATATTGTAGCAGTAAGGGGTATATGGGAAATCTTTGTACCTTCCCCTCAATTTTGCTGTGAAACTAAAATTGCTCTCAAAAAATAAGGTTAATAAAAAAGAAAACTTTTTTTTTTAGAAAGTGTTAATGTTTGCAACATTTTTGACCACTGTGACCAAAGACCATAATTTTTATGGCAAAAAGAAAATGGAAAGAAAGCTTCATATAGTGACATATAAATGTTCCTCTGGAAAGAATTTATGACTTCTAGCCAAGGCTTTCCTTTTTAGCATATGAAAATTAGCATATCATCTGTTTTAATCCATAAATATACTCTTCAGCAATCATTTTCACTTGAAGAGTGTGCCACACTTACAAAGCCGAAAGGTTTTTTGTGGTTTTTTTTTTTCATTTCTTCTGTTCTTAGTAGTTACAAAATGGACTGGACACTTTCCAAATCTGAAATTAAATATGATCTTATAGGTTCTCAGATCTTGGAAATTTTGTGAATGTGTATGTAATTATTATGACAGGGCAAGAATGTAGTATAATAAGAGCATAAAATTCTCAATTATGATATCCTTGGCCCTTTTTACTCAATTTTTTTCAACATCTCTCCCTATTCAGAGCTGAAATGTCTGGCAATACTCTTACCTGGGCAACATGTTTCTGCTCTTCCACAGTTGGACTTCCCCAAACTCTAAGGCTTCTGCTATAAACAGAGCCCAAACTTTCCTGTTGAAAATATATTCTACATTGAGCATAGCTGATGACGTGCTATACATCTGTTGATATTATGTTTTCTTTCTTCCCTTTTCACAGTATCATAATTTCTTCTCCTTCTTCCCACCTTTAACCACTTTATAATAACTTTCTCCATTTCATTCCTTGTTTGAACTTATATCCCTTCTCCCATTCCAAAAGATAAAGTCAAATACCAATCAGAAAGGTCCATCTAAGAATGTTTTCCAAACAGCATATTATGACCCATTAGTGTATGTGAATTCATTTTAGTGGGTTGCAAATAGCACTTTAAAAGTGAAAACAAATAGAAACTATCAGAATATATCCAATACAGTAAGGCAACTACCTTTTCATGAAACAAACTTAGAAGGCTACTGTGTCCAGTAGAGAATGTATTTTGTACTGTGGGTCAAAGTAAAAGAAAAAAAAAATGTTTGAGAAACACTGCTATAAAGCACAATTTAGGATGAAAACCAGATTTAAAGCCAGGTTAAGTGGTCTATCAGCTGGGCAACTTCCCTGAGTGCCAATCTATACAAGCAAAACATTTCACAGGTAACATAAACAGAGAAAATTACATTTACCAGGACTCTTCAATACAAAAGTAGTATATGTGAGTAACATAGATGAGTTTGTAGATAGAATTGTATTGCTTAGAGCAGCAGGCAGATACTGAGTCCTTTCTTCTATGTTTTGCCCCCATATCTATAGAGTTCTATCTGTCATTTCAGTAAACATTGAACAAATATTTAAAGTAATTTGATTTGAAGGGGCACCAAATTATTCGCCTGCTGAATTTGCTCATGTTTTGACTCAAATCTGTGTATACCTTAAATTCAGAGAAAAAAAATGATGTTGTAAAAAATGTATTTCTTAGGATAGTGATAGCTTCTGTAAAAAGTAAAACTCAAAATTTCAGTGACAGCACAATAGAAGATTTTTTTTTTCATGTAATTCACATTGTAGATGTGGGCAAGTGAGTAGCGTTTCTCCAAATGGGGATTCAGGAAATCAGATTTATTCCAAACTGTGGAATCCTCTCCCATAGGGCTTTCAGAGTCTTCTGCATTCATCCCAAACATAGATAAAGAAAGAGTGGAAAAAGACACACCAACTTACTAAAAACTCGCACCTGTAAGTGATAGCCATCACTTCTGTTCACAATCCATTGGCAAGAACTGGTTACTTGGCTATGCCTGGATCCAAGGAGGAACTATGAAATGTAGTCCCTGACCAGGCAACTGCCTCCCAGCAACATCAGTACACAATGAAGAGTAGTATGCATTTTTGGTGAACAGCTAGATAGCTTTTTCAGTCAAGGTACATTACAGCACTCATCAAAGTGTCTTCAGAAATTTCCAACACAGGTTTTTAGGATACATTCATTGCTCATCTTTTTACCATCTCTATACTCTTCTGCTGTGTGACAGGGCTGTATTGATCATTGGTGCTTATACTTTTTTGGATAAAAATAGGCTGTTTCATTTCTATGTTACTAAGGTAGTGATTTCAGTATTTTCACATTTAGCTGCATATTACTTTTATTTTAAATGAATGTAGTTAGCAAGAATGAGGTGCATAAGATAGTAAATAAATACTAAATTGTAGGCAGCCACCTCATTTATCCAGCTGCTGATTTACATTTGGTTGACCAGACAGAGCACTTTGCATTCTCTGTGATATTTGCATGCAGTAGAATAGATTTAATTTTTGATTAAACAGAAAGATTGAAAAGGTTTAAAAGGTTAAGTCAGTAATATTGAAAACATTACAATCTGGTTTAAACAATCATCTGAGGGGCACCTGGGTGGCTCAGTCGGTTAAGCGTCTGACTTCAGCTCAGGTCATGTTCTCACAGTCCGTGAGTTTGAACCCCGTGTCGGGCTCTGTGCTGACAGCTCAGAGCCTGGAGCCTGCTTCAGATTCTGTGTCTTCCTCTCTCTCTGACCCTCCCCCGTTCATGCTCTGTCTCTCTCTGTCTCAAAAATAAATAATCATTAAAAAAATAAAATAAACAATCATCTGAGTGAATTGGATATAAACATATTTACTTGGGGCAGAAAGCACTTCTTTAAAATTTTCTCTCAGAATATGATTTTTATGTATGCTCTGAATATCAAAATAGTTCATAATTATGGATAACAATTATTGGCAAAATGCATTATTTACTTTATTAGAATTTGTGCCCAATACCTGTATGGTACTATTTGATTATCAATTTATTTTTCTTTTCTGATAATTAGAACAAAATATTGAAATTTGGGATTTTCTAATAGCAGCTAGAGTTTTCCTCAAAATACCTGTCTATAGTGTGACTATGGAAAATTGTGTAGCCTATGTCTGAAATGCAATGTGCAAATATCTTCAAAATAATGAATGCAATAGATTTTTTGAATTACTACTGATAAAATGATTTGCCTTCAGGAAATGTTTCCAACTCTAAATTTATGTAATGAATCACTCTCTCTTCTTCCCTTTTTGTTTCCTGCTCAGGTTAATTAAGTGCTAATATTAAATTTGCTGGAGTATACAAAAAAGGACTAACGTCCACACTGTTGATTAAATGGCAAGGTAGAAGGCTGGCCATGATGTTTAATTAGAAACATGGGAGTTGTTGGTTTCTTTGTGTAATCTGGCCATCTGAATGTCGAATCTCTTCTAACAAATGACCAGGGAAAAGACGAAAATGGTGACATGAGGAAAATAGTATTTTCTCATTTCAAAAAAAATTGATAAATAACAATGAAGATCTTAGTCATTACACCAGTGTTTTGCAATGTATGTTCCATTGAAATATTAGTCTTGTGAAACCGTCCACAAAAAAGGGTTCTAGGAGAAAATAAGTTAGGAAAACACTGAATCCTCTCTCACAGATAATCACAATTCATGTTAGCATTTTATTTTTAAAATTTATATATTTAAATTCAAGTTAGTTAACCACAGTGTACTATTGGTTTCAAGAGTAGAACCCAGTAATTCATAACTTACCTCTAACACCCAGTGCTCATCCCAAGTGCCCTCCTTAATGCTGATCACACATTTAACCCATCCCCCACCCAACTCCCCTCCAGTAACCATCCGTTTGTTCTCTGTATTTTAGAGTCTCTTATGGTTTGCTGCCCTCCATTTTTATCTTATTTTTCTTCCCTTCCCCTATGTTCATCTGTTTGGTTTCTTAAATTCAATATATCAATGAAATCATATGATAATTGTCTTTCTCTGATTGGATTATTTCTATTAGCATAATATACTCCAGTTCCAACCACATTCTTGCAAATGGGAAAATATCATTCTTTTTCATCACTGAGTAATATTCCAGTGTGTGTGTGTGTGTGTGTGTGTGTGTGTGTGTGTGTGTGTGTGTGTGTAGTTTTTGTTTAGTAAGCATTAGCACTAATCTTTGGATCTTTGCCCACCCCTTTTTTCTTATAAGAAAGGAGTGAAAAATAATGCTCATAGGTGTTAAAGAGCAGACATATTTTTTGCTATTTCAAGGTAAGGTATATACACTAAAGAAATGAAAACAGGTTTTCAAAAAAACCTGTACACAAGTGTTCCTAACAGTTCTATTTGCAATAGCTAAAAGGAGGAAACAACTCAAATTTCCATCAATAGATGAATGGATAAAGAAATGAGTTATATCCATGTAATGGAATATTATTTGGCCATAAAAGGAAATAAAGTACTGATATATACTACAACATAGATGAACTTTGAAAACATGCTAAGAAAAATAGGCCAGTCACATAAGACTACATATTACATAATTTCATTTATATGAAATGTTCAGAAGAGGCAAATCTATATATAAAGAAAGCAGATTAGTGTGTGATTGCTTAGGGCTGGAGAGATGTGGGGTAGGGGAATGACAGCTAAAGGGTATAGACTATCTCTTTGTTATGAAGAAAATGTTGTAAAATAGAGTATCTCTTTGTTATGATGAAAATGTTGTAAAAATGACCATGGTGATGGTCTCACATATCTGTGAATATACTAAAAACCATTGAATACCACACATAAAATAAAATGTATGAAATATGAATTATATCTCAGTATGACTATTAAAAAAACAAATTATAATCATTGTTTAGTAAATTTTATTATTTTTTTTAATTTTTTTTAACGTTTATTTATTTTTGAGACAGTGAGAGACAGAGCATGAACGAGGGAGGGGCAGAGAGAGAGGGAGGCACAGAATCGGAAGCAGGCTCCAGGCTCTGAGCCATCATCCCAGAGCCCGATGCCGGGCTCGAACTCACGGACCGCGAGATCGTGACCTGTGCTGAAGTCGGACACTTAACCGACTGAGCCACCCAGGCGCCCCATTGTTTAGTAAATTTTAAATGCCATGGCTCCTCCTTTTAAATATAAGGGACAATTTTTTAAATGGTGTTATCTTTAAAAAGGTGCTCACCATTTTTTGTTTTTTATTTATTTTTGAGAGAGACACGGAGAGAGAGAGCAGAGCAGGAGCAGAGAGAGAGGGACAGAGAGAGAATCCCAAGCAGGCTCTGCACTGTTAGCACAGAGCCAGACACGGGGATCAAACCCACTAACTTTGAGATCATGACTTGAGCAGACACCAAGAGTCAGATGCTTAACGACTGAGCCATCCAGGCGCCCTGAAACAAAATGCTATTTTTCTCATGAAGATCACTTAGTGCTTTTTTTCTATAAGCTTCTTCTTACCACCACCTGTAAGGAAGATATCGCCTCTTGATGTACTTAGGGTGGTATCCAAAGCCGTTAGTTTCTGGTCCAGAGTGGGCAAACGACCAACTGGAGAAGCTGCCAGAAGGCCCATGAGCACTGGGTACTGAAAGCCTTCTGTTGGACCAGCCATTAACCCTTAAGCTGTGGGCTGCGTGGAGAGTCCAAGGGTTGCAGGGGAGGGGCAGGAGCAGTAGAGGCTGCAGGGCATACTTGGGGAAGCCCGAGACAGCAACAGCTTACCCGGTGGCAAGGACGTATTTCAATGCTCGTGAACTGTGATATTATGACCTGAGCCGAAACCAAGAATTGGACGTTTAACCAACTGACCTACTCAGGTGTCCCTGATTTTTTATTTAAATAATTAATATCAATATTATACACCTCAAAACATACATACATACATATATGTATGTATAATGGATATATATTAACACATTAACATATATACATATAAACATATATATTTTTTCATATATATACATATATATGTATAAACATATATGTATATACATATATATATATACATATATATTTAAATAACCTAGATTGGAATATATTACCATATATGTATATGTATATGTGTATTACATACTGGAATATGTATATGTACATATATTTTCAACATACCTTCAAAAAGGTCTAATAGAAATGTAAAGTAATGTAAATATGTTATCCCTGACCTGTGGCAATTAAAAGAAATTAACAACCCAATAGAAGACATTTGGGAGAATTCAGGCCTCACGATTTTATTGTTAATGTTAAAAAACTATCAATTTAGCATTTTAGGGTTTGTTTATTCTAGTTCTGATCTCACTATCTCTTCTAACTCAGTCTCTTTTGCTGGTTTCTCTTCTTTTTTTTTTTTTTTATTTCTTAACATTAGAGTGCCTCAGGCCTCAGTCCTTGGACCTGTTCGTTTCTTTATCTGCACTGATTCCCCTGGTCATCTCATCCAGTTTCACGGCTTTAGATATCCTTATGTTGAGAACTCCACAATTTCTCCAAACCAGACTTCTCGCCTGAACTCAACTTGAACAGCTAACTTGCCCATTCATCATCTCCATTTGGATGTCTAATAGATATTTCACATTTAAAATGTCCCCAGCTTAACTGATCTTCTTCTAAATCCTGCTCCATCCAATCTTCATTTCACAGTTAATGACTAATCCATTTTTCCTGTTTCTCAGGTTAAAACCTTTGAGTCACCTTGATTGATCTCTTGTACTTCACTCATGATGCCCCTATAAAACCTTTGCAGCATTTTCTCTAGGTGGAATGTTCTTTCCCTGACATCCATACGCTTGGGTCTCTTTCTTCCTTCGATCCTTTGATCATATGTTACCTTCTTTCTTTAATGAAGACCACACAAATCACACCACTTAAAATTGCAAATACTCAGCACCACTGGTTCCCTGCCTACCCTGTTTCTTCACCATCTAACATGATATACAATTTACTTACTTATCCTGCTAATGTTTAGCTGTCTAGACCCAGTAGAATGTAAACTCCATGAGGGAAGAGATTTTTGTCTATTTTGTTTACTTCCTGTATCCACAGTACCAGAAACTGTAATGGACACATGGTAGCACTCAAAGAATACTTGTTCAATGAACAAATAATACTATGTTGCATACAGTCTCTGTTATTTTTAATGACCCTAAACGTGGTTCTTAATGTTTGGCAACGACTGGTATCGATTTTCCAAAACCAATGTAACGCTTCCTTTCATAGGGCACATGATGTGTATTTTCTGACTGAAACAACATGTACTATTTATATCATTCAATAAGCAGCTATTCTTTAACCACATGCCCTCTCCACCCACAACCATCTCCAATTCAAATTAAGTGTCAAGTTGTGATCTCTATCAGCTACTGAAAATATTTTCAATTTTTGTAATTTTCCACTAGAAAGCTAGCAAGAGCTTTGATTTCTGAATTTTCCATTTTTCTTTTCTAAACATCTCCCCTATACAGCTTCAAAAGTGAAACCAAGTATATTTTATGTGAAAGTTTTTATGATAATATCTAATTATTATTCATATTTCACACTGAATGTGTTTTTTTTTTAATTTCTCAAGGCTTTCTTTGTTTACCAACATTAACTTGTCTCTAAAAGCAGGTAGTTTACAGCCTAGCAAAGAAAGCAAAAGAGTATATGTGTGCAATTAGCACATATGATATGCTTTAATTTCAGACATGGGGACTTAAATGATGCTTTTTAAAAAATTACCTAATTAATTTATTTTTAAATTTACATCCAAACCAGCATATAGTGCAACAATGATTTCAGGAGTAGATTCCTTAATGCCGCTTACCCATTTAGTCCATCTCCTCTCCCACAACCTCTCCAGCAACCCTCTGTTTGTTCTCTATATTTAAGAATCTCTTATGTCTTGTTCCTCTCCTGTTTTTATATTATTTTGCTTCCCTTCCTTTGTGTTCATCTGTCTTGTATCTTAAATTTCTCCTATAACTAAAGTCATATGATATTTTTTTCTCTAATTTCGCTTAGAATAATACCCTGTAGTTCCATCCACATAGTTGTAAATGGCAAGATTTCATTCTTTTTGATTGCTGAGTAATACTCCATTGTGTGTATATACCACATACATACCACATCTTCTTTATCCATTCATCCATCGATGGACATTTTGGCTCTTTTCATACTTTGGTTGTCAATAGCACTGCTATAAACATTGGGGTGCATGTGTCCCGTCGAAACAGCACACCTGTATCCCTTGAATAAAGTACCTAGTGGTGCAATTGCTTTGTCATAGGGTAGTTCTATTTTTAATTTTTTGAGGAACCTCTATACTGTTTTCCAGAGTGGCTGCACCAATTTGCATTCTCACCAGCAGTGAAAAAGACATCCTCTTTCTCTGCATCCTCGCCAACATCTGTTGTTGCCTAAGTTGTTAATGTTAGCCATTCTGACAGGTGTGAGGTGGTATCTCATTGTAGTTTTGATTTGTATTTCCCTGATAATGAGTGATGTTGAATATTTTATCATGTGTTGGTTGACCATCTGGATGTCTTCCTTGGAGAAGTGTCTATTCATGTCTTTTGCCCATTTCTTCACTGGATTATTTGTTTTTGGGCTGTTGAGTTTGATAAGTTCATGATAGATTTTGGATACTAACCCTTTATCTTATATGTCATTTGCAAATATCTTCTCCCACTCCATTAGTTGCCTTTTAGTTTTGCTGATTGTTTCCTTCACTGTGCAGAAGATTTTTATTTTTATGAGGTCCCAATAGTTCACTTTTGCTTTTGTTTCCCTTGCTTCCAGAGACGTATTGAGTAAAATGTTGCTGTGGCCGAGGTCAAAGAGGTTTTTGCCTGCTTTCTCCTCCAGGATTTTGATGACTTCCTGTCTTGTGTTCAGGTCTTTCATCCATTTTGAGTTTATTTTTGTGTATGGTGTAAGAAAGTGATCCAGGTTAATTTTCCTGCATATTGCTGTCCAATTTTCCCAGCACTTTTTCTGAAGAGACTGTCTTTATTTCATTGGATATTCTTTCCTGCTTTGTCAAATGTTAGTTGGCCATACATTTGTGGGTCCATTTCCGGGTTCTCTATTCTGTTCCACTGATCTGAGTGTCTGGTTTTGCTCCAGTACCATATTGTCTTGATGAAAACAACTTTGTAATTACTTCAAGGTCATAAAAGCCATATACAAAAGACCCACCACTATTTTCATCCTCAATGGGGAAAAACTGAGACCTTTCCCTCTAAGGTCAGGAACAAGACAGGGATGTCCTCTCTCACCACTCTGATTCAACATAGTATTGGAAGTCTTAGCCTCTGCAATCAGACAACACAAAGAAATAAAAAGCATCCAAATCATCCAGGAGAAAGTCAAACTTTCACTCTTCACAGATGAAATGATACACTGTATGGAAAACCCCAAAGATTCCACCAAAAACTGCTATAACTGATCCATGAATTCAGCAAAATCTCAGGATATAAAATCAATGCACAGAAATCGGTTGCATTCCTATACACCAATAATGAAGCTACAGAAAGAGAAATCAAGGAATCGATCCCATTTACAATTGCACCAAAAAACATAAAATACCTAGGAATAAACCTTACCAAAGAGGTGAAAACTCTATACACTGAAAAGTATAGAAAAATTATGAAATAAATTGAAGAAGATACAAAAAAATGGAAATATATTCCATGCTCCTGGTAGGAAGAACAAATATTGTTAAAATGTCGATACTACCCAAAGCAATCTACGTATTCAATGCAATTCCTATCAAAATACCACCAGCATTCTCCACAGAGCTAGAATAAACAGTCCTAAAATTTATATGGAACCAGAAAAGGCTCCAAATACCCAAAGAAATTTGAAAAAGAAAACCAAAGCAGGAGGCATCACAATCCCGGACTTCAAGCTGTATTACAAAGCTGTTATCATAAATGATTCCTATATTTAAGTTGTCAACCGCAGAGTCTCATTAGTCTAAATTTTACATTTAATTGATGAGGACTGTTCTGCCTTCTTAGAACTGGCACATATATTCTATGTTACATGATGTCCAGTGGGAAATACTGCTTTAGGATTCCTTTTCCTAGGTCTTAGTTCCAGCACGTTCATTAACTTATTAAGTGATTTCAGACTAGTTTTCTAATATTTCTGTGCCCTGGGGTTTTTAAATAAAAGAATTCAGAGATGTATTCTGCTCTACATGTCTTAGAGAAAGAGACATTGATGTGTGCTGAACAGAGCATAGGTTTTGGAATCATAAAGACCTGTATTCAAATCCTTCTCTCAGACACTAACTAGCTTTGTGGCTTTAGGGAAGTTGGTATCACCGATCCTTATTTCTGTCATCTCCAAAATGATGATCTCACCAGATTGTGAGGACTAGGTAAGTAATGTGAAAAGTATCTAGCATAGTGGTCAGCATGAATCTCACTTTTCCTCCTCTTGTTTCTTCTCCACCTGCCTCTGTCCTAACTATAAAATGAAATTTTGAGCATTAAATTTTATATGTGACTATCATGTAGAAGGTGCTTAATAAATGTTCATTCTTTTGGATGTGCTATAAAGTAATTAAAGTTACTAAATAAGGAAGGGTGAATATTATTATTTTTACTTTTTTAATGTTTATTAATTCTTATAGAGAGAAAGAAATAGCATGAGCAAGGGAGGGGCACAGAGAGAGGGAGACAGAGGATCCCAAGCAAGCTTCTTGCCATCAGCACAGAGCCGGATGTGGGGCTCAATCTCATGAACTGTGAGATCATGACCTGAGCCGAAATCAAGAGTTGAATGCTTGACTGAGCCACCCAGGTGCCCCATGGAGGGGTAAATATTGTAATAGTGGGAAGAAGAAGATAAATAATTAAAAGTTTAAAGGAAAACATTATAACTTAGTAAATTTAATAATTATTCTATTTAAAATAATAATTTCTCATTATTTTGAGAGTGCTCATCTTCCCAAATGTCTAAAATATCCCCAAAATAAAGTCTCTGCTGGTAAGATGAGCCTGTTAAGTGAGCCCTATATTTTTGCAAAGATTTCATAAGATATGTAATATAGATTCATAACTAAAAAAATTTAAATTATCAAATTCATCACTTTGCTCAATATGTTTAACAATCAGAGCATTATCTGCTGCTAATTAGAATCGGGTGTACAATACACAGGGAAATAAGTATCTTTGGAAATAAGTATCTTAGGGGAATGTGTGTACCCTTATAAAAGGTTACCAGTTAATTTTAACAACTTCATATTTGCCTTTTTTTTAATATGCTTCAAATGTGAAATGTACAGTGCGTGGGAATACTGAAGATGATGTTTTCTAAGGTCTTGAAAAGGCCATTTATAAGTTCATTGATTATGGTCCTATTACAATGAGTATTTGTATCACATCTTGCCTTGATTTAATTCACTATTAGTCATACATAAATATTAATGTGCTCCAATCTATATAGACCTTTTCTGATTTTCATACAATTTACTTTCTCTTTTTTTCAGCTTATTTTAGAATCAAATGGGTAAATACTTTTATTCTCTTATTGGATCATAAGAGTAGTTCTACTCCTCTAGGCTTTTAAAAAGAGGTATAAGTATGTCTTAATAGTAAAAAAAAAAGCTGATTTTATTATTTTTAACTAAATTTAAAAGTATGATGTGTAATTACATAGCATTTGCTATAATTCCAGATATGGAGGTACAGAAAAGTACAACTCACTTATGGTGAATAGTCATTTATATTCAACCATCTGAGCTGAAGTTACCAAAAGAGAATAAAAATAGCAATTTTTTTGGCTCTTAATGAAAAATTATAAATAAAACCTAGTTCATGAAAGGGACTTTAACTTTTTGATGTTCAGCCTAACAGTTCAGTTCAACAAACATTTACCCTGTGCAGTCTACCACAGTGCTGAAGAGCATGGGCTTTGCAATCAAATGACCTGGGTTTAGTTTCCCATATCACAGTTTATTCTCTGACTCTGAGAAAGTTATTCAACTGCTAATTGTCATAGTTTCTTCAACTGTGTAATTGAGCTCTCATACCTACTTTGCAAGAATATAGTGAGGATTCAACAGGAAAGTATGTATGTGTGCCTGGCTATAGAAGGCACTCAATAAATGGTAACTGCTAATACAACTACGTGCCAGACTCTATACATTGGTTATGCAAAGGTAAATAAGACATTATCTGGTATTAAACTTATAGTAAACTATAAACAGAATATATATTAAGATACAACTATAATACATATGGCTTGACAAATAACATGTACCAATCAGCCACACTATTTAGCTCTCTATATTGTACATATTATAGCAAATATATACTGTACAAGCAATGCTGAATGAGCTCTGTGTGTGTGTAAAAGTTGGAGAATATCTGAATTCTCAAAACCTAATATAAAATTCCTGGTGGGGCCTAAATTGTCTATGGTTTTACAATATAAAATATGCTAGTTATAAAATGCATTTTGTGAAAATGTATTATACCCTTAACATATGTAGAGTGGGATAAACATTTAAGAAAAGCAAAGTTTTCTTTGCTCTAAAGTGACTAATTTAAAGATAAAATTGACATTTTGGAAAATAGATATTTTGTTGTTGTTGCTCATAAGCTTCACATGAAAAACTTCTAAGGAAGCCAAAAGAGTATGCTTCAGCTATCTATAAGTTTGTTGGTCAATTTCTCTAGATTGCTTTATACTTAAAAGATGGAGCACTCCAGAATGCAGTGAAAATTAATAAAACCATAAGAACACGACATAATTTATCTTCATGCAAAGAGAACATTTATTTTAACAAAGGAAACATCAACACACAAAACAATGTTTTAATTATCATATTGATAGTTATGTAGTAATTTCTCAGAAGGGAAGAACTTTGGGGTGTGTCCTAGGCACTGATCATTCACCAATTAAAGGTACCTATATAGTAGATTTGTGGTAAATGAGTAAAAGATAGGTGTTTCCCACATCATCTACTCTCGTCCCTATATTCATCAGCTAATAGAGCTACAAGAGTATCATTAGAATGATGCCAAATTCTTCTGATGTCCGATTTACAAAATTCAGTTTTTCAATTAATTTAGCATTTTATTTAGAAGGAGTTCTCTGTCAACTAGCAATCCATACTTGTCAAATTCTGATCAGAGGTCACAATGACGACTCCCAAAGCTCAGCATCAGAAAAAGAGATTCATTTTTGTGCAGCATAATATTTATATATGGACTATATTTTGAACCATCCTTTAGCAATTCATTATTCCTAGATAGTGTATCAGGTGTGGTCATAAGTAATGTAACTTCTTTTTTGGGGGGTGGTTTGTAAATGGCTTCTGAAGGCAATTGCAAAAGAAGAGTTAAATAATGCCTTCAACAATTCCAATATATGAATATGTAGTTCCCACAGCTACCATAATGAAAAGTCACTTTCTTTATGTACTCTGTGCATGGTTGAGAGGTTACAGAGATGAGGAAGTCTTGGCCCTGTTCTCAAGGATATCATTGGCTAGTTGAGGAGACTAACAGGTCAATAGGCATTTATATTGCAGTATGGTGATGTGCTACTATAGACAAAAACACAGGTTCTGTAGGAGCCCTGAGGAGGAGCAGATAACCAAGTTAGGAAAGCCCATGTAAATTGGAATGAAAACATACAATTTTCATACAATTGAAAATTTAGATATTTTATATGTCATATTTTGGCATTTTCTTTAGTGGCAAAATCCTTAGCAAAACACTCCACATGAAAAAGAATTACATAATTGTTTTATCTCCTCTATTACAAGGAATTCATGTACCTAGGCTCAGAAAAAAGGTTGAGAAACTTTATTCGGCTTCTTTGTTTTGCTACTCTAGCTAAACTAACTGGCTTAGTATAAAATGAACAATGAATCCAAAAAGTAAGGTTACATTTCTAAATGGAACAGAAGTATTCATCAATATGAGTATAAATGTTTATTTTTCTACCATAAACTGTATCAATAGTATATGTTTTAATGTGTTTCTGATTTTCCCATTTTCCTGGTAATGTGAATCATAGATTCACTTACCCCCAATCAACAGTCAAACATGCCGATCTGGACATTAGCACATCCGGATTATGTTTTCTTAGCATAGCTCATAATTTAATTTCTTTTTCCTCTCTATTTCTCTTCTTTGCACTTTCTATAAAATTACTGTTTTTGTTGAACAGTGAATTGAGCAAGAGTGAGGAGGATGGGAATTAGGTCGTGTTCCAAACTGACAAAATTAGGCTGTGGAAATCAAAAGGTGTCCAGGGACAGTTACATTGGAGAAAGAGTTGAGGGGATATTCTTTCTCTCTGCCCTGGGCCAATAGGTCAAACTGAATTAATTCAACTGGCAACCTATTTAAAAAATGCTGTATGTGTAAAATAGATTCACAGAGAAATAGTGTTACCTCTAAAGCACTCTATAGATAAACACATGTTTCACATAGCAGACATTGACTCTAGAGAAGAGGAAAACCACAGTGATTTTCAATCATTAATAATAAGTCTTCAACTCATAAGTAAGCAGCATGAAGAAGTAATTTTTCCATTCTTGCCATCATGATCCACAAAACCATAGATGTTTTGAAGCATAGATTCAATTTAATTCAATACATATTTCTTGAAGACTTGCTAGGTACTATGTGCTTGAGATGTGGTGATACACAAGACAGACATAGTTCCTGTCCTCATGGAGTTTCCAGTCTGGCAGACAAAACATATATTTTACAAGTAGTTATGGGTATTATGACTGTTATGAAAAAAAGTTGATGAGGTTGGGAGTATGAAACAGGGCTTTACTTCTCCTTGCAGCAGGTGGATATGGTCAAGTCTTACCTACACTATAGCTTGGATATGGGAAAGGCAGAGGAAAGAATAGTCACCCTCTATTATTTGTATCTTAAATATGCTTAAAATCACTGGGACACTTTCTTCAGGGGACTCGAGTGTGGGACAGTCTCTCCCTGGTTCACATGCTTTCTATACAGGTATTCCCTCTCTATACTGGAGTGCCTGTGATTCTTTACACCCCCCCCCCCCCCAAGAGAATGGAGTCATTTCTTAAGTGCTAAACTTTCCATGCTCTGTAGCTTTTCTAGAAGGGTTAACCCTTACCGATCATTTAGAAACTGTTTTAGGTGTGTTTCCAATAATTCTATGTCATTCTAAGACCTAGAACAGTGACTTTGACCTTCTAATATTTGGCTTCAGAACCTCGTCTCCTGGTAGGAAATATAAGGAGTTAAATTTGGTTTTAGCCACTCCTATTTTTCATTCATTGAGAGTCTTCTCTGCCAAAGAGTGTACTGTGAGTAGGAGTCAGTTTTCTCTATTAGTGAAAAGCTACCAGAGCGGGCGGGGGGTGGGGGGGATTAATAAAGTGGAAAGGCACTGTGAAATCTAACAGTATTTGTTCTTGTATTTATCTAAAGTGATTCAAAGTTGCTTTCTGGGGCAAAAGGAAGGGTATACAAAGGAGTTGGGAATCAGTACTTTTTTCTGTGCGCCACAGTATTCTACAGAAAGCATGGTAAATTGTCTTTCTGCAGGTCTGTCCTGTTGTGGGCCATAGAGGAGGGCATAGAGGAGAGAGTGCAGCTGTTTTTTCACATCCAGCTCTGGCTCATTTGGTAGATAAAAGGTACTCCTGGAATATACTGAATTGGGAGGAAAATCTGGGTTCTAATAGCCTCCCCAGTGCTACTGACTGACACTAACCCTGGGTAACTCATTTCCCTTCTCTGGGACTCAGTTTCATCATCTGTAAAAAGTAATAAGGTTTTACTTATTTACCATAATTCTGTGGCTTTCTTCATAGCCTTAGGCATTCAGCAGAGACAACATTAGAAGGAATTCTGGTGGCCAAGAGTTTATCACTCACATACACCCCCAACCCCTTGTTTTCAACAAGAGCAGTTCAACTTTTATCTTCTTTCACGTTTTCATCCTACATACAATTCCATTTGACCAAAGAGGTCTATATGTTTTTACAAAAATTATAAACCATTGTATCAGATAATTTCTAAGAAGTATGATTTTTTATTGCTTTAGGTATCCTGCTTCAAAAGGCCCTCATGCTACTGGATAATTCATAAAGCTAGCTAGGAGGATATAGCTGATATAGAAAGTGCTTAAAATCCCTGAAGGTCTAAAGGAAAATAATTTATTTTTCTTGCATGTATATTTGCTGTTGCTGAGTTAGGATATGACAAAAGTGGAAGGGGGACTGTTCCTCTGAGTGTAGATAGGTAGCTAGAGGGGTTCACTTGAATGAGGTGGGTGAAGCTAATAATAGTCCAAACCAGAAAGATGTAGGTTAAAGAGTAGATGCTCTTAAGGTGTCAATTACCACTGTCCTGTAGTTCTTCAGTGAACTAGGAAGGGACTCAGGTCTGGAATTTCTTCTGAGTGCAAAGTCTGTTCGAGTAAGTGAGGAACAAGCTTTGAAATCTTTTAGTTTGTATAATTGTCATATGTGTTTAGATGGGACCAAGTGGGGAAGGAGAGACCAGTTCCAAAGAACTATCTAGGCAGGATGATGCCTAGGGGTCATAGAACTGAGAGGTGATCTGGGATATGGAGGGTGGGAAGCATACAATGCTTCTCTATGAACCTATTCTCCCTAATCAAAATGTGATCATTGCTATGGACTAAATATTTGCATTCCCACAAAATTCATATATTGAAATCCTAACTCCCAATATGAGATATTAGGTGTTGGGACCTTGGAAGGTAATTAGGCCATGATGGTGGAGCCCTCATTAATGGCATTAGTGCTCTTATAAAATAAACCCCAGAGAGCTCTCTCACCCTCTTTCTGCCAATTTAGGATAAAATAAGAAGAAAAAAATCTACAGAATTCTCAGAAGGCTCTAACCAGAACCTAACCATACCTGCACCCTGATCTCAGACTTCCAATTTCCAGAAGTGTGACAAATTGGTTTATAAGCCACCCAGTCTATGGCACTTTGTTATAACAGCCTGAACTGGCTAAGACAATCATCTTAAGGGACTTTGAGATCTAAGGAAACACACACATTGCAATCAGAGACACACTTTAGAAATTTAACTTTACATTACTTTTATTGTAATTATTTCACTTAGTTTCCCCTTAATTTTGCTAAAGTTGCTTTTGAAAATATCATGCCTTAATTATATTCTAAAGGAAATTTATTTCTTTAGGAACATTCTTGGCAGGGCTGGCATCATGGTCATGTGACCTGTGCAGTTGCTTTGTTTACTACTCTGTTGATTTCTTGAAATTCTTAATAAGTTTGAACAACAGATCCTGCATTTTCATTTTGTACCAGGTCCCACAAATTATGTATTGTTGGTATCTATCTTAACCTAATTTCACTAAGTTATATGGTCCATGGGTGGTGGTAGGGAAGAGAGTGGACAGAAAGGGAGTATGATTTGTTGCAGACCCCAGACATCCATAGTTTGTCATCAAGCCTATCAGGTTGAACTGGTTAGAAACTGAGATGGCCCTGAGTTTTGAGATTGGGAGGTGAAGTGTGAAGTTCTATGAGGTCTGGGTATAATCATTTCTGTGTTGCTACTTAGGTAATTCACATCCATCACATATGAATCATTTTTAAGGTGCTTCGTGTGAACTCTTTTGTAAACTTGGCTACAGAGACAAAACAGATAGAGTGCTACATTAGTATTTATTACTGCCATAGATAAGAAAAAAAGGGACCTGCTAATAGCTGCCTACCACTCTAAAACACTGTATACAGTACAGATTAATTAGTGAATGCTGGCACATGCCTTGGGTGCTCCCATAGGAGGGGTGTTGAGGCATTATTGAGATTACTTATTGTTACTGTTTATAGCATTCTCATGAAGCTGTCAGGATGAGTCCAAATATGATGGTTAACAATACAGAGCTGTAGGCATAATAGAGAAGAAATGTATCTCAAGCTTAGCAACCTGGAGGTAAGCTCCAATAAACATGACAGACTAAAAACCTATTTCACTTGGATATAATGGTACCAATAGAGTTGTTAGTTACTGACCCGCAATCACTAGGATGCATACTCTGAGGGGTTCTTCATGAGAAATATTGAGCCTTCTTTTTTTTCATATGATCTTCTTGGAATTAGCAACAGAGATGTGCTGGATATATGGGGGCAGGCTGTGGCTGTACGGTTTTAAGAAAAATTAGTTTGCTAGCCAATAACTGGAGCATTGCTGGTACCTCTTCTGAACAGATAAAGAATCATCTCTCTCTTTTTGGTTTGTTAAAAAAAAATCTGAAGAACTCATGCATACCCTAACTTCTCTTATGTTAGGGAAAGACCTTTAAGAAGAGTACATCAGACTAATAAGACTTATTTGTATTAGCCTTTGTCATTTGCATCTTACATCCCCTCATCTGGAAGTAGGCTATCCCGTGTCTCATTTTCAAGCTAGTGCTTACATTTAAGCACAGTTGTATGTGGGTCTTTTACCAGCACATTCTCCTGGTACTCAGGGACTTATAGTGGTCCCTTGCAGTTCCTGAAATCAATTTTGTTCTGACATGGAGCCACTCATTTTGTAGCTTCTCCCTCCTACAGTCATTTAGAGTTATTGATTTGCACTGAAAGAAATGAAAATTGGAGCACATTTTTTTAATAGACTTCTTTCTAAAGACTGCCAGGAATATTGGCCTCTTTGCCAATATGATGTAGACTTGTTTGACTTAGTGCCTCATTCTTGAGGTGTTTTCTGGCACTTGAGGGTACAAACTGAGGCATCTACTGTGCCCCATGGACACAACTGACTAACTACCTGTGTGGGTACAGCCAGTAACTATCCACATCAAAGGACATCACTCTTTTGCTTAAGATTTTATTCCCTCTGACCTGCTAAATGTTGGGAAGGCCCATATTATGCCTTTCCTTTACCTCTATTGCTTTCCTTGACCGGAATGCTTTCCATTGTTCTTTCTACCTGCCCAAACCCAACCTTCATCACTCTCTCATGTGCCACCATCTTCATAAAGTCTTTTCTAAGTACTTCATGACAAATCTATCATCCTGCCCTTGAAATTCAGATGGTACTTAAGCTCTTTGCCATAATATTGTATAGTTAGCTATCCTATACATTAAGTTTCCTTTTTATTTTTTACTGTTTTAGGTCTCTTTAGCCATATAGTTCCTACAGGGCATATACTTACTTATTTGTTATACTGCAGAGCACCTGCACCATTTAATAAATACATGATTGATTATTAAGTCGGTGGAAGAGTTAAATCAATGATGGCTTTATTTAGACCGCAAATATTTTATGAAAAGAGCAGCCTTCACACAAACTAGCTTGTTAGGTTAACCTAGGATACGAGGCTGGAAAATCTATTGGAGGGGAAAAAAAAGAAAGGAAGAGTACTTCAGGTGTTACTTAGATTAATCAACAAAGGGCACCTTTGGTTGAATGTCTGAATCTTGATTTTAGCTCAGGTCATGATTCCTGGGTTGTGGAATCTAGTCCCATGTCAGAATTCTGTGTTGAGCACGGAGCCTGCTTAAGATTTTCTCTCTCCCTTTCCCTCTGCTCACTCCCCTCCTCTAAAAAAAAGAATAATTATCAAAAAAGAGATTATTCACATTTTAAGATAAGGAAAGCTAGGCATAAGGATGTTAACTGAGTTGCCTAAGAATTACATATCTAGTGACAGGACCAAGACTTCAACCCCAATGCTCTGACTAAATGCTATGCTCTTCCCAACTGTAAAACATGATATCCTGGCAACAGTGGGTAAACAAGAGTCCTTCGCTTTCTCTGTGTCTTTCTTAAAACATAGCACTCAGGGAAGTATGTGTGAGTATGGGAAAGGGGAGTAGGGGGAAAAGAATGGCTATCTACTCACTTCTTTGAATTTTGAGTGCCAGCTAATTGCAATATGTGAATCAAAACTTTAATGTTAATCTCTTTCATCTTCACCCTCATTCTTGTAACAATTCATCCCCTCCCCCATTTCACTCCACTTTGTATTCCATCTTCCTCCACCTCCCCCCCCATATCTAATTACAGTTTTGCAAGAAAAAATTACAGACTACATACTGCTATAGTCACACCTGGAAGTTACATCGATTTTATTGAATCAAGCTCTGCCACTTTGTGTTGCATTCCCATAGCAACACCGGATAGAATGGAAGAAAGAAAAAAAACTGAAAGTTCACCAACTACAGCTTCTAGATCTTGTGCATTTATAACTTTGCTCTTCCTCGACAAGTTTCTTATTTTCTTTTGTTTTTTAAAAATTTGTTTTTAATGTTTATTTATTTTTGAGACAATGCAAGAGACAGAGTGCAATCAGCGGAGGGGCAGACGGAGGGAGACACAGAATCTGAAGCGGGCTCCAGGCTCTGAGCTGTCAACCCAGACGCTGGGCTCGAACTCACAAACTGTGAGACCATGACCTGAGCAGAAGTTAGACACTTAACCGACTGAGCCACTCAGTTACCCCATAACTTTGTTTTTTAAAAGGAGACACAAATTAGAATGATACCGCTTCATATTTTGATTACTTTGTATTTGGAAAATGCATAGAAGGGTATTGCTCTATAGTAACATAAATTAATGATTTTTGTTTGACAAGGGACAGAGGAGAAGGTGTAAAAAAAACTTGTAAAACATGTTGAGAACTCTAATCTCTCTGACCTACTATAATAATAATCAGAGGACCTCTGGCACATCTTTCTATGTACAGTGGCCCTGCATGTGCCTAAATGTAGGCTCAGTGTCACTTGTGCTCAAAAGAAAAAAATATTAAAAATAAAAATTAAAAGAAGCTGCCTGAGTAGGAAAAAAAATGAACTAACATACAATAGGAGCATTAAATGCCAGACTAAGGAACTTTGATTTTAGCCTTAAAGCAATTGAGAGCTATTACAAGTATGTCAGGAAGAGATTAAACAAAGTGTCTATTCTCTAATGACTAATTGATGTCTGAGTGAGAGCTAAACTCAAAGTCCTTTACTCCAATTCCTATGCATTGTGTTGCTTTGCTAGGTAGCAGCATTTGGGGTAGAAATATAAAAGTGCTATGGTTAAGATTGGGCTCTAGACTCAGATGTCTCTGTTCACATTTGAATTCCACCACCATGTAACTATATGAACTTGGATCCCAATTTGCACATCTGTACAAGGGGAATAATAACAGTACTTATATCACTGGATTGTTTTAAAAGATTAAATGAGATAGTGTATAAAGATTTAGCACAATGTCTCTGGCACATAGTAAGTGCTTAATAAATGGTTGTTGCCAAAAAAGAAAAAAAGGAAGGGAAGAGAGGAGAAGAAAAAAGAAAACAACAAAGAAAAGTGAAGGGAAGAGAAAAGAAAAATTAAAAATTAAAAACAGCCAAAGATCAAATATTGCTGCCTTGGATTCAGATCAAATCTGAGGACATGAAGTGACCTGGATCCTGACTCCTTGCCTGATTTTTAATGTCTTGTTAGATCAAAAGTCAGAATTTTCAGCTTTGCTTCAGTTGCTGAGTTTCTTGTCTCCATCCACCCTGTGAAATTATGTCTGTTTTGCTACTATCTGCATCCTGATGCTAGAGGGTACTACTGTTACCATGACTTCGCCCCCCTCACCATGGGTAATATTTTTTCAAGCCTCCTTCCAGTCTCAGCTCAATCATTACCTCATCTGAAAATTCTTCCTTGACCCACTTATATAAAGTAGCAACCCCTACCCCTTTCAGAAATACTCAATCCCATTATTTTGTTTAATTTTTCCATAAAATATAGTATTAACTCAGATTACATAATATATATATTTACTTATTTATTGTGTGATCTTATCCACAGAAATGTAAGCTACTTAAGGGCAGAGGCCCTGTCTGTCTTATGTTCAGCACTTTTTCTCAAGCTTTCAGTACATTACCTGGACCAGAGTTGGTACTCAATAACTTTTTGCTGGAGGAAGGAAGGAAGGAAGGAAGGAAGGAAGGAAGGAAGGAAGGAAGGAAGGAAGGAAGGAAGGAAGGAAGGAATTTGGCAGGTGCTTATTGAACAGTTATTATGTACTTTAAGCCTGACTGCCTGTTTCAGAGGATAGACACAGCTGGCTTCTGGAGAGTTTAGCAACAGAAATGCCAGATTCTAAAAAGGTTGATATATGCTGTGTTTCTCATTTACTGTCACTGTAGCTTTCATAGCAGCAGTAGTTCAGGAACTGTTTCAAGCTACATGAGCAAAGATATTTTTTAATTTAATTTAATTTAATTTAATTTAATTTTTATTTTTTAAAATTTACATCCAAATTAGTTAGCATATAGTGAAACAATGATTTCAGGAGTAGATTCCTTAATGTCCCATACCCATCCCCCCTCCCACAACCTCTCCAGTAACCCTCAGTTTGTTCTCCATATTTATGAGTCTCTCCTGTTTTGTCCCCCTCCCTGTTTTTATATTATTTTTGTTTCCCTTCCCTTATGTTCATCTGTTTTCTTTCTTAAAGTCTTCATATGAGTGAAGTCATATGATTTTTGTCTTTCTCTGACTGACTAATTTCACTTAGCATAATACCCTCCAGTTCTATCCACGTAGTTGCAAGTGGCAAGATTTCAGTCTTTGGTTGCCGAGAAATACTCCATTGTGTGTGTGTGTGTGTGTGTGTGTGTGTGTGTGTGTGTATATATATATATATATATATATATATATATATACACCACATTTTCTTTATCCATTCATCCATCGATGGACATTTGGGCTCTTTCCATACTTTGGCTATTGTTGATAGTGCTGCTATAAACGTGGGGGTGCATGTGTCCCTTCAAAACTGCACACCTGTATCCTGTGGATAAATGCCTAGTAGCACAATTGCTGGGTCGTAGGGTAGTTCTATTTTTAGTTTTTTGAGGAACCTCCATACTGTTTTCCAGGGTGGCTGCACCAACTTTCATTGCCACCAACAATGCAAAAGAGATCCTCTTTCTCCACATCCTCGCCAACATCTGTTGATGCCTGAGTTGTTAATGTTAGCCATTCTGACAGGTGTGAGGTGGTATCTCATTGTGGTTTTGATTTGTATTTCCCTGATGAGTGATGTTGAGCATTTTTTCATGTGTCGGTTGGCCATCTGGATGTCTTCCTTGGAGAAGTGTCTATTTATGTCTTTGGCCCATTTCTTCACTGGATTATTTGTTTTGTGGCTGTTGAGTTTGGTAAGTTCTTTATAAATTTTGGATACTAACCTTTTATCTGATATGTCATTTGCAAATATCTTCTCCCATTCTGTTGGTTGCCTTTTAGTTTTTCTGTTTCCTTTGCTGTGCAGAAGCTTTTTATTTTGATGAGGTCCCAGTAGTTCAGTTTTGCTTTTGTTTCCCTTGCCTCCAGAGACGTGTTAAGTAAGAAGGTGCTGAAGCCAAGATCAAAGAGGTTTTTGCCTGCTTTCTCCTCGAGGATTTTGATGGCTTACTGTCTCACATTTAGGTCTTTCATCCATTTTGCGTTTATTTTTGTGTATGGTGCAAGAAAGTGGTCCAGGCTCATTCTTCTTCATGTCGCTGTCCAGTTTTCCCAGTACGATTTGCTGAAAAGACTGTCTTTATTTCATTGGATATTCTTTCCTGCTTTGTCAAAGATTAGTTGGCCATACGTTTGTGGGTCCATTTCTGGGTTCTCTATTCTATTCCATTGATCAGAGTGTCTGTTCTTGTGCCAGTACCATATTGTCTTGATGATTACAGCTTTGTAATATAGCTTGAAGTCTGGGATTGTGATGCCTCCTGCTTTGGTTTTCTTTTTCAAGATTGCTTTGGCTATTCAGGGTCTTTTCTGGTTCCATACAAATTTTGGGATTATTTGTTCTAGCTCTGTGAAGAATGCTGGTGTTACTTTGATAGGGATTAAATTTTATATGTAGATTGCTTTGGGTAGTATGACATTTTAACAATATTTGTTCTTCCTCTCCAGGAGCATGGAATCTTTTTCCGTTTTTTTTTGTGTCTTCTTCAATTTCTTTCATAAGCTTTCTATAGTTTTCAGTGTATAGATTTTTCATCTCTTTGGTTAGATTTATTCCTAGGTATTTTATGCTTTTTTGTGCAACTGTAAATGGGATCGATTCCTTGATTTCTCTTTTTGTAGCTTCATTGTTGGTGTATAGGAATGCAACTGATTTCTGTGCATTGATTTTGTATCCTGAGACTTTGGGGAATTCATTAGTCAATTCTAGCAGTTTTTTGATAGAATCTTTTGGGTTTTCCACATAGAGTATCATGTCATCTGCGAAAAGTGAAAGTTTGACCTCCTCCTGGCGGATTGGGATGCCTTTTATTTTTTTGTGTTGTCTGATTGCAGACGCTAAGACTTCCAATAGTATGTTGAATAACAGTGGCGAGAGTGGACATCCCTGTCTTGTTCCTGACCTTAGGGGGAAAGCTCTCAGTTCCAAAAAATAGAAATGGAAGGAAACCTTCCAAACTCTTTCTATGAAGCCAGCATTACCTTCATTCCAAACCCAGACAAAGACCCCAGTAAAAAGGAGAACTATAGACCAATTTCCCTGATGAACATGGATGCAGAAATCCTCAACAAGATATTAGCCAACTGGATCCAACGATACATTTAAAAAATTATTTACCATGACCAAGCGGGATTTATACCTGGGATGCAGGGCTGGTTCAATATCCACAAAACAATTAACGTGATTCATCACATCAATAAAAGAAAGGACAAGAACCATATGATCCTCTCAATAGATGCAGAGAAAACATTTGACAAAATAAATACAGCATCCTTTCTTGATAAAAACCCTCAAGAAAGTAGGGATAGAAGGATCATACCTCGAGATCATAAAAGCCATATATGGACAACACAATGCTAATATCATCCTCAATGGGGATATTTTTAATGCACTCTACAGAAATTAAGGGTTTGGTTCAGCTTGCTTAAGAATGTTTCCAACCACCTTGCTTTCTCCTAATTCACTGTTGGACCACGGAGTTCTAAAAACATTGGCATGATAAAATCTGTCTCCTAATATAGGCCCCAAATGATTTTGAAGGTAAATAAATACACTTGGAAGCTGATATTTTGCCAAGATTTTTCCCATGTGCTAAAGGTAAAGACCATTAATACAGTGAGCCTAAGTAGACTTCTTCAGAGTGACTGGTATTTTAGGAATTTTTTTCTAGGCTTATCACCTTCTTCTCTATAAGGAGAAATGGAAAGTCTTAAGAGGAAGCCCTGGTAAGAAGAAAAATTTTCCCCAATTGCAGAGAATAGGAAATTCTAAATCATCAGCTGCTCCTAATGAAAACCACCACCAAGGCCATTTAGTGCATAGTTTGTACCAGGAACCGTGCTAAATGCTTTATGTAAATCTCCTCTAAATAAGGGAAGGACACTTTAGGGTTGAGATTGAGAGAACTTCATTTTTGATATATGTCATTAGGACATTTACAAGGATAAGACACGTCAACATCCTAATTTAAGGATAATGGAAGGTGCTGTTTTAAAGATTTTAACTGTGCTTTTCTTACTGCTTCTCTCCACAATCCTGGGATAACATTACAATCTCCGCCTCCCAGCTTCATTATTCATTCACCTTCTGTGAAGGTGTGGTGTCTGGATCCACTATTTAGACACTGAGGCTGATGTTACAAGCTCTAACTACCAAATAGGGCATTTACTCTTACATTCTAGGAATGCTAGATAGCCGTTATCTCATTTTCTCTGTCTTCTAAAATGTTTATACAAATGCTGGGCCATTGGTCATTGTTAATAATTATCATTACTTGTCTGGGTTTCTTAATCCTGGAGAGGTACTAATGTTAACCAGTTCTCATCAGTACATGTGGCAGCCTAGCAGAATCAAAGCACGCACAGTCCTTGGGTGAACAGATATTGAACACTTTGCTGAGTCTGGTGGTATATTGTTAGTGGTAGCCATGGTATTTCAGAAATGAAATCTAGATTTAACTGAGCTATGATAGACTTTTCCAGGTTTTAGTAGGTATATGTTGGGCTTTCTTTTTAAAAACTTATAAAAAGTATGTTTATATTATTTGATTAAGAAAAATTTCAATAGTCTTTATCGAGATAAAATTGGTATATAACATTATGTAAGTTTCAGGTATATGGTATTATAATTTGATGTTTGTATACAGTACAAAGTGATCATCACCATGAGTCTACTTACCAACTATCACCATTCAATTCAGCCACTGCACCTATTTTGCTCGCCCTCCAACGCCTTCCCCCTGGTAACGACCAACCTATTCTCTGTATCTGTTTGTTTTTGTTTTGTTTTATATCTTTGTTTTGTTCTTTAGATTCTTCACATAAATGAAATTATAAGGTATTTGTCCTCCTCCATCTGACTTATTTTACTTAGCATTATACCATCAAGGTTCATCCATGTTCTCATAAATGGCAAATTTTCTTTCTTTTTTTTTTATGTCTGAATAGTTTTCCATTGTATGTATGTATGTATGTGTGTGTGTATACATATACATGTATGTATACACATACATGTGTATGTATATCTTCTTTATATATCTTTTATATATATATATATCTTCTTTATATGTTCATCCATAGACACTTAGGTTATTTCCATATTTTGACTATTGTGAATAATGTTGCAATAAACATAGGGGTAATATGGGTACATATACCTTTTTGGATTGGTGTTTTCATATTCTTTGGGAAAATATCCAGAAGTGCAATATATGTGTCATATATGGTAGTTATATTTTTAATTTTTGGGGAAATCTCCTTACTGGTTTCCATGGTGGCTGCACCAGTTTACATTCCCACCAACAGGGTTCCCTTTTCTCCACATCCTCTCTAACACTTGCTTTTTCTTGTCTTTTTTATAATAACCAGTCTCACATGTGTAGGGTGGTATCTCATTGTGATTTTGGCTTGCATTCCCCTGATATTTTAGTGATGTTGAAGAACTTTTCATGTGCCTGTTGAGCATATGCATGTCTTCTTTGGAAAAATCTCTATTAAGATCCTCTTCCCATTTTTAAATCAAGTTGTTTGGTTTTTTTTTTTGTTGTTGTTGAGTTGTATTTTTTTTTATGTTTTGGATGTTAATCCCTTATCAAATATAGGTTTTGCAAATATCTTCCCACATTCAGCAGGTTGCCTTTTCATTTTGTTGATGGTTTCTTTCACTGTTCAGTATCTTTTTGTTTGGTGTCATCCCATTTGTTTATTTTTGCTTTTGTTTCCCTTACCTTGGCATCAGATCCACAAAAACATTGCTAAGAATGATTTCAAGGAGCTTACTGCCTCTGTTTTCTCCTAGGAATTTTATGGTTTTAGGTCCTACATTCAAGTCTTTAATCTACTTCAAGTTAATTTTTGTGTATGGTATAAGATAGTAGTCTAGTATCATTCTTTTGATGTGGCTGTCCGGTTTTCCCAGCAGCATTTATTGAAGAGACTGTTTCCCCATTGTATATTCTTTCCTCTTTTGTTGTAAATTAATTGACTATATATGTGTGTGTTTATTTCTAGTATCTCTATTCTGTTTCAATGATATATGCATCTGTTTTTATGCTAATGCCATAATATTGTGATTACTATAGCTTTGTAGTATAGTTTGAAATCAGAGAGTACAAAACCCCAAGTTTTATTCTTCTTTTTCGAGATCTCTTTGGCTATTTAAGATCTTTTGTGGTTCTATAAAACCTTTAGGATTATTTTTTCTAGTTCTGTGGAAAATATCTTTGGGGTTTTGATAGGGATTGCATTGAACCTGTAGATTGCTTTGGGTAGTATGGACATTTTAACAATATTAATTCTTCCAGTCCATGAGCATGAAATATCTTTCCATTTATTTGTGCCATCTTCATTTTTGTGCCATCAGTGTCTTGTCATTTTCAGTATACAGGTCTTTCATCTTCTTAGTTAAATTTATTCCTGGTGAATTCTATCACACATTCAGAGAAGACTTATCGCCTATGCTTCTCACACTCTTCCAAAAACCTGAAGAGGAAAGAATACTTCCAAACTTATTTTATGAGGCCAACATTACCCTGATATCAAAACCAGACAGGAGCACTATGAAAAAATAAATAAATAAAATTATAGGCCAATATCCCTGATGAACATAGATGCCAAAATCCTCAACAAAATACTAGCAAATCAAATTCAACAATACACTGTGATCAAGCAGGATTTATTCCAAAGATTCAAAGAAGGTTCAACATCTGCAAATTTATTCTTTTTGATGCAATTGTAAACATGGTTATTAATTTCTCTGGTAGCTTGTTATTAGTGTATAAAGATGAAACAGATTTTTGTATATTGATTTTATATCCTGCAAATTTACTGAATTCATTTATTCTCAGTTTTTTTTGGGGGGGTGGAATCTTTAGGGGTTTATATATATGTAGTATCATGCCATCACAATATTATTTCTTCTCTTTAGATTTGGATACATTTGTTTCTTTTTCTTGACTTACTGCTGTGGCTAGGACTTCCAATACTTTGTTGAATGAAAGTGGCAAGAATAGGCATCCTTGTCTTATTTCTTATCTCAGAGAAAAAGCTTTGAGATTTTCGCCATTGAATATGATGTTAGTGGTGGGTTTCTCATATAAGGCCTTTATTATGTTGAGGTACATTCCCTCTATACCCACTTTGTTGAGAGTTTTTATCATAAATGGATGTTGAGTTTTGTAAATTATTTTTCTGCATTTTATTGAGATGATCATATGATTTTTATCATTCATTCTGTTAATGCAGTATATCACATTGGTTTGCAGATGTTGAACCATCCTTGCATCTTTGGAATAAATACTACTTGATCACAGTGTATCATCCTTTTAATGTATTGTTGAATTTGGTTTGCTAGTATTTTGTTAAGGATTTTGGCATCTATGTTCATCAGGGATATTGGCCTATAATTTTATTTTTCATAGTGTTCCTGTCTGGTTTTGATATCAGGGTAATGTTGACCTCATAAAATAAGTTTGGAAGTATTCTTTCCTCTTCAGTTTTTTGGAAGAGTTTGAGAAACATAGGTAATAAATCTTTGAATGTTTGATAGAATTCACCAGTGAAACTATCTGGTCCTAGACTTTAGTTTTTTGGGAGGATTTTCATTACTGATTCAATATCCTTGCTAGTAATCAATCTATTCTGATTTTCTATTTCTTCTTGAGTCAGTCTTGGAAGATTGTATGCTTCTAGGAATTTATCCATTTCTTGTAGGTTGTCCAGTTTTTTGACCAATATTTTTTCAGAGTAGTCTTTTATGATTGTTTGTATTTCTGTGGTAATCAGTTGTAAGTTCTTTTATTCCTGTTTTTATTTATTTGAGCCCTCTCTCTCTTTTTTCTTGATGAGTCTAGATAGTTTTGTTAATTTTGTTTATCTTTTGGAAGAACCAGCTCTTAATTTCATTGATCTTTTCTATTACCTTTTTAGTTTCTATTTCATTTATTTCTGCTCTGTTATTTATTATTTCCTTTATTGTATTATGTTTGGGCTTCTTCTTTTTCTAGTTCTTTTAGGTACAAAGTTAGATTATTTGAGATTTTTTTCTAATTTCTTAACGTAAGCGTATGTAACTATAAACTTCCCTCTTAAAAGTGTTTTGTTCCATCCCATACATTTCAAACTGTTATGTTTGAAACTGATATATTTTCATTTATCTCCAGATATTTTTTTTTACTTCTCCATTGATTTCTTCATTGACCCAATGGCTGGTAGTATCTGTAACCTATGGCAAGGACAAGGGAGGACACTAATATGTTGTCTTCCTGCTCATGTTCCCTGGGGGCATCTCTGTGCCTTCTGGGTGTGTGGCAAACCTGAAGCCTGCCCTTCAGATTGAAGCTCCAGGATAATAAAATAAGCCTTTTTCACATAAAGACTGGGGATATGTTTCAATTTGATGTTTGTGAAGTACCCTGGAGGTGGTAGCTTGCCAAAGACTGCCTCTGCAATTGTTTCAGAACTATGGGGCCCAGAAATACAATTTCCTACTGGCCACTGGAGCCAGGTACTCAAGGGGCATCCCCTGTACTCAAGGGGCTGCAGTCATGTCAAGGCCTGCTGCCACTATGGTGCTCAAGAACCAGGTACTCAGCTGACTAAACTAGTGGGGCAATCTGCAGCTGTTACATCAGAGTGCTTGGCTGACCTGGCTTTGGTGGGGCTGGGCTCTGGGCTGAGGTGGAGTGGGTTGTAGGTGTCATGAACAGTGACAGGGTACTGGGCTGCCCTGCTGTGGCATGCTTGGTTGGGGTGTCAGCATCCTGGGGCCTTAGCAGACCACTCCCACCAGAGTTAGCACACTAAGGGCAGTGGAATGCAAAAAATGGCACTAGCCTGCATCAACATCAGTAACTTGGAAGAAGAAGAATGCAAAAATGGTATCAGCCAGTACCTCTGTTCCTGGAAAGAGTCCTAACAGGTCCCTGCCTCTTTGGCAGATGCTTTAAGATTAACAAATGAGTCTCCTTCACATATGGTCTAGATCTCTTTCAAACTGTTACTTTTGCACTGGGTCCTGGGGTCAATGTGTCTGTGCATGAGCCCTTTGGGAATAGATTTTCCATTTCCTATAGCCCCATGGTTCTCCTAGAAGTAAGCTTCATTGGTTTTCAATGCCAGATGCTTTAGGGACTTGTCTCATTAGTGAGTTCCCAGGGTTAGGGTGCCTGAAATGTGACATAAACCTCTTGCTCCTCAGTGACAAGCTTTGTATATGAGATCCGTCTGGATTGTGGGTTACCACATCTGAGGTGGGTTTTTTTGCAAGACCATGTCTTTGATTTTCCTACCCATCTCAAAGTGGCCTTTTTATCCTTTGTTTGGGGTACTGTTCAGCTATCTTTTAGGTCCTTTTCAGAGGGAATTGTTCCATATGCAGCTTTGGGTTTCTTATGTTTGTGGAAGGAGGTGGCTTTAGGATTATTCTATGCCCCCATCTTGAACCCCTCTTACCTTGAATAGTCTTAAAGCAGTAGTTAGCATTTATATTTACTTTCCTGACCAGGAGATTTCATTATAAATCTAACTATTCATATGTAATCTCACACATCTTATATAGTAATGCTATTTGCATAACAAGAAGTCATTTCCTTCAGGAATCCTGAGCATATCCTGCACACATTAGTATGGCTTTATCGAGAACATTCTGACATCTAGGTGTTTCTCATGAACATTAATGGGTCAATACCCTCACCTGCCATCCCCACTTAGAAATATCTCCTGGATTTTATTGTGCCCTTAGGGCCAGTAAATATATTCCATGCCCCTGCACCCAAATAACATATCAGCAGTGTCCTCTACCTTCAATGGGCCAGTCTGTATAAGTCCTTAAATAGATGATACTTTTAAGTTTGGCATTTAAATTGGATCAGAAGAGAAACAAAATACCTACTTTTTTTTTACTCTTCCATGTTTCTTCCACTTTCATTCTAATTTTTTTTGACACAAAGTTTCTTGCAATTCTGCTTTAAGAGGCTTTTTCCATAAGACTTAAGAATACACAGGGTATCTGCAAATAACAAAACATAAAGTTAAGTAACTTTCAAATACATAGGATTCAATTTCTACACATACCATAACAACGGTAGGATGTATGTGTGCATGTGTGTGTGTGTGTGTGTGTGTGTGTGTGTGTGTGTGTGGGCATGTGTGCAATTATGCAATCAGATACTATTCTTCATGAATCTATGATAGATTAACAGGTATTTTCAGTGATCTGTGAAATTTGATTGTGTTTTTCAAAATTCATTTATCATTCCAGGTTGGGTTTTAAAACTGTCAAATAACTGCTTTACAGAACCAATATTATTTGTATTCATTCATTTCAGCCAATTCCTAAACAAAAGCTTCAGAGAAAACAATTTACTTTGGCTTTGCTTAAGAAATAAGCCTAATGGTTGGTTGACTTGTCATTTTATATTGCATTACCTACCTTTATCATGGTACTACAACATACCAGGGATTAATTTCTTATATATACAAGAAAAAGAAGAAATAACTCTCTACGTATCTCTCTACTTAAATCAACATCAAAGGCATGCAGATATGATTCAGGAATATTAGTCAGTTTAGACAATATGGCAAACTAGATATCCTTGGAATCAAGTAGGATCCTTTAAAGCAAAAACCCTCATGTATGGACCCCAACCTAGGGTATATTATGGGACTCTAGTATGAGTGTTTTTAAAATTGCCCCCCACACAAGGTACAGAACCATCCCTTTAGGTCATAGTTGGTAGACATTTTCTATAAAGGAAAATGTAGTAAATATTTTAGGTTTTGCAGGCCAGTCAGTGTATGTTGCAACTATGCAATTTCCTACTGTAGCTTGAAGGCATAATTATTCCAAAGTGCATATAAAATATGAAAATAAACATGTGAGGATAAGTAGGAAAATTATTAGAAGTAGGAGTTATAAATAAGGATTAACTTTATAATATACATTATAAACCATAGTAATTTAGGTATAGGAATTGGAAGACATATCAAATAAACAGATTTTTTTATCCCACAAATAGACCAAATACTAATATAATTAAAGAGTTATAGCAAAATAGAAAATTATGTTGAAATTGACCTCCCATTTAAGGAGGAAAATGTAAATAAAAACTCCATATCTCATTTTGCATACCAGAACTAATTTCAGAAAGATCATAGATTTGAAAATGAAATAAATAAAATTGTAAAAGTATTAGAAGTAAACACTGGCTATGGATGAGAGTAGGTGTCTTAAAATATGAAAGGCCTAAGAAACTAAATATAGAAACTCTAGTAGTAAATATTAGTAAATGTTACTATATAAAATTTTAAATTCTGCACAGAAAAAAATAAAAATAAAGTTCTGCACAGAAAAAATACAGTGATCAAAGGCAAAAGCTGAAGAATATTTTGCAACATATATGACAGGTAAAACGCTATTAATTTGTATTGTTATGAATCAAAGAATATCGCCATTCTATGCAAAAGAAAGCAGATAACCAACAATTCAATGAAAAAGAATCACAAATGGCTTATACACTTAGGAAAAAACCTTCAGTTTCACTCATGAATAAATGCAAATTAACGTGAGTAATAAGTATTACATTTTGATAACATGTAGTGTTGGAAAGTGAATGTATAACATAGTTAGAAGCAAATCCATTACTAGAAATTTGTCCTACTGATTGGTAATATTCAACTTTGGGTGACTTGGCCCCAAGGGGGCATTTGGCAACGTGTGGAGACACTTTTGATTGTTGTAACAGTGCAGGGGGTGCTACTAGAATCTAGTGGATAGAGGCCAGAGATATTACTAAACATCCTACAATATATAGAACACTCTACAACAGAAAATTATCTGACCAAAAGTGTCAATTGTGCTGAAGTTGAGAAATCCTGCTATAGATATACATCTGTGCACAGATGTATGTTCAAGGGTGTTATTTGCAGCATTGTTTGTAAAAACAAAAGACAAAGTAAGCTAAATGTTCATCAACAAGAATCTGATCAAATAAAATATGAACATGCAGAGAGTGCTATTATGTAGTCTATAAAAAGACTAAAGTAGATTTATGCTGATAGGAAAATATTTACAAGATATGCTAAGTAAAGAAAATATCAAAATACAGAACAGTGCATACAATATATCCCCACTTGTGAAGAAAAGAATACATATATATATATATATATATATATATATATATATAATATAGAGTGCATATATATTACGCATGTATGTATATATGTATATATGCATATATATGTGAAAATTTGAAAAATGCACAATAAATGATTGAAAATGATAAATTTCACTCTTGGGTAACAGATCTAGCATAGGAGATCACTTTTTATTGTGTTCTCTTTTGTGCCATTTGAAATTTTACTTTATGATAGTGTTATCTTCATATTTTTTTAAGAAATTCAGGCTGATATTATTCTATCTTACCTTCCCAAGTCTCTCTCTCATTTTCTCCCTAAACAGAACCTACTCTCCAAAGAATATGGACCAAAGTATTCATTCATTCATTCATTCATTCATTCATTCATTCATTCATTCTGTACCCTATATTAAATTCTTCTCCCAATTCCCATTTTTTGCCTTTTAAAATCTCTTAAGGAAAGTCCATCTCAAAGACCACTGACTGCCTATACCCAGTCTTTTCCCAGTCTCAGTCACTTAGGATCACTCTTCATTTATACACACATAGCACTTTTTATATTTTTGAAGGAAATGCATACCATGTGTTGTAATTTATGAAAGTGTCTGATTTTCTTCTTGCCTCCACCCCAAGAACTCATGTTAGACTATAAGTTTTTCAAGCATAAAACTGTATAGTATTCATCTTTGAACTAGTTATAGTATGCAACATAGTGCTAAAGGCATTACCACAGGTCAATAAATATTTGCTAGGTTGAATTGAATTGAATGAAGGGTTACAATATATAGAGAAATATAAACAAGTAAACATGAAACAAAAAGCAAATAGAAAAAAAAATAAGTTTCTTCAGGTTGTTAGCAGCCAAAACTCTGGTATTTTTTAGTAACTTTTGCCTTAACAGTTAAGTATATATTGCATTTTCTGACCAGAAACAAACCTGTATACTGTAATATACCTAGATAATGTTTTTATATTCTATTTCCTTTAATAAAACCTTTTCAATTCTTATAGCAATTCCACTGAAATTGTAATTGCTACTTTTAAGTGTCAGTTATTTTTCATATGTCTCACTGGGGCAAGTGCTATTTGTTTCTGTTTTACACATGATGGATCAATTGTACAAGTGAATAAGACACTTCTTTTATCAGTTCTAACTTCTATGTTTCCTGTTTGTTAAGTGATGCTGCTGAAAATCAGTATTTCACATATTCATGAGGCTGAAATTTGTCCATCATCATCACATCCCCAATTTCTTTAGGAACAACATGATACATAGTAGAAAAACTCATTGTTTCTTGAGGCATGCTTCATCATCTATTTTATACATCCCATAATAAGGTCAAATTATGGTGCGAATTTTATTATAAAATTAGGAGTTCTTGATCTTCTGAACCATTATGTATTCTCCAAAAACTCTTTTAAACTTTTAAAATTTTATATTTTTTAATTATAGTTTACATATAATATATTAGTTTCAGGTGTACAACACTGTGATTTGACAATTATATACATTACAAAATGCTCACCATGATAAGTGTAGTTACCATCTGTCACCATACAAAGTTATTATAATATCACAATGCTGGAAACAAACAGAGGAGTTTAAATTAGTGTCCAAAAACTCTGTTTTTTTAAAGTCAGATCTGGGCTTGGTTGAAGGTCTTGTCATTATCCTAGTATTTCTGGGTAGCTTAATAAACTTCCTATACATAAGTGTATTTCATAAGTGTTTCCAAGTCAGAATTTTAGATACTTATCACTATAGCTCTGATTTCTCTAGGAGAAGGGAAAAGTATTCTGCAGTGTCTAATATCCTATGTATATACCATTGTTTATTCTTGACACAATTCTAATATCTAATACAACTGGGCCATGGTTTTTGTTCCCCTTTAAATTAGTATTATAATCATTGACCACCCACTTAACAATGGTTACTGTATTTCAAAGTGTGTACCATTACTTAAACGCAGCCTCATTACTCAGTGATGCACACCACAATTGCACAGTGAGCTCACTTTGTATTGAAAGTATTCTAGCTATATGGCAATTTCAGTTGTTTTCTAATTTAAAATCACATCCTGTTAGCAAGGGTAGATGTAGAATTTAGGAATCTCTGGCTTTCTATAGATATCTCCCTTGGCAATGGCCCAAGTGAGTTAACCATTTAATAACCTATATTTTGGGAGCACATTAATAAAAGGTACACAAACAAATATCTAGAACTGACTTTTAGCTTTTCAGAAGGCAAAATATTACAACCATGTGTTGCTGTTATTACCTTTATTGTTTTAGGCAGGTGTACTATTTATTTGATTTCAAATTTAAAGAAGCAAAGGGAAGATATTTACTTTGTATTTTAAAAACATAAAGCCAATATAAGAAACTCTGCCATAACTAATTATAGTGCCTAGACTAAGAACTTTCAATCTCTTCCAGAATAATTTATGAGAACAGAGTTAATGACCTATGTGGGATTTTCAAAACATTTAATTAATAAAAAATATGAAAAGCACTTTTGAGAAAACATGGTTCCACAACAATTCCATTACCCCCACTCTCAAATTTCCCCACTGATTGCTACTTTACTTATCTGTTCCTATCCGTAACCTTGCTAGATGCCATGTGAGGGGGCCACAAAAGTAGAATAAGACTTGATATTTGCCTTAAAGCTAACTGTGGAGACAGTAATTGATATGGAAACAAGCACTGACTTGGATTATACAGACAAGTATGATGGGACCATAGAATTTCAAATGACCTGGAGTAATCAGAGCAGATCATATGGTATAGGTAGCCCTTGAAGGATTGAATACATTACTATTTCAAAATTATTAGTATTGATGGAACAGATGAACACAAGAGAAATGAAGCAAAAATAATATAAAAACAGGGAGGGGGACAAAACATAAGAGACTCTTAAATATAGAGAACAAACAGAGGGTTGCTGGAGCGGTTGTGAGAGGGGGCATGGGCTAAATGTGTAAGGGGCACTAAGGAATCTACTCCTGGAGTCATTGTTGCACTATATGCTAATTCATTTGGATGTAAATTTAAAAAAAATTAAAAATATATTTAAAAATATGTACAAGTGGTCATAGTTTACATGAGAGTGATAAATTCAGTTTGTAAATAAATTGCTAATTGTAAATGGCAAACTAAAAAAAAATGTATGTGGCATATGTTCTACTCCAATTAAAAATATGCCTAAAAATATTACTAGTGTAGATTAATGCTGGCTATAGGTTAATGATTCCATCCTACCTTAAGGTCAAAGAAATATTCTCAGATAACAGAAAATATGTTTTAAAAGAGTGCCTTAAAACAGATACATTTGAAAGTGTGTTTATTGTTTTGTTGTTGGAAAGCAGCAGAAAGGAGAGATGTCTTACTATTTTTGACTTATGGTTAAGGACTAAATAGAAAGAAAATGACTAAAACTGACTGCAAGTAATAGGAATAAAAATAATAAAAGCATTGCAAATGGTATTTAAGAGAAAATTGTTGAAAATTTGTATTGATATAAAAATCATATTTAGCAAATATGAAAAAATGGCAAATATGAAAAAAATCACATTTAGCAAAAAGCATATAAAAATCAAATTTGCCTCATTTTCCTTTCTTTATATTTACATAAGTTTGGATTAAATGCCCTTTCAGCTTAAAAACCTGTAAATTTATTGAAGTATTCATTTATTTTTTAAAAAAAACTGTGTATTTATTTATTTTAAGAGAGAGAATGTGTGTGTGTGAGCAAGCAGGGGAGGGGCAGAGAGAGGGAGAGAGAAAATCCCAAGAAGGTTCCATGCTGTCAGTGCAGAGCCTAATGTAGCACTCAATCTCATGAACCATGAGATTATGACCTGTGTTGAAATCAACAGTCGGATGATTAACCAACTAAGCCTCCCAGGTGCCTCAGTGTTCATTTCTTTCTGGAATAGATTTGAGTGTTTTCAGATAAGAGTGATCAAATAGCAGCATCCATCATATCAAAAATTTTTAATTACAACAATAAACATTAAAAACACCTCATTGATGTTTCACAGCTACGTGGAATGAGTGCATGACTGATAGCAGAGCTATTATATATGCTAGGGATGGGTAAGGTGTTTTATTGAAACCAGTAACTACCCTCACAGATGTCATCTTGTAATTACTGCCTTTTGCCAAAATGATCCTACCCACATGGATTTCTCAGAATTTAAAAAAGAGTGTCAGAATTGAGAAAGTGAAGGAATGTTTGGCTTGGTGATAAAAAGACAGGTAATATATAATATATGTTTTTTTTTCCTTAAAAAATACTTCTCAGCATAAAGAAGCATTTAATGAATGTCTTTGGAGCAATCAAATATTTGTCTTTTATTGAGATCCAGCTGCATCACGTTTACAAACTATCCCATTGTGTGTACCTACGTTTCAGTGTTGGCATTTTATCTTAGAAACCCATGATATACAAAAGGAGATGAAAAGCTAGCAGTAGACCCCCTATGCCAGTCTTACAAATTCAAACCAATCCATTAATTTTATATTAGTCAATGTCATTCATTTGCCTTTGGCATCTTTGCTCACAATATTTTTCTTCCTTGCAATTTTTCTTTAGAATTTTGCTCAAATCCCAAGATTTCCCTGACTGTTTATCTCCATATTCTTCTTCCCCTTCTCTGAATGTCTCTGTAGTACTGAGGGCTTAATAATACATGATCTTAAATTTGTCTCTAGATTCCTATTCTGATGTGCCTCACCATAATGCTGCTCTTCTAGGACTTGACACTTCTCTGAACCTGTTTCTGTATGTATACAATGGGGATGATAATATAGACATTTTAAAGGCTTATTTGGATGATTAAATGAGATAATCCATGTTAACTGTATAGTGCAGTCTTACACACAGTAAGCATCAAATAAACTGTAACGGTTGTTATTATGGACTCTATAAGTGCTTAGTAATTGACAGCTTGATTAAGTTTCAAGTCCTCATTCTACAAGAATTCCTCATTCTACAAGAATATAATTATTTGTCTGATATAAATAGCCTCAGACTGTGTCTACAGAAGCAAAACAACTAGTTAAAAATTGAAAATATTGTCAACTAGTTGTTTCCTCTATATACCACTAATAACCGGTTTAGCTGAATTATCTGAGTGAAATAATTGGCTGTTGGGTGTCTTGGCATGGCAATGTGCATAATACACATATTCCACAAAAATCATTCCTAAGAAAAATAAGATGAAGAACAAAGTCATGCCTATGAGGCATTTAGATAGACTTGCCACTTAACTCAGTAAAACAACCATTTGGCAGGCATTTTTTAAAAATTTTCTGACATCAGTTTAATCTCTAACTTGATTAAGTTGCCCAGGATTTTGTGTGTAGAAACAGCTTCAGTCTCTTTTAGTCCTGTCCTGATTTCTTTTAAGTGCCAAGTATATGGACCAATACTCTCCTTATTATTCCTCTGCAGGGAATTTTCCAGTTGCAACAAAGCATTAAGAAATAGCATGAAATGCATGTGCAGCATCTGTCTGCCTCACAGGCACTATGTTATTAATATGATGTGTTATTCTTGCCAAAACAGCACTGCATAATAGGGACCTTGTTACCCATACTTTTCCACATAGTGGTCTGTTCTGTATTCTCATCTCTTCACATTCTGGTGGTAAGAAATACATTCCATTTTGAAATGGACTTCACTGGCTATCCAGATAATAAGCATACAATTATCCCATCCTATGTACAAATATCTTACTCAGCAATCAGGACTATGCAGGGAAATGACCCTTTCAGCACAGCAGATAGTGCTCCAGGAACATGAGTCAATCAATGCAGCCTCTGAAAAGGCCAATGGATAGCACGATGCTGTTTGAGATCATGACTCAACATGATATACACTTCTGGCAAATGCACAAGGTAGTGTCAATAACTTATTTGGGATTTATACCCTGATTTCTTTCAGAAGACTTTGAGGTAGTTTATAAATTGATCGTAATGCAGAAAAAATGAAACAATGAGGGATTAAAACAGAATACAGATTATATTGTTATTGAGTACAGCTTTGCCACTCCAAACTATGGAATATACTATTTTTATTTAATCAGTGACGGCTTTTTTCTTGCACTGTGCCCTATATCAAATTAGGCCCTAAATGAAAATTTTTAGGTACCCTTCATTGTTGGCTAGATCTCAGGTGGTCTCAGATTTTTGCCCTCCTCCTTTCCTACAGCTCAGAAATATTGCCCTTAAACATGATCCACATTGTAGCTTCATCAGGAACAGAGTGCCTGGAGACCAAGGCTGCCCCCACTGAATTACACAGAGCATCTCTCAGCTGCTTTGTGACAGCAAGTACAAATGGGTATGACTTGGAGGTGTGCTTCTCAGTGAATCATTCATTACCTGGATGATGTATCTCCCCCTAGGCAATAGGCATAATAGGGCAGCCCTTGCAGTAAAGCATGCCTGATAAATTTTGTAGACAGTTAGTGGAAAATTTCAGTGTTTTTCTTTCTAAATGCTTTAGTTTATCTTGCTAATCCAAGGCATAGTGTAAACACCTCTGCCAACATCCTTGAGGCTGTAAGACCAAGCTCTACTTTTAAAGGTTTGGGAAAGTGATGTGTATTAAGTCTTTAGTCTTCCAGAGTGAAGAGTTAGTTTCCAGAGTTCTGGCTTTAATGGTTTTTCTCTGACCACTGGCCATCTGTTGTGGTGCAGAGACATTTCCTACAGGGATACATGCTTTAGAAAATTTTTGTCATCACTGTCATATCAGCTCAACATTTTCTTGTCATCCTTCAATCCTTATAAACCGCTTATGAATTGACAGCTGTCACCAACATGCTTAGGTAGCAATTTAGAGGTTGGCTTAATTGACCAAGGTTAAATTTTCTACTTGCTCACTAACCACTAAGAAATTGGGAGTGATTTGTACTTAGGAACTAATGCCTGATTATAAATAATTTTATAAATGAATTATGGGACCTTGTCATTTCTATGTATCCTTAATAGTAATTCTTCATACAGAACTGGATGCAGTATTTTGGTTTTATATGCATCAAAGATTGAATTCACAGATATTCTACAGCTCATTTTATTAGTTTTATTGATATAAATGGGTATGCTCTGCCATCTTTTGTTAGCACATGGTATCTAATCAAATTCTAGTTAAGCCTTGAGTGTCTGAGAAGATACTGTGACAATATTACCACTTGAAATATTTTGGTTTTACTTTTTATTGTTTTTATTGAAGGCTATTTTTTTAAAATTTAAAAACATGCACTCCACACATACTAAAAAGTTTTTGAGAAGATATGTTTTAAAAACTGTATATTTTCAAATTCAATGATTAAGGAAATCTCCCCTTTCTCCTCAGGTATGCAATTTTTCAGTGAATATGTACATGTACTTTTCTGATATACAAAGGTACAAACTACATGGTGATAAGGAAACTGCTGACACTATTTGCATTACACCTAAGATAATAAAGAGGCTTATCCAGGGCTGACCACAAAGTGAGTTTTCATAAGCTGAATTATATTTCTCCCATTTTATTACTTAATTCTTCTTCTTTCCCCATCTGGCTGGAAAGGCAAGTGTCAACTATGGATACCTTGCCAGAGCCACAGTGATGTGCTGAGCAGTTTGTGGACAAATTGTATATATACTTCCTCAGACAATCCTGGCGACCTCCTGGAAATGCTGGGTAGAAGAAATGTGTTTGCTATTTCACTCATTCCCGTGTGGTTACTTTCACTGAAGGCATACTGTGTGCGCATGTTCAGACCTGATGGTAAATAAGGATAGTGTTGGTGGGATGTGTTTTTTTAAAATGATGACATTCTTCACGATACATAGTGAGGGACTTCAAAATAACATTAAAACAGTCCTGCATCCATGCTTCTTCCTTTTTGTTACAAGGCATCTGAAAGGAAAAAATATCAGTAATGTGCAAATCTCCACAGCAAATCATGAGATACAGTGGATCGTGCAAAAGAATATAGGGTGACTTTAGAATTATAAAAATATAATAGGTATTGAATACTCTTCAAAAGCATAAAAACATCAATGGCCCAAGAAAGAAGACCCTTAAGGCATATTACAGATTATTATTCAATAAGACATATGTATGATTTGATACCTTCTTTGGGGTCAGTCCAGTTGAAAGACCTGTGTTACAAAATTATATTTAAATGTCAACACCTGTTTTATTCCAGATGTATCCTACTCCTGAGGCTATTTAAACACATATTTTTTGAAATTGTGATTACTGTAGGGATGCTGGCCTATTCCTAGAGGATATTAAAGATCTATAAAAGAAGAAAGACTTTAGTAGGAATATTTGGCATTGTTAACCTAGTGAAGCCTGGTGGAAAAAGCCATAAGGTGCCCAAATATAAGAACTAGCCTAAAATTTAGTTTACTGGTAGGTGACGTTAGAAAAGAAATTTCCCTCACAAATTTAAGGAAATGCTTATTGTTAGGGGAGCAATGAGTAATGAAAATGCTTGCTACTCCTATGTTCTCATATTCCCTTCTCCTAAGACATTGAGAATTTACGACTCCAGACCTACCAATTTTGGCTCTATTCCATGTCTCACTGTTTGTTTTTTTAAACAAAATGTTATTACATTAGTACATTTAAGTTGTTAAGCAACCTAGGCAAAGGAAGAGTTCATGCTACACATGCCTGGAGAATAGTCACCAAGGTAACAGACAAGTTACTTGAGTTGGTCAAAGGGAGAGAGGTGAGGTCCACAGAGTGGTCAGAGGAAGGATAAGAGTCTTGGAGTCAGACCTCAACAAGAAATTGAGATGGTAAGCAGAACATGGACAAGAGATCAGAAATCCTTTCAAAGAATTGACAATGCCAGAGAACTGCCTTCTAATTGGCAGGAGACCCACAGGGCTGTGCAGAGAGTCACAAATGATAACAAATTGGTCCCAAAGTGTTCACCTTGGTTACAGATCAAGACTGTATCTATTAAGAATTCAAAAAGTAAGTGCATCAATTCTAATTTCAAAGGCTTTTCCCTCCCTTTGTTTCATTAAGCCAACATTTATCGAACATGATAGAGAGGCTGTAAGGAATACAGAAATTTATAAAATAGTGTCCTTGCCTACCACAAGCTCACAGTGTAGTGGGAAGGACTTCCGAGAAAATCCACAATTATGAAAGCATTAAGTGTTATGATAATATTAGTAGGAACTAAGGGAGAGCAATGGAGAGACACCTGAATTTTAGGGAGGTTTGAATTTTGGGCCATATGTGAACAAAACGAAAAATGATCTTAGAAGAAAATGTCTCCAGCGTTGAATCTTTGTAAATAAGGAGAATTGGCTGGGTGGATAGGGGCCATGAAAATTAGTAGGAAAGATATATGCTAAGGCATTGAGAGATGCAAGTGTGGCTTCTTGGGGGAGCTGTAAGTAGGCCAGTTTGGCTAAAACAGCGGATTGAAGGGAAAAGATGGCAAGAGATAATGCTAGAAAGATAAACAAGGGCCAGATCATGGAAGGCCTTTGTAAGCCAAAGTAAAGAGTCTGGATGTTACCTTGGAAACAGTAGGAAACCACTGAATACTACTAAGCAGGGAATAACATAATCAGATTTTCATTTTAGAAAAAAAAATCAAACTGGCAGCGGTGTGATTAGTACTATAATAGAGGTAAGCAAGGGAATTAAAGTAGTACAGGGGAGGTACACAGAAGGGTACACTTAACTAAGTTAATAACTGACAGATTAAATAGGCCCATAAAACTGGTATAAGCATTGTGGATTGTGGAGCTTTTTCATTTGAACTCCTTTTTTTCTCCAGAATTTTTAGTGCTTGTTAGTTTACAACAGTTTAGGACATTTGCTAGGGTGTAATGGTTGAAGGACAATGATTTCCAACATGTCTATAGATTACAGCTCCATAATGTAGTTAGAGGGCTATCAAGATGCAGGGGACAATTTTCCTATTCCTTTGATGAAGACAGCAAATAAGATATCAGCTTACAACGTGTTCCTCATGGCTTTGTTAGAGGCAGAATCCTGACTTCTTATATCATCAGCAATATCATTAGAGAAAATCAGGAATTTGATGTTTCACTTTGGGCTTTCTGTATTCAATCTGAGGGTTTGAGATTTGGGTTTTTTTTTTCCATTCAAAGAATGGAAAAGGGCACAAAAGCCAAACAACTTTTCAATGTCTCTTTAAAATGAATTTAAGGTGACACCAACAGCACGGCCACACCTAACTCAAGCAATATTGTTCAATGATTTGGCTTGAGGAAAAATAGGAGAAACTTAATTTTAGATTTTAGATTTTCAGTTTCTCTTGGGTTAGAGTCCACAGCTATATCAATGATTAGAGTTTCCTCTGGAAGTGAAATCAAAGGTCATTATCACCTGTTTTGAATCATGGCCCTGGAATTTGCTGCAATTATGAAATCAAACACCTGGGAGTCTTGACATTGCAAACTGAGCAAAATTGTTTGAAAGTTCCCCCGATATTTGCACATTGGTGTTTTCATTGCCTAATGCAAGCTGACCAAAACTATTCAGCAGAGGGAGTTGGAAACTGATTTTATGGAAACATAACTGTTATGTTATCCATAACAATGGATAAGTAAAACATATATAAATTCATAATTGCCAAGTCATAAAATGTTTCTTATGGTTTAGGCATCTTTATGCATGAGTCTGGCACTAATTCTCTCTAATGATGTTGAATTGATCTGGCTATTAATATTTTGCAAGTTCAGCTGTTGTTATTGTCACCTCCTGTGAATGTTAACAGTTTACTCACAAGGAAGTAAGAATATATTATTAGGCTTATGTATACAAGGAACTACAAGGAAATACAATGTTGCTGAAGACAAAGTTTGTCTGAAGAGTAAAGGTAAACAACTAATCAATATTTGGTTGTACATTATTATTTAAGGGGATCTGTTAATTTTGTTTCCTATTAACTCAGAGTTTAGTCTTTCACTGTGATTTAACTGCAAACATTTTTTTTAATTTATTTTTTTTAATTTACACCCAAGGTAGTTAGCATATAGTGCAACATGATTTCAGGAGTAGATTCCTTAATGCCCTTTACCCATTAGCCCATCCCCCCTCCCACACCCCTTCCAGGAACCCTCTGTTTGTTCTCCATATTTATGAGTCTTCTGTTTTGTCCCCCTCCCTGTTTTTATATTATTTTTGTTTCCCTTCCCTTATGTTCATCTGTTTTGTCTCTTAAAGTCCTCATATGAGTGAAGTCATATGATTTTTGTCTTTCTCTGACTAATTTCACTTAGCATAATATCCTCCAGTTCCATCCACGTTGTTGCAAATGGCAAGATTTTATTCTTTTTGATTGCCGAGTAATACTCCATTGTGTGTGTATGTACGTGTCTGTGTGTGTGTGTGTGTGCGCACACACACACACACACACACATATATATATATATATATGAATATGTGTATATGTATATGCATACCACATCTTCTTTATCCATTCATACATCAATGGACATTTGAGCTTTTCCCATACTTTGGCTATTGTTGATAATACTGCTATAAACATTGCGGTGCATGTGCCCCTTCGAAACAGCATACCTGTATCCCTTGGATAAATACCTAGTAGTGCAATTGCTGTGTCGTAGGGTACTTCTATTTTTAATTTTTTGAGGACCTCCATACTGTTTTCCAGAGTGGCTGCACCAGTTTGCATTCCCACCAGCAGTGAAAAAGAGATCCTCTTTCTATACATCCTTGTCAACATCTGTTGTTGCCTGAGTTGTCAGCCATTGTGACAGGTGTAAGGTGGTATCTCATTGTGGTTTTGATTTGTATTTCCCTGATGATGAGTGATGAGCATTTTTTCATGTGTCACTTGGCCATCTGGATGTCATCTTTGGAGGACTGTCTATTCATGTCTTTGGCCCATTTCTTCACTGGATTTTTTGTTTTTTGGGTGTTGAGTTTGATAAATTCATGATAGATTTTGGATAATAACCCTTTATCTGGTATGTCGTTTGCAAATATCTTCTCCCATTCCGTCAGTTGCCTTTTAGTTTTGCTGATTGTTTCCTTTGCTGTGAAGAAGCCTTTTATTTTTATGAGATCCCAATTTAACTGCAAACATTTTAACGTATGATTGCCTTTTATTTTGATTTTATATTCACTGAAGCTTTCAGGAATGTGCAGGTAGGACTTACGTCCCTCCAAACCCCAAGTCAACGTTTGTTGAAACTTTATGAAATGTGCAGGACTGCACTACTTTTGTAAAGAATATCTCATTGAATCCTCAATACACAACTCTGTGAGACAAGTATATTTTACATATAAGGAATCCAAAGTCCAGGGTCATTACATAATATGCCCAAAGTCTCTCAACTTTTAAGTAATGGAGCCGATGTGAACTTAAGCAGAGTCCAGATACCCTGCTTATTATTTTCATGTTTATTTTATTTTTGAGAGAGAGAGAGAGAGAGAGAGAGAGAGAGCGAGTGGGGGAGAGCCAGAGAGAGGGAGACACAGAATCCAAAGCAGGTTCTGGGATCTGAACCGTCAGCACAGAGCCCTATGTGGGGCTTGAACTCATGAACTACGAGACCATAATCTGAACCAAAACCAAGAGTCAGACACTTAACCGACTGAGCCACCCAGATGCCCCTGGATACCTTACTCATGACCACTATGCTATTGTCTCAATACAGTGTTTTTATTAGCCAGAGTCAAGACTGTCATCACCTATAAGAGGGTTCATACCATTACCAATGGATTATCTGGCTTCAGAGCCAAAATTTTATATACATTAAAATTCTTAGTCCTTTTATACCCTATGATCCAAATTCCAGTCCTAGATAATTACTCCAGAGAAACAGAAAGATGTCCACAGAATGATTTTTTTACAAATTTTTAAACTGCTTTGTTCATAATAGCAAAAATTGTAAACAATCCAAATTTCTATCAATAGGTGAATTCATTTGGTATATTCATACAATAGAATATCACTTAACAATGAAAAGAAATGAATTGTTAATACAACATGGATGAATTTCATATACATAATGATGAATAAAAGAAGCCAGAACAGGAGAGTACATACTGTATAATTCCATTTATGTAAAGTTCAAGAATAGGCAAAACTAAAGTATGGTGAAAAAATGGAACAGTGGTTACCTCTGGAGAGGGATTGACTGAAAAGGGTACAAAGAAACGTTCTGAGGTGATGAAAAGATCATTTAACTTAAATGAGATGTGGGATACACAGATTTATACATTTGAAAAAACTCATTGATCTGCTCATTTCACTCCTTAGAAATAATACTCCTCTAAAAAATATAAATTATGCAAACAAGAGAAAAATTTAACCCTTAAAACATCTGTCATGTAGTCCGAATGGTTGGAGTATATCCATTACCAGGCCAAGGATCCAGAATCAAGGCATCTACTCTGAGGAGACTGAGATTGAGTTTCTAAGATGACTGGAATTGATGGAATATGCATAGCCAGGTGGTTCTAAGAATTTTGGCGAGAAGGACATTAAAAAAGGGTATCAGAGCCCAAGGCTATCCCCAGAGAAATGACTGTGATCTCCTTGAGGGGAAGACCCATGGATTTTTATCTCTGTAACTCCAGTGCTTAATACACTAGGAAAAGGATAGAGTGAGCATGACCCAGTCAGGTGATTGGGATGCCAGGTAACTTTCTTCTGGGTACCTTGTATAGAGAGGGGCAGCAAAAACCTGGGTATTTCAGACTTCCCAGGCAGAAGAGGGCTTCATAAGCGGGCTGGAAGACCCCCAAAATACTACTGAAAATTCTCTTTAAAGCATTCAAGGTGCTATTGAAAACTGTCCTAAAGCATTCAAGACTTTAGCTTTGACCAAAATATCAATAGAAAAGCTTCTGTTTCTTATGTCTAAAACACCCTGCCCCAGCTATTCCTCAGCTTGCTTCTCCATTGTATTCAGGTCTCTGATCAAATGACACTTCTTCAGGCAGACCTTCCTTGACCATCTTATGGTCAAGCATAATGACCCCTATGCTTACCATCACTCTCTGTTTTCTTCATAGCCTTTATATTATGTTACATAATTGTTGGTTTATCTAGTTACTATTTGTCTCTATCCACTAGAATATAAGTTCCCTGAGGGCTGGGCCTTTATCCGTTTTGCTCACTACTGTATCCTCATTTTCTAGAAAAGTATATGGCACATAGGTAGTCAATAAGTAGTTGTTCAAAGTAACATATTAATGACAAAACTTGCTGGTCAAAATAAAATAGTAAAGACTTACCCCAGTGAGAGTACAACCTATTTATTATGTGGCATAGGAGTACCTGTGCCTCAGGTTAGTGTATTATACTCAGAAACATTTGTCTGTTTCATAAAAAGTGCTTACTATAACTAATAAATAAGCCAATGATCAAGAAAAGATAAGTAAAGGCCTGGATATCATGCTGGATTGAGTTGCCTTCTAGTTGTAGTTTCTGCCACCTGGGTCATAGAGTCCAAATAGTCTCAAGAGGTAAGGCATTTGCTCTAATTTAACTTTATGGTAGAAGCAGAAAGTGCTACTTTTCTATGTGTTGACATCTATCAGAGTTAGTCTCCTTTCATACTGAAAGAGATCAATCCTTCATGTGATAGAGAATTATCCTCTTTGCCACCTATAAGCTGGCTTTGATCCCTCTTATCTCTTTTCCTGAAAGGGTGTCACCATTTTACCATTTCTCTAGCAACCTTTAGAGTTCTAAACAAGGTACTATTTTAAGTAGAGACATATCTACCAACTGCTCACATATATGGCTATTTTAGTGGCTTAACCTTCTCAGATTTTCTGAAATGAAATGTCTGATCATCAGATTTTTAATTTAGGTTAATAAAAGAATGGGAAGTTATGCTACCAGAGCAATGCATAGTCTTACATATTTTCATTTTTCTTTCATATCATAGTCATTCCACAAACATGACAGTTTAAGATTCTTTCAAAATCAGAACTTAGATTCACTCAATAAGCAAGTTTATATTCAGGTTCAGACTTAGTAGCATCAAAGTTTATTTGAGCCGGTTTAGTTTAAGTCAATCCAGCAAGCATTTAATAAACTCTTACTCCATGCTAGATACCATACTAGATAAAGACATAAAAAGACCAATACAACCTCTGCCCTCATGGAGAATATAGTCCATGAGTATTAAACAAATAATTAAAGGCAGGGGTGCCTGCCTGGCTCAGTTGGAAGAGCCTGTGACTCTTGGTCTCAGGATTGTGAGTTCAAGCCCCACATTGGGTATAGAGATTACTAAAAAAATAAATAAACTTTAAAAATAATAATTGAAGTTATAATGAATAATATAAAACAAGATATGCTGGGTAGATGAGTACAAGCAGTGTGGGGAAACTAATCTATAAAATCAGGAAATCCTTCCCTGAGGAGGCAATACTTAAGCTGAAACTTAAAAGGTAAGTGGAAATTGGCCATGGATAGACTGAAAATGGTACTATTTTTCACATTAAGTGACCACTTCTTTGATTCTAGCATGCATGTTAGCAGGCAGTCATGCCAAAGCCCATTGTCTTGTTTCTTAAGTAGGTAACATAGAATTTGATATAGGGAGAATGCTATGCCTTGAGTGAATTTATTTAATCATTCAACAAACACTTATCGAGTACCTAGGATGTGCCAGACACTGTTCTAGGCCCTAGGAAGATGATAGCAAATAAGACAATGTTTTGTGATCAAGGATAGATTTATATCTAGTGTGAGGAGAAGGACAACAAAATCATAAGTGAGGAATTGCCATGTTCTAATAAATGTTGAAGATTAAATAGACTGGGAAGTTTACTTTTCATTAGATAGGAGGTGACATTTAAGCTAAAGCATGACTATAAGAGGAAGGCAGTCAAGTAAGGATTGGAGGGGGAACATTCCAGGAAGATATAATATCAAAAGTAAGAGACCTAAGGCTGGAAAAAACTTGGCAAACTGGAGGGACAGTTTAGGGCACTGTGGCTAGATTATAGTGAACAAGGATAAAGAGTATATAGAAATGAGGTAGGCAGGAGTCAATTCATTTGTAGTTTTGGAAACTCAGAGAATTCTGGATTTTACTCTAGGTGTGAAGGAAATCCCCTAGAACTTTACCATCCAATAGGGTAGGCACTATTCATATGTGGCTACTGAGCACTTGAAATGTGTGGCTAGTTCAAATTGAGATGCACTAAGGGTAAATTACACATTAGAATTCTGGGCCTTAGTGTGAAAAACAGTGTGTAAAATTATCTCATTAATAGGGGTGCCTGGGTTGCTCAGTTGGTGGAGCATCTGACTCTTGACTTTGGCTCAGGTCATGATCTCACAGTCGTGAGATCGAGCCCCACATCAGGCTTCATGCTGAGCATGGGGCCTGCTTCGGATTCTCTCTCTCCCTCTCTCTCTGCTCCTCCCATGCTTGTTCTGTCTCTTTCTCTCAAAATAAATAATCATAAAAAAATAAAAAACTATCTTACTAATAATCTTATATGGACTACATGTTGAAAGGATAATATTTTGGATATGTTGGGTTAAACAAAATATATGAATTTCACATATTTCTCTATAATTTTAAAAATGTAGTGACATTACATATATGTCTCATATTTGTGTCATATTATATTTCTACTGGACAATACTGACCTAGAAAGTTTTAAACAAAATAGTGATATGATATTATTTCTGGCTTTCTGAAATCACTGTGGCTGTTTAGGAAGAAAGTATTGGAGAAAGACAATAGTGGAAACAGTATAATTAATTTTAAAATTCTAGCAACAATTAGAAAAAGATAATGGTGACTTAGACTAGGGTGATACCAGTGGAGGTAGCAGGAAAGAGTAAGATTTATTAAATTTTTGGTAGATAGAGTTGATTTTATTTTCTTACAGATTGGATTCAGAGAATGAGGGGACAATGATTCTGAAAAATGATGGTTTGTGTTTTTAGCTTATGCAAGTGTGTGTTTGGTGGTGCCATTTAATGAGATGAAGATGGAAAAGAGGGACAGTTTCTGGTCGGGGGTAGAAATTCAGCATTCTGTGTTGAAGATATTAAATTTGAGATATTTGTTATATACTCAAGTTGATGTGTTAAGTAGGAAATTGAACAGAAGACTGAATTGTGGGGAGAAATCAGAGCAGGAGATATAAATTTAGGATTCATAAGCATATAGATATAACACCATCTGTGGGAATAGAGGACATTACCCAGGGATAGTTTATAGAAAAAATAAGAGCATTCCAAGGACAGAGTCCTAGGTCATAACATCATAAACAGGTTAAGCAAAAAAAGGAGAACCCAGCAAAAAAGATAAAGCAGGAATGTCTGGTGAATTAGAAGGGAAAAAAAGGAGGGGAAACACAGAAGACAAAATATAGAAAACGTTCTATAGCAGAAGGAGGGAATGGTCACCTGCATTATATGCTGATAAGAAACCAAATAAAATGAAGACTGAGAAGTGATTGCTCTATTTGGTAACATAGAGGCCATTGGTTACCTTGACTTAGGCACTTGGTAAAGTGGTGGTGGCAGAAGCCCCACTGGATTGGGATGAGGGGAGAATGTGGGTGAAGAAGTAGAGACAGTGTATATGACAACACTTTCAAGATTTGCCATCAGTAGAAGCAAAGAAATGGGACAGTAGCTGGAGAAAGATATGGTAATAAGGGGAAATTTGCTTGTGTGTTTGTTTTATTAAACTAGGAGATACAAGAATATTTTAAATGCCAATGGGAATGATCCCATAAAAAGGGAAGGATTAATAATACAGGAGAGAAAAGGGACAATTGCAGGGTATGTTTTGAGAAATCTAGATGGAACTTTTTAATAGGAATGGGGACACATTATCCATTGTAACAGTAAAAGACTGAGAATGTGACAAGATCAGAAACTGCGATTATATGTATTTGAGGTGGGAAATTATGGAGTGGTGAGGGGAAGAAAAATGAGCTATTGGTGCGGATTTTGAAGAGAGTGGAAAGGTGTGAAGTATTTTTTTTACTGTTGTATTTTTTTTACTTTATTTATGTTAACTTTTTTTAATTTAATTTTTTTAAATTTGCATCCAAATTAGTTAGCATATAGTGCAACAATGATTCAGGGGTAGATTTCTTAGTGCTCCTTGCCCATTTAGCCCATCCCCCTCCCACACACCCCCAGGAACCCTCTGTTTGATCTCCATATTTATGAGTATCTTATGTTTTGTCCCCCTCCCTGTTTTTATAACATTTTCTTTCCATTCCCTTATGTTCATCTGTTTTGTCTCTTAAATTCCTCAGATGAGTGTAGTCATATGATATTAGTCTTTCTCTAAATTCACTTACCATAATACCCTCCAGTTCCATCCACGTAGTTGCAAATGGCAAGATTTCATTCTTTTTGACTGCCAAGTAATACTCCATTGTGTGTGTGTGTGTGTGTGTGTGTGTGTGTGTGTGTGTGTGTGTGTATGGACATTTGGGCTTTTTCCATACTTTGGCTATTGTTGATAGTGCTGCTATAAACATCAGGGTGCATGTGCCCCTTCAAAAAAGCATACCTGTATCCCTTGCATAAATACCTAGTAGTAAAATTGCTGGGTCGTAGGGTAATTCCATTTTTAATTTTTTGAGGAACCTCCATACTGTTTTCCAGAGTGGCTGCACCAGTTTGCATTCCCACCAGCAGTGAAAAAGAGATCCTCTTTCTCCACATCCTCACCAACATCTGTTGTGGCCTGAGTTGTTAATGTCAGCCATTGTGACAGGTGTGAGGTGGTATCTCATTGTGGTTATGATTTGTATTTCCCTGATGATGAGTGATGTTCAGCATTTTATCATCTGTCGGTTGGCCATCTGGATGTCATCTTTGGAGAAGTGTCTATTCATATCTTTGGCCCATTTCTTCACTGGGTTATTTGTTTTTTGGGTGTTGAGTTTGATAAGTTCTTTATAGATTTTGGATACTAACCCTTTATCTGATATGTCATTTGCAAATATCTTCTCCCATTCTGTCAGTTGCCTGTTAGTTTTGCTGATTGTTTCCTTTGCTCTGCAGGAGCTTTTTATTTTGATGAGATCCCAATAGTTCATTTTTGCTTTTGTTTCCCTTGCTTCCAGAGATGTGTTGAGTAAGAAGTTGCTGCGGCCAAGATCAAAGAGGTTTTTTTCCTCTTTCTCCTCGAGGATTTTGATGGCTTCCTATCTCACATTTAGGTCTTTCATCCATTTTGAGTTTATTTCTGTGCACAGTGTAAGAAAGTGGTCCAGGTTCATTCTTCTTCATGTCGCTGTCCAGTATTCCCAGCACGACTTGCTGAAGAGACTGTCTTTATTCCATTGGATATTCTTTGCTGTTTTGTCAAAGATTAGTTGGCCATACGTTTGTGGGTCCATTTTTGGGTTCTCTATTCTGTTCCACTGATCTGAGTGTCTGCTCTTATGCCTTTACCATACTGTCTTGATGATTACAGCTTTGTAATATAGCTTGGAGTCTGGGATTGTGATGCACCCTGCTTTGGTTTTCTTTTTCAAGATTGCTTTGGCTATTTGGGGTCTTTTCTGGTTCCATACAAATTTTGGGATTATTTGTTCTAGCTCTGTGAAGAATGTTGGTGTTATTTTCATAGGGATTACATTCAATATGGAGATTGCTTTGGATACTTTGACATTTTAACAATATTTGTTCTTCCTGTCCAGGAACATGGAATCTTTTTCCATTTTTTTGTGTCTTTTTTAATTTATTTCATAAGCTTTCTATAGTTTTGAGTGTATAGAGTTTTCGCCTTTTTGGTTAGATTTATTCCTAGGTATTTTATGGTTTTTGATGTGATTGTAAATGAGATTGATTCCTTGATTTCTCTTTCTGTTGCTTCATTGTTGGTATATAGGAATGCAACCGAATTCTATGCATTGATTCTATATCCTGCAACTTTGTTGAATTCGTGAATCAATTCTAGCAGTTTTTTGGTGGAATCTTTTGGGTTTTCCATATAGAGTATGATGTCATCTGTGAAGAGTGAAAGTTTGACCTCCTCCTGGACAATTTGGATGCCTTTTATTTCTTTGTGTTGTCTGATTGCAGAGGCTAAGACTTCCAATACTATGTTGAATACAGCGGTGAGAGTGGACATCCCTGTCTTGTTCCTGACCTTAGGGGGAAAGCTCTCAGTTTTTCCCATTGAAGATGATATTAGCGTTGGGTCATTCATATACGGCTTTTATGATCTCGAGGTATGATCCTTCTATCCCTACTTTCTTGAGGGTTTTTATCAAGAAAGGATGAGGTATTTATTTTGTCAAATGTTTTCTCTGCATCTATTGAGAGGATTATATGGTTCTTGTCCTTTCTTTTGTGGATGTGATGAATCAAGTTAATTGTTTTGCAGATATTGAACCAGCCCTGAATCCCAGGTATAAATCCCACTTGGTCGTGGTGAATAATTTTTTTAATGTATTTTTGGATCCGGTTGAGGATCCAACTGGATCCTAATATCTTGTTGAGGATTTTTGCATCAATGTTCATCAGGGTAATTGGTCTATAGTTCTTCTTTTTAGTGTGGTCTCTGTCTGGTTTTGGAATCAAGGTAATTCTGACTTCATAAATAGAGTTTGGAAGTTTTCCTTCCATTTCTAATTTTTGGAACAGCTTTAGGAGAATAAGTGTTGACTCTTCCATAAATGTTTAGTAGAATTCCCCTGGAAAGCCATCTGTCCCTGGACTCTTGTTTTTTGGCAGATTTTTAATTACTAATTTGATTTCCTTACCAGTTATGGGTCTGTTCAAATTTTCTATTTCTTCCTGTTTCAGTTTTGGTAGTGTATTTGTTTCTAGGAATTTGTCCATTTATTCAAGATTGCCCATTTTATTGGCATATAATTGCTCATAATATTTACTTATTGTTTTTATTTCTGCTGTGTTGGTTGTGATCTCTCCTCTTTCATTCTTGATTTTATTTATTTGGGTCCTTTCCTTTTCCTTTTTGATCAAACTGGCTAGTGGTTTATTAATTTTGTTAATTCTTTCAAAGAACCAGCTTCTGGTTTCATTGATCTCTTCTACTGTTTTTTGTTTTGTTTTGTTTTGATAGCATTAATTTCTGCTCTAATCTTTATTATTTCCTGTCTTCTGCTGGTTTGGGGTTTTATTTGCTGTTCTTTTTCCAGCTCTTTAAGGCGTAAGGTTAGGTTGTGTATCTAAGATCCTTTTTCCTTCTTTAGGAAGGCCTGGATTGCTACATACTTTCCTCTTATGACTGCCTTTGCTGTGTCCTAGAGGTTTAGGGTTGTGGTGTTATCATTTTCATTGGCTTCCATATACTTTTTAATTTCCTCTTTAACTGCTTGGTTAGCCCATTCATTCTTTAGTAGGATGTTCTTCAGTCTCCAGTATTTGTTACCTTTCCAAACTTTTTCTTGTGGTTGATTTCAAATTTCATAGCGTTGTGGTCTGAAAATATGCTTGGTATGATCTCGATCTTTTTGTACTTGCTGAGGGCTGATTTGTGTCCCAGCATATGGTCTATTCTGGAGAACGTTCCATGTGCACTGGAGAAGAATGTATATACTGCTGCTTTAGGATGAAATGTTCTCAAAATGTCTAAGTCCATCTGGTTCAGTGTATCATTCAAAGCCATTTTTTCACTGTTGATTTCTGATTAGATGATCTGTCAATTGTTGTAAGTGGGGTGTTGAAGTCCCCAACTATTATGGTATTGTTATCAACAAGTTTCTTTATGTTTGTGATTAATTGATTTATATATTTGGGTGCTCTCGCATTTGGCACATAAATGATTACAATTGTTAGGTCTTCTGGGTGGATAGACCCCCTTGATTATGATATAACGCCCTTCTTCATCTCTTGTTACAGTCTTTATTTTAAAGTCTAGATTGTCTGATATAAGTATGGCTACTCCAGCTTTCTTTTATTGACCATTAGCATGATGCATGCTTCTCCGTCCTCTTACTGTCAATCTGAAGGTGTCTTTAGGTCTAAAATGGGTCTCTTTTAAAGAGCATATAGATGGTTATTGTTCTCTTATCCATTCTGTTACCCTATGTCTTTTGATTGGAGCATTGAGTCCATTGACATTTAGAGTGAGTACTAAAAGATATGAACTTATTGCCATTATATTGCTTGTAGAGTTGGAGTTTCTGATGGTGTTCTCTGGTCATTTCTAATCTTTGTTGCTTTCAGTATTTATTTATTTATTTATTTATTTATTTATTTATTTATTTTTATATTTTCGTCTTTTCTTCTCTCATAGAGTCCCCCTTAAGTTTCTTGCAGAGCTGCTTTAGTGGTCACAAACTCCTTTAATTTTTGTTTGTCTAGGAAACTTTTTATCTCTCCTTGTATTTTGAATGACAGCCTTGCTGGATAAAGAATTCTTGGCTGCATAGTTTTTCTGATTCAGCACATTGAATATATCCTGCCACTCCTTTCTGGCCTGCCAAGTTTCTGTGGATAGGTCTGCTACAAATCTGATCTGTCTTCCTTTGTAGGTTAAGGACTTTTTTTCCCTTGTTGCTTTCATGATTCTCTCCTTGCCTGAGTATTTTGTGAATTTGACTATGATATGCCTTATTGATGGTCGGTATTTGTTGAATCTAATGGGAGTCCCTGTGCTTCCTGGATTTTGATGTCTGTGTCTTTCCCTAGGTTAGGAAAGTTTTCTGCTATGGTTTGCTCCCATAACCCTTCTACCCTTATTTCTCCCTCTTCCTTTTCTGGGACCCCTATGATTCTGATGTTGTTCCTTTTTAATGAGTCACTGATTTTCTAATTCTTAAATCATGCTCTTTTGCCTTAGTCCCCTCTCTTTTCCTGCTTCATTATTCTCCATACGTTTGTCCTCTATATTGCTGATTCTCTGCTCTGCTTCATCCATCCTTGCTGCCATGGCATCCATTAGAGATTGCAGCTCAGTTATAGCGTTTTTTTTATTTCATCTTGACTACCTTTTACTTCTTTTATCTCCACAAAAAGGAATTCTAATCTGTTTTTGACTCCAGCTAGTATTCTTATTATCGTGATTCTAAATTCTGGTTCAGACATTTTGTTTGTGTCTGTGTTAGCTAAATCCCTGGCTGTCGTTTCTTCATGCTTTTTATTTTGGGGTGAATTCCTCTTTTTTGTCATTTTGAATGGAGAAAAGAAATTAATTTGGTAGAAAAATTAAAAGTAAAATGAAAAATGTTAAAATTAAAAAATTAAACACACACACACACACACACACACACACACACACAAAATCAAATAAATGATACTAGATCCTAGGTGTGTTTTGGTCCAGGTGTTGAAAGTGGCTTGATAGACTAGAGAAAAAAGGGGAGGGGGGAGAGAAAAATTAAAAATAAAAAAGGTAATCATTTGAAAATTTGAAAAAAATGAATACAGTGTAGAAAACTAAAATGAAATGAAGTAAAATACAATTTGAAAAAATTTACACAAAAGTAAAAAATATAGTAAAAAATTAAAGAAAATATTTTTAATAAAAATTGAAAATAAAAATAATTTTTTTCTCTTTCTGTATTAAAGATAAATATGGAGAACAAACTGAAGGTTACTGGAGGGGTTGTGGGAGAGTGGATGGGCTAAATGGGTAAGGGGAACTAAGAAATCTACTCCTGAAATCATTGTTGCACTATAGGCTAACTAATTTGGATGCAAATTTTAAAAAATAAAAATAAAAATAAATAAATAAATAAATAAAAATTAAAAAAATAAAAAGAAAAGAAGTGAAAAACAGAAAAAACAAAGAAAGAAAATTGAATAGATGGACATGCTAACAGATTGAAATACGAATGAAATTAGTTCGTTTTCCCCTAGAAGTCAGACAATGAAGCGCTTTATACTCCATAAACTAAGCAGGCAGTGAGACCTGTGTTCTTGAAGAGCAGGGTTGGTTTGGTTGGTCAGGGATTAGTGTAATGGCTCTGTTCCCCATTATATGGCGCTGCTAGCCTGCTGAGGTGGATTCTTGTGGTGCTCGTAGGTGTGTATGTGCATGCATGGGAGTGATGAAAATGAAGTCACCCAGCCACCCAGTCTCTAGTATTGGAACTCTGTTCTCCCCAGTCAGCAATCACGTATCCGTCCTTTGTCTTCAGCTTTCGTCCACTCCCTGCTTTTACACTATCCGTGACCAAGCCCCAGGTAGTACCTCTCTCCTGAGTTTTGTCTCAGTTGCGGCTGTTTTCCATGGTCCCTTACTTCTTAGAGACTGTGGCTTTGACGCATTCTGCCTCTCTGCAGAGGGTCTCACTAAGAAATGGCTGAATGTCGGCTGCACCCAGAATACTTGCAGGACCATGCTGCTGTTGGAGCCCAGACACCAGGTGCCAGGCTCTCCCAGAAAAAGTTCACAAGATAGGGTAGCAGCAGCATTTCAGAGATTATGGAAAATCACAACACACATCTGGCAGCAGGCTTCACACTTAACGACCTTGTTCTGGCAGCAGGCTTCATCCTTAACAACCTTGTTCTAGCTCCAGCAAATGTGGTTGTTCTCTGGGGTCTGCTGGGACCAGATGGCCTCAACAGTCTCTACCAAAAGTCCCTTCAGCAGTGGAATCACTTTTCCCCATGTGGCCCGAGAACCTCCCAGACCCCACTCTGCTCCTGGGAATTTGCCCTTCTCACCAGAGCACTGCCAGGTATTGAGCTGCGGAGTTGCAGCCTTTGCGCTCCCCTTGTTTACAGTCTTAATGGAATTTAAACCCTTTCCTTTCTCCTTTCTCCCTTTTTAGTTTAGTCCATGTGGCTGTTTCCAATTTTCCACTGTCTCTCCAGCTGATTTTGGGGAGACTTTTCCTCTATTCCCCCCATCTCTGTTCTCTCTCTGCCCACGAAAGTGGCTCCCTGCCTTCCACAGCTTCTCTCTCCCCAAGTTCACCTCTCTATGCCGTGTACCTGCTGAATTCCATTGTTCAGGTTGTGATTGTTGTGTTAACCTTGTTAACCTTCAGATCAGTTTTCTAAGTGTGCAGGATGGTTTAGTGTTGCTCTGGCTGTATTTCATGGATGCAAAACACATGAAAACTTCCATGCTATTCCGCCATCTTGACTCCCTGCCCCCAGGTGTGAAGTATTTTCTAAGTACAAAAGTAAACCTACTAGGGAAGTGTAGGACTGTCTCTGGGCAATAATGTATGCCATTTGAGATGTGTGGCAATGATGTTAAAGTGAGGTCAATCCACACACAGTTGTATAGTTTTCTTCAACAATATTCTGGAAATGAGGGGTGCCTGGATGGCTCACTGAAATCCGACTCTTGATTTCAATTCAGATCATGACCTCATGGTCCTGAAATGGAACCCCACTTCAGGCTCTGAGGTAGACATGGAGTCTGCTTAAGATTCTCTCTTTCCCACTCCTTCTGCCCCTCTCCACCTCTCAAAAACAAACAAACAAAAACTAGTATTCTGGAAATAAAGGAAGGAACTTAAAGAAGATGTTCCTAATGAATTCTATAGCTAAAGTCATAGAAAGTTATTTATTGCTGGCTTTTTAAAAATGTTGCCTGATGTTTACTTAGTCTAGCCTGAAAAATTTCCCCCAAGCTTGACTTAATTCTAGTATACATCTGGCCTATGATTGTGAGAATACCAAATGATATTTTTTCCCTCTGTATAAGGCAAACATTGAATTTCATGTCCATTGTTTCCAATCCTACTTAGTTTTCTGACATTTAATCTTCCATTTCAACATTATCCCCCTTACTCACACCATTTCTTATTCCTTTCCACACACTACTTGGTCATGTCTCTCAGTTGTCTCTCATTTCTTTAAGTATCTCTGTTATTTTATAACTCTTCCATCCTTCCTCTGTATCTTTTTCCTGTTTCATGTCCTTCTCAAAACCTCTTGTAGGTTCACTCCCTACCACATTACAAATTGTTATATTTTATTGTGCTATCCTTTTCATGCAGAATATATTATCTTAGGAAAGTCCTTATTAATATTTCTTAAAATTTCCTCTCTACAAATTATTTTCGTAACCCAGCATAAGTTCCAAAAAAAAAACACTGTTGTTACTATGGAACTACAATAAAAAGTCCACTTTTCATTTATAGCTATAAATTTTTTTGATCACTTGATATCCGTACTTCAACTGAAAATAGCTACTATTAGAAACTTTGCACAGCATAAAAATAGGTACAAGCTGGAGATTTTTCATGGGTGGCAATCAGAGCTTGAGGCATGTTTGCCCTCTGCTAAGATTATAGGTGTCAGAATCCTTACCTGAGACTGTTCTGGGAATCTAAAAGCAATGATCATAGCATCATCAGTCTCTAGTCTTATTGTTGGCATAAATGTTCTTAAATGTTTAATGTTTAAAAATGGTATAATTATTTCTTTATTAGCCCTGGCTCTTTTCTAAAGAAACATTATCGGGGTGCCTGGGTGGCTCAGTTGGTTAAGCGTCTGACTTCAGCTCAGGTCACGATCTCACGGTCTGTGAGTTCGAGCCCCGCGTTGGGTTCTGGGCTGATGGCTCAGAGCCTGGAACCTGCTTCCGATTCTGTGTCTCCCTCTCTCTCTGCCCCTCCCCCGTTCATGCTCTGTCTCTCTCTGTCTCAAAAATAAATAAACGTTAAAAAATTTTTGAAAAAAAAATAAAGAAACATTATCACTTAATCAATAACTACATCTACTGAATTACAAAATAAAATTAAATTTGAGTTAAGAAAGCTTTTATAATGGTTTCCAAAAAGCCAAATCTCTAGTATTTTTAAACACTCTACATATTACATATTACATTAAAATGGTACCTGTTGCTGACAGCAATTAGATTAGTCCCAGTATGCTATACAAAGTCCAAAGAACTACAGGTTAATTATAATCAATCCTTAGTTATTAATCACAAGAATCTGTCAGTACTGAATTCCAGGTATAATGACAAGCCTGGCTTGCTGCCTCCCTGCCTTCAGCCTCAAGGCTGTGTCATTTTAATCACCAGCATTGCTCTAAAACCTAAAGATAATCTGGTCCCTAATCAGAGGCAATATAAAGATCTATTGGATTCCTTAGCCCAGCAGCAAGTATGCCTTCATCTACTTTTGCTTTTTCCTTGTGATCAAATCCTTGCCTGATATCCAAGTTTAAGTAATTGCATGCCCATCTTTTGTCCCCTACCATTTGTATTACCTGCTGCTCCCAAATTACCTTAATAATTGGCCCTACCCACCTGTTAAGATGTCCTATGTTTACCTAACATTGGGTCTTCCTGGTGTCAACTGCTTATCTGGTTAAACTTCCTAACATTTCCTTCTGCTGTGATCTCAACAGAATACCTGTACTACTCAGGTAAGTATATCTAGTCTCCAGAATCCTAGTCTACTCTATAGACAGACAGTCATTCTCTTTAGGCCCTTTAGAATAGTTATTCGATGTAATCATTTGCAAAGAAACCAAGTTCTTTACTCACTAAACAATAAACAGATCTAGATGAGAAAGTTGGCCTTCAGGGGGCTTATCCTGTTTCATCATTAAAGTATGATTGTCTTATCTCTTTCTGAGACTTTCTAGACAAATTATTCTAACCTGAACAATGAAGATGAAACTTGATCAAAGCTCAAATTAAAAGACTCAAGAGCAGTTAGGTAACTGCTTCTGAAGAGGAAAAAACAAAACAAAGTCATTTGAAGAGTGTTGATTCTTAATAGCATGAACTTCGTGGTAAAATTGGTCATCTTTTAAAGTTAAGTTTCAAAATAATAGTTCTAAATATGGAATCTTAATAAATGGATACACCAAACAATGTGACAAGGGCATGGTAAAGTGCTTTCTTATTACACAGTAGGTAAACTCAGGAGAAAGAAAGTAGAAGCAATTCATAGGCTCAGGTTTGCATATCAAAAGAGTGAAAGATGATGTGAAAAAAAGATTACATGAAAAGTAGCAGTACTCCTGAAGTGAACAGAAATCAGAGTCTAGTTAGGTTGGTAATTGGGACCAATGTGAAAAGACTGTGTAATTGGGACCAAATTGGAAAGATTGCAACAAGAGCTGTGTGAAATTGAATGAGTGCAAGCAGGAAACAACACAGAATAGAAATGCAAACCATTGAAGGTCCTTCAATAGGGTCCTAAGAGTTCTGCCTGTCATCCACCAATAACAATAATAGGAGCTAAAAAGTCCTTCTGTGTCTGAACTACTATATGCAAAAAGCATGGCAGGACAAAGGGAGGTCTATTCACGAATAAAACATCAGGTTTACAGGGAGACAGGAAAATATCACAAGACAAGTTTGACTGTAAAATAAAGATAAGCCTGACAAAGGAAGAGAATGAAAAGAAGAGCTAACCTAAATAAGATGCCTCAAAAGCCCATCCATTTCACAATTTTCGTTTTCTGAACGATAGGCAGATGCAAACTCTACCTAGAAGTTTGTGATCTAGAAGTTGTGCCTTCCATATTTTGAAATTTCTCCTTGATTTGGGAAATGAAGTCTTTGAATCCTATTTGAAGTCACAGGAACTAAATGTTTTAAATCTTGTTAATGATGGTCCATTAACTCTCTGGGAAAGAAAACCTTAAATTTTATTCTGATAATTGTGACATTTGTATTGTTTACATATAATATTTACCTTCCTACAGAGAAAAATAGCAGTAGCCATCACCCCAACACCTGTAACACACCTACACACACCAAAGTCATTATGTATCAATACTACAGGAAAGGAAAATATTTCTGAAGAGTTTCTATGAATTAAGGCCTTTTAAAATTGAGTGTTCTTCATTCAATGCAATCCCAATCAAAATTGCACCAGCATTCTTCTCGAAACTAGAACAAGCAATCCTAAAATTCATATGGAACCACAAAAGGCCCCGAATAACCAGTCATTTTAAAGAAGAATACCAAAGCAGGAGGCATCACAATCCCAGACTTTAGCCTCTACTACAAAGCTGTCATCATCAAGACAGCATGGTATTGGCACAAAAACAGACATACAGACCAATGGAATAGAATAGAAACCCCAGAACTAGACCCACAAAAGTATGGCCAACTCATCTTTGACAAAGCAGGAAAGAACATCCAATGGAAAAAAGTCTCTTTAACAAATGGAGCTGGGAGAACTGGACAGCAACATGCAGAAGGTTGAAACTAGACCACTTTCTCACACCATTCACAAAAATAAACTCAAAATGGATAAAGGACTTGAATGTGAGACAGGAAACCATCAAAACCCTAGAGGAGAAAGCAGGAAAAGACCTCTCTGACCTCAGCCGTAGCAATCTCTTACTCGACACATCCCCAAAAGCAAGGGAATTAAAAGCAAAAATGAATTACTGGGACCTTATGAAGATAAAAAGCTTCTGCACAGCAAAGGAAACAACCAACAAAACTAAAAGGCAACCAACGGAATGGGAAAAGATATTTGCAAATGACATATCAGACAAAGGGCTAGTATCCAAAATCTATAAAGAGCTCAGCAAACTCCACACCTGAAAAACAAATAATCCAGTGAAGAAATGGGCAGAAAACATGAATAGACACTTCTCTAAAGAAGACATCTGGATGGCCAACAGGCACATGAAAAGATGCTCAACGTCGCTCCTCATCAGGGAAATACAAATCAAAACCACACTCAGATATCACCTCACGCCAGTCAGAGTGGCCAAAATGAACAAATCAGGAGACTATAGATGCTGGTGAGGATGTGGAGAAATGGGAACCCTCTTGCACTGTAGGTGGGAATGCAAATTGGTGCAGCCACTCTGGAAAACAGTGTGGAGGTTCCTCAGAAAATTAAAAATAGACCTACCCTATGACCCAGCAATAGCACTGCTAGGAATTTACCCAAGGGATACAGGAGTACTGATGCATAGGGGCACTTGTACCCCAATATTTATAGCAACACTCTCAACAATAGCCAAATTATGGAAAGAGCCTAAATGTCCATCAACTGATGAATGGATAAAAAAATTGTGGTTTATATACACAATGGAATACTACGTGGCAATGAGAAAAAATGAAATATGGCCCTTTGTAGCAACATGGGTGGAACTGGAGAGTATGATGCTAAGTGAAATAAGCCATACAGAGAAAGACAGATACCATATGGTTTCACTCTTATGTGGATCCTGAGAAACTTAACAGAAACCCGTGGGGGAGGGGAAGGAAAAAAAGGGGTTAGAGTGGAAGAGAGCCAAAGCATAAGAGACTCTTAAAAACTGAGAACAAACTGAGGGTTGATGTGGGTGGGAGGGAGGGGAGGGTGGGTGATGGGTATTGAGGAGGGCACCTTTTGGGATGAGCACTGGGTGTTGTATGGAAACCAATTTGACAATAAACTTCATATATTGAAAAAAAAAAGTGGCCAGAGGATTTACGTAGACATTTTTCCTCAGAAGACATACAGATGGCCAACAGGCACATGAAAAGATGTTCAACATCACTAATTATTAGGAAAGTGCAAATCAAAACCACAATGAGATATCACCTCATAGCTGCTAGAATGGCTATTATCGAAGAAAAAAAATAGTGTTTGAGGGGATGTGGGGAAAAAAGAGCTCTTGTACACTGTTGGTAGGAGTTTAAATTGGTTCAGCCACTATGGAAAACAATATGGATATTCCTCAAAAATTAGGAATGAGTCCGATGAGTAGATAAAGATATCACATCTTTGTGTATATGTGTATATAATGGAATATTATACAGCCATTAAAAATAATGAAATCTGGCTCCTTGAAACAACATGAATGGATCATGGACCATCAGGGTATTGTGCTAAGTAAAATAAGTCAGAGAATAACAAATACTGTATGATTTCATTTATATATGGAATCTTAAAGAAAAGTACAGAAAACAATATAAAAAAAAACTCAGATACAGAAAACAGATAGATGGTTAACAGAGGGAAGCGGAAAGGGGTTTGGGTTGAGAGATGAACAAAATGGGTGAAAAGGGTCAATTTTATGCAAAATGGTAGTAACTGGACTTCTGGGGGTGGTCACTTTGTAGTATATAGAGTCAAATTACAGTGTTGTATGCCTGAAACTTATGTAATATTCTATACCAATTTTATTTTAATAAAAGGGAGACTTTTAGAATTTTAGATCATCTATCTATCACCAGAAAAACTGCCATTCACTATGCCACTTAGATATCTTGTAATCTGTTGTCAGTATACACATCTCTCCTGGTGAAGTGATTTTAATGCCAAATCATCAGAAAAGGAGAGCCATCTGGATTTCCAAGAATTAATAATTTCCAAGAATTAAACATCATGAAGAGTGGGTCAAAATAATGCGCTTGGACAGGGAGAGGTTGAAGCTGGCAGTTTTATCTTGAAGACATAGTAAAGAGGCTGATGTCACAAACATGGAAGAGACTTATTTCTTAGTGAAATGAGAACAGGTCAAATATGTGATAAAATTTGGTGTTGCTCTCAGAGTTCAGCAACATAATTTCATTTTTGTCGAAATTCCACCTATCTTCAACATTGAAATTTGTGCTAAGGATGAAAATGTTGAGAAGTATGTACCTTTTAGGGTTCAAGAATATAATTTGATTTTCATCAAATTATGCTTACATGTAATGTTAAAAATTCATTGAAGGACGAAAATATTGAGAAGACCCTAATCCTATTTCTACCTATTTCTACCTATTTTTAATAAGGATCTTGTGGTACCTCAAGATCCAGGATATGACTACAACTGTATTAAAATTGTGCTCACCATACCCCTCCTTTATATGGTGTGAAGCTTTATCTGCAGTATGTGAGATGATATTATCGAAACTCAATTCACGCATTTGGTTCAAGGTTAAAATGTCCCTGCCCCTCAAAGAGGAAGGGGAGGAAATGCTTTGTTCAATGTTAATGGAAAAATTTCACCTATGAGATAGCCTCACACTGTGAAATAAATCCCCCATATAGTTCTATGTTCACTCCTTCAGTTTCCTGTCTCTAGCCCAAGGATGCTCTCTTTGGATTCCCCCAAGAAGTATTTACAGAGGGTAAATCAAGAGATGTGGGCATGAAGGATCATTTTTGTGACCGTGGGGAAAACTTCTTTTTAGTATTGCCTCTCCAACTAAATTCTAAAAGGAGTAAAAAGAGGGACAGAGGTTTGCTTTCATGTAGATTCCTATAATGCCTCACATAGGGAATGTGCTTAATAAAGGTTTAATGATTTTGATCTGAAACAACCACTGTACTTGACCAGTAACACCCAAATTATTCAACAACTTGGTTGTCTATGTCCATGGTATGGACCATGAGTCAATAACAAGAGCATCACCTGGGAGATCACAAGAAATGCAGACTCTCAGGCTCTACCTCAGATTTACCTATTCACAATGTGTTGGAACAAGATCACCATATAATTTGTATGCACATTAATGTCTGTGAAGCACTGTTCTATTGCATTCAGGGATGCACATTACTAATCCTATCATAAACACCGTTTTTTTTTTAATCTTATATTCTGCTTTGAACACTTCATAAAAAATAACATCTAATCATCTCTGCTTCCTCAGTTAGGTTTGTTAAAATTATATGAACTTAGATAACAGAAGGGATCATTTTTAGCCTTTTTAGCCTTAGGTCTCCTAGGACAGTTACCTGTATTTCTCTCAAAAATCATGGGTTACAATATTATTCCCTTTAATTAATGAGCAGCATTTGGTAGGAGCACAGTTTCCCCACAGGGAATGATTTCTGATTCTCATAGCTATGGAATCTTTCTTACATTTTGTATAGACAAGGGCGAAGCAACTAAAAGAAATTTATTCTGAGAATTCAAGCACATAAGGGATTTTTTTATCTTTACCTAAAGTGGAATTTTGCTGTGTTTTGTCTCTCTAAAAGCCATGGTGCTTCAAAATGTAATGAGATTATGTGATGTATTATCATCATTTGCAAATGCAATTATCGGCTGTGATTAATCCTGCTCCTTCCGAGAAGCAGTATTGGGTGTTATTTTTCCCTCCTGGTGGGTATTTGTGTCACTCTTACTTTATGAACTTTGACCAATACTACTGCAGAAGGGAGAGCCAAGAAAACAGAATGTTTTGAATAAAGCTTTTTATGACTGAATTTATGTGGGCCTTTATGAGAGCCCAGAAAGAAATATCTCACAGGAATTCACATCATCTGAAAAGAAAACAATTTAAATCTTCATATGAAGACATAACATATATTACTAATTTGTGGAAGAAAAATAATACTGGATACTTCCTGCTGAACTAAAGCATATGTTGAATTAAAGCAATATCAGCTCCTTGTGTGTGACTTTCTTGGGACACCTGTGTAGGCCTTACAGGAAGATATAAATGATTAGCCCTAGAGTTCTGAGATCTACTGAATAAATTAAATGGTAAGTCTCAGGAGATTCCTCTATGCATTTAAGCAACAATTTTTTTATACCCATAAGATTCCATACCAGTTCATTAATTATTAAGCAATTAAGCTCACCTGGAATCCTGAGACCTACTGTCTCCAAGAATGAACCAAGAACACATTTTGAGATTGTGCCACTATTCGATCCCAGTAGTGTTATCCCAATACCACCATTATTTTTACCACCACATAGGCAGGATAACTGAAGCCCTTGTTAGTTCCTTTCTCAGAGGAAGAGGATAGATTTGTAGAGCCTGGAGTGAATAGCTTAGATCAGGACTCACAAGTATTAATTTTCAATCTACCAGTGGTTCTAAAAGCTTTGCCTGGTCTTTCTGAGGCATCTCTATACTGTTTTCTAGAGTGGCTGCACTAGTTTGGATTCCCACAAACAGTGCAAGAGTATTCCCCTTTCTCCACATCTTTGCCAACATCTGTTGTTTCTTGTATTGTTGATTTTAGCCATTTTGACTGATGTCAGGTGATATCTCATTGTAATTTTGATTTGTATTTCCCCGATATGGAGTGCTGTTGAACATCTTTTCATGTGTCTGTGGGCCATCTGGATGTATTCTTTGGAAAAATATCTATTCATGCCTTCTGCCCATTTTTGAACTGGATTGTTTATTTTGGGGGTGTTGAGTTTTATAAGTGCTTTATAGATTTTGGATACTAACCCTTTATCAGATATGTCATTTGCAAATGTATTTTCCCATTCTATAGGTTGTCTTTTAGTTTTGTTGATCGTTTCCTTCACTGTGCAGTGAAGGAACTTTTTATTTTGATGAAGTTCCAATAGTTTATTTTTGCTTTTGTTTCCCTTGCCTCAGGAGACAAACTTCTAGAAAGAAGTTTCCATGGCCAGTGTCAAAGAGGTTACTGCCTGTGTTCTCCTCTAGGATTATATTGGTTTCCTGCCTCATATTTAGGTCTTCAATCAATTTTTATTTTTGTGTGTTGTATAAGAAAGTAGTCCAGTTCCATTCTTTTGTATTTTGCCATCCAGTGTTTCCCAATACCATTTGTTGAAGATACTGTCTTTTTCCCATTCTTTCCTGCTCTGTTGAAGATTAATGGACCATATAGTTGTAGGTTCACTTCTAGGATTTCTATTTTGTTACATAGATCTAAGTGTATTTTTGCACCAGTACCATACTGTTTTGATCGCTACAGCTTTGTAATATAACTCGAAGTCCGGGATTATGCTGCCTCCAGCTTTGTTTTTGTTTTTCAAGGTTGCTTTGGATATTGAAAGTCATTTGTGGTTCCATACAAATTTTAGGGTTGTTTGTTCTAGCTCTGTGAAAAATTCTGTTGGTATTTTTATTGGTTTGCATTAAATGTATAGATTACTCCAAAAGTTAAAAATAGAACTACCCTACAATCTAGAAATTGCACTTCTATGTATTTACCCAAAGGATACAAAAAATACTAGTTCAAAAGAATACATGCACCCCAATGTTTATAGCAGCATTATCTACAATAGCCAAATTATGGATACAGCCCAACTGTTCATTAACTGATGAATGGATAAAGAAGATGTGGTGTATACACACACACACACACACACACACACACACGCACACACACACACAATGGAATATTATTCATCCATAAAAAAGAATGAAATCTTTCCATTTGCAATGATATGGATGGAGTTAGTATTATGCTAAGTGAAATAAGTCAGTCAAAGACAAATGCTGTATGATCTCACTCATATGTGGAATTTAAGAAACAAAACAAATGATCATGGGAGGAAAAGAGAGAGGCAGACCAAAAAAACAGACTCTTAACTATAGAGAACAAACTGATGATTACCAGAAGGGAGAGGAGTGGGAGGATGGGTGATATAGGTGATGGGAATTAAGGAGGGCATTTGTTGTGATGAGCACCAGGTGTTATATGGAAAGATGGAATCATTCAATTGTACACCTAAAGCTAATATTATACTGTATTTTAACTAAGTGCAATTTAAGTAAAAACTTAAAAAATATAAAAGCCTTACCTGGTCAATTTTAAAAGCAGAATTATTGCCATTATAAGCCTTTTCCAAAGGGGGGGGCTCTCTGCCAAGAAAAACAATCTAGCTGGCAGTTGCCTTTCTTATTCCCCATCTGTGTTTCCCTCTTATAACTGTCTTTTACTTCCGCCAGCAACTTATATCCTCAACTCTCCCATCAGTGAAAGGCTTGGCTAGATGTTGAAACAGGTACAAAGATGGATGATGGGGACACTGAAACTGAAAGAAGTGAAGTGACTTGTTTTCACTTGAAAAAGATAATGGCAGAACTGACCTAATGAGAGGTACTCAGTTATTTATTGAACTATTCTTAAAACACTGGGAAAAATTAAAAAGAATACAAACAATTTTGGAATGCTGATAGACAGTCCTACAACTTAATTTTATAGATGTAGAAATTGTAGCCCAGACAGTGTGATTCATCCAGAACTAAACTAAACCTAGGTCATCTTACACAGGCCAATACTGCTTCTCCAGCATGATGTCTGATTAGTATTCCATAGGCCAACTATATTTACTACTATTTAAATCTTGTGATATACCTACTGTTTGTGCTGAATAATGAAATTTTGTCCTAATTTAAATTTTAGTAACATATAACAGAATTTAAGATATAAACTGGGTGGCAGTAGAGCCTGGCAATCTGTAAAGCTTCTACCAATGCTAAAATTTCTAATCACAATATCCACCAGTGCCAAAGGCAAAAATGATTCATACTAAGCACAGTCACACTAGAGCTCTGCTCCTCCCTTTTAAGGAAGATAGAACATTCAATTAGTACATAATAATTTGTTCATTGAAATTTACTTTTTAATAAGGGTAATTGTGTTAGAGTCTCAGTGGGAATGTGAGCTGATAGTGTAGATATGCTGCAAAGATTCAGTGATGAGATCAGAAATAATCTAGACACCTGGGGTAAATGAGAAGAGAAATGCCAATAAGAGAAAAGTCCATGAAAAGAAACTACAAACGCAAAGCAGAAAAACTCAGAAATACCATAAACATTATACTTTGGTAACTAATAACTCACTAATGGCAAACTGATTAATAAGGGCAATGTTACTCTTTCAAAATGACAATTACACTTTTTAATAAAACAAACATCTTTCCTGTGTCCACACAGATTTTAGGGTATTGTTTATCAATGTATACAAATTATAATGTTATTCCTTTTATATTGAACTATCATGCCATTTCAGACCATTCTCTCTAGGTTTGGAGCTCATTTACATTGAGCAAGACACATTTTCTCTTCTGGGGCTTTTTTTCCCAACACATAGTATGCATCTGAAGATGGTCATGGAATAGGTGCACAGTCTATGGTCATGAAATAAAGGGATATTAGGTGAACTAAACAGGGCTTGAAAGTTTGATTTTGGCTTAGGGAACATCATCCTCATCCAGAATATATAGAATTGATAACCCATATACGGCACAATTTCAAGGTATCAGAAATGGTCAACATTTCCTCTCCTCCCCGCACTCAAACCTATTTCAACTAGCACATAAAATTCTATTGTCTGAACATTATTTGCTAGCTTAAGGCCTTAGTCTCTGGCACAATCATACCAGACCACTCATCAAGTTGTCATGAATCATTGGAAGCTTAGTGTGAATGGAGTGTCTGAGTCCATATTTTTAAAGGAAAGGAGAGGAACAATAATGAGGGTCCTAGGCCTCTAATCCAGGTAAAGGGCCCACAGCATGGATGCTGGTTAGGGACAGGAAAATAGCTTACTAAACAATTTTGTCTCAGATGGGCCTGTCCTAGAGGCAAGTAACAATGTTTACCAGGCAAGTGAATCAATAATGCTGATCCCATTAATTGGGTTTAGGAAGTGAAGTTTGGTAAAGATAGCACAGAGATGCAGAAGGCATTGTCACAGACTTTCAAAACTGTAAGGACCTTCAGCAGGTGCAACCAACAGTGAAAGAGATAAAGCAACTTGTCTAAGATTACAAAAGAAAGTGACAGAGCTCTAATGAGAAAGCACTTGATGTTTGGCTTATGACGTTTTCAATTAGAGAACTAATGTGATAAAAATAGTGTTTTTATCTTTTTGTAATACTGTTTTGCTATGTGTAATTTTTCAACACTATGCTTTTAATGGAATGTTTCCCTCTGAGTATGTACCATTCTCTTGCATGTAATCTCTACTTGCTACCTTAAATAAGCTTAGCCTTGAGATCTACATACTCTGGAATAACCTGTGCATAATTTTTAAATTATGTTTTTATTTTACCTTTTAAATTAATTGTGCATATCTTAATTATTTATCTTTTGTGTACAAAGGACTTGTATTATTTTGCAATGTGATTCTTGTCATCTTTTCTGTAGAGATAATCTTGGTTTAAATTTTGTTTTTTAGTCACACTGTTTTAAGAACTGGTGGGTCTCAAGAGTAAATAATGAATTGCATATTTGAATGGCTTCTGTGAAAGTTAGGGTACATTCTATTAACCCACAAATGCCAGTCTGATGTAGTGCCAGTAGAGGTTTTTCCCAAAATAGCACCTGGCAACTCGGCAGTGTGTGCATTTCAACCTGTTCTATCACTTACTGTGGTGCAAGAGTTTTACTCGCACTCTGGGATGGACTTTGTTTCATTTGCATGCCTGCTGTGGTGATAACAGACTATAATTTTTTTTAAAAAAAATACAGTTTTACTTTTATCATCATTTGTTTTTCTTTTACCACACTTTTAAGTTTGTCAGTGAGATCCACAAGGGAACTATCTGCTGTCTTTTAATGCTTATATTAGAAGGTTTAAAGGAAGAGAAAGAATGTCACTGTGGTAATTGGCCATCTCCCCCACTTTAATAGCATTCCAGAACAAAGTTTCTTAAGATAGTAATGCTCAGTAAAAGGTATTTATGTTGCCTCATCTTTGATTCATCCATTCTTATGTTTCCATGAATATTTTGAGGGCCTTCGACAAATGGGCCTACCAGACTCTAGTCCTGCTGTTTGGCATTTGCTGCAAGGCCTGGGCCAGAGGAAGGGTGAACCAAAAAGGAATTAACAAAACAAATAGAGAATTCTGGAATGGTGGAAAATGCAGAATTAACAAGTGTTTATGTTATTAGATAAGTCCCAGCTCCAAAGCAGTTTCTAATGATAGAACTTAAATTACTTTTTAAAAATCTCTCAAATCATTTACAACCCAATAGTAAAAGTAAGGAGAGTCTGAGGATAAGTCACTCTCCTGCTGAGATGAGTGAAACATTGGCAAGGGAGAGGACTAGGGAGTGGCAATCTTAGGAACTTGAAGGGAGAGTCTTGAATTAGAGTTAAGAGTAATAAATTTACTTTAAAGTCACAGGATATGGCTGAGGACTTGAGGTTTGTCTCCAAATCCTGGTTCTTCCCTTTACTAGTTGTGTGACTTTGGATAATTAAACTCTATAAGCCTGCCTCCTCATATGTGAAGGTGGTACAATAATTCAACTTCATATTGTTTCTGTTAAATTCAAAGGAGATAATATATGTAAAGGGATTAGTGAAGTGCCCGGCACCATAGTAAGTGTTCACTAAATGGAAAATGGCATTAACATTTTATTTAATCTCATTGTTTATTATGGCTCCCCCAGGATTCTCCTTTTATTGAAGTATCTCTGAAAAGCACTGTTTCCACTTTTCCCCTTGATTTTTAAATTGCTTTTGTAAAAAAAATAAATTTACTGAGGTATAACTTGCACACCATAAAAATCACCTATTTCAATTGCACATTAAAATTAATTTTAGTGAATTTAAGAACTTTTGTAACTGTCATCTTAATTCAATTTAGAACATTTTCATCATAAACCATCTCCAGGCAACCACTACTCTACTTTCTGTCTCTATGAATTTGACTATTCTGGACAATTCATATAAATGGTATCATATAAAATGTAGTCTTTTGTGACCAGCTTTTTTCATTTATCAAGATAATTTTTCAAGATTCATGTTGAGACATCTGTGTTGTAGCAAGAATCAGTACTTCATCTCTTTTTATGGCTGAATAATATTCCATTGTGTAGATATGCTACATTTTTATCCATTCATCAGTTGATGGGCATATGAGTTTGTTTCTACTTTTCAGCTATTATGAGTAATACTGTTATGAACGTTTATATTCAAATCTTTGTGTGGACATATGTTTTCTTATCTCTTGGGAAGACAACTAGAACTGGAATTATGGTAGCAATACTATTATTATTAGCAGTAGTATTTACTACTATATCATAATCCACTTGTCAGTGAGGTACATTAATTCTTATGGCAAAACAAAGTAACTTCAGATGCCCCTTAAGAAGTATACCTAAAAACAAAACAAAACAAAACAAAATAGTTGTTAAATCAATAAAAATGGAAATATTTCTGTGGGAAACCCAGTTTAAACACAGGATGGATCATTTGAAAACATTCACATTGCCTTTAGGAGAATTCTAAAGACAATGTTTTAGTTTTTTAACATCTTAAGTTTTGTCTTGTCTATACTTTTGTAAGATAACCATCTGAATGTCTGTAGGACATATGATGCCTCAGGATGGCACAGACTTTTCAGTGATTAATAAAGGATATAAATAATGTGTTTGAATCTGGGCATCAAAGTAAGGGAGATAAATCTTGTGAGAACTCTGCCTTTTTTTTCCTGGGATGCACAAATCATCCCTTAAAAGAAACGGTAGAAAATAGGAATGTTTTCACACCAGTCAGTGAAATAAAATTCAATTATATGGCAGAGAAGTCTACACAATTATTTGTCCACAATGACAGCATATGGGCTTTCTAGGTCCCCAGCCAAGGGGTTATACTCATATGTTCCTCACTTAAAGCATTAAGCGAGTTCCTAAAAAGTAACTGATGCTCATCTTGTGGGTCTACTGATGGTATTTCAGTGCCAACTGTGTGCCCAGCTTGTAGAATAGTCCTTTAGGCAGGGAAGCAAGGTTAGTTTTTGCATGTATGTGTGCACACACACACTCACACATACTCCAATAGTGAGTGGACAAAATGCAATATCAAATTCTAATTTATATGGTTCCATAGAATATCAACAAAGTCAATTTAGTTTGAACTATTCATATTAAGCAGTAACATAATTTTTAAACATTTTTTTCATTGCAGTTTTTTGGCTCCTCGTCCTTGCCCTACTTCAAATCTTTTATAAGAAGAAAATGGGTTCCTTTGATTTGAACTCTGATAGAAAAACCCATTGAGCAATGTTCCAAGTCAAAAGGGTTCAGTCAGTTTAGATGACTGTGGAGCAGTTTCTAAAGTGTGGTCCAGGGAATTTCTTTCATCCAAACAACTTAGAGCACCTGCTAAAAATGCATGGAAGTAGGCCCAGAAATATTCATTTTGATTATGTTCTCCAAGTGATTGTGATGCACACTGGTTTGAGGACACCTAAGTGGAGATCTAGATATTATATTTGTTTTATCTACATCAATTACCCAAATGTAACTTGATGAGAAAGAATTCAATGGGATATTATTTCTAAACTATAACTGAAAAAAGAGGAGATAGAATATGTGTGAAGATGTGTGTGGCTTCTTTCAGAGTCTCAAATAACTCCATGACCTCAGGAAACATTAAGAACCACTGTTCCTAGAGATCTTGAGTGAAATCTCTGGCTTTAGTCCCATTCTTTTTGTGTTCTTAGCTAGGCCGGCAGAACAGCAGCATCAAAGATTTGCACCATTAGTGCTGATTATTGCAGTGGGATGGAACAATGGTTCTGTTACAGGTCCATGAACACTAGGGAAGGGTGTAAAGGACACACATTGAAAAGGCCTTTGATGGTATTGAAGAGGGCATCTTTTGGGATGAGCACTGGATGTTGTATGGAAACCAATTTGACAATAAATTTCATATATTTAAAAAAAGAAAAGAAAAGAAAAAAGAAAGGCCTTTGAAAGTACGGACGGTCTTCTTCCACCCAGTAAGCTCTCCATACTTCCTACCTACCACAGACAGAGGCAAATCAATTGGAATTTAGAGTAGTAACATCTTAGATTGTAGAGGGAGAACGTGAGTCCTCCTTTGCTGGTGGGGTGAGGAAATTAGAGGCTTCTGGAGAGTGGCAATCCAGCTGTCTGCTATGATGACTCTCCCTCTATGTGAGAAAATCACCTACTTTTTCATTTCCTCCCTTTAGAGGACTGATATTCTTATCCTTATGTCTACCAAAACTATCCATAATTCAAGCCTAGTTCAAGCTTTATCTCCTCCACAATTTCTTCCAGGGTAACTCTTCTACCACAGTGATCTTTCTTCCATTACCTCTTATGGCACACAATTGATGTCTCAAGTAGATTTTGCTTGCTTGATTGATTGATTGATTGATTGATTATATTCAAGTTAGTTAATATACAGTGTTGTCTTGGTTTCAGGAGTAGAATGCAGTGATTCATCTCTTACATATGACACCCAATGTTCATCCTCATAACCAGTTTAGCCCTTCCCCTCACCCACTGCCCCTCCAGCACCCCTCAGTTTGTTCTCTGTATTTAAGATACTCTTATGGTTTGCCTCCCTCTGTGTTTCCCTTATTTTTCTTTTCATTCCCCTGTGTTCATCTAGTGTGTTTCTTTTGTTTTAATATTTATTTTTGAGAGAGAGAGACAGCATGAGTGAGGGAGGGGAAGAGAGAGAGGAGGCAGAGGATCGAGAGCAGGCTCTGTGCTGACAGCAAACAGCCCAATGTAGGGCTTGAACTCTGGAACCATGAGATCATGACTTGAGCTGAAGTCTGACGCTTTACCAACTGAGGCACCCAGGTGCCCCCATCTGTTGTGTTTCTTAAATTCCACATGAGTGAAATCATATTATATTCATCTTTTTCTGCCTGGCTTACTTCGTTTACTATAATATCCTCTAGTTCCATCCACACTGTTACAAATGGCAAGATTTCATTCTTTTTCATTGCCAAGTAGAATTCCATTGTATATACACATCACAACTTATTTATCCATTCATCAGTCAATGGACATTTGGGCTCTTTCCATAATTTGGCTATTGTTGATAGCACTGCTATAAACAAAGGAGTACATGCGCCCCTTCAAATAGCATTTTGTATCCTTTGGATAAATACCTAGTAGTGCAATTGCTGGATCATGGGGTAGTTCTATTTTTAACTTTTTGAGGAACCTCCAAACTTTGTTCCAGAGTGGCTGCACCAGTGTGCATTCCCACCAGCAGTGCAAAAGAGTTCCTCTTTCTCCACATCCTTGTCAACATCTGTTGTTGCTGAGCTGTTAATTTTAGCTATTCTGACAGGTGTGAAATGATAGCTCATTGTGGTTTTGATTTGTATTTCCCTGATGATGAGTGATGTTGAGCCTCTTTTCATGTGTCTTTCAGTATCTGGATGTCTTCTCTGGAAAGTGTCTATTCATGTATTCTGCCTATTTCCTCACTGGATTATTTATTTTTTTGGTGTTGAGTTTGATAAGTTATTTATAGAGTTTTGGATACTAACCCTTTATCCGATATGTTATTTGCAAATATCTTCTCCCATTCTGTTGTTTGCCTTTTAGGTTTGTTGATTGCTTCCTTCTATGTGCAGAAGCTTTTTATCTTAATGAGGTCCCAATAGTTCAGTTTTGCACTTTTTTCCTTTGCCTACAGAGACATGTCAAGTAAGAAGTTGCTGTGGCTGAAGTCAATAAGGTTGCTGCCTGTGTTCTCCTCTAGGATTTTGATGGTTTTCTGTCTCATATTTAGGTCTTTTATCCATTTTGAATTTATTTTTGTGTGTGGTGTAAGAAAGTGGTCTAGTTTCATTCTTATGCATGTCACTGTCCAGTATTCCCAGAACCATTTGCTGAAGAGACTGTCTTTTCCATTGGATACTCTTTCTGGCGTTGTCGAAGATGAGTTGACCATATAGTTATGGGTCCATTTCTGGGTTTACTATTCTGTTCCATTGATTTGTGTGTCTGTTTTTGTGCCACTACCATACTGTCTTGATTATTACAGCTTTGTAATATAGCTTAAAGTCCAAAATTGTGATGCCTTCAGCTTTGGTTTTCTTTTTCAACATTACTTTAGCTACTCAGAGTCTTTTGTGGTTCCATAAAAATTGTAGGCTTGTTTGTTCTAGTTCCGTGAAAAATGCTGTTGATACTTTGTTAGGGATTGCATTAAATATGTAGATTGCTTTGGGTAGTATAGACATTTTAACAATATTTGTTCTTCTAATCCAGGAGCATGGAATGTCTTTCCATTTCTCTGTGCCATTTTCAATTTCTTTCATCAAAGTTTTATAGTTTTCAGAGTACAGGTCTTTCACCTCTTAAGTTTACTCCTATATATTTTATTATTGCTGGTGTAATTGTAAATGGAATTGTTTTCTTAATTTCTATTTGTGCTACTTCATTATTAGCCTATATAAATGCAACAGATTTCTGTATGCTGTGTCTTTACCGAATGCATTTATTCTAGTAGTTTTTCATGGAGTTTTTAGTGTTTTTTATGTATGGTGTCATGTCATCTCCAAATAATGAAAATTTTACTTCTTCCTTAGTTATTTGGATTCTTTTATTTTATTTTTTTTTTGGTTGTCTGACTGCTGTGGCTAGAACTTCCAGTACTATGTTGAATAAAAGTAGTGAGAGTGGACATCCTTGTCTTCTTCCTAACGTTGGTGGAAAACCTCTAGATTTTTCCCCATTAAGTATGATGTTTGCTGTGGATTTTTCATATTCACCTTTATTATGTTGAGGTATGTTTCCTCTAACCCCACTTTTATTTTAGCATTTCTATCACGAATGGATGAATTGAATATTGAACCATTGTTGTATCCCAGGAATAAACCGGCTCGATCGTGATGAATGATATTTTTTAATGTATTTTTTGGATTCAGTTTACTAGCATTTCGTTTAGGACATTTGCATCTATGTTCATCAGAGATAATGGCCTGTAGTTAGTTCTCTTTTTTAGTGGCATCTTTATCTGGTTTTGGTATCAGGATAATGCTGGCCTCATAGAATGAAATGGAAGTTTTCCTTCCTCTTTCAATCTTTCTGGAATAGTTTGAGAATAGGTATTAACTCTTCTTTAAATATGGAAATTTAAATTTGGTGGAGTTTATCTGTGAAGCCATTCAGTCCTGGACTTTTCTTTGTTGGGAGTTTTTGGACTACTGATTCAATTTAATTTAATTGCTGGCAATCGGTCTGTTGAAATTTTCTATTTTTCCTGCTTCAGTTTTGGTATATGTTTTTTAAATATTTTTAAATTTTTTCCATTTTTGAGAGACACACAGAGACAGAGCACAAGCAAGAGAGGGGCAGAGAGAAGGAGACAAAGAATCTGAAGCAGGCTCCAGGCTCTGAGCTGTCAGCACAGAACCTGCTGTGGGGCTCAAACCCACAAACTGTGAGATCATGACCTAAGCTGAAGTTGGATGCCCAACCAACTGAGCCACCCAGGCACTCCAGTAGATTATATGTTTCTAGGAATTTATCCATTTCTTCCTGGCTGTCCAATTTGTTGGTATATAATTTTTCAAATATTCTCTTAGAATTCTTTGTATTTCTGTGGTGTTGGCCTTTTTTCTCCTCTTTCATTTGTGATTTTGTTCATTTGGGTTCTCTCTTTCTCTCCTTCCCTCCCTCCCTATTTTCCCCCCTCTCTCTCTACCTTTTTTTTTAAATTAGTCTGGCTACAGGTTTATCAGTTTGGTTGATCTCTTCAAAGAACCAGTTCCTGGTGTCATCAACCTTTTCTATTGTTTTTTTTTTCATTTCTATATTATTTATTTCTGTTCTAATATTTATTACTTCCTTCCTTCTGCTCGTTTTAGGTTTTGTTTGTTGTTCTTTTTCTATCTCCTTTAGGTGTAAGGTTAGGTTTTTTTATTTGAGATTTTTCTTTTTTATGTCGGCCTGTATTGCTATAAATTTCCCTCTTAGGAAGTTTTTTGCATCTGAAATATTTTGCTGCATCTGAAATTATTTTGGACTGTTGCTTTACATTTTTATTTGTTTCCAAGTACTTTTTAATTTATTTTTTTGATTTCTTGGTTGATCCATTCATTGTTTAGTAGCATGCTATTTAACCTCAATATATGTGTGGTCTTTCCAGTTTTTTTCTTGTGGTTGATTTCTAACTTATAAAATTGTAGTCAGAAAAGATGTATGGTATGACTTTGATCCTTTTGAAGTTTTTGAGACTTGTTTTGTGGCCTAATTAATATGTGATCTATTCTAGAAGACGTTCCATGAGCACTTGACAAGAATGTGTATTCTGCTGTTTTAGGTTGGAATGTTCTAAATATATCTGTTAAGTCCCTGTGTTCCAATGAATCATTCAAAGCCACTGTTTCCTTGTTGATTTTGGATGTTACTGATTTTGTTTGAATGATCTGTCCATCTATGTAAGTATGGTGTTAAAGTCCACTGTTATTATTCTATTACTATCAGTTAGTTCCTATCTGTTGTTCACTGTTTTATGTATTTGGGTATTTCCATATTGGGTGCAGAAATACTTACAATTGTTAGGTCTTCTTGTTGGATTGACCCCTTTATTATTCTATAGTGCCTTCTTTGTCTCTTGACACATTCTTTTAAAGTCGATTTTGTCCAACATAAGTATTGCTAATCCAGTTTTTTACCTCCATTTGCATGATAAATGTTTCTCCATCTTCTCATTTTCAATCATCAGGTATCTTTAAGTCTGAAATGAGTCTCTAGTAGGCTGTGTATAGATGGGTCGTCGTATTTTTTTTATCCACTCTATTACCTTATATCTTTTGTTTGGAACATTTAATTCATTTACATTCAGAGTAATAATTGATAGATATGTACTTATTGCCATTTTGTTAGTTGTTTTTGTGGTTGTTTTTGTAGTTTTATTTTGACCCTTTTTTCTCTTGCTCTCTTTCATGATTTGCTGGCTTTCTTTACTGATATACTTGGATTCCTTTCTCTTTATTCTTCACCCATCTATTACTGGTTTTTGATTTGTGGTTACGATTACATTTGTATATGACATCTTCAGTATATGACAAACGTGAACTCGATGCTCATTTACATTTGAACCCATTCTTTATTTCTCTCCCCCTCCCTAATTTTGAGTATGTGGTGTCATATTTTACATTCTTTTATTTTGTGAATCTCTTGACTGATTTTTACAGAAATACTTGTTTTTACTGCTTTTGTATTTTCTACTTTTCATACTCTCACTTATAGTCTTTCCACTCAAAGAGTCACTTTTAATATTTCTTATAAGGTTAATTTAGTGGTAATGAAGTCATTCAGTTTTTTTTATGCTTATTTATTTTTGGGAGAGACAGAGTATGAGTGAGGGAGGTTCATAGAAAGAGGAAGACACAGAATCCGAAGCAGGCTTCAGGCTCTGAGCCATCAGCATAGAGCCCCACACAGGGCTCGAATCCATGAACCGTGAGATCATGACCTGAGCCCAAGTCAGACGCTTAACCAACTGAGCCACCCAGGTGCCTCAGAAGTCTGTTAGTTTTTGTTTGTCTGAGGAACTCTATCTCTTCTTCTATTTTGAAAGATAGCCTTGCTGGATAGAGTATTCTTGTCTGCAGATTTTTCCCTTTCAACACTTTGAATATACCATGCCACTCCCTTCTGACCTGCAAAGTATCTGCTGAAAAATCCAGGTTTAGCCTTATCAGGTTTTTCCTTGTATATAACTGTCTTCCTTTCCCTTGATGCCTTTAATTTTTTTTTTCTTTATTACTACTTATTGCCATTTTAATTACTATGTGTCTTAGTGTAGATCTCCTTTGTTGATTTTGTTGGTGAATCTCTGTGCTTCCTGGATCTGGATATCTGTTTCCTTCCCCAGAAGACAGAAATTTTAAAGTATTATTTTTTTGAAGTAACTTTTCTTCCCTCTTTTCTCTTTCTTCTTCTGAGATCCTATAATGTGAATGTAATTACACTTGATGGAGTCATTGAATTCCCTAAGTCTATTTTCAATGTGTACAATTTTTTTTCTCTCACTTAGCTTGATTGCTTTCCATTACTCTGTATTACAGGTCATTAACCTGCCATTTATTCTACCAAATGTATTTTTCATTTATTGTGTTCTTCATCTCTGGTTCCTTTTTCATCTCTTTGTTGAGTGTCTCACTGATGTCCTCCATTCTTTCCTCAAGTACTATGAGTGTCTCTATGATCATTACTTTAAATTATCTGTCAGGCCTATTACTTATATCCATTTCATTTAGGTCTCTTGCTGTGTTTTTTTTTTCCTTCATCTGAGACATATTCTTCTATCTCCACATTTTGTGCAGCTCTCTGTGTCTTTTTCTGTGTGTTAGGAAAGTCAGCTAAGTCTTTTTCTCTTGAAGGTAATGGCCTTAAGAATAGGTCCTGTAGGGGCGCCTGGGTGGCGCAGTCGGTTAAGCGTCCGACTTCAGCCAGGTCACGATCTCGCAGTCCGTGAGTTCGAGCCCCGCGTCAGGCTCTGGGCTGATGGCTCAGAGCCTGGAGCCTGTTTCCGATTCTGTGTCTCCCTCTCTCTCTGCCCCTCCCCCGTTCATGCTCTGTCTCTCTCTGTCCCAAAAATAAATAAACGCTGAAAAAAAAAAAAAAGAATAGGTCCTATAATGCCCTGCAGTGCATTGTCCCCTGTTCCCCAGGACCTGGAGCTTCAGGGAGTGACTCCTATGTGTGTTGCCTATGCCCTGCTGTTGTGTCATGACCGCCTTTTCCTTCAGTCCCGTTGTCTGCAGAAGTTCTCTTTTCCTGTTGTGGGCCTGAGATTGGGCATGTTTTAACAAGCTGTGCTCTGGTCTGCTTGCAAAATGAGACATGCCACCACCACCACCAGAAACGAGGCACTGCAAAATGTGTGGGTAGGGAGAAGTGGTGCTGGAGAAGTTTGTGCTGGGCTTCTGTGGAAGGGAGCCCACAGTGCTGGGACTGAGGCAAGTGTGACTGAGAAGAGTGGATCCACTGAAGTGCAAGGGAATCACACTTAGTGTAAGCAAGTTAGGTAGCAAATCTTGATTCTGTGCAGGTTACTACAGGTGGCCGTGTATTTGTGGTGAGGGGTAAAGGAGGTAAATGATGCCTCCCTGCTCCTTTGTTCCTGAAGAGGTCTTCCTGTGATCCCTGCCTCTCTGGGACACACTCTGAGATGAGTAAATCACTCTCCTTTCCATATATCCCAGGTATTTTTCAAATACTGCTTCTACAGCATGTGATATTTGTCTGTTGTCTCTTTAAGAGTAGAGACTCAGCTTCCTAATACCCTCCAGCCTCTCCCAGAGCCAAGCCCTCTGGTTTTTAAAATCCCAGGCTTTAAATCCCTCTGGTTGTAAGAACTCATGAAATTTGTCTCCTCTAGCTTTCACAGTCAGATGTTATTGGGATTCATCTTCCCTGTGTGGGCTCTCTGGTGTGATAGTCTGTTTCTCACCCTTTTCCACACCATCAGCACCTTCTTGGCCACTGACGGCAATGGTCTGTCTTATTCCCCAACCACGTCTCTACTCTTCCTACCTTTTTTGATGTGGCCTCTTCTCTACCTTTAGTTATGGAGTTTGTTCTGCCTGCCAGTCTTCAGGTCATTTTCTAGTTTATTTACACTGATACGGCTGTTATCTAGTTGTATCTGTGGGAGAAGGTGAACTTAGGGTCTTCCTTCTCAGCCATCTTCCCAGACTCCCTAGAAGAGCATTCTTATCACTGAAGACTGAATGTCAATGCCAAAGTGGATCTGTACAAATAAACCTACTGAAATAAGCCTATTTTTCATTAGGTTAACCTATTTGTTTCCTACTCACCATCCCATAATTTATTGCTGCTAGTTCAAGCTCCTTTTTCTTGTCATATCCCCACAACTTATTGTTTCAAAAAGTATATAAACTTTTGGGCCTAATGTCTTCTTTGGGTCATCATTTTTCTTCTGAATATTCCCTCGTGCATGTAAAAATATTAAATAAAATTTCTATTCTTTTCTCCTATTAACCTGTTTTCTGCCAGTTTAATTCTTAGGCCCATTCAGAGAACTAGGATGGTAAAAGTAAATTTTTTCTTCCATACAATTATTTATAATTATATTCCTACAATTATATGTCCTCAAAATTAAGATTCTATAGAGGATGTAGAAAGATGCTGGGAAAGAAATGGGAAAATCACATCAGAAGAAAGCCACTTTTATTAAGTGAGAAATAACTATAGTTTAAATAGTTTAAAATGTTTGGAAGTAAGTCAGATTTCGTTTATAAGGGAGAGATCCTTCAAAACAAAAGGAAAATAATTGAGCACTTGGATCACACTTTTAAGTGTCTGAATTTGTCTTTGAAAGTGAATAACTTTTAAAAACATCAAGGACTGTAGCTCTTAAGAACCAAACAATGCGCACGTGCGCGTGCTCACACACACACACACACACACACACACACACACACACACACAAGATTTCAGTATGTAATTAAAGTATTACTAAAAAATAAGAAACTAAAATGAGAAACTAAAGAGGTGGTTTTAATAGCATAATAGAGATTGGAGAGGAGGTAAGAGCTAAGTGAATAGAATAGAACTGGCAGGGGAGAGACTATGGGGAAGGGAGCAGAGACATGTCTAGCAATGAAAATAAAAGGAAAAAATAGATGAAATAGAAAGGGGACGTAAAAGGAAAACAGTTTATAGCAGTAGGAAGCTTAGGAGAAAGTGACTAAGAGAAAACATGGCTGAATCCTGAGCATGTCATATGTTCCTGTTTAAAAAATGACACTGAGGAATGCAAGTGAGAAAGCTGACCCTTATCTGCTGTTAGGTAAGCTACTGAGAGCAACATGAAAGGTTACCAGAAGCCTCTTAGCCAAAGGTAACGACCCTCCTTCATGAGGAGTGTGAAATCACCACCATTAAACTCTTTCTTTGGGTTGAGGCTTTGCGTTTCTCAGCATAATTCCGTAAAAAAAAAATAATAATAATAATTTAAATTGATTGGAAGGGTTAAAATACATTTAACTTTGATGAGTACATGGACCCTTAATGAAAATTAATCTTTCAGATTACTTTTAAATGTGCACACTACCCAAGAGGAATAAAGCACTTCATGATTTCACCTGTCCAGCCTCATCTCTTCCTAATCCCTATCCTTTTGCTTGTTACACTCAAGCCATAAACGAACACACCATGTTCTTTTGTGTTTCCGTGCCTTTGTATGTGGCTTTCTCTCTGTTGAGAAGGCCCTCCTCTTACCTTTCCCCCAACCTTAGTTCAAAAATATCTTCTGTGAAGCTTTCCTTTTTTTGCCTTCTTTTGTACTTCCACTGCAATTTGCATATGCCTTCTTTTGAGCAATATTGTTGATGTATTGTGATTAGTGGTTTCACTATCTATGTTTCTCTCTAGACCACAGTTTCATGCTTCTAAAGTAACTGATACTTATTTCATAATCACATATATCACATGGTAGAGGCAGCACTGTTTAAAATCTGGGCACTGGAGTCAGAGACACTTGAATTAGAATCTCCACTCTGATATTCTCTGGCTGTGTGACCTTGGATAAGTTACATGACCTCTGAGCCTCAGTTTTGTCATGTAAAAACCAGGAATAACCACCACCACAACAACAATATTTAATAATATTATGGAAAGATTTATTAACTTGTTTTATTTATTTTTATTTTTTTTATTTACATCCAAATTAGTTAGCATATAGTGCAACAATGATTTCAGGAGTAGATTCCTTAGTGCCCCTTACCCATTTAGGCCATTCCCCCTCCCACAACTCCTCCAGTAACTATGGGAAAGATTTAAATAAAATCATGCATGCAAAAGTCCTCTGGCTGCTCAGATGTTTTAAGCTTCAATCTATGGAAAAATACAAAAGAAATTGGACTAGGAGTCAATAATTATTGAGTGCTATTTTGAGTTTCTACACTGACTCACTTTTTATTCCCAGTAACTTACTCAAGTCCTCTGTTTTTCCTATTTCCAAAGAAACATCATCAAGATATTGCTCTCCTACATTCCCTATGTGACTGACCATTGAATTTAAACAAAGGGAGTAACATGAAAGGAAATTGGAGCTTCTCAGAGTGAGGTAGTCAAGAAATGCCAGGTGTTGCTTTGTCCATGCGTGAAATAGCCAGTCATCTTAATCACAAGTGTTACCATTTCTTAAGGGCTTATTTATAATAATGTGCCCAGGCACTAAGCCAATCACTTTATTTATAGTTCTCTGTTTTTAGTTATGCTAAAGCCAAGGCTGGTTGGTCACCAGGTAGGCATGCAATGAGAGTATTCAAGTATGGATTGGATAGCCTGGGAACATATGACTTCATTCTTCAATAGCATCTTTTACTTTCTTGTAGAATTATTTTTTTTTCTTTTCTTTCCTTCCCTTACTGTCCCTCCAGATGTATTTCCTTTGTTCAAAGAAATATGAAGAGAACTATGCCTTCACCCAATATGTGAAGTCCTATGTCACATCTGGAAGCTAGTTCATGAGGAAAGCTATAAAAGTTGAAACACCAGCTCTATAAAAACAGCAATAAGTGCTGTCTTGCTGGAGTGAGCTTACTGCTAAGGTATAATTAGTAGTAACACATATATTAGCAATTAGAAAATCAGGGGAATCGAGACATGAACAAAAGACCATCTGTTATGAGAGAAATATCAAACCCTCAAAATCAGTAGGTAATAGATGTTCTCATCTTGAAACATAATAAATAGTTAAAGAATAACAAAGGAATGTCTTATTGCTTGCTAAAAATACTCTTGGGATTTCTCCCAAAAGAGCTACATGATAATAGTAAAAGTTCTGATGTTTTAAAACTTGAACTAGAAAAAGAACTGGAAACAATTTTCCTCTGACCTTATTCTGATGTTCAGGGATTTCCTCAAAAGTAATTGTAGATCTCAACCATTAATTGTTAGGAAAGCAACTTTTGGTTATGATTAAAACAGGCTTTGAATTTAAAAATCATTTTAACTCATATATGAAAATCACATAAATGATATTTAGTTAACTTCCTGAATGTAGTAGACCATAAGGAATCGCGAGAGACCCCGGAGAGTAGGGGACAAAAGCCCAGATTGTAGAGCCAGAGAAACCTGTGTTTCTAAAATTCTGCCTTCCCCTGAGCAATTTGGGACCCTTGGCAATTTCTTAACTTTGTTAAATCTCAGTTTACTTCCCCATAAAATGTAAATAATAATATCTCCTAACTCATAGTGTTACTGTGAGGTTTAAAAGAAATAATAAAATCAAGCATTTAGCCCAGTGCTGAGGCTGCTGCTGCTGCTGCTTTTATCCCTGTGACAGAATTCTGGGCTGCATGGACCAGGAAGTTATCTTGAGTGACAGTCTAATGTCTTTACCTCATGATGGAAGTTTGATCTGGGATCTAAAAAATGAAGATTAATAATATTAGTACTCACTATATAGGGCTATGAGATTGCAAGGAGATGATGCAGGTAAAATAGCACAGTACCCGGAAGAAGGCACAGAACCCCATAAATGTTAACTACTATTCTTATTCTTATTCTTATTCTTATTCTTATTCTTATTCTTATTCTTATTCTTATTATTTAGCATAGTATCTGCACATAGGCTCTCATTAGGTATTAGGTATTGTTACTCCTAGGAATTCCCCTTTCACCAAATAATTCCAAGAGGGCAGAGAAGCACCAGTATTGGCTGGTGTTTGGGGAAACCCTACATTGCTGGTAAACTTAAGCGGTGATTCATTGAGGTGGACAGAGAAGAGACAAAAGGAATGATACTGCTTGTATAATATATATTTGACAATGGGGACTTTATGCTAAATTAAAGTGACTAGGCATTCATTTAAAGATGTTCCATCCCTGTCTTAGTTATATTCATTTTTTTTCACATTTATCATGGTTATTGGAACAGTGTCAGCAAGTTTCTGAGATAAAGCCACACTGCAAAAAAAGTTGATGTCCTGTTTCCCTTCAGTTTAATTTGATTGTCAGATTGGAGAGGTAAACCTGAATTATTTCCAGATAACCTACGTGAGCATTCCACAAATTTCTTGAGATGTACTAGAGTTAAAGTGCTGGTTTGCATTCAATTGTAATGCAAAGTCGGGGTCTCTAACACAGCTGTCATTTCAATCCATTAGAGCTTATTTCCTCTGCAGGACTGTGGGTGTTAATTCTAGGGTACTGTGGCTCCAGGGCTATCTAGAAGACTATGTGTGGCAGGGAAAAAACTACACTGGAAAAGTGCCCTTAACATTTTTATCCTCATAAAATCAAGTTAAAAGAAGAATCAAAAGCAATCTGAGAATGGAGGGAAAGTCTGTTCTTGGTTATAATGCTGGGAGTGTATGTTGGCTGTGGGACTTACATACATATGAACTAGCTAGGGAACTGAGGACCTCTCCTCTGTTTCCCTATGTCACTGCTCAGTCCATTTAAGTGTAGGACTTTCCAAAACACCAGCTGTGGCTAGGGGCATCTTTGCCACTGGTACTTACTTAGTAGACAGGGGGATATTCAGGAAATTGTTTTGGGAGGCTCAGATATTTAAGACAGACTCCATCTATTTTCATTTGCCACAACTCACATTCTGTTAGGTTTACTTATTCTTTGGATGATTGTGGTCATGATTAGGACTGGACTGCCCAAGAAAGTAAGTACGCATTTGTCTGTGATAAGCTAACCTAAGCCTCTTACTTCCCACAATTCCTTCCTTCCCATTTATTCAAGTAGTAAATAATACTTGAGTATATCTATCATATGACAGAGTGTGGAGCTAGAGATACATAACAGCAATCAAAACATGCATGGCTCTTGACCTTGGTTAGTCAGTAGAGTTCGGATGTGAGCATTAATATCAGTTATACAATTGTACAAAGTGACAAGTGAATGGAGGTACTCTGTAATGCACATTTTTAAACATTCTAATGTCAGTTACTCTTCTCCTTCATAAGATTTATGTCAGTTTTCTTTTCTCATAAGGAACTTATATATATGTATATATATGTGTGTATATATATATATACATATATATATATATATACACAAAATATGTGGAATTTAGAAAACAAAACAAATGAATAATGAAAAAAAGAGAGAAACAAAAAACAGACTTAAGTACAGAGAGCAAACTGGTGGTTGCCAGAAGAGAGGTGGGTGGGGGATGGATAAAATAGGTGAAAAGGATTAAGAGTGCACATATCATGATGAGCACTGAGTAATGTACAGAATTGTTGAATCACTACATTTTACACCTGAAACTAATATAACACTATATATATATATATATATATATTATGTTAATATAACATATAACACTATATATATATATTATGTTAATATAACATATAACACTATATATATATTATGTTAATTATACTGAAATTATAAATTAATTAGTAATAAATGTTTATATAGCATATATATAATGGCATTATAATATCATTATAATATATATATGTAATACCATATGGTATATATAATACCATTATATATGTGTGTGTGTGTGTTTGTACATATACACACACATATTTAATGTAGAGATTTGAAATATATATAGTCCAAGGTTACTGAAACTCTTGGAAAGATAAGGACCCAGTACATGGAGGAATGAAGGAATTTAAGAAATATGACTGCTTCTAAACAGCTTACTTATTCTCACTGTGATACAAGATAAAATAAAAACTAGATTATAATCTTTAATTTCTGAAGATACTATTGTTTTACTTTTTATGTGCCTCTTTTCTAAAGAGTTCACAGTAATGTGTGCTAAATGATTTATACATATATCCTTCCTCTATCTTAATGAAGAGCTTGACCAAGAAGCAGAAGAAATTTGGAACTTAAGTAATATCCCCCTTCACACTCCAGGTTACTGGGGAAATAAGAAGGGCCTTCTTATGGATAGCCCAAACTACTTGGCTTTCAACTGTGTGATCATTAGGTGCTAACCCCACAGGTAGATGGCATAAGAGACAGTTAAATAGGATGTGAGAGACACTGAAAGCTTTAACAACCAGCCTCCTGAGAAGTAGAAACCTCCTCTCCCATTTCAGTGACTCCTTTGGGTTTTATGAACGTCTATATCTGAAAGTCAGATATCTGCCTTGATACGGCAGCACCACACAGTTCCATCCTGTGGAGGAAATGGCTAGTGGGATAGTGGATTTTCCCCTGTGGAGAAGGATTCAGAAAAGGTCTAAAATCTAAAAATTTCTTTGGGTAGATTTCTACAATTTAAGATTAGTGGATGCTAAGGCCACTGAACACCTGTTGACATCATCTTCAAGCTGAGGTATATGTACATGAAAATTTAAAAAAAGCATTAAATGACAGAAAAAATAGATATTGAAAGGAGATAGAATGTGTGTGACCTAAGACAACCTTTCCCTATTTTATAATTTTGTTAGACAGTGCCCTTCTTTATAGAGGTAATCCCAATATAAGCACTAGTCTTCAAACTCTATGTCTAGCTGCTCCACTCAACTGTAAGCCCTTTGAATTTAGAAAACTGGATTTTAGTTGTTTTTTTATCACTTGCCTCTAGGACTGACTTGATGCATGATAAAAGCTTAGTAAATACTGGATGAAAAAATGAATGTCATTTCACGTTTCTGAAACTATTGAATCTTCTCTCACATTCTTTATTCTGGTCAAATGTCTTCTTATTGGATATCTTCCATGACCATCCTATCTAAAATTGCACCTTCATGGTCCAGCACCTTAACTTGCTTTATTTTGCTCTATAGCAATTATCACTACCTTAAATCATATCATACAATTAATTCTTAACCTGTTTATTGTCTGTCCCGTCTACTAGAATCTAACTGTTATAATGGCAGGGACCTTGTTTGCTTGTTCACAGCTGAATCTCCATTATATAGAACAGTGTCCAATACAAAATAGCATCTCAATAAATATTTGTTGAAGAATGTACCAGCAGCTCTAGGAATGGTCTTCTATTTTACTTTACTCTATTAATTTACTTTACTCTATTAATTTTTGTTAAAATTTGGAGTCTGAAGAATATCAGATAAATTTGGGAGATAATACTAAATACAGACCCTTAGAGAGAGAAAAATTTGTTCTAATTTTAGGTTTCATTGCTCCAAATAGTCAATAAAATGGTAAGAAGAATAAAAAAATAGAACAGCATTAATAAGAAGTCTTGGCAACATCAGTGTTTTCATCTTATCAGGGGCAGCTGGTTTTTGTAAGTACTTGTTTATTTCAAAAGGGCAGTATTGTTTGGATTAATTTACCAGTTACAATCTTCAGTGCCTAAAAGTGATTTTTGCCATCTCAATGATAATTTTCTGAAATATTTTCAAGGACATTGGCTTCATGCTGAAAATAGAAAACATACTTGAAGAGCTGTATGTGGCTCACGATTAACTAAAACTGTACAATCAATATCTGCATATGTTTCACAATTATTATACTTCTTTAAAATAAGATTCAGATACAGGAAGAATATTTTACAAAAGAATATTTTACAAAATATTTTACTCTCCAAAAAGAGAGTATTTTCTTTGTTTTATTAAATGTCCTGCTTCTAACATTTCAGTTAATGAAAGCAGTCCCTTGTGTAGAATCAAATTCTCATTTAGCACTTCTCCCAAGCAAATAGCTTTCTACCCATCATATAATTTTCCCTTGAAGCATATTGACAATGGGTAATATAGAGAGACTTGGAGTCAAATTCCACTTTTAATCTGGAACTAGAAATACTCCTTTCATCTTCCAGGTTTATCTTTTGATGATATATATGTGACACATTCTTTTTCAGAAGGTCATCCCCTAGATTTAGTTATGAACACTATCAGTAGACAGATATAAGCTTTTACACTATTTAAAGTAACACAAGAGAAGATAGTAATGTATGACCATGATGTGAACAGAAATAGTAGCACAAAATTCTGTATGTGGAATAGCGCATGATTAAATAAAGAAAAAATTATGTTGTTAGAATCAAATTATGGTTTATAGGCTCTTTTGTTAGGGGTTCAGAAGCAGGTGAAGAGTGAGTGGTGATAACAAAGACTGAAAACTAGATGTTTCTACTTTTGTTGTTTGGGGCAAATGGTGGTTTCTGAAAGATTCACTGGTTGAGCGGAAAAGGTGTAATTCTACAAGCAAAAGAAAAACTAGGAATCATTACCATTAACTGCAAGCTTTTAAAACTTTCTGTCCAATTTCCCTATAATATATAGCTGCTGGGAGGTGTGTTGGGTGGTGTTCAGTAAAAGAAGACAGCATATTGATGTTGACAGAGATGGAGCAGTTATAAATTTGGCAAGGGATTCTTATTAGTTGTCTTTTGTTAATTTCTTTCCAACTTATGATTTGTGAGTGGAGTTGCTATGTTGTTTTTCACACTTTTCCTTTGCTTTTCTTAAGTAGCAGTGATACACACACACACACACACACACACACACACACACACACACATATATATATATATATATATATATATATATATATATTTGATGGAAATGCATTTTCTATGCCTACTGATATCAAGTCAGGCTTTTTCTTTTCCAATCATTTCCCCCCACTGTGGTGACATTTGAAAATGAACTTGCAATGCCACTGTGTATTATAGGAAGATTGTAGACAAAAACTCTTTTGCGATATCCTGTTTTGTTCTTGCTTAGAGCTATTATCAGTTTCACACACTCTTTAGTTTTCTTGTCTTTAAGAAGGATTGAGGAAGAAAAAAGAGAAGGAGACTCAAAACATATTTTCTTACTTAAAACAAGTAAATCCTTTAATATGATTTTATTTGAAAACTTTTGATTATTTCTCAACAATGTTGTCAGGACCACTTTTTTTGCTGTTTATTTTTTTAAAAGCATCTGAAGTGGAAATCATTTCCTTTGTACTCTAAGTAGCCAGGCTGCTATACTTTCCTTAAGCAATAAGCTGACCAGACTTTAATTTTGACTTCAGCATATTTCTGGCTTTCTCTTAAATGCCAAATTAGTCTTAAAAGCTCATAGGATTAATGTTAAAAGTTATTCCACTTTTTCTTCATGTTAGTTCAGCAATACTGCAATATACCACTAACTTTTCCTCTTTTTGATCATAGGGGCTATAAAATTGATTTGATTTCTTAAAGCACCAAAGAGTCACCTTGAGGACACCATTAAACTTATTAGATTATGTTACTTCAAAGAAAATAATAAAAACATTCCATAAGGGTGTTCATAAGTTATTTACAAGGCAAAGTCATTCATAAATAATTCTCAATATTTCTTGTAGTCCCTCCCCTTTTACTTTCACAGGAATCCATTAATAGAAACAATATTCTGTAATATTTGGTAAAAGGTATTTTATGAAAGAAAAGAGTTTTGTTTACATAACTGCAGCTATTTCTGTAGTCAAAGTGAGAAGAAGAAAGCCAGCTGTTTTATTTGGGGAGATGCATTAATGTACCTTTTGGTCATAAAAGAAAGACCCTGAGCTTAGCGTAGAGGTTGAAGCAAATAGAAGCTAAATTGCTCTTCTCAATAAGAAAATAGAATTTTTAATTTTCTACCAAGCAGGGAAAGAGACAAGAGTAAAGAACAGAAATCTGAAAAGAGTTGTTGGGAAAATGTGCTCCAAAATCCTGGCAGCTGGCCAGTAATGAAACATAACTATGGCAGGAACTGGTGTTTGACGGTCTATCTTTACAAGTTGTTACCTATTCTGAGCAGCAATCCCCTCTGTTAGGCTAACTTTAGTAAAAGTCTATTACATGCGAAGCACTGTGTTAGTGGTACCTTAAGTAGTCATTCCAAGTGGTTTATATCTACACATGGAGTGAATCAGTGCAGAGATAGAAGAGTTACCAGTAATAATAATGCCAAGATGGCCAAAGTAGATCAAGAATTGAGCTAGTAGCTGGAATTCAGAATTAAAGGAAATAACAATGACTAGGAGATACAGGAGAATATTAAGAAGAATGCTGGGCTCCCTGCAATTATATAAAATAGAGACTCTAATTCTTTTTATTAGACACTTAAGGAAAGAATTAGGCCATAAATCCAGAAAACTAAGGGATATTCCATTTAAATTTGTGAGAGAGAACTTAAACACATACCTCCCGAGGTATGGTAAGTATATGGATATTCATGTATTCAGATTTTACATATTTTTTTTCTTTATTGTACTTGGTGAGATTTGCTGTCTTTAAAGTTGTTCTAGATCTACTTGCAATACCTTTATATTTTACTTGAGTTTGTATTTTAGATTTATGAAGTCTGCCATTCTATGTTTTTGCTAAAGCCCTGGACATAATTTATTATAGTGTTTTTTTAATCTGAATTTTCAAGTTAATGATTATAAAACTACCATAATGATAAGTTCCTTATTAAAAACTGCACTCCCTAGAATGTTCTGTAGCACACCTAATTCTCTTCAGAAAGGGAATCATGTTAAAACAAACTTGGGAAACACTAAACCAGAATCTGCCAAGAATAGATTCTGAATTTACACCAGCAAAGTAATAGCTCTAAAAGGTACCATCAGGGGGAAAAACTACTTAATGTAATTTGTAATAGCATTATTTGACTATTGAACTCACTTTCTACCTAATACGTATTTACATCCCGTGGACCTAATGTTCATTAGAACAAAAGAACCCAAAGTGTTTTTATATTATCTCATTTATTTTCACAAATATAATATAAAAGAGGATTTAATGGTCAAAGTGAAAAATCACATAACTCCATTTGTGTTTAATGCATCTTTATATAGAGAGAGATTATGCTACAAACAATTTATGTTTTTTTATTTCATGAGAAAATTGAATTCAATCTGACTTCTATCTTATACTCTACTTACATTTACTGTTTAATTCTCTCTTCATTCTCTTTAATACAAGTATTAAAGGATGTTAGGATGTATTACTAGGATGTAATACTAGGAAGTATTACTAGGATGCTTTAATATAGGTAATACAGTGTCCTTTTTTTGTATATGAGTCCCTCATTTCTTAATCCAGCTTTTCATATAATTTATATACCTCCCTCCACCAACCACAGCCTCCATGGAAGATCATGAAGCATCGTTATGATTCTTTTGACAATAAAGCAAAACCAAAATAGTTAAAAGGAATTTGTCTAACATCTATGAGAAAGACAGTTTATCTTAATTTAGGGCTTTGTAATTCCAAAACTCTGGTTAGCTCAATGCCCTCTTCAATTCACAGCAGCCCACTAGACAGGTCCCTAAAATTCCCTGGGGCATGGACAACTATTGATCCAAACCAAATTCCCTCACTAAGATTTCAAGAAATTAGACACAGAAAGTTTAAGCTAACTGGCCAAGATCACACAGCTAGTTAGCAGCAAGGTAGAAACAATAAGTTACTCAACTCATCCCTGGTTTATCTTTCTTATAGAAATATCCAGGTATTTTTAAGTTTCTAAAACCAGCAACTACTATCCATATCATACATATATACACACAAACCAAAGAAATACCACATTTGGAAAAACATCAGTGAGATATTTTACTGGGCCATTTACTAAATTAAAAGAAAAATGCCAAAAACATTTTCTTTTGGAAAGCTAACTAAAAGTTTTTATTTTTATATAAGGTTTATTGGGAACATTTGCCTATCTTTCTAGCACATGCCTTGACATCATAGTCCAACTGAAGTGTTGATTGGCATCAAGAACCCACATGTTGAAGGATTTCTAAACTCTCATACTGTGACACAATAATACTTTTATGGCATGAATTTGAAATTACTATTTATTTTTAAAAATTGGCCATGATAGTACTTTTGGAGCTATTACATCTGAACATGATAATAATATACAATATAAAGGGGGGGAAATGAAGGCCCATGGATGTCTAAATGATGAGAACTTCTATTCAGAATTACTATATTTTATTTATTTATTTATTTACTTATTTCTTTATTTTTATTATTACTATTTTTAGTATGAAATTTATTGTCAAATTGGTTTCCATACAACACCCAGTACTCATCCCAACAGGTTCCCTCCTCAATGCCCATCACCCACTTTCCCCTCCCTCTCACCCCCCATCAACCCTCAGTTTATTCTCAGTTTTTAAGAGTTTCTTATGGTTTGTCTCCCTCCCTCTCTGTAACTTTTTTCCCCCTTCCCCTCCCCCTTGGTCTTCTGTTAAGTTTCTCAGGAGCCACATAAGAGTGAAAACATATGGTATTTGTCTTTCTCTGTAGGACTTATTTCACTTAGCATAACACTCTCCAGTTCCATCCATGTTGCTACAAAAGGCCATATTTCATTCTTTGTCCTTGCCAAGTACTATTCCATTGTATATATAAACCACAATTTCTTGATCCATTCATCAGTTGATGGACATTTAGGCTCTTTCCATAATTTGGCTATTGTTGAAAGTGCTGCTATAAACATTGGGGTACAAGTGCCCCTATGCATCAGCACTCCTGTATCCCTTGGGTCAATTCCTAGCAGTGCTATTGCTGGGTCATAGGGGAGACTATAGATGCTGGAGAGGATGTGGAGAAACGGGAACCATCTTGCACTATTGGTGGAAATGCAAACTGGTGCAGCCACTCTGGAAAACAGTGTGTAGGTTCCTGAAAACTGAAAAATAGATCTACCCTATGACCCAGCAATAGCACTACTAGGAATTTACCCAACAGAATTACTATATTTTAAATGGCCAACAAGTACGTGGAAAGGTAATCAGCATCACTAATCATCAGTGAACAGCGAATCAAAATCACAGTGAGATATCCCTTACACCTTATAGAATGGCTATTAACAAAAAGACTTAAGATAGCAAATGTTGAAAAGGATGTGGAAAAAAGGGAACACTTCCATTTCTTGGTATATATCTAAAGAAAATGAAATCACTGGGTATATATGTAAAGAAAATGAAATCACTAATCACTATCTCAGAGATACCTACACTCCCATATTCATTGTAGCATTATTCACTATAAAGAAAATATAGAAACAACCTAAATGTCCATAAAAGAGTCAGTGGATACAGTAAATGTGGTATATATGTCTGTTATATGTATGTGTATGTATATATGTATATATATACACACACACGCACACACACACACATATAGATACAATAGAATATTATTCAGCCATAAAAAATGAAATCTTGCCATTTGTGACAACATGGATTGGCCTTGAGGACATTATTCTAACTGGCAGAGACAGAAAAATACAATATGATCTCACTTATATGTGGACTCTAAAAACATCAACTTCATAGAAACAGAGGATAGAATGGTGGTTGCTAGGAGCTGAGGTGGGGGGAAAGGGGGCAATGTTGGGTGTAAACTTTAAGTTATAAGATGAGTAAGTTCCAGGGATCTAAGGTGCAGAATGGATACTATAATTAATAATATTGTGCTATAAGCTTAAATTTCCTATGAGTGTAGAGCTTCAATGTTGTCACCATAACAACAAGAAAATGGTAATTATGAGAGATTAAGGATATGTTAGCTAACCTTATTGTGGTAAGCATTTCACAATATATACATGTATCAAATATTCATATTGTATGCCTTAAACTTATACAATGTTACATGTGAATTATGTCTCAACAAAGCTGGGGGAAAAAGATTACTATATTTTGTCTTCACCATAGAGACTTGTCAGAGATAAGGGAGAAACTCTATCTTAACTTATAGGTTAACTTTGTATATGGTTCTGTGAAACACAAATCTAGAAAATGGAGTCATTCTTTTGTGAATATTAATATGCACAAATTTACCTATGTATATTGTTTTATAATCCCGTAGAAGGCAAAAGGAGTAGGAAAAGTTAGCAAGTGGAATAGGAAATGCATAAGTATAACCTAAGAATGCTAAGTGGGAACTTTATGGGATGATGCTTATTACCTGAATGTCAAAATTGATTGTTGGATTGGAAGGGAAAAGAGGGAAATGGCAGTAAAGATAGTGATGTTACTTGAGAAAAGTTACAGGAAATTGAAATTGAAATACTGTGTGATAGTGATTTGTGGGGAAGGAATGAGGAAGATGTGTGGGGCTGATGGGGTAGGGGTAATGGAGCTCAATAGAATGGAGGATTCTTGTCAGTGAAGAGAGAGAGGAAAGGTTAGATAGTTACAGGGGGCCAACGATGCTAGACTGGGGAGTGTGAACTGGATATAAGAGTGTCAGATCGCAGGATGAACAGTGGACAGGGGAAGCAATATTCATCAAGCACCTTCCATGTGCCAGTTAATAGGCCAGGAGCTTCACATTTATTATCTCACTGAAATGTGCTTAGCATCTCTCTAAGATATATTTACCTTTGAATCAATATTCATGCTCTGCTTTCCCTTATATTACAATGGGTGAAGAGTGCAAGCCCTTATCAAAGGGCAGCCTGGCCTTATGTGCTCTAGATCCCATTGCCTCAATTCTCTTTTTACTGGAACATATGCATTGTCATTCAAACATGCTCTACTCTCTACTGTCTTAAATAAAGAAGCAAATGAAACTCTTCAACCTCCACTTCTTCCTTAGCTACTGCCCCATTTCTCTACTCCCTTTCATGAAAGAACTTGAGTTTTTCACCCTCATTGATTCCATTTCCACACCTCTAATTGGCTTTTGAATATAAGTAGGGGCAGAGCAAGGGGAACACTCCTTCACCTTAAGTCCAATTATCCAGAAGTGTTATGCAATCACAATGTTTGTTAAGAATATAATAAAAAAAATTATTAAGCTGTGGGAAAGCATAACCATGAGACAGAGAAATTAGTCACAGGTTTTCCATCTTTATAAAATGTACTTTATCCCTCACCAATTGCCCAAACCCTGCTCCTCTGGCCTGGATACACCCACAACCTCATGCTATTTAATCAATTCCAATCTGGTTTCTGTCCATCCCAGTCAACGGAAACAGCTCTTGTTGAAGTCATCAGTGACCACCATGTTGCAAAATACAATGGTAATTTCTCTGTCTTCATATTATTCAATGTCTCAGTAGTGTCTGATCCAGTTAATATGTCTTCTTGAACCAGTATTTCTTCTGGATAGCTTGACATTAAAACTCTCCTCAGTTTTTTCTGAGCTTGCTGTCCAGTCATTCTCACTCACCTTTACTTGTTCTCCCTCTTCTCTCTGACCTTTAATTTTTGAACTGCAGGACACTGGGGCAGAGGAAGCATGCATGGTGTTTGGTATCTCCTCATACCACTTTGGTGGAAGAGCACAGGGGCTATATAATCTCTTTCTATATAGGTGATTAGTGACTGAAACTGCAGTGCCCCATCTCCTGGTCCTGCTTGAAAATTAATTATCTACACTTTGCATTAATTTCTAGCTCCTTCTTTATACCTCTGCCTTCTATCTGTATTTTGTGTCCCTGCAGGATTATGTTCTTTGAGATGTGTCCTTCTAAATCTACTTCTTACTTAACTAAACTAGTATATTAAAGGAGACAGAAAAGGATATTAAGGTAGGATCAATGCCTATAACCTATGATGTCATATCAAGGAAAAAATGTTATATTTCAATAGTGTGAGGAAATGGGCTTTCCTTTGTCTAAGGACTGAGAGGAGATTATCTATAGTGATTATTAAAGGAACAAAATACATATAATGTGGCTTAAGGGGAGATGTAAAAATCTGCAAATATCTCCAATTATGCAAACATTAGCAGGACAAAATATTGATTTTTGTTAGTAAATGGTACAAAGAGGCTGTAACTAACAATAATGAAGTTACACATAAAGAAACCAGTGAAGGGGCACCTGGGTGGCTCAGTCGGTTGAGTGTCCGACTTCGGTTCAGGTCATGATCTTGCGGTGTGTGAGTTCAAGCCCCGCGTCGGGCTCTGTGCTGACAGCTCGGAGCCTGGAGCCTGTTTCAGATTCTGTGTCTCCCTCTCTCTCTCTGCCCCTCCCCTGCTCATTCTCTGTCTGTCTCTGTCTCAAAAATAAATAAAAACATTAAAAAATTTAAAAAAAAAAGAAACCAGTGAAGATGCAATGGAAATAGTAGAACAAATGTATGGAGTGAACCATGGAAAGTCCTTTAAAGCGAATTTTTACTAATAAAAGGAAACCAACTCTATACGATGAAACAAATGGCAATTAGGCAAAATCAGTGACATCCTCAACTGCAAGTTTGCACAGTAGCAAAGAACACAAGTACTCTGTCTAGTGTGTCTTTAATGAGGGTGACAGTTCATGTGCTTCCCAACATACCTATAAATGGGTTACAGGTCAACTTCTGCCTATAGTCATTCCCTGATCTTTTTTTTTTTTCAGTCTCTCAAAATTTTATTCAAGAATCTTTGCTCTTTGGGGAAAAAACAATTTTCAATATACCTTTAAATGTCTGAGTAAATATGCATTTCTTGTAAATGAAAACTTTTATTCTATTCTTGAAAATGATAGACCCAAAAGTAAGCCTATATAGTAAGAATAGACAAGACTTGCAAAATGATATAGCTCACTCAAGGTGAACTGTAGGATCAGAGGATACTTGAACATCTAGGAAGCTGGACATATTTCTAGGTCACTCTGGAGCAGAATTTGCTATGGTTCAAGGATAGAATACTGGCAATGTGACATCAAGTCTACAGAGTTACCTTTGAGTAATGGAGAGGTGAAAACCTAAGCATTTTTGCTTCAGTGAAACCACCTCTAATGAGATCATAGACATGTTTCAGTAAAGTAGTAAAGCATTTCAAATTGTGTGTAGCTTTCAGATCTGAACTAATTTTCATGGCTACTATTTATCCATCCTTCTTCCTTCTAAGCACATCCACTGATCTTTTAAAAACAATGATTACCAACTTGTTTTCACATTAGAGCACATATAAAAAAAGAAAATATGTGTGTGGCTCACTGGATATCAGAGAAGACTGGCCACAAATTGGTTGCTTCAGACTCTGCTCAACCTTCCCAAGAATGGAGGGGAATCCATTGTTGTCAAGCCAATGTTCTTCAAAACACTGGTTGGGGAGCACTGTCGTAAAACCTTTTGTTTAGGCAAGGAAGACAACTAGTCTCCAACTCTCAATGCCTTCTTCCATTTTCCCTCTTTTACCACCTTCTTTTTTAAAGATTTTATTTTAAATATATTCTACATCTAACATGGGCTTAAACTTACAACCCCAAGATCAAGAGTTGCATGATCTACTGACTGAGACAGCCAGGCACCCATCTTTTGCTACCTTCTTATGGCTGCAGTGAAATAATTATTTTACCTTCCACCATCCCCTTTTCTACCCAGTTATTACTTTGATACCATAGCCCCAACAATTTCTCCCAATATTCTTATAATGTGGAAACAGAGCCATTGTCAGTATACCCTCAGGAAAATGTTAGGCATTTTCTAGTTTTCTTGGAGACATCTGAGTTTACCAGTACATCGTACAAGTTCCAGTAGAAGGGAAGCAATTGCCATGAATTTCTTAAACTGACCAATGGGAGTTCGCCTGCTTTATATTTAGATTGTCCTTTTTATCCTGAAAATAGCCACAGTTTACCAACCACCAGCAAAGAGTTATAATCTCTTTGAAGTTACCAGGTCTAAGTAGTAACAACAACTAAGATTCTGGAGTTATTGAGTCTAATTTTAGGAATATCAACTACAGTATTTTAATTATATATTCCTCAACAGACCTAAGGCTGAGTACGGTTTCAAAATTGGCAAAAGAATCCACTCTTCAAGAAATAAGCCAACCTACATGACCCTAAATACATTAAACCTAGTAATCAGAATACTTGATAGAAAGTCTAAACACTTATTAGAAAATAGTAGTCTTTGCATCTGAGGGAGTCAATGGAATAAGTGGAAAGTGTACAGAACCAAGACTTAGGAGTGCTGGGTTCTCTCTAGACCTGGCCCTGTCATTTGAAAATATTGTGTACTTAGATCTACTGGATCCTCCTGTGTCTTAATAGCTTCATATTTTAAAATGAACGAGCTTATCACACATAGTGAATGGGATGGGATGGGTTGTTTCTCCATCCTATCTTCCAACTTCATTAAAATGATGTTAAAGATATAAAAAGGTATAATTTACCAAAGGAAAAAAAAAACTCTAATTGGCTAGAAAATGACATCACAGTAGAGAAGGCAACAAAAACTTAGAAATTGGAAAGCAGATGGACAAGTGTTACACTGACTCAATAGACCTTGGATAAGTGAAACTTAAGCCTGCAGATGAGGGGAGTGGGTAAGCAAGAAGAAATACCATTCTTTAAAAAACTAAAAACACTAAATACTTCTTCAGGTAGGGCAGTAGGGTGAGACTAAAAACATGTGACCACATTAAATGTCTTTAAAGCAAGGATTTAGACCCCTGCTGCAGATCCCTTTCCCATCCTGTCCTTCCAGACAACTGCTTCTGCTACTCCCAAGCCTGAAGGTTTACTTTCTGGAGGGGCTTAAGTACTCAGGCTTTGACCTGAGACCAAATTGAGGACCCAATAGAGATGCTTCTATATTAAAAACAGGGGAAATAAAAGAAACTCTGCATATTGAACAGTAAAAGCTCCAATTCCCTTTCCATACTCAGCTCCAAGAAACTGATAACCAGGTTTCTACTTCAAAGTATACATTGGAGCAGGACCAAGAGTTCTATAAGAGGTATCTCCAAGAAGAACGTAAGACTGATAGTGTACTGATATCTTTGTGTCTTCAGAGGAGATTTTCGATTCTTTAGAGAATTTGGGGATGAATTAATTATTAGCACATAGAACACAATGCAAATGAAAAAAAATGAGCTAATTAATGAGCTCCAGAAAATAAAAAAGTCATACAAGAAAGGAAAGATAATCATAATAAACTGGGTACCTCACCTATAAATAATATTATAGTGTCATAGTAATGTAAACACTGAACTGATTTAACTAAATGTGGTATATTGCATTGGGCAAGGGTGGGGGCACTTAGAAAAGCTGAATTTTCAGCTTATAATAGGAAGTCAGAAGATACTATTTAAAACTGAGGGACGCCTGGGTGGCGCAGTCGGTTAAGCGTCCGACTTCAGCCAGGTCACGATCTCGTGGTCCGTGAGTTTGAGCCCCGCGTCAGGCTCTGGGCTGATGGCTCAGAGCCTGGAGCCCGTTTCCGATTCTGTGTCTCCCTCTCTCTCTGCCCCTCCCCCGTTCATGCTCTGTCTCTCTCTGTCCCAAAAATAAATAAACGTTGAAAAAAAAATTAAAAAAAAAACTGAAAAAAAAAGTTAAAATAATGGTGTAAGTGTATAATTTAGATATGTATAGGCTAACACCAGAAGAAATGGAGCAAAGAATTGAACGTTGTTTGCTTTTGGAGAGGATGGTGCAGGGGACTGTTATTTTCATTACATACCCAGTACTACCAGTTGATTTTTAAAAGTATGTGCATTTATTACTTAGATTAAAAAATTATTTTTTTAAAAAAAGTTACTAAATTTGACTAAATAACCTTTGCTGTCTTCTACTTTGAAAGTTAAATGACTATGAAAAACTTTAATACTTTTTTCAAGAGCCTTACTCCTTCATTAAATTAGATACTACTTAAGAAGAAGCTACATTAAGACTTCCCGGCCCCTAAAGACTCCCTAGTATATGACATGCTCAAATTACTCATGTGAGTAGTTTACCACTGTTGTTAAAATTTGGATAGGTAAATGTACTGCTACATTTGCATAGCTATTTTACTTTAGTCATTGCATGACCTTCATATATGTGCCTCTTCTGAAAAACACATGGAGAATATATATGTCTTGAGACAACCAAGACTTGAAAGCTACCATTAATAGTACTAGTCTGACCAAGTAGGGAATTTTTTATGTCCTGCAACTGACCCTCACCCCATCTCTGAGGATGTTCTGATACTTGATCTCTCCTTGAATTACAACTTTTATGTCCTTCTATTTACTTGGTTCTCAGTATTTACTTAAAAACTCCAGTTTTCAGTTCTTATATGTATCACTAGCAGTAACTCTAAAATTCCAGACTGAATCCATTTCTTGCCTCTTGGTGAATTCAAGTGCTGATTCTTCTCTGTTTCTCATCCCTGTCTTTGTGCAATCCCTGCATTGTATCTAGTGTATTCCAACAACAAATAAACTATACTTGACTCACTAAGAACCTCTGTTATAATTTTATAGTTGGTGACTATCAAAATCTCATGTAGGTCTTGTCTATTGGTGGGTTTGGGCACAATGTTATTTCTTTTATTTATTTATTTATTTATTTATTTACGAGAGAGAGAGAGAGAGAGAGAGAGAGAGAGAGAGAGCGAGCGCACAAGCAGGGGAAGGGCATAGAGAGATGGAAACACAGAATCCGAAGCAGATTCCAGGATCTAAGCTGTCAGCACAGAGCCTGACACAGGTCTCAAACCCATGAACTGTGAGATCATGACCTGAGACAAAGTCAGATGCTTCACCAACTGAGCCACCCAGATGCTCCAATGTTATTTCTTTTTTGTATTCTTATTGCTTCTCTATTAGATGCCATCAGTCTTTCATTGTCCATTCTCCATACTGCTTCATTTACCCTCATAAGAATTAAGACTTTTTTTTTTAGTGCCAGACCTAGTTTAAGGGCCAACATAAGCAATTTGTCTCTGGAGGATTTCTTCATCTCCCTTACTCTTGTCCCTTCCTCCCATTTATCACATCAAATCCTTTCAAATGATCATAATTCTCAGCCTGCCTTCTCCCTTCACTCATGAATATCTAGAGATTCCCAGTATGGTTCCTTTCACATGTTAGGTAGTATCCTAACTTTTCACATGTTAGGCAATATCCAGGCCTATATTGCCCTCCTATATCTGACAAAACATAACTGTCTAGAGGGTGGTCTAAGATTGTGGAATTAGGAAGATCCTGTACTCATCCCCTCCAACAGATACACTGAATCTATAACTATATATGGAATGGTTCCCTCTAAAAAAGACCTTAAAACTGGCTGAATAGCTCCTTCACAACAAACAGTAACAGGTCCACATGGAATTGGGTAGTTGGGTACGTGAGGCAAAGGCACAGTCTCACCAAATACGCACCCTCAACCCAGTGTGGCAACGCACAATTGGAGGAATTTCAGAAACCCAGAGCTTTTCCCTGATAAACAAGGAATTTGTGCTCCACATCAGGCATTCAACCCCTGGTACCTATAATGGAGAGATAAGCCCCCAAAATATCTGGCTTTGAAAACAAACAGGGCTCTTGTCCAGGAGAGTGAAGGGACTGTAAGATATTGAGATATTTCCCTTAAAGGGCTCATGCACAGACTTACTTCCCCAGAGACTAGCGTAAAAGCAGAAGTTTAAAAAGATCCTGGACTCTATGTGAAGATTTATTTGCCAATCTTAAAGCATTTGCAAGAGGGGTAAAGGCCTGTTGTGACTCTCCCTGGGGCCAGAGATATTGGCTGGTCCATTTTTGCACTTTCCTTCTACCTTCATAGCACCAGTAAGCACACTCCATCCCTGCACTCTCCCTTGGCCCTGAAAAAGCAGGTGGGTGCACATAATCTACAAAAGGGATTATCCTTGATCACATGACTCTAGTGGCCAGTGGGGATTGTGCTTCTGGGTCCCCCAGGAATGTAAATATTCAATAGACAGTTCTTGGCAGACTACAACCCACAGGGTACTACACAGATGGTAGACTGAAACACACCCCTGGTCTTTTTCTGAAAAAGGCCTATTTACTTGTCTCAGAGCTTCAGTCTGAAGGGCAATCTTCACGTTTGCCACACACCTAGAGGCTGTGGAGGTACTATCAGGGAATATAGACCGGGGGACGCTATCTTTGCATTCTCCCTTGGCCTTTCTACAGCTCACTGGTAACTTCCAGAAAGGAGGTTATTCACACTTGTGTGGAGTACTGATTTTTATGACTGTCGTGCAGGGGACAGCTCCAGATCATCTGGTCTGGAGAGCAGCAGTGTTTATGATTGTGGTCCAAGAGAACTGTATACATCAGCATACTTTAAAAGCTTCTAGTGCCGCCTGGGTTATTCAGTTGGTTAAGTACACGACTTTGGCTCAGGCCATGATCTTGTGGTTCAAGAGTTCAAGCCCCATGTCAGGATCTGTGCTGACAGCTTGGAGCTTGGAGCCTGCTTCAGATTCTGTGTCTCCCTCTTTCTCCCCCCCCCCACCCCCTCACACTCTGTCTCTCCCTCTCTCAAAAACAAAGAATCATTAAAATTTTATTTTTTAATTTTTTTAAAAAAATTAATGTTTATTTATTTTGAGACAGAGAGAGACAGAGCATGAATGGGGGTTGGGTCAGAGAGAAAGGGAGACACAGAATCTGAAACAGGCTCCAGGCTCTGAGCTGTCAGCATAGAACCCGACGCAGGGCTCGAACTCACAGACAGGGAGATCATGACCTGAGCCGAAGTGGGACGCTTAACCGACTAAGTCACCCAGGCACCCCCCAAAAACATTTTTTTTAAAAAGCTGCTGCCTGGGGGTCTGGCTTCCAGCCTAAAACTAGGTGCTGGGTGAGATCCTTCCCATTGGAGCACTGACAGGTCTTGGCATACCCTCAACAATTGAGACCTACCAAGAATAAATCAGGCTGCTTAGACAATCACAAAGGTTTGATAGACAACTAAGAGCCAGAACAACGTTGAAAGATAAATTTCATCTCTTACGCAAGACCACAACTTCCAGACTGGTAAAGGTAGTTGTTTTGCCTAATACATAGAAAGAAATACAGAGTCAAGCAAAATGAGGAAACAGAGGAGTATATTCCAAACAAAACAGCAAGATAAAATCTCAGGGTTAAAAAAAAAACACCTAATGAAATGCAGATAAATAATTTACCTAATAGAGTTCAAAGTAATGGTCATGAAGATGCTCACCAAACTTGGGAGAAGAATGCATGAACACAGTGAGAACTTAAAGAAAATTAAAAATTTTTAAATTAAAAATTAAATGAAAACTGTCTAGATTTCTATCCAGCTTGGGATATATTCTCTGTTAGGGAATTGGAACTGAAAACATAATTCATATGGTAAGGGTTGAAATTTCTATAATGTAGTTTTCCTCCTAGGTAATAGCTGTACCTTAATAGGTTCCTTCATTCTACATTATTTAAAGAGGGTACAGGTTTGTGTGAGTATGTGTGTGTGCACATGTGTGTGAGGAAATGGCAGCTAATAGATAGCAGGGGAGCATGGAGGTTGGGAGGTGTTTCTGGTGACTTTCACTTCTCACGATGTGCAGGGAGTTACATATCCCTCTGTATACAGAGATTTTTTTTTTTTGAAGGTAGAACCTCATTTGAATATTTTAATTTGGGATTGGAAGATGACATATTTAATAGACACCATTTATTATTATATCAAAATATTATCACAGTTTTGGTAAATTACATTTCCTTTAGACTTCCTTTTTCTTTCAGACCTCCAATAATTTTAGACCCTCTATGTATATTTGGTATGCCATTTTACTTGTGTAAAATCAGTATGCTGTTTCAGCCAATAAAACACAAAATCGCTTTTATTTTGTTTTGAGTAATTAATCTCTTTATTCATTAATTTTTGGAAAGAAGGAGAATTCACTTCCTGAGATATTTCCATTTGGTTGATAATTATTGATATTATCTTGGGTGTTATGGTTTTCAGTCCAGCTGCAAATGATGTAGGATTCCTATGCTCTAGAGAGAAGGTTTTAGAAGTAATTAAGTGTAAATGCCTCCTCATCTGCTTGTCTTCTAACAAAAGCTTTTCTTATTTAAAAGTTCCAGTTTTAGCCTAATATTTTTCAGAGTGAGCACTATAGAATTTAGGAGCAGGCCATGTATTCTCCTCTGATTCAGTCATCATACTTTGGAAAAAGAGACAACATGATAGAAAATGAGAATGTTAACTGGAAAACAACTGTCAGTTTCTATCGCCAAGAAAGTTGCATAGGAATCATAGATAATCTGGGGTGTTGACTCATGCCTAAAATATGGTTAATCAGAGAAAACGAAATTATCTTTGTAGGAGTCAATAGATTGAAGGAAAAGCAAAGAGAAAAAGAGATGGCAGGTATATAGCAAACCTAATGAAAGAATGGTGATTCAACAGCCAGAAGGATCTGCTTTAGGAACAACTCAACAGACCACTACTGAGACCATTGCTAATGCAAAAATTAGGAGGTAAGGAGACATCGAAGCAGAAGAAGGGGGAATGGAGACAGCACACCAGTAAGTGTGTCCATTATGACAGTCTAGGCAGAGGAAGAAGAAGAGGAACCATAGCTGTGAGGTGACAAGTTAGTTCCCTAAAATATTAATGAGGTTTTCATGACATGCGTCATAAAGCACGAGGTAAGGAAAGAATTCATTTAACAATGGAGTAATCAAAGAATTGCAAAATTTTGCAGTGCTACTTCAGTGGTTTTTTTTTTGTTTCTTTGCTTGTTTTGTTTTTTTGGGTTTTTTTTAATTGATGATATGTTGTCATGCTTAATGAGCTAAATCATTGGCCTGATTTGTTTAGAGAAGCTATGTCCAGAAATAAAATGTGAGTTACATATGTAATTAAAAGTTTTCTAATAGCCAAATTTAAAAAAATAAGAAAAAAAACAGGTAAAATTAAACTTAATGAAACAATATATTATTAAATATCTAACTTTACCAGGTAAGCAGTATAAAATATTATTGATGAGACATAATTATATTCTTCTTTTTTACACTAATATTTAGAAGCCTAGTATGTATTTTGTACTTATAATGTATCTTAATTTGGACTAGGTCCATTTCATGTTCAATAGCCACATGTGGCTAATGGCTGCCATATTGAACAGTATAGGTTTAGAGGAACCCATCTTTGCATCATCACCTATGAAGTAGTCTTGAAGACAAAGCAAAATAAAATTTGATCAAGCTGCTAAATCTTCACTGGCTAATATAGTAATCATTAGCAACACGTGGCAATTTAATAAAAATAAATTAAAATTAAGAATGTGGTAACTTGGTTACACTAGCCACATTTCAAGTTCAAAATAACCACTTGTTATTAGGCTAATGACTACCCTATTAGGCACCACAGGTTTAGAGACATAGTGTCTCTTTTATCCAAACTGGAAACTAGAGAATAATGTCTAAATAACAGGGACTTTGTATTATCCTTGATGAAACCAAACATTTCTCCTTTCACATTTTATTCCAAAATTCTCTTTTACACTGTGAACTGCCCCCTCCCTTCAATAAAATCTTACCATGTTCTTGCCTACAAGATGCAACATTGTCCAAGAATCCTAAAAAAATAAATTTTGTGGATACCCCTTCTCTCTCAATAATTTCACTTTTTTTCACGTTTTATAAATGTGTGGTATCTTTTGTTTGTAATATGTGGCACATCTGGAAAAGAGTTGTTAGGAGTGAATTTCTGAACATGCTGACATACCTTCCAAAACATTGTAATTTTAGCTGGCAGTCTGACAATTGTAGGATGTAGAGTTAGGAAATTTAAAAGAAAGAAAGAAAGATGCAAACATATAACAATATTCTTTTCTCCCCCATTCTCCTGTATTTTAGGCATTTTTTATTGTCTGTGCTCTAGGCAGTGTTCTAACTTGATATTGGCAAGTCAATGACAAGGCCTGCTGAGCACCCAGGGAATTAGCTAGTCACAGACAATTAGTCTTTTAAAAGGTCTGCTGCTTGGAAATTTGCCACTAAACTCAGTATAGCCTCAGCACATAATGTAAATTTTTAATGATTATAACTTTTCTAAATTCAGCCTTTAACAAATCTTATAGTAGTGTTTTGAAACTTTTAGATCAAACATAACCCAATTAGGTTGGTATTTGATTAAACTGAACTGCCACTTCACTGATGTGTTTAAATAAATCAACATTAATATGCTTTTACTACAGTAAATAAAGTTACATGTATATAGTTGAAATGTCAATATCCACACATGGCTCTTGAAAATTAAGTACTCCATGCATTCTGAATAGTGAATCCAGTATTAATTTGGGGAAAGTTGTTGATTTCTTTTTATAGGCCTATGGAAGTACTTTACCCCAAAATTGTAAAAGTTCTTAATTCTTAAAAATAATAAACCAAATAGTTGTTGAGTTCTAAAACCACTGAGTTGTCCTAATAATGTCCTAATAATTAATGAACTTTTCCTCCCTAAAATGCAATACTGATTGATCCTTTAAAGAATACTTATAAGGAATCTTTTTCATTCTAATAGGATAAATTTGGTAGGAGACCTTTGGCTGCTTTGCTTTCCCACTCTACCAACAAGTACTTGCATTGTTTGCCCAGTAACAGATTTTCTATAGCAGATAGTCTTCATCAAAGGTTAACTAGCATCAAGTGGCAGGGAAAAAATACTGTTTCTGCCCATAGGTACAGCATGATGAATTTAAATATCTCATCTAAGGATGAAAGAAGCTTTTTAGAAGCTTAAGTATGTTGAAAAATGTAGCTTTCCACTTTCCATTTCTATTGTTGTCCAACAGATAGATGCTATAGGATGGTCCTACATTTTCCATGACATTCACAGTTCTGCATTTTATTGATAAGCCATCTTTATGTGTCCTTTAGCAGCCTATTTGATTTTTGACTAGTTCTCTGAATCCTGTATGGGATGAGTTTCAAAGTACACTAAATTCTTATTTGAGTACCTTCTGTCATTATTCCCTTCACTTAAAAAAAGGTAAACCTGAAGCAAGTCTGCCTTGGAACTCTTGTGCATTGGAAAGAGATGTTTATACAGTCTATGCTGGAACACCTATGATTAGTTAGAATTAAGTTTGGGTGCAAGTGACAGAAAACCTAAATAAGAATGGCTTAAACAAGATAGGTTTTTTTCTTTGATGCATTCAAGGGCAGAGGTACATAATACGACTGGTATGGTCTAATCCTTTGATCTTATAGCTCTTCCATGCCTGGCCTCCATTCTGAAAGTTACCTTGTGGTCAAAGAGGGCTTCCTCTAGCCATCATGTCTGCATTCTAACCAATAAGGAAAGGGATGTGAAGGACAAACTCCTCCCTTTAAGGACACTTCCCGGAATTGGCACACTCTTCCTCCACTTATATCCCAATGACTGGGACTTAGTCTCCCTGCCACAAGTAGGTGCAAGGATGACTGGAAAATAGTCTCTATGCTGGATGACCATAAGCTTAGCTAAAAATTTGTAATTTTGTTATCTTGAAACAAAGATATATTGGGGAAAACTAGATGTCTGTGCCATACTGTTCTCTGGTATGGAACTCTTGGTCAGCAAAAGACCATTACATTAACCTGGCAGTTGCTGCTAGAAAAATAAAGGAAGTGACTAAGTTTCTGGTAGAGATTCCTGAAAGAATTACTTATAAGGCCTTTTTTCTCCTGGCTTGCTATATTTTCAGAGCCCTTCAAACCACAGCATATGAAAACTCCTGCTTGCCTCAGAGGTCTTAAAATGCCTTTGATTTCAACTGTGTATCAAAACTTCCTATACTGCTGTGATAAGAAGTTACTTTCCAATTTTCCACTCTGGCATAATATATCAGGGGGAGAAAAAATTATTTTCTTATGTGCCTGAACTTTTATTCTTTTCCAGTTTTGTCATTTTTAGTCACCACACATTGAAACACCTCTACTGACGTTAAACCTATCTACATAACCCCAAATTAATTGCAGTTTTATAGTTGATTAAATAATAACAACCACTGTGTTTTGAGTGCTTACTCTATGCCAAGCATTGTGCTATGGATTTCACTTACATTATCTCATTAAATCTCCAGAACAAGGTAGGACTATTATTATTGCCTGTAGTTTCTAAACAGGGGAAACTAAAACTCAGAGAGTTTACATAATTTGCCCAAATCCCCACAGTTAGTGAGTAATGGAGTTCAGGATTCATACCTAGGAAAACTGAATCCAGATTCCCACCAATCCTCTTACCTGGCCTTAATCACAATATGTCCTGATCGGTTGACCTTATTCTATATGAAAAATCCAAATCTGTGCTGTTCAATATGGTAGTCACTAGCCACATATGGCTATTTACATTTAAATTTGAATTCATCAGAACAAAATTGAAATCTCAGTTCTTGAGTCATGCTAGACACATATCATATGCTCATTAGACACATGTGGTGGTTATCATATTGAACAGTGCAGATATGGAACATGCCCATCATCATGGAGTCTCTTGGAGAGTATTTACTGATCTAGATAACTCAGGTCCTAACCTGGATATCTTTCTGGCATGAATTATCTGTCTGTCTATGTGGATATTGGCCAAAGAGAAACATGCACAATATCTTAAAGAAGGTAATTGGCTGAATTTATCAAATTTCCTCATAAATTCCACATTTATAAACAAACATTTGAGTGAAAATGTGAATATTCCTTGAATACTATCTCTGAAATAATCACAAATCCATTATCATATCTTTATTATAACCCTATTGTTATATAAATGTGAATATTTTAGTGGTGAAATCATTCAGACATACAAAATCAATTCTATATAGTCAATGTCTGATATAACACAGCTTAATCTATATAGCATACATGGCATCTGTTAGTCCTTTCAGTGTTATAATAGGGTAACTTTGGTTCTTATTATTTTCAGCATTGTGCAGTGAATATTTTGACAATGGTAAAAAGAAAATAAGAAATGCAAAGATACATATCTGTGTGTATCAGCTAAGCACAATTGCTTCTAACCTTGTCCATTGCTATTTTATAAACATAGACTAAAGACTAAAAGGTGGATGCTTAAGAAAGAAACTTAACAGAAGACCATGGGAAAGGGGAAAGGAAAAAAAAGTTAGAGAGGGAGGGAGGCAAACCATAAGAGACTCTTAAAAACTGAGAATAAATAGGGTTGATGGGGGTGGGAGGGAGGGGAAAGTGGGTGATGGCCAGTGAGGAGGGCACCTGTTGGGATGAGCACTGGGTGTTGTATGGAAACCAATTTGACAATAAATTTCACATTAAGAAAAACTAATCAATTTATAAGATTAAAACTCTTTCCTATTAGTTTCATAAGAAAAAAAGAAAGAAATAAAGAAACTGGATTCATGTGTGGATTTAGTATACAGTCAAATGCAACTTCCTATCCTTTAGAAATGCTAGTAGTTACAACTTCACAACCTTTGTGGTAAAAGTACCCAGTCTCACTAAATCATGCCACCTTTTACTAAAAAATCCCAGCGGGCTTACCTATTTGAAAATGCTATATTAAAGAGTACTCTGGTAGTTGGCCAGGCAAAGAGCAACCAAAATGCCTTAATACACTGCTATATTCAATTAGGCCCAGTTTTCTTTTTTCAAAGGTGAAAGGGGAAACTTTTAACTTTAAAAAGCTACATTTTCCTGTAATTTAAATATATATATTCTTTGTGTGCCAAAGAAAACATATTCAGACGATAAATTAGCAAACACCTCAGTTATTTTAGTTTTGAAAGAAAAATGACAGGTTTCTTCCTGAGCATCACAGCCAAATCAGTAATTTCCCTGCCTGTATTATTTGTAAATTAAGGAACTCCAACTAAAAATAATAAAATGTCATAGCAAGGAAGCATGTATTCTCACCTCCATATACTGGAGGGTTTTTTTGTTTTGTTTTGTTTTGTTTTTAGCACAAATAGGTATTCTAGGAAAAAAAATAGACTTGCATTTCTTTTCTTTTCTTTTTTTTTAGACTTGCATTTCAATCAAAGAACATCAGCCATGGGACAGAGCAGTGATTGTCTTTAAAGTTCCATTTAAAAAAATAATAAAATAAAATGTAGTATTGAGGATAAAAAAAAATAAAGTTCCGCTTTAATGCACTTATGAGATAGAAGGGGGCTTTCTGACAATTTTTATCACCCTGTGTTGCATTGTCTAATTTAAGGTACTATGTAAAATCCAAAAATACACTTTGTTATTATAAAACCCACACCTCTTAACTGGTTAAAAAAACAAGTTTTCTAAAGCAGGGATAATAATTGCAGTCTTGATTTGAATAAATCAAGAAATCTAGGGTTAGGAGACACAGATAAGATCATCAAGACTAAACCTTTTTTTTTTTTTTTTTGAAAGAAAAGAAAACATAGCCCCAGATAACTTATCATTAGCAGTGGATATATAGATCAAACCTTGAATTCTAAAAGAGGAAATCTGAATGTGTCTCAGCTCTTAAAATTTATTGTGGGACTTTGGCTAAGTCACTTTCACTTTCCCTGGACCTCTTTCCTCCTCTGTAAAAAAAAAAAAAAAAAAAAAAAAAGAACCAGTTAAACTCCTTTTAGATCTTAGGGTCTATGTATAATTTCTTGTTTTATGCCAAAGGTTAAGAAGCTAGTTAGTATTTTAGCAGATTCTAAAATACTAAATTAGCCAGAATACATTATGATGGTGATGGTGATGATGATGACAATTCATTTAATTTGGGGAAGAGGCTAAACCCAAGCAAGCTATTATCAGGAGTTCATTTTAAAAATGGCTTCTACGAAGTATTTTTAAATATTTAATTAAATATCTCAAACCATAGTCTTAGACATTCTAATTTTCTATCCCCTACTCTAAAGAGTGAGGTCTTATGCACAGTGATAGCCATAAAGTCCTGACTGATCATGATTGCCAGTAAACATTCAACTCTTTGTATTAAATTTCACTCACTCAAGCTTAAAATTTGTCTTGAGAATTTAAAAATGTTTTTCAACAAGGGTTAAAAACTACAAAAATGCTTTCTTCTCAACTTTTGGTTAGACAGTTCAATTACTTACAATAGCCTATTCACCAAGCATTCACCACTTAATGAAGGTTTTACTATATATTCTCCAAGCTAGCTAGTAAATTAATTAAGTGGAACAAGTAAATTTTTTGGCCTGGCTGAATGTCTACACTGATGTGATTGCTTGGATTTAATGTACTGTTTAGGAAAGGGCAAATTGCATGAAGAGTGACATAGGTAGGTATGGCTAAGGCAAAGATACTTTATATATGATGAGCATAGTCAGGTTTTATTAGACATAGTTGAAATTGTTGCTACCATGATTACACAGCTTCCCAGCCAACTCAGTAAATGATACTGACACCTCTCACCTACTTTGTGGAATAATGGTTAGTCAATTCTCTTCTCTGTCCTATTTCCTATGCCAAGTCATAATCTAGCTACCTTCATCTAGTAGCTTTCCCTTGCAGTGAATCATAGGATCTTTCTATCGTGAGGAAGAACTGGGGCTTTTCATCATTGCATCTCTAGCACAAAACACAGCACCTATTACATAGTAGATGCTTCATAAATGACTAATGAACTAAACAATGGAACAGGAAGCAGGAGTTATTTTTGATTAATAGGTTGCTCTTTCAGGGCCAGTTTTGTGGTTATCTTAAATTGGATCCCTCAAATTTTAGCCAAGATGAAACAGCATATTATCTGAATGTATTTAGAAATTTACTTCTCCCTGGGCGCCTGGGTGGCTCAGTGGGTTAAACATCCAACTTGGGCTCAGGTCATGATCTCACAGTTGGTGGGTTCCAGCCCAGAGGCAGGCTCTGTGCTGACAGCTCAGAGCCTGGAGGCTGCTACGGATTCTGTGTTTCCCTCTCTCTGCCCCTCCCCCACTCGTGCTGTGTCTCTCTCCATATCTCAGAAATGAATAAAGGTTAAAAAAAATTTTTTTAAGAAATTTACTTCTCCCTTTTCCTGCCTTTGCTGTCATTGAGAGAAAATTGGCCAAATATTTTATTAAAAATTTCATAGTTAAACACATATAGTAGAATAAATTTAATAACTGAATATATTGGAAACAAAGGAAGCTTCCAAAACAAAGGTAGAATCATTTTGCAGACTTGTTTTCCTTTGCTCCAGGAAAAAAGAAAAAAAAATATATATATATATACATGCACATATATATATACATATACATATAAAACTTAGAATTAACTCAATTTAGATGATGACATTGACAAAGTGAAGAAGGTAAGAGAACTCTTCCCACAGAAGGGAAGAGTTGACACATTAAACAAATACTTTCTTCTTAAGTATAAGCATAACTCAGCCCAAGTGAGGGAGCTCCCATGTCAGTTTCCATGATGAAAGCCAAATATTTTAATGAGGGTAATCACAGATACAGTTTTCTGCCTAATTACGTCAAAGCTTAAAAATACAGGAGTAGGATCAAGTCCATTTTATCTCTAAGTGAAATCCTGACAACCAAGAGCAAAAATGTTTGTAAACTGTTGGCAGATAATTATCAACAGTTGTCTGTTTTAGAGGTAAATACAAATATGCATGCTAGGGACATGCTTCATGACTGTTGATTGACCAAAAACCGAGGTACAGGAAGGATTCTTCATGTTGGAAGAGTTTGGTTTCTGCTTTATCACTGATTAAAGGAGAAGAATAGGGTTTAACACCGGCTATAATGTTGATAATGCATCCCACACTAAACAATGATAATAGGCTCTTGCTTCTATCAGCAGCATGCAAGCTAGGCATTTTTGCCAGCAAAATTAAGGGCTAGTCTTTGAGGAATTCATGTTTCCATCTTTGATCTTTGTGCCAAAGCATCTAATCAAAGATCTGGCTACGTTTATCTTCATTATATACTTACCAAGGCCAGTGCAGCTAAATGCTAGGAGACCTTCAATTTATTTCATGGAAAGTATTGAACATTGTTCTGCTTCAACCCTCCCGACAAAGGTTTGGAGCCACTTGGTTTAATAACTACCAAATAGGTGGGAATTGTGCCTGTCAGTCACCTGTCAGCCAGTTACCTTTGTGTCAGGGGGAAAGCAAAACTGTTGAGTTTCTAAAGTCTACTGGCCATGTGAAGAAAGCATTTTGAAATAATTTAGAAGATTGCATGTTGTATTCTATAGAGTTTTCTGGAAACAAAACTATGAAGATGAAACAAGAAGTTCAATATAGTAAATACATTTGATTGTCAAAAATAAAACCAAAACATGATGGTAATGGAATGTCTAGGCCTTGATGAGTATCAGGTCCAATTTGAATAATTACGTCAACCAGAAAGGTAAGGATTTGAGAGGTCATATAATACACAGAGACAATACTCTGATTTCTATTTTGACTTGTAATAAAGCTTCTGTAATGGAGTTTGATGAAAACTAGTGGTTATAAAAAGTTTTCCTGGGTGGTTTTAGACCTAATCTCCTATTTAGGTGATTATTTACATTAATTTATTTCTTTCAGATTCATATAAATATCTCTTATTGACATCTCATCCTAAAAAACACTAGTTTCACACTCTGGTTAGGCATCCCTTTTTGTTTGCTGCCAGGGTAAGAAGTGGGCAAGGTTTGGAGGAGCAGAGAGTCAGGACTAAAATGATTTTCAGAAAAATCAAACACTGGTAATATGGTCTCAAGAGAGTAACATACTGTCGGTCTTGGAGAAGAGCTAGAACTGATGAATATGAAGAACACTGCAAAACATGAAAAACTCTCAGTGTTCAAATACATAAAATATATCCCTTTTATGTAAAATGCTGGCAGTGCAGTTGTGCTGCCGTAGTTCAAAGAAATGTGTGTGTGTTTTACTGTACTTTGTTTTAATTTAATTATTGTTTTATAAGTTGCAGTGATTAAGACCTACTCATAGAAGATGTTACCTTAGGCATGAATTGCATTACATTTTGTAATACATGATAGGATATCTGGCTGTTTTGGGGTTTATCTGTGTTTGTGTCGTTGTCTCTTGCCCCCATTCCTTGCTTTCCAACTCTGGAGGGAAGTTCCCTGAGGTGGTTTTCAGATTAGCACTGCTTTTACACACTGTGTAAAAGGGAGGTTGGAATTAGCTGAACATTGCAAATTACTGGTGGTGGGAGAGACTGGGAATACAGCTGAAGGGAGGTATGAAGACTTTGAATGGGAGGCAGGCTGAAATGCATTGGCACAGAAACCTGAAAGGCATTCTGTTTTGAAACACTGATGCCAAATTTTCCTTTATTTCCCAATTCTCAGAATTCTATCTCTTTTTGCTTCTCCTTAGCACTTCAGTGTGGCAGTTGCCTTTGTTCTTGTACCAGAACATGTCTTCATCAGTTTCCCTTGTGATCCTGCCTTCTTAGCACATCTAACCCTCATTGCCTATTAATTTTTAACAAATTTATATCAAAAATTATACTTGCTTTCCTGAGTAACAGTTTTCTGAAGCAAATCCTATTAGCATCAACTGTGATACTGACTTAACCCAAATGTGTCCTCAGAGCAGCTGTTGACATTTTGACTAACAAATATGGTCGTAAGGGACAGAGCAAGTGAATTTTGTCAGTTACATAAATGCCTAGACTAACTAGCCCCGTGGAAATATATTTCTGACTGGTGTCTCAGGGTTGTAAAACTCAATAAGGACCATGTTTTTAATAAATACCAATGTGGCTTATGAGAAGAGCTTGTGAACTCTCAAGTCTGTATACTCAAATAATTAGTGTTTTGATGGTGGATAGCCTTTCATTTGTTACCAAGATTCTTTTTTCCTCTCAACACACATTTAAAATTTTCTTTTATTATAAATATGTCTCAGTACAAATAAGGCAAATTAGGACAGGGTATAAAAAGTAGCAGCAGGAATATCACAGCAAACTTTGCTTTAAAACTAAGGCAGAGAAGGCAATATAGATTTCTAAATGACATGACAAAACTCTTTCTTCCCCAATTCCTCTTTGAAATGCTGAGTTAATGTGCCATCTCTTTAAATATAGAACATATTTAAAGTATATTCTGGACCAGAAGTCATATAAGGAAGGTGCTTCAAGGATTTTCCACTTGGAGGGGCACCTGGGTGGCTTAGTCGGCTAGGCCTCCAACTCGATTTTGGCTCAGGTCATTAGTGAGGTTGTAGGGTTCTGTGCTGACAGTGCAGAGCGTGCTTGGGATTCTCTCTCCCTCTTTCTCTGCCCCTTTCCTGTGCATGTGCACATATGCTCACATTCTGTCTCTCTCTCTCAAAATAAATAAATAAACATTTTTAAAAAGAATTTTACATTTGGAATAAGTAAGAAGGATTTGGTTGGTGCTGATGAATTAAAAAGGAGTGTCAGTTATAAGTTCAGATTTCAGCTTTTAGAAATTAGAAATTGCCTCACATAGTTACCAGTGTCTAGGCCAATGAGGGGTATCTATGAAACTTTAAAACACAGAAACACACACATACACATACATGCACACATACACAAACATGCAGAAACTTCACCCAAATTTTCTCTCCATTGGGACTTCAGATTCAGTAGATCTGGAGTAGGGTCTGTGCATCTCCATTTTTAAATGTTCCATAGGACATTCTGATGTAAAACCAACATTGAAAAATCCCTGCCCCAGATATTTAAATTTGGTCTGGAGTTTGATGCCATGTAGGTGCTTTATTATATAACAGATTTATTTAACAAATATTATTTGCCAAGGTCTGTTCCAAGTACTTTAAAATATTAATTCATTCAATATTTTACTATCGATCTTATGGGGTAGGTGCTATTATCACCATCCCCATTTTGAAGATAAAGGCAAATAGAGGTGCTTAGCTTGTTCAAAATCATACCAATAATCTTTTATCATATCTAAAAAATATTAAAATGATATCCCATAGAAATGTATTTATTATTCTTAAGTTAAATGTATTTCAAAGTCCCATAAACATTGTGAAAATAACTATGATGGTAATTTATGACATTAATCAGAGTGAGAGAAGATACCTGGATCTCATTTATGAATATTAAGGAGTATATGAAACAACTTTACTCTCTAAATCTTCTAAAACAAAATGAATAGCTGAAGAATAGGCTCTCCAGTGAAATTTTATTCTGGGGGAAGCAGAGAGCAAAATAAGACACAAGTGTATTTTAGTATGTGAAAGGTTGAACTATCATTAAAGCTTATGATTATAGTCTTTCCTCCTTGCATTTTTACTACTACTACTACTACTACTAATAATAATAATAATAATAAACAACTCTGGTCTTCTTGATGACCTTAAATTTGACTCAAAAAAATACCAATAGTATGACCTGTTACTACCAAATTCAGCAACCAGAACTTCAGAATCGAGTCCATAAATTCACTGTTCTGTGTTTGTTAATCCATAGTACTGTGCTGACCTTTCAAAACAGTCTTTTATTACTAAGATAGAACTGAGAGTAATAAAGAGACCTGGGTTTCTAATTTCTAGTTCTGAGACTAATGGTTTCTATATTCTTTGCCATCTCAAAGCCTCAATTTCTTCATCTGTAAAATGGATGAGTTTGCTTTGGATGATCTCTCCAAGATCTCTACCAGTATTAACATTCTGTTAAGAGCCACTGTGACAGGTAGCCCATGGCTTTTATTTCTTCAAACTAATTATTTGTTCTTACCTCCCTCCTGGGATCTATGAGTAAGCATCAGTTAGAAAGAATGTAGTGCTCTGTGGTGGACAGCTGACTTCTCTTTCCTAGCAAAAATGAACCTGTCAGCTTTCATAGGTCTTGTCAGGTAACATCTTGCTCAGTGATATTTTGAGATTGAGGTAGTGTTAGGCTAACATTCAGTTATACCATGGTTCTAAAGAGGCAGTGCATTATATTCTTTTTTATATTTAATCCTTTTTCAGTTTTATTGAGATGTAATTGACATATCCAAATGTTTTTTGAGTAAACTCTACACTCAACGTGGGGCTTGAACTCATGACTCTGAGATCAGAAATTGCATGCTGTACTGGCTGAGCCAGCCAGACACCCCTATATTCTTTAAATTCCCAAGGCAAAACATGTAACATGGTTAATGGGATGCAAGAAATTTTTCCCTATACATTTTAATGCTTTAATTTTGATATTGTTGATGTTGCATTTGGTTTTGCCATCTTTTAAAATCTGTCAAGATCAGAAGAAAAGTTTTCTGGAAAATCTCATTCTGGTGATCACTACTGAACCTTTTTGCGTTTAGCCAAGTTGCTTCTTTGCTTGTCCCCCCAAGATAGCAGAAGGTGAAAAGAACTTCTTCCTAAGGAAAATGGCCCAAGAATGATCAAGATGGGGGTGGTGGTTAGGAAGTGAGAGAGGATTAAGGGCTGTGGAGTAATCTTTTTTTTTTTTTTTTTCCAACAGGATTTGAATTGTCAGGGCCCCTTCATTATCAACCTTTCTCCTTTAATCTAACAGAAGCTGTTCTTACTGGGATTGATTTTCTCTTTCTTGCTTTACTTCATCAAACTTTCTGGTGAGGAGCCATGGAATAATTTATGACATTCTTTCTCAGGTATCAACAAGTCAGCATGGCTAGACCCTGCTCCTTGGCCCCTTGCCTGGGTGAGAAAGGGCTTTCCATATCTTCTTTTGCTGGACATAGGATGGCTTGGGATTTTCGTGATGTGCTTGTTGCCTGATATTTCAAGAGTTGCTCTAAATTTGGCTTGGGAATCTCCCACGCTGGGCAAGGCCAGGCTAAAAGGGGCTGTTGTGCTCCTTGGAGAAGACTAGCTCATACAGGCTCCTTATTATATGGGGAAAAGAAAAAATCCACTCCTCTTCCTCTGGCCCCAACAGAGCCTCTTTTTTTTCTAATTAATACTTAATTTGGCAACAGCGTTTGCTATGTGCCAGATACCAAGGAAATAGTTCTTGGGTAATATCCTCTACCAGGAAGTGCATTGGAAAGATTGTAAAAGATTGAAAACAATCTTTTTTCCCAAAATTATTATAGTTTTTTAAAGAGGTATTGCATTTTCTTACATTTCTAAAGGAACCTTATATGCACCTTTCAAACAATGTGAAAGCATACAGAACAAAACATGAAGGTCCTCCTTAATCCCTGTCCCAACCTCAATGTCTTCATTTGCATTTTCCAGTTCCCTTTCTATGTATTTACATACACATGTATATATAAAACTATGTGATTTTTTTCTTTGTGTCCAATAAAACTTTCTACAATGTGAAAAAATGTTCTAAATCTTTGCTAATCGATATGGTAACTGTTAACTACATGTGGATATTGAATACTAGAAATGTGACTAAAGTGAGTGAAGAACTGAGTTTTTAATTTTAAATAATTTTAATTAGTTAAAATTTTAATTTTTAATAGCTGCATGTGGCCATTGACTATTATATTGGACAGTGTAAACCCAAATAGCTGGAATCAGGAACTCATACAAGAAAATAGCAACAAGAGCACCTGGGTGGCTCGGTTGGTTGGGCATCTAACTTCAGCTCAGGTCATGATCTCATGGTCTATGAGTTTGAGCTTCACGTTGGGCTCTGACAGCTCAGAGCCTGGAGACTGCTTCAGATTCTGTGTCTTCCTCTCTCTCTGCCCTGCCCCTGCTTGCTCACTCTCTCTTTCTCTCTCTCAAAAATAAATAAACATTAAAAAATAATAAGAAAAGAAAAGAAAAAGAAAATAGCAACAGTGTGAGAAATACACCTATGTGATCTTGGGTACCAGAATTTTCCTGGAGATGCATCATCTCACTTAATCTTCACTTCTTTTATCTGTTAATTATAGAACCTATCAACAGCAGCAACTGCAATAGCTCAATCATCACCACCACCAATGAGGGAATGCAGATGTTGGTGACTTAGGGTCTGATCTCTAACTCTGCAACACCCTCAGAGACAGAGGGCAGTTCCCCAAACCCCGTGTGCTTCAGGTGTTTACATTGTCCAAACAAGATAATAACAATTCTTCCTATAGGGTTCCTGTGATAATTAATTAGAAACACCTACTAAATCTCTTGTATACTTAAGATATATATATCCACCCACTTGAAAGTGTTTTTTTTTTAGAGTCACCCACAAAGGAGACAGTTTCTTTTATCTACTGGGATTGTCCTGACTTTAGTGTAGATTTCATGAGATATCTAATTTTTTTACTGGGATGTGTCTTCTAGTTAACATAACCCCCAATTACACGCTGTCATGTAACATTTGAGGTAAGAAAATATTGCAAGTTTATCTCCTTGAGATTCAGCTGGGGCTGCTTTTATATTCTTGATCCTCCCTTCATATTCTTAGTTCTGAAAGAAATGTAGGCACTTTTGACTATGTGAACCTTGTCACAGTTTGATTGGAATAATGTATTTTTGAAACACATTTGAAATGTATGCCTGTGACATACTCCATTGCATTACTGTTTCTCTAAGATCTACTGGAAATGTCAGACTGTTTAAAGGGAGTTGTTAAATGTTAATATAAGACTGTTTATGAAGCTCTTCCAGAAAAGGATACTCTGTAAATCATAACATCAATCTAAATGGTTAATAATTAGCTACTGTTAAGTCAAGCTAATTGTGGGAGCAACCAGTCTGAACTGGTGGTGAAATCTGAACAGAATATGTGAAAAGTTGTGCTTGGTAGTTGGTGATGAATAAGAATCATGCTGGGCCTGCTTTAATGAAAGACAAGATTCATTTGTAATTGTAATCACTGTAATAATGGGATGGAATTAAAGTATTTGAAAGCACAGTTTGGTCTATTAAGTAGTTTGAATATTCCTCCAGCATTCCTATTTATACTTTAATTTGCTTAGCAAAGCTTTCTTCATTGATAATGCAAGGTCAATTTAAACCTAGCCTGCGTTCAAATGATCTCCAAACTTGAGTTTTCATGAAGTCCACATTAATGAGGACTTATTACAGTAATAAGTCTGGAAAGACCACAACCTAGAGAAGGCTAATAGGTTATGCTGTCTTTTATTTTACTTAATTGCTTTGTTTTTTTTTTCCTACTATAAATTTCACCTTTAGTGTCATGCTACATATGATGTTGGGAGTAGAAATCTTCTGAAAACAGAACTAAATGTGTATTTTTAAATAGAGACTAACTTAGTGTCAGTTAATATTCAATGAGTGTAACATCAGTAAAGGAAGTAGATAATACAAAAATGTTAATTTTTATTACTAATCTTAAATTGTGCTTTAGGGTGAAGAAAAATCTTAACATTATGGCTCAAGAGTCAAGTCAACCTAGATTAGCATTGTTGTACATTAATAATGAAAATAGTTGAGCCCAATTGGTGTCACTTAAAGTTTTTGTGAATCAGGGATATGGCCTTACAAATTAAATAGTTTGAATACCAGATAAAGTGTCTAGAGAAATAATTCTTATTAAAAAGTTAAAACCTTCACTTTTCCTCTAAAGTAAAATTTATCATTGGTATAGAATTACATACCATGCAGTCTGCAGCATGAAAAAGATGGAACTTTGCAGACTATAAAAGTGTAATAAAGGAGGCACTAAAACTGGTTTTCATTTAAGTAGATTACCAGTGTTTTCTTCCTTAAATGGAAGAAGTGTTCTGTACCCCTCCAACCTATTCTCAACCATGATGATACTCTTTCTACATGCATGATTTGACACCACTCCATTTGAGGATGCTTAAATATCCCTTGTTACTTCCATCCTCAACTCCAAAACCTTTTTTCGGTTTCGCAAGAAAAGAGCAAACCTATAAAAATGAATGTGCAAAAATCTCCAACAAGTGTAAAGATAAGCTAAATTGTAAGGTAAGTGAAGAGGGTCCCCATTGTTCTTCTTACTCTCTCCATGCTTCTCTTCCTCCAATCCTGCGCAGCCCTAATACACCCAGTGGGCTTCACCCTAACCCAGGATTTTCTAGTGCAATGCACCAGACAAACCTGAACTCCCCTTCACCACCTCTTTCTCCATCCTAGACTGACTCTGTAAAGCTTACTTGTTCTGAGGGATTTTATCAGACCCCTGCTGTCAAGTGTTATTATTAGTAGTAATAGCAGTAAGAGGAATCATAATGTAACAATGAAAACAATAGCCAGTGTTGAGTACACTGTTTTATTGTGCTCCAGGCACTCTTCAAGAATTTTACATCCAGTGCTTCATTTAATCCTCACTTTTACAGATGATGATATTGATTAATGACTTGTCTAAGGTACCACAGTGAGTAAGAGGACTCACTCTTATTTAATTACAAGGGTCCAATCTCCTAACCACTGTGAGTGTATACTGACTTCTAAGTTTTAGGAAAAGCAATAAGAATTAATATCCCAGAAAGTGTCTTGAAAAAGTCATTAATGGTTGTTATCTCTTAGCTATTTATAGTTCATTATCAGACTTTGCTGCATTATGTCTTATTAAAAAATGAAGGAAAGAGGGTAAGGTGAGGTGAGGAAAAGAAGATGAGAAGGAAAAAGAGGAATAATCAACTCTCAGCCTTGAGAGGACAGTTTGCTTTAGTTGAGCACATAAACGGTTAACCTCTATACCTCTTATTCTCCTTGGTGAAGTGCAGGCCACCAAAAGCTGAGTTCATACAGTGAAAATGGCATAAATATTTCCCATCTCCCTTCTCTGTCCATGTATAAATTCCTTGTCCAATCACTTGTGGCCAGGGTAGCAGGATTGGTTTTACTCAAGTTATAGAAGTTATAGAAAGTTATAGAAAGTGATGGGAGAAGGAACTCCTTCAGGGCACTTTCCTTAAAGCGTCTATAAATACAAGCATGGCAGACCCCTGACATTACCCCAACTTCTCCTAGAGCTTAGCAAGTACAAATCTGTATGATTTTCCTAGGTCTAAATCAATTGCTGGACAGTATAAAAACTGGGGACAACCTCCAGATGAAAAGAATTGGCCTTGTCTCAGTTATGAGAGTTCTTCCAACTCCAAAACTATGCCCTGAAATATTTGCTGCTAAACTTTTGCTTCTACCCTACTTCTAAAACCGCTCCTCTCTCCTGGGTACACTCTGGAATCTTACTGGTTTCAAATCCCATTCCTAATTAGCCATGCATGATTCTGACTCTCTGAGTATAAAAATCCTTTTGTTTTCTTTAATATGACCCATAAGAGCTCGGTATCCAGCTGGCCTTAGATACTTAGGGGAACTGTTGAGCTCTGTTTTTAGTGGCAATTGCCTTTACTAGTTGAAAGGTCTGTTTTGCTCCTCAACTGTGTTTGTGTGTTACTTATATAAATGAGCTACTTTTGGAACTGCAGGTGATTTTAAGATAAAAAACTTTTACTTTGGTAAAAACATAAGAGCCATACGTTCCAAAACTAATCTGAAGTGTATACTCTTGCATTTGTTTCCTGACTGGATTCTAGCTTTCTTCAACTGGAGCAGCCATTCACCAGAGATGTCCTGTAGCTCATTGCAAAGAAAGCATGCTCTCAAAGGTGCCTCTGGCAGTGATTCTCCCTTGAGTGGACTTTGATGTTGACAATTTCTGGGTCATCTACCTTTTGATCCTTTTCTGTTACTAATTCACTAGGCATGATCCCTGACAAACTCTACACATACAGGAATGGGCCTCAGAATAGAAAAAACAAAGTCATTCAACACTAGATATTAGGGTGACCAATTATTCTGTTTTGCTTAGGATTGTTCCAGGTTTAGCACTGAAAATCCTATGTCAAGGGAAACTCTGTAGTACAAAAGAATCAAAGATTGTTGGTCTTTCCACTTGACCTATCTTAGGCCATATAGTACATTAGAACACTAGTCTTTAAAGTTTTGTTAACATTTATTCATTTTTTGACAGACAGAGACAGAGCGTGAGTAGGTTAGGGGCAGAGAGAAAGGGAGACACAGAATCCAAAGCAAGCTCCAGGCTCTGAACTGACAGCACAGAGCCAACACAGGGCTCAAACCCACATATCGTGAGATCATGACCTGAGCTGAAATCAGATGCTTAACCAACTGAGCCACCCAGGTGCCCCAAGAACACTAGTCTTTAAAAATCTAAGCTCAAGTCCTACAGTATTACTTATTATATTTAACCATATATTCTTCTGTTTTTCCATAATGATTTAAAAACTTTTAATTCTATATTTTGACTGTTATTTGTTTAATGTTTGCCTCTCTCACTATAAACACCATGAGTGCTAGTGTCATATTTTCTTAATTCCCCATTACACCTCTAACACTTAGCATAATGCCCACATGAAGTAAGCACTCAACATATCCCTATTGCATGAATGAATAAAGCCACTTAATTATGCTAACTCTATTTTCTCACCCATAATAAAGATATTAATTACTTATTTCCAAGAATTATTGTGAAGATTTAAGACTGTATTATGTGTGAAAGAGGCAAAATACATATTTCATAAGCCATACAAAAAAGCTTATTGATGATATGATTATGATATGTGCTTGACAATAGTACTTGCCTTTTATTGAGGAATGTACTGAATTATAGGACATTTTAATGTTTTATTTTGTTTCATCCTTATAATTAGTCTTCGAATAGTTAATTAGATATTATCCCCATTTTAGACATGAGTAAACTAAGGTTGCAAAGAATAGGGGTCAACTACAAAGCTAGAGGGCACACCCTTCAAGACTACACTCACTTTTGACACCAACTACAAATTTGAATGACTCCTAAAACCACCTTCATGTAAGATGATTCACTAGAAGGACTCACAAAACTTACTGAAAGCTATTGCATTCACAATTATGGTTTATTACAAAGAAAGTGTACAAATTCATATCAGCCAAGGGAGAAGCACATAGGGTGGAATCCAGGAGAAGTACCAAATGTGGAATTTCTATTATCTCCCTGTGGAGTCAGGATACATTACCCTCCTAGCATGGATGTATGACAGTATGCATGGAGTATTGTCAACCTGGGAAGCTCATCCAAGCCTCAGTGTTTGGTACATATTGAGACTCTACTAAATAGACATGACTGATTAATTGCCCACATGACTGATTTCAGTTTCCAGGTCAGCTGATACTATGTGACCCAGAGCCCTTACTCTAATTACATTCTTACAATCCGGCTAGCCCAAAGCCCTCAAACAAAGATTATCTTCTAGGAGCTGATGAGAAATGCCAGACCTCTGTTTTAATCAAATTTAAATTCTTTACTATGCAGAGGTGCAGAGAAGTCAATCAACTTGCCAGAAGTTGCACAGCTAGTACATATAAACTCTGGTCAAACTTCCTCTAGTACCTATGCTTTTATTTCCCATTGTTTAACCTGTGTATCTGATAAATGAATATACTTTTAATGTACTATAAAATGATACATGCTCTCATATGTATATTAAAGAAGGAATTGACTGGAGGTAAAAAAAAAAAAGTCAGAACCTATAACCCTCAAACATTAACCTTTCTTTATGCCTTGAAACCAGACCTAGGCCCACACTGGGAAAAATAAAAAGTGGCCAAAGGTGCACAGTTTGTCCATTCCTCTATTCCACTAACCTACTCTTTTTTGCACTAGGGCTTATAAACACAATCTCATGCAAATGCACACATCTTTACTAATAGTGGACTTTATTCTACATGGTCTATAAAAGAAATTCATTTTATTTTATTTTTTAATGTTTATTTATATTTTGAGAGAGAGAAAAACAGAGATCAAGTTGGGGGAGGGCAGAGAGAGAGGGAGACATAGAATCTGAAGCAGGTTCCAGTCTCTGAGCTGTCAGCACAGAACCCGTTGTGGGGCCCAAACCCACTACCTATGAGATCATGACCTGAAACAAAGTCAGATGCTAAACTGACTGAGCCACCCAGGTGCCCCAAGAAATCCCATTTTAAATGTTAAATAAGAGTTGACAATTCTTCCTGGGGCCATTTGCTTTTAAAATTAGTCTCTTCAGTGTGCAGATGGCCAACATATCCATGAAAAGGTACTCAACATCACTCATCATCAGGAAAATGCAAATCAAATCTACACAATGTAGTTTTAGCTAAAATGTAAGAACAAGAAATGTTGGGGAGCATGTGGAGAAAAAGGAATCTTCATGTACTATTGGTGGAAATGCAAACTGGTGGGGCCACTGTGGAAAACAGTATGGAGGTTCCTCAAAAAGTTAAAATAGAACTACACACTATTCCAGCAATTGCCCTACTGGGTATTTACCCAAAAAATACAAAAAAAAAAAAAAAAACCTCACTAAATCAAAGGGATACATGCACCGTATATTTATAGCAGCATTATTTACAATAGCCAAATTATGGAAGCCTCTTGAGTTTTCATCAATAGACGAATGGATAAAGAAGAAATAGATAGATGGATAGATAGATAGATAGATAGATAGATAGATAGATAGATGATAGATAATAGATGATAGGTAGATAGATAGAAGTAGAGATAGATATGCTTATATATATATAATGGACTATTATTCAGCCATAAAAAGAATGAAATATTGCTATTTGCAATGACATAGATGGAGCTAGAGTGTATAATGCTAAGTTAAATAACTTAAATAAGTCAGAGAAAGATAAATGCCATATGATTTCACTCATATGTGGAAGTTAAGAAATGAACAAAAAAGGCAAAGGAAAAAAAGACAAACCAAGAAACAGACTTAATTATAGAGAACAAACTGATTGTTACTAGAGAGGAGGTTGGTGGAATGATGGGTAAAAATAGGTGATGTGGATTAAGGAGTGTACTTGATGTGATGAGCACTGGGTGATCTATGAAAACGTTGAATTATTATCTTGTACACCTGAAATTAATATAACACTATATGTTAACTTAATGGAATTTAAAATTAAATTAAATTAATAAATAAAAATAGAAGTACCTATGATCCAGTTATCGCACACTGGGTATTTACAAAAATACAAAAACGCTAATTAATTCCAAAGGCTATATGTGCCCCTATGTTTTTTGCAGCATTATTTACAATAATCAGACTATGGAAGCAGCCCAAATGTCTATCAATAATGAATGGATAAAGATGTGATATATATATATGCAATGAAATATTATTCAGTCATAAAGGAATGAAATCTTACCATTTGCAACGACGTGGATAGAGCTATAGAGGAAAACCAGGAAGGAAGGCAGGAGGGACACTCTAAAGTTCTGAAGTAATCTGCACATGTTCAGAAAAGGGAAAACAGAACTCAAAGGCCCACATCACACAGAAGAGCATCCAAAGCTTAAATAAACCAGAGAAAACCTTGGGAATATTTAACAAAAGGAAGGTAAAAAATTTGAAATATCCATTATTTTTTCTTCCAAGATTTTATTTAATTAAATTTAAGTTAGTTAAAATACAGTATAGTACTGGTTTCAGGAATAGAATTTAGTGATTCATCACTTGCATATAAAAGCCAGTGCAAAGCACAATACATTCCCTCCTTAATTTTCATCACCCATTTAGCCCATCCCCCGACTCACCTCCCCTCCAGCAATCCTGTAGTTATAGTTATTCTCTATAGTTAAGAGTTTACCTCCCTCTGTTTTTTTAAATTAATTTATTTATTTTGAGAGAGAGAGAGAGAGAGAGAGCAGGGTAGGAGTACAGAGAGAGGGAGAGAGAAAATCCCAATCAGGCTCCACAATGTCAGCGCAGAGCCTGATGTGGGACTCGAATTCATAAACCCTGAGATCATGACCTGAGCCAAAATCAAGAGCCAGACATTTAACCAACTGAGCCAACAAAGTGCCCCTCAATCTCTGTTTTTATCTTATTTTATTTTTCCTTCCCTTACCTGATATTCAACTGTTTTGTTTTTAAATTCCACATATGAATGAAATCATATGGCATTTGTCTTTGACTGACTTATTTCACTTATCATACATAAAACACTCTAGTTCCAGTCATATCATTGCAAATGGCAAGATTTCATTCCTTTTGATAGCTGAGTATTATTCCATAGTATATGTCATATTGGACTTTTTCCATAATTTGGCTATTGTTGATAGTGATGCTATAAACATTGGGGTGCATGTGACCCTTCAAATCAATATTTTTGTATCCTTTGGATAAATACCTAGTAGTGCAATTGTTGAGTCATAGGGTAGCCCTATCTTTAACTTTCTGAAGAAACTCCACACTGTTTTCCAGAGTAGTTGCTCCAGTTTGCATTCCCACCAACAGTGTAAGAGGTTTCCCTTTTCTGTACATCCTCACCAGCATCTGTTGTTTCCTGAGTTATTACTTTTAGCTATTCTGACAGGTGTGAGGTGGTATCTCATTGTGGTTTTGATTTCTATTTCACTGATGATGATGATGTTGAGCATTTTTTCATGATTGTGTTAGCTATTTGTATGGCTTCTGTTCATGTCTTCTGCCCATTTTTTAACTGAATTATTTATTTGTTGGGTGTTAAGTTTGATTAAGTTCTTTTCAGATTTTGGATACTAGCCCTTTATCCAAATTTGCAAATATTTTTTCCCATTCCATCAGTCGCCTTTTAGTTTTGCTGACTATTCCCTTTGCTGTGAAGAAGCCTTTTATCTTTATGAAGTCCCAGTAGTTCATTTGTGCTTTTGTTTTCCTTACCTCCAGGGAGACAGGTCTACTAAGTTGCTAAGGCCAAGGTTAAAGAGGTTGCTGACTGTGTTCTCCTCTAGGATTTTGATAATTTTCTGTCTCACATTTAGTTCTTTAATCCTTTTTGAATTTATTTTTGTGTATGGTATAAGAAAGTGGTCCAGGTTCATTCTTCTGCATATCCCTGTCCAGTTTTCACAACACCGTTTTCTTAAAGATACTTTTTCCCATTGGATATTCTTTCCTGTTTTGTCCAAGATTAGTTGGCCACAGAGTTGTGGGTCCATTTATGGGTCCTCTATCTGTTTCATTGATATATGTGTCTGTATTTTGTGCCAGTGCCATACTATCTTGATGACTACAGCTTTATAATACCATTTGAAGTCCAGAATTGTGATGCATCCCACTTTGCTTTTCTTTTTCATCATTACTTTGGCTATTTAAGGTCTTTTCTGGTTCCATACAAATTTTAGAATTGTTTGTTCTGGCTATATGAAAAATGCTGGTATTATTTTGATAGGGATTCCACTGAATATGTAGATTGCTTTGGGTAGTATAGACATTTTAACAGTATTTGTTCTTCCAATCCATTAGCATGGAATGGTTTTTCCATTTCTTTGTGTTATCTTCAATTTCTTTCATAAGTGTTTTACAGTTTTCAGAATACAGATCTTTTACCACTTGGGTTAGGTTTATTCCTGGGTATTTGATGGTTCTGGGTGCAATTGTAAATGGGATCAATTCCTTGATCTCTCCTTCTGCTGTTTCATTATTGGTGTATAGAAATGCAACAGATTTCTGTATGTTGATTTTATATCCAGCAACTTCACTGAATTCATCTATAAGTTCTAGCAATTTTTTTTTGTGGAGTCTTTCAGGTTTTCCACATAAGTATCATGTCATCTGTGAAGAATGAATGTTTGACTTCTTCCTTGCTGATTTGGATGACTTTTATTTCCTTTTGTTGTCTGATTGCTGAAGTTAAGACTTCCAGTACTGTGTTTAACAACAGTGGTAAGGATGGATATCCCTGTCATGTTCCTGACATTAGGAAAAAAAACATTCAGTTTTTCCCCATTGAGGATATTAGCTGTGGAACTTTTGTATATGGCCTTATGTGTTTGAGATATCTTCCTTCTATCCCTAATTTCTTTAGGGTTTTTATCAAGAAGCCATGCTGTATTTTGTCAAATGCTTTTTCTGCATCTACTGAGGGAATCATATGCTTCTTTTATTTTATTAATATGTTTGTATCATGTTGATTGATTTGCAGATAGTGAACCACCCCTGCAGTCTAGAAATACCTGATCATGGTGAATAATTATTTTAATGTACTGTTGGATTTGATTTGCTAGTATCTTGTTGAGGATTTCTACATCGATGTTCATCAGGGACAATGGTCAGTAATTCTCCTTTTAGTAGGGACTTTGGTTTGGAATCAAGGTAATGCTGGACTCATAGAATGAGTTTGGAAGTTTTCCCTTCATTTCTATTTTTTGTAACAGTGTCAAAAGAATAGGTATTAATTCTTCTTTAAATGTTTAGTAGAATTCCCTGGGAAGCCATCTGGCTTTCAACTCTGGTTTATTGGGAGATTTTTGATTACTGATTTAATTTCCTTAGTGGCTATCTGTCTGTTCAAATTTTCTATTTCTTCCCGTTTCGGTTTTGTAGTTTATATGTTTCTTGTAATTTATTCACTTCTTCCAGATTGCCCAATTTGTTGGCATGCAATTGCTCATAATATTCTCTTATAATTGTTTGTATTTCTTCAATGTTGGTTGTGATATCTCCTCTTTCATTCATGATTTTATTTATTTGGGTCCTTTCTCTTTTCTTTTTGATAAGTCTGACTATGGTTTTATCAATTTTATTAATTCTTCCAAAGAACCAGCTGCTAGTTTTGTTCATATGTTACTGTTTTTCTGATTTCTGTATTATTTATTTCTTCTTTAATCTTTATTATTTCCTTTCTTCTCCTGGGTTTGGGCTTTATTTGCTGTTCTTTTTCCAGCTCCTTTAGATGTAAGGTTAGTTTGTGTATTTGAGACCTTTCTTGCTTCTTGAGAAAGGCCTGTATTACTTCCCTCTGAAGACCACTTTTACTGTACCTCAGAGGTTTTGGACTGTTGTGTTTTCATTTTCATTGTCTTCCATGTAGTTTTTATTTCTTCTTCAATTTCCTGGTTAACCCATTTATTCTTTAGTAGGATGTTCTTTAATTTCCATGTATTTGTGGTCTTTACAAAGTTTTTTTTCTGGTTGATTTCAAATTTCAGAGTGTTGTGGTTGGAAAATATGTGTAGTATGATCTCTCTCAATTTTTTTTTGTATTGATTGAGGTATGATTTCTGACCCAGTATGTGATCTATTCTGATGAATATTCCACGTGCACTTGAAAAGAATGTGTATTCTGTTCATTTAGAGTGAAATACTCTAAATATATCTGTTAAGTCCATCTGGTCCAGTGTCATTCAAAGCCATTGTTTGCATGTTGATCTTCTGCTTAGACAATCTGTCCATTACTGAAAGTGGGGTGTTGAAGTCCCCTACTATTATGGTATTATTATCAATGCATTTATTTCAGTTTGTTAATAATAGATTTATGTATTTGGCTTGTCTCAAGGGCATAAATATTTACAGTTGTTAGATCTTCTTATGGATAACCTCCTTTTAATATGATATAGTGCTCATCTTCATCTCTTATTACAGTCTTTGGCTTAAAATCTAGTTTGTCTGATATATGTATGCCTGCTCTAGCTTTCTTTTGATGCCCATTAGCAAGATAAATGGTTCCCTATCACCTCACTTTCAATCTGAAGGTGAATTTGGGTATAAAATGGGTCTCTTGTAAGCAGCATATTGATGGGTCCTGTTTTTTTCTTTAATCCATTCTGATATCCTATGTCTTTGGATTAGAGTATTTAGTCCATTTACATTCTGAGTGATTATCAATAGATATGAATTTATTACCATTGTATTTATCACTGTAATGTCACTGTTCCTATAGATTGTCTCTGTTCATTTCTAGTATTTGTTGCTTTTGGTCTCTCTTTCCTGCTCAGAGGGTCCCCTTCAATAATTCTTGAAGAGCTGGTTTAGTGTTTACAAACCCCTTTAATTTTTGCTTGTCTTAGAAACTCTTTTGTCTCTTCTTCTATTCTGAATGACAGCCTTGTTGGATAAAGTATTCTTGGCTTAATATTTTTTCCATTTAATACATCAAATATATCGTGCCACTACCTTCTGGCCTGCCATGTTTCTGTGGACAGTTCTACTGCTAACCGTATGTCTACCCCCGTAGCTACTTTTGTCCCTAGCTACTTTCAGAATTCTCTCTTTATCTTTGTATTTTGCAAGTTTCACTATGCTATGTGTTGGTGTTAACCTGTTTTTGTTGATTTTTAGGGGACTTCTCTGTGCCTCCTAGACTTCAATGCCTGTTTCCTTCTCCAGATTTGTGAAGTTCTCAGCTATAATTTGTTCTAATAAAGCTTCTATCCCTTTTACTCACTCTTCTTCTGGGACTTCTATGATATAGATATTATTGCATTTCATGGAATCGCTGAGTTCCCTAAGTCTATATCATGATCTAATAGTTTTCGTTCCCTCTTCTTTTCAGCTGTATTATTTTCCATAATTTTATCTTCTCTATCACCTTTTCAATCATCTGCTTCTTCCATTCTCATTGTGATTACAGCCAGTTGGTTCTGTGTCTCAGGTATAGCATTTTTTTAAACTTCAGCCTGACTGTTTTTTAGGTCTTTGATTTCTGCAGCATGAGATTCTCTGATGTCTTATATGATTTTCTTCAAGCCCAGCTAGTATTCTTATGACTGTTCTTCTAAATTCTTGTTCAGATATATTACTTATATCTGTTTTGAGCAAATCCCTGGCTGTGGTTTCTTCCTTATCTTTCTTTGGAGCAGAATTCCTTCATCTTGTCATTTTGTCTAGGTTTCTGTCTTTTGTGTTTTATGAAAGCTTATTATGTTTCCCGTTCCTGAGAGTAATACTGTATTAAGAAGGGGTTATACACTCTCCAGAGACTGGTGCTTCAGGAAGTAATTCTGGTGTATGCCATGTGCCCTCTTCTATTGTGATTTGGCTGCTTTTTCCCCAGGTCAGTTCTCTTCAGAGTTCCTCCATGCTTTCAGTGGTGAGTGTTTGGACCTTTATCTGTGTGTACTTTGATTTGTTTGTCAAAATAAGCCTGATTTTAAAAAGGCCTGATCCAAAAAAAAAGAGAAAAAAGGAAAAGGAACAGAAAAACAAACAAACAAAAAACTATAATCCTGGTTCCATAGAAAAAGAAAGTGAAGAAGACAACGACTGCAATGATGACAATGGAGGTGCAGGAAGAGGAGGGAGTGGATTAAAAATTGAGAAAGGGAAATGAAACAAACAAACAAAAGACTATAAGCCTGATTCAAAAGGGAAAAAAAAGAAAAAAAGGAAAAGCCTGGTCCTATGTCCACCAGAACTGAAGCTGACACTTTGAAGTATTCTATGATCAGCAGACTTAGTGCATGTGGGGTAGCCTATGTAGGTCTGCTGGGTGAGAGGCCCGCTGTGCTGGCACGTAGTCAGACCTGCCTTAGTAAAGATGCCCCTATAGGTCATGGGATTTAGTGTAAGTGGCTCCAGCTTTGACTGAGGGTGCTGTGTTGCTTACTGAAGTCCAACCGTGCTCGCAGGTAGGGGAAGATGGTATCACCCCATTCTCTTCCCTGGGTAGGGGAGCTGGGGCTCACTGCTCTTCAGATCGCCCTCACAGACAAGCAGACAGTCTCCCCTCCTATGTTCCAGACTTCTGTCATATCACTGCCCTCAACCTTTCTGTGTCCAGGCCTTTTACATGCCCAGTGCTGCAGCTCTCCTGTGTTTTATCTCTGGCACATGACTGGATTCAAACTCCAAATCTTTTTTTCAACGTTTTTTTTTTTTTAATTTATTTTTGGGACAGAGAGAGACAGAGCATGAACGGGGTGAGGGGCAGAGAGAGAGGGAGACACAGAATCGGAAGCAGGCTCCAGGCTCCGAGCCATCGGCCCAGAGCCCAACGCGGGGCTCGAACTCACGGACCGCGAGATCGTGACCTGGCTGAAGTCGGACGCTCAACCGACTGTGCCACCCAGGCGCCCCTCAAACTCCAAATCTTAAAGGACCTGGCAAAGCTTGGACCTACTCCCCTCTTCTAGAGGAAAGCCTCACAGTATTGTGGCTGGTGTCATTCTGTCACAGAAAAGCAGTTGCAAGGCCACACAGGCACATGGAACTTAAGGTTAAACACAGCAAAAAGCTGTGACCATGTTATCCACCCTCTGTACATGCCACTGTCCCCTGCTGTTGAACAGCTGGTCAAAGACTCCAGTGTGGTCTTTTGTCCTTGGAGAGGTAATGTAACTTCTTCCAAATGTACTCAGGGAAGGATAACTTTCTCTCCCAGTGCAACCCAGGGGATCCCCATACCATGCTGTCCATTGTCTGCTCCCAGGCTTCCCCTTCTCCTCCAGGAACCCTTCTGCCCACCCAGATCTACTCCAGCAAATGGCACAGACTTCCAAAAACTCATAACTTCAGCTACACTGTTTGCAAAAACTTGCAATAATCAGTTCCTCATGATTCCCCCATCAGTGGTTTTGGGGTACTGCTTTTCTTGTGCGAACCTGACATGTTGCTCTCCCCTGTCCTCTTTCTCCTCTCCACGAAAAGGGCTCTCATCCTTATGCAGCACTGTGGTTTTTCTGTCCCCCAATTCCCCTCTCTGCACTGCATACCTGCCATGTTCTTATCCTCAAATTATGCAGATTGTTCTCTTAATACTCAGATCAACTTCCTAGGTGTTCAAAATGATTTGATTTTGATCTAGCTGTGTTCAAGGGAGGAGACAAGCCCAAGGTCCCCCAACTACTCTGCCATCTTAACTCCTTCTCAGCCCAATTTTTTGTTATCTCTCCAACGGAAGGGGAGAAAGATGCAAAATTGTGGCTAAACTATTGCAGAAGCTAGCAGTGAATAGCATTTGCCTTGGAGTCAGGCACACTGAAGTTTAAATCCCAACTCCATTGTGTGACCACATGAAATTTATTTACCTTCAATTTCCTCACCCTTACAACTAGTGCTAATAATAGAATGCAGTCTCATGAGATATTCACTGTAATTAAATAATATAAGGAACGTGAGATATTTAGCATAGTGTCTGGCATAAGGTACAATGTAAACATTCAATAAACATCATAATAATGATGATGATATGATGATAAGTACTGTTTTCATCTATAAAATAGAGATTAGACTCCTGGTTATCTCATAGGGTTAAGTCAGTAATTGTTGCTATATTGAATGTGCTAATGCCTTCCAAAAGGTGCATTACCATGTCTTTGAGATCAGTGTTGCCTGTAATTCTTATTTGGCAATGAGCAATAGTGCATGCAAGTCTGTTGATGAGTATGTGCTAAGCCATTCCCTCAGGTGTGATAAAAAATTAATAAAGTCTTATTATCTTGCTTGGCACAATGGAAATATCTTGCATAATGATGTCGTACATCCAAGTTTAAATTCAGGATATGCCACTTTCAGGTTGTGTGACCTACACACTGTCTTATATGAAAATGCTTGGCCTTTTTGAGAATCAGTAATCTTATCTATAAAACAGGGATAATAGCATATATCTTGAAAGTAATGTAAAGAACGTCTCACAATGTATCATTTTCTTTTGCTCCTCAGTGTTTCCAGAGACTTAAGAGTGAGCATTTTTAAACAATTTTTTTCTTAATTTTGGTTTGTTTCACTCACGTATTTTGCCAATCAACACATTTTTTTTAAGTAAGTTCTGGGCCCAATGTGGGGTTTGAACTCATGACCCTGAGATCAAGAGTGGCATGCTCTATCAACTCAGCCAGCCACACACCCCAAGAATGAGCATCTTGGTAAACTGATAGATCCAGTAATATATTTTTTGTACAAATCATTTGTCACATACACACACAATATGTGTGTATATATACATATATATGTGTATATATAACATATAAAATATACATACATACATTGGAAAGATTATTTTTCTCCATTGAATGACAATGACACCCTAGTTAAAATCAACTGACAATAGATGTATGTTTTTATTTTCCTGGATTCTTAATTCTATTCCATTGATCTATATGTCTATCCTTATACCAGAATCACAAAGTTTTAAGTACTGTAGCTTTGTAGTAAAGTTTTGAAATCAAAGGATGTGATTCCTCCAACTTTGTTCATCCATTTCAAAATTGTTCTGGTAATTCAGAATCCCTGGTAATTCCATATGAATTTTTAAATTAGCCTATCCATTTATGAAAAAACAAAAAGGGAGTTATAATTGTGTTGGTGCATTGAATCTGCAGATCACACTGGGGAGTATTGTCATCTTAACAACGTTAAGTCTTTCAATCCATAAATGGAAACAGTATGTGTTTCCAGGAAACAGTATGTGTTTCCATTTATTTAGATCTTCTTTAATTTATTTAAGTAATGTTTTATTGTATTCAATGCATAAGTCTTGCAATTCCTTGCTTAAATTTATTCTTTTTCATGCTATTATCATTGGCATTGTTTTCTTAATTTCATTTTCAGATCATTCATTGCTGTTATATATTTTTGTATATTGATCTTGTATCTTGAAACCTTACTGAATTCATTTGTTATATCAAATAGATTTTTAATATATTCCTAAGAGGTTTCTATATATAAGATTATATCATCTAGAAATAGTTTTATTTCTTTTACAATTTGTATTCCTTATATTTCATTTTTTGCCAAATTGCCCTGCCTATAACCTTGTACTTTCAGTACAATGTTTAATAGAAGTAAAAAGAGTAGTTTTTTAATGTTTATTTTATTTATTTATTTATTTATTTATTTATTTATTTATTTTTGAGAGAGAGACAGAGTGCAAGCAGGGAAGGAGCAGAGAGAGAGGGAGACACAGAATCTGAAGAAGGCTCTAGGCTCTGAGCTGTCTGCACAAAGCCCAACACTAGGCTCGAACTCACGAATCATGAGATCATCACCTGAGCCAAAGTCAGATGCCTAATGGACTGAGTCACCTAGGTGCCCCAGAAAGAGCAGACATTCTTGTCTTTTTCCAGATCTTCAGGGAAAACCTTTCAGTCTTTCATCACAAAGTATCCTTCTAACTCTGGGTTTTTCATAGATTACCTTTATCAGGTTGAGGAACTTTATATTCGTATTTTGGAGGATGTTTTTGTCATGAAAGCTTATTGGGTTTTGTCAAATACTTTTTTCTGTATCTATTGGGATGATCATGTATTCCCCCCTTTTATTTTTATTTTATTAATATTACAAAGCTACAGTAAACAGGATAATGTGGTACTGGATAGACATAAAGGTCAATGGAATAGAATTCAAAATCCAGAAGAAACCCCATACACCTATGGTCAATTGATTTTTGAAAAGGATGCCAAAACTGTTCAATGGTGAATTAACAATCTTTTCAACAAATGGTGCTAGAAAAACTGTATATCCACATCTGAAAGAATGAACTCAGACCCTACCTCACTCACATCATCTACAAAAAAATCTAAGTCAAAATTGATTGCAGACATGTACACATATATATGAGCTGAAACTATAAACCTCTTAGAAGAAAACATAAATCCTTGTGACCTTAGATTAGGCAAAAGTTTCTTAGATATGATACCTAAAAAAGAAGTAACCGAAGAAAAACTACGTAAATTAGATTTCATCAAAATGAACTTTTGTGTATCAAAGAACATTGTCAAGAAAATGAAATGACAACCCATATAATGGGAGAAAAATTTTAGGAATCATATATCTAGAATACATCAAGAACTCTTCAAATCAACAATAAAAAGATAAAGAATACAATTTTCGAAGGGCAAAATATTTGAATAGACATTTCTCCAAAGAGGATATACAAATCGCCAATAAGCATATGAAAAGACACTTAATATTAACAATCATTAGGGAAATGCAAATCAAAACCACTATGGGACACGACTTCACATCACTTAGAATGGCTATAATTTACAGATAAAAAGAAATAAAAATGAATGTTGGTGAGGATATAGAGAAACTAGAAACCTTATATACTGTAGATGGGAATGTAAAATGGTACAGGTATTATGGAAAATATTTTGGCAGTTCCTAAAAAAAAGACTATACTTAGAGTTTTCATATAATCCAGTAATTACACGCCTAGATATATACTCAAGAGAAATGCAAACATATGTCCATGCAAACATTCATACATGAATGTTCATGCCAGCATTATTCATAACAGTCAAAATTTGGGAATAATCCAAATGTCCATCAACTGAAGAATGGAGGATAACATGTTAAATCAGCACAATTGAGTGTTATTGAACCATAAAAAGGAATAAAATACCTCACACATGCTATGACATGGATGAACCTGAAAACATGCTAAGTGAAAGAAGTGAGGCACAAAAGGCCACACATTGAGTGATTCCATTCATATTAAATGTCCAGAATAGTCAAATACATAGAAACAAAATACATTAGTAGTTGCCAGTGGTTGAGAAGTAATGGGGAATAGGGAGTCACTGCTTTTTGGGGTGATGAAAATATTCTGGAATTGAGTGCTGTACAGCCTTTTGAATATACTAAAACTCTGAATCTTACATTTTAAAATGGTAATTTTTATAGTTTGTTAATTATATATCAATAAAAAGTGATCTTTTAATCCTAAAAGCTGTTTTAGAAAAAAAATTCAAACATGTTCTGAGTAAGAAAAAAACAAATATATAAACAATACAAAGATCTGTCACCTGTCCTAACTCTGTCAGGTGTTTCCATGATACTTTAAGCTGTCCATCTAGTCATTCACAAGCTGTAACAACTTAAAGGTGCCAAAGTCCCCTCAGGACATTGGCCTGGTCCAGACTAATACAGACCATGTGGACCTTTCTTCCTTCATGACAGAAAGAAAGAATATAGCATTTCTGGGAGGGGCAGTAGGGTGCAGAATAGAGTTGTTATATACTTCTAAGGTCGACTGAGATGAAACATCAGCCTCAAGGTAAAGCAACATTCAATTTCATCTGGAATTGCATAACTGTTTACCTACATATTCTAAAATTCCTCCACTTAAGATGACACAAAAGCCTAGTCATTCAGTTGCACACACCATTAGAGTTTGAAAGTTTGACATGCATGTGCTGTTTGTTATGTAGTAGTAATTAACTGTAATCAGAAAATATTTTATGGTTCTCTGAATTGTCAGTGATTTTTCCTCTCCCTCCTTCCTCTCCTCCAACTCCAACTACTTAACCATAGCTTTATTATTCCCCTGCCCACCACACAAACTGCCTTGATAGAAATATAAGTAATTTAAGTAAATTCTCCAGAATTTTCTACAGAAAATTCTACAGAATTTTAACATTGGTAATTCTCCTACAAAATCTCCTAGTCTAAGCTATCTTTGAAATATGTGACTTTGTGCCTGAAACTGTGGGGAACAGAGCCGGTAAATGTACCCATCATATAGAGAAAAGGAGTTCTAGTATCTTCATTTTGTCCCTCTCACTTTCGCTAAGAATGGAACACAAATATCATTCTAGAAAGATGGGTGAAAACTACTTCTCAAATAGCATGTGGTAGGGGTATCTACACTTTCACTGGGGCACTGAGAGGCTAAATGTCCTTTTTAATACTGGACAATTCTGAATTTTAACATTATTTCCTTCCTCATTGTATGATGCTCCCATATATCTCCTATAGAATTTTTGTCCTTTACTAGCCCCTTTAATTTCCTCCTTCTGTCTCCTGCCCTCAATCCTTATTTTCAGTTTTTCTCTCTTTTTTATTCTCTCTTTCCTTGATGCAGCACAGCTTATACCTTCACTCATTTTTGCTTTCGTAGAAGAATTTTTATAACTATGTCTGCCTACTTAATCAGTCTCCTGTTTTCTAGCCTCATGCATCTCCTCTCTGGTTCTACTCATAATTCTTGGCTGGATTCCCCACCTGACCCTACTACTGGTCATAACCTATCAGAAAAATTCCCATTAGGGTATCTTTCACTTTGTGTTGTTTGTCTTTCCTCCGAATCACAGAAATTTGGTCATATAAGTAAGGGAAATATATTTTCAAGTACTTAGCAGGGTGTCCACCTGGGCACAATTTGAAACAACTCTTAGGAAAATCTCTGATTTTTTGTTCTCAAATACTTAGATATATTTTGATCTGCAAGCCTTCCTTATGCTGTCCACACTTTGAAAAAAAAAGCATGGTTCATAAAGCATCAGACTGAATACAAGAAAATCAATAAGTAATCTGTGTGATAACTAATTAAGGTGCCAGAATGAATGACTGTTTATTCCCTTCCTGATTTGGGTCAGAGTTGTGTTTGATTTGAGAAGTTGTCCATTTTCAATTATGGTGTGTTCTGTGTTCTTTTTTTTATTTTTTAATTTAAAAATTTTTTAAATTATTTTATTATTTATTTATTTTTTAAAATTTACATCCAAATTAGTTAGTATATAGTGCAACAATGATTTCAGGAGTAGATTCCTTAGTGCCCGTTACCCATTTAGCCCATCCCCCCTCCCATAACCCCTCCTATAACCCTCTGTTCTCCATGAGTCTCTTCTGTTTTGTCCCCCTCCCTGTTTTTATATTGTTTTTGTTTCCCTTCTTTTATGTTCATCTGTTTTGTCTCTTAAAGTCTTCACATGAGTGAAGTCATATGATTTTTGTCTTTCTCTGACTAATTGCACTTAGCATAATACCCTCCAGTTCCATCCACATAGTTGCAAATGGCAAGATTTCATTCTTTTTGATCACCGAGGAATACTCTATTGTGTATATATATATATATATATATATATATATATATATACACAATAGAGTATATATATATATATATATACACACACACATCTTCTTTAACCATTGATAAATGGTTTAACCATACTCTATTGTGTGTGTGTGTATATATATATATATATATATATATATACACATCTTCTTTAACCATTGATCCATCGATGGACATTTGGGCTCTTTCCATACTTTGACTATTGTCAATAGTGCTGCTATAAACATTGGGGTGCATGTGTCCCTTGGAAACAGCACACCTGTATCCCTTGGATAAATGCCTAGTAGTGCAATTGCTGGGTTGTAGGGTAGTTATATTTTTAGGTTTTTTAAATTTTTTTAATCTTTATTTTTGAGAGAGAGAGACAGAGTATGAGTGGGGGAGGGGCAAAGACAGAGGGAGACACAGAATGCCAAGCAGGCTCCAGGCTCTGAGCTGTCAGCACAGAGCCCGACATGGGGCTCGAACTCACAAACTGTAAGATCATGACCTGAACTGAAGTCGGACGGCCAGCCGACTGTATCACCAGGCACCCCTATTTTTAGTTTTTTGAGGAACGTCCATACTGTTTTCCAGAGTGGCTGCACCAGCTTGCATTCCCTGTTCTGTGTTCTTTTGATGTGACTAGAATGAATGATTTGAAAAAATTATGTTATGGCAGAAAACTATGGGATAAGTTTAGCATGGTGAAAGCATGGTTTGCAACCAAGTTAATTCCAAGACAATTGCTAATATCAGGGCAAGGTAGTGTGGGAAAAAAAAGTTTCTATCTTTACATCTGTAGACAAGACTATGATGAAGTCAACTTTGTTCCCTGTGCATAGCTATCAGTTTTTGTATATTCAGCAAACATTTAGTGAGCAAATCTCTATGCCAGGAATTGTCCAATATACTAGGCTTGCGGCCATGTACAAGAACATTGTAGCCCTCAGTAGTATAATGCAGCTTGTTAAAGGGGGGTGATGACAGACCCAATTCTCTGGCAGAGAGGTATTCCTGATAGAAAGGACTTCTGGATAGCCTAGTCTTAAAAAATGTATCAGAAAGATTGAAAAATGGAGGTTAGAGAACTTCAACAAGTGAATAGGTTTATATTTATTCTGGATGGTATAGGAATCAACAACTGGAAGGCAGGGGACCTGGAGCAGATCTTTTCAGATATAGGATTACTTGCTGAAGCACTAGCACTCCTAGAAGAATAGGTGAATGCCAACTTCACTTTCCTTAAATGTGCATTTAAAGAGCATTTACTGGTACCAATTTATTCTTAGCTCTGTGGGCCTTCCTATGTATATGTCACAGAGACAGGGACATTACTTATATTTGATACAATGATCCCAGCCTAAATATGGTCACAGTTTTCATAATTTGATTTAGTGTAATTATACTCAACTTAGGGAATGAGTAACTACCCCTTTCTTTCCCCTATGGGCATGTGATTAATAGGCTTCATAGTAAAAATGCCTTCAATACAGACCTAAGCTGCAGTGGGCTCCCAGATGGTTAAGTTTTAAATCTAGACCAAGTTTACTTGGCATTACCTCATTAAACTTAGATAAGTCAAGTTTAAAAACCAAGGCCTTTTTCATATCAGCAAGGGCAGGAAAAGCCTAAAGTAATCACAAGAGTTTACCTAGCATCTATGTCAGACAGATTCCAAATGCTAGTTGACTAGCACACCTTTATGCCTGAGGATGCTGCATTTTAATGATTAGTCCCAGTTTATAAGTGGCATGTAGAATCTTTCTGGTATCTTTTAGGATAACATTGAGGGGGGGTAGAGTCATTCTGAAACCATTTGCATATTAGACTTTCCCAGTATCTACTTCTTTTATATGTGATATTAAACATCTATGATCTTAGGTATATTCAGATATTTGTATAATCAATATACTGCATATGTAAATGTATTTGTGGTCATAGGAGCACAAATATGTGTGGCGATAGTTGTCTTTCCCTCCAGCTCTGGCAATGACTGTGCCATTCCAACAGACTTAGTAATTTTATTATTTTTTTAAATGAAATTTATTGTCAAATTGGTTTCCATACAACACCCAGTGCTCATCCCAACAGGTGCCCTCCAGTGCCCATCACCCACCGTCCCCTCCCTCCCACCCCCCATCAACCCTCAGTTTATTCTCAGTTTTTAAAAGTCTCTTATGGTTTGGCTCCCTCCCTCTCTAACTTTTTTTCCTTCCCCCCCCCCACATGGTCTTCTGTTAAGTTTCTCAGGATCCACATAACAGTGAAAACATATGGTATCTGTCTTTCTCTGTATGACTTATTTCACATAGCATAACACTCTCCAGTTCCATCCATGTTGCTACAAAAGGCCATATTTCATTCTTTCTCATTGCCACGTAGTACTCTATTGTGTATATAAACCACATCTTTATCCATTCATCAGTTGATGGACATTTGGGCTCTTTCCATTATTTGGCTATTGTTGTGAGTGCTGTATAAACATTGGGGTTCAAGTGTCCCTATGCATCAGCACTCCTGTATCACTTGGGCAAATTCCTAGCAGTGCTATTGCTGGGTCATAGGGTAGATCTGTTTTTAATTTTTCGAGGAACCTCCACACTGTTTTCCTGAGTGGCTGCACCAGTTTGTGTTCCCACCAACAGTGCAAGAGGGTTCCCATTTCTCCACATCCTCTGTAGCATCTATACAGACTTAGTAATTTTAATTTTTTATCTAGCCTACCTAAAGAGAATTAGGCACTATTGCATAAGTACTATGATTAAGGTAGGGCAGGTGGATGATTCAAAGGACCTATGCATGTTCTTTTTCTACTCTGTGAGACAGTGAACTATGGTTGTTAGGAACACAGGCTCTGGAGTCACATGGCCTGGGTTTTAATCATGGAACCACAGGTTATTAAACCTCTCTGTGTTTCTGTATTCAAATATATAAAATGGAGATAATGACAGTATCAATCTCATAGGGTAGTTTTGAGGATTTGGTAAATTAATCCATATAAAATGTCTAGAGCAGCACCTGAAACATAGGCATCATTCAGTGAATGTTAGTTCTTCTTATTATCCCCCAAATAAAGCCCAATTTCCTTCCATACTTTTAACTCTCTTCATCACTACTATAATCCAAGTCACTTTTAAATTTTGACCAAATTCATTCTCACCAGTATAGCAAGTGTAATCTTAAAACATAAATCCTACCAAGGTATTCTCTTATTTAAAAGCTTCCAGTGGCTCCCCTTCACACTAAGACTGTAACCCAAGCTTCTTTTCCTGATCTACAGATCCTTATAAGATCTCACCCATCCTCCCTCTTGACTGAGTATCCTACCACTCCTCCCACCCTTTTCTCACTCAACTCCAGCTGTGCTTGCCTGCTTGGTGTTACTGAAATCACACAAATGTGTCCTGCCTTACAACCTTTGCATAAGGTATTTTCTCTGCCTGGAATAGTCTTCTCTCTGATCTTTACATAGCTTGATTCCTTGTCATTTTGCCTCACTGGAAAGGCTTTCTGGGCCACCAACTCTGAAAGGACCACCTACACATCGATCTATTTAAATTCTTTACATAGCAATTATCACTCTTACAGGTCTTAGTTTATTTATGGTCTGTCTCCCCTTGCCAGAATATAATGTTCATGACAGAAGGATCCTTGTTCATTACTTCATTCATTAAGTAAATATTTATTGAGAGCTTACTATGTGCCAGGCACTGTTCTAGTGTCCCTGGAGATATTACATTGTATAATACAGATAAAAATCACTGCCCTCTAAAAGACATCAATAGACACTTCTCCAAAGAAGACATACAGATGGACAACTGACACATGAAAAAATGCTCAACATCACTCATCATCAGGGAAATACAAATCAAAACCACAATGAGATACCACCTCACACCTGTCAGAATGGCTAACATTAACAACTCTGGCAACAACAGATGTTGGTAAGGATGCAGAGAAAGAGGAACCCTTTTGCACTGTTGGTGGGAATGAAAACTGGAGCAGCCACTCTGGAAGACAGTATGGAGGTTCCTCAAAAAACTAAAAATTGGGCTCAGGTCATGATCTCACGGTCCCTGAGTTCGAGCCCTGTGTCATGCTCTGTGCTGACAGCTCAGAGCCTGGAGCCTGTTTCAGATTCTGTGTCTCCCTCTCTCTCTGCTCCTCCCCTGTTCATGCTCTGTCTTTCTCTGTCTCAAAAATAAATAAACGTTAAAAAATTTAAAAAAACTAAAAATAGAATTACCCTATGACCCAGCAATTGCACTACTAGGCATTTATCCACGGGATACAGGGGTGCTGTTTCGAAGGGACACATGCACCCCCATGTTTATAGCAGCACTATCAACAATAGCCAAAGTATGGAAAGAGCTCAAATGTCTACCGATGGATGAATGGATAAAGAAAATGTGGTATATATGTATATATATATATATATATATATATATATATATATATATACACACACATACATACATACAATGGAGTATTACTCAGCAATCAAAAAGAATGGAATCTTGCCATTTGCAACTATGTGGATGGAACTGGAAGGTATGATGCTAAGTGAAATTAGTCAGTCAGAGAAAGACAAAAATCATATGACTTCACTCATATGAGGACTTTAAGACACAAAGCAGATGAACATAAGGGAAGGGAAACAAAAATAATATAAAAACAGGGAGGGGGACAAAACAGAAGAGACTCATAAATATGGAGAACAAACTGAGGGTTATGGGAAGGGTTGTGGGAGGGGGGATGGGCTAAATGGGTAAGGGACACTAAGGAATCTACTCCTGAAATCATTGTTGCACTATATACTAACTAATTTGGATGTAAATTTAAAATAAAAATTTTAAAAGTAAAAATAAAAAAAATAAAACAAGTTTTAAAAAAGGCAAAAAAAAATCACTGCCCTCTTAAGGCTTATTTTCTACTAGGCTTGGAGGGACAATAAGAAAATAAATAGTAAACTCTACCATATATCAGATGATTAAAAGCAGGAAGGGAGGGTAATGAATGCATTATGGTGGCAGTGGTGGTTGTAGATATGTGTGTGTTGCAATTTTAAATAAAAGTGTCAGGAAAAGCCTTATTGCCAAGGGGACATTTAAGTAAAGACATGAGGGTGGAACCATCTGCATTTTGGAGAGAAGATCAAGTACAAATGCCCAGATATAAGGCAAGCATAGTATATTCAAAGAACAAGAAACCAGTGTGGCTGGAATGGAGTGAGTGAGTGCAGTGGAGTGAGGCTGGGAGTAGAAGGAGGTGAGTCCAGCGTGGGTAATTTGGGATGGGGTGGCCAGATCATCTAGGGGATAGTCATGGTAAGGTCTGGGGATTTTTTTCTGAGTTATATGGAGTGCAAGTGTCTTAATTTAAATATAGGAGTGATATGACTTATATGTTTTAGAAGCAACAATTTGACTTTTCTGGATGGAGAATAGACAGTAGGAAGGCAAGGGTAGGAGAGAGATTAATTAATAGGCTATTGCAGTAATACAGAATAGAATATGATAAAGATGTATTTCTGCTGGTAGTAGTGGAGATGGTGATAAAAGGTCAGAGTAGGGTGTCCATATATAAAATATTTATTGAGAGAGAAAGAGAGAATGAGTGGGTAGGGACAGAGATAGAGGAAGAGAGAAAATCCCAAGCAGGCTCTGTGCTGTCAGCATGGAGTCCGATGTGGGGCTCAATCCCACAAACTGTGAGATCATGACCTGAGCCAAAATCAAGAGTCAGACACTTAAACAACTGAGCCACCCAGGTGCCCCATGAGTGCCGTTTTAAACACATTCAGTTCTATACCTTTTAGACATAATTTTAAGATACAAATCAGATGTTTTTGGTGCCTAGAACAGTGCCAAGCACAGAGTTAGCATTCAACAGATATTTTTAACTGAATGAATCAATGCCTTTTAAGTTTCCTCTACCTCCTCTCAGCTACAACCACATCAGGTTACCAAATCAGTCTACTCCTTCTTTATGCTGGATTCTCACATTTGATGTCAAGTGAGCTTTTAAAAAATTGATAATTTTTAAATATTTTTAATGTTTATTTATTTTTGAGAGAGACAGAGACAGAGCATGAGAGGGGAGGGAAGAGAGAGAGGGAGACACAGAATCCAAAGTAGGCTTCAGGCTCTGAGCTGTCAGCACAGAGCCCGACACAGGGCTCGAACTCACAAACTGTGAGATTGTGACCTAAGCCAAAGTCGGATGCTCAACTGACTGAGCCACCCAGGTGGCCTTGAAAATTGATAATTCTTTTTAAATCTTTCTTTTCTAAGGCATGTTTACTTAGTCTCAGATATTTTCTGTTTCCTGGGGGTATCAAGAAAGCCCTGTTTGCTCTGCTTTTCCATCTGTTGGAAAGAAAAGCAGCTAGGAAGCCTGTAAGTAATCTTCTTGCATCAATACTTACATTGTAACCCTTGCCATCAATATGCAAGTGTTCATTTAATGAGATAATCTTCTCAACTTTCCCCTGCAGTTGTTCAAATACCTCTCCAATCCAGATTTTATGGAAAAGCCAGAAAATTCCAGAAAATCCCCACAGTTAACAAATGTTAATAAAGTGTATGTGTGTACATGTGTGGGCTTATGGGTTATGGGTACATAAATATGTACAACTGGATGCATACATCCATATTTATGACTTGGTGCTCAAAAAAGTAGAACAGGGTGCTGGGATCCAGAAAAGCCTTTAATGAGAATATCTCCTAAGATTATATGACAGAGATTCCTAAACCAGAACCAGCAGAGACAAGTCATTATAACCTGTGGGAGGGCAAAGTGACCCAAGAAGATTTCTGCCAACCTGAGAGTGAACTGGAAGATTAAGAAAGTGACTGTTTAATAAAAGACAAATGATTAGTTCTTTTGTGTGGGGCAGTTTTCAAATGCCTAGGTAAAAGTCTGCTGTGGTGACTTCTTTCCTGAAGGGACAACCTTAATCACTAAAAGTTACATAGCAGCTCCAGTAACTGTGGTGATTTTAGTGAGAAGTTGGCAAACAATATTTCTGTCAGAGAAGAGTCTGAGCTTCAGGGCCTCTCCCTTCATTGGGAGGTTCTTGTGCAGCTGAGAGTTGCAGTCTGAGCAGACTGTAAACTCCCTTTGAGACCTGCCTGGTAGCACCCAGCTACAAACCCAGAAAAGGTACTTGTATCATCAAAGATGAGTCATTGGTTGTAACTCTTTTATCTCTACAAAGAGGAATAATTAAGGGTCATCATCTTTTACTGAATATGACACTCTGTTTTGGAAAAAAGTTAAAAAAAACAGTGAGGGAGCTTTATAGCAGATGTTGGTGTGTGTGTGTGCACGCGTGTGTGTGTGTGTGTGTACAGGCAGGAGTAGTATAGGATCTAAAAATTAAATTAAAAGAAGATATGAATTGGGAAATAAGGAGCAAATTTATTTTGAAACTGGTAATTATAGCTAGATGGACAGTGGACACAAATGTGAATAGTTTGTCATGACCAAAAAAGGGCTAGAGACTTTAGTTGGACTCTGGAGCATTCCGGGGACAACAAGAAAGAACTCACTGGTCCCTGGACAATGACCAATGGTGCTAGGGGACCAAAACAGGAAGATTTACTCATCCATTCATTATTCAGTCAACAAACTGTGTTCTAACTGCTTTTTTTCTTTTGCATGACTAAAGTTTTATTTTGCCTTGTGCTTGATTGAATATAGTTCTAGGTTGAAAATAATTTTCCTCATGCAAATTAAGGTATTGCTATATCTCATTACTGTCTTTCTTATTTAGCAAAAATTTTAAACTGCAGCAATATACAATATTTATTTCATGTAGTGAAACAATCTAAATGCTTATGAATAACATTTACCTGATATGAGATTCCCATTATGTATGACTTTGTATTTATTTTATAGCAGATTCTTCATGTTTTATTATAGTACTCCATTGTTGTTAATGAGTTTGACACCTATATCATTCTCACATCTTTGTAAATAATTTTGGCTTCTTGGAAGTTTGTTGGATCTTGCCTTATTCTTTGAGTTCTAAAATTTCACCATGTAATTTTGAGTGATGAGCATTCACCTACATATATGCATTTGTGTGTGTGAATGCATGTGAGACTGTGTGTACACATCTGCACATGCACACGTGCATGTGTGTTCAACATTTACTGATGAATCCCTTTTGGGCTGTATTTAGTTTGCACTGATGAATCAAATAGGCATGATCCATTCTTCTGGAATTCACATCTGAGTGGTTGAGGTGGAGACAAATATGCAAGGAAATAAATACAATAATAAAAATTGTGATAAATGCTATTGAGTGTTGCTCATGCTACAGACACTGTACAAAATGATTAACTTTTCTTATTCAAGGCAGGAATGGATCCTGCCACTCTTTAGCACTTTTCACTGCTTGATATGATCATAATTGGTCATTTATATATTTATTTGTTGTTTCCCCTAACTGTATTCAAAGTTCATGAAAGCAAATATTTTGCCTGTCTTGTTCACAGCTACATTTGCAGGGTATTGCCCAGTGTTCAGTAATTATTTTTTAGGTTATTGAATGGATGAGTTTTATATTACCTTCATGTCAGCCATGCTGGATGGGAAGTACAGAAATTATCCTACCCATCCTATAAATAAGGATATGAGGTTCCAAAATGGATGTAGACTTAGAAATCAGAATCAAAGAAAGATACTACTAATGATAATAATTATAATAATGCTTTATTGAGTGCTTACTGTATATAATACAGTTTGCTAGATTCCCTATATGGATTGTATTGTTGAATTTTTACAACAATTTTGTGAGGTAGGGATTATTATTATTCCCTTTTTATATATGAGGAGGCTGAGTATCAGAGAGATGAAGCAACTCATTCAAGATCATACAGCCTAGAGGTGACAGAGTGTGTACTTAATTCCCATGTTTGTTTTCAAAGCCTAGGCTCTCCCCACTCCACTGAGGTGCTTGCCTTGGGCTGTGAGGACTGCTTTGGCTTTATCTATGCTATAGGAGAGTGCCACATAGTGTATTTCTGACTCACTTTACTGCCATTTGGCTCATTAATTTAGTTTGAGTACAGAGGAAGAAACTAGAATCAGAAATGGAAAGTTATTTGCTCAAGGTTACAGTTTCTAGTGACAGAGATTAGGCCAGAACTAGTGCTCCTGACTTCCGATTCAGTTTTCTTTGACACAACCATGCTATGTTTTCCACCCTTGTCTCAGCGGCTTTCAAATGTAACCCCTCCTATGAAGGTTTACTTTCCAAATGGGGCTACAAATATTAAAGGCTCATTGTACTTCCAGAACCTTGAAACTAATGGTACCTACATGGAAATTGCATATATTCAGGTAGACTCCAACTATATACTTCCAATTAAGGAGGAGGGAAATGGCCTGAGAAAGCAGAATCTAAGGTTTCTTCAGTCTGAAAATCTACCCTCAGCTTTATAGTCCTCCAAATAAGTTCATAGCACATTTGGGGAAAAGAAGTGGCCAAAAAGACCCAAAATAAAGACAGCTAGGCAGAATGAGCTCACTGCAGTTTGTCCAGTGCAGATATAATGAGTAAGCAGCCTCCTTTTTGTGGATTTCAGGGACCTCAAAGCATGAAAGCACCATCATTTCCTCTTTAAAAATATTTGTATATGACTTTTATTAAATTTGGAAATATAAGATTACCTAGAATAAGGGAATATAAAAACTTAATGGCACCATTTGTCATTAGTTCATTTAGCAGTATAGCTGTTGTGTAGAAAAGCATAAGGAATGTGATACAAGAGCAAGTTCATATGAGAGAAAGAATTCATGGTTAAGACATTAGCCTCTGGAATCATTCTACTTGCATTTGAAGCCTGTCTCTTTCAATTGCTAGTGTTACAGCCATGGAGGAGTCTCTTTGTGAGCTTCAGTTGCCCTGTCTATAAAATGGGGCCAATAATAATACCTACAAACTAGGGATTTTGTAATACTAAATGAGATCATATGAATAAATGGCTTAGAATGGTGTCTGGCATAATAGTAAATGGTAATAGTTGTTATTATATGGAGAGAAGATCAGAAAATTAAAACTTGTTTCCTTATACTATAATATGTAATTTAGTAAACATTTATCATGCCCTGCCTGTGGACCAAGCACTGTGCTAGGCATAGAAGAGATGCATGAGATGCATACCCTGCCCTCAAAGAGTGTTCATTCTAAGAGGATACAGACTAAGTGTAACGCCATTTCTTTTCTCAGTAAGCATTTCCAACCACAGGCATTATTTGCCACGATTTACCTCCTTCTCTTTATCACTTAGCTATTCAGCATACAGAATGTTAAAGGCCAGATGGTGTTCAGCTGCCTATTTTAGGACTAGTTGTAAAAGTTCATTCTTTATCTTACATTTAACACAGTATCTTAATAAGAAAACTGTTCACAAAGCATTTATGGAGAACTTACTCTTAGTGGGTACCTTGAGAAGGATAGAAAAAGGAATACAGCTATGGGGCTTTGGGAAAGCACATGACTTAAAGTCAGAAAATTTGGGTTTGAGTCAGGGCTTTGCTATTGACCAGCTGAGTGACCTTGGATGAATCATTTAACTGTGTTGATAGGAATATCAAATGAACTAGAAAATGGGAAAGCAGCTGGCTTAAAAAATTATCCAGTTATTCAGTCTTTCATTAATTCAGCAGAAGACACAAAGGTCTCTGCTTTTAAAAGGTGAAATAACTCTCTTTGAGAATATTTAGAAAGACAAAAGGCCATAAGTGGCTTCCCATTCTCTGATCCCCTACCATGTCACTTAACTCTTGTTGTGCTAAGTTTATCATTGACTTTATTGTCAGTAATTCCAATGGTCACTTCTAGATCCTCATTTTAAGTAACTTTCGTCGTTTTCTCCATAGTTGACATTAATACAATTAAAACATTAATACAATGTTTTCCTTGAGTTTCTGTGACACACTCCCGATTTCCTCCTTAGAGGCTCTTTCTCAATCTTGTTTTTGAGACCTTCCTCTACTATCAAAAAATTGTATGTACTCAAGCCTCAGTCTATACCCTCTTTTCGTCTTACCAGTCTCCCCTCCCTAGGTTTTAATTACTATCTATACATAAATGCGACAGAGATCTATTCATCTTTAGCCCAGCTCTCCTAGGCTTTAGACCCACATAGCTAATTACCTTGTCAACATCTGCATCTGGATATCCATATTCTATAAACATCTTTTTTAATGCTTATTTTTTAAATTTTTTAATGTTTATTTATTTTTGAGAGAGACAGAGCATGAGTGGGGGAGGGGCAGAGAGAGAGGGAGACACAGAATCCCAAGCAGGCTCCAGGCTCTGAGCTGTCAGCACAGAGCCTAATGCAAGGCTTGAACTCACTAACCTTTAGATCATGACCTGAGCCAAAGTCGAACACTTAACTGACTGAGCCACCCAGGTGCCCCTTCTATAAGCATCTTAAATTCAATCCGTCACAAGATGAATTCATCAACTAACCTTTTTCTGCAACCTATTCTGCTACTCCTCCATTTCTCCCTATTTCAATAAAAAGTAAGGCTATTTACCCATTTGTTTAAGCCAGAAATTTAGACATCATCCCTGACAGAACTCTTCTCCATTCCTTCCCAGTCCAATCCATCAGCAAGTTCTATTAGTTTTTACACCAAATTATATGTTGTCTATGTCTATAACATACAGCATATATGTCTATATGTTAGACAATAATATATGTTGTCTAAGTCTCTTCATATTCTCTGCCACAACCCTAGTCTCAGCCTCAACTGTGTCTATGCTAGAACACTGAAACATTCTCTTAACAAAAACCAGCACATTTACTCTTCCCCCTTGACTCCAAGTCCATTTGCCTCAATGACCTTTCACAAATATAAATTATATTATTTCATGTCCTTGTTTAAAAATCCTTAATACATCCACATTGCCCTTGGAAAAATGTTCCCCAATCATTACCATACTCTGTAAGGTCCATCATGACCTGACCTATGTCCATTTCTCCAACTTTATCTTGTACCTTTCTCCCTTTGCTCTTCTCTCCTCACTCTACAAACATAGTGGGCTTCCCATCTTGGTGCCTTCATGAATGCTCTTTCTCTTTCCCCTTTTCACATATCAGCTTTGAGTTTAAATATCACTTCCACTAGGAAGACTTCCCTGACTAACCCTTTGCCCCGAGCCTGAGTTAGACCACCTATTTTGTATTCCATAGAATCCTGCACTTTACCCTTTTTGTACTCAGCACCCATTTCCTTACTGTTTTCAGTGTGTTTCTTCCACACTGGACTCTAACTTCTATAAGGGCAGGAAATCTGTCTTATTCATCAAGCACAATACCTGGCATATAAGTAGATACCTGTTAAAATACATCTTACATGAATGTTCATAGCAGCAGCATTCACAATAGCTAAAAAGTAGAAACTAACCACATGTCTGTCATCTGATGGCTTCATAAGCAAATGCAGTATATCCATACCATGAAATATTTAGGCATAAAAAAGAATAAATTATTGATTCACACTACAGTATAAGTGAAGTTGGAAAACATTAGAATAAATGAAAGAAGCCAGTCACAAAAGATCACACATTGTATGATTCTATTTAATGAGAAATGTCCAAAAAAGGTAAAATAATCCATAGTGACAAAAAGTAGATTAGTGTTTGGCAGAGTCTGGGAAAAGGAAGGAATGGGGAGTGACTGCTAACAGGTATGGGGGTACTTTTTGGGGTGATGAAAGTATTCTAAAATTAGATAGTGGTGGTGGATGCACAAGCCTGTGAATACAGGCATACCTGGGACATATTGTGGGTTCAGTTCCAGACCACCAAAGTGAATATTGCAATAGAGCAAGTCAAATGACTTTTTTGCTTTCCCAGTGCATATAAAAGTTATGTTTACACTATATTGTGGTCTATTAAGTGTGCAATAACATTATGTCTAAAAAACAATGTACATACACTTTAATTAAAAACACTTTATTGCTGAAAAATGCTATCACCTAAGCTTTCAGCAAATTTTAATCACTAATCACAGACCACTATAACAAACATAATAATAATGAAAAAGTTTGAAATATTGCAAGAATTACCAAAATGTGACACAGAGATACAAAATGAGCAAATGCTGTTAGAAAAATGGCACTGATAGACTTCCCCCATGCAGGGTTACCACAAACCTTCAATTTATTAAAAAACAAAACAAAACAAAACAAAAAACAATGCAGTCTAAGAAGCTCAACAAAGCAAAGTGCAATAAGAGGTACGTCTATATAATAAAAAAGCACTGGGGTGCCTGGGTGACTCAGTCAGTTAAGCTTCTGACTCTTGATTTCGGCTCAGGTCATGATCTCACAGTTTGTGAGTTCAAGCCCCGCATCAGGCTCTGCACTGACAGCCAGGAGCATGCTTGGGATTCTTTCTCTCTCCCTCTCTCTCTGCCCCTCCCTGCTCATACTCTCCCTCTCAAAAGAAATGCACTAAATCTTTCATGTTAAGTGTGTAGATTTATGGTATGTAAATTATATCTCAATAAAACTATTATAAGCAAATGTATATACTGTAAGCTATATATCAGTGTAAAACTATAATCACTATAAACTAATACTGAGTGATTTTTAATTTACTGGAGGGTAAAGAAATAAGAAATAGTAAAGCTTAATCTTATGAATTACACACTCCTATTTCATGCCTCTGTTTTTACTTCCTTGGGACTTGGCAATTGGGAGAAGAATCATAGAGTCCTAAATTTGGAAAGGACCTCAGAGACTATGTAATTCAACTGTCTCATTCTACATATAAGAAAATGGAGGAGGCAGAGGGAAAGTGACTCACCAAATTCACATAGCAAATTAGTAACCAAATCTATACGAAATCCCTTGTCTCCTGAGTCTCGTTTCAGGGTTCTTTCCATTATACCCAGCCAAGTCAGCCTCCTCAAGAGCTTTCTCAGAAACTCTTCACAACAACTTCTGCTTACAAATTATGTGCTCTCCTATCTGCAAAGGAAGCTGAGAAATGTAGTTTCTGTTAATAAGGAAGAAAGGGGTAATGGATTTGGGGGAGGCAACTAGTCATTTCTGCCACAGATTCTTCTGACCAATTGGATAGGCCAGTATTAAGATCCAGAAGAATCCATTGTTTTCTGAGATTACTTCTGAAGTCAGCATCTACATTTCCAGTAGAGTGTGAATACAGTAGTCCACACTGAACCCCTTTCACGATAAACATCTCTAGCCCCAGTCCACAGACTCAGCAGTTTCTGAGTAAATTGCATTTGGCAGGGATTGGCTGCAAGGCACCACTGCTTCAAATGAATGCATCCTTGCTTTAGAAAGAAATCAAGGCAACACCCACTATCCTGACATAAAGAAACAGGTGAAAGACCCTCTTTGAATGCAAATTACAACCTGGAAGGTAAAAGTGCTGGGTGACTTTTTGTCTTTTGAAAAAAAAAGGCTCAAAATGTTTTCTTACATGTTCCTCTTTGCTACATCTAATTGCAGCAATTTAAGGGAAGGGGTTGACAAGAATGACTAATATTTATATTTAAAGTTATTCTACAGTATAACAAAAATTGCAGAAATTTAAATATTTTTAATCATCCACCTTACTCTTGACCATAGTAGTAGTTTTAATAAGAAGTTATTGACAACATTTTACACATTTTTTGTCTATTTGTTTTCTCTATTTGTTGGAAACAACCTCTCTAAATTAAAATTGTATCAGGGAAGTACATTGCAGATGGTATAGTGGCCTCTTTTCTCTTGTAGTTAGCAACAACTTTCCCCCAAGGAAATCAATGTCAATAGCACTTAAAATACCTGGAAGCTTGAAGTCTAGAGGACAAAAAGGAAAGGATGGCTAGTTCTTGCCTAGATACTGTGTCCTGATTAAGAAACCAGGTCTGCAGAATTTCTTACTTTTTGACTTAGTTTCATATCAACCCCAAGAGTCATGTAATATTGTCCATTTGCAGGAAGGAGCGTGCAATGACAATTCCTCCAGATAAGTTAATTATCTGCCTTGAAGAAGGCTTCAAGAGCCTTGATCTACTAATGATATTAGATAGCACAGGTTGTTGTGAGACATTTTAATGAGTACCCATGCAGCAACGACAGTCTTCAGGAATGTATTTCTGACTTCTAATTAACTTATAAAGTTTTCTTGGGCATATTTTTTTGCTTGTTGTTTTGAAACTGAGAATGCGGGAAGGAAATTATATGGTAGGTAGCTAGTGCATTCTTCTGAGTTTCTCTCTAGATGACACAACTTAATGGCTGGTCTCATTTTTCATGCTTCTATGCTTGAAAAGAAAGAAATCAAGACAGTGATGTTATTTAACTATTATAGGAAGAATTCATTTTTGATCAAAATTATCTAGAGCTTTCCAGCTCTAGCATCTATATACTTTACTGAGCCACCTCCTGGGCCAATGAACCAACTCTGGATCTGCCAAATAACACTGTTTAAATTTTAGTGATTCTGGACCCAAATCTTACTGTATCCACTGCATTGAGAGGACACCCTTTTTTGAAGCATAAAAATTCTATTCCCCAGCAGCTTGGGACAAGTTAAATTAGTCTGTAGACAATTTAACTACAGTAGCATTTGCCTCTAGGAAAACCATTAATTTTGTTTAAAGTGCCTATATTGCTGTCATTGGGGACTTTCCAAATTTCTTTGTTGCCACAGAGCCTTGCTTAAAGAGAAGAATGTTGAGTAAATGTTATTCTTTTTGCTCCTTTTTCTGCCAAAAGATCACACATAAAAATAGACAAAAATGTACAGATATCAAGCTAAATTTTGATTGAGCTTTCATGGGTTTTCTGGACAATTAAAGTAGGGATTTTATAGGTCAAAAAGAGAAAGACAACTGTAGAACTGGATTTATACTGTGCCCTGCACTAACTAAATGCCTCACATAAAGACATTATATTAGAAAAGTGAACAGAAAGGTATTTGGATACTACATTTTGAGAAATGTGAGGTGTGTAATCTATTAGTCAAAAGCACAAGCTGACTGAATATATATAAACTCACCTTTCTGAATTTATGTATCAGCCTACATGTTTGTGACTGTGAAACCCTCAAAGCAACACAAGTCTGTGTGGGTCAATTCCTATATGCTTACCCTACACCATTGCAGATGCAGGAATCCTCTGAATCCAAAGTTACTACAAAGTTACTGCAAATAGATTGCTAAAAGAGATTAATTCTGCTTGTAGTTTTCTAGATGCTCTTAAAGGTAGCAAGTTATTCTTTGAGGGAATTATGAATGTTCCCCTAAGGAATTATGTTATCAGTAAAGGGCCCTGTTGGTCTCAGGCCTACCTTAGAAGTGGCTCTTAAAAGATTTCTAGGCATGTCTAACAGGTAAATAAAAGAAAAAGTGTGCACAGATCTCACCCTTTGTAACCAAAGGCAAGCATCTTGGCAGAATACCTTGCATCTGTTGCAACTGATACAAGGGCAAATGGCTGTAGTTATATGGGGATGACACCAAATCTTTACATAGAGCCCAGAACTCTATTAGCAGCACATTCTCCAGGGTCTGACTGCCAGCAAACAAGAAATAAGCCTATTTACTTTGAAGGAGTACACGCTATTTCCCTCGGGAGTTACATTAAGGATAGTAGTGATGCTGTTGACTCTCCTCTGTGTAGGTCATGCTAAGTGGGAATGACATTATTCTCCTAGCCTCTCTCCTCACTTCCTCTACCATAAGTAATTGCATTATGAGGTCTTGGGTATTCTTCTATAGCTATAGGACCAAGTGTTCGTGTGTGTGTGTGTGTGTGTGTGTGTGTGTGTGTGTGTGTGTGTTGGGTGAAAAAAGAGATTTGGAGGTGGGCGAATCTGGCCAAATTCATAAATATGTTAAACAAGAACTCATGTGTAGAAAAATGAGGTTCTCTATGTTGCCAGTTTTCCAGAAATATATTCTCATTTGCTTGGCCTCACTGAAGCCCTTCTCACAATGGAACATTGTGCCTCCACTGATCAGCATCGTGCTCTGAATTCTAACTATGCTTTTGTATCCCTACGACTTCTCTTTCCACCTGCATCTACCTTCCCTGAATCCTCTCTGACACTCAGGTTATTGTAGCTTACATACGAAAATCAAAACTAACCAATCTTTTTTTCATTTATTATTGTTGCTTGTTGTTTCCTTCTTCATATACTGATTTCAGATTTAAGGAATGGTTAAAACTCTTAATTATTCATAATAATTGTAGGGCACATGGATGCAATTAATTCAAAGTACAATGTGGGAAGAGTGAGTGCTTTAGAATGAAAGAGACCTAGATTCAAGACCTATCCCTACCATTTATTAGTTACTTCTGGAGCACATTACTTAACTTCTCTTAGCTGCTTCCTCCAGAAAATGGGATTAATAAGAGTATCTACTGTTGGGGTTTTAGGATTGAAAACCATTCCCCTTTCCATATTCTGAGTTCCATATTCTATATTCCACTCTTTGAGTTAATCAAATGGAGGTCAAAATGTCAACCTCATTATTAATAAAGTTGAAATAAATCTGATAATAATTATTAGAATACTTTCTTATACCTATACCTTGAATTAAACTTACCCAACCAGGCAATGACGGGCAGAACTGGACAGCCACAGCCCTTCCACTCAAGGGTAAACCCTTCGTCATAGCTTTCCTAATGAATGGTTGATCTGGGAATGAAGGAAGACTGGAAACTCAGAAGTGATTGATTCATACTTGCCCAGTCCCTTCTTTTAATCTTGCCAAGTAGATATGTCCTTTCTCCCTTAGGCCGCAGTGGTGACAGATGGAGAAAGGCTCCAATAGTTCCTTCTCTAGTTCTTGTCCTAGGAAATATAATTCCTCTCTACAGAAATTTGAGCAGTGAACCATTTCTTTTTATTATTGTGAGGATTAAATGGGATAATTCATGTCAAGTATCTTGCACAGTGCCTGGCACACAATAGGAATTCAGATAGACAAAACCAGGATCAAAATCCAGCTCTACTCACTCACCAGGTGGTCTTGGGCAAGCTATCAAACCTTTCTGAACTTCCAATTTTTAATCTTTAAGATAAAGATAGTAATAACCAGCTTAAACATTTGTTGAAATTAAAGCAAATATATATGAAGAGTGTCCCATGTGGGCACTTAGTAAATGACACCTAAGATCATTATGTAGTTATATAAATTTATTTGTAGAATGTGTCCCAAAATTTTTTCCACAGCATATTGATTCTTCTGGATATAGTTGGCTTTGGCTTATATGGCCTGGCAGCCACACCACTCATACTTACCAAAGAAACGAGTCAAGGAGTGAATTGGTATGAAAGAAGCTGAGAAATAAGTCCAGGAACCAAGAAAAGAATGCTGGGAATGCAAGAATTTCTGTAGCTCCTTCACAGAGCATCTAACCTACATATAAATACTTGAGGTGACTGAAGTATAAAGTTTCCTTTTTTAATTCAAGTATACTTTGGAAGATTGAAAAAATTTGCCAAAAAGCATTTTTTTTTTCCAATATAGAACTAATTATTTTTGGTAGGAATTTAGAGTTGTAGAGCAAGGGCTTCAACACCTTTTACTCTTTCTCAGGGTCATAAAGTATCTTTAATCTAAGGACCTGGCTCTTCTTGGATGACTTAACATTGCTGACAAATGTGCCTGTCAGACAATTTAAGTTTCACCTAGGTCTAGAAAATAATTGCCAAGATATTTCAAAAAATTCCTTTTAAAAAATTAAGTTTTTCCCTAGAGAGGTGATCTAGTACAATGGCATCTTCTTAAAACAATCACTTGCAGGGGCACCTGGGTGGCTCAGTTGGTTGAGTGTCTGACTTTGGCTCAGGTCATGATGCCACAGCTCTTGGGTTTGAGCCCTGCATCAGGCTCTGTGCTGACAGCTCAGAGCTTGGAGCCTGCTTTAGATTCTGTGTCTCCTGTCTCTCTCCCCTAACCCACTCACATTCTGTCTCTGTCTCTCTCAAAAATAAATAAACATTAAAAATTTTTTTAATTAAAAAAAACGATCACACTGGGGCGCCTGGGTGGCGCAGTCGGTTAAGCATCCGACTTCAGCTCAGGTCACGATCTCGCGGTCCGTGAGTTCGAGCCCAGCGTCGGGCTCTGGGCTGATGGCTCAGAGCCTGGAGCCTGTTTCCGATTCTGTGTCTCCCTCTCTCTCTGCCCCTCCCCCGTTCATGCTCTGTCTCTCTCTGTCCCAAAAATAAATAAACGTTAAAAAAAAAAAAAAACGATCACTTGCAACTATTTTAGACCTTCCAGATTGGTGAATTTATTACTGTCATGCTTCATTTCTGTGTATCTTTGGTGTACCTTACACATCAAAACCACTATTTAAAACATTTTGTGATTTGAAAGTATGAGATTATTTTTTAAAGAATATGGCACTTTTTCTTATAAATTAAGTGTAAATGTAAAGATTTAGTATCTGAGTGTCAAGACCAAGTTGTCCAGTTATTTGCAGGAAATCAGTGGGTTTGATTAGGGGTAGGGTGGAGAAATTGATATAGAATAATGCAATATTTTGTTTTGGGGTTTGGGGTTTTTTTTTGTTTGTTTTTTGTTTTTTGTTTTTTTTACAGGAGAGTCTCTAGAAGTTGTTTGCCTAACATGTTGATTATAATGGATTTAACAGTTAAAGTGAAAAAGTTATCTTCCCAGAGTTGACACAGTTAAGCTGTCAACACATGACTAAATGGCCTCTGGGCTTGAGATTGTACCATTCATTCCAACCAGTTTACACTGCTCAGGAGATGGACTGACCTAGAGTAACCCAGCCAAAGTACTAGATAAACAAGCTAAACTTTTTTTTCTTGAGAGTATTAACATAATTTAGGCACATGAAGTGGCCCACTTTATACCTTGCAGAACTGCACAGAGTATAGATAGAAATAAACTCTACTTTTAAACTGTCAGTTGTTGCCTGACAGCCTAAAAGTTAATATTGTACCCTTAATCCTCAGTAAATATTCAAATGGAACTCACGTCACTTTAGAGGACAAAATAGTCTATCTATGCATATTGTGACTGATTTAATAAAATACTTGAATTATTTGAGGTGGCATTATTCAACAATTTAAATGAGGCCTTTGGTGATCCAGAAACAAAAAGTCACCAAATGAGGTATTATTGTGTGTTATCACCAAAGGGCAGGGCCATCAACCCCTGTAACTGAAGGAAAGCAATGGTGCAAAATACCTCTGGTACTGGGACTGGTGAGATGATAGGAGAGGACAGCCCTAGGCAGCTACTGTCCTGTTTTCTTTTTTTCTTTTCTTTGTTTTTTTTTGTTTTTGTTTTTGTTTTTGTTTTGCTACTGTCCTGTTTTCTTGTCTCATAGGCAGCTGGTAAAGCCAGCTAACACACTTAATTCCATTCACAAATGTGCAAGTAAATTGAAACCAATTTATTTTAGGAGTAAATTTACTCCAAAAAGGTGGCTCACTTGAATGGTCTGAGCAGACCAGCCTTTTAGCTACTATGGCTCTGTGAGTTAGTTTAGGAATGCCAAGTTAACTATAGAAAGAAAAGAGGAAAAAAAAAGAAAAAGAAAAACACACTAACAGAAGCCTAAAATCTCTGTGGACTTATATGCAATTTCTGTCGTTCTTCTGAATTATATTGTTTTTCATTTCTTCAGATTTGGCATTGAAATGATGGCTGAATATTCATGTTTGGGGAAGCTTATACACAGATAGCTATTCCCCTGTGAGCAGAAATGTGTGCGCATATTATAAAATGTCCATCATGTATAATAGTTCAAAAAATTACTGCAGGGCACTCCAATCAGATGGGGGGCACCAAATGTGTAGTGTCCCAGTTGGATGGAAGCTGGTGGTGCAGGGATGAAAGAATTCACCCAAGGAAGAATGAAAGAGAAGTTTATTGAATACACTGCAAGTGAGCACCTGGCAGGACAGCAAAGGAAACACTGTCTGAAAGGAGGTGGTGGTGAAGGGGCCACAATTATAGGGTGGAGTGAGGGAGTATGGGGATGTATGGAATTTTCCCAATTTTTGGTAATCTTGGGAACTGTGCCTGGTCGTAATCGGTCAGTTAGGGCCTATGACTGTGTCCAGGTTTATCGCTTAATGAACCTGTTTGCATTCAGTTCTGTGGCCCTTATGATCTCTTTTGGCTTGCTCAAATTTCCATTGCTCAAGTTTGTTGCCTAAAAGTGGCCTCTACAAATATGGCACAGAACCCTGATAAAAAAACGAGATGTAAAAACTAAAATGGGTGGTATTTCTGCTTTCAAGCCTTTTCCAAGCAACAGGCAAGCAACAAGCAACTGTCCTTGCAGACAGTGTTTGCTTTGTTATCTATAACTATGTAAATTTAAAATTCATGCTTTTATACATGAGTTATTGTTAGCCAAGCCTGTTTCTTGGGGACAGGCCTTATGGGTGTCAGTCTTGCAGAGAAACCAAGCTCAGTGCAGTTGTTATAGTTGTTACATTTCCTAGAACCCACTGTAACCTGTGATCTGGCCAAGTATTTAGATACAAGCTCTGTCATAACAGGGTTCTTTTGTGTTTTACACAGTTCAGTAAATCAACTTGAACACCTATGTCTCATATTTCAAGGAACTTAAGCCAGGTTTAAAAGAGATGAGGAAGCAAGCAAGAAGAATTTGAATATAAACTGAAGTATATCATTCTGTGTCTTAGATGTTATTTGATTGCAAGAAACAGAAACCCTTACAAACTCAGCTGAGTAAATAAAAATGCATTTTAAGGGTAAAGGAATGCTCATGGAACCTCACCTCACAGGGAATTAGAAATTGTCAGGCATCTCATCTACCCATCTCTTGTTCTCTGTAGCCACACAATCTGTCATCTCTGCTTCTTTCAGCCATCCTGCCTTCTGCATAATGGCTTCCTCCATCTGGTTCTTAATTTAGACTTCCCCATACCTCCAGCTCACCTGGGGCTTTACGTTGTTGTTGCACCTATTGTGCCTTCAAATGTTTTTGACCTTATACTTCCAGTGCCGGATAACTTCTGACCTATTTAGTCTTTGTTTATTTTTGTTCAAATTCTTAAGAAAATTGGATTGGCTTTTGCCAGCCAATAAATTAAGCATGTGTGTTCAACTATGCCATGTTGGGGGAGGGTGAGGGTGGTGACAAAGAATGTACAGGTGTGAGCAATGCAGCTTAAGCTGAGTCCAGTGGGCACTGCAGACAAATTGACTAATGTATCAGATACAGCCATTATTGTAATCATAGTGATAATGATGATTATAGTAAATTAAATTACTATAGTAATTAAAACAGCTACACTTATGGAGCTCTTGTCAACTATATTACATACACTGTTATTTAACCCTCACAACAACTCTGTAAAGAAGATTTTATTATTCCAGGTTTTATTGACAGGAAAATTTAGGCACAAAGAAGTTAAGTGATATATGCAAGGTCACATGGCTAGTAAGTGGTTGGGCAAGACTCACACCCTGACAGTCTGACACCAGAGGCTCTGCTCTTAACTACTATGCCCTTAACTACTTAACTCATGATTCTGAAATGGTCATCATTAATTTGTAAAATATGGGCTGCAAAGAAGCTTCTTTGTGATGAAACAGTCAAGTTCATTTTAACTATCGAAGTCTTTATAATATGTAATATATGTATCAATCTATCTATAAATAGATAGATAGATAGATAGATAGATAGATAAATAGATATAGATATCAAGTCCTGACATAGGGAGAAAGGCATTACGGCCTCAAGAAATATTTTTGTCTAGGTAGTTGAAACAGACGAAATACTCTCTCATTCGAGTTATTCTAGTGCTTTCAGATAAATGAAATAACCTTTAAATATTCGTGATCAGAGCATTACCTATTTGTCTGTTTGCCTTAATATTTATTTGAATTCAAATTAAATCTGCCTTTTAGCAAGGACCGAGAATAAGATCCAGCACTTTGGAGTGAAAGCTGAAGCTGCTGTATGTGATGTTACTGCCCTCTTCTCAAGCTACCATTTTATTACTCTTCTGGGAATCCAGTTAAATTACAGCTGCTGATATATTGTGGACTATGGATCTAAATTCTGGCTTTGACCAAGTCAAGGGCTGATTTCTTCGGGCAGTATTTCACCTCCTGTTTTATCTGTGCTGTCACCTAAATTTAGCACTTAGACTATACTCCCTTATGTCTGCAGAAGTTTTAAATTATTTTCCAGTGATGCATACTGTGTCCATGCAGAGTTGTGTTTGACAGATTTGCAGTAAAATCTCAGAGCTCTCCAACTTCTTTTTTAATAAATTAGATCAGTAGCTCCCACGGATTTGACTTCGGGATGGATTGTAAGGTGATGTGTTTCCCACAACAATGATTGAGTTCTCTTCAGGTTTTTTTTTTCCCTTCTGTGCATTTTACCATCTGGCAGACCAATCAGCTTCTTGAAAGCAAAAGATAGGTGCCCTCTCCTGGATCTTAAGAGGTGTCAAATACCTGGTGCATTAAGACCCTTCCCCCCAATTGCAGGAATGAGGGCTGTATACAGGGCTGCAATAGTGTTCTAAACTGAGGGATCTTGAATAAGACATAAATCCAAATTCCACACCTTGTTTATATGGGCTTCAACAAGCATCAGCTGTAATTGGTAGAACAGCCTGACCTATTAATCCATAGATAAAAATGATTCGATTAAAGTGAAATATAAATATTGAAGGTAACGTAAAACCAAATGAGGCACATCACAGAATTTATGTGCAAATAAATTCACTGAATAAAAATTATCCAGTACATACAAAGTCCATATGCTGTCTTGGTAATGCTATAATTAAGTCAGAGAGTCATGTTATACTGGCCTTTTCCATCTGCTCTGTGATCTGTTAAGGGACCCATTCAAACAGATGACAGCTGACCTCAAAATGATACATTCTGCTAGTGCCCATTTTAATAGGGCTGTTGGTTATGCACATTTTGTCTTCATTTGTACTGGGCTGTGAGTGGTTTTGCATCAAGTAAAATGGAGCATCTGCTTTTCTATTAAATGGCTTATTTAAACTGCTATTTTATTTTCTGAATAAATTATTTTTTACAGTTTTCACAAGCAATAGATTATATTGGAGGAGTTTTAAAAATTGGCTCTATGAATTCAAGTGGCAGTAGAAAGAGACAGTGATTAACAAAATAGAGGCACTCATCTCTTTTTCTTCCTAGTTATTATCTGATCAGAGCAAGGTGGTTAATATATTTGGAGCCTCAAATGTTGTATCTATGCAATTGACATGAAAGACATGTGAATGAGGGAGCAATATTTATAATACTAATTGATTTCATTTATTTTGCTTCTCTTGTGCATGCCTCACTGTCATTCTTGCCATTATCTTAATGTTGTTGTTTCTAATAACACTCAGAAAAGTCATTTTAAAGTCAGGGGATCTGGAACACAGATGTGTCAAGTGTAAAGGCTCTCGTCCTCAGAGACATTCAAATTGGCTAAAGGAAACCCCGTTGAATGGTGCAGCTGAAGATCCAGCATTTGTCCATCTGTTTGTATCCAGTTTACCTTGTGATAGTCTATTTAATTTCTGGTCCCTGGAGTGTCTCTATTTCATCAGTACATGTATTTTTTTTTTTATAGTAACTGCACAAGGAGAGAGTTGGTAACCCTTGAAACCAGGGTGACCTTTAGAATATTTCATTTTTTGTTTTGTTTTGAACAAATAATGCAAGTTCTAACAAGACTGTTTGCTCTAGTCAAAGTCTCAACTTATTGGAGGGGATTTTTAAATGTCTCCCCTTTGGATTTGGAGGGAAAAAAGAAGAAAGAAATGACACTAAACTGATATAATAGAGAGTTCCTGGAAAACCGAGGTTTAAAATATACATCAGTTTAAAAACTTCTTAAATAAAATCTCACCCACAAGCAGGGACAGGCAGTATCCATTGATGAATCAGGCTAACTCACATAAGAGGCTGGATAATTACAAAAATATAATAATCAAATTCCCATTGCTCTCTGGGGAAGTGTGACCTTGGCATAGTAGTTTCTGAATCAAATCAGAGAACCTAATTTGCCAATGTGAAAAATATCACATTATACACGGGATATCATTTATAAATACAAACCCAAAAGGAATTTTCTAGAAAATGTATTTGAGTGTGTCTACAAGAAGCAGGAATCACATTCATTCATTTTTGCCAAGTATCTATTAGGTTCCTGGCATTGTTTTAGGTTCAGGGGATATGTTAGTGACAAAAACCAAAGTCTGTGTTCTCATAAAGCTAACATTCCAGTTGGGAGAAGGCAGACAATAAACAAGTAAACCTGTTATCTGTTCTATACAATGCAAAGGACCCACCAATTAGTCTTGAATTTGCATGTTGGTCCAAATAAAAATATTTATGATGCTTTCTTGAAATTCCAAACTTTATATCTAAAAGAATCCTGATGAGCAAAATGAAATGGAACATACATGGTCAGATCAATGAAATAATTTTCATGTTAGCTATTCACTTTGAAAATTTTCCTTTTGTTTTGACCAAGTCCATATACTACTTGATTACAGTGCTGTGAGAAGAAAGCAGCATCAGATTCTGCCAAGACAATTTTACCTAAGGTATTTACATCCTGGTGGAGAAAAATAATGATTTCTAAAACACAAGATAGGGGGGCACCTGGGGTGGATTAGTCGGTTAAGTGTCTGACCTGGGACCGTCTGTGAGATTGAGCCCCGCCTCGGGCTCTGTGCTGACAGCTCAGAGCCTGGAGCCTTCTTCGGATTCTGTCTCCCTCTATCTTTGACCCTCTCCTACTCACCCTCTGTCTCTGTCTGTCTCTCATAAATAAATAATAAACATTAAAAAAATTTTTTAATAAAAAATAAAAAGAAATAAAATACAAGATAGGTGTAAAAATAAGAGACTGAACCAGAGAAAGAAAGATGGGGAGAGGGGTTTGAGAAAACTTCATTCTTGTGATATTTAAGCATTTATTTTTACATTGGGACAATATCCAAGTAGCTTAATTTAGTCGGTGGGAACCCCATGATATGATGGCATTATAAAGATTCAGTTTTTGTTTGAACCAGTTAGCTCAGATCTATCCCATATTCCTACCCCAATCAGTCATCAAATGCAAGCCACAAATTACAAGCAGGTGCACATATTCTCCACAACTGGAAAAAATAATGGATCAAACATATTCTCTTTCTGTATGATCAGTGATGCATGAGAATAATTGATAGATTATCTGAGATTTAGTTGGTGAATTAGAACCATGAATTCTGCCAGACCTTTCAAAACAAAGAGAATACTAAATGGAATTTCTTTGTGGGTGGTAATGGCTATAGTAGTATGGAGAAAGATGGACTATTATTTATTTATTTAATTTGAGTATGGAAGAGGATTATTTAAATATATATTCAAACATTCAAAGCTATATATGCAGATATGTAAGTGAACTAGGATTTTTCTTTCTTTGAGTGACCTTGAGATAGGGCTACATTTATCAAAGCTCTCATTTTATCCGCCTCTACAGTCCTCTTTAAAACCTACAGGCTTTTAAACAAGGACTCTCTGTAACTAATCAAACGTATCTATTCCTCGGCCTACCCAGGATGATTTAGAGATAAGTAACCTCAAACCTGGCTTGGTTCAGTGCTATAATCATTTACGGTTCCTTTTTGAGGTAGCAAATTCTCATTGACTCTGCTCCTATTAATCATGTATCTAAATGTAGCATCATCAGGACAATTTCATTTTTTTTTTTAAGGCAAAACCTGGACTTCCCATCATTTGTAAATTGGCTCATAACATCTCTGGCACTCTGCTTAAGTGCTTAACTAGTCATTATTCCTTCCTTTATGCTGCCAATAGTCCATCCTGTCTTTCTGGTGTCTCTCACCATGTTACCTTTAAAACAGTGATTTCTTAACTTTGTAGTGAGTGGGTGTGGAAGGTGGAGTGGGTTACAGGCCATTTTCTGAGAATCTGGAGAAAATTATGAGATCTCTCCACAGGAAAAAAAATACACATGTACAATGGTTTTACATACATTTTCAGGGGATTTATAGACTTGTGAAATCCATTCATAGACCTCAAATTACAAGGTCCCACTGTCAAGATTATATGATTCATAAATTTATTTATTTGAAGTAAATATTCCCTATGCCTATTTTTATTTATGTTATACTTAAAAAACTACTTTATTAAAGAAAGTGTATCTATTTCTGTTTTTCTTTTTGAATTTTTCTTTGAATTTTTTCACCTGCTTCAAAAGACTTGATTATTTATTTAGTCTGTGACAAGTATATAAAATTTGAATAAAATGTTTATAGTATATTTTTGTGATCCCTAAATGCATTATTTTGCTTTATTTTTTTATTTATTTTCTTAATTTTACTTAAAGAAGGTATTTTTAATGTACCCTATGTCTTACACAGCTATGTATTTAACTGTAGGCAGTCTGAACATTCTTTGTTTCAATGACATACAGCTTAAGTCAATTTCTTTTCCAGCTCTTGTTGATTTCTAGGCCTTTATAAGAGGGGATACTGTTTGTAAATACAAATACATTTCTTCACTAAAGTTACATTGGTTGATGTCATAAATTCTAAGAAATGAGGAGTTGTATCTGTTTTGTTTTCCTTTGTATCTATTCCCAGGACTTAGCACAGTGCCTGGCAGACAGAAGATGCTCAAGAAATGTGTGTGGAATGTATGATGAGGCACTAACGCTTGCTAATTTAGAAAAGCTCAATGTTGGGGCGCCTGGGTGGCTCAGTCGGTTAAGCGTCCGACTTCGGCTCAGGTCACGATCTCATAGTTCGTAAGTTCGAGCCCCATGTCGGGCTCTGTGCTGACTGCTCAGAGCCTGGAGCCTGCTTCACATTCTGTGTTTCCCTCTCTCTCTGCCCCTTCCCTGCTCATGCTGTGTCTCTTTCTGTCTCAAAAAATAAAATAAACATTAAAAAAAAAAAAGAAAAGCTCAATGTTTTAAAAAGTCATTTAATCATTCTAATTCTGCCAATTTTTCAGTGTTCATCCATTTTTCTCGAAGTCATGTGCTAACTCTGCTAATTCTGGCTCAATGGTGATTATAGTGACAGGTATCCCATGGGAGGAAACCTCATCAAAACAACAAAACACCTTTGAATGAATGCATTTTTATTTTACTCAGGTACAGAAGTTCCAACTAAACAAACAAAAACTGCTTCCAAGCAGATGTTATTTGATTGCATTAAAGAAATAGGTAGGGGCACCTGGGTGGCTCAGTCAGCTAATCGTCTGACTGTGGCTCAGGTCATGATCTCACAGTTCCTGAGTTTGAGCCCCACATTGGGCTCTGTGATGACAGGTCAGAACCTGGAGCCAGCTTCTGATTGTGTATCTCTCTCTCTCTCTCTCTCTCTCTCTCTCTCTCTCTCTCTCTCCCACTCTACCACTCATGCTCTCTCTCTCTCAAAAATAAATAAAAATTTTTAAGAATAGAAAGAAAGAAGTAATAATTTATTACTTTTTTTCTGGTAGGTTTTTACAAAGTACTTAAAATTAGTTCTCTCAAGAAGGGTAAACATAGCCCTATAAAATATAATTTCAGAATTAGAAGGGACCTTAGAAACTATGTAGTTCAAACTTCAATCCAATAAAAGAAATCCTGTGACAATATCCCCACCTGCAGTGATAGAAAGCATGCTATTTTTGTGGGTGGTCTATTCCATTGTTGAAAAGTTCTTCCTTAATAAATTGACTCAATTACCACCTCCCCATAATTGTCCTAGTTGAACCTCTATAGCCACACGGAAAAAGTTTACTTCCTCTTCCACATGAAAATACTTCACATATCTTATGACATCAAGTCGGGCTGACAGATTCACCTATTGACCTAGCATGTAACTCTAAAATAATATGTACTAGCTGGTATCTGAGAAATATTAAGCAAGGAATCAGTTGGAAGAAGCCATTTGTAGAATAGAGATTATATCCACAATTTCCTCCCTAATCTGTTCCCTCTCTATAGGGAATCAGCTGTCAAGATTCACTGATCATGAGAATGTGGATATGGCATCATGTTGGGAAACATTCCTGCATAGTCGACACTGGATGTAAGCTTATGACTACCATTCATTTGTTTAATATTAAGTTCCTTTTCTCTCTTCACATATATTGAAAAACAAACTTCATCAAGGTTCATTTCTGAATTATAGCTCCAAGCTAGTGCTGTGTATGTAGGATATTGTAATGACTTTTTTAAATATAAGGAATAAATATACTCCTCATTCGGCCATTTGCTAAAGAGGTGAAATTATTTTTCTTAGTGATTGAAGTTAAGTATAGTAGGTGCACCAAAGTCAATTAATATGCCTCTAAAATGCCTCTGAATTGGGCCAGAAATTTTAATTGTGGAAACCATTCTCTTTATCTTAGTTCTCATTATAGATGACTGGGCAGGAAAGGTTTATGTCATGATGTAGGTGTCAACTGTATGAATATTCTCTGAATGCCAGCAGGACGTTTCCTTAATGACAAATACAGCAAGGCAATACACCAGAAGTTCAGTATTTTTCCCAAGTTGATCAGGTATTGCTGCAAGGTTCTGTCAGAAGAGCATCACCACATATAATAATGAGGATAGCCCTCCTCTCTATGACCTTTGATATTTTACCCAGAAAAGTTGTTGAGAGTTGGAAATTAATTACAGTATAGCAAAAGCTATAAGCATTAGCTAAAGTTTCATCTTTGCCTCCGTTTTTCTTTCTGGAAAATTGAGCCCAGTGATTTTTCTCTAGTTTTTACATGTGTGATATAGAGACTCCCAAAAGAGCATGCAAGGAAAGGAATTTAATTGCTAGTTGCATTTGAGTAGATCTCCGATAAGGACAGGGTAATCAGTGAAGGTATAAAGCAGTAAGAAAACTATTGTTTTCTGTAAAAAAGTTATTACTTTTTTTCCAATCAATTGTTTTGATATTTGAAAGACTTATAGCTTTGCAGGCAAATTTTTTCTTCCTGGCAAAGGAAGAACTGTATTGCTAACTACTTCCCCAAAGGCTGTCAACCAAATATTTGTTCAATATATTTATCATGGTGGGTGCCTGAGTGGCTCAGTCAGTTAAGCATTTGACTTCAGCTCAGGTCATGATCTCATAGCCGTGAGTTCAAGCCCCATGTCCAGCTTTGTGTTGACAGTTCAGAGCCTGGAACATGCTTCAGATTCTGTGTCTCCCTCTCTGTCTCTGCCCCTCTCCTGCTCATGCTCTGTCTGTCTCTCTCTCAAAAATAAATAAACATTAAAAAAATATATTTATCATGGCTCTTAATTTTATGTGTAGGTATCTATATTATATCCTGAATAACTCACATGACTAAGGCCCATCAGTGTCTAGTTTGAGCATGAGTGTAAGTTGTAGTGATTTTGTCTACAAATAGATTTTTAGATGTAAAAGAAACAGATCTTGTGAGCTTCCTGTCAGATTAGACTAGGGCAGTGATACACTTAGAGGAATAGGGTGACTTGTCCAAAGTAACATAGCTGTGTCCTGGGAAACAGTGGTATAACTTTTTATGTGACTTTATAAATTCCTTATACAAAAATTTGGAAAAAAAAAAGTAAACAAAGCAATCCCTTCCGGTTTCTTTTTTTTAATTTGAGTATAGTTCACACATAATATTATATTAGTTTCAGATATACAACATAGTGATTCAACACCTCTATTCATGATGCTATGCTAGCCACAAGTGTAGCTATCATCGGTTACCATACAATGCTATTACAATACCATTGACTATATTACCTATGTTGTACCTTTTGTCCCCATGACTTATTATTCATTCCATTACTAGAAACCTGTATCTCCTACTCCCCTTCACCCATTTTTTCCCATCCCTCCACCACACTCCTCCCTGGCAACCATCAGTTTGTTCTCTGTATTTATAGATCTGATTCTGCTTTTTGTTTGTTTATCCATTTGTTTTTTTTTTTTAGATTCTACATATAAGTGAAAATCATGTAATATTTACCTTTATCTGACTTATTTTACTCAGCAGAATACCCTCTATATCCATTCATGTTGTCACAAATGCCAGACCTCATCCTTTTTATTATGGCTGAGTAATATTCCATTGTATATATCATATATCTTCTTTATCCATTCATCTATAAGTGGACATTTAGGTTGACTTCATATCTTGGCTACTGTAAATAATGCTTCAATAAACATAGGGGTGTGTATATCTTTTTGAATTACTGTTTTCATTTTCTTTGTGTAAGTACCTAGTAGTGGTAGAATATATTATTGGATATATTATATAAGGGGTTTATATTCAAAATATTTAAAGAACTTACACAACTAAACACCAAATGATACTAATAATAATAATCCCATTAAAAGATGGGCAGAGGACCTGAATAGACATTTTTCAAAGAAGACATACAGATGGCCAAAAGACACATGATAAGATGCTCAAAATCACTAATCATCAGGGAAATGCAAATCGAAACTACAAAGAGGTACCACCTTACACCTGTCAGAATGTCTAGAATAAAAAAAAACAATAAATAATAAGTGTTGGCGAGGATGGGGAGTAAAAGAAACCCTCATGAACTGTTGGTTGGTATGTAAATTGGTACAAGCACTGTGGAAAACAGTATGAATCCCTTCAGGTTTTTATAACAAATTTCAGCCTTGCCAAATAACTTGTATTCAACCAAAGATTTTGTATGAAGGACATTGGTACTTTAATAGCTGTGTTCATTTTTAGGTCCTGAGGATACCACAAGGAAAGCTCAAAAAAAGATGCTTCACTCAAGACAAACAAAAACAAATTTTTATTGAAAAATTTAAAATAAACAACAAATATAAATAGAAAACAGCCAATTTCCACAATGTACTACTTCCAAATATATTCAGATGAATCCTAGACTTTATTCCATTTAGAGATATGGGAAATTTTATAATATATATATTATAAAAACATATTTTTATGAAAATGCATTATGCATTGGTGTGCATATTTACATACAACTAAATCAAAATACTATTCCAAGGAGTCTACTATCCATCTCCATTTCTTTCTGCTTAAGGAACTTGTATTAAGCATTAAATAGTGGCTAAAAGAAGGATATTATAAAATTCATGATCCACCTTTTTGTGACCTTGGACTTCTTCCGGCTAGGTTTTGATGAAATATCACCTCTTTGCTTCAATACCATCATCGCTCACCACTTAGTTTCTTTTTTTTTTAAAGCACGTCCTCAAAAAGTGGACTGTAAATGTTGTCTTTTTCTTATTCTTTCCTCTTCCTATTACCCTTTATTACCCTCCTTTATCACAACCACCTATCTACCACTACCCTCAAACTAATATTAACAACCTGGTGTATGTTCTTATGTAACTTTCAATACATATAAGCAACACACACACGGGAGGTTTTGTGTGTTTTATGTAAGTGAGATTGTGCTATATATGCTTATCTGCATTATCATTTACTGGTATGTCTTGGAAATCCCTTCAAGTAAACTGGTATGATACATTTAACTCATTAGTTTCTAATTTACTTTATTGTGTTATAAGGTGTGAATATATCATAATTTACTCAACCATTCCTACAGTGTTTCCTGCCTCCATACATTTGATAATGTTGTTGACCCACCCTGTTTTTACTTCTGCTTCAAATTTTGTAGGTTTTCCAAGTTCCACTTCTCTTACTGCTATTGCCCTAACTCACCTCTTCTCACACTTGCTTCTAGTCTGTCTTCCATTGCCCTCTAGTGATTTCTTGTACTTAGGTCTGTAAACGAATTGTAAGCTCCTTAAGGACATACATGGATTTTGTCTAATATTAACTACAGTAAAAAAAAAAAAAAAAGTGTGTTCACAGAATAACAATGTCAGTTTGATAATTTGGCAATGATGGAGAAGTGTTAGAGCTGTGAGTCTAGGCATGGGAAGGATAGAAGAATCTCAGAACCTTTAAGTTTTCTTCTACCTTAAAGTGTATCTCTTCCATGAAGCTGCTTAGTCCTGTGCATTTTTTGTCTTCATTAAGTTATAACTTCCTCCTAGACCTTTGATTTTTTTTTTCATCCCTTTGCTCTCAGCCGGTGTGACTGATTTATTGACAGAATAGGATTTTAGATCCAGGGGTTATTCCAAATCTCAGGTAACTCTGCAATTGCTGAGGAGGTATCTCTGAGTTACCAAGAGGTGTCTTCAAGCCCCAGATCAACTGTTATCTAATCTACCTATTGAGGAGGTCTAGGATTAGAGTTCTTTGTATGCAACCCAATATCATAAGCCTATTTAAAACTAGGTAATCCTTTAATCTATTTTCCTTCACCATCCACCAAGGCCAAATTCACTGAAGCTTGAGTAACTCCCCTGTTTGAAACACTTCAATGGTACTCCAATATGTGCAGATTAAATTACAAATTAATTAGTATAAAAACAAGGTCCCACATGATCTCTTCTCACCCCACCTACATATTGAGCTTAACTTTTCACTGCTCCTGCTGCTGCTGCTGTTGATAGTGGTGTTGGTGTTGGTAATGATGATAATTGCTAATGATTATTGAGTGCATACTATATGCTAGACACATTAATTCTCTATTTGAGTCCTCAAAAAACCCTATAAGGTAGAAAATTTCTGTTTATCCTATTTTACAGATGACAAAATTGAGTCTCAAATTGGTTAAGGAATGTGATATTCCTTAACTATTGTATGAGAGAACTAGGAATGGTCCTCTAAAAAAAAAATCAGGTTCTTAACCACAGCTCCAGTGCTCCTCAAATAATCACCTGGAGTGCTTTTTTAAAAACCCTGATTTTTAGACCTCACACAAGAGATGCAGATTCAATAGGTCTAGAGTCAGGGTTAAGCAATATGCATGTTTACTTAGCAGCCCCAGCTGATTCTGATGTATAACAGCCCACTGTTTGGGAAGTACTGTCCTACATCAGTGCTTCTCAAACTTTAATATGTATAGGAATCACCTGGGGATTTTGTGAAACTATAGATGCTGATTCAGTAGGTCTTGGGTGGGGCCTGATTTTTGGCATTTCTAATAAGCTTCCAGAGAGTACAAATATTGCTGGTTCACAGACCACACTTGAGGTAGAAAAGTCCTACACAACTGTATGCCTTTATTCCATAGACCAAGATAGAATGTGAGTTTAGCATAAACATGGGGTGAATTGTAGTTGAATTATACAATAAATATATTCCAGAAAAGCCATGTGCAAATCTAACTTCTTTTACTTAAATTTCATTTTCACATTGACTTTTATGATCACTACAGAGTTACTGCCATTATTTTTTTCTGATGTATCTCTTATAGCTGACTACTTCAATTTTGTTTATTAGTCAAGTACTTGGTAAGGAATGACCTCTTACACAAAAACTCAAGTACCATAGAAGGAAGAGCTTAACTAGGTACAGAAACCACTTGGTGACTCCTTTAGTAAAGTGGATGACCTTTTGATATATAAATAAGAAATTAAAAAAGAGAAGAAAATCTTAGATTCCTAGATTTGGAAAAGATGAGACAAAGCATTTTATTCAAACTTTTAGTTTTAAAGATATGAAAAGAAAGGCAAGAAAGGGAAGGTAGTGTGACAAAATTTACACAGAGAATTAGTGGCAGAGCTGAACTCAAACTATTATGGTTGGAGTTTTTATTTGTTCTTATTGGTTGGTTGTTTTCATTTTCAAAAAGTATCCTCAATCATATCCCGACCAGACTGTTTGAAAGATGTATTTTTACTGTATTATGTAAGAAGAAAGAACTCAACACTTATAACTGTTTTCCTCTTATTAAATATGACTCTAGACCAGACTCAGGAATCATTTATTCTGTAAAGAGCCAGGTAGTAAATATTTTAGGTATTGTGGACCTATCACATCTATTCAACTGCTATTTTAGCATGGAAACTGCCATATATAATATATAATATACACATAACATATAATATATATATATATATATATATATATATATATATATATATATATATATATATAACCAAATGACCATGGCTATGGACACAGCATTTTGAATTTTCACATGAAATATTATTACTCTTTTTATTTTAAAAACCATTTTAAATTAAACTGTAAAAATCATTCTTAGTTTATAAGCCAAGAAAGCCAAATTTGTCCCAAGGGCCATAATTTGCTGACCTCTCCTATAAATTAGTTTTGTTTTTCCAATCAAATGATAATACAATCTTTCCTCAGGTTTAGCATGTAGTTATTTCTTGACCATCACATGAAAAAAAAAAAAGCCTTTCAAAGTACACTTGTAGGGTTAGTGGTGTTGCATGAATTTTGTTCATTCATTCATTCATTCATTCATTTTAGTTTCAGGAGTAAGAAAAAGAAAGCTAACAGGCAGAAAGAGGCACATAGTAGCTTATGAGTGGACATCTCTGCTTTGCTAAATTATTTCTAATCTCCCAGAGGAACAAAGGAAAACCCAGGTAGGTAGGCATTCTAAAAAGCAATTTGCTTTACCATAGCCATAGTAATCTTTGTTACCAAAAGGACATTGTATTTCTTTTAAAGCAGTCTATGGTCTGTGTTACTCACTGGTTAGGGGATGAGGAAATCACTGAAGTTTTAATGCAGCCTATCCCTTTAATTCATGGCAAAGCAGCATAAAATGACAATAGTTTGAAAACAAATGATTTTATATATATATATATATATATATATATATATATATATATATATATATATATAGCACCTGGTCAAATACCAAAGGTTTCAAGGGAAGTGCTCTTGGTTCACTGTCAGATCACACCAAAGTACCAAGAAGAAAAGGAAAATGTCATATTAGCATAGTTGTTTTGCAAGTGTCAGTTTTAACAATGCTCAGGTGACAAAGTTGGTGCTCCACCATTTATTTATTTGTTTTAATCAAAGGAAAATCACAGTTGGAAATCCAACCAAAATGCTGTCAAATGTCATTAGCCTTTTTAAGCTTTATTCAAAATGGTGGGTTTATATACACAATGGAGTACTACATGGCAATGGGAAAGAATGAAATATGGCCCTTTGTAGCAACGTGGATGGAACTGGAGAGTGTTATGCTAAGTGAAATCAGCCATACAGAGAAAGACAGATACCATATGGTTTCACTCTTATGTGGATCCTGAGAAACTTAACAGAAACTCATGGGGGAGGGGAAGGAAAAAAAAAAGAGGTTAGAGTGGGAGAGCCAAAACATAAGAGACTCTTAAAAACTGAGAACAAACTGAGGGTTGATGAGGGGTGGGAGGGAGGGGAGGGTAGGTGATGGGCATTGAAGAAGACATCTTTTGGATGAGCACTGGGTGTTGTATGGAAACTAATTTGGCAAAAAATTTCATATATTAAAAAAACAAAACAAAAAACCCCCAAATGGTGGGTAGATTGCCTTTTCTCAAAAAGGTTCATTTAAGATAATCTCCAGCATTTAAAAGTGTTAAGTGTCTTCATAATAATAACAATCAATGTAGAGTTCAGGGTTCTTTAAAAAAATTGGCTTCCAGGGAGAAAACACAAGCACAAATTTAACCATTCCAGCTTGATATTTTTGCAGATTCCCCAGCCTTCGGATAACCATCTGCAATAGGAAAATGACCAAGAAAAGAGGACGATGTGCCTGGCTGGCTTCCCACCCTATTTTCTTTCCCAAACCAATGACTTTCCTCAAAAAAAAAAGTTATCCCATAAGGAAACCTAGAAAAGGATTCTTGCTAAGGATATACGTGAAAGAAAGAATTAAACTCCCCAAATATATACTAAGAAGAGGTCATACTGTTTCTTGTATTCCCTGCTTTGCGATTAAAACAGAGAAAATACATTTTGGGCAAACTCACTAGGGAGAGAAGAGCACAATTTGAAGTTTCTTGGGTTCTCAGAGGTGAAACTTAATTGAAATCAATATGGGAAAAAGCAAAGAGTAAAAAGTGCTGCTCTGAGCTGAGGAAACTTGAATCAGCTAAAAGCTTGATATGTGTGGAGTTCCTTGTGGGGTTGAACTTGTTCAATAACGATGTTTCTATGAAGTTACATTGCCCTCCCTATTTCGCTGGCAACAGTTGAGACTCAGAATCACCACCATCATTTCTTTTCTTTTATATATCCACATGTATATATCTGAAGATATCTGTAATTACCTAAAGATCTATCAAAATTTAAAGTAGAGGTAGACTTCATTTTCTCTGGCAAACACATTACTAGAACTATTGTGTATAAATAGAATATCTGAATGAAATTCTATTTTCCCACTGATTTTCATGCTTTTGGAGAGACATTTAATGTTATTTTTATTGATCTTTAATAGATCATGGTTGCTAACACTTTAGCACTGTTTCTTTTGTCAAATAGCAAAATGTACTTGTAACTCAAGATAATTCAACTTTAATATTTTCTGCATAGTGAAAACAATATTTATACAAATAGCCATCTCAATGTATCTGCTCTTAATTTTAGGATTTTAAATAATGGTTTCTACGTGTGTGTGTGTGTGTGTGTGTGTGTGTGTGTGTGTGTAAGAGAGAGAGAGAGTGAGTGTGTGTGTGTATACCCCAAGAGCCTTTCATATAAATTTTCTCTCAAGACCAATAATCAAATAATTCCAAATTATATTATTTATTTATACTGCACCATCACAGAAAGACCTGTTGGTGTGGTTTTTTTTAAATCAGAAATCACACATTCTACCACTTTTCTATTTCTATAAGATATATTAGAGCTTAGTGTTTATAAAATTATCTTGCTCATCTTGGGCTTTATTTAATTCCATTTTCTGACTGACTTCAGCTTGGGTGATTTCTGATGCTACCGACGCCTTTTACTAACTGTAAATATTTATCTGTGATTCCAGAATAATCTAATGTGGATTCAGTCTTATTAGTTAATTACCTGATCAATCCAGGGAGCAAATTCAATTCAACTGCTTTTTTGATAGAATTGGCCAATATCTTGAATGAAATTTCTGGTCAATTAAATCAAAATTTTAGAAAAAGTAGTTTCATGTAGACACAGCTGTGCTATGGGCTTTCATCCCCCACTCCATGTCATTGAACTAGTGTAATATGTTGTAACTGATTCATTCAATATTTGTTGAATTTATTCAACATTTATTAATTGCCTGTTATGTTATGACCCTGGGCTATGTTCTAGAGATATAATGAGAAATAAGATAGTGTTCCTCTCTTCAGTATGCTTAGAAACAGAATTATTAAGTGGCAGGTGTTTTACTTCATTTTTCCCACCTGTGTTATCAATATTGTGATTCTAATAGCCAAGTAGGTTTCACTAGATCAAATATTTAATACTACCTACAGGGGCTCTTCATCTGAGGGCCAGGAGAGAATTTGTGATCAATGAAATAAAGAGTTGATAATTATGAGGACCCTCAGTCTGTAATGAGAACTATATATATTTTACAAGACTATACAATTAATTCTAATATCAGCCTCCATTTATTCTTCAGAAAGAATTAGTGCTTGTCATAGCCAAGTATGGATATTCTTATATGTGCCCTATATTTGTACCTATCCCACTAAGTCTGATCTCTGCCTTTTTTTCTTGTAAGAGTCTTCATTCTAAGACTTAATCTTTGGTCCGTTACTCTAGAAATTACTGTGAAATTGCTATACCCCATGCATCTCCAACTGGAGTTCGTTATCTCTTAAGTCTCTCTACCAGAGTTGTTCTTTTGGTTGGGACCCAGATGGGGCAGAAAAATAGAAGAGTGATACTTTGGAAAAGTCACCTCTTGCTTGGATTCAGAGTTCAAAAAATGGAACCCCCACTTGGTACTATTGGTGCTATCTGTTCATGCCATCTTCTGGGTAACAGAAACATCTCCAGGTAATGGTAGTTACTATATAATATATTTAATAAATATGCCTTACCACATCCTGTGGGGTACACTAGCATGAGAAAACTTCTGGTGCTTTTATTTCAGTAGTTCTCAGTTTAACTGCTGTAGTTGGTGACTGGTGGTTTAGTAGTAGGGCAGCTATTAAATGACTTGTTGTGTTTGTAGAATTCTCCTGTAAACACATATGTTACTTTTAGTGAGTTTCTTTTTTTTTCAAAGGCTGGCAAAACACCAAATTAGTTGGTTGTTTATCTAGATTAAAATAAAAGTAGAATTTCAAAAGAAAATCTTCATGCCATCCAAGGATTTCATTATCCATTTGCAGACTGCATGATATGGAAAGCCTCATTTTGCAATAGTAGAGATCACTGCTAAATAAATGTTTTTGGCATTACTAATAGTGAGTTGAGAATGAAATTGTAAGGTCCTTGGAGATATGAGCTGTATGTTACATCATAATTTTAATCCTTAGTTACTATACAGTGATGGGCACAAAAATGCTCAAAAATTATTCGATGATTTTATAGTATCAAATGATTAAGTTGCTAATTTGTTAAAGTTCTAGCTTAGGGATTTCAGAGAAAGCACAAGAAATATTTACCTTTCATAATCTTCCACAAGGAAATATTTTATGCAGCTGGTCAGATCCTTCTAAAGACTACTTTCTCTGCACACTATGTCATAAGGGGTTTAGGGTTTTTAATTACTGGTTGTCGTTCTGCTCTACTGAAATGTTAAGCATAAAAATTGAAGCTGTGGATTTGGAACTAAATCCACACTTTAACATTTTCTTGGGTTGTCACCACAGTGAAGCCTGGGAGCGAAGAGTTCCACAGAAGGCCTAAAAGGTGGTATCATCAGCTTTAATGGAATCAGCTACATGTATGTTAAATAAAGCATAGGATTAAGAATAACCAGGAACATTAGGGAGGATAGTGTTTTGTGACTTCATGTATTATTGAATGTATTCAAATGTTAACAAGATGATTATTCATTGCACCTGAATATGCATCCAGGTTAATGTTTTCTCACTGAAAGGAGATTTTATTAGGATAGGGTTTATTCACATTGATAAGCTGACGTCAGAAGGTGGTATAGATTTTTCTATGGCCAACAACTGTTATAAGGTTCACACTTACATTAGATTTTACCTAGTACTCATTTAGCTCACTTTGACCTTTATTGTCTGTTTCTTCTAAAGCTTCCTTTCTGGGTAGTTGCAAATGGGTGCAGTAAATATCCTCCACATAGGCATGTGCAGACATGTCCTGTATTTCCTGTCACCTTCTGCTACATGCCGTGTACAAATGCTATGGAATAAATGAACACTTGAATGACTGTAGTGAGTCACACAGTTAAGGAGGCTGTGCTTAAATATGGTGTTTATTTACATTCACTAATTGACTCTAAAGAGTGTTATCATAATTTGTTCATGGTGTATGTATTCAGGTCCTTGGAAGAACTGAAGCCATCATCAGAAAATTACAGTATTATCTCAATATTTTAGTTGACAGTAGGTTGTTTAACAACAAACTCCCATTTTTTTTCTAAATCCCTCCCTTGCATCACTGCCTTTGTGTGTAGCATACTAAAATAGATTAGCAGAAGATTAGTGGAGTAGGAATAGAGAATGGGCAGGATAAATGGGACATCTTCTGGAGGAGTCAAGTTCTAAGTTAGCTTTGTAAAATAGGAGGGCTATGTGGTAGGGGGCAGTACAGCCAAATTAAAATGTCCTGTTAGGTTTTCTTATGCTCTGGCTTTGAGAGATCCTGGGCAGAGATAAATCTATATAAATACATATTGGATAGAATTGTCCCCCTACTGGGAGCCCTCTCCTACCCTGCCAAGTAAGCCAGAGTAGGATTGTGATATCTTAGTCATTGTGTGCTTTCTAGTGAAAGAATGAAGACTTAAAATAGTAGAATTTGATGAATGGAGAAGGAGAAATATAAGATGGCCTGAGGCAGGTGGAGAGAGTAGACAGTATTGTAAGAAAGTCTTGTGTCTCCACACACTCTAGAGTTGTGCCATCCAGTGCAATAGTCACTAAACACATGGGTCTATTTAAATGTAAATTAGTTAAAATTCAATTAAAAATTCAGTTCCTTAGTCACATTAGCTATATTTCAAGTGCTCAGGAGCCACATGTGGCTAACCACTACTCTATTAGATGGCTGAGATACACAATATTTCCACCACCACAGAAAGTTCTATTGGGCTACACTGTTCTAAAACAATGATCAGGAATAACTATTTGACACATTAGGTGGTAGGAGACCCCTACAGAGCTGTGAGTGACAGAGTGACCACAAAATGTTTTTGTGCAAGTGAAAACACTAGTGATACTAAGTGATAAAGCAAGAAACAGAAGCACAAATAGGTATATATTTAATGCTCCTGGTAATTTCAAATGTACCTCTATGATGGTTTTCATTGGAAGATAAACCTGTCCATATATTTCAATCAAGGTGATTAAAAGTTTGATCTTCTAGTTTTAGTTTAGGTTGATTGGTCTGATATTTTTAAGTCTGTTTGTTTATTTAGGGAGAGAGAGCATGAGCAGGGGAAGGGTAGAGAGAGAGAGGGAGAGAGAGAGAAGCCCAGGCAGGCTTAGGACTGTCAGCGCAGAGCCCAACATGGGGCTTGAACTCATGAACCATGAGATCATGCCCTGAGCTAAAATCAAGTCAGACACTTAACCAACTGAGCCACCCAGCTGCCTCTTGATTAGTCTGATATTTTTAACTAAAGGTATCTGGTTATCCTATCTTAGTCTTGTTTAGGTCCAAATCCTAATTTGTATGGATCCACTGTTTTGATGTCAAGGTATTATCAAACTGTTACTGCATACAGTTCTAGTATAAAAACAGCAGTAAAGGGATGCTACATTCTGTGAAAGGATAATTATTTGTGTTTTCTCTACTGTACAGACTGTTATAGATTTCAAGGAGCTAGGGGATGAGAAAGTTTTTTGATAGGCATAAAGTAATAATCAAATATAAAATTCTATAGTTATACTGCCCATAATAATTAAAGGGCTACACACATTTTGATATTGAAAAGATGTTTGCTTGCATTGTTTTCTGTGATTTTTTTATGTGAAACCTGTGTTTGTACCTCTTTAAAAATACAATCTCCTCATGGGAAAGGATAATTGATGCAGTTGTTCCCAGTAAGTGCCTATGGAATTAAAGGGAGACTACCTGTGCAGGTGACAGCCACTAATATTAAGTCTTCCCTTGCATCCTTTCAAAATGCTTCCACTGAACAGCAACAAAATTCATTTAGATGGCTGTTAAGGCATTTGTTTCTCTCTTTCTCTCTCCTTTATTTTTTCTTTCTTTCATTAAACAATGGAACACCTACCATCTTTGAGGCACAATTAGCAGGCATTGTAAAGTTTGTGAGGTTAAATTAGGCACTCCCTCCCCTTGAGGTGTTTATAATAAAATAAAAGATAACTACAAAAAAAGAGGAAAATGAATATCACCAAAAGAGAAGTATAGCAAGGTGCTATGAAAAGTTAAAGAAATTGGAATGGTGGCTGCCATTTATTGAGTACCTACTATATGCCAGGTTTTTAACCTATGTCACCCTATTATTATGCACCACCATGCCTAAAAGGCACATTCTGTTATAGAAATAATACATTTTCAGTAGTAGCTAAATATGAATACCTTTAAAGTCTACAGGACACTATACAACATATCTTGACTTTGTGGCCCATAGAAAGTTAGCCTCAAATTAGCACTTGAAAATTACCTCTTTCCCTTTCCACAACTCCACCCTTTCCCCAGAGTCCTGGCTCCATCATGCTAGAGGCCCATATGGCAGGAGCCTGTAAGACTATCTTCCTGGATTTATGCCGGTTCTTTTAGACTTCTACAGAGATATGGTCAAATGTTATTTAGATTCTTGATATTGGAGCAGTATAAAGACAAATTTCTTTCTTGCTAATATATAATTTATTGTGCATAACCTTGCTTGCTATAAAGAACCCTTACTATACACAAGGGGTGAGGTTGGAAAGGAACTATAGGGGCATAACACTTCATCCTGTCCCTTTTCCCAGTACTCATAGTACTTTGTCTCATCTAATCATAAAAGATTTTACGGAAGACATTGAAGAATTTGGATATTGACTATGGTAAGAGGACCCAAGTGCCGGGGTGTTGTTCTTGTTGCCATTGCTTATTTGTTTCTTTGCTGTTCAATTGAGCATATTACACAAAATAATTACCATATAGATTGAATTCAGAACAGTGAGATGTTCAGTTTGAGAAAGGGAATGGAATATGGAAGGGAGCAGTAGGATATAAACCTGGAAAGTTTGATAGAGAGAGAGTAGGTTGGGGGGGGTCTCAAATGCCAAGTAAGTGGATGAAATTTATTTGGTAGAAAAAAAGGAGCTTAATCACCATCTAATGTGAATCCAGGTGTTTAAAGCTGATACATATTGCTTTGCTCTTTTATGAACTAAACTCACATTCACACAAATGTCATCTAGCTAAGTGGTAGAAAAGAACATGTGGTAGAACTGCTTACTTGGTTTGTTCAATTACCATCAGACATGGAATGGTACAAGTATGCTAATGGGCGGAGGAAGACACAAAAGAAATAAAATTATTTAATGACCTCTGACTTCAGAGAAATTATAATTTAACTAGGGAATAGATTGTGGTCAGATTTAACATGACTGAATAACACTATAGCAGAAAATGCTACTAAAATCTCAGTAGTGATTCTCCTTTTTACCTTGCTCCAGAACACCAATTTTGTTGTTGGCAGCAACCTGCCTTTTCAGATTCACCTGCGACTTTGGTGGTTATGTGATAAAATTGTGCCAAATTGTACTTATGCTGAGATTAGGCACTACCTCTTCCTACTTTACTTCCCTTCTTGACTACAATGCAGACATTATTAGGCTGGAGGTGAAGCAGCCATCCTGGACCATGGAGTGGCAAGCACAAGGATACAAATCAAATGTCAAGGATAAAATATAAGGATACAATGAACTTGGAATATTGATGACATTGGGAAGGAGCTGTACCAGCCCTAGTATGCTTATTTCTGGCCTTTTCATTATGTGAGAGAATTAATACAATTAATACAATACTCAGAGTAGCCTATCCCAAAGTACAAATAAATATGTACATGGTAACACCCTAAAAAGGCTTTATGGAAGAGTTTTTAAGCTTAGATGTAGCTTTGAAGATTAAACTTTGAAGGATCAAAGGAACCTTCAGATGTTCAACAGCAAATGCTAATATGGAGTTGTAATGTACAATTAAGTTCATGAGAGGGAAGAATTTAAAGAAAGCCAATTGTGGAATAAATTAACATTAGTTGTGTAAGAAGTGGATGTGGCTATGTGGAGGAGAAAAGGTGCAAGTGGCATGGAGAGGCATCAGAAATCAAGGGTCCAAACAGTAAATAGAAAATCCCCCAGGGGCGCCTGGGTGGCGCAGTCGGTTAAGCGTCCGACTTCAGCCAGGTCACGATCTCGCGGTCCGTGAGTTCGAGCCCCGCGTCAGGCTCTGGGCTGATGGCTCAGAGCCTGGAGCCTGTTTCCGATTCTGTGTCTCCCTCTCTCTCTGCCCCTCCCCTGTTCATGCTCTGTCTCTCTCTGTCCCAAAAATAAATAAACATTGAAAAAAAAATTAAAAAAAAAAAAAAGAAAATCCTCCAATCTAACAGGCCCTCAAAATGGTTGCAGGGGAGTGAACCACCCAGAATGTAAAGCCATTTCCCTGGGATCCATGTCTTCATTTACTTTTATAAATGAATCTATGATGTATCTCCAGTCAAGCCTAAATGAATGCCATTCTTTTTCATTAGTAAGTTCTTTAAAATCAATAATGTTTTCTTTAAGGGAAAGCTTTAGCTGTTACTAACTTATATCCCATTAACTTTTTACTTTGTTTTCCAGGGTTCAATCTAAGGTATATCTTTCATTTAGATTTTAAGCTACAGACTATATGTAATTCTATTGAAATACCCTAGATAGACAGGAATGGGGATTTGAAACTCATAGGCAAATATTACTTTGAGGATTTGAGTATTGTAACGCTTTGAATGAGGTTTATCTTTATAGGTCATTTGTGGGGTATCAAGTAGGAATGAACGGTAGTGTCATAGGTTATGGGGCTGTATCCTTTTCCCATCTTAAGTTTAAACTCAAGCAAAATTGGGTTGTAATTTTCTATGTATAATATGTTAGGCAGGTTACTATGTCTGAGAGAAAGGAAATTTCAGATCTCATCACTTAGGATACCTTATTTCAGGATATTTGGGCTTAAATAAGGCCCCAAAATGACATTATAAAAAGTTATGTAGCCTAAGTCAAGCTGTCATAGAGACTAAAAATCCAGTACAGTTTTCCCCCAAAAGTAGTTGGCTGAACGTATAACATCAGTACCCTATTATTTTCCTTGCATAAAATTAACACATCACAACCAATGGTTATTTTCAATTATGTGGCATCAAATGAGTCTTAAAATTATGTGGCATCAAATGAGTCTTAAAATTATGTGGCATCAAATGAGTCTTAAAAGAGATTAGAGCAAGATTTGTGGTAGTTTTGGAGAATTCCAGCAATTGACAGTTTGATATAGCATGGTTTCAGAGTATGTCAAATCCTACAAAAGCATGTGTAACCTGCTTGGGAGGAGGGATCCTTTTCAATCCCATCTTGTTGGAAATATTTGCCACGAAGTAATAATAATGCCTTTAATATGCAAATGATTATAATTGCATTTATTACACTGTCAAATGCAAGCTCAAATACTGGTTCTTTGTTTTACAACCCAACACATCACACAAAATAAGAGAAATGACTGCTTTCATTATTGAGTTTATAAAAGGAAGAACAAATTCTTTTCTCCCTGAAGTTGCTTTCTTTTTCTCTTAAGATGTGTTCTTTCCCCCAACCTTGAAAAAAATAAGAATTTAGCTGATCTCTGAAAACTTTTGAGATTCAGGTTTTCTTCTTAGCCTTCATCTGTATCCCAATAGTCCTATATGTGCACAACAGTTTTGCTAACACAAATTGCACCTTGGAAGGGGACTTTGAAGTAAAGTACCCATATAACTACCTTTATTCTTAACTACTATTTTATTTTACTGTTTTTTTTTTATTCCCCATGTGTCTCATTGTTTCCTTATTACTTAAAAAGGAGTAATGTTTTGTCCTACTCATATTTCCAGCAAGCTCTACTTCATTCACCTGGGTTCATTTCATCTTCTCCTGGCTGAAGAGGCATTTCCTAGATGCTGTGTTTTTCCCATAATTAGGCACATGTGTGAGTAGAAGGGGAAGAAAGTCCCTCTGCACCTTCAATGAAGGTTGTTTAAATCTGACTTTCAGATGACGTTCCCCAGTATGTGAGACTTCTATATTTTCTCACACAGAGATCCTTTTATTCAGAACATTAAATGCTTAGTTCTCTTGCTATATCTCCTAGACACAAAAGATTACAGCCAGAGTCTCCTCTCCACAGATGGATGTGGAGGGTATTTGAGTCTATTGTCTTCCTTCCATTTCTTTGCTTCCCCTATTTACTCCTGCCAACTTTTCCTGTGCCTATGGCTTCTTTTTCTCCTCCCCTTCTTGAAAGCAACCACTTACACCAATGCTTTATCGGTAGCAACACTATTTCTTTGGGTTATTTTTTCACTTGTCTATGTTCTTCCTTCCAACTACCTATGAGAAGTAAATGAAAAGATTTGCCATCAATATTGGAAAATTCTAGACTGCGACAGATTTATCATCAATATCGGGAGATTTTTTTCTTTCTTTTCCCTCCTTTGAATCACAGACAGTTAAAACTCTTACTTCAAATGCAAATCTTAGGAAGGTTGTGCATTAAACCAGTGTTAGCCATTAACTCCTGTGAACTAATTAGGTTGTTAGAGATTAGCTTCACTATCAGTCAGCCCCTCAGGTAGGGCATGAAATAGATAAATTGGGGTGCGAAGGGGGAAGGAAAGAGCCAGTGCATAGGGTCTTCGCATGAAGGGTATGGTCTATTTCCTCATGCCACTGTCCTTATGCAAGTTCCTTTTCCAGCAGTTTTCCCAGTGTCTATCCCTCAAATTCATCATCTGCTCTTGTAGCCAGGATGGTCTTTGTAAAACTCACATGCCCTATGAAAACTTCAGTGGCTCCCACTGTTTACAGGAAAATGTTTTGGCTCCTTTGTATAGTTAAGATCCTTTAGGACTTGGCCCTAGCACCGATTTTCTATCTCTCACTATCATTCACTTTTCTGGTCCTGCAGAGTTGTTTCTAATTTTCCCATGCACCCTAAGTGGTTTGATGAACTCCATGTTTGTTCACAATGTTTCCTATAACGAGAACATTCCTTTTCTCATCCTTTGGATAACTACCTATTGTCAGCCCCTACCACAGAGCCTGGTAGACAGCAGCTGCTAATATTGTATTTAATGAATGACTTCTATACATCTCTCAAGACTTTGTTTAGGGATTCTTTCACTGACTACATCCATATACCCTGTGCACCAGTGCAAGCTAGGCAGAAACTTCTTCTTGATTCCAAGGTATGCTATACTCCCCCCCGCCCCACATCATAACACTTTCCATAGAGTAAGGATGTGAGCTTCTCTAAATGCAAGGGGCATATTTTATTCTGCATTTTGTCCCCAACACCTGAAAAAGATCTGGCTGAGAAGGGGTGTTTAGTCAGTGTTTTTTGAACCCAACTCTTATTTTAGAGAATAAGGATCAGAAAATCATTGGTCAAGTGAAGCCTAATTTTTTGTTCTTCCCATACCAATCTAACCCCCTGAAGACAGAATATCTCTTAAATCCTTATAATAGTGGTCAGTATTTTAGATATTAAACTAATAGTGCATATTAAGTTGCCTTATGAACCTTAAAGTGTTATACTGGTGAAATACATTATTATCTATTTTGTACATATCAAATGAAAGAAATTATTTAGACCACTTTCAAAGGTAGAGCTCTGCACTTTCCTACTTCAGCCTTCCTCTGTTCCCTTTGGTCCCTAAAACCCCTCAAATTTTCCTGCAGTAGTTCAATACACATAAAGCTTGTTGGTGAGGAACTGTCAGAGTGGTGATTATTTACAGAGAAGGATAGCATTAGTTGGGGTCTACCTTTCTTAGATTCAAAATCACCCAGCCCCTGAGATAGCTTTGCAGACTTGGATTTCAAAGTAATACTAGACAGATTCACCAGGTACTTCCAGCACAGTTGCCTCCTTTTAATCTGCTTCTCAGTCTTTGAAAGGTATAGGGTGTCCCTCTCTTTGTCCCTCTGGAAGTCTGTCATTTCTTGTGTGGGCCCAGGCAGGTCATAGTGATCCAGCCTGCACTGATGTCACAGTCATCTCCTTTGCTACTAAGACTATATATATAGTACCTCTCACTCCTAAGAAATCCATTCTGGGCTGTGTGCAAAATTAACCCTGTTTTGCCACTTCCTGCAAAGTAGATATATACTGTTCTTCCCTTAATCTGGGCTAGTTCAAAGGGTTCTGTTTCCTTTCATATTAATCTTATGCCATATTCTTCTGGCTCTGAATTTGCACACTAGGCCTTCACAGGACCCCTTCCTCCTATTCCTGCTCTGCTAAGAAAGTCTTGGAAACTCTGAGAAAGTATCCTACAGCCCTGGTCTATGAGAGGGTGGGACAAAATTCCCAGCCCCACCCATTCCTTCTATCTGAGCAGCCTAGAGTTTTCCAAATTCAATTATTTGGCTCATATAAATCTTGCATTTGTATTTTACATTTCAGAAACTACCCTTCCTGACTTCTACTGAACTAATTTAAAAAAAATAACAACTTTATACTTCACATTAACACACAATAGCCATTTAAAGTGTACAATTCAGTGGTCTTTAGTGTATTCACAGAGTTGTGCAAACAGTACTACAATCAATTTTAGAACAGTTTTGCCACACCCTCCCCGCCCCCAAAAGAATTCCCCAGACCCTCTAACAGCCATACCCTAGCCCAACTCAGCCAACTAGCCCCTAGCATACCCTAATCTATTTTCTGTTTCTGTGCCTATGCTGGACATCTCATATATATGGAATCATATATATGGATTTTTATGCCTTCTTTCATTTAACATAATATTTTCAAAGGTCATCCATGTTGTAGCATGTATCAGAACTTTATTCCTTCTGGGGTGCCTGGGTGGCTCAGTTGGTTAAGTGTCTGACTCTTGATTTCAGCTCAGGTCATGATCTCAGCTTGTGAGATAGGGTCCCACATTGGGCTCTTGGAGCCTGTTTGGGATTCTCTCTCTCTCCTTCTCTCTCTCTCTGCCCCTCACTTGATTTCTCTCTCTCTCTCAAAACAAATAAACATTTAGAAAAAAATAACTTTATTCCTTCTTATGGTTGATAATATTACATTGTATGGCTATATTACATTTTGTTTATCCATTTGTCTGTTTATGGACATGTTGGTTGTTTCCACTTTTTGGCTATCATGAATAATGCTGCTATGAACATTCATGTACAAGTTCTTGTGTTCACATATGTTTTTCTTTATCTTGGGCATTGTTAAAAAATAAAATTCAACTGAATAAATTTAAGATCTAATTGGCTTTATTCAACAATTCATGAATTGGGCATCATTCCATCTAGCAAATAGAAAGGAACTCTGAGGAGCTTTACAAAATGGAAGACTTTTGTAGACAGAAAGAGGCAGGAAAAGGAAGTTATTCTAGTGAAGAGTGGATTGTTTCTAGCAAGGTCAACCTTCCTTTGGGGGAAGGTAGGAGAAGTGGGGGGAGCAGGCAGATTACCTCATTAGTGATAACCAGGTAATTCCAGATTGACTGGTTAATGGTTAAATTCCTGGGAGAGGCTGAAACTGCAATTGAGTTAGGTTTTAAGGCTTGATTTGTTGATGTGGGGCTTAGCATAGTGACTCCATTTTGGAGCTGTTGTGTCTTTCTTTCTTTCTTTCTTTCTTTCTTTCTTTCTTTCTTTCTTTCTTTCTTTCTTTCTTCTTTTTCTTTTAACATTTTTTAAAACAGTATATACCTGTGAGTGGAATTGCTAATTCACTTTTAATATTAAGACTTAAGAGGGGCGCCTGGGTGGCTCAGTCGGTTAAGCGGCCGACTTAGGCTCAGGTCGTGATCTCGCGGTCCGTGAGTTTGAGCCCCGCAACGGGCTCTGTGCTGACAGCTTGGAGCCTGGAGCCTGCTTCGGATTCTGTGTCTCCCTCTCTCTCTGCCCCTTCCCCCGTTCGTGCTCTGTCTCTCTCTGCCTTTCAAAAATGAATAAATGTTAAAAAAAATTAAAAAAAAAGACTTAAGGCTTTTACAGAAACACTAATATTTACTCTGTTGTCTTATGAGGATGGGAGGAGGAAGGCATTGCTACTCTTGCCCTCTAATCCAGTAGAGTAAACAAACCTAATTATTAAAGGAAGTTGCCTTTTTTCCTGTCTTCAAAGTAATCAAAACAGTCTTACTGTGTTCACTAACCCCATGTAATGAAGTAATTGTTTTATTTTTTTCCGCTTATCAAAAGTCAATGATAAATTGACATTTGCATTACTAACCACCATATTTCAAAATAATAAAACACCCTTTTTCCAGGAAAATATTTTTTCTCTATATATGGCTGAAGCTAATTAGCAAACAGACCTATAGGCTATAACACATATTCTATATTCTCAGGAATCTGTACAAATTACAATTCTTATGGCCAATGTAATGTCCTAATTTTTATTTTATACCTGAACAGTAGCAGTGGGTTGACAGTATTCAAATGAATTTATTTGAAAATGTACTATTTGTATTTTATGAATAGTATGCTACGAATAGGTCATCTGATAAAACTTATCTTTTCTTTTTAAATTTACTTAGCATTTTATTGGAATCTAGGAAACATGTTTTGATGTAAAGGAAGTAGAGGTACAATCTATCAGAGGCACATGTGAGGGTGGGGAAGATAGTGATTTATATCTGTTAAAGGGGAAGATAGTGATTTATATCTGTTAAAGGGAGTTCTAAGTTGCCATTTTACATCCACTAATAAGTTCAAGTTTGTCCTGGATCTAAGACATTCTTAGAAGAAAGTTTATGTGTTAGCAAGGAAATTCTTATAGTTCACCAAATGTGCATGCTCTTTGGCTCTTTTTTTCAGGCAGAAAAACAAAACAAAACAAAACCAAAAAAAACAAAACAGAGCATTCATGAGAGATGAAAAAATGACAGCAGCAGAAGCCAATTTCTTACAGACTGAGACTGAGACTTTTACAGACTGCAAGCCATGCTGCTGTTTTAGTCTGAAGCCTTTAGCTTTAATTTTTTTTGTAGGAGAATCTCTGGAATCTCTTTTTAAATGCCAAACATGTATTTTAAAGACAACAAGCCAAGCTGCTGTTTTACTCTGAAGCACGTATCTTTGTTTTTTGTTTTTGTTTTTGTTTTGATGTGGAGAATTTCTGGCATCTTCTTTTTAAGTGCCAAATATGTATTTAAGGTATATCTATATGCATGATCTTCATAGACTGAAATTTCAGTTGAGTAGCTTGAAGGCTAAGAAAAAGGAAATAATGAAATAATAATGAAAGCCCTTAAGTGAAAGATCTGCAAACACTGTGGAAAGAAGCAGAAGTGAGGGAGAAAGGGCAGTGGACTTAACATTTGGTTGAAGTACTACCTCTCCCACTCACTAGGTACATGACCATGAGTACATTGCTTAACTATTCTGTGCCATAGTTTCCTCATCTGTAAAACGAGGATGAAGAGTGATAATACCTACTTCATAATGTTGTGGAGATCAAATTAGAACATGCATATGACAGCATTTTGCAAATAGTAAATCATAATACAAATATGCACTGAAGTAGCTATTTTTTTAAATCAATTCCAACTCAAATTAATAATGATAATAACACATTGCTCTTCATAGAATGGCAATCCAATGGTATCTGAAGTAAAAGGGGACCAGATGTACATGAATTTAAATTTTCATCAGTTAACACATGTTCCTTTCAAAATCTAGGCTTTTGTACTCTTCCCCTTTACTTCTTCACAGTAAAATATATGAAATGAAGACACTTGGGTATCAGATTCGTTCAACATCAATATAGAATAATCAGCCAAGTAGGGAAATAACATAACATCAAAACACAATTAAACCAAACACTACGTAATTAACTGAGCACTAAAATATCAAAATATTGTTATCAAAAGACACACTGTACAATCAGGACTTGATTCCAGGTACTCTTTTTGGTAATTGGGTCATAGTTCAACGTTTAATTTTGTCTGCCAGTATGGGAGAATGATAAGGTGGAGCAATCTCTAACTCCAGGGTACTGATGTCCCAGCTTGATCTATTTCCACTAGGCCATTGAGGGTTAAAAATCCATTTGTTCAAATATTTCACTGGAGCTAGAAACTGCTTGTTTAACTGGTGCCCAGGTGTCTTTATTTCTCTACTCAGTGCATTCTTTTTGATGTTTCTTTACTTCCCAATCTTGTTAAACATCTTCAGTCCTTTGAGTAAATGAACAGCTGCCTCAGTAGAAAGGAGATCTACTGTCTGTCTCAGACTAGACCAGGCTGACAGTTTTTTCAGGCTGCTTCAGCCTTAAAGGACAGAACTAAGTGGTTTGTCTTTCGTGGAGGGTAGTAAGCGCTTCTATTGTTGGTTGGTTCATCTATAACTGCTCAGGCTTTGGCGCTCAATCTGTCACGGATCTTAATAAATTACCCTGTTGGTTATGCACTTAGAAAGAACACTTGTATTACTAATATAGCCACCAAATGTCGAGGTAAATCACCTTGCCACAGGTGGCAAACAGAGCTTAAACCATTTGCCCCACTATTTCCTTGACCTGCCTTGAAAAGTGAGGAAATGGCAAAAGAATGGAATGTCCTGCATTTTTGGAGAAATAGAGAAAATTGTTGTGTTTTTGTGCAGAAAAATATATAGCAACTGTATTTCTAAAGAGATTGCTTGAATTATGTGTCACCATCTCAAAGTTTGCTTTAGATTTCAAATTATTGGAAAATCTTTCTAAATTGTGTCTTTCTTGTATTAATAAAAGGTTGATCAAATTTAAATAAACGTTTCTATAATGATGGGAACACTTGTAGTGTCCTTGTGTAACTATGGTCCCCAGTGTCTCTGGACCATTTCTTTGACCATCAGTGAACAATGTTCATAGTTATATGTGGAAATGTAGATGGTATAGGAGATTGAGCTGAATTGCACTGAGCTCTACATTCATTCCTTAGAAATATTTTTAACAAAATTACTGTTACCATTTTTTCCTCCATGTGACTTGCCATTCCCTTTTTTTAAAGTTTATTTATTTATTGAGAGACAGAGACAGAGAGACAGAAACAGAGAATTCCAAGCAGGCTCCATGCTGTCAGTGTGGAGCCTGACTCAGGGCTTGATCTCACAACCTGTCAGATCATGACCTAAGCTGAGATTCAACCCACAGAGACACCCAGACGCTCCTTGTCATTCCCTTTTCTAAGTAGAGTATTTAAGTCATGAGTTGAGAGTTCTCTTAATTGTTGTATAATTGTGATCTGGCTAATCAAGAATTTATTTTAGTAGAATAATTAGCAGGGAGAGAGACAGAGAGAATGAGGAGGAGAAGGAGGGAGGCAAGGACAGAGAGAGTGGAGAAAGAGAGATCACAATAATCAAAATGGTGCCCATTCTATGGGTACATTTGTGATGTAGAAGGTCTTTTTAAAGATCTGCAGATCTATCAGTGAACAGGAGAGAATTCAACTAGAAGCAAAATTCTACTTCCTCTGTTTAACTGACTGTTGGAGGTTGGGGTAAGAAGATAAATGTAAATAATAAATTTGGAATAATACCCAGAACCTATGTTATTTCAACATATTAGAAAATGGGCTATATGATTACATGACAAAATTTTACTCCTATAAAAGTTATTTTTTTCAGGTATATATTGCTGACTATGAGTGCATAGAATTCATCTTGTAAAAGAATTTTCAACTGGTTGACTATCATCCTATTCCTAGTTTACTGAATGTGCTCTATGGTCCATAAAAACAAGGAACATTTTTATTATGTGATACAGCGTTATTCTAAGGAGCCACTGCATAGCAACAACTACTTCATTTGTTGTTTACGAAATCCTCTAATTAAAATAAATGAGGCATTTTATGTACCCTGTAATTCATTTAAACCAGCATACATGTTGGAGGTTATATGCAAAATTCTAACTACTCATAGGATGCTTACATGGGACCCATACAAGGGCATTTTAAAGCATAGATATAAAACTTTTCAGTTTCTGAACATCACAAATAAAATTTAATCAACTAATTATTTTCTTTATTTAGCTCAGCTGAAATCTGAGACAACTTGACATGTATATATTAGTACCCTTTCAACATGCATTAACACCAAGGATTGATTTTGAATAATTCTTCAACCTTGAGTTTTTTTTGGGCAAATGTGCAGGTGTCTATATGTTTGAAAGGGCCAAAATATGAACTGGATCATGTACTAATGATAAACACCATCATAATATAGCTAACATTTGTTGAACATGTTTTATATTCCAATCACATGACCTGGATTAATTTACTATATTAACTTATTTAATTCTGATAACAAGCCAATCAAGTAGATAGTATTTTCATAATCCCCAATTTATATATGAGGAAAGTGAATCATAAGGGGGTTAAATACATTGCCCAATTTTGCATGGGTTCAAAGTGGCAGACCTGGGATACAAACTTAGCCAGCCTGAACGTAATATCTATACTCTTAATCAGTAAACCATTCAACTCAGCGATGTCTGCACATGATATGGTAGAGCCCCATTGCACCAAAACTATTGGTTTGTCCTTCTGTGCCCTTTAGCTTCTGTCCCATGTTTTTTCTTTTCTTAATCTCAGTGCCAAACACCTACTGCCTCCATTCCCTTAAAACTCAGGGCACCCTACATTTTATGCTGATGGTTTTGGTCCCAAAATTGGGCATCTTTGAGATCAGAATAAAGGTTGTTGAAGTTTTTCTTTTGTTTTGTTTTCTCCCTTATTGTGTTTAAGCTCTTTGTTTATTTAACTCTTTCTATTAGTCCTGTATCTCTTTCATTGTATCCTCTTCTCTTTCTCCTCCATCTTTTCTCATCCTTCCTTCATTTTTTTCTTTACAAATGCATTTATAATCATGGATCCAATTACTTTTTCTACATAGCTCTCTCTCAAACCTGCACCAGCTCTAATCATTTTTACAAGCTTTCTCTCTAACCACCTACTATACCTTGTGAGCTCAATTAGCCTAAGAAAAAACTCATTACCTTTTTTCCAAACCCATTTGACTCTCCCTTTTTAATTTTAATGGTATGATTTAGCCTCAAAACTCATTTGTTATTCATTCTTCTGATTCCTTTATCTCCTCAATCATCAAATCCTGTTGATCCTTCTTTTGTAATGTATTTCACCATTAATTATTTTGTATTCCCAGGTCCTGAATATTTTCCAGGCATCATTATCTCTTGCTTGTAAGAGTACAATAACCTTCTAACTGGCCTCCTGGCTTCCATGGTGCTTACCCCCTTGTGTGTCTTTTACAATTTCACATCCTGATCACCTGTTTGCTGACGTTAGGGAAGAGGAATACACCCATAATAAACTAGAGTTAAAATAAGTGCCAATGGAATAGTTTGAAGCCAGAGAAGTAAGCTTTTATTGTTGGTCAGGGTTCTCAGGGAAAACTTTATGAATGAGATGGAATTTGGAATTTATATCTGTAAAAAAGACTAGGGAGGCATTTAAGATTGGGAAAACTGAATAGAAGCTGGAAATGGAAATGTAAAAAAAAGAGTTTGGTGACACTAGACTTGGCTGAACTAGAATATTATTGTAGGAAAAATAAAGTTGGAGATGTAGACTGAGCTCTGATTGTACAGAGACTTGAATACCAGGGAGAGAAGCATAAAATGTATCCTGTAGAAAATGGATAGAGACATGAACAAAACTGGCATTTCAGGAAGATGAATCTGGCAACTGTGTGCAGGGTAGATTAGTGGGAGGAGAGACTGGAGAGAGGAGGCCTGGTTAGGAGGTTGTAATAGAGTTCAAACGTGAGTTAATGAAGGCTTTCAATAAGATGGCAGTGGGAAAAGAACTGATGAGATGGATGCTGATGTGAGAAGGATTATGGCACAAAATTTGATAACATTTTTTTTGAAAGGCTGAATTTGCCCCCTTGGGGGCTGGGGCAGGAGGAAGTGTGAGGGTTAGAGTCCAGATAACCAGGAGAGTATCTATCAAAATGTTCCTATCCTTCAAGCTTCAGTCCTTCCTTCCATAAGAGGATTTGTCTTGAAAGAGCACTGGGAGAAAGGCACCTTGCCCTTAATAGATGCTCAAGCAGGATTAAGTAAAAGCCCACTCCAGCTGGCCATGACTTTGTATGCTCTGAAGTCCTAGAGACCTAATGGCTGTACTTTTAGTAAACATTTAGCATAAATTGCATGCCTTCTATTAAATTGGCTTTTAATTTGAGGATGCATTACCTCTGCAGTGAGAGAGATCAAGAGCCTCTTGAGGATCAAAACCATGTTTTCTTCCTTTGACCTGCAGCCTATCTAATCCAGTTCTAGACCCATAGTAGTTGTTAAAAACAATTTACTTGATTGTTTCCTTTTATTCTCCCAGGGGACTTGGGTCAGTCATCTTACAGGCATATTTCACTGTTCATTATGCTGATGAAAGTTACAGCTTAACATATTACCATATCTGAACCTCAGGTACTTACAGAGAGTATTTTTTTAAGTTTATTATTTATTTTGAGAGAGATGTGTGTGTGAGAGAGAGAGAGATCAGGGGAAGGGCAGAGAGAGAGGGAGAGAGAGAATACTAAGCAGGTTCTATGCTGTCAGTGTGGAGCCCAACTTGGGGCTCAACCGGTGAGATCATGATCTGAGCTGAAATCAAGAGTTGAAGGTTTAACTGACTGAGCCACCCAGGTGCCCCAACAGAGATTTTTAATATCTCTTCTACTAGTCTCTTTTCTTCTTCCAATGGTGTTTACTGAATTAGATCACATATTCTATGTTTCAGTAGGTGCTTGGTAAATGTTGGTTGATTTTATTTTAACATTTCTGGCTGTGGTACAGGCTCTGCATCATAGCTAACATAGTTTTAACTCCATTTGCATACTTTAACACTCTAGAAAATGAATTATTTGCACAAGTGACAGATTTTGTTGCTTTAATTTGTAAACTGTTTAAAATTTGGTTCATTTCTTGTCATTTTCAAAATATTTTTTATTCAAGGGAACTATATGACTACTCATCTCTGAAGAGATGTGCTATTGCCTGAAAAATACAGGTTGTTCTATGATCTTAATGTTATAAAGCAACCAGGTAATGGAATATCTCTATAAACAAAATATTAATTTGACCTTTTCCCAAATATCTTTCCCTCATATACTGATGCCAATTTCTACAAACATACATATAAATGTTACCTTAAATTGATGATTGATGCAATTTATATTGAAAAGATTTAATATATTTGACAGTACTTCCAATTAGAGGAAATTGTTACAGGAATTTCTCTGTTATGGCTAAAATTTTAGAGCCCTGTATTCTAATGCCAGGTCTGACTCTCAAGTGTTGTGGGAACTTTGGCAAAGCACTTAACTTTCCTGGGTCTCTTTTTCTCTATCTATGAAACCAGTGTTAAACTATATCACCTTCTCTCTTAGCATTATTTTTGGCTTCAAGTAAGCTCACGGGGAAAAAGCCCTTTTTAAAGCATACAACATGGGAATTTCAGAAACATGTAAGACTCTAAAAACATGTTCTGCCCCAGCACACCAGACCTCATAGAAATTGGAATGGGAACAGGAAAGCCATCAGAATTAGAGGTTACTTTCTCTCTGGATCTGGCTAATTATAAAGCTGGCTCATTATATCTCCCTCCCTCTTTCTTTCCATACTTCTCTTTACTTATCTGCAGTATTCTTCTGTGTCACTGGCTTCCTTGTGGCTTTGGCTTATGTACAGCCCACCAAGCTTCTAGACTTAAGTCTCCCATGACCTTCTAACTCAGCCTGCACAATTATTAGGCTCATACTCTCAATTTCCAACTATAAAATTTGAGAGGGAAGTGATTGGACCAGCTCATCTTTTTAAGCCTGACTTCATAAGTCATACATTTCTGTCCAGCCTATGGAATGATGCATTTGTGATAAGGGTTCACAGTGATCCAATTAGTTGTGGCTTTTTGGGGTGGGAGGTTGGTTCATATGGAATTAAAATGGGAGTTAAGGACCGCAGAAAATATATTCCAGCAAAGTGTGTGGACAAGTACACAAGTATCCTGAACTTTACCAAATACATCTTCCACACTGAACTGCTACAATCAAAAAGCATTATTTCTTATTGAACAACAAATAAGTGCTTTAATGGGTGGCATTTTATGAATTAACCCAGCAAGTGGAAGAGATTTTGTTGTTATTGTTAAAATATTAATTTTGTTGTAAGATATACTTCAAGCTGTTTTTATTTATCTTTAAGGTGGATGAGTTTTAGCTTCCTTCTTAAAAAAAACAGGTTTTTTTGAGAGGTGAGGATATGGACACTTTGGGGGCTATTATCAAATAGTTTAAAAAGGAGTAGAACCATGGCAGTACTGATGGGGTTTCATGTACGGTTAGGCCTCCTTTTACATCTTACTCTTGAAGTCTAGGCAAGGCCCTTAATAATGCATCTCAGTCATAACATATCCAAAATTGAATTCTTGATCCTCACCTTACCCTCATGTGCTCCTCATCACTTCTTTTCTCTCAATAAATGGCAATCCCAATCATTTTGACTCAGGCACAAAACCTATTCTTGGCTCCTCTATTTCTACTGTACTCCACATCCAATCCATCACCCAATTCTTCAAAATATATTCCAAATTCCATCATCTTCTCCATTGCTACCTTAATAGTCAAAGCTATCATCATCTCTTACTCAAATGACTGCAAGAGCCTGTATTATTGCCTGCCTTTGGCTATATAATGAAATAGGAAGGTGACATGAATAGGAAAAATAACTCTAGAATGAGAGTCAGAAAATATGGGCTCTAGTTCCATCTCTTTCATTAACTAGCTGTGTAAACTATGGCAACTCATTTCACCTGTCCGTAACACAAAGGGTTTCCTTCTCAGCGTTGTGTTTCCCCATCATACTTGCCCTTATCACCTTGATTTTGAATCCTCTAGGGTGCTATCCACTGGCTATCTGGAGGAATTCTTTATTCACAGCACCCAAATGCTCTAGTCTGGTGGTTGTGCAAGAAGGAGTTGTACTATTTACAGCACTTACTATGTACCAGGAACTATCCTAGGCACTTTACACATATTATCTTGTTTAAATCTCTTCACAGCTCTATGAAGTGGGTATTATTTAATTCTCATTTTGGAAATGAAACTAAGCTCTAAAGACATTAAACCACTTACCCAAGTTATAAAGGTAGTAAGACTTAGACTAAGCTTTTCCAGGCTGTCAGGAAGAGGGAATATCTTTCCATTCTCTAGAGACTGAAGATTAGTGGAATGTTTTGACTGTAAGGGTCTAGAGTGGATGTGGAGAAAATGTCAAGTGCTGCCATTATTCCCTTTCAGACTGAGAAACTGAGCACAGTAGCACAATCTCTTACCAAAGATTCCTACTAGAGGTCTTTTTCTGCCTCTATTACCAAAAGTGAGAAAAATGGAAAGATGAAAGGAAGTGACAAAATGAGAGAAAGAGATAGGGCAGTGGTTAGGCTTGCCCTGTACCAAATCCCTTCCAGAACCTTCTTTTTCTTTAGTAATAAGTGAATTTGTACTAACTTGGTGGTAATAGGCTGAAAGGTTCTGCATCTCATAAATTTCCAAATGGGCCTTCTGGAAACATATTGATTTTGCACGAAGACATTACTATAGTAGGAGGGGAATTTTATGTTCCAAGGTTGGGCAGTAGAAGTGCCATTTGGGGACAGACATGTGAAGTACTTTGGGCAAATTTCTGCTCTTCATTCCACATAGGTAGCTGTTTATTTTCTGTAAGCCTTGCTATAATCTCTGACATTTGGCTTAACCCAATACACAAGGACAGATGATTATTTTGCTTTCATCATAAAGTCATAGATGTTGAATTAGAAGAGACTTTAAAGTTCATATACCCCAAGACCCTCATTTTTCATGAGTGGAAACACACTGCTTGGGTTAAGTGACTTGCTTAAAGATTATTCAGTTAATGATTACATATACCTGCTATAAAGAGCCAACATACTTGTTGTTGTTTGTAATGAAAATGTTTACTTTCAGAACACAATCTGTTAGTCCTGACCTAGTAACTCAACCTGAGGCCCATGCTGCTTTGAACATTTGCTATTATCTAAAGTCCAAAGAAAGCTTTAACCAACTCCTGTCACCTGTGTTCCTCCTTTCCCACAAAATTGGCACTGAGGATCCATAGAGCTGTTAAACTTTCTTTGCAGTCCATTTGAAAGTATATGATAAATTTCTAGATTTCTCATGGATACGTCTGACTGAGCTTGTTTTAATGTCTCATTGGTCCCTGCATTCACTCCACAGCCAATACAAGCAGATATGAAAATTGTCCTGGCATCCTGGATACATTCTATCACATTAATTTTGTCATACAACATGATAAAATTTTATGTGCTTACACCACATCCAGGGATGACTCATAATTTAGAGGCAGTGCTACCACTTAAGAGTAAAATGTGAAAATGGACTTAGAATGATATATATTTTAATTGTTGCTTATACCTTTAGGGTATTTCCCAATTTTAAAAGTGCTCTGAAAAGTTTCTCTGAATACATTAAATATTCAAATATTTTTTTTCAGACTAGTATATCCATCTGCCCTTCATTTGATCCTCCCAAATATGATTCATCTGGAATTTAAAACAAGTGAGTCATAGGGGCACCTGGATGGCTCAGTCGGTTGAGCGTCTGACTTCAGCTCAGGTCATGATCTCACAGTTTGTGAGTTCGAGCCCCACGTTGGGCTTCATGCTGTCAGTTCAGAGCCTGGAGCCTGCTTCGGATTCTGTGTCTCCTTCTCTCTCTGCTCCTCCCCCACTTGTGCTCTGTCTCTCTCTATCTCTCAAAAATAAATAAATGTAAAAAAAATTAAAACAAGTGAGTCATAAATCTAGGAGAGAAGGAGGGATGGATGGAGGGACAGAGAAGCAGTGTGCTGATTTAGATGGATTGATTTATTTCAATATATCTGAGATGAACAAAAAGGCATCTGGGTTTCCAAATTGTTTTGCTTTCAAACTGAAGAAGTCTACACAGTTAATTCATCCACGAATAGGAAAGGGAATTCAACAGAATATCTTATGGAAAGTTTGTCTTCCTGGTCCAAGACATGAAAGTATTTGAAATGATCCACCTAGATTGTAAACTCTAGATGTCACCTGATAGGTACAGCATGCTTCCTTTGAACTGGGCATGGTTAAAATAAGTTGCTATTTAAGTCACTAGCTTGTTTTAGAAAGTACATCAACAAATTACTGTGGTTTTTCTCATTTACTTGAATTTAAAATTGGATTTTGGGTAACAAGATATGAGACAAATGGGTATAACAAATGTACAATATAAATTGTTCCAGGTGACAGTGCCATCACAAAATTATTATAGGCAGATTCAAGATGCAAATATTATTTGAAAGAAAGCAGAAAGACAAATTACTCAGAGACTATGTACATGTGCTTCTATAATTGCTCATAAATTATTATGGTTCATGCTAAAATTCACCCAATTTGTGTATACCACGTGGTTTTATTTTAAATAAGAAAAATGCAAATTGTTGGGAATTGGAAAATGTAATCTGCATGATAAAATGAATTACTAACTTTGGAAAATAGCAGTTTGTGTGCAACCTTTTCATTTCTTATCACTTACCTGTCAAAATCTTTATTTCATGACAGCTTTTAAGATTATGTTACTTGCAAAACCACAACAGAAAAATCTGACACTGAATCTCACTAAAATATTATTTGCTATAAATGAGAGTTCATTATAAGGTGGGTATGTCTTGGATCCTCTCCAAGGGGATTTAGTTTCTGGATGGCATAAGGTACTTTCTCTTATAATATGGCTTTCCTGGCTCTGATCCTAAAAATTGTGTTACAGGAGGCTTCAGCAGGCTTATCTCTGCATAGCTTCTTGAACTGAGTTTTATGATTAGAATAAACTTCCTGAGCTCAGGAATAAATGCCTCTTTATGCAACCCAGTCTATGTCCATTCACCATTGTTAGATGATACTGTAAATCAAGAGTTATATATAATAATATAAACTATGTAATTGTCTTACTTATGCTACAGTGGCAAGAGCACTAGCCATGGATTCAATAATTGGCTGTAACTTATTGTGTGACATGAGTAAGTTGCATAGCTTCTCTAGGACTCTTTCTTATGTAACTTGGAATAACCATGTGTCTTGTCTACCACTCATGATTTGTGAGTAAGAAATGCAAATTTTGGGGAAAATACTTTATAAATGTAGAATGGAAGGCATTGATTTTGTTGAAATGAAGATTAATTGCTTCACGATATTATTCAGAATGGGTGTGGCCAGGAACAACTTTGGAATTTTAGGAAGCATGCAGATCAGGCACAGAATTATTCTAGGGTGTGTCATGTATACAATGGCCATAATAGTCTGAAGAGAAAATAAGCACAAGTTTTCTGAAACAACTATTTCTGTGCTTCAAATGATATTAGATTAAATATATTTCATCCATTATTTCATGTAACTGAATTGTGTTTTAAAAAATACTTAATGAAGGAAACTTAAGAAGTGTTCTTTTCCACATATGCAAGCTCACACTTATGAAAATATGGACACTGTGCATAATGCTGTACACGGCAGTAGAGTTAGGCAATTGCCTTAGAGTTCCTCCAACCTTTAGATTAGGTGTAGGAAAACTATGACCAAGGGGCCAAACCTGGCTTACTGCTTGTTTTTATAAGGTTCTATTGGAACACAGCCATGCTTGTTTATATACCATCTATGACTGTTTTATCATCAAGGTGGTGGACTTGAGTGTTTCTGTAGGAAGTATGGCCTACAAAGTTGAAAATAATAATTTTTATTATTAGGCCCTTTACAGAGAAAGTTGGCTGGCTGTATACATTGCAGAAAAGAATGCTCAAAAATTACCCCCTACACTTGTCCCATAAAACACACCCTTTACCATGAGATGTACCAGGTTTTTAGAGACATATTTTTGCCAGATGAAAGAAGCTACAAGGATCAAATGACATGGCTCTTGCTTCTGCTTTTGGTTACTTCAAATTGTCTTTCCAACTTTCCCTGTATAGCCAATAATGATGCTAATTGGAAACCAATTTGACAATAAATTTCATATTAAAAAGAAAAGATTACTAATTGGAGTTCCCTGACAAGCTCAGAAGATTTTGTTTTTGATACAAATATTATAGGGAGGTAAACCATATTTTATAGAAACTTTGATATATCTCTGCTAATATATCATGCATATTTCACATTGAATTAGCAGAATCTGCAAGTGTGATACACAATAAATACCCTCTATACTTTCTACCCTGATCTCTGGGAGCTCCTTTCATTTCTGGATCCCTAGATCTTGCAGGTACAAATAATTCCTAAGAAGGTGGCCATTTCAGGCTCAGGAAAGGGAGGAATGGCTCACAGTCAGGTATGGTCCAAGGTAAGAAGGGACTGGTCCAAGGTCCTTTCCTATTTGCATTTATCCATCACATCACTGGGCTCTGTTTAAGGCCCTGTCATTGTGTTAACCTCACCTGACACCTGACACCTCAACTCTGTTCTAAAGATGCGAATTAAAGGAATTCTTCCAAAAGTATCAAACTCTATACAAGGTATCTGGAAAGCTGATGAATTACACATTTGTTGTGGGCCACCTGGGTGGCTCAGTCAGTTAAGCATCTGACTCGATTTGGGGTCAGGGCATGATCTCACTGTTCGTGAGTTGGAGTCTAGCATCAGGCTCCATCTGACAGTGCAGAGCTTGCTTTGGATCCTCTCTCTCCCTCTTTCCCTGCCCTTCCCCATGCACACGTGCTCTATGTCTCTCTCAAAATAAATAAATAAAATTAAAAAATAACATTTGTTGTAATAAGTTAAGCTGAAGCTGGTGAAGAATAACATAAAACAAAAAACAAAACAGAAATCTCGCATTATGTTGGAATTCACTAATCATAAGCTGATAGCAGATTGCCCAGTAATTGGGCTGTGCCTTAGAAGCAATGATTGATCAAGTTCTTATATTATTCTTTGATCTCCAAGCATTTGTGGTCTTTCCAAAATTTTTCTTGTGGTTGATTTCAAGTTTCATAGCATTAGAGTTCAAAAATATGCATGGTATTTTCTTGAACTTTTTGTACTTGTTGAGGGATTATTTGTGACCCAGTATGTCATCTGTTCTGAAGAATGTTCTATGTGCACTGAAGAAGAATGTGTATTCTGATATTTTAGGATGAAATGTTCTGAATATATCTGTTAAGTCCATCCAGTCCAGGGTGTCATTCAATGCCATTGTTTACTTGTTGATTTTCTGTTTAGATGATCTGTCCATTGCTGTAAGTGGGGTGTTGAAGTCCCCTACTATTATGGTAATATTATCAATGAGTTTGTTTATGTTTGTGATTAATTGATTTACATATTTGGGTGCTCCCAAGTTGGTGGCATGAATACTATAATTGTTAGAAGTTCTTGGTGGAAAGACACCTTAATTATGATGCAATTCCCTTCTTCATCTCTGGTTACAGTCTTTGTTTTAAAATATAGTTTGACTGAGGGGCACTTGGGTGGCTCAGGTGACTGGATTTCCGAATCTTGATTTTGGCTTGGGTCATGATATCAGTTTGTGGGTTTGAGCGCTGCATTGGGCTCTGTGCTGGCAGCACAAAGCCTGCTTGTGAACCTTTGTCTCCCTCTCTCTCTGCCCCTCCCCTGCTCTCTCTCTCTCTCTCTCTCAAAATAAATAAGAAAGAAAGAAAGAAAGAAAGAAAGAAAGAAAGAAAGAAAGAAAGAAAGAAACAATTTAAAAAATAAAATCTAGTTTGTCTGATATAAGTATGGCTATGTTGGCTTTCTTTTGATGTCCATTAGCATGATAGGTGGTTCTCCATCCCTTCACTTTCAATCTTCAGGTGTTTAGAGACTCTAAAATGAGTCTCCTGTAGGCAGCGTATAGGTGAGTCTTATTTTATTCATTTTTTAATCTATTCTGAAACCCTATGTCTTTTCAATGGAACATTTAGTCCATTTATATTTAGAGTGATTATTGAAAGATATTAATTTAGTTGTATTGCCTGTAGAATTTGTGTTTCTGGTGATGTTCTCTGGTCCTTTCTAGTCTTTGTTGCTTTTGGTCTTTTTTTGTTTGTTTTTGTTTGTTTGTTTTGCTTTGTTTGTTTTCTCCACTCAAAGAGTCCCCCTTAAAATTTCTTGTAGGTCTGGTTTAGTGGTCATGAACTCCTTTAGTTTTTGTTTGTCTGGGAAACTCTTTATCTCTTCTTCTATTCTGAATAACCGCCTTGCTGGATAAAGAATTATTGGCTGCATATTTTTCTGATTCAGCATGTTGAAAATATCTTTCCACTCCTTTCTGGTGTGCCAAGTTTCTGTGGACAGATCTGATGTGAACCTGATCTGTCTTCCCTTGTAGGTTAAGAACTTTTTTCCCTTGCTGCATTCATGATTCTTTCCTTGTCTGTGTATTATTTGTATTTGATTATGATATGCCTTAGCGATGGTCAGTTTTTGTTGAATCTATTGGGAGATCTATGTGCTTGTTGGATTCTGATGTCTGTGTCCTTCCCCAGATTAGGAAAGTTTTCAGCTATAATTTTCTCACATAAACCTTCTATCCCTTTTTCTCTCTCTTCATTTTTTGGGACTCCTAATACAAATGTTATTCTTCTTTAATAAGTTGCTGAGTTCTCTAAGTCTTGTACCATGATATTTTGCCTCTGTTTCCCCCCTTTTGTTCTGCTTCATTATTTTCCATAACTTTATCGCCTATATCACTGATTCGCTGCTCTGCTTCATCCATCCTTGGCGTCACAGCATTCATTTGAAATTGCATCTCAGCTATAGCATTTTTAATTTCTGCCTGATTAGGTTTTAGTTTGTTTATCTCTGCAGAGAGCGATTCTCTGGTGTCTTCTATGTTTTTATTCAATTCTAGCTAGTATTGTTATAATTGTGCTTTTAAATTCCATTTCAGATATCTTCCTTATATCTGTGTTGGTTAAATCCATGGCCATAATTTCTTCCTGTTCTCTCTTTTGTGGTGAATTCCTATATCTTGTCATTTTGGAGGAAGAAAAAAAAGTAATAAAATAAAAAAATTGAAATTAAAAACAAAACGAAATCAAATAAAGGAAGCTAGATTCTAGGTGTGTTTCAGTCTGCATGTTGAGAGAAGCATGATAGAAAAGAAAAAAAGAGAAAGGGAAAAAATTAAAATTTAAAGTTAAAAAATTAAATAATAAAATAGAATAAAGAAAATAGAACAGAAATAAAATAATTTACTTTTTCTGTATGCAAGAATGATAAATGAAAGAAAGAAAAAAAAACAATTTAAGCAAAAACAGAAGCAAAGAAAATGAGCAAATAAATGAATCAGCAAACAGAATAAAACCTGAATGAAGTTACATACAGTTTCCCTTACAACTGAAACTTTGAAGCACACTATAGTCCATAGACTAAGCAGGTGGAAGGAATTTGTGCTGGTCTTCCGGGAGATGTGTCTGGAAGGTGCAGGTTAGGTCTTGGTATAATGTCTCTATTCTCCACTTGGTGGTGCTGTTTAGCTCACTGGGGTCAATTCCTGCGTGCCTGCATGTGTGCGTACCAACATCCCAGAGATGGAAATGGCTTCACACAGCTCTCTAGTCTCTGGTGTGGGAATTTTGTGCCCTCACACATACGTGATCAAGCACCCTTCCTTTGTCTCAGGCTTCTGCCTGCACCCTGCCTTTGTCCTGTCTGTATCCAAGCTTTCTGCTTGCCAGGTGGAGCCTCCCTCCAGAGATTTTTCTGAGATGGGGCGGTTTTTCAAAACCCCATACTTCTGAGATCCCCATGGCTTGGACCCACGATAATTCTCTGGTGGAGGATCTTGCTGAGTGATGGCCAGGTGCCAGCTTGTCCCAGAAAATGTTCAAGTAATTGCACAGTGGCAGATGCTCAGTTTATGGTAAATCACAACACACACCTGGCACCAGGTTTTGCTGCACTTTTGCATGTTTGTTCCAACATCAGTAAGTGTGGCAGCTCTCTGGGGTCCACTAGGACCTTTGCCAGCCAGGAGGCTGTATGGCCTCTACCAAATGCACTCCAAGGAGGTGAACTGATTATCCCAATGTAGCATACAGGCCTCTCAGACCCTGCTGCCTACTCCTGGGGATTCGCCCTACTTCCTCATCAGAGCATTGCCAGGCACTGAGCTCCAAACCTTCACACTGTGTGCTGCACTGTTTATATACTGGTGGTATTGAAACCCTCTCTTTTCTCCCTGCCAATGGTTTTGGGGAACAGATTCCTTGTCCAGTTCCATGAAAGTGTTTTTACTCTTTATCTGTGTCTCTCTCCAGCTACTTTCAGGGGGAGTGGTTTTCTTGCGTGATACTGATGTGCTGCACTCTCCCCCTTTCTTTTTCTCTGTCTGTCCTCTCTTCACAAAAATGGCTTTCTACCCTCTGTGGCTCCGTGGCTTTTCTCTCCCCAATTCACCACTCTAAACTGTGTACCTGCCAAGTTTTCTGGCTCAAATTATGCAGATTGTTGCATTGCTCCTGAGATTAATTTCCTAGGTGTTCAAAATGTTTTCATGCTGATATAGCGGCATTTCAGGGATGAGACAAGCTCATACTACTCTGCCATTTTAACTCTGCCTCTCATATCTTTCTTTGGATATGAGATGCTGGTAAGATTGAAATTGGCCTTAACTGATCTCCAAGCTTCCCTTTTTTGATTATGGTTAAATGTGCCCAGGGTGACCAATTTTTCCTGGTTTTCCCAGGACTATTCTAGTGTTTAAACTGGAAATCCCATGTTCTGAGAAAACATTCCACCTCAAACAAACTGGGACAAGTTGGCCACCCCAGATTTGACTATTGGATAAAATAATAGACTCAACCATAGATACTGTGCAAAGTAATGTGGAAAAGATAGGTGATCAAATGTCAGCTAGTGGCAGAAGTGAGATCTCCTAAGGAGAAAAATGAACAGGGCTTGGGCAAGAGCTCTGCTGGGTTACTGCAATGGGTCACATACTAGAGGGACCCCTTGGCTTAACCACATCTTCCCTTAAGTACTTTAAATTCACATGCTATCTCTGGTATGAATTGGTACTCCAGCATAATGCTTGAAACCTTGGGTTTAGGAATAGGACAGTGTGGGTTTAAGTCCTGACTCTACCACTTATAAGCTGTGTGACTTTTGAATGGGTTATTTAACCTCTCTCTGTCTTAATTTTGCTATCTGCAAATAAGGGTACTAATAACAATATCTACCTTGTAGGTTTTAAGGAAATACTAAACAAGTCATTACAAAGCACTTAAAGTAGTATTGAACTTAGTATGCACTATGTTAGCTACTATTATGATATCCTATCTTTCTTTTTTCTTCTTTGCACATTCACTGTCATGTGGGTGTCTCATAGTACCTTTAACTGAATGTATTTAAACCTGAACTGCACATCCTTTTTTCCAACTGTTTCTCCTCTTGTGTTGGCTGTCTCATTGAAGGAAAAAAAGTTATCTGAGCTAGAAACCTTGGACAATTCTTGACTCCTTCCCTTTCTTCACTCTCTACATCCCAGCAATGATACTTTATACTCCCTAAATAGCTAACACTGGCTATTCATTCATCCTTTGATTTATATATTCTTCATTTATTGTAAAACATTTATTGGGTGTCACCCATTGTGCTGTAAAATTTGGGAGCTTGGTAGTACTGTCAACCAAGAAGAAACTGGGGAGCCACTAACTACTCCTTCCCCTCATTCTCCAAGGCCAAACTTTCTATCTGTTTAGCATTGCTTATATTCATCCTTTCCATTCTCTTTTCTATCAGGTTGATTCATCTTCATAACATTTTTTTACCTGAACTATGGTAATAAATTCATAAATGATCTCTATGCCTCCAGTCTTGACCCCTTCCAGTCTTTGCTAAATACTACTAACAGAATCATTGTTGTACAAAACTATTATAAGAATCCTTTAATGGCTTCATATAATTTTCAGGATAATTTTCAAACTTCTTAGTTTACTATACAAAGCCTTTTTATGATCTGTCTCTTATTTACCCTGCTAGAATCATCTCCTGGCATTTACCCGTATGTTCTACCCATATGGAACTACTTGTAATTTCCTAAACATGTTACATTGTTTCAGGCCTCTATGACCTCACATGTGTGGTTTCCGTTATTTGGAATGTCCTTTCTTTTGTTTTCATCTAGCTATTAGCTCCTCATTCTTTAAAATTTAGTTCAACAGTCACAAACTCTGAAAAACCCTCCTTAACCTCCTAATCTGGCTTAGCAGTTTCCATGACACTTCTTTCCTCTATGGTACCACATTAAAGAGGCAGGATGCTTAATGGTTAAAAGAATGGCCTTAGGATCTGTCTATCTGGATTTGAATGTTGACTCTCATACCTACCAGCAATGTGTATTTTGGCAGGTTACTTAACTCTCAGTGTCCTTGTCTATAAATTGGGAGAAATAATAATAATAGAACCTACCTCAAGGGGTTGTGGTGAGGATTAAAGGAGTTAATACATTTAAAATGCTTAGAATAGTGCTTGGTACATGGTAAAGCCTTTGTGTTGCTTATTAATATCATTGTCACCATAGCTGTTTATTTAATAATCCCACTAGACTATAAGCTTCCCGAGAGCAAAGACCATGTATGACTTGACAGTATAGCCCCAGGGCTTACTCTATTGTCTGACATACAGGTGCTCAATAAATGCTTGTGAATGAATGAAAAGATAATATTAATAAGTGAAATAAAGAAATGGAGAACTGAAATGCCTTCCCCCACGAGAAAGAATTATCATCTAAACCCACCAAGTTCCATTTAGCCTCATATACCTGCAAGAGGCAGGGGCTAATGGCTGCGAACCAGCCCTTTCTTTTTGCATACACAATATCTATTATGTTATTGGGGAGAAGTATGCAGGCTTAACTATGTTTTAAAATGCCAGCAATTTTTGCCTTTATTATCACTTTGAGACTTGGGAAAATAATCAAAGAATGACACCATCCTCATTCCAAAAGTGAAGTCCTAGCAAATCACAAAGGGAAAAACAAATGGAAAGGCTTCTTAATCTTGGAGCTAGCTGTGCTCCATTCTGCTCATTCTAGACACTTGGAGAGCTGATTTCAAGAATTTTCCAGATTCCAGATTAATCAGAAAGTACAACAGCTGGGATGACTGACAGCACAATAAGAATATCTTTGCTTCACAGAAAAGGACACAAGTTGACCTAGATTTGAATCTGCACAGTTACACAAGAGAAGCCTTCTTTTTTAATGTTTATTTATTTTTGAGTGGGAGAGAGAGAGAGCCAGAGAGAGAGTGAGGAAGGGAGAGGGGAAGAGGGAGACACAGAATCTGAAGCAGGCTCCAGGCTCTAAGCTGTCAACACAGAGCCTGATGCGGGGCTCAAACTCACAAACCGTGAGATCATGACCTGAGCTGAAGTCAGATGTTTAACCGACTGAGCCACCCAGGTGCCCCCTCCACTTTTTTTTAATGTTGAGAGAAGCCTTCTTGATGATACTTTGAATGCGGGCTGGGGAGGGATCTTCTATTTGACTTGCAACTCTTCTATAATTAAGACTTAGTCCAAACTCACTGCAAGACCATTTTTTAAAATGCCATCAAATGTTCAAGCCTTATTATGAATTATTACTTTATTTCTGTCTATTTCTCTTTGTCACCATTACTACTTTGTGGGATTTGCTCTTGACTTTCTCAACAAGATAACCAGACAAGCTCGGCTTAATGCTCCAACTTCTGTCACCTCTTGTCTCAACCTACAATCAAGGAGTCCCAGATCACTGACTGTAGCAGTGAGATAGCTGTTTGAACTCTGATATTCAGAGATAATGAGGTGGTGGGAAGGGTTGGCCTAGCACTCTGTGATGAAAAGGTAGGAGTATTTATAATTTTATGACCAACAATTTTGTTGGACCCTCACAATGGACCTCTTTCTATGGATTGATTTCCTAACTCTGTAAGCTATATAGGATGAAACAAAATTTTCAGGAGATAAACATTATTTTTATTTGGTCAGTGTCATTTTTCCTTCTTTAGATCTGCTTCTCATGAACTTGCTCTGGCTCCAACACAATCTTCTGGGGCTGCCATGAATGGTGGCAAAAAGCTACCTAGTTTTTTGGTTGATTCAGTCTACCGGTCAGTCACTTTAACAGAAGATGACAGGGGCAGCTGGGTGGCTCAGTCGGTTAAGTGTCTGACTTCGGCTTAGGTCATGATCTCATGGGTCATGAGTTCAAGCCCCGCATCGGGCTCTGTGCTGACAGCTCAGAGCCTGGAGCCTGCTTTGGATTCTGTCTCCCTCTCTCTGTCTGCTCTTCCCCAACTCATACTCTGTTTCTCTCTCTCAAAAATAAATAAACATTAAAAAATTAAAAAAAAAAAAACAGGAGATGACAAACACAATTCTGTGAAAACTGCTCTGGGGGGCGCCTGGGTGGCTCAATTGGTTAAGCAACCAACTGGCTGAAGTCATGACTGTGTGGTTCATGAGTTCAAGCCCCACATCAGGCTTGTTGCTATCAGCACATAGCCAGCTTCAGATCCTCTGTCTCCCTCTCTCTCTCTGCCCTCCCCCATTCATGTTCACTCTCTCTCGAAAATAAATAAACATTAAAAAAAAAAGAGGGGCTCCTGGGTGGCTCAGTCTGTTGGGCGTCCGACTTCAGAACAGGTCATGATCTCACAGTTTGTGAGTTCAAGCCCCATGTCAGGCACTGTGCTGACAGCTCATAGCCTGGAGCCTGCTTTGGATTCTGTCTCCCTCTCTCTCCGCCCCTCCCCCGTTCATGCTCTGTCTGTGTCTCTCTCAAAAATAAATACACACTAAAAATTAAAAAAAGAAAAGAAAAGAATACTGCTTTGGGAGGGTTGTAGACAGAACTGAGAGAGCATGGCTCCACCCCACTCTATCTTTTTGACCACACCCCCCCCACACACACATCAACATAGCAGCTCCCAGAAGAGTCTTGCCTGCAATAGAAGTGGGACAGCTTCATTAAAAAACTGTAAAAGTGGGGAAGTGTGTCTTCAGGACAAGCAGTGAAAGGACATGTACTCTGGAGTCAGGACACTGTTTTGCCACTTTATTATTGTTATTAGTAGTGGTGTTAGAATGTATAGAGTGTTTACTAGGCACCAAAATCTATGCTGGGCCCTTTATATAGTTTACATTTCATTTTTTAATGACCCAGGAGAAAAGTACTATTATAATCCCCATATTATAGATGGGGAAACTGAGGCACAGACAGTTTATCCTAATTGCCCAGAGTCATAGAGTCATAATCAGTAGCAGATCTGGCATTCAGACATAGGTATGTCTAATTCCAATTCCTAATTTCTTAATATTTTTCGTCCTCTGCTTCTCTAACAAACATGTGACCATGGCCAAGGAATCTAATTCCAAGTTTCCCAACCAATGTGCCACAGATAGGCTACAGGGGTGCAAATACATTACATCTTCAGCTCTTGGGTGGCCAGTGAGACCTGGGATGTCCAGTTACTTTGAGCTGCTAGAAACCTTGTCATTTTATCCCAATAAGCAAGTAAACTATATTTTATTATGTTCTACATGTACAATGACATGAAAAAGTTGAGGCGATATTATTTAACTTCTGTTAACTTCAGTGTTGTCATTTATAATGTTGGATTAATCATATTTATTTGCTTGGGTTTTGATGGGGATTAAATGAGATAATGTACATAAGTCACTGTAGTCACTCAGGGTTTTCCAGAGAATATCTATCTATCTATCTATCTATCTATCTATCTATCAATCATCTATCTATCTATCTATCTATCCATCCCCAGACTGTCTCTCTCTCTCTCTCTCTCTCTCTCTCTCTCTCTCTCTCTCTCTATATATATATATATATATATATATATATATATATATTATAAGTAATTGGCTCATGCAGTTATGGAGTCTGACCAGTCCCAAGATCAGCAGTCAGCAAGCTGGAGACTCAAGAGAACTGATGGCATAAGTTCCAGTCTAATTGCCGGCAGGCTTGACCCAGGAAGAGCTGACGTTTCAGTTTGAGTCGAGAGGCATGAAAAAAACAATGTCCCAGTTCAAAGCAGTCAGGCAGAAGGAAATTCTCTCTTACTCAGGGGAAGGTCCTTTTGTGCCATTTGGGCCTTCAACTGATTGGATGAGGTCCACCCACAAGAGGGAGGACAATTTGTTTTACTCAGTCTACTGATTCAAATGTTATTTTTACCCAGAAACCCTTTACAGACCCACCTAGAATAACGTTTGACCAAATGTCTGGGCACTCCATGGCCGTCAAGTTTGCACATAAAATTAAGCACATAGTCACCTGGCATGATATCTGACATGTGGTAAGGACTTCATAAAAGATCCCTTCCTTCAGGGAGTAATGAGTTAATGAGATAAAGAAATATACGCACACATATAATAATATCTCTGCTAGGAGGTTTGTACTCCTACTAGGGAGCAAGACATTCTAATTCAATAAAACTGCATGATTCCCAAAGACTCTTAAAAGTGACACAAAGGAGGTAAAGCCAGGTAAATCCTTTTGGTTGGGAAGCTTTTTAGTGCCTCTCAAACTGCATAAGATCTGGTGGATGGCAGTGGTGGTGGGGGGGTGGGTTCTGCTTCTTCCTCCTATAAATTGAGCTGGTTCCTGGGAAGGGTCAGGAAAAGCAAGACTTTGTGTGCTGCAGCTTTAAAAGTCAGCAGACACCAATGAGGTGTTCACTTCAGGTCCCCTCTCCCAGCTACCTCATAATATTGAAGTCAATGTCATAAAGGACAAAAATTATATAGCCACAGCTTGTGCCCTGTTACAAAAAGTTTTCATGCAGCTTGCTAATAATGATCCCAACCAAAGAAATACATAACAAAAGGAGAGAGTTTTTTTGAATCTTTTGTATTTGTCAGCTGCAAAGCAGTGTGCAAATATCATGATAATAGCAAAAAAAATACAAAGAAGTATATTAAAGTATTTATAACATCTTAAGGGGAGATTATAAGGATAATGAGTTAAATTATGATTGCCAGCATGAATTCAATTAACACTACTGATATTATACATTATTTCTAATAATGTAAGTTGTCATTCCTAATATTAAACATTATTTCCAATATCATAAATTATATTACAGATAAGAATTATCACTGCTAAAGTTATAAATCAAATTGTATTTACTATCTTCACTATTAACAATAATACTGAGTACTTACTACGTATTAGATACTGTGTGTTCTAAGTGCCTGACATGTATTCATCATTAAATTCTCACAAGACCCTTATGAAGTAGGCCCAGATATTACCTCTGTTTTGCTGATATGGAAACTGAAGCACAGAGATGTTGAAATGACACCCCCCAAGGAAACATAAGTAGGGAGTTGCAGAGTTCATAAGTAACTGAACCTAGTTCCAAGGCCTAAAATCCTTAACCCCATGCTATACTGCCTATAAAGAAATTTTTTTCTAGTCTTCCCTAGTATCTCATTCTGTTTGAGAATTTGTTGGAATCAGGCAAAAAGTAGTGCAAAGCATCTGAGAAGACCTGGCTAGCTTTGGATGAAGGCCAGATCCTTTATTATTATTATTATTTTAAATTTTATTTCTTGGAGTGGGGTTTGGAGAATTCTAGACACTGGTCAGAAGTCACATATCATTAACCAAGGCACAGCTAGAGCCTGGAGCCTGGGCCTGGAGTCCCTGGTTTAGCAAGGCAACAGGCAGGGGGTGAGGTTAAGCTCATAATTTTGGGGGGAAATATTGAGCCAGCAGGACTGAGATAAAAGATATAGGGGAACTTAAAAAATAAAGTTCAGATTTCAGAGGGGTCTAAGACCCTCTATCAGGTCCCACCTCTGCTTAAGAAAGGATGTTTACACCCTCTTGACCTCAGAACGTAAACCATCTGATCATGGTATCTCTAGAGGCAGATCACACTCCCAGCAGATATCCCCAGACTGCCCCTACAGCCTGTGACTGAGACCTCTGGGGCCCATGGTGGGAGAAGGTTCCCAGGTGGAGGTCCCTGGAATCACCCACATCTGATATGCTTTATGAGGTCTGTGGATGTGAATGCAGAAGATACACATGCCACTACAAATGGTTGCATACAGGAATAGAAGGAACAGGACTGCAAAATCCAGGAAGAAGGTGGGGCTGCTGCTAGGTGGTAGAGACAACAGGGCTCCAGCAGGCTAGCTTGCTCTCCATCTTCCCTTTGTCCTCATTTCCTATACCCCTCCTAACATACAGGATAAAGCTAGGTTTATATTTTGAAGGGTATTTTTTTTTGCATGGCCCTGATTTTTGGGAAAGGTGATCTAGCCTCCATTATGCATTAGGAAACATATCAGGGGACATTCGTCCTGATATCCCCATTTGTGCCTGTTTAGGCAGAATGCCTCCTAAGCTCAGTGCTAACCAAAATGGTCAAAACCTCTGTGTGTCCTTAAGTGTGAATGTGACCAGAGCAGACCCTGTTATCCACACTTCCTCTGATCTCTACCCAAAGTCACCTGGCACACATATCTGCTTATGTCTGCCTTGAACATACAGACCTCAAAGGGTAGAGGCTAGCGCTGTGGGTACCAGGGAAGACCTCTCCACAGCCAGCACCACTACAGGTGATTCATGCTTCAGGAAATTTTTCTAGAGAATTCACAATGTGACAGAGTAAAATCTCAGGCCTCTCTCGATCCAGCCCCTTCTCTGGTTTAGAGTTCAGACTCTGGATGGGGTGAAAATAGAGCAGTTTGGAAAAGGAATGGCACCAAGTGTGTGTGGGTAGTGGATGAAAGAAAGGAGGAGGATTTGTCAATGGTGGGAGGTGTTGTCAGACAGGATATTTTTGGTAAATTTTATTGAGTATAACTGCTGTGGAGACTTTGGTTTCCATGGGCCTTTCAGGAGGGGAAGGGAATAGTCAGGACTCCATGGTTTGGTGGGCTCCATGGTTTGGTAGAGTCTGGGGCCCCTTATTCCAATGGCCCTACTATGGCAGTCTGAGCTGTGTTATTCTCAAAGGTTCTGCAAAATTCCCAAGCTCATTGGTAGATAAATAGTCATTAACAAGGAACTGTGGCTTGGCATGTGTAGGTATGCCCAGGTAAACCATCCCCTCTCTGTTTTACCATCTAGAGATCTTTCATACAGCCTTCTACTAGTGTGCAGACTGGTATTGGGGTGGTGGGCCTGGAGTTCTAACTGCTTATTAAACAGACTTCCACCCAATCCTATCTCTAAGTCTCACCTTCAACCTCCCACCACTCCTACAGGGGAACCCTTGCCTCCTATTCCTTACTATGAGGGGCTGACAACCCTCTATCCAATTAACAAATCTCCTTTGTTCCTTCTCTCAAGGCCTCATTCACCCAGACATCATCATCTTTTATCCCTTTATTCTCCTCACTCCATTCCCTCTAGTTTTCCAGGCCTTATAGATTGATATAAATCTTATCCAAGTATATGTTGGGCACATGGAGGCAAAGCCTTGCACCACTGTGCGATGTCAAATGCTAGCTATATAAACAGCTGTAAACAACAGGCTGTTGACATGAGCTATCTTCCTTTGACCAGGGAATTCAGAGTAGGTGGATAAAGGTAGAGAGGGTGGTGTCACAGATGGAGAGAGAAAAAGGGCACTCATTAACTGAACATTGACAACAGTATCTTTCTTTGCATTTTCCCTTTTTAAAATTTGCTTATTCTTTTTACCTGGGCTACTAGGAAGTTAAGCACCATAATGAAGGATTAACAAACCTTTAAGAAGAATTTATTGTGTATCAACACTCTACCAGATGCTTTTGACCTGAGCTATTTCAAATGTGTCTCCTGACAACATCAGGAGGGAGAGAGTCAAACCCCACCCCTACTCTAGGCACCCCACCCCTGCTTAGATCCCAAACATCAGCACCTCTAACACCAACCACTGCCTGTGCCTAGGACCATTTTATGATGAAAGAGAATGAAATCGTCATTCTTTTCTGATACATAATAATAATAAGATAGTAACTTGGGTAAAAATATTAGTTATATGTGACAATCATTCCCATCCATTAATACAAGCAGTGGTTAAGAGAATGGAATCTGGAATCAAACTGGCTGTGGTCAGGCAAGACATTTAACCTCTCTGAATCTCAATTTGCTCAAATGTAAACTAGGGATATCTATAATACCTACCGTGCTTACATGGTTGTTGTGATTAAGTGAGTCGATGCATGTAAAACACTTCAGCAGCATCTGATACACAGTAAGGAGTTAAGAAACTCTCCTATTATTAATATCATCATCATTACTACTGTGTGCAAGTTATAACTCATTTAAATCTGATAAAAACCCTGTAAAGTGTGAATTTCTCCCTATTTTAAAAGAAGCATTCATTCCTAATAGTATTAATTACAACTATGGTACTAACATAAATGCAAATGATAACAATATTAGTGAGGCCTCATAATTATGTCCATTTTACAGATGCATGCCAAGATTCTTAGGAGTGGTATTATGATTATAATACCAATGTAATGTAAATTATCAATATTCCCAAATCATCTCAATTTCAGAGGCAGCAACAGATAACACCATTATTCTTATATATGGTGTTATCCATTATTAGGATAGATGCTAAAATAACATAAGTAATAATAATAATAGCAACATTAATTATGTGATATATGATTTATGCCATTTCCAAGAGGGGAAGAATACCACACCAGCATTACCAGGAATGTTAGGTACTATAGTTTTTTTTTTTTTTAATCACAATAATGCAAGTAACTGTATTAATGTTTCACCTCAGTCATCCTGATTCTGATGAGATGAAAAGGTTAACAGCAGGTCTTCTTAGCAGTGCAGAATCAATTTAGTATTAATTATGTTTATTAATGATTAAACTGTTACTGTAATACTTGTAATAAATAATGCAATTATGGTATACATAATATGAGTTAATACATTTGTGGTATTCATTATAATAATGATTAATGACATAATCACTTAGTTATGACCTGAATTATAATAATAGATACCATAAAGGTGAAATAATTAAATAATATAATAATGTAAGCACAAATAATAATGGATGCAGGGCAATTATCCCCAATTAACAAAAAGTAAAGCATAGCACAAGTCCTCCTGGTGGTGCTTGCTAGTTAACTAATATTATAACATTATAATATTAATTTAACTACAGACAATATTATTATGGATGTGCTATAATTATGCCTCTTTTACCATGGGGACAGTCAATATCCAGGCACAGTGACATATATTAGTTCTTTAATGTTAACCTAAATGCACATAGTAACATCACAGAATGTCCTATTACCATACCACTTCTGAGAGGGGAGAAGGCGAGGCCAGCATCCGGGGTAGAGAAAAGTGTAATTATGGCGCCAGCGCTACGCAGATGCACGCTACACCCAGGAAGTGCTCCGAACCCGGCCCTCTCCCTGGCGGGGATGGGCAGGGCCAGCTGCGCAGTGGATGGCGCCCCCTTGAGCACCCTCTCGACCACGTGGGTGCTACAGGTACTTATCCTGCGCCGCATCCCCCAATCGCCCCACCCCCAGCTGAGGCATCGGCTTCCGGCCGGCCTGCGTTCCCTCAGCCCTTGGCACGCCTTGGCAAGCTCTTTCAAGAGCGCTACCTTATAGCGTCGGTCGCTGGGGAGAGGCGCTCCACCGCTCCAGTGTTGCGGACATTTACTCCTGGAGGCCATGCGGGCCAACCCACCCCCCAGGTGCCCGTTGGCTGCCGCCGCCCTCCCAGTCCGGGAGTAGACGAGAGGGGATGGGGAGGGGGTGACCAGGCGGGGCTGCCGCTGGGAGCGACGGAGGGGAGAAACTGTTTCCCCCTTCCATTATCATCCTTCCTGGACACCAATGTAGATGAGGCTGGAGTTCAGGGTGCCGACCATGCACACGTTGTGAGTGGATGGCGAACAGATGCGCTTGGGGTATGGAGTAAGGAAAGGAAGTGTTCAGGGTCTGGGAGATGCTTCTGAGATAATGTGAATGGGTGGAGGTTGTCAAGCCACCCATCCCTTTGTCCGGTTTGTCCTGGAATCAGTAATTGCCCCCATCCCCAACTTATTTGAACAGAGTAATGAAGGAAGTTGGCAGCCAGTGAGCTAAGTGGATATCTGAGGGAACAGCGTACACAGCCATTGGAAAGGCCTGGAAGCTAGAAGAAGCTCTGTTGGTTTTATGAATTATCAGAAGGGCCCTAGCACAAATAACAAAAAAAATATCTACGAACTAACATGTAAGTCTCAACTTTATTTAGTCCTACACTTCTTTTTTAGGATAGTCACAACTTTATATGATAAATGTTTATTTAAACGTATAGTATTTTATATAAGGCATATATTAGGATGAATCACAAAATTGTCAATATTTAAACTTTTTGGTTTATAAAAGCAGCCATTTCAGTGATTCAAACTATTATAGTTAACTTATAAATATATTTATTTATAACAATTTACTTTATACTATATACACTATTATTACATAAACATAAGGTGAATATATTATACAAATATATGCAAATTTATAAGCTACAAGTATGATATGCAATCTGTAAGAGTAAATCTATATGTAATTTATAAAATGTAAATATTATATGCAATCTTTAATAATGTAGTATTTTTATAATATAGCATATACCAAGTATAGGTATATACATATTACTCTACACTGTTTTATGTAATTAATATGAAAACACATGCTAAAATATTTCATAATGGCCATTTGAAATGAAATTTATAGGTATTATGACTTACCCCTGCCTTAAATTTGGAAAAAAAATAATGACCTAACTTTAATATAAAGAGGATATAAAAGACACTTTTTATTGAAATAATGTGTATTGTTACATATAAATGCTTGGAAAGAACAATAGAAGAATTAATAAAATAGATACGTAGTTAATAGAAGTAGTAGTAGTCAAAGTAGTAATAGAAAAGACTTGCTGAGTACTATCTGTGTGCCAGGCACTGTTCTAAGCATTTGAGGTGCACTGATGTATTTAATCCTTACAGCCCCCTGACAGTCAGAACCAGCAGAGGGTTTCCATTATTTGGTTAGCTCAGCAGGATGAGGGGTTTATAGTGGCCAAATGATGTGCTAAACTTGCAAATGTAGAGGGAAATAAGTTATCTAAAGAAGATGACTAAGCCCTAATAGGTACTTACTTTGGAGTCACTTTTCCTAGTTGACACAGAATTTGATTTGCAGTAGAGGCAGCCAGGTGCAGAGTTGAAGATGTGGGCCCTGCTTGTAACTTTTAGAACCTTGCTATTTGATGAGCAGCAATTGTGTCTCTGCCATGAATCAGAACTTTCTCCATAACAGAGCAGAACTTCAACTGAGGTTCAATCAGAGGTCTTATCCTGAAATCTGTGTGGCAGCACATGGCACGAAAACAACTAACTTTGGGCAGAAAACACCTACAGACTCTGAGGTTTGCCCCCACTAGGGTTCTGTGTGTGAGACATACAGTGTGCACGTTATGCGGAATGTGCACACCTCTAAGCACACTCTCTTAGACCTCAGTTGACTGGAACCCACATCACAAGAGCCCTGTTAAATGGCTTTCATTCCCACCTATATTCCCCATTGTAAGAAACTTTTAGTCACTATAGTAATTTTTTTCAGGATACCTATTTATGTATGCAAGAATCTACAAGTTGGAAGGAATAGTGGTTATATCTAGACAGGAGTTTGAGGTAAGGATGGGACTGTGTATGGTGGTTAAAGGGGACATTAGCTATATCTGCAATGCTTTATTTCTTTAGTAAAACAAAGCTACTGAAAGCAAATTGGAAAAAAGTTCACATTATTAAATTTGGATGGTAAAATCATGGGAATTTGTAATATTATTCTTTTTAGTTCTCTGTAATTTTGAAATTAAGGAAAAAATCAAAAAGAATATTACCAGGGAGAGATTTTTCAATTTAGCACATATACATCTTGTCTTCTTGATGAAAGACCTTACCAACCATCAGATAATCTGATTTATTGGTGCTTCATTAGAGCTTGTCTAGTTTAATGCCTCCATTTCTTTTCAGAGTAGAAACTGACTTTCTCAAATGTCATGTATCTTTTTAAATGGGCAGAGGTGAAATGAGAACCCAGGGTCTCTGATCTCTAGCTAGCTCTATGTTCTTTTCACTCTGTTATGCCTTTTTCTTATACTGCCTTGGCATTGGAGTCTAGGGTGATGACCCCGAGGGCCTGACAAATCCTCATTGAATCCAGAAAGATTTCGGTCTCATCATGATTCTTTACTTACTAAAGCAGAAAATTGGATTTGGATGTTTTATTTTTTATTTTTTTATTTTTAATGTTTATTTTTGAGACAGAGACAAAGAATGATCAGGGAGGGGCAGAGAGAGAGGGAGACACAGAATTGGAAGCAGGTTCCAGGCTCTGAGCTGTCAGCACAGAGCTCAAACTCACAAACCGCAAGGTCATGACCTGAGCAGAAGTTGGACGCTTAACCAACTGAACCACCCAGGAGCCCCTATTATTTTTGACTTTTAAATTTGCATCCAAGTTAGTTAGCATATAGTGCAACAATGATTTCATGAGTAGATTCCTTAATGCCCCTTACCCATTTAACCCATGCCCCCTCTCACAACCGCTCCAGCAACCCTCTGTTCTCTATATTTAAGAGTCTCTTATGTTTTGTCTGTCTCCCTGTTTTTATATTAGTTTTGCTTCCCTTCCCTTATGTTAATCTGTTTTATGTCTTAAATTCCTCAGATGAGTGAAGTCATATGATTTTTGTCTTTCTCTGACGGACTAATTTCACTTAGCATAATACTCTCTAGTTCCATCCATGTAGTTGCAAATGGCAAGATTTCATTCTCTTTAATTGCCAAGGAATACTCCATGGTATATATATACCACATCTTCTTTATCCATTCATCCATCAGTGGACATTTGGGCTCTTTCCATACTTTGGCTATTGTCGATAGCACTGCTATAAACATTGGGGTGAATGTGCCCCTTTGAAACAGCACACCTGTATCCCTTGGGTAAATACCTAGTGGTGCAATTGCTGGGTATTAAGGTAATTCTACTTTTATTTTTTTTTTTTTTGAGGAATCTCCATACTGTTTTCCAGAGTGGCTGCACAAGTTTGCATTCCCCCCAGCAGTGCAAAAGAGATCCTCTTTGCATCCTCGCCAACATCTGTTGTTGCCTGAGTTGTTAATTTTAGTCATTCTGACTGGAGTGAGGTGGTATCTTACTGTGGTTTTAATTTTATTTCCCTAACAATGAGTGATGTTGAACATTTTTTTCATGTGTTTCTTAGCCATCTGGATGTCTTCTTTGGAAAAGTGTCTATTCATGTCTTTTGCCTATTTCTTTACTGGATTATTTGTTTTTTGGGTGTTGAGTTTGATAAGTTCTTTATAGAGTTTGGATACTAACCCTTTATCTGATATGTCATTTGCAAATATCTTCTCCCATTCTGTCGGTTGTCTTTTAGTTTTGTTGATAGTTTTCTTCTCTGTGCAGAAGCTTTTTATCTTGATGAGGTCCCAATAGTTCATTTTTGCTTTTGTTTCCCTTTCCTCTGGAGACGTGTTGAGTAAGAAGTTGCAGCAGAGGTCAAAGAGGTTTTTGCCTGCTTTCTCCTCTAGAATTTTGATGGCTTCCTGTCTCACATTTAGGTCTTTCATCCATTTTGAGTTTATTTTTGTGTATGGTATAAGGAAGTGGTCCAGGTTAATTTTTCTGCATATTGCTGTCCGGTTTTCCCTGTACCATTTGCTGAGGAGACGGTCTTTATTCCATTGGATGTTCTTTCCTGCTTTGTCAAAGATTATGTTTGTGGGTCCATTTCTGGGTTCTCTATTGTGTTCCATTGATCTGAGTGTCTGTTTTTGTGCCAGTACCATATTGTCTTAATGATTACAGCTTTGTAATACATCTTGAAGTCTGGGATTGTGATGCCTCCAGCTTCGGTTTTCTTTTTCAGGATTGCTTTGGCTATTTGGGCTCTTTTCTGGTTCCATAAAATTTTAGGATTATTCTAGCTCTGTGCAGAATGCTGGTATTATTTTTATAGGGATTGCAGATTTGGATGTTTTATTATTATTTTATTATTGTTTCCATTTTATTTTTTATTATTTTTTAGGAATATAAGTTATTGTCAAATTGGCTTACATACAACACCCAGTGCTCATCCCAACAAGTTCCCTCCTCAATGCTCATCACTCATTTTCCCCTCTTCCCCAACCCTCCATCCACCCTCATTTTGTTCTCTATATTTAAGAATCTCTTGTGGTTTGCCTCCCTCCCTCTCTGTTTGTAACTGTTTTTCCCCCATCCCTTCCCCCATGGTCTTCTGTTAAATTTCTCAAGATCTACATATGAGTGAAAACATGTAATATCTGTCCTTCTCTGACTGACTTATTTCCCTCAGCATAATGCCTTCCATTTCACACATGTTGCTGCAAATGGCATGATTTCATCCTTTCTCATTGCCAAGTAGCATTCCATTGTATATATAAACCACATCTTCTTTATCCATTCGTCACTTGATGGACATTTAGGCTCTTCCCATAATTTGGCTAGTGTTGAAAGCGCTGCTATAAACATTGGAGTACATGTGCCACTATGCATAAGCATTCCTGTATCCCTTGGGTAAATTCCTAGTAGTGCTATTGCTGGGTCATAGGGTAGTTCTATTTTTAATTTTTTGAGGAAACTTCACACTGTTTTCCATAGAGGCTACACCAGTTTGCATTCCCACCAACAGTGTAAGAGGGTTCCCATTTCTCTATATCCTCGCCAGCATCTGTAGTTTCCTAATTTGTTCATTTTAGCCACTCTGACCGGTGTGAGGTGGTATCTCAGTGTGGCTTTGATTTGTATTTCCCTGATGATGAGTGACGTTGAGCATCTTTTCATGTGTCTGTTGGCCACTGGGATGTCTTCTTTGGAAAAGTGTCTATTCATGTCTTCTGCCCATTTCTTCACTGGATTATTTGTTTTTTGAATGCTGAGTTTGGTAACTTCTTTATAGATTTTGGATACTAACCCTTTATCTGATATGTCATTTGCAAATACCTTTTCCCATTTCGTTAGTTGCCTTTTAGTTTTGTTGATTGTTTCTTTTGCAGTGCAGAAGCTTTTTATCTTGATGAGGTCCCAATAGTTCATTTTTGCTTTTGTTTCCCTTGCCTTTGGAGATGTGTCGAGTAAGAAATTGCTGCGGCTGAGGTCAAAGAGGTTGTTGCCTGCTTTCTCCTCTAGGATTTTGATGGTTTCCTGTCTCACATTTAGATCTTTCATCCATTTTGAGTTTACCTTTGTGAATGGTGTAAGAAAGTGGTCTAGTTTCATTCTTCTGCATGTTGCTGTCCAGCTCTCCCAGCACCATTTGCTAAAGAGACTGTCTTTTCCATTGGATACTCTTTTCTGCTTTGCCAAAGATTCATTGGCCATACATTTGTGGGTCCAATTCTGGTTTCTCTATTTTATTCCATTGGTCTATGTGTCTGTTTTTGTGCCAATACCATACTGTATTGATGATTACAGCTTTGTAGTAGAGGCTAAAGTCTGGGATTGTGATGATGCCCGCTTTGGTTTTCTTTTCCAACATTACTTTGGCTATTTGGGGTCTTTTATGGTTCCATACAAATTTTAGGATTGTTTGTTCTAGCTTTGATAAGAATGACAGTGCAATTTTGATTGGGATTGCATTGAATGTTTAGATTGCTTTGGGTAGTATTGACGCTTTAACAATATTTATTCTTCCAATCCATGAGCATGGAAAGTTTTTCCATTTCTTTGTGTGTCTTCAATTTCCTTCATAAGCTTTCTATAGTTTTCAGCATACAGGTCTTTTACATCTTTGGTTTATTCCTGGGTATTTTATGGTTCTTGGTGCAATTTTAAATGGGATCAGTTTCTTTATTTCTCTTTCTGTTGCTTCATTATTGGTGTATAAAAATGCAACCAATTTCTGTACATTGATTTTGTACCCTGCAACTTTGCTGAATTCATGTATCAGTGCTAGCAGCTTTTTGGTGGAGTCTTTCGGGTTTTCCATGTAGAGTATCATGTTGCCTGCAAAAAGTGAAGATTTGACTTCTTCTTTGCCAATTTGGATGCCTTTTATTTCATTTTGTTGTCTGATAGCTGATGCTAGGGCTACCAACACTATGTTAAACAGTAGTGGTGAAAGTGGACATCCCTGTCTTGTTCCTGATCTCAGGGGCAATGCTCTCAGGTTTTCCCCATTGAGGATGATATTAGCTGTGGGCTTTTCCTAAATGGCTTCTATGATGTTTAAGTATGTTCCTTCTATCCTGACTTTCTTGAGTGTTTTTATTAAGAAGAATGTTGTATTTTGTCAAATGCTTTTTTGCAGCTATTGACAGGATCATATGGTTCTTATCCTTTCTTTTATTAATGTGATGTATCACGTTGATTGATTTGTGAATATTGAACCAGCCCTGCATCCCAGGAATAAATCCCACTTGATCATGGTGAATAATTCTTTTTATATGCTGTTGAATTCAATTTGCTAGTATCTTGTTGAGAATTTTTACATGCAGATTCGGATGTTTTAAAAAAGATTTTCAACAATCCAAAAGTTAATCTATAGCGAATGTGAAAATCAATTAACCAAAGCAGTTCACTCCATTAGCACTTAGTTGTGCAAAGTCTAATGTAATGAAAATATATAAAACTACATTCAGTAAGACCTACTAAGTGTCTGGTCCATGAGGTACTTGAGCATAGATGAAAACAAACAAACAAACAGGAGTCTATGACTTTGAACCAATGAGCCAATTAATATGGTAGGAAAACGAGGATGCCATTCCTAACTTACACCTAGGTAAACTAAAGTCTGGGCATGACTCAGATTTGTTTGGGGAGGATTGGAAGGTGGGAGAAGTGGTATGAGGTTGCAGACAGGAAAGAGCTGAGTGGGCAAGGGCCGACAGCATAACTGTTCCCTGACAAGCATGACTAGGGTAGGACTAGGAGTGAGGAGGTCAGTCTGTCAAGAGCAAGGTGTCTGATTTGGAAGAGCTTGCGTAGTAGAATTGTTGATTTTGCCTGACTTACCAGAGAATCGTGAGTTCTGGGACAGGGATGTAGCATAGATTTTATTTTTTATTCCTGTTTCTAGTGATGCTGGCTAATGGAAAGGTGGCAGTCACTTGTAATTGTGAACACATTTTGTACATTTGGGTCTATCTCCTGATATTTCTATCAAAGTTTGGACACATCACTGCTTCCGGTGGTGGGTAGCAATAGGAAGAATCTTAAGGTCTTTGATAAATACAAACAACTTTTGGGGCGCCTGGGTGGCGCAGTCGGTTAAGCGTCCGACTTCAGCCAGGTCACGATCTCGCGGTCCGGGAGTTCGAGCCCCGTGTCGGGCTCTGGGCTGATGGCTCAGAGCCTGGAGCCTGCTTCCGATTCTGTGTCTCCCTCTCTCTCTGCCCCTCCCCCATTCATGCTCTGTCTCTCTCTGTCCCAAAAATAAATAAACGTTGAAAAAAAATTAAAAAAAATAAATACAAACAACTTTCGATTATTAGGAAATTTGGGAGGAAAAAACCTACATGATTTCATCCCATAAACATTTAATGAATGCCTACTATGTACAATGCACCAGACCTTGTCCTAGGAATACAGAGTAAATGAGATGCCCATCTAACTGGGAAGATGTGTAGACAAAACATATGGTGAAGGGAAAGGATTCATATGGAGCAATGAAGTACGGTTTCGTAGAAGAAGTGGCATTTGAAGCTGGATCTTGGAGGATTAGTAGATCTCAATAGGCACAGAGGCAAGGATATTCTAGAGGAAGGAACCAGAAGAACAAAGGCAGAGAGAGGTGATTGGCATATTCAGGGAAGGTGAGTATTGACTGAAGTATAGGATGTGAGGAATAATAGAGAGGGGCAGAAAAGACAAGCAGTCTAGGGTGAACCAGGGGAGCCAGGCTTAGGGATTTGCATACTGGGAGTCACTGCAGATTTTGAGCAGTGAAAGGACATGGTCATATACTTCAGAAAGATCACTTTGGTAGCAGTTTAAAGAACAGATTGGAATGAGAGGGTTAGAGAATCATTTAGAAGAGAATTGCAATAGTCCAAACAAGATATGAGACTCGGACCTAGAGATTCACAACTATGAAGATGGAGAGGAGGGGAAGAATTTAACTGTTCAGAAATGACTAGCTCCTATGTCTTATTGGAGGATCAGGGGGAGGTCAGTGGGAAGGGAAAGGCAAGATTCAGGGATGATTTTGAAAGATTTTTATTTGGATAACTGCAAACATAGGAGGCAGAGCAGATTTGGCATGGAAGATAAATTCACTGCCAAGCATTCTGGATTTGAGGGGGCAGCAGAAAGCCTGCTGGAGGGGTTGGTGGGCAGTGCTGATATCCTGTCTCCCACAGGCTCATTGCTGCCGCAGCCTCCATATTAACATTAGTGCATCTGAGAAGGGCTCCTGGCTAATGACTAATTCCCAAGGAAGCTCTCATCAGGTCTCAGGTAATCAGGAGTTGAGGAGTTGGTTGTAATGTTTCACGTGGCTTCACCTCCAGAACATAATTGAGGCTCATTTGTCACGTAAAGATCTAAGGAATGATCTTGACAAAGCATAGCACAGATCCTGTAATGAAAAGGAAATGAAGATGGTTGCCAGCCCGTTATTAAGCGTAATAACTAGGTTGAAATGAGATGAAAGACTTCATTTAGGCAGAACTTTTTCATTGACGAATGGTAGGGGGTAAAAGTGTGAAAGGAAAGCATATAATCCAATTCATAAAAAGTGTGGAAATGCTTTTTAAAACCTGAAGCAATAATCAGTCATTCTATTTATAGAGCTGGAGTGGGGAATAGTTTCTCTATTGATGGATACTGATGCACAGATGAAAGTTTTAAAATAATTTTTTTTTCTACTGACAGAACTTTGTTTAAGAAATAATGAAATAGCTCTGTCCATATTTCCAGGCTGGGGCAAGGAGGCATGGGTCCAGTAGTAAGGATGCAGGCCATTTACTTCTTGAAGAGTTTGACATCTTGTGCTTGGGGCTGCCCACTTGAGGCATATAATGTTCACTGTGATGCGTATAAATACAAAGAAACTTGTCTTTAGGTGTGTGTTTGGGGGAGAGCTGAGAGAAATAGAAAGTATTTAACTCCCACATTAAAATATTAAGAATAAAGAGAATAACATTGTGTTTAATAATTATAATACATAAATACAAATGTTAAACACACAACTTTATTCCTAGATTATAATTTTAGGAATTGGGCGATCATTCCTAAATAGTTTTAAATAAATCAATATGGGTCAGATAAAATTGATCCAAGTTTTAGATCTGATCTTCAGAGGTTAAATCAAGTACACAAATTATTAAGAATGCATTACTCTGTAAGTACTGTGTGTAATTCATAAATAATTGGCATATATTATTTTATGGCTATTATTCCCACAATGATTATTGGAGGATAGATTATCAGTCAGCTGGAAAGGTCTACTCTCCAGGACAGGAATGTGTTCTTTGGAATACATATGACAATTTGGGTAGCATCAAGCAAATTTTTAATATTTTAATGGATCATGAGCTAGGATGAAGAGTATAGGAGGCAGTATATAGAACACGCAGTGATTAAGAACATAAGTTCTGGAGCCCAACTCATCTGCCTTGGGATCCACACTCTACCATCACCACCTGAGTGACCTTGAGAAAGTCATTTAAACACTAATTCTTTTTTTTCTCCTCAGTAAAATGGGAATGATAAGAGTCCCTATCTCCCTCAGTTAACATGATAATGAAATGAGAAAACAATGGCAAAGCACCTATCACAGCACTTAAGTGTTCTGTACTAAGAGCTCAGATAATACTAGTGATTGCTATTGCAGCTTTCTGTGCTGGGTCATCCACCTGCTGTGTGTGTAACTGGTTACCAGTTTGAGCAAGAACTTAGTTGCATGCTCAACTTTTGGCTCCCTCTATCATCTGCATTGGTGCATCCCCAGAAGTGTGCTGTGATTCCCTCCCCAGCAACCAGTGGTTGGCAGATAGCAATTTCTCAATTTTAAAGGTCAGGAGCGGAAAATGCAAGTGCTGAACAAAAAACTTGGACAGCACCCCCTCTAGTGGTGGTTTGATGAATTGCCCCCAACAATTGCCCTGTTGATCACAAACAGGAGAGCTGCTATAAAAAAAGGGATATAGTTGACATAGTTACAAGAAAACACGTGGTTTAACAAATGAATTTATTAATCACAAGCACATAATAAACTAGTACCAGATGTACCTAAGTTGTAATTAATGTCATCAAGATATTTGGAGCTTGCATATTTTCTCCTGTGCTAATTAGCCATTTTACCTGAACAGATTTCCAACTTGGGGTAAAAGTGCAGAATTAGCAATTCTATACATAGCTATATGTTCTATCCCCCAATAAAAATTGTAATTCACATAGCCATTACAGTCTGTAATTTTACTATATACAATACTTTTTTCCCAAGATAATATTATAATCATTGTTGATAATAACATCTTATCCTCTTTTAGGGATTAATAAACTTTTCTCAGGGTTTTGTTTTCACAGCAGGAAGGTATGGCAAGTTTTTCTCTGCTGGTTGTATTGAGGAGGAAGCCAAGGCTTATAGATTTTCTTTTGCCACCCAGAGCACTTTCCATAGGTTTGTATTAGATTTCACCCCTAGGGATCTCCTCTTGGAAAAATAAAATGCGTGGAAACTGGCATGTTCCTATTTGTGTTTCATACCATTCCTCCTCCCCCTCCTCTTCGAATCTTCATGTTACACTTCCTAAGAATATACTTGTTTGGAAGATTGGAATGAAAATGATTAAAATAGAGACCTGGGTTTTACAGAAACGTAAATCTAGGGAGTAGAGATGAAAATCTAAAGAAATACAGGTTTTTTTTTTAATACTTGAATTGCTATTCGTAAGATTTAAGAGTGAACAGACAATGGATAATTTATAAATAGGATGTCTTTTCTAATGGAATGATGGGAATATTTATAACCATATTGAGTTATTGTGAAGCAGAAAACAGGCATGCCCTCACTTATACTTTTGATGTGTTTGTGCTGTAGCAAGCTTCAATCCAACTGTAGAATTTCCCTGTTTTGGCGGGAAAAGTGTATCCCTTCTTGTAGTGCCTCTATTTACACTTGTGGCTGGTCAGTGAATCTCAGTTCTCAAATCACCTGAGGGAGAAAGTAGGTGTGTCCAGAAACCACTTTTCTCAGGAGCTCTTTGGGGGCCAACTTAAATAGGTGTGACTGGAGTTGTGAACAGAAAGGGGCTGGATCTCTCTGGATTATAGGCCTGTGCTGATGAGATCAAGCTTGCAGGTTGGCTTCCTCTGTGGGCTACTCAATTCCACTGTGTCCCCAACCTGGCCATAGTTTGCAGCTTTGTCAGCTGCATCACAGTTCTGTATTTGCCAAATATGTATAAAGTGTCGACGTGTGAGGGGCTCTGAAAGTGTGACATATTATTGAAAAGTCCTTCTCATGATAGAAATGTGACTTGCACTGGTCACTTTTGGTGGCACCATCTTTGATTCCTGCAACGACCCTTGGCTAATTGAATTGTATGTAACCTTTCTCTTCTTCCTGCCTTTTTGTGACCCTCTCGTACCTTTCAGTGCTTCTCCCTTAACCTCACGGTTTCACTTCCTTTATGCTGCCTTGTCACCTGCCTTTCTAGGTCTCTTACCACAGTACATGCTTCTTAGTTGCTTCACTACTCCACAATCTAAAAAATAAATGTACTATCTCATATTCTATCTCCTTTTGCCCCACTCTCGGTTTGTTTCCTAGGACTAGAAATCCAAGAGAAACAAATCATACCATCATGGTGGAATCTATTAATGGTCTAATACTCTCTAGGTATAAGACTATAATGTCTTAACTCATGGGAATGGATTTCTACTGATGAAAGATCAGTGTGGGAAAATATTTGGTGGCAGATGGTCCTTTATGGATCCCTGGCATCAACCCTTTGTCTGCTTTTGGGGAAGATTCCCTCAGGTCTCTCGAAATACTTTATATTGTAACCTTGTATTGTGGATGCTAAAGGAAAAGAATAAGAGGGATAACATTTGGAAATTGTTTTCCCCATTACTGCAAGGCTGTTTTCTGTCTATTGACTACCTTATAACTAAATACTCCCTTTGCTAGCTAAACAAGAGAACAGAGGAAAAGGAACTATGAATCTATTAAATCAAATACATTTTGCTCAGATAGTACTTAAAAGGAAATGAATTCTCAGTATACTCTCAAGGTTTGTATGATAAAGCTAATTGTAAAGGCTGTTACATGTCTTCAACTGCCTTTGAGTATGATCATTGTGTCTCAGGAGCAGATATTTTGATTATCTTCAATACCAACCATGTCCTGTCACTAACGGGCCAAACCAGCCTGTTAACATTGTAAAGGTGTAGATTATACAGCAGATGGTTTAAAGGAAGTAACAAAAGGGATTTAGGGAACGAATGGAAAAAACATTCCAAAAGCTTTTTTTTTTTTCATATTAAGTAGGTAATTATAGAGGTTGAAGCTACTTTGTTAAGCCAAATTTGTTAACTTGCTATGCATCTTAAGGTTGGGGGGGGGGGAGAAACTGGACTGTTATATAGCCTTTAAATCACCTCCAGGTTTTTATTGTTCTTGATGCATGGGAACAGTGTCACAGACAATCCATAAAAAAGAATAATATAAAATACAATTAAAGATGATTAAACAATATTTTAAAAACTTTTTAAATCTATATTTGTTTTTGAGAGAGAGAAACAGCGTGGGAGCTTGAGAGGAACAGAGAGAGAGGGACACAGAATCCGAAGCAGGCTCCAGGCTCTGAACTGTCAGCACAGAACCCCATGCAGGGCTTGAACCCACGAACCATGAGATCATGACCTGAGCCGAAGTCAGACACTTAACCAACTGAGCCACCAAAACAATAAATATTGAAATTATGTTTAGTCTGGAGATGTATCGCCAGTAATTTACCATGACCTAGAATGTTTAACTAATGCAGATTTCCCCTCTCTATTATTGACAGTTAATGAGACTGATACATGACAGGTAAAAAACCAATACCAGGGAGTGAATTAAAAAAAGCCCCTCCCGCCAAGAAATAGCTTGTCATCAGTACATATTTATTCTAATCCAGTTGTACCTTCTTGCCTTCAACAATGCATCATGATCATCAAAATCCATAGTGGTGAATCTGGTGCCTTCTGAATCCTCAAAGAAAGTTCAAATGCCCTTCAGTATAAATTTAGAATGAGATATTTATTTGATTATTGATTTATTTCTAATGAATATTTCTCACACAGAAAAGGATTTGAGGCAGCTTATAATAAAAGCCCATACATAGCAAAGCAGTGAAAAATGAAGTCAGAAAGAGATTCCAGAATCAACAGAGTCCAAAAACTTTCTTAGGCTGTAGACTGCTTCAAAGATCTGTTAAAGAGCTGTGGAACATCTCCCCAGAAAAGTATAACTATGCAAATAGGCACAAAAACCTTGAAGTCTATCCACGTACCCACCCTGGGTGTCCTTGAACCCCAGGTCAAGAACCTGTGTATAGAGAGGGGGGTGCCTGGGTGGCTCGGTCGGTTAAACATCCAACGTTGGCTCAGGTCACGATCTCATGATTTATGGGTTCGAGCCCCACGTCGGGCTCCGTGCTGACAGCTTAGAGTTGAGCCTGCTTTGGATCTGTGTCTCCCTCTCTCTCTGTCCTTTCCCTGTTCATGCTCTGTCTCTCTTTCTCTCTCTGTCTCTAAAAAATAAATAAACGTTAAAAATTTTTAAAAAAGAACCCTTGTATAGAGAAAGCAAAATATGGAGGTAAGATAGTTATTGCACTTGAGTATTGCATTTAGCCCTGAGCTTTCTGTCAACTGAGGTTAAAAGATGGCTACAGGGTTCTCAACTTCTAAAAAAGGAAGCAGGTCAGTTTACAAGATTATAAATGAAAAATATAATTTTTAAATGTCAATTTTTATACAGTTTTGTAAAGGGTAATAAAGTAATATAAAGGGAGGTAGCATAATTAGGTGAAATTCTTTGAAATTAAGTAATTGGAAGTAGAATATCTATGCTAATTTTGTTGCAGGCATATTAAATTAGTCAGTGTCTCATTTCTAGCCATTCTGGAAAAGAGGGAATTTACTGTATATGTCTTTCTTTAATGGTAGATTTACCCATCTAATATTATTTGATCAAAGCTGATATTAATATAATATATTCCCATGAGCAAATACCAGCTAAACAGTGAGAGAGGCCTTAGGGTATAAAAAGAAATCGAACTGTGATTAAATATCTGCTATTAATAGATCATACCATGGAAAACTGGCATATAGATAATGGCAGATAATCACTTTAGATGCCTACTGCTTTCAACTTTTCTCAAAGACAAATAAATAACACAGTCATTCCTGTCACAATTATAGGCAGAGGCACTATAGGGTAGGGGTAAAGAACACAGTCTGTAGAATCAGAGACTGGTTTTCTACCACTTATTAACCATGTGACTTTGGGAAAAGTCATTGAACTTGTCTGAGTCTCAGTTCTTTTCTGTAAAATAAGATTCATAAAAATGTGAATCTAAGGGCTGCTCTTAGGCTGTACAAGGGTCCCCTGGAAGTATTTCTTTTGTGGGGCTCCTGTCCAAAAAATTTAAGTCACCTAAAATCAACATGTCACTGTCATCCTAGAAGTCCAGTCTCACACAATCCTGTGAAGCAAATACCACATGACTAACAGGAGTAATCCATTTGCCAGGCCATTCTGCCAGAATTGGGACCTTGTGGTGGGGCCCCAGGACAGCCACATAAACACCAGTGCTGGAACTACTTGGAGGATCCAGTTAACTGCAAGCATAAGTTTGCTGTGAGGACTGGGAATTCCCCCAAAGACAAAGGGATAGAACAGGGATCCTCTCTGCCAAGGTCTAAAGAGGATATTGGTCTATCTTAAAGGATCATTGGGAAGATTAAATGAGGTAATCGATATAAAGCATTTGACATGAAAATTCTGTAAAGCCTAGCTCACAGTAAGTACTCAGTACATGTTGGCAATGATTAGTATTATAATTAGTATTAGCAATACTCAATGCATTTCATGCCCAATCTGGTTTTCTTTCAGTGGATGGCTGCATTGACTGGTCAGTGGATCTCAAGACATACATGGCTTTGGCAGGTGAACCAGTGCGGGTGAAATGCGCCCTTTTCTACAGTTATATTCGCACCAACTATAGCATGGCCCAGAGCACTGGACTCAGGCTTATGTGGTACAAAAACAAGGGTGATTTGGAAGAGCCCATCATCTTTTCAGAGGTCAGGATGAGCAAAGAAGAAGATTCAATATGGTTTCACTCAGCTGAGGCACAAGACAGTGGTTTCTACACTTGTGTTTTAAGGTGAGTGCTGTGTGAAAATATTGCTCAATACCATAGTTAGTCATCTTTTGATTGGGCCTGGAGTGTATGGAGGTGTTGCTCACGTTATACAGTGAATATCTTTGCAGTGCATGGGGAGCTTCAGTAAGTTCAATTGTAATTATTTATTGGGACTATACAAATTCTTATCAAGTTTTCATAAAATGGGAATTACATTTACTGTGCATGCCCATAGAATTTTATAAAAGTTTGTGTTTCATTTCTTAACTCCACCCCTACTGTAGGGTCTTCTAACAATTGTTTTTTCATAGAGCCAATGGGCTCAATGTTCTTAATATCTGACTATGAAAATGGCCTAAAGTATCATGTAAGGTAAGTTCTCTACTTTTTTTGTTGATGGAAAATAGCTTCAGATGCTACTGGGAGATCTCTTAGCAAATAAGCTACTGTTAAAAATTTTCATATGATTTGCACAGTGTCCACTGTATCTAAATGTTCAACATGGAGCCCTGTAAACACATGGTCATCCTGAGTTCCTAGGTGCTATACAGGGAATAATATGTAACAGATACTATTGATTCTTGTAAGAAGTTTATAGTGAAAAGCAATCTGTTTTATCCTAAGGGATTCCACAATATGTCCTTCTTTCCCCTTCCACCCTAGTGCAAGGATCTAGGAGGTAGAATCTCAGATAGGGATTGCATTAGGTATTGAAGTAGATAGCTGAGATGACCTTTAAACCACTTTTCAATTCTGCCATTTTGGGAGTCTCTGATCTTGCACACCAGGCACCTACAATCTATTATTTGATTTCAACTTCCTGGAAATGCAGACCCTTCCTATTTTTGCCTCCTGTGGACTTTGATGCCAAAGCTATGTCACCTCTTCATCAAAAGCACTTCGAAACCCCTGGTGAGGCCACATTGTTCAAAAGGCCAGGGGAACAGGGTGGTGTATAAATAATCTTCTTGATGCTCTAGGCATCACTTTTATACGTATGTGTTTTGAGGGGGGAGTGTTGGAGAAGCAAGTGGTGAGTTTAGTTTCTGTTTGTGGTGGACAAAAACTCCAGAATACTGGAAGAAATAGCAATCATACTTAGTGATAATCAATGTTTTCACCTACTTGGGCAGCTCTCAGAAAAAAAATGAGAAAAGGATGGTAATTCAGCCTCAGTGAATGATACTATATTCTTTGAGTACTGCTACACTTTTCCTGCTTACCTCCTCTTCACCCCCACCTTCATTAAAGCTTGCCAATCTAAAATAGATGTCTTTTCCTCCTTCTGATCCATTTGCTTGTTTTTTTTCCACAGATTTATATTTTTGTTTGCAAAGCATTAGTTCACTGTATAGATGTTATATACTGATAATGAATTATCAACTTAATTATTGCTTACTTTCCCTGGTCTGCTTATATGCCCAGACTTGTTACCCCTCTCCTCTTTTCTCTCCTCTCACCCTATTCTCCTACTCCGAGCAATGTTACTAATCCAATGTGTATCCTTGCATACCTTCTCCCTATTCTTTGAAGTGGAAATATATATATATATATATATATGGATTTTCTCCTCATTGTTTTACAAAATAAGAGTTTTATATTTCTCTGCATTTTCTTTTCTTAATGAAAATACAGAGTGGAAATCTTTCCAAGTCAATTGATAGAGAGCTCACTTATCCTTTTAAGTATGTAATATTCTGTGTTGCTTAATAGTCTATGATACTACCATTTAGTCAATCATTTTTGTATTTATGTGCATGTATTTTGTTTCCAGCTTTTTATCCCCATAAAATGTACTGTAATAAAAGACCCCTCCATTTGCTTTTAAATAAATGTATAAATTTTAGAACAATTTTAAACTTACAGAATTATTGCAAAGACAGTACAGTAAGTTCCTGTATGCCCTACACCATTTTCCCCTGTTATTAACATCTTACATGACTATGGTATATTTGTTACAATTAATGAACCAACAGTGGTACATTGTTATTAACTAAAGTCCATAATAATTTAGATTTTCTCAGATTTTCCTTAATGTCTTTTTTCTATTCCAGGATCCCATCTGGGATACCACATTACATTTAGTTGTTAGCTGTCCTTAACTTCCTTTTGGTTGTGGTGCTTTTTCAACTTTCCTTAATTCTTATGACCTTCGCAGTTTGAGGAATACTGTTTAGATATTTTGTAGAATGTCCCTCAGTTGGGATTTATCTGATATTTATTTCATAGTTAGACTGGGGTAATGTGTTTTTTTTGAGGAATCCCACAGACATAAAATATACTCATTACGTCATATCAAGGGTAAAAAGTATCAATATACCTTATCGCTTTTGTTTTGTTTTTTATTTTGTTTATTTCAAATTTTTATTTAAATTCTAGTTAGTTAACATATAGTATAATATTGGTTTTAGTAGAACTTAATGATACATCACTTGCATATAGCACCCAGTGTTCATAACAAGTGCTCTCCTTAATACCCATTCCCCATTTAGCCTATCCCCCTCCCACCTCCACTTTAGCAAACCCTCAGTTTGTTCTCTATAGTTAACAATCTTTTATGGTTTCCCTCCATCTCTTTTTTTTCTTTCCTTCTCCTATGTCCCTCTATTTTGTTTCCTCAATTCCATATGAGTGAAATCATATGGCATTTATCTTTCTCTGACTGACTTAATTCACTTAGCATAATGCACTTTAGCTCCATCCACATTGTTACAGATGGCAAGATTTCTTTCTTTTTGATTGCTGAGTAATATTCCACAGTATGTATCTGTGTGTGTGTGTGTGTGTGTGTGTGTGTGTGTGCGCATTTCTTTATATTTCAGCACTATAAGATGCTCCAGGATTATCTTGTATATTTCCTGCCCTGGTCCTACAATCAGCCACTTTTCTGAGGGACCCTGATTCCTTTTAAGGGAGAATGGCATTACAAATTTCCATAAGTATGCTCTTTGCTACTGGGGTGTGATTGCTTCTAGCCCTTCTCAGTTGACAGCCTATTTGCTTTTAAACAAAGACTTGTAGTATTTCATGCACAAGTGGAAGTTCCCAGTGTCCCTGAAATCCTGTCTTGTAGATGGCCCTCTCTTTCAAATACATATCTGATTAAGTTTGTATCTGTTGTTGATATCATCTAAGTCAGTGGTTCTCAAGTCACATGTAGATCAGTAGAAGAGAAAAGGTTGATACCCACTGAGCAGAGGCTTACATTCAAGCATAACTCCTGACATCCTTTATTCATGCAGTAGATCTTAGGGAGTGATTGGGACTGATGGAGTGGGTGAATCTTTTGAATATTATACTTCCCATATACCTTAGTACGGAAAAAGAAGAGTTTGGGGCCCAATGTTCTAAAGGAAGGAACAGTCTTTGTCAACTTAGAGAAGTCTCTTCCAGAATGATACAAGTGATTTGTCTAGCATTTGGCTGTGTTTAATAAATATGCTTTTCAGATCTAGTACTGGCCACTGACTCCAAATATATGCCAAGTGAGAAATTCAGTCCATATAGGTGATTTTATGCCATTGCCAAGAGAGTATCATTTATAGTGAAAAAGGCTCTGAATTTGACAATGTGTGTATTCACCTAAAATTCCCAATTTAATGCCATTTTAATGTAATCATGGATGATAATTTTTCTGTGCATTATTGCCCTCATTAAAAATTAGTCTATTAATTTCAGTGTGTTTAAAAATGCATATATGAAATATTTAATAATATTCTCTACCCATTTGCATCATAGCAAGAAAAATTTACTGTTTGTGATCTTTCTATAGCCAATTACTCAGTTTTGTGTTTCTAATTTAGCCAGTCTCAAGAGTGATTAGTTGAATTTCTCAGCATTTTAGTTAAGGGTTATAGTAATAGAGAAATGATAGAGAAGTGAGTCATATTTTGAGAGGTAGTGCCAGTCCAAAAATTACTGTCTCCCCTGCTTCCCACCTGAATTTTTTCAGTGGAGGCACTTACTAAGATAAAAGTGATGAGAGTAATCCCACATATCACTTTCCCAACAACTTGGAACAAGGGATGACTTAATCTGTGGATGAAGACAGATATATCTATATAATCCTGAATTTAATTCACAGGTAGTAAAAAGAGTGATTAAATATTATCAAACATCTGTAGAAACCTGAGTGTTTGGGGATAACGATGGCCAAGTGCAGTGAACCAGTTATAAGTTCAAAAACCATTATGACCATTTACCTCTCCAACAAAGTAAACAGAACAAGAACCCCCTTCTTAAAGGGGTACATAATCCAACCATTTTTGCTCTTTAGTAATCATTAAAATAAATGAGGTTCTCAAAATCTGACTGTCTCACAAACTCTTTCTAAAGGGTTCCTTAGTGCATTTATCCAGCCCTGACACATGACATTTGCATTGCTATTCATCACATTTTAGTGATTATTACTCCGACAAAGCAATATCATCAGAAAAGTTGAGGGGGTAGAGATATTTGAAACAAGGAATGTAGCATGTTGCTAATTATTGAATCTGTACAAAGAGTATATGAGTGTACATTATATTGGTATTTTTATTTTTGAGTATGTTTGAAATGTTCCATATTTTAAAAAATAAATACAAATATACAGTAATTTTGTCTGATTTTAATGGCTCCTAAATGATCCTGACCTATAAATGCCTATGTAGTATATAGTAAACAAGGTTTACATTTTAGTCAACAAATGTTCATTGAGCATGTACAATGGGATTCACTTTGTACCATATTGCAAGGAAACCTGTGTCTTTTGAAAGGAAAGTAATTGTCCTAGTCTACCTAAAACACTAAGAAATATGTTTCAACACCTTTCACCCTCCTATCCTACTCCCCATCATGGTTACCAAGAGATTATCAAGGACAGTGAGCTTTCTTATAATTTAATCCCAATTTAACTGTTAATCCTTGAAAAATTAAGTGTCAACAAGTAGCTTGCTCAGGTACCAATTTCCAGGAGAGCAGATAGTCTCTTTTAGGAAAAATGAGGATTTGGACTTATTATAATTAATTGAACTCAGAAAAGATCAAGATTGTATAGCAGGGTCTTTAGAAAGTGGTGATGCCTTCTCTGGTCTGCATAGGCTAACGTGATAGAAGTAGTCATCTTTTCCACCTGTTTTTAGATGTAAGTGGGAGTCCCTGGTTTAGCTTATTTTTTGTAGCAAGTATGCATAATGGAAGACATATATAACATGAAAAGATTAATTCAGCCTCTAAAAGTTGATAATCTGCTTGTTTATAAAATTACAGGTAACATAAATAGCAAAGTAGTGGCAATTGTAATTTACTTTCATCTCATTAAAAGTTAGATATGCTCTAATATTTAGAAATATAACCATACTGCTGTATATTATCTATGTAATACTCAGAAATATTAGCCATTTTATTGTACAGTACCTATGTAATTTGAATTCCATTCAGTTTGTTTATTTGAGGGGAGCAGATGTTTACAGTATAGTTGGTTAACAGATTACGTGCTTTGTAAGAATTAATGGGTTGTATTTGATAATCATAAAATAAGAATTGATTTCAAATAGTCATGAATGAGCTAGAATGCTGGTATTCCTATATAGATAGATATAGATATAGATATAGATATAGATATAGATATAGATATAGATATAGATACAGATATTATTTTGCTCCTATCAAGGTTTTAATTTGTTGCAGGAGTTGCACATTCAAAATCTCTTAAGGGGCCAAGAAGGTAGATAATGTAATAATTGTGGCAGGCCATCTGAAACATTTTAGGGTGTTGAAGACTATATCAATCTCCTCAGTAATCTCATTTTCATGTTTCTAAACTTGCCACTACCTCTAGCTCACTATGTCTGTACCTCAATTCCAGTAACCTATTGACCCTCCCCCAGAGCTGCCACTCAGTGATGCTACAATTTTTTCACTGTCCTTTGCTCTCTTTCCACCTAGCATAGTTTAAGTTTCATAATCAGTCATTATAATCACTCCCATATATACCCTCTTGATTTCTTTGACTCTTTATCCCTTAATCTTACTCACTTGTGAAACCATAGCACTGCTTAATACTGCCAAGTAGTATTACTGTGTATTCCTAGTCTATTCAGTCTTTCATCCTCCTAGATGAGTATTTTACATTGTTCTCCTCAAACGTTAAACATGTTCACTCGCTTCCCATTTTACTGAAAAAAAAAAAAAAAACTGAAGCAATTAGGAGAGAACTTCCACTATATTCACCCACTGACTGGCATCTGTATCTGCATACTCTGCCTTCAAGTCTATTATCATTGATGGACTGGCCTTGCTGCTATGTAAGGCCAAACACATCACTTCTGCACTAGATTCAATCTTTATTTTCCTACTCAAGGAAATCACCTGAGCATTTCTCCCACTCTCCTGTATCATGGAATTTCCTATTTCTACTGTATCATTTCCATCAACATACACATAGGACAATATTTATGCCATCTAAAAAAGTGTCAACTCCACTTCTCCTGCCAGCCACCGCCCATCTCCTTGCTTACATTTGCAGCAAAATACTTATTAAAAACAAAAAACAAAACAAAACAAAAAGCAAAGAAAAAAAGCCCTGCCATCTGCACTTAGGATCTTGAGCTCCTCTCCACTGATTCTCTATTAAACCCATTCTAGTTAGAATTTTGTTTTCGCTACTGCACCAAAATTGCTCTTTTCAGTCTCCAGTGACCTCAGTGATGCTAAATCCAGTGGCCAGGTCAATTTTCACTCCTACTTTTACTTAATAAGTACATTTGGCAGAATTGATCACCCCCTTATTTTTGACATATGTTCTTTAACCTGACTTCCAGAGAACCACACTATCCTACTTTTCCCTGTACTCTGTCAATTACCCTTTCTTAATTTCCTTTGCTGGTTCATCATAGTCCCCCTGACCTCTTAATGTTAGGGGACCTTGGTGCTTGGTCCTAGTTTTCTTTTCCATGTCTATCCATACTTACCCCATCCATGATTTGTTTATACAGTCTCACAGTTTTATCTCTCACAGTTTTATCTACCATCTGTACACTGATAACTCCAACACATATACCTTCCAGCCCATATCTCTCTCCTAAACTACAGAATCTTTGTTTGTTTGTTTTGTTTTTCTTCCAAATTATTATTTAAATTCTAATTAGTGAACATATAGTATAATACTGGTTTCAGGAGTAGAATTTAGTAATTCATCACTTACATATAACACCCAGTGCTCATTCCAATAAGTACCCTCCTTAATTCCCATCACCCATTTAGCCCATCCCCTGCCCACCTCCCTCCATAAACCCTCAGTTTGTTCTCTGTTGGTTTCTTATGATTTGCTTCTCTCTCTCATTTTTTCCCATCCCATTTGTTCTTCTGTTTTGTTTCCTATATTCCACATATGAGTGAAATATGGCATAAAATACAGAATCTTTTATCCAGTAGAATTTTCAGCATATTCACTTGGTGTTAAGACCAGTATGTCCCAAACTGAACTTCTGATCTTCTTCCTGTCTTACCATGGATTCCTAGAAAATAAAACCTGAAGCAAAAACTATTGTGTATTAGCAACATAGGAGTGAAGGAAAAAGGTAGTGAGGCAGGGGAAAAAGGAGATTATTTCATGATAGTTGATCCAGGAGGAGAAATAGAGAATTTCTTTCTCAGCTCCTATATCCCATTGGTCAATATATTATCCCACAGGCTCTTAACTCACTAAAACTTTGGGGATTACATAGACTGTGCCTTCTATACCATTGCTACCATTCTGGTTCAAGCCACCATCTCTTACCTGTGTTGTTTCAATAACTTCTAATTGGTTTCTCTGCTTTTCTACATGACTCTCTTCAATCTTTCTTAATACCAGTAGTCACATATGTTTGTGTTCTACCTAGGACCTTCCAATGGTACACCATTTCATTTGGAAGTAAATTCAAGACCTTTCTAGGGCTTACAAGGCACTCTGACCTTACTGTTTCTCAAACAGGTATACTCTCAGGCAGGTATACTCCAGCTTTAGGGTCTTTGCACTAACTGTTACCTCTGTCTGGAATACTTTATTCTCCTAGAGCTACATGACTAACTCCCTCATTTCTTTCCATTGTACAGATTCTTCTATTTTAACTTCATCAGTGCATCTTCCTTGAATATTTTATTTATATATAATCTTAATATTCTCTTCCACTTAGTTACCATCCTCATACTCCTGATATTTTTTACCTTGCTCTGATTTTTCTTTTTACATAGCAATTATTAACTTTTTTGATATATATATATATATATATATATATACATATATATATATATAATTTACCTATCATATTTGCTATTAATTTTCTGTCTCCTTAAGCTATGATGTAAGCTTATTAAGGACAGAGATATTTGTCTTTTTTGCTCCTTGATATAGCTCAAGGGACTATAGTGTATGGCACATAGTAAGTGCTCAGCAAATGATTATTGAATGAATCAATGAGCTATGTCTCAGTTAAAGTCAGGCAGCCACATGATATCCAAATTATTGTTACCATATAGAAATATAAGACAAATATTGCTGTATCTTCTGATTTTTTGAAAAAATCCTCAAATCTGAATTTTTATATGCAATTTCCTAAATTTAAAATTTAAAATTTTATTTTGCATATTTTTTAAATTTTGCATATTTAAAATTTCTAGGCTCCCCTCCCAAGAAACCCTACTCAGATTCAACCAGTGGACTCAAAGTTTACAAATTCTGAACTGCTAGGTTTTGACTCCAACATTAACCTAGGGAGTAATGGTATATTTTAGTTATATGACCTGTGCCTTGATTTTCTCACCTGTAAAATGAAAATTTGTTTATTCAGCTTAAGATATTTTGAACAATTGCATTCGGTATTTGGCATATAGCATTGAATGAGACAGATTAAAGTTCCTACTCTCCTTTGGGGTGCCTGTCTGGCTTGGTTGGTGGAGCATGCAATTCTTGATCTCCAGGTCATGAGTTCAAGCCTCATGTTGGGCATAGAGATTACTTAATAAAAAAAAAAAATAAAGTTCTTACTCTCCTGGAACTTAACTTCTAGAGTGGGGGAAACATACACATACATTTACAAGACTATTTTGGGTAATACTTATGATGAGAATAAAAAGGGTCATATTACAAGAGTGACTGGAAGGCCATTTTTAGTTGAGTGATCAACAAGGGCTTCCAAGAGAAAGAGACTTAAAGCCGAGACCTGCATGGCAGGAAGGAACCAACCTTGTGAAGATATATGGGAATAGTGTGCCAGTCAGTGAACAACAAGTGCAAAGGTCATGAAACAGGAACAGACTAGTTGTATTCAAGAAAACTAAAAAAGGCCAGTGCGGGTGGAGCACAGTGAGCTGAGGGGAAATGGTATTGGATGAGGTTGGAGAGGCAGGCAGAGGTCAGATCCTGTTGCATATTGTGGGCCAGAATAAGTTGATTTTTATTAGTAATCCGAGGCAAATGGAGAGTGTTATATTTTGTCTGTTTGTTTTAAGCTGGGGAATAAGATGATCAGATTTCTATTTTTAAAAGATCACTGTGACTGTCCCAGTGAGATTGGACTGTGGGGAGACAAGCAAGGAGACCAAGTTGGGAAGCAATTATATCATTTGAGGGGGAGATATGCAATGGTAATCTTGGATTGGGGTGGTAGCTAAGGAGATAGGGAGAAGTTAATGGATCCAAGATATGTATTGAAAGATGAGCTGACAGGACATACTGATGCACTGGCTGTGAGAAATGAGAGAAATAGTTGAATAAAGGATGCCTCTTATGTTTCTGACTTAAGCAACTGAGTGAATCATGGTGGTCTTAACTGAGAGAGAGAACAGTTGAAGAGGAGTTGAAGTGTCTACCTCAGAGAATACTGACAAGCACTTAGCACCAAAGCTGACATAGAGTAAATGCTCAACACATTATCTCTTATTTCTGTTTTTGGTACTGATACCACTATTACTATTAGCTCTGATTTTTCAGCCCTTACTATATGGCAAAAACTATGTCAGTAACACTATGAGGTAGGTCATATTATTGAAGATGGTAACACTGATATTCATAGAGGTTAAAGAACTTGCCCAGTGATACATGGCTATTAAATGGTAGAGTTGAGACTTGGACCCACGTCTGTGTAGCTCATACACATAATTAGATTTTTTTTACTGTATTTTCTTTTATTACCCATTTTTATTGTTCTTCATAGGTATCAATATCTGTATATTACAACAAATGAGATATGTTTAATTCCTACCTGTATAAATTTCTGAGATTCTATTTTGAGTTTCCACTGTATAAAATATATGGTGATGAGAATGAGTCTATTGATTAAATATGGACAAGAGAGGACAGTGAAATAGAGCTTCTTAGTTCATGATAAGTGAGGATCAAGTTAAAGCAGACATTTCCAGAGATAAAACCAGACTACTTGTCTTAAAGAGTTTGGAACCCTTTGTGATCATTTATGTTTCCAAACATTATGTAGACATGCTTAAAAGTTTTCTTTATTTTTTAAAGTTTATATTTATTTTGAGAGAGAGAGAAAGAGAAAGGAGAAAGAGAGCAAAAGCAATCAGGGGATGGGCAGAGAGAGAGAGGGAGAGGGAGAGAGAGAATCCCAAACAGGCTCTGTGCTGTCTGTCAGCGTAGAGCCCAACATGGGGCTCGATCCCATGAATCATGAGATCATGACCTGAGCTGAAACCAACAGTTGGACACTTAATTGACTGAGACACCCAGGCATCCCAAAAGCTGTATTCTACCAAAAAATAAGAGATGGAGGAACTTTGATGGAGGTATATTCTTAGCTGACTTTCTTTTTGTCTGTTTATACTCTGGCTTCCCAAATTCCAATATAGAAGATTCATGATGAATCAGTTAAAGAAGCATATACATCAATATATGAGAAAGTGCTAGAATGAATATAATTAGGTGTCCTGAATGCAAGGGTTATGTTTTTCAAGAACATATTGCATATGTTCTTGTTCAAAAACATATTATGTTTTTCAAGAACATAAAACTGGTTCCCTCCATTCATCCTAAAGGTAAAATATTGCATACTGGTAGAAAAATGAAAGCACATTCTTTCCTAACTACAGTTTTATTTTGGTTTTTAATAAAAGGGATACTTTTTAGCAGATATCATTTCAGATCTTAGGTATCTATCAGTCCTTAAACAAATATTTATTGAGCATCTCTTCTGTGAAAGGTACCAAAAAAAGCAAAAGTGAATGGCAGGCCTCCTGCCTTCCAACAGATTAAAACAGGAATTAGGACATGTATACAAATTATAATCAAACAAGTAAAACTCAAATATAAGACAAGATTCTATGTGGTTCAGCATATAATTGTATCCTAGGAAATAGTCCAGCAAGTAAACAATCTTAAAAGGTTTAATCTTTAGGTATTTACTGTAGTCCTTTGAAAAGCATCAAGGGGAAGCCAATTTGTAATGCCTAGCAACCTTTAAAATCAGTTTTCTATATTGCTTTCATGCTCAATATCTTATACATTCTATAGCTACCCAGAAAAGTCTCTAAACATTGCTCATTATCAACTAAAAAATTCACTCTGGAATGTATCTTCTGCAAGTTTTCCCACTTTTTTTTCCTTTTTCATCTTCTATCACTTGTTTTTTCCTTTTCATTTATTTTTTGTTTCAAATTTTTATTTAAATCCTAGTTAGTTCACATATAGTGTAATATTGGTTTCAGTAGAACTTAGTGATTCATCACTTACATATAACACCCAGTGTTCATCACAACAATTACCCTCCTTAATACCCATCATCCATTTGGCCCATTCTCTACCCATCTCCACTCCAGCAACCCTCAGTTTGTTTTCTGTGGTTAAAAGTCTCTTGGGGCGCCTGGGTGGCTCAGTCAGTTAAGCTCAGTTCGTTAAGCTTGATTTCAGCTCAGATCATGATCTCATGGTTCATGAGTTAGAGCCCTGTATCAGGCTCTGTGCTGACAGTGCAGATCCTGCTTGGAATCTCTCTCTCTCTCTCTCTCTCTCTCTCTCTCTCTCTCTCTCTCTCCCTCTCCCTTGTCCTCTCCCTCTCTGCTCCCCCCTTGTACTTCTCTCTCTCTTTCCCAAAATAAACAAATAAACTTTAAAAAGAGTCTTTTATGGGTTGCCTCCCTCCCTTTTTTCCCCATTCCCCTATGTTCATCTGTTTTGTTTCTTAAATTCCACATATGAGTGATATTATATGGTATTTGTCTTTCTCTGACTGATTTATTTTGTTCAGCATAATACACTATAGCTCCATCCACGATGTTGCAAATGGCAAGATTTCATTCTTTTTGGTGGCTGAATAATATTCTAATACATATTTATACCACGTCTTTGTTATCCCTTCATCAGTCAATGGACATTGGGCTGTTTCCATAGTTTGGCTATTGTTGGGAATGCTGTTATAAATATCGGGGTGCATGTGCCCCTTTGAATAGTATTTTTGTATCCTTTGGTTAAATACCTAGTAGTGTAATTGCTGGGCCATAGAGTAGTTCTATTTTTAACTTTTTAAAATGTTTATTTATTTTTGAGAGAGAGAGAGAGAGAGGGCATGGGGAGGGGAGAGGCAGAGAGAGAGATGGAGACACAGAATCCAAAGCAAGCTCCAGGCTCTGAGCTGTCAGCACAGAGCTCGACATGTGGCTTGAACTCATGAACCATGAGAGCATGACTTGAGCCTAAGTTGGATGCTTAACTGACTGTACTACCCAGGCACCCCTATTTTTAACTTTTTGAGGAACCTCCACACTGTTTTCCAGAGTGGCTACACTAGTTTGCAGTCCCATTAGCAGTGTAAGAGGGTTCCCCTTTCTCCACATCCTTGCCAACATCTGTTGTTTCCCGTGTTGTTAATTTAGTCATTCTGACAGTTGTGAGGTGGTATTTCATTGTGGTTTTGATTTGTATTTCTCTGATGATCAGTGATATTAAGCATCTTTTCATGTGTCCATTAGCCATCTGAATGTTTTCTTTGCCAAAATGTCTATTCATGTTTTCATCCATTCCTTAACCGGATTATTTGTTTTTTGGGTATTGAGTTTGATAGGTTCTTTATAGATTTTGAATATTAACCCTTTATCCAATATGTCATTTGCAAATATCTTCTCTCATTCTATAGGTTGCCTTTTAGCTTTTTTGATTGTTTCCTTTGCTGCGCAGAAGCTTATGATCTCAAGGAAGTCCCAATAGTTCATTTTTGCTTTTTTTCTCCTTGCCTCTGGAGACATGTCTAGTTAGAAGTTGCTGTGGCTGAGGTCAAAGAGATGGCTCCCTGTGTTCTCCTCTAGGATTTTGATGGTTTCCTGTCTCACAGTTAGGTCTTTCACCCATTTTGAGTTTATTTTTGTGTATGGTGTAAGAAAGTGGTCCAATTTCATTCTTCTGCATTTGCTGTCCAGTTTTCCCACATCATTTGTTGAAGAGACTGTCTTTTTTTCCATTAGATATTCTCTTGCTTTGTCAAAGATTAATTGATAATATAGTTGTGGATCCATTTCTGGGTTTTCTATTCTGTTCCACTTATCTATGTGTCTGTTTTTGTGCCAGTACCATATGGTCTTGATTATGACAGCATTGTAATATAGGTTGAAGTCCAGAATTGTGATGCCTCTGGCTTTGCTTTTCTTTTTCAAGATTATTTTGGCTATTGAGTGTCTTTTGTGGTTCCATACAAATTTTAGAATTGTTCTAGCTCTGTGAAAAATGCTGGTGGTATTTTGATAGGGATTGCATTAAATGTGTGGATTACTTTAGGTTGTATAGATTTTAACCATATTTATTCTTCCAATCCATGAGCATGGAATATTTTTCTATTTATTTATGTCTTTTTCAATTTCTTTCATACGTGTTTTATAGTTTTCAGAGTACAGGTCTTTTGCCTCTTTGGTTGGGTTTATTCCTAGGTATCTTATTATTTTTGGTATAATGGTCGATGGGATTGGTTCCTTGATTTCTCTTTCTGCTAATTCATTATTGGTGTATAGAAATGCCAAAGATTTTTGTATGTTGATTTTGTATCCTGACACTTTACTGAATTCGTGTATCAGTTTTAGCAATTTTTTGGTGCAGTCTTTCAGGTTTTCTACATAGAGTATCATGTGATCTGTGAATAGTGAAAGTTTTCCTTCTTGCCGATTTGGGTGCCTTTTATTTCTTTTTGTTGTCTGCTTGCTGAGTCTAAGACTTACAGTACTATGTTAAATACCAGTGGTGAATATGTTTTCACTCATATATGGATCCTGAGGAACTTAACAGAAGACCATTGGGGAGGGTAAGGGGAAAAAAAAGTTACAGAGAGGGAGGGATGCAAACCATAAGAGACTCTTAAATACTGAGAACAAACTGAGGGTTGATGGGGGGTGTGGGAGAGGGGAACGTGGGTGATGGGCATTGAGGAGGGCACCTCAATGCTATGAGCACTGGGTGTTGTATAGAAACCAATTTGACAATAAATTATATTTAATATAAAAAATTTAAAAAATACAAGTGGTGAGAGTGGACATCCCTGCCTTGTTCCTGACCATAGAGGAAAATCTCTGTTTTTGCCCATTGAGCATATTAGCTGTGGGTTTTTGTTTATGGCTTATATGATGTTGAGGTATATTCCCTGATATTATCCCTATTTTGTTGAGGGTTTTTATCAAGAACGGATGCTATACTTTGTCAAATGCTTTTTATGCATCCATTGAAAGGCTCATATGGTTCTTATCCTTTCTTTTATGAATGTGGTCTATCACATTGATTGATTTGAGAGTTGAACCACTCTTGAGGCCCAGGAATAAATCCCACTTGATCATGGTGAATAATTCTTTTCATGTACTGTTGGATTCAATTTGCTAGTATCTTATTGAGAATTTTTGCATCCATGTTCATCAAGATATTGTCCTATAATTCTCCTTTTTACTGAGGTATTTGATTTGGGAATCAAGGAATTTTGGCCTCATAGAATGAATTTGGAAGTTTTCCTTCCATCTCTGTTTTGGAATAGTTTGAGAATAGGTATTAACGTTCTAATTTTCTTGAAATGTTTGGTAGAATTCCCCTGTGAAGCCATCTGGACCTGGACTTTTGTTTGTTGGGAGAACTTGTTTTTTCTTTGTATAAAGCTCTTGCTTCTCCGTCCAATGTTACTTAATTAAACTAGCACTCTTCCTTGCAATTTTTCAGCTTTTTCTTTCTAATACACCTGTTATGCACAGTTAAGTCTCAGGAACTTATATGGCAAACCAAAAATCTCCACAGAAGTTGCTGGATTTGGAAAGACCTATGCAGCCAAAAAGAATTTTATCTTTAGAGGAGAGGGAGCAGAGGAAAGCTGCCAATACTAACAATGTTTTTTATTCCATCACACATAAAAGAAAGTGAAAAGTGTGATATAAAAAAGATAGAGATATTGGTCAACTGGGTGGCTCAGTCAGTTAAGTCTCCAACTCTTGATTTCAACTCAGGTCATGATCTCACAGTTTATGGGATCAAGCCCCAAGTCAAGTTCCACATGGAGACTGCTTGGGATTCTGTCTTTCCCTCTCTGTCAATGTAAATAAACTTATTTTTTAAAAGAAAGATAGAGGTAAAATGATAGTTGAGATTAAGGAAAAATAGATTTTGACTTATAAAATCAGGGGTGTTTGAGATAGTTCTTGAGGATCTAAACAGGTGGCAATAGTGGAGGCCTTCCCAGGCAGATGGAACAGTATTCAAGGGCAAGGAGGCAGTAAAACATGGTCTGTGCACAGGGAAAAACAGGGAGGTCAATTTGGCTGGAATCTGGGTTTATCAAAGCCTTTTTACTGAATGCAAAACTAACAATAACTAATCCTTGCTCTATGGTGGTTTCAGATATATTTTTGGACTATGAGACTTTAAGAGACTAAGACACTGACCAATTCTTAGAAGTTAAAAGATACAACCAACAAGTGCCTTGACTTGCAGGCATATAACAATGCATGTTTTTAGGAGATGATGTTTCCATGGAGAAAGCGTATGTTTAAAGGGGGGCAAATTTATGATTTTTTTATGACTCCCCTTATTAACAAAAGGAGATGCTGCTGATCTCAACTCTGTCAATCAGAATGTGCACTCCAACTTGTTTTCTCAGGGATGGGGATGAATTCACGTGGAACCATCCCCACTCTTTAACCACTGTGAAAAGTGATCCACCTTGGCAAGATAGTGGTTAAAATTTGGTAGGTACAGCCTAGATCTATGGCTATGAAACAGAGAAAAGCTAAATAGGAGAGCAATGTGGAATTCCGCATCACCTTGATCTCATTAACACAAGACCCAGGTTAACACTAATCTACACCTTCTTATTTCCAGACCAGAACATACTCTTTACCAGTAAGGCAATATATATTTAGTTGGGAAAAACTGTTGTTTCTAAATAAAATATGACTTATTTTTATTTTCCATTATTTTAGAGAAAGGTGTAGACAAGCTTGACCTCCCAGAGTGTGGATAGGTCATTAGAAAGAAGGTTAAAGGTGCCTTCCCTGGTCATTCCCTTTCACTATTTTGCTTGTTACTATCTCAGATGCAAGCTCAGAGAGCATCATTACCATTTTTACAGAGGAAAAATCACTGTTTTTCACCAAGACATTGGCACCTGCATAATTTTCATTCCCTTCCCTATTAGAGCTGGGTCTTTCTTCCAGCACCATCATTTTTAAAGCTGTCTTACTTCTTAGCTACCCATATCACTAAGCATGCTAGCCCAAAGGCTCAAAGGCCAAGTACAGTCACCTCTGTTGGGTTTGTTGAAGATATTTAGTAATAAAAATGGAATTAATTTTAATTTATTAAGTTCTTCTCGACTTAGGAAAATAAAAACTTTAAAATGGATGTAATTCATGAAATCATGAAAATGCCAGTATCTTTCTTAAATCCTACCAATCATACACCCCAAATCCAAACAAACTGACTCTTTTCTTGAAAAAAAATAAGTTATGAAAACAAGTTGTAACACCAGAGATTTGTGTCTGGTGCTCCTCCTAGAACTAGTCACCTTCCTTTCCAGTGGCCCTCCTAGGCTCTCTCATTGTCCTCCCCTTTGGTTTTCTTTTATTTGGGTCCTATCTTAATTGGATCCTCTGTGCAGCTTGGTGATCCTTTACGCTATCCCACTCTCCACCTCCCACCATGAGTTATTCCTTAAATATGCCAATGCCCAGAAGCCTCCACCCCTTCCATCCTCACTCTTGGGTGAAGGGACACACAAGGGGATGCTGTCTAAGGGACACACAAGGGGAACCTCTTCATTTCCCTTCTTTTTGCCACACATATCAGTGTCTGCTCTCTTCTCCTATCCCAAAGGAAGAGGTGGCCTTTCCAAACCACCTCATGCCAGCAAATTTACTTCCTTTTATTTTATTTGTGAACATTTAATAATTTTATTTTCACAACACAGAAGTATATAAAGTAGAAACCCTCTATCCCCTTGCCCCATTCTACTTCATTTTATTTCTGAAAAGAAAAAAAAAGTTTTTCCAGACATTTTCTATGCTTTTTCAAACATCAGTGTATAACATAAAGCACACATAAACCTATAATATGCATATCATACTTATGCACACTTATGGAACCTTGGGGGTTTTGGTTCACAGGCAAAAATTGGCCTTCATATTTTATTTATTTAATAGTACAATGGACATGCCTCCAAAACAGTATACAGGGTCTATCTCCTTCTTTTACATATTTCTTGTGTCTTCAAGGTTTCTTTAGCTGTTTCCTTCCCCATGGTTCAAGTTTCTCCCAAATTCAAAAGAACTTTGTATCTCTCAGCTGGGTATCCTATCTCACTCCTTCTCTTCACATCCAGGAGTCCTTGATGAGCTTCCCTCACTGACTGCACATCTTCCCTTCCCACCTAAATCCCTGGTTTGTTTTCTGCCCCTCCTCCACCCATATTTGCTTAAAAATAAAAAGTGAACACCAGACCAAGTGAATACTTTTTACCTCCTTAGGGCATTCCCTGCAGCCCTGGGCATTGCTGAGCATGCTCTTCTTGCAACTCTCTTCCCCCTATTCTGACTAGTCCTAAGGACCTTATTGCCTTAATGGTTCCCAACTAAGGGTGATTTTGCCCTCCAGTGGACATGTTACATTATTAGTTGTCACATTTTTAGTTGTCACAACGGAGGGGTGGGTGCTATTGTTACCAAGTGTGTAGAGGCTAGGGATTCTGCCAAGCAACCTAAATGCACAGCACAATTCCCTGAAACATGTAAGTATCCAGCCCAAAGTATCAAGAGTACTGAGGTGGTGAAAGTCTGAAGACATTTCTAACAAGTATAGGCCCTTTGATAACTAGCTAGGGATCTGGCCCCAAATCTTGAAAATGATTATCTGTATCTGTTCCCAAATGAGACAACTCAAAGTCACACCCAGATGCTGCAGAGATGTCCCAGGCCCATGACAACCTCAGTTTCTAGGTCCCCAGTCCCCAGGTAACATCCAAGCTTCCTCCAGTTGTCTCAGTCTGGTCCAGGTATGACTCCTTAACATCTTTACACCTGTGGGCTAAACCATACATTTAACCCTGCTCAATGCAGCTTATAATCATAAGAGGGGGAGACACAGACAACCATCACCCTCCCCCTTTCTTGGTTGGGCTATGTTCTATTCCACACTCTGAATTCACTGAGGGCTTTGTAGCCAGATTCTTCTCCCACTGTTAACCTGGTGATGAGCTGGGGAAGAGAATCCCTCAGGATGGCAGCATACTTTGGTCAGTGGTCTAAACCAATAAACCCTCTGGGCACTATCAGCTGCTGACTCACCTCCTTGGTAGTGGCATGTGACTATACCCAGTTCTGCCTACTGGGTACTGGGGAGGATTCTTCTGTCATGGGGCTGAATAGCCATAGGTAGCAGTCCTTGCTTGCAGTTCATGCTGGCATCCTCTATATGCAGCCCTGGGGCGCTTGGGTGCTCAGTCAGTTGAGTCTGACTCTCGGTTTCAGCTCAGGTCATGATCTCTCGGTTCGTGGGTTCGAGCCCCACATTGGGCACTTTACTGGCAGTGCGGACCCTGTTTGGGATTTTCTTCTCTCTGCCCCCACCTCTACCCTTCCCCCACTTGCACTATAAACTTAAAAAAAAGTATTCACGCAGTCCTGAGATTCCCTTGGAGCAGGAAATCTCTGTTGTGTCATAAGCAAGTAGTTAACCCTAGGCCTGTTTTGATTGTTTCTTGTGATATAACTTGTTCAGAACATGAACAAGATTCCTGTCCAGTTTATTCTTGGAGACTCATGGGATTCAGGAATCCCCACTACCTGTCACTCCCTGATGCACCTCCCCAGTCAGTTCCAACATTTTCTTTGATGCCCTGCTCTTCTGGTATCATTTTCTGACTTGGAAATAATCTGGTTGTCCAGAGAAGAAACCCATTCAAGTTAAATTAAAGAAAAGGGGATCTCTGTAGAGTGGATTTTCATGCAACACAATTGCAGGAAGTGGAAGTGGTCAGGCCACCACTGTCTCTATCTCTGGGTTTGCAGGATCAACTCCTTTGCTTCTCTGTGCTTGTCTGCTCCTTGGGAACTCATGCTGGCATCCTCTAAAAGACACTCGGCCTCTATAAAGCACACAGTTCTGCTCCCCCACAGCCAGGGTCAGGCCTCAACTGTGGCCTCAGTGTCCATGACTCTGACCTTGGCCCCAACTCCAAATAACCCACTGCTTCCTTGCCCAACACCATCCTGACTATGGGACTATGGAATCTGCCTCTCTATTCAGGTTCTCTAGTGTAAGAACCTGTGTGGTTAAGGATGGGTCAGATGTCCACTCCTCCAATCATATACAGCCTAGGTGGGAAGAGGGGTGGGTTGTCACAAACATGGCTGCTCAGGTCCACCAGGTACTAGGGTGGGGAATGGAGACACATACTAACAGAAGCTACAGTGCTTCTGGGGTGTGGAATGCTAATGCTCTGGAACACAAAGGGGGTCATCAAAATAAGTCTATGTTTTATCCCCCCAACCACCTAATCTACACCCTCCCCAGCCACCACTCCATACCCACCCCACTTTTCCACCTTTCTCATAACCCCCTTGCCCCATCCACCCACCCTCCTTTTCTCCCCATTCTTCCCAAACCCTCCCGCATCTCTCCCCCTCCCTCTGAAAATTGATTTCCCATTGGGATATGTTTCCATTCTATTTCTGAATTCACTGGGGGTTTTGCAGCCAGATTCCCCTTCCACAGCGGAAACAAATTTCCCTCCGTGAAAAATTCACAGCTTTACACCAAGGGCAGTCCCAATCCCCGGGTCTGCGAAATATGGGAGGTCTTCTCTGCTGAAGGAGATCGTTGTCTCTTTGGGATTCTTGAGGGCGTGTTCCCTGGGACCCCACATCAGACCACAAGTTAACATCAGAGGGCCTCCAGTGGGGAGATATCTGAGATGGAGCTCCTGGGGTGAACATTATTGCTGGTGGGGTTGGTGTGGGCGCAGGTGGGAAGGGGGAAAAGGGGCAGGCATAGGAGTATGTGAATGAGGCAGGGAGCTGGACAGGCAGGGGTGAGGGTGTGTCTGTGGTCCCAGGCTTCATCCTCCCAGAGAAATAAAGCATGGCTGTATCCACTGACCTGACATCTCCCTCCCTCTGCCCACCAGAGGTATAATTTTTCTGCTCAGCTCCAAGAACATGCACAAGGCCTCCACCAAGGTTCTTTGTGGCCTCTGTCTCTTCTTCACCTTTCTGTCTTCTTCCTCTTCCTGTGGCACCAGCAGCAGTAGCATAAGTAGTGGCAGCCCCCACCTCTTCCTCCTCACCTGCTCCTTCTGTCCCAGCGTCACTGGCAGTGGCCAAGCCTGGCTCCTCTGCAACCTGCACCCGCTCCCGCGAAGACTCCAGCTCCTGCAGAGAAGTAGGCAGGGTTGAGACCCATTCTGGGGGTAGTGAGGGGGTGGGGCAAGGAGATAGGGCCAGGAGAGGGGGCAGGGACCAAGTTGAGGCAATCTTACAGCCCGCAGGAGCTTCCACCTCAGGAGGTCCCTTTCCTTCCGTATCTCCGCCAAGTTTGCCTGTGTTTGCTGCAGACGGAAGGTTGCCTCTCTGCGCTCTATCTCCTGCTGTGCTGTGAGCTCCTTTAGGTCTGAGGCCAAGGTCTCTGCAGCGGACTTATGCAGTTTGGCGAAGTCCTGCAGCCAGTGCACCCTGTGCCCATGTAACTGGCCCTGCCTGCGGGCAAAGCGCACACCTAGGGCCAGGCTGCTCCAGGCACAGGCGTCTTTGGCCTCACTGGACACTGTGCTGTCCTCCAGGATGGCCTTGAGCTTGTTCTCCACTTCCTCCCAGGACTGAGATATATTTTCGAGGTAGAACTCGGGGCCTTTCGTGTGCCCGGCCATCTTCTCATTGATGAAAGCCACCACGTTGCCGTGCTGGAACCCACCACTGGAGTCTTCGGGTTTCAAGGCCATGATGGCTGAGGGCTTTAGGGGCTTGTCTGGCCCTGCGGGGATGAATCAACCAGTTGCACCCTCCTCTCCCCTTTAATCCTTTCCCCCCTTTAGCCCTCCCCTCCCCCCTCTGTAGCTTCTCTTTTGATTGCTCCGCCCAACCCTCCTGAGACCCTCATAAAGACCACTGACTGGCTTGCCTTGCCATAGTACACTTCTCACCAGGTCTTACCTCCCTAGCTAGGATTAGAGGAGGTACAGACCTCCCATGCCTGCCTACAGAACCTAAAGAGAAAGCGAGAAAGCGCACCTCTTTCCCTCCAGGGGCTCCAAGGAAAGGAAGTCTCTAAGCAAACCCTAGAGGCTTTTACCGTGGGACTGTTCCAACTTCGAGAGATAGTAGGGGTGGGAGGGAATGCACAAGGAAGGCCCTCCATCTGCCCCAGGACATAAGGGAACCCGCTACAATGTTGCAAGTCCTTGAAGTGGGGAGGAAACAGGAGTGATCAGAAAAGACAGAACTGAGAATTTGAAACACTTGTGATCAAGTAAAAAAATTTCACCCCCCACTCTCCACCCCCACTAAAATGGTTTGTCCCACATCAGGAGCCCCTCCCCTCTTAGAAGTGGAATATTCTAGAACAAGAAAAAAAGCCTCCTCGCCAGGAAGATGTTGTATCTCCTATTCTAGAATCTCCTGAATTGGAATATGACTGTCAGAAAATTGTTTATGTAAAGGGCCAAGTAATAATTATTTGAGGCATTGTAGGCAAAGGACCTCTGTCCCAAATATTTACAGCATAAAAGCAGTCCTAAGAAATACTTGAAGAAATAAGCATGGCCATATTCCAATAAAACTTATGCTTAAAAATAGGTAGCCGGCAGGATTTGGCCTGTAGTTTGCTAACTCCTGGTCTAAACTCATATTTCCTGCATATCGCGAATATATCCAAAATCCAAATGTTTACCCTTTCCCCTGAGAGTTGATTCTCCTATATTCCTGTGTTCATATTCTCCTATATTCTTGTGTTCACTATAGAAACCTCAAAATCATCAATACCACTTGCCTTTAATAACATAGGAAATTGGTCCCAAGTCTTGTTGCTACTATCTCAGAATCTTCTTTTAACATCCATTCCCATTTAGAGAATGCCCACATAGTCTCATGAATAAATTCTCTAATCTCTTTCTAATTCCCAATCTTTCCTATGACCATGCTACTTTCAAGCTTCAAAATATTTGATGGCTTCCTGTGACCAACTCTTTGGGGTAATATTATATTCTTACCCTAGTATACCTTTCTAAATTAACTCTCCTCATTCTCTTTTCTGCCATTATTTATGCAGTGAAGGAAGTGGACATGCAGAGATACACTCATTTTGGGTTTTCATTTATTTTTCCATTTGAAAAATTAGAAATTCATTATTTATTATATGAGAATTACATTTTGTTCTATGACCTACATTGAAATAGATAACATTTCTTCTCTAAGTGTCTTGTGTCAGATAGTGAGAAAAAAATAATGTATCAGGCATTAATATATTACTTAAGAAGGTAGTTAAATCCCAGAGGTAGTTAAATCCCACTGTTTTAGCTTTCTTTTTAAACTGTTACCTTTTTCTCCATTTCAATTTGGGTATTTTATTTGTTAGTCTTGGGACTAATAAATGGGAAGGGTTCATGTTTTGGCTTGTTCTAGAGTGACTTCTGTAGAAAGATCATTTGGGAGATAATATAGAAATTGAAATGGCAAGGAGAGAGGGGTGATACTGGAGTCAGGGAGACCCATTAGGGGGATGCCACAGTAATTCAATATGTAAACTAAGGTAGTAGAAGTTAGAATGGAGACAAAAGTGTAGAGAGCTATTTGGTTGATAGAATGTATAGGAATGTCAGGGACAGGGATGAGAAAATGAGTAGGGTAATTCCCAGGTTTCTGCTACAGGGAACTAAGTAGATAGTGATGCTGTAGACTTAGATGGAGAATAAAAGAGAAGCTGTTTGGAAGGGGGATCACCTGTGGACATCTTGATATTGAGATACCCGTGGGACATCCTAATAGAGATACCCCACAAGCAGTTAGATATATGAGTCTAGTACTAGGAGAGACATCAGGGCTGGAGATATAGTATTGAAAAATGGAAATTGGATTCAAAGTAGTGGTTGAAATAACCCAGGGAGAAGATATACAGCAAGAAGAACAGAGTGCAGAGAATAGCTCTTTTCTTACCACTCTCCATTCTCACTCATGGTTTTATAACTGACTTGCTTACTCTGCCTACTCTGATTTTGGACTCAGAACATTTTTTTACCCTTTTTTATTCCTTCCATAACTCTTTTAACATGGACTTCAGCTTGTGATCACTTGTATCTGTATGCTATCATTCTTCCACTTCTGCTTATAAATGCTTTTAAAAGATTAAGGTAAATCATTTACTTGTTTTGATTTAAATTCCGGTTAGTTAATATACAGTGTAATATTAATTTCAGGTGTACAATATAGTGATTCAACACTTACATAAAACACTCAGTGTTCATCACAAGTGCACTCCTTAATCTCCATCATCTATTTCACCCATCCTCCCACTCTCCTCCTCTCTGGTGAACAGCAGTTTGTTCCCTTTTGTTAAGAGTCTGTTTTTTGGTTTGCCCCTCTCATTTTTACCCCTATGATCATTTGTTCTGTTTCTTAAATTCTGCACATGGGTGAAATTACATGGTATTTGGCTTTCTCTGACTGACTTATTTTGCTTAGCAAAATACTTTATAGCCCCATCCTTATCATTGAAAATGGCAAGATTTCACCCTATATATTATCTATATATATATATACAGCATTATCTATAATAGTAAAATATGAAACAGCCCAAATGTCCATGTACTGATGAATAGATAAAGAAGCTGTGGTATGTGTATGTATATGGACATTTGGGCTATTTCATATTTTGCTATTATAGATAATGTTGCTATAAACTTCAGGGCGCATGTATGCCTTTGAATTAGTATTTTTGTATTCTTTGGGTAAATACCTAGTAGTTAATTTGCTGGATTATGGAGTAGATATATTTTTGACTTTTTGAGAAATCTCCATACTGTTTTCCAGAATGGCTGCACCAGTTTGCATTCCCACCAACAGTGCATGAGGGTTCCTTTTTTTCCACATCCTCAGCAACACTTGTTATTTCTTGTGTTTCTGATTTTAGCCTTTCTGAGAAATGTGAGGTGGTATCTCAGTGTACTTTTGATTTGTATTTCTCTGATGGTGAGTGATGTTGAGCATCTTTTCATGTGTCTGTTGGCCAACTGTATGTATTCTTTGAAAAATATCTATTCATGTCTACTGCTCATTTTTAATTGGATTATTCAATTTTGGGGGTGTTGGGTTTGATAAATTCTTAATAGATTTTGGATACTAACCTCTTATCAGATATGTTACTTGCAAATATCTTCTCCCATTCCAAAGTTGTTTAGTTTTATTGATAATTTCCTTCACTATGCAGAAGCTTTTTATTTTGATGTAGTCCCAATGGTTAATTTTTGCTCTTGTTTCCCATGCCTCAGGAGACATATCTAGAAACAAGTCGTTATGACTGATATCAGATAGGTCACTGCTTCTGTTATCTTCTAGGATTTTTATGGTTTCAGGTCTCACACTTAGGTCTTTAATCCATTTTGAATTTGTTTTTTGTGTATGGTGTAATGAAGTGGTCCAGTTTCATTCTTCTTTTTTAATGCTTATTTATTTTGAGAGAGGGGGAGAGTATGAGCAAGGGAGGGACAGAGAGAGAGGGAGATAGAGAATCTCAAACAGGCTCCATGCTGTCAGCACAGAGCCCAATGTGGGGCTTGATCTCACCAACTATGAGATAATGACCTGAGCCCAAATCAACAGTTTGATGTTTAACTGACTGAGTCACCCAGACAACCCCACTTTCATTCTTTTGCATGTTGCTGTCCAGTTTTCCCAAGACCATTTGTGGAAGAGATTGTCTTTTTCCTATTAGATCATCTTTCCTGCTTTGTTGATGATTAATTGACCACATATTTCTGGGTTCATTTCTATGTTTTCTATTCTGTTCTATTGATCTGTGTGTCTGTTTTTATGACAGCACTATACTGTTTTGATCAGTACAGTTTTGTAATACAACTTGAAGTCTGGGATTGTGATGCCTCCAGCTTTGCTTTTTTTTTTTTTTTTTTTTTCAAAGTTGCTTTGGCTATTCAGGGTCTTTTATGGTTCCATACAAATTTTAGGATTGTTTGTTCTATTTCTGTGAAAAATGCTGTTGGTATTTTGATAGAGATTGCATTAAATGTGTAGATTGCTTTGGGTAGTATAGACAGTTTAACAATATTTGTTCTGTCAATCCATATGCATGGAAAATCTTTCCATTTCTTTGTGTCCTCTTCAATTTCTTTCATAAGTGTTTTATAGTTTTCAGAATACAGATCTCTTACCTCTTTGGTTAGGTTTATTCCTGGGTATATTATTATTTTTGGTGCAATTATAAATGGGATAGGTTCCTTAATTTGTCTTTCTTCTGATTCATTATTGGTGTATAGCAGTGCAACAGATTTCTGGATGTTAATTATGTATCTTTTGACTTTAGTGAATTCCTATATCAGTTCTAGCAATTGTGTGGTTTTCTACATAGAATATCATGTGTTCTGTGGATAGTGAAAGTTTTACTTCTTCCTTGTCAATTTGGATGCCTTTTATTTCTTTTTGTTGTCTAATTGCTGAGACTAGGACTTCAAGTACAATGTTAAATAACAGTGGTAAGAGTCGACATTCCCTTGACCTTAAGGGAAAAACTGTCAGTTTTTCTCCATTGAGGATGATATTAGCTGTGGTGTTTTTTTGTGTGTGTGTATAATCTTTGTTATGTTAAGGCATGCTCCCTCTATCCCTACTTTATTGAGGATTTTTATCATGAATGTATATTGTACTTTGTCAAATGCTTTTTCTGCATCTATTGAAGAGATCATATGGTTCTTATCCTTTTTGTTTTTTTATTAATGTGGTATATCAGATTGATTTCATTTGTGGTATATCCCTTGCAGCCTGGGAATAAATCCCACTTGATCATAGTGAATGATTCTTTTAATATACTACGGGATTCAGTTTGCTGGCATTTTATTGAGAATTTTCACATCAGTGTTCATCAGAGACATTATAGTTCACTTTTTTAGTGGGGTCTTTATTTGGTTTTGGCATCAGGGCAATGCTTGTCTCATAGAACGAATTTGTAAGTTTTTCTTCCTTTTCTATTTTTAGAATAGTTTGAGAAGTATTGGTATTAACTCTTCATAAAATTTTTGGTAGAGTTCACCTATGAAGCCATCTGGCCCTGGACTTTCATTTGTCGGGAGATTTTTTTTTAATGACTGGTTCATTTTCTTTCCTGTTTATCAGTCTGTTCAAGTTTTCTGTTTCTTCCTGTTTCAGTTTTGGTAGTTTATGTTTATACGAATTTATCCATTTTTTTCCAGGTTGTTCAATATTTTGGGATATGGTTTTTCATATGATTCTCTTATAATTGTTTGTATTTCTGTGGTGTTGGTTGTTATTTATCCTCTGTCATTTGTGATTTTATTTATTTGGGTCCTTTCTCTTTTCTTTTTTATAAGTCTGGGTAGAGGTTTATCAATCAATTTTATTGATATTTTCAAAGAAACACCTCCTGGCTTCACTGATCTATTATATTTTTTAATATCTATATCATTTATTTCTACCTTACTATAATTATAATCTTTTATCATAATTATATGTTTTTATTATATATAATTTTATTAGACTTATTACATATTATAATCTTTATTATTTCTTTCTTCTGCTGGATTTAGGCTTTGTTTATTCTTTTTCTGGCTCTTTTACTTGTAAGGATATGTTATGTATTTGAGATTTTTCTTTCTTCTTGAAGTAGGTCTATATTGCTCTTAACTTTCCTTTTAGGAATGCTTTTGCTGCATCGCTAAGGTTTTGGACTATTTTGTTCTCATTTTTATTTTTTTTGTGTATTGTTTTTATGTCTTCTTTGATTTCCTGGTTGACCCATTCACTGTTTAGTAATATATTGTTCAACCTGCATGTATTTATGGTCTTTCCAAGTTTTTTTCTTGTGATTGACTTCAAGTTTCACAGTGTTGTTGCCAGAAAATATACATAGTATGATCTCAATCTTTTTGTATTTGTTGAGGCCTGATTTGTGACCTAATACATGATCTATTCTGGAGAATGTCCCATGTGTACTTGAAAAGAATGTATATTCTGGTCTTTTAGGATGGAATATTCTGAGTATATCTGTTAAGTCCGTCTGTCCAGTGTGTAATTCAAAGCCATTGTTTCCATGTTGATTATATATTTAGATGATATATTGATATAAGTGGGGTGTTAAAGACTCCTACTGGTATTGTATTATTATCAGTTATGTTTATGTTTGTTGTTGATTGTTTTATATATTTGGATGCTTTCATATCGAATGAATAAATATTTACAATAGTTACATCTTCTTGTTGGATTGTCCCCTTTATTATGATATGGTGCCCTTCTTTGTTTTTTGTTACAGTCTTTGCTTTAAAGTAAAGTTTGTCCTATATAAGTGTTGCTACTCCAGCTTTATTTTGATATCCATTAGCATGATGAATGGTTCTCCATCCCCTCACTTTCAATCTACAGGTGTTTTAGGTTTAAAATGAGTCTCTTGTAGGCACCATATAGATGGGTCTTTTTTTTTCTTTAATCCAATATGACACCCTGTGTCATTTTATTGGAGCATTTAGTCTTTTTATATTCAGAGTAATTATTGATAGATATGTACTTAGTGCCATCGTATTACTTGTTTTGTCATTGTTTGTGGAGATTTTCTCTGATCCTTTCTTGTCTTTGCCATTTTTGTTTTTCTCTTTTGCATTCAAAAAGTCCCCTTTAATATACCTTGCAGGGCTGGTTTAGGAGATCACAAACTCCTCTAGTTTTGTTTTTGTTTTTGTTTTTGTTTTTTAATCTGGGAAACTCTTCATCTCTCCTTGTGTTCTGAATGGTAGCCTTGATGCATAGAGTATTCTTTGTTGCAGATTTTTCCCATTCAGCATTTTAAATGTATCATGCCACTCCTTTCTGGCCTGCCAAGTTTCTTTTGAGAAATCTGCAGCTAGATTTATGGTTCCTTCTTTGTAAGTGAAGGACTTATTTTATCTTCATGCTTTTAGGATTTTGTTATTATCACTATGTTTTTCAAATTTAATTACAGTATGTCTTGGTGTTGGCCTGCTTTTGTTGATTTTGATGAGAATTCTCTGTGCCTCATGGATCTGGATGTCTGTTTCTTTCCCCAGATTAGGGAAGTTTTCAGCTGTTTTTGGGTTCACAGCAAAATTGAGAGGAAAGTACAGAAATTTACGATGTACCTCCTGCCCCCACATGCATACCCCATTATCAGTAGCCACTGCCAGAGTGAATATTTACTACAATTGATTAACCTACATTGAAGCATCATTATCCAAAATCCATACTTTTCATTGTGGTTCACTCTTGGTGTTGTATTTTCTATGGGTTTGCACAAATGTATAATGGCATATATCCATCATTATGGTATCATACAGAGTATTTTCACTACCTTTAAAGTCCTTTGTGTTCCACCTATCCATCTCTCCTCCCAACTCTTGGCAATCACCAATCTTTTTAGTGTCTCCGTAGTTTTGCCTTTTCCAAGTGTCATATAGCTGGAATTTTACAGTATGTAGCCTTTACTCATTGGCTTCTTTTACTTAGTAATATGCGTTTAATGTTCCTCTATATCTTTCCATGGCTTGAGAGCTCATTTATTTTTAGCTCTTAATAATATTCCATTATCTGTATGTGCCGTATATTCTTTATACATTCAAGTACTAAAGGATATCTTGGTTACTTCAAAGTTTTGGCAATTACTAACAAAACTTCTATAAACATCTGTGTGCAGGCTCTTATGAAGACATAATTTTTCCCTCCTTTGGGTAGTTATCGAAGAATATAAATGCTAGATCATATAAGGATATGTTTAGTTTTGTAAGAAACTTCCAAACTATCTTCTAAGTTGCTGTGCCATTTTGCATTCCTACCAGCAATGAATGAGAGTTCCTGTTACTCCACATCCTTACTAGCATTTGGTGTTGTTAGTGTTCTGGATTTGGGCCATTTTAATAGGTATGCAGTTGTAGTGCAGGTTTGTTTTCATTTGCATTTCCCTGGTGACATATGATATACATATTTTCAAATGTTTATTTGCCATCTGTATATTTTATCTCTTTGATGAGGTTTCTGTTAAGGTCTTTGGCCTATGTTTTTTTGTTATTGTGGAGTTTTAAGAATTATTTGTATACTTTGGATAGCAATCCTTTATTAGATGTGTCTTCTGCTAATATTTTCTCTCAGTCTGTGGCTTGTTTTCTAATTCTCTTAACATTGTCATTTGTAGAGCTGAAGTTTTTTAATTTTATTAGCAGTCAGTTATTTGTCACAGATCATGTCCTTGATCTTGTAATTAAAAAGTCATTGCTATATCCAAGGTCATCTAGATTTCCCTATGTTGTTTTCTAGAAATTTTATAGTTTTGCATTTTACATTTAAGTCTGTGATCCATTTTGAATTCTTTTTCATGGTGGGTGTAAAGATCTGAGTCTAGATTCATTTTTTTATATGCATGCAGATGTCTAGTTGTTCTAGTACCATTTGTTTGTTGAAAAGACATTCTTTGCTCTATTGTGTTGCATTTTCTTCTTTGTCAAAGATCAGTTGACTATATTTATATGCATCTATTCCCAGGCTTGATATTCTATTCCACTGAGCTGTTTGTCTGTTCTGTCTTAATTACTGTAGCTTTAGAGTGGGTCTTAAAGTCAGATAGTATCAGTCCTCCAATTTTGGTCTTCTCGGTTTTGTAGTTATCCTCATGTAGATCTTGTACATATTTTGTTAGATACATACCTAAGTATTTCATTTTGGGGGTTTCTAATGTAAGTGATATCATGTTTTTAATTTCAAATTAATAACTTTTTCATTGCTTGCATATGTGAAAGCAATTGACTTTTGTGTATTAACCTTATATCCTGGAGCCTTGCTAGTTACTAGTTACTTGCTTACTAATTTCAGGTGTTTTGTTAACTCTTTCAGATTTTTTGCATGGGTCATCTATATGTATAGATCAATCATACATCTATGAACAAAGATGATTTTATTTCTTCCTTTTGAATCAATGAGATATTTCCTTTTTTTATCTATTGTATTAGCTGAGACTTTCAGTATGATGTTGAATAGGAATGGTGACAGGGGACAGTCTTGCCTTATTCCTAATTTTAATGGGAAATCTTGTAGTTTATTATCATGAAATATAATGTTAGCTATAGTTTTTTTTTCATAGATACTCTTTACTGAGTTGAGGAATTTTCCCTCTAGTCCTAGTTTGTTGAGAGTTTTTTTTTGTTTATTTTTTATTTTTTACTTTTTTTTATCATGAATGGACGTTGGATTTTGTTAACTGCTTTTCCTGCATCTACTGATATGGTCATGTAATTTTTCTTCTTTAGCCTGTTAATGTGATGAACTACATTAATTGATATTTGATTTTTTATGTTTCTTACTTTGAGAGAGAGAGAGGGAGTGAGAGAGTGTGTGTGCAAGCAGGTGAGGGACAGAGAGAAGTGAAGAGAAGAATCCCAAGCAGGGTCCATGCTGTCAGTGCAGAAACCAGTGAGGTGCTTGATATCACAAACCATGAAATCATGACCTGAGCCTACATCAAGAGTCTGATGATTAAACAACCAAGCCACCCAAGTGCCCCTGATTTTTGAATATTTGAACCAACTTTCCACATCTGGGATAAATCCTACTTGGTTGTGGGGTACGATTACCTTTTTTAGTATTTTACTATAATTTATTTATTTATTTATTTATTTATTTATTTATTTTTATTTTTTTAATGTTTATTTCTGAGACACAGAGAGAACATGAGCGGGGGAGGGGCAGAGAGAGAGAGAGAAAGAGAGAGAGAGAGAGAGAGAGAGAGAGAATCCGAAGCAGGCTCCAGGCTCAGAGCTGTCAACACAGAGCCTGACTTGGGGCAGACCGTGAGGTCACGACCTGAGCCGAAGTCAGACACTCAACCGACTGAGCCACCCAGGCACCCCTATTTTTTTTATTTTAGAGATAGAGTGTGCACACGAGTGGAGTAGAGGGGCCATGGAGGAGAGAGAATCTTAAGCTGGCTCCATGCAGAGCCTGACATACTGCTCGATCCCACAACCATGTGATCATGACCTGAGTCAAAATCAAGAGTTGGATGCTCAACTGACTGAGCTGCCCAGGTGTCCCTGGGATATAGTTACTTTTATACATTACTGGGTTTGATTTCCTAATATTCTGTTGAGGATTGTGCATTTATGTTCATGAAAGATATCAGTCTGTAGTTTTCTTGTAATGTCTTTGGTGTTGGTATTAGACTAATGCTGGCTTCATAGAATCAGTTAGGAAGTACTCCATCTGCTTCTATCTTCTGAAAGAGATTGTAGAGAATTTGGTATAATTTCATCCTAAGTATTTGGTAGAATTTGCCAGTGAATCCATCTGGACTTGGTGTTTTATTTTTTGGAAGGTTATTAAATATTGATTCAATTTCTTTAATAGCTGTAGGCCTATTCATATTTCTGTAGGTCTGTTTCTTCTTGTGTGAGTTTTGGCAGATTGTGCCTTTCAAGAAATTGATCCGTTTCATCTAGGCTATCGTATTTGTGGGCATAGAGTTGTTTGTAGTATTCCTTTATTATTCTTTAAATATCTATAGGAACTGTAGTGATATCCTGTTTTTCCGTTCTGATATTAGTAATTTCTGTCCTCTGTTTTTCCTTTCTTGTTCTTTTAAAGCATTAACATTGCATGCTTGCAGTTATATGTGCTTATTTTTGTACTTATCTGAAGGTCTTTCCAACAAGGTCAAAGATATTTTTCATAAAATTTTCTACTTTTGTAATAATTTTTAAGGAATGTAAGTCATCAAAGGGCTTAAGATTTTATTTGTTTATTAATTTACTTCATTTCCCTGAATTTGATAATGATATCAGTTCATAGTTCTTATGTTTCCAGTGGGACAATATCATCCAAGGGTGGTAGATTGATGAAATGATAGTTTTGTGTAGCAGTCAATTAACATTTCAAAAATTTCAGAAAACAAAGTTTTAGTTTACTGGTCATTAGATGGTTCTGGAATTTGCAAAGAAAGTAACTTGAAAGGAGGATAAAACAATTGAGGGAACCATTTAGAAAAGTTTCAAGTATATCCTGAGGTATTTTGTCTGGGCTTCTGCTTTTAGACATGAAAAAATTCCCTAATTTATTTAGTTTTTTTTTTAATAGGTTAGCTCTAGTGATATAAAAAGTTTACATAAACTCAAATTCAGAAATAAAACTTAAAATTTTATAGTATAAGCATATTATATAAATGGGAGTTAGAAAGAGGCATCTGGGTTTTTTATGTATGATCTTACTATTCCTGTCAGGGAACCCAAGATTGATCAACATTTGCCCTTAGAAATACTTCTGGGAAAAAGTATAAGTTATGACCTATATAGTAGCTAATATGAAATCTTTGGAATGGCAAGTGGGATTTCTTCATCAATTTACAAATTCTTCTGTACTATGCGTATTGACATTATTCTTTAAATGTTACCTTTACACATTTACATTTATTTCTATGAGCTCCCCCAAGTTTGTGTGGATAACCACAAGTTAGTTTGGCTGTTAACCCATATTAGCATCAAGTTCTGGGTGTAGCCAGGGGCTAACAGTCAAAACCTGGGTTCTAATCCACTAACCATCTATATGGGCTTAACTGAATTATTTGTCTTCTCTGTGTCTACATTTTAGTCCTCTGAAAAGTGTAGATGATACCTACCCTGAACATTTTCCTGGATTATTGGCAGAATTAAGTAAGATAAGAGATGAGGAAGCACTTGAATGTTTAGAAATGCATACAATTGTAAGGCCCTTCTGTAGTATCACAGCAAAGTCACTTCTCTCATATTGAGCCTGAATGTTCTCCTTATCCTCAGGATGTGAAGGGAGGTCAGAAAAAAAGTACAGTCTCTATTGTTGCACACTCATCAGTCTGCCTCCTCAAACTTTCACAGCTCTAATTGTACCTAATGAAAGAAAAGTAACATTTTTAGGTCTCAGTTGCAGGAAATATTTTAAATAGAACTGGCCTGGGGCATTTTTCTAAATAACATCTAAATAATGCAAGATTATTAGTGGGAACTGTGCCAGAGCTAGATAATACAACCAATAAAAAATCAACCTGAGTCTCAGTCTGTCAGACAGCCTTGATCATACTGACCCCAGGTCAGTAATGGAGACAGTAGGACTCCCACCTGGCCCTGTCTTCGAGTTCCAGAGACCTTGGTCATCGTTAAGGACTTTATACTAGGGCTTGTTTGTGGGTTAACAAGCAATTTGCTAGCAGCCTTCCACATGCTAGAGACCAGAACAAGCATGAATTCATGCAGAACCCGGGCCTCAGGTTGTTTGTGGGTTAGAGTTAGAGAAAACAGAAACATTTTCTCCTTCAACCATCAGCAATCCCCAGTTTGTGTTCCCTGCCCTCATCCCTATCCCAAGTTAATGAAGGTGCTTTTAGCTTGACCTACATAATTTATAATTTGGAGGGATTGGGGAAGAAACACATAAGAATATCTCTTGTCTTTTGTCCCTAGAAAAGTTACTTAGAGGTCTAGGCTTTGTTATACAAGGCATTTGTCTAAGAAACTCTTAGAAGTCTTAGTGAAACTATTGCTAACAATATGACCTCCAAGGTTCTAGCCTTTGCCAAGTAGCTACTACCCATATTAACTGAAAGTTTCTCCCTGCCTTAGCTGTTTTCTTTTGATTCACTTCTTTTTGTGTCTAGGTCAGTGTGTCTTTTTGATCCTTTCAGAACTTCATAACTCTCTGGTACTAGGCCTATTGCCCAACTGACCTCTTTTAGACATTTTCCTATCAAGTAGCATCCCTAACCCAGTGGCATACCTTAATCCATTGCTGCCAGTGTACTGTTTTTTTTTTATATTGGTGATTGATCATAATTACTATCACACATAAATTATAATTATTATTTATTAACAATATATAAGAACTAATCCTATCGGTAATGACAATTCTAACTATAATGTATGGAATATCTACTATGTGCCAGATACTCTATTATGTGTTTTATATGCATTATTTTATTTAACACTTAGACTGGAGAGGTCAGGTGTTGTAATCATTCCAGTTGAAAATAGTAACATATTTTTGCTCATGGTGTTATAATGAGAGGAACTCCTTTCTCCAAACTCCAATGGAATCACCATAAAGGACTTCTTATCCTCATTTTTCAGCTGATGAAAGTGAGTCTGAGAGATGTTACATTACTTGCCCAAGGACATAGAGCTAGTTGAACACAGTGGATCTTAGCTCAAAGCTGGTGCTTTGTTAAGAAACCACTCTGTCGGTCTCTTACTCAGACTACTCTGTTTTTCCCCACGGCTAAATCCATTTGAGATAGTAAGCTTCTTTCATGGGACTGGACGTTCTATTTGCTTTTATTTTTGAGACTGCTGGTAACAGCCCTCTTTCCCTGAGGTACAGCATAATAGTGGGAGGATATTTAACAAGTAATTCTCTTTCACCTGTAGGGATGAACACCATGGAGCAGAGATGATCAAAGTCTGTAACATTAAGAACTGTTCAGAATTCTTTGTAAACCTAGAAGAGGTGATTCTTCTGTGTTCGATACTTTTACTTATTTATTTCTTTTTAATATAATTTATTGTCAAATTGGCTTCCATACAACGCCCAGTGCTCATCCCAACAAGTGCCCTCCTCAATGCTCATCACCAACCCACCCCTCCCTCCCACCCCCCATCATCCCTCAGTTTGTTCTCTGTATTTAAAAGTCTCTTATCGTTTGCCTCCTTCCCTCTCTGTTTGTAACTTTTTTTCCTCTTCCCTTCCCCTGTGGTCTTGGGTTACTACTTGATTGATACTTAAAAAAAAAAAAAAAACTGTGACCATTTATCTTTCCTCCATTTCCCATACCTGCCCTAGTCCTCCTTGTCTCCCAGTTGTAGCTAGTATATTCCTTTCTTTGCTAATATGCTGATACACAAGACTTGGCTAAACCTTACCCTTGTGGTACAAGAATACCTGCAAATTTATGCCAAATCATATTTAAACAAGGAATGTGACATTTGATCAGCCATATACCTGAATCTGAATGAGGAAGAGAGGTTAGTACCATATGGGGTTGATGGAGAAGTAGAGCAGAGAGGACATGTCTCTTGAATCAACATACCTTTTGGTGCCATGTCTTCTAACCAACTAACATTCACTGAACATTATTCATTTAGATCTCAGGGATAGAGTGATGAACAAAAGCAACTAATTTCTTGTTTACATTTAACAAATAAACAGATGATAGAAGATCAGAGAGAAGAGCAAGTGTAAAAGTCCGTGGCTCAAATAGGCTTAGTATATTTAAGGAACAGAGGAAATGCCATTGTGACTGCACCCTAAAGTAAAGAACAGTGTTGGGGTGCCTGGGTGGCTCAGTTGGTTAAGCATCTGACTCTTGATTTTGGCTCAGGTTTGAGGACGAGTCCTGCATTGACTCTGGACTGACAGTGTGGAGCCTGCTTGGGATTCCCTCTCTCCCTCTCTCTTTGCCCCTTCCCTGCTTTCTCTCGAAAGAAAGAAAGAAAGAAAGAAAGAAAGAGAGAAAGAAAGAAAGAAAGAAAGATTTAAATAAAAAAAAATTAAAGGAAAGTGTTATGACAGGCCAGATCATGTAGGGCCTTAAAGGAAGCATAGAGACATGGAAATGCTTAGCATCAAAATACTGAAGGTGGAGTCAAGAAGAGCTAAATTGCACCAAACTTACCTTCTTGCCTAAGACTGTTTTTGTGTTTTGTTTTATTTTTGTTTTATTCTGGTGGTTTTAGATTCATGGCTTTTAAAGAGGCTGTCAAACATCTAACAAGAGAATTAAATGGTTACATTTGATCCCTAGTGGGCATATCTTTGGGTTCTAGGAGTCTGTACTAAGGAAGAGAGAAAAGCAATAGCTCACAATCTACATTGTGTAATGGGGTTGCATCTGAACATTAGAATGTGAGTACTTTGAAAGTATCCTACTCAGATGACACAGGCATGGACATAGTCAGAAGTACTTGCCAGTAATTAACTTCACTAGAAATTCAAGTAGCAGTCATTTTGATTAACTCACTTTGTAAACCCAATGGGCAGCAACCATCTGCACTCCTGTGTTTTATATAATATCTGGCACATCGTGAAATTTCAATGAGTAAGTAGTATGAATATTAATAATTATTTTAGGCCAACTTAAATTATTGGCTGGCATGCTTATCCCATCTGTCAGGATTATTGTCACTTGGTTGTAAAACCAGTCTTGAGGTGCCCTTGGCACTTGGTGTTTTTAACAGCTGGTATCCCTTGATGTTTAGACACAATCCTGTTATTTCCTACCAAGAGATTTCCAGTTGACCTTCTTCTAAGTCTTACCAGGTGTCTCTGATCTCTTTCTCATACTTTCCAGTTTTCTTTTATGTGTTTGATATCTACTGCATCCCAGGTACAGCAGAGTAAGGAAAAGTCAAGGGCATACATCGAGAAATGAAGGCAGAATTGAATTCCATAAATACTTTTATATAATGAGTTAGCCAATTAATGCCCAATTTCTAAAGTGGCCTTATGGTAAAATTTACTGTTGAAATTCCTTTATAATATTAATGTTGGTGGATAAAATTAATTCAGATGAACCACATTCTACTAGGATTTGTTCTCTGTTGGAACCAAGAATTTGACCCCTGACATATCTCAGTAAACAATTTAAAAAGCTATATAAGTTCACAGGTATCTTCTGTATGTTGATCTGCTTTTGGGTATGTACCTTGTAAAATCAGATGTTGGCTTTGAAACCAATGACAAAATGAAACAACCCTTGAAATACCCGTGAAGGGACTGATCATAGGGGCAGGGCAGAAATTACTATAGCTCTAGTTACAGACTTTCTCATATTTTTCACTATCAGATTTTCAATGTAGCAATATTTACCAGTGGAAAAGAAGCCTGTGCTGTCTTATAGTTTAGAAAATGGGTACAGCTATTCTATGTAGTTATGTAGCTACCTCATGGTCAGAGATGTCCTCATTAGCATTTTGCTTTATAGCTTCTTGTCTGTTGAACTAGAAAACTGTTTTGTGTTGTTTTGATGTTGTTTCTGATTTCTAGGCAAGGTCCCATACATAAAAGTAAATATTCTTTTAATATGTAGAGTACAAACACGGTTTTAAACACCCAGTAAAGCCATTCTGCTATTTCTCTGTTCTTACAGAAACTCGACATATTGCATGAAGGTGTCAATGTCCTTGACTGTTGCAGAGAATGAATCAGGCCTGTGCTACAATAGCAGGATACGGTATTTAGAGAAATCTGAAGTCACTAAAAGAAAAGAGATCTCCTGCCCAGACATGGATGACTTTAAAAAGTCTGATCAAGAGCCTGATATTGTGTGGTACAAGGTAACTCACCGTGGTGTCAATTATTATTTTTTTTAACTTAGCTTGAGATTTTATTTCTAGTTTTTGGTATTAGATATTTCATTGAGAAAAATGAACAGATCCACAGATAAATAATTCAGAGGTATGACTTCTATATAGTCCTGGTTTTAATACATTTCCATCAGCAGGTGTCATAAACAGTCCCATCTTCTCCAACTGCTAAAAATAAGCAAAATCTCTCTCCACCCAAACTCATGAGAGCAAATGGGGAGAAGAGTAAAGATTTAAGTAACACATGAAAGAAAGTATTTGAGGAACATAGAAATATTATTTACTGTTAGGAGTAAAGGCCCATTATTACAAGTACTAGACTTAGAAAGAATAACAACTGTTACTATGATCTACATTGTGAAAGTCACTACTGTCAATGCAGAGGAGAGAAATGTGCCTAGTGCAGGATGTGTGAACACTGGAAATAATGTGTTTAGCTGGAAATAAGCCACACTCAAACGGTGCACAGAAATGAGTTGAGTGAAGGAACTGTTTACAGAGGTGAGGTTGGGTTAAGGCAACCAACAAAAGGGAGGAAGCTGTAAATTGCCACTGGAACCTGGAATGAGTAGAGTGGTCCTGACAAAAGCTGTGGCCTTAAAAGAACATATGAACTGTGGCAAATAAAGAGGGATTAGGCAGGATAAGTACCCTAACCCCTTGTAACTCCTGTCTTCCGGTTTCCTCCTAGAACCCATGGAAACTTAAACAGAAGTCAGAGGGCAAAACTAGGAGATAGAATCAATAGTCTTAAGATTCCCTAGGCATAGAGTAGGTCACACAAGGTCAGAGACAGGATCTAGGGGAGGAAGCAGAGAAATAACCACATAACCTTCTAACTATGACATTCTGGCTGCTCCCTGAGACCCTGTGGTCCTATAAGAGAACTGTGTATCCTTGGCCAACTCTGAGTCATGATAGTTGATACATGGTACAGTTTTATATGTTATGGCCAGAGGTGACCAAGGGGGTTTTCTGCATAGGTGTTGTGTACATTGTGGGAATCAAACACATAAAAGTTGGAACAGGTTGTGTCTATAGAATATGACAGACTCTTAGTTTCCAGGGGAGCCTAAACCCTAACTCCTACAGCTGTCATGTGTTTTTACATTTGGAAGTCTCTCCATCTTCACCCCTGTACAAACTCACCAGTAGACACCAAAAGCATGTCCTGAACTGGGACCCCAAGTCTCTATGTGAATTGTCCTTCCTTTTTTTCCTAATGAACATAATATTCTGACAGATAAAAAGGAACATGATGATCATTATGCATAAATATAGATTATCCATAATTTATTGGGACCCTCCATGCCAGTATTAGCCTTCTTAGCATTTATTAAGTACTTACTATATGCCATTCACTGTGCTAAGCTTGGTCTCTGTATTATCTCAATTTGAGTCTCAATGCAACTCTGTGTAGGAGTTCTATTATCTTTGTTTAACCGAAAAAAACTGAGTCTCAAAGGCATGTAGAAACTTGTCCAAAGTTACTCAACTAACAAAACCTTGTTTTGTATTTAAGGCAGTGTTATTCCAGAGTCCATTTTCTTAATCACTACCCTTTCCTGCAGTTATCCTGGAGCTAAACCCAGCCCTAATCACAGGTACTTCTCTAAGATGTAACACTGATGCAGAGAAGCCTGTGAAAAGATAGAGTAAGAAAGATTTATTTTAATTTATAATTGAAAAAAGAAAATTTACCAGCTCCAGAGTTAGCAGCTAGGAGTAAAATCCAGGTTGTCAGCCTGCAATATTTATTCTACTATCTCTTCTTATTATTTTTCCAATAAATTCTTTCTTCTCCTTTCTTTTCATTTCTAGACATCACTATCATCATCATATACCAAAGCAATTTATTCCTTGGGAAGTGCTAAGTATCATTTTTTTTTCTTACAAATGGACCAACAATGGTGAAGCAAATGGCGTTTCTTGCTCTGCTTGGATAATAATGTTTAGGATTTCTATAACATTTTAAAATTGATGAATAATAGTCATAATGATAAATAACATTTATTGAGTACTCACCATATGCCAGGCTCTGTTTTAAGTGCTTTAGATAGATTAAGTCAATCTCTAGAATTACTGTATTATGTAGGTATTATTATCATCCCCATTTTCCAGAAGAAGTGACTAGAGATTCAGATAAGTGACTTAACAAAAGTCACACAGCAGTTTATGACTTGCATTTTGGCTACTGGGCCCATTCTCTTAGCCACTATACTATACTATTGGATCAGAATAAAAAACTAAACCCCAAAGTTAGACTCCCTGAAGCTCTCCAATGTGTTGTTAACCCCATTTCTCACAGTTTCAAATATATCCTTGAAAAATGTGTATTGATTTATAAGGAAAATGTTTCCTTTTTCGGTCATTAGTCTAATAATCTTCCCTGATTGTTTACGGTCTCTCTATGCCCTACGAGGCTGAGCATTAAGTTATTTTTCTCTGACTACAGCAATGTAAAGACACTTGTCCAGAGTTCATTCTGGTGCACATCCAAATTTAGAAATGTATAGTGTAATGAGGTGCCTGGGTGGCTCACTCGGTTAAGTGTTCGACCTCAGCTCAGGTAACCTCATGGCTTGTGATTTTGAGCCCCACATTGGGCTCTGTGCTGACAGCTCAGAGCCTGGAGCCTGCTTCAGATTCTGTGTCTTCCTCTCTCTCTGCCCCTTCCCTGCTTGTGCTCTGTCTCTCTTTGTTTCTCAGAAAAAAAATAAAAATAAAAACATTAAAAATAAAAAAAAAGAAATGTACAGTATATTATCTCTAGTTTTTTTTTCATTTTGTAAGATTTTTTAAAATAAAGTTTATTTATTTTGAGAGAGACAGACAGCATGAGTTGGGGAGGGTCAGAAAGAGAGGGAGAGTGGGAGAATCCCAAGCAGGTTCTACACTGCCAGTGCAGAGCCCAATGCATGGCTCAAACCCACAAAACCTTGAGATCACGACCTGAGCCAAAACCAAGAGTTGGACATGTAATGGACTGAGCCATCCAGGTGCTCCTATCTCTAGTAGTTTAAAAGTAAAAAGTATGTGTGTTGCATGATCAGTTTCCACATCATCTTTTTAGATATATATAATCTTTAAACCTGTTTCTTTTTTTTCCCATTTCTGCTTTTTTCTTTCTCTCTACTTTGTATCACTTTCACATATTGTTATGCTTTTTCTAGCCTGTCTGAAATATGCTATGAAAGTCCTTTGAAGACTGTCCTGTACCTGTATGTAATCACAGCTGGATAGGAAGGTAGAGATGGATTAGGTGGTACTGGGGCATGTTCATAAAGATGACTTAGTAAGCCTATCCTAGTTGTCCTTGGAATGTTAACAGATATGTGTAAGGGGGCTATCTCTCGCTATCTGAACTCTATCAGTTAGCAAAGGGAAGTTAAGAGACGGTCTATACTTTAGCACTTCATCCTAATGCTATCTGAGTGGGGCTTAGACAGTAAACAGAAAGTACAATAATGTTAGTGTTTTTAGAAACATTTTTGAAAAGAGAAAGAAAGATTCTTTTCATTATTAAACTAAGAAGAACAACATTAGAACAATCTCAGTATTCACTGAGAACATTATTGTCATAAGAGTGTAGACACCCTTTACCTATTTCATTTTTTAATATGAAATTTATTGTCAAATTGGTTTCCATAAAACACCCGGTGCTCATCCCAACAGGTGCCCTCCTCAATGCCCATCACCAACTTTCCCCTCCCTCCCACCCCCATCAACCCTCAGTTTATTCTCAGTTTTTGAGGGTCTCTTATGGTTTGCCTCCTTCCCTCTCTGTAACTATTTTTTCCCTTCCCCTCCCCCATGGTCTTCTGTTAATTTTCTCAGGATCCACATAAGAGTGAAAACATATGGTATCTGTCTTTCCCTGTATGACTTATTTCACTTAGCATAACACTCTCCAGTACCATCCACATTTCTACAAAAGGCCATAATTCATTCTTTCTCATTGCCAAGTACTATTCCATTGTGTATATAAACCACAATTTCTTTCTCCTTTCATCAGTTGATGGACATTTAGGCTCTTTCCATAATTTGGCTATTGTTGAAAGTGCTTCTATAAACATTGCGGTACACGTGCCCCTATACATCAGCACTCCTGTATCCCTCGGGTAAATTCCTAGCAGTGCTATTGCTGGGTCATAGGGTAGATCTATTTTTAATTTTTTGAGGAACCTCCCCACTGTTTTCCAGAGTGGCTGCACCAATTTGCATTCCCACCAACAGTGCAAGAGGGTTCCCATTTCTCCACGTCCTCTCCAGCATCTATAGGCTCCTGATTTGTTCATTTTAGCCACTCTGACTGGTGTGAGGTGATATCTGAGTGTGGTTTTGATTTCTATTTCCCTGATGAGTAGGGACGTTGAGCATCTTTTCATGTGCCTGTTGACCATTTGGATGTCTTCTTTAGAGAAGTGTCTATTCATGTCTTCTGCCCATTTCTTCACTGGATTATTTGTTTCTTGGGTGTGGAGTTTGGTGAGTTCTTTATAGATTTTGGATACTCGCCCTTTGTCCAATAAGTCATTTGCAAATATCTTTTCCCATTCCGTTGGTTGCCTTTTAGTTTTGTTGATTGTTTCCTTTGCTGTGCAGGAGCTTTTTATCTTAATGAGGTCCCAATACTTCATTTTTGCTTTTAATTCCCTTGCCTTAGGAGATGTGTCAAGTAAGAAATTGCCACAGCTAAGGTCAGAGAGGCTTTTTCCTGTTTTCTCCTCTAGGGTTTTGATGGTTTCCTGTCTCACATTCAGGTCCTTTATCCATTTTGAGTTTATTTTTGTGAATGGTGTAAGAAAGTGGTCTAGTTTCAACCTTCTGCATGTTGCTGTCCAATTCTCCCAGCACCATTTGTTAAGGAGACTGTCTTTTTTCCATTGGATATTCTTTCCTGCTTTGTCAAAGATGAGTTGGCCATACGTTTGTGGGTCTAGTTCTGGGGTTTCTATTCTATTTCATTGGTCTATATGTCTGTTTTTGTGCCAATACCATGCTGTCTTGATGATGAGCTTTGTAGTAGATGCTAAAGTCTAGGATTGTGATGCCTCCCACTTTGGTCTTCTTCTTCAAAATTACTTTGGCCATTCAGGGTCTTTTGTTGTTCCATACAAATTTTAGGATTGATTGTTCTAGCTTTGAGAAGAATGCTGGTGCAATTTTGATTGGGATTGCATTGAATATGTAGATTGCTTTGGGAAGTATTGACATTTTAACAATATTTATTCTTCCAATCCATGAGCACGGAATGTTGTTCCATTTCTTTTTATCTTCTTCAATTTCCTTCGTAAGATGTCTATAGTTTTCAGCATACAGATCTTTGACATTTTTGGTTAGGTTTATTCCTAGGTATTTTATGCTTCTTGGTGCAATTGTGAATGGGATCAGTTTCTTTATTTGTCTTTCTGTTGCTTCATTACTATTGCATAAGAATGCAACTGATTTCTGTACATTGATTTTGTATCCTGCGACTTTGCTGAATTCATGTATAAGCGCTAGTAGACTTTTCGTGGAGTCTGTCGGGTTTTCCATATATAATATTAAGTCATCTGCAAAAAGCGAAAGCTTGACTTCATCTTTGCCAATTTTGATGCCTTTGATTTCCTTTTGTTGTCTGATTGCTGATGCTAGGACTTCCAACACTATGTTAAACAACAGCAGTGAGAGTGGACATCCCTGTTATGTTCCTGAGCTCAGGGGTAAAGCTCTCAGTTTTTCCCCATTGAGGATGATATTAGCTGTGGGCTTTTCATAAATGGATTTTATGATCTTTAAGTATGTTCCTTCTATCCTGACCTTCTCGAGGGTTTTTATTAAGAAAGGATGCTGAATTTTGTCACTGCTTTTTCTGCATCAATTGACAGGATCATATGGTTCTTATCTTTTCTTTTATTAATGTGATGTATCACGTTGATTGATTTGCAAATGTTGAACCAGCCCTGCATCCCAGGAATGAATCCCACTTGATCATGGTGAATAATTATTTTATAAGCTGTTGAATTCGATTTGCTAGTATTTTGTGGAGAATTTTTGCATCCATATTCATCAGGGCTATTGGCCTGTAGTTCTATTTTTTGGCTGGGTCTCTGTCTGGTTTGGGAATCAAAGGAATGCTGGCTTCATAGAATGGATCTGGAATTTTTCCTTCCATTTCTAGTTTTTGGAACAGCTTGATAAGGATAGGTATTATCTCTGCTTTACATGTCTGGTAGAATTCCCCAGGGAAGCCATCTGGACCTGTACTCCTATTTGTTGGGAGATTTTTGATAACTGATTCAATTTTTTGATGGTTATGCATCTGTCCAAATTTTCTATTTCTTCGTGCTTGAGTTTTGCAAGTATGTGGGTGCTTAAGAATTTATCCATTTCTTCCAGGTTGTCCAGTTTGTTGGCATATAATTTTTCATAGTATTCCCTGATAATTTTTTGTATTTCTGTGTGATTGGTTGTAATAATTCCATTTTCGTTCATGGTTTTATCTATTTGGGTCCTCTCCCTATTCTTTTTGAAAAGGCTGACTAGAGGTGTTTCAATTTTGTTTATTTCTCAAAAAAACAACTCTTGGTTTCATTCTTCTGCTCTACAGTTTTTTAGATTCTATATTGTTTATTTCAGCTCTGTTCTTTATTATTTCTCTTCTTCTGCTGGGTGTGGGATGTCTTTGCTGTTCTGCTTCTATGTCCTTTAGGTGTGCTCTTAGATTTTGTATTTGGGATTTTTCTTGTTTCTTGATATAGGCCTGGATTGCAATGCATTTTCCTCTCAGGACTGCCTTGGCTGCATCCCAAAGCATTTGTATTGTTGTATTTTCATTTCCATTTATGTCCATATATTTTTAAATTTCTTTTCTAATTGCCTGGTTGACCCATTCATTCTTTTTTTTTTCAATATATGAAGTTTATTGTCAAATTGGTTTCCATACAACACCCAGTGCTCATCCCAAAAGGTGCCCTCCTCAATGCCCAAAACCCACCCTCCCCTCCCTCCCACCCCCCATCAACCCTCAGTTTGTTCTCAGTTTTTAAGAGTCTCTTAGGCTTTGGCTCCCTCCCACTCTAACCTCTTTTTTTTTCCTTTCCCTCCCCCATGGGTTTCTGTTAAGTTTCTCAGGATCCACATAAGAGTGAAAACATATGGTATTTGTCTTTCTCTGTATGGCTTATTTCACTTAGCATCACACTCTCCAGTTCCATCCACGTTGCTACAAAGGGCCACATTTCGTTCTTTCTCATTTCCCTGTAGTACTCCATTGTGTATATAAACCACAATTTCTTTATCCATTCATCAGTTGATGGACATTTAGGCTCTTTCCATAATTTGGCTATTGTTGAGAGTGCTGCTATAAACATTGGGGTACAGGTGCCCCTATGCATCAGTACTCCTGTATCCCTTGGGTAAATTCCTAGCAGTGCTATTGCTGGGTCATAGGATAGGTCTATTTTTAATTTTCTGAGGAACCTCCACACTGTTTTCCAGAGTGGCTGCACCAATCTGCATTCCCACCAACAGTGCAAGAGGGTTCCCGTTTCTCCACATACTCTCCAGCATCTATAGTCTCCTGATTTGTTCATTTTAGCCACTCTGACTGGCGTGAGGTGATATCTGAGTGTGGTTTTGATTTGTATTTCCCTGATAAGGAGCAACGTTGAGCATCTTTTCATGTGCCTGTTGGCCATCCGGATGTCTTCTTTAGAGAAGTGTCTATTCATATTTTCTGCCCATTTCTTCACTGGGTTATTTGTTTTTCGGGTGTGGAGTTTGGTGAGCTCTTTATAGATTTTGGATACTAGCCCTTTGTCCGATATGTCATTTGCAAATATCTTTTCCCATTCTGTTGGTTGCCTTTTAGTTTTGTTGCCTGTTTCCTTTGCTGTGCAGAAGCTTTTTATCTTCATAAGATCCTAGTAATTCATTTTTGCTTTTAATTCCCTTGCCTTTGGGGATGTGTCGAGTAAGAGATTGCTAAGGCTGAGGTCAGAGAGGTCTTTTCCTGCTTTCTCCTCTAGGATTTTGATGGTTTCCTGTCTCACATTCAGGTCCTTTATCCATTTTGAGCTTATTTTTGTGAATGGTGTGAGAAAGTGGTCTAGTTTCAACCTTCTGCATGTTGCTGTCCAGTTATCCCAGCACCATTTGTTAAAGAGACTGTGTTTTTTCCATTGGATGTTCTTTCCTGCTTTGCCAAAGATTAGTTGGCCATACGTTTATGGGTCTAGTTCTGGGGTTTCCATTCTATTCCATTGGTGTATGTGTCTGTTTTTGTGCCAATACCATGCTGTCTTGATGATGACAGCTTTGTAGTAGAGGCTAAAGTCTGGGATTGTGATGCCTCCTGCTTTGGTCTTCTTCTTCAAAATTCCTTTGGCTACTCGGGGCCTTTTGTGGTTCCATATGAATTTTAGGATTGCTTGTTCTAGTTTCGAGAAGAATGCTGGTGCAATTTTGATTGGGATTGCATTGAATGTGTAGATAGCTTTGGGTAGAACATTTTGACAATATTTGTTCTTCCAATCCATGAGCAGGGAATGTCTTTCCATTTCTTTATATCTTCTTCAATTACCTTCATAAGCTTTCTATAATTTTCAGCATACAGATCTTTTACATCTTTGGTTAGATTTATTCCTAGGTATTTTATGCTTCTTGGTGCAATTGTGAATGGGATCAGTTTCTTTATTTGTCTTTTGTTGCTTCATTGTTAGTGTATAAGAATGCAACTGATTTCTCTACATCGACTTTGTATCCTGCACCTTTGCTGAATTCATGCATCAGTTCTAGCAGACTTTTGGTGGAGTCTATCGGGTTCTCCATGTATATTATCATGTCATCTGCAAAAAGTGAAAGCTTGGCTTCATCTTTGCCAATTTGATGCCTTTGATTTCCTTTTGTTGTCTGATTGCTGATCCTAGAACTTCCAACACTATATTAAACAACAGCGGTGAGAGTGGGCATCCCTGTCGTGTTCCTAATCTCAGGGAAAAAGCTCTCAGTTTTTCTCCATTGAGGATGATGTTAGCTGTGGGCTTTTCATAAATGGATTTTATGATCTTTAAGTATGTTCCTTCTATCCCGACTTTCTCAAGGGTTTTTATTAAGAAAGGGTGCTGAATTTTTCACTGCTTTTTCTGCATCAATTGACAGGATCATATGGTTCTTATCTTTTCTTTTATTAATGTGATGTATCACGTTGATTGATTTGCGAATGTTGAACCAGCCCTGCATCCCAGGAATGAATCCCACTTGATCATGGTGAATCATTCTTTTTATATGCTGTTGAATTCAATTTGCTAGTATCTTATTGAGAATTTTTGCATCCATATTCATCAGGGATATTGGCCTGTAGTTCTCTTTTTTTTACTGGGTCTCTGTCTGGTTTAGGAATCAAAGTAATACTGGCTTCCTAGAATGAGTCTGGAAGTTTTCCTTCCCTTTCTATTTCTTGGAATAGCTTGAGAAGGATAGGTATTATCTCTGCTTTAAACGTCTGGTAGAACTCCCCTGGGAAGCCATCTGGTCCTGGACTCTTAATGGTTGGGAGATTTTTGATAACCGATTCAATTTCTTCGCTGGTTATGGGTCTGTTCAAGCTTTCTATTTCCTCCTGATTGAGTTTTGGAAGAGTGTGGGTGTTTAGGAATTTGTCCATTTCTTCCAGGTTGTCCAGTTTGTTGGCATATAATTTTTCATAGTATTCCCTGATCATTGCTTGTATTTCTGAGGGATTGGTTGTAATAATTCCATTTTCATTCATGATTTTATCTATTTGGGTGCTCTCCCTTTTCTTTTTGAGAAGCCTGGCTAGAGGTTTATCAATTTTGTCTATTTTTTCAAAAAAACAACTCTTGGTTTCATTGATCTGCCCTACAGTTTTTTATATTCTATATTGTTTATTTCTGCTGTGATCTTTATTATTTCTCTTCTTCTGCTGGGTTTAAGCTGCCTTTGCTCTTCTGCTTCTATTTCCTTTAGGTGTGCTGTTAGATTTTGTATGTGGGATTTTTCTTGTTTCTTGAGATGGGCGTAGATTGCAGTGTATTTTCCTCTCAGGACTGCCTTCACTGCATCCTAAAGCGTTTGGATTGTTGTATTTCATTTTCGTTTGTTTCCATATTTTTTTTTAATTTCTTCTCTAATTGCCTGGTTGACCCACTCATTGTTTAGTAGGGTGTTCTTTAACCTCCATGCTTTCGGAGGTTTTCCAGACTTTTTCCTGTGGTTGATTTCAAGCTTCATAGCATTGTGGTCTGAAAGTATGCATGGTATAATTTCAATTCTTGTATACTTCTAAAGGGCTGTTTTGTGACCCAGTATATGATCTATCTTGGAGAATGTTCCATGTGCATTCGAGAAGAAAGTATATTCTGTTGCTTTGGGATGCAGAGTTCTAAATATATCTGTCAAGTCCATCTGATCCAATGTATCATTCAGGGCCCTTGTTTCTTTATTGACCGTGTGTCTAGATGATCTATCCATGTCTGTAAGTGGAGTGTTAAAGTCCCCTGCAATTACCACATTCTCATCAATAAGGTTGCTTATGTTTATGAGTAATTGTTTTATATATTTGGGGGCTCCGGTATTCGGCGCAGAGACATTTATAACTGTTAGCTCTTCCTGATGGATAGACCCTGTAATTATTATATAATGCCCTTCTTCATCTCTTGATACAGCCTTTAATTTAAAGTCTAGTTTGTCTGATATAAGTATGGCTACTCCAGCTTTCTTTTGGCTTCCAGTAGCATGATAAATAGTTCTCCATCCCCTCACTCTCAATCTAAATGTGTCCTCAGGTCTAAAATGAGTCTCTTGTAGACAGCAAAGAGATGGGTCTTGTTTTTTATCCATTCTGATACCCTATGTCTTTTGGTTGGCGCATTTAGTCCAGTTACATTCAGTGTTAGTATAGAAAAATACGGGTTTAGAGTCACTGTGATGTCTGTATGTTTTATGCTTATAGCGATGTCTTTGGTACTTTGTCTCACAGGATTCCCCTTAGGATCTCTTGTAGGGCTGGTTTAGTGGTGACACATTCCTTCAGGTTTTTTTTTTGTTTGGGAAGACCTTTATCTCTCCTTCTATTCTAAATGACAGACTTGCTGGATAAAGGATTCTCGGCTGCATATTTTTTCTGTTCATCACATTGCAGATCTCGTGCCAATCCTTTCTGGCCTGCCAAGTTTCAAAAGAGAGATCAGTCACGAGTCTTATAGGTCTCCCTTTATATGTTAGGGCACGTTTATCCCTTGCTGCTTTCAGAATTTTCTCTTTATCCTTGTATTTTGTCAGTTTCACTATGATATGTCGTGCAGAAGATCGATTCAAGTTACGTCTGAAGGGAGTTCTCTGTGCCTCTTGGATTTCAATGCCTTTTTCCTTCCCCAGATCAGGGAAGTTCTCAGCTATTATTTTTTCAAGTACACCTTTAGCACCTTTCCCTCTCTCTTCCTCCTCTGGGATACAAATTATGCTTATATTATTTCTTTTTAGTGTATCACTTAATTCTCTAATTTTCCCCTCATACTCCTGGGTTTTTTTTATCTCTCTTTTTCTCAGCTTCCTCTTTTTCCGTAATTTTATCTTCTAGTTCACCTATTCTCTCCTCTGCCTCTTCAATCCGAGCCGTGGACGTTTCCATTTTACTTTGCATCTCGTTTAAAGTGTTTTTCATCTACTCCTGACTGTTCCTTAGTCCCTTGATCTCTGTAGCAAGAGATTCTCTGCTGTCCTCTATACTGTTTTCAAGCCCAGTGATTAATTTTATGACTATTATTCTAAATTCACTTTCTGTTATCTTGTTTAAATCATTTTTGATCAGTTCATTAGTTGTTATTATTTCCTGGAGATTCTTCTGAGGCGAATTCTTCCGTTTGGTCATTTTGGATATTCCCTGGAGTGGTGGGAACCTGCAGGGCACTTCCCCTGTGCTGTGGTGTATAACTGGAGTTGGTGGGCGGGGCCGCAGTCAGACCTGATGTCTGCTCCCAGCCCACCGCTGGGGCCACAGTCAGACTGGTGTGTGCCTTCTCTTCCCCTGTCCTAGGGGCGGGATTCACTGTGGGGTGGCGTGGCCCGTCTGGGCTACTTGCTCACTGCCAGGCTTGTGGTGCTGGGGATCTGGCATATTAGCTGGGGTGGGTAGGCAAGGTGCATGGGGTAGGAGGGGCAGGTTTAGCTCGCTTCTCCTTAGGTGATCCACTTCAGGAGGGGCCCTGTGGCAGCGGGAGGGAGTCAGACCCGCTGCTGGATGGGTGGCTCCGCAGAAGCACAGTGTTGGGTGTTTGTGCAGAGCGAGCAAGTTCCCTGGCAGGAACTGGTTCCCTTTGGGATATTGGCTGGGGGATGGGGGAGGGAGATGGCGCTGGCGAGTGCCTTTGTTCCCGCCAAACTGAGCTCTGTCATCCTGGGGCTCAGCAACTCTCCCTCCCTTTGTCCTCCAGCCTTCCTGCTTTCAGAGCAGAGCTGTTAACTTATGACCTCCCAGATGCTAAGTCCTGCTTGCTGTCGGAACACACTCTGACCGGCTCCTCTGCTTTTGGCAGACAGACTCAGGGGATCTGCTTGGCCGGCAGGCGGCCCCTCCGCCCGGGCTCCCTCCCGCCAGTCCGTGGAGCGCGCACCGCCTCGCTGCCCTTCGTATCCTCTTCCGTGGGCCTCTCGTCTGCGCTTGGCTCTGGAGAATCTATTCTGCTACTCCTCTGGCGGTTTTCTGGATTATTTAGGCGGGTGTAGGTGGAATCTAAGTGATCAGCAGGACGCGCAGTGAACCCAGCATCCTCCTATGCTGCCATCTTCCCTTGACCCATTCCTTCTTTAGTAGGGTGTTTAGTAGGGAGTATGGCCACCTCCATTTTCTTTTGCACCTCATTGATACCATTTTTTAGCTCCTCATGACTATTTCTTAGTCCTTTGATCTCTATAGCAATAGATTCTCTGCTATCCTCTATGCTTTTTTAAAGCCCAGTGATTAATTTTATGACTACTATTCTAAATTCTTGTTCCATTATATTGCTTAAATCGTTTTTGATCAATTCGTTAGCTGTTGGTACTTCCTGGAGTTTCTTTTGAGGAGAATTCTTCCATTTAGTCATTTTGGCTAGTCCCTGTGGTAGCTCCAAACTGCAGGGCACTTCCCCCGTGCTGTCAGGAGAAACTTGTGTTGGTGGGCGGGGCAGCAGTCACACCAAATGTCTGCCCCCAGCCCACTGCTGGGGACACAGTGAGACTGGCATGTACATTATCTTCCCCTCTCCCAAGAGCAGGACTCACCGTGTAGTGGTGTGGCCCCTGTCTGGGCTACCTGCATACTGCCAGGCTTGTGGTGCTGCTTTGATGGGAACTGGCCAAGGGCATATCAGATGGGGTGGATCTGCAAGGTGCACAGGGGTGGGAGGGGTAGGGTTAGCTAGCTTTGCCCTTGGTGGTCCCTTGCGGGAGGGGCCCTCCACACTGTGAGGGAGACATGTCCGTTGGAGGGATGGATCCACAGACGCACAGCGTTGGGTGTTTGTGTGATGTAAGCAAGTTTGGCGATGGGAACTGGTTCCCTTTGGAATTTCGGCTGGGGGATGGGAGAGGCAAATGGCACTTGCCAGCACCTTTGTTCCCCCACCGAGCTGAGCTCTGTCTTCCGGGGCTCAGCAACCCTCCCTCCCAGCATCCTCTTGCCTTCCCTGCTCTCCAAGAGCAGGGCTGTTGACCTTTAACATTCCAGATATTAAGTCCCGCTGGCTGTCAGAACTCACAGAATCTGGCCACTCTGCTTTGCAAGCCATACTTCGGGGGCTCTCCCTTGCCTGGTGGGCTGCCCCTGCACTGCCCGGCTCCCTCCTGCCAGTACATGTAGCATGCACCGCCTGTCTGCCCTTCCTAGCCTCTTCCGTGGGCCTCTTGTCTACACTTGGCTCCGGAGAGTCTGTTCTGTTTTTCTTCTGGTGGTTTTCTGGGTTATTTAGGCCAATGTGGATAGAATCTAAGTGATCAGCAGGACAAGGTGAGCCCAGCGTTCTCTTATGCCGCCATCTTCCAATACACTAACACTCAGATGTTCTTTTTTTTTTTTTAATTCTTCTTTCATTTTGCTCATCAGTTTGGGAAGTTATTATTGACATACCTTCAAACTCACTGATTTTTTTTTCCTTTCACCATGCCCAGTTTATTAAAATGCCTACCAAATGCATTCTTTATGTCTGTTATAGTGTTTTTATCTCTAGTAGACACTTTTCCAAAGAAGACATCCAGATGGCCAACAGACATGACAAGATGCTCAATATCACTCATCAGCAGGGAAATACAAATGAAAACCACACTGAGATACCACCTCATACCAGAGTAGCTAAAATTAACAACTCAGAAGACAACAGATGCTGACAAGGATATGAAGAAATGGGAACCCTCTTGCACTGTTGGTGGGAATGCAAACTGGTGCAGCCGCTTTGGAAAATAGTGTGGAGTTTCCTGAAAAAAAAAAAAAAAAAACAACTAAAAATAGTACTTTCCTATGACCCAGCAATAGCAATACTAGGAATTTATCCAAAGGATACAGCAGTGCTGATTCATAGCGGCACATGTACCCCAATATTTATAGCAGCGCTTTCAACAATAGTCAAATTATGGAAAGAGCCTAAACATCCATCAAGTGATGAATGGATAAAGAAGATGTGGTTTGTATACACAATGGAACACTACTTCTCAATGAGAAAAAAATGAAATCCTGCCATTTGTAGCAACTTGGATGGAATTGAAAGGTATTTTGCTAAGTGAAATAATTCAGTCAGAGAAAGACAGATATAATATGTTTTCACTCATATCTGGATCTTGAGAAACTTAATAGAATATGGGGTAAGGGAAGGGGAAAAGAAATAGTTACAATCAGAGAGGGAGGGAGGCAAACCATATGAGACTCTTAAGTACAGAGAACAAACTTAGGGTTGATGGGGAAGGAGGGGGGAAATGGGTGATGGGCATTGAGGAGGGCACTTGTTGGGATAAGCACTGGGTGTTGTATGTAAGTGATGAACCATGAGAATCTACCCCCAAAACCAAGAGCACACCATATACACTGTATGTTACCCAACTTGACAATAAATTGTAGTAAAAAAATACTATAAAAAGCCTATCAAAGGCATTCTTTATGTCTGTTACAGTGTTTTTGTCTCTAGTATTTCTCTTTTTATTATTTTTAAAGAGTTTACATCTCTCTTCTGTTCTTACATGTTGTCCACTATTACCATTAGGACCATTAACATATTAATCATACTTATTTTAAATTCTCAGACAGGTAATTCCAATTTTTCTGCTATACCTCAGTCTGGTTCTAATACTTGTTCTTTCTTTTCAAATCGTGCTGTTTTTGTTGTCATTGTCGTTGTTGTTGCTGTTTTTGTCTTTTAGTACACCATGTAAATTTCTGTTGAAAGCCAAGCATTATGTACTTGGTAAAAGGAACTGAATTAATAGGCCTTTAATGTGAGGTTTTTACATTTATCTAGCTAAGAGTTAGGCTGTATTGACTCCTTGCTCTAGTTGTAGGTACTAGAGGCTAAAATTCCCTCTGGTGTCCTTGTTTTTCATTCCCTTATTATCTCTGGATTTTCCTAGAGACTTCATCTTAAGTAAGGACTGAATCGTGCAGTTATTTTAGCTGTAATATCCTTATGTTATACAGGAACCCTGTTGATATGATAGTAAGGTGTAGGGTAAGGGAAAACATTCTGTAATCTTATGGTTAGATTTCCATGTTTTAGTGAACTCTGGCGCTGGGCTGTGGCCATCACAAGTGCTTTTCAGCTTCTCTCCATTAGATGAGACAGGAATGATAGAGGGAGCTGGAGCTAGCTATTTTCCTTCAAAAGCTAAAGGGGGCTGACACTGGGTATTTCCCTTTTCCCATATTCTTTGAGGACAGGCCATTGTCAAGGAGAACAGAGCTCTTTGGGTATATTTCAAAATGGTTACCTTTTCCTTCTTATACCAAAAATATAAGGGGATTTTTTTCTCTGGTTTCCATGCTAATAACCTGGTGGGGTTCCTGGAGGCAAACCTTTTAAAAGTGGCCCACAAGACTGGGCCACCAAGGTTTTTTTTTTTTTTTTGTTTTGTTTTGTTTTGTTTTTTTTTTTTTTTGTATCAAGCCAGTTCACAGTCTTCAGAAATTAGTCAATTACCCTTTAACTGTTCCTACTAGTTTCTGGCTCCTGTGTCTGCTTCAGTTCCCAGTAAGCTGTGATTCTTTGTACTCACCTGTCTCTCCAGTTTCTAGGACAGTGATTTTCACTGTCACCTCAATTGTCTGATGGATATAAGAAGGGTAGTTGACTTCCAGTTTGTTCAGCTTTTTTTCTTGTTGTGTGGATGGTAGTGAAACTTTCCAAGCCTTTGCATGTTGAATCAGAAACTGGAAGTCAACCCCTGAATTGGAATTATAACTTTGAATTGTCTTTTGAATTGTCTCCAGATCTCCATAGAAATGTGAATCACATTAACTCCTGACAGTCATTAACATTTCATAATAGGAGTGTATGTAATCTGAAGGCAGAGTTATGAGCGTAGTAATAATAATAGAATAATAGTTAATATTTATAGTTTTTTATCATGTTATGCTCTATAATACAGAGCATTTATATGCATCACCTCATTTATTCCTCATAATCACCCATATTGGTAAATATTATTATCACCACTTTTTAAAAGTTTATTTATTTATTTTGAGAGAGAGAAAAAAAAAGAGTGAGCAGGAGAGGGGAGAGAGGGAATCCCAAGCAGGCTCTGTGCTATAAGTGCAGAGCCCTATGAGGGGCTTGAACTCATAAACCATGAGATTATGACCTGAGCTGAAATGAAGAGTTGGATGCTTAAATGACTAGGCACCCCCTATCACCACTTTTTTAATAGGTGAAAAAATTAAGGCTAAGATCAATTAAGTAGCATGCTCAAGAGAATACAATTTGGGATTCCAAACCAAGTATTTGAGTCTAGACCTTATACTTTAATCACTGTGGGGTACTGCCTTCTACATTAAGAATATGAAGAGAGAAAGTTGGAGAAATGGAGCTAGGAAGGGGAAAGACTTTCTGAAGTTTGTTATCCTATGAATTTGGAGTAGAGGTAGGACTGAAAAGGGCAAAGTTGATACCTAATTCACAATTGTGCTCCTATGTCTTCCATCTTTAATTTGAAGAAAGATCATGTTCCCTATAGATTTTTAGGCAACTGCATAGATGCTGTATGAAATAGTCCAGTCTCCAGGGGAAAGGGGAGAAATTGGGTCTGAGGGGATGAGTATTAGGTGCCCTTGAGGACAGAGGTTATATGATTGGTCTGTGGTTGCACAACTACTTTGTGTCTGAACTTCAGAATCAGAATAAATATTTAAATTAATCTTCCTAGTGTTCTTGCCATGAGAAATGAGTTCTGTGCTCTGAATATAATTGAAATGTCCATGGCCAACAAATCAAACTGATTCAAAAATACCTGTGGGTATGATGATGATATCTCAGAAATGTACTGTGAATATATTGGTGAATATTTCAGTGTGGAAATTGTTTTTTTTAATTTTATTTTTTTAAATTTACATCCAATTTAATTAGCATATAGTGAAACAATGATTTCAGGAGTAGATTCCTTAATGCCCCTTACCCATTTAGCCCATCCCCCTCCCACAACCCGTCTAGTAACCCTCTGTTTGTTCTCCATATTTAAGAGTCTTATCTGGGGCGCTTGGTGGCTCAGTCGGTTGAGTGTCCGAATTCAGCTCAGGTCATGTTCTCACCGTCCGTGAGTTTGAGCCCCGCGTCTGGCTCTTGCTGACAGCTCGGAGCCTGGAGCCTGCTTTGGATTCTGTGTCTCCCTCTCTCTCTCTACCCTCCTCTGCTCATGCTCTGTCTCTCTCTCAAAAATAAATTAACATTAAAAAAAAAAGTCTTATGTTTTGTCCCCCTCCCTGCTTTTATATTCTTTTTTCTTCCCATCCCTTGTGTTAATTTGTTCTGTGTCTTAAAGTCCTCATATGAGTGAAATCATATGATATTTATCTTTCTCTGACTAATTTTGCTTAGCATATTACCCTCTAGTTCCATCCACCCCTCAAGTTCCATCTTGCAAATGGCAATATTTCATTCGTTTTGATTGCCGAGTAGTACTCCATTTTATATATATATATATATATATATATATATATATATATATACACACACACACACACACACGCACACACACACACACACACACACACACACACACATATACCACATCTTCTTTCCATTCATCCGTGAATAGACATTTCGGCTCTTTCCATACTTTGGCTGTTGTTGATAGTGCTGCTATAAACATTGGGGTGCATGTGCCCCTTCAAAACAGCATACCTGTATCCCTTGGATAAATACCTAGTAGTGCAATTGCTGTGTCGTAGGGTACTTGTATTTTTAATTTTTTGAGAAACTTCCATACTGTTTTCCAGAGTGGCTGCACCAGTTTGCATTCTCACCAGCAGTACAAAAGAAATCCTCTTTCTCCACATCCTCGCCAACATCTGTTGTTACCTGAGTTGTTAGCAATTCTGACAGGTGTGAGGTGGTATCTCATTGTGGTTTTGACTTGAATTTCCCTGATGATGAGTGATGAGAACAAATAATCCTAAAATTTGTATGGAACCAGAAAAGACCCCGAATAGCCAAAGCAATCTTGAAAAAGAAAACCAAATCAGGAGGCATCACAATCCCAGACTTCAAGCTGTACTACAAAGCTATAATCATCAAAACAGTATGGTACTGGCACAAAAACAGACACTCAGATCAATGGAATAGAATAGAAAGCCCAGAAATAGACCCACAAACGTATGGCCAACTAATCTTTGACAAAGCAGGAAAGAATACCCAGTGGAATGAAGACAGTCCCTTCAGCAAGTGGTGCTGGGAAAACTGGACAGTGACATGCAGAAGAATGAACCTGGACCACTTTCTTGCACCATACACAATAATAAACCCAAAATAGATTAAAGACCTAAATGTGAGAAAGGAAGCCATCAAAATCCTCGAGGAGAAAGCAGGCAAAAACCTCTTTGATCTTGACCACAGCAACTTCTTACTCAACAGGTCTCCAGAGGCAAGGGAAACAAAAGCAAAAATGAACTATTGGGACCTCATCAAAATAAAATGCTTCTGTACAGCAAAGGAAACAATCAGCAAAACTAAAAGGCAACAGATGGAATGGGAGAAGATATTTGCAAACGACATATCAGATAAAGGGTTAGTATCCAAAATCTATAAAGAACTTATCCAACTCAACACCCAAAAAACAAATAATCCAGTGAAGAAATGGGCAAAAGACATGACTTTTTCAAAGAAGACATCCAGGTGGCCAACCAACACAGGGTGGAAATTCTAAGATCCAGATATGGCTGGCAGAAGTTACTTCAAGAAGCTTGGTCAACAGATGTTTCTGGTGAACATCCTGGGATCCCAACCTAGAAGATGCTGGCAAGTGGCATCTGCCACTCAGGAAGGGTGGGAGGGAGGGAAGGAAGCTGGGCTGTAAGGGCTGACATTATTTTGACTGAACAAGGAGGTCCTACAACAAACTGCTCTGTGAGGGATCAGCCAGGCCAAAAATTGGAGCTAGTTGTTGAACTTGGGTACTTCTAGCAAGTCTATCCCTCAGCAAAACCTTTGACTCGATGAAGTGTATTTTAATAGTGTCAGGGGCATTAAATAATAGAGGAATTATACACTGCGAACAGTATTAGGGGCCTGCTCATATTTGAGGCTTTGGTGGTTTTTCCTTGTCTCAGGTAAACAACCATATTGAGACTTGACTTACATGCTTCAAATTTCTTTGCTTAAGAGACTGTCAAAATTAAGCAGGTTTGGAACAATGAGGTATGGCAATGGTACCTGTTCACTAGGAAAGAGGTCATGGGAAGATTGGGCACAGGAGAGAAACAATGACAGTAGTAAGCCTAGCAGCCAGCAGTTTGAGGGAGAAATACTGCAAATAATGGAGTAAAAAGCATAAAAGACTTATGAGGTTTGATGTAGGTACCCAGATATCTGCAGAATAGCCAATGAGGTAACTTTATAAAGGATGGGTTTGTGGGGGCAATGGTCTTCTATAAGCCTCTTCTGAACAAAATATAGTTTCTGTACCCACCTTCTGGGATTAATTTTGGAGTGGTCTCTTAGGAGCTATACATTTTCAGTGGGTTAAAGTATTGTGTTCCTGGAGATAGTTAACCAATTGGTGAGGATTTGTTTTCATCTGATTAGTAAGTTAGCACCAGTTTTCACCAAGGAGAGCTGGAGGTTTGGAGGAGACATAATCCAGGATTGTGAAAGTTTAGGGATGGAATGTATTCTCTGTGCTGGATTACCATCATATAGTGCTGCCCAGCAAGAGTGTAATGAATAAACTCTGCAAGCTTCTGGGCTCTGGCTTCTCACATGGTAGTATATTATCCTCATATGCAGAGTAAGAAACTGATACCTGAAGAGGTTAAACAAATTTGCCCGAGACCACAGAACTTGGGTGAAACCCAGATATTGACCTAGAGCTGTTTTGCTCTGACAGCAGTTTGCCTTTTCATCTATACTACATTGGCTCCAGAAGGGTGGAGATTACCTGATGATAATATTTTCCTATGCCACAGTTTAAAAGAAAAACTCAAAAAGCTATATTGGGTACAAGTAATATTTTATAAGGCTAGATGGTAACTTGGAAAGCACTTGAGGCTATCTCGATCTAGCCCAAAGAACGTGTAGAGATTTCAGGCTGTTCTTCATTGGGCTTATTTTCTAACTTCTATACACTCTTTACATTGTACTTCCTGGGGGAAAGATCAAAGCAGTGTGCACAGAAATTGAAAATGGTTAGAGCTAATTGCATATGGACTTTCCCTAAGAATGACATTAGAAAACGTCATTTGTCTTTGAATACAAGTGTGTGGGCTCATTTGCCCACCCCCACCACTGCTATGTGAAAGTGAAAAGCAGCTCAGTTTTCATTTTCCTTTCCTCTCAAAATGCCCAAAGGGACCATATTTTTGTTTAATAACCTTCAGAATGATTCTTTAGAAATCTGAGGCTATCAGAGTTCGAAACAATGCGAAAATAATTGTGGATTATTATTGTATGACGATAGTGGCAGCTGGACTATTTTTTTTTCTTTCTGTTCAGACTATCTTCTTCATTTTCCCAGAAACCTTATATCCCCAGGTTTAACTCAGAAGCAAATCTCATATAGGTGATAAACCTCACCAGACATGGTGTGTAATATAATTTCAGACAGACCTTTAACTGTTCTTTGGAAAGACCCTAGGGAGTGAAACAGCCTTATATCTAGATGCCCTAGATAGTATTACTTTTATTTACTCTATGACAATGTGTGTGGGTAGTTGTATTGGACATAAAGCAAGCATATCTCTTAAATATTATACCTGTGAACTTAAGTGCCAGTTTTTGTATTTTGTTGTCAAAACTCCTGCTATCATAAAAAAATTGTTACAGTAAGAAACTAATAAATGGGTGCTCCTTCTCTCAAAGCATTTTACACACACACACACACACACACACACACACGTGCATCCATGCAGAGCTGGAGATTGAGAGTCTGCACTGATTCTACCTTCACGTGAATGTTTAGGATGTATGTATGGAGGGCAGGAATGGGGGATGAAGTGGAGGCGGGGTAGAAGAGATGTTGTATATACCATGGTGGGAAAAGTGGAAAGTTCTCTTAACAATTATTTATATAATTTGCCTCACAATCATTTCTTCATTGCCGTAGCTGACAGATTCAGAGTTTAGATGATAAAATATTTTTGCCTTGGTTACTTAGCATAGCTGAATAATCACGGCTATCCCTTAGACCTCCTTTTGATGTTTGTGCAGCTTTTGGCCACTACTTTCATTGGACATTTGAGATGGGTAGTAGACAAACTGGAAAAATATCTACAAAGTAGTCTGACAAATTTCCCAAAAGGCAAAGCCACTTGGCTGAATATTCTTACCTACTTGGTTCATGTTATGTTTTTGTCATTCTCTGGAAAAGTTTTAAACACTTCTTTTGAGAGAAGTCCAATCCCAGTAGCAAGACTCCCTCACATTCTCATTAGGAGTATAGAAAAATTGTCTTCCAAACCCAAATCTTATTCTCTGGTCATATAGCACTGAACTGAGAAAGTAAGTGGAAAATTTCTCCATTACTAGGGCAAAATGTATGCTAATTTTACCTAGCTGTATTTCTAGAGTACTGCTTAAGCCTAATTTTCTTGAACCCTTCCCCTATCCCATCCACCTAATGGATCTCTTGACTATGGGGAGAGACACTCTGGAATATTAGCGTTTGTTTTTAACTATAAGAAGTAATTAATAAAACCATTGTAGACTACATTGCCAGTATAAAAGCCTGTTATGAATGTTTAACAATGCCTAAGACTCCCTTGTATTATACTATGTTGCTAAATGAACACTATTCTCTTTGGACACTTAGGAAATGTCTCTGTCAAATAGGAAAAAAAAATACCAGGGCTTTATAGTGATATTTACCCACTTTTAAGGTTCTGCTATACGTCTTTTGTATTGGGGGAGCTTGTATATTTTCCTATTTTGGCAGAATATCTCCAAAGAATTTATACACTTGGGATCAGGCCTTCAAAGTAGCTCTTAGGCTGATAGTTGTGACATTTAAACTGGACACATTAAGAGACATTCATATTTTTTTTTCTGGTCATTGACTTAACTCTAGTTATATATTTTGAAAACTAAGGAGAAGAGCACAAACAAGTGAAAGTACTAACTTGCCAGTACTAGGACTTGATGAGAATTTTAATTTTTTGCTTACTTGCAAATATTTTCTCTGCAGGAATGCAAGCCAAAAATGTGGAGAAGCATAATAATACAGAAAGGAAATGCTCTTCTAATCCAAGAAGTTCAAGAAGAAGATGGAGGAAATTACACTTGTGAACTTAAGTATGAAGGAAAACTTGTGAGACGAACAACTGAATTGAAAGTTACAGGTAAGAATTGCTTCTACCAAACTGTGGCAAATGAACTTTTAAATATAATTTGGTATGGGAAGAAAGAGTTTCCAAAACAAAGAGTGAACTTGAGGCAAATTTACAACTGGATGCAAATCAAATAGATGGAAAGCTCTCTATTTGTAAATTGTACTGGGAAAGAATACATGGAATCTGGATAATTGATTTAGGGAACATGGGACCAGTTGCTGCATATCTGTTATCTGCCTTTATGAAAGGTTATTAGCTCTTCAAGATATCATTAGCTGTTACTAAGTATCTCCAGAAAAATATACTGGAACCACTTTAGAATGTTGACTTAACCCATATTTGGAATCTCCTTGTAGGTAATGCCTGCCTCAGAATGATATTCTATTGGCCTTTTGGAATGACGTCTTCTTGGACTGCATCCAAAATATCATATACAAAATTACTCATAAATGACTGATGTTGTTATATGGTTCTACTTATTCTTAAATGGAGCAACTTCAAACAAATAGTGTGTGTGTGTGTGTGTGTGTGTGTGTGTGTGTATTTTAAATCTGAAGTAAAAGTAAAGTATAAGCTAGTAATTCTACTCATACTAAAAGAGAGAAACTCAGGATATTCTTATGTGGTGGAGAATGTTAGAAAGTAATTTTTAGAGACATATGACAGAACTTAATACCATAAAAGTTATCCCTCATGATGTTTGTGATGGACCTTAAGAAACTTCATTACAGAAGTCTACTTGCTATTGTTCCTGAACAAACCTTGCCTAATTTTCTTCTTTTTATATATGTTTTAGATGTATGTGGTGTGTGTGTGTTTGTGTGTGTGTTTAAGTGTTCACACACACATTTGTATTGAGGATAAAATCTCAACCATAGTAAAATTTGACATAATCCGGACAATTGTAACATTGATTACATTAATTGACTTATGACTGATGCATACACAGGGCTTCCACTGACCACTTGCACATGTGTCCCCAGCTCTACCTTTTAAACAGCTTTTACTACTATAGTTAATGCCAAAATAATTCAAATAATTGGCCTTGCACAAACATGCTCTAAAGTCACTGAACACTTTCTTTTGGTAAAAACTCTGTACAATGTGCCTAAACCTACAGGTTGTGACTACTAACCATTATGCTACAGTGACAAGTCATCATGTAGGGAGGTAAGTGGTCCTACCCTGTCTCACTTCAAAATCCCCCTTTGTTGTGCTGCCCAAATCTAAATAAATGCTTTTATTTATAGATAATTGCTTTTACTAAGAGATAATCTTTACCTGTAGAAATGTATTTTGAGGGGCACCTGGGTTAGTCAGTCAGTTAAGCATCTGACTTTGGCTAAGGTCATGATCTCATGGTTTGTGGGCTTGAACTCCACATCAGGCTCTGTGCTGACAGCTCAGAGCCTGGAGCCTGCTTCGACTTCTGTATTTCCTTCTCTCTCTGCCCTTCCCCCACTCACACTCTGTCTCTGTCTCTCTCGCTTCCTCTAAAAAATAAATAAATATTTAAAAATTTTAAAAAAGAAATGTATTTTGAAAACTTATTTTACACAGCAATTTTGTATCAATTGAAAGTAAACTTTTATCAATAAAACACTATTGTTTGGCTATTAAAAAACACTTGTGACTGATGCACTTGTGCATTACCTGTTTAACTATCTAATGTTGACATCAACTAGTTCATTGATTATACTCTCACTAATGTTAGGAATACAAATTTCCTTCTATATTATTTTTGTTTATGTTTAACTGACCTTTTTGGGGTAATGTTAAAATAAGTCTACAAAGTAGTGACACTTGGTGAGTAGGTTTATTGCTGTAACTCATATTTTATTCAGTTTTTGATCCCTAGGAGTCAGCAGTTTGTTTTGTATTTTTCAAAATTCTGAATGTTAACACAAGGAATACAAAATATCTTATTAGAAACTAATATTGACATTTTAACAATATTTATTCTTCTAATCCATGAGCATGGAATGTTTTTCCATTTCTTTGTATCTTCTTCAATTTCCTTCATAAGCTTTCTATGGTTTTCAGCATACATATCTTTCACATCTTTGGTTAGGTTTATTCCTAGGTATTTTATGGTTCTTGGTGCAATTGTGAATGGGATAAGTTCCTTTATTTGTCTTTCTGTTGCTTCATTATTAGGGAGGGAACCAAACCATAAGAAACTCTTAAAAACTGAGAATAAACTGAGGATTGATGGGGGGTTGGGAGGGAGGGGAAAGTGGGTGATGGACATTGAGGAGGGCACCTGTTGGGATGAGCACTGGGTGTTGTTATATGGAAACCAATTTGATAATAAATTTCATATTTAAAAATAAATAAATAAAACAGAAAAGAAAGAAACTAACATATATATGGGGTGCCTGGGTGGCTCAGTTTGGTTGAGCATCCGACTTCGGCTTAGGTCATGAACTCATGGCTTGTGAGTTCCAGCCCTGCGTCTGGCTCTGTGCTGACAGCTCAGAGCCTGAAGCCTCTTCAGATTCTGTGTCTCCCTCTCTCTCTCTGTTCCTCCCCTTCTCGTACTCTCTGTCCCTCCCTCAAGAATAATAAATCAACATTAAAAAAATAAAAGCTTAAGAAGAAGGAAACTAACATGTATGTTTTAGTTCATGCTCTATCCTAATACATGACAGTTCTACTTAGTCTGAATTTGTAGAGTAACTTCTGTGGAGGTTTGAATTATTCTTTTGATTAGAAATGTACATCCTTTCCTCTATGAGCTTTCAAAATAACTACCATATTGGGCCAATTCCAGGTAGCAAAGATATGCTTTTGGTTGATTTCTGATTTCCTCAATGTGAACTAGACTTCCTGTCTCATCCAAGCAGAAGAGTCAATCAGGCAGTTTTACATCATTAGTAAGTGAGCTGGCTATGCTCAGATCCTTGCAACATCATCACTTTGACCAGTCACACAATTCTTATCAGGTGTTTGCAAAGCACTTCCATTGGGAGTTATTTACTAAAATTTGCAGCCTTATAGCATTTAGCTTGGATTTTAAGTTGGGCTTAACAATAAACCTTTTATGCTCCCATCTAATGGGTTATGGTGACAACACATTTGCTTTTTTAGTTTCTTTTTTTGATTCTGGAAAAGCAGAGCTAGAGCTCTTCTTTTGTGTATTTTGCAAAGCATTTATTCACTTGACCTGAACTTTTAGTATAATTGAACTATGGATTTAAAATTTCACCTCAATTCTACCTCCCAGAGGTTTTCAAACTTTAATGTGCATCAAAATTATGTGGAAGAACCCAGATAGGATGAAAATGAGGCTCCTTAAATACTGGTTGCATCTCTCTCCTCCAGATTCTAATTCACAACATCTCTAAAATTGGAAACTTGCCTTGTCCAGGTAATTCTGTTGCATGCCTTCCAAGGATTATGCTTTGAGAAACACTAGCTGAGAGAATAATGCTAAAGAAGTCAGTCACAGGTTTGCTTTTCTTGTGAGCATGTTAGTGCTCTCTCTCTCTCTCTGTCTCTCTCTCTCTCTCACACACACACACACACACACACCAAACTCATTTTCATAGGCCCCAAGTTGTTTTACCTAAGTTCCTAAGAGCTGTCATGAAAATATAAGTCCTTCACCTGCACCCCAGTGTTTATCACAGTGCTATCAACAATAGCCAAAGTATGGAAAGAGCCCAAATGTCCACCGACGGATGAATGGATAGAGAAGATGTGGTATATATATACAATGGAGTATTCCTTGGCAATCAAAGAGAATGAAATCTTGCCATTTGCAACTATGTGGATGGAACTAGAGGGTATTATGCTAAGCGAAATTAGAAGAAGTCAAATATCATATGACTTACATCATATGAGGCCCTTAAGACACAGAACAGATGAACATAAGGGAAGGGTAGCAAAAATAATATAAAAACAAGGAGGGGGACAAAACATAAGAGACTCTTAAACATGGAGAACAAACAGGGTTACTGGAGGGGTTGTGGGAGGGTGGATGGGCTAAATAGGTACGGGGCATTAAGGAATCTACTCCTGAAATCATTGTTGTACTATATGCTAACTAATTTGGATGTAAATTAAAAATATATATATAAGTCCTTGGTCATCAAGGGAAATCTGTCAAGGGAGTGCAGGGATAAAGCAGTCTCAGCCACTGAAATAGTAATTTTTTTCATTTACCATTTAAGTAAAAAATGCACTGAGTATCACATGCCAGAGAAAAAAAAATAATTCAAAATTATCCTTGGGTCAGTGGTCATCATTCATATACAAAGATATCAAGTTTATGTATTTATTCATACAATTCAAGTGTTATGCCTGATATAGAAACAAAATGGCTTCTTGGTATGGAAGTTCAAGACATTGCTCTGTGAAGATTTATTTTTATTTGAAGTTTTATGTAAGTTATACTGTGCTTTGTATGTTTGTTATTACAAAGCAATTAAACAGGTTGCCCTCTCATAATTCAAAATATAAGGCTGGTAACCCTCAGTTTGTTCTCCATATTTATGAGTCTCTTCTGTTTTCCTCCTCCCTTATGGGAAGAGTTGTGGGAGGGGGGGATAGACTAAATGGGTAAGAGGCACTAAAAAATGTACTGCTGAAATCATTGTTTCACTATATGCTAACTAATTTGGATGTAAATTTAAAAAATTAAAAAGTAAAACAAGTCAAAATACAAGGTTGGGATTATTTTAAAAGTAACCCACTCATACTTGTTTTTAGTTTAGCAATATGCAGGTGTGGAATAAGACTTTCAATATAAAATCAATAGGATTGGCTAATTACAAAATCATGTAGATAGAGGTTCTTTAAAATTATATATTGCAAGTATGGAGATATTTAAAAGGTTATTAAAAATTTAAGAGGTTATTTTCTGACTGTTCTTTTTAAATTTATAAATCTGCAAAATATCTCGTCAGTAAAGCAAGTGGTTTTTTTTAAGTGTATAGGTGCTACTTGCTTTAAATAGATCAGTTATAAAAAGATTCAGATATTCAAAACTGATGAATTAGAAAGTAATCATTGGTTTTATGAAATTATTTTTTCCATATAAAAGAATTTGTCATAGGATTTCTTTAAATAGCCAGATTTCCTACTGCATTAAAATAGGATTTGATTTAAATGCAACTTTTCTGGAACACTTTTAATATATAAATTATTGCAGACTTGTGGGATGTTATTGTAGACATTTCTTTTTATTCCTTCAGAGGATGTAGATCAGTAAGAAGGGGTTTAATAACAAATAGACATGTTACATTAGTGCGTTTAGGTCATTTGTCAAAGATGACAACAGCTAACAGTTTTATTTCCTACAGCATATTTTAGGTGGCTGTTTGTTATTTTAAAGATATTTTCCCTTTATTCTCACATTGAATTTTGTGAAGATGGCTAGTTGAAGTGTTAAGAATAGAACGGAAAGTTGATTATATGATAGTGAGAATGTAGAATGGGTGATAATGGAAGAAGGAGAAGAGGAGTGGGAGAGGGTGGGAGAGATCATGTAATAGGGTCTGCTGGGATTAACCTAGCAAATCATTCACAACTGCATGATTTTATTTGGCTTTTTAGAAATGCACATAGGCTATTTAGGAAAAAAAAAAACTAACCTGTTCTTTGGTGAATATGCAAATAATACCCATCCTCCTGATAATTGTAGACAGCTTTAGAGTTCCAGATTTGGGTCTCTTCACATGTTAGGATAATCTTTTAATCCATTTGTGTCTAAGTGCCATGACTAGAAAGAGAGGTTTATTGTATGGATATTTTCAAAGATTCACTCATAGGTTACTAATTAAGCAATAGTAGCAACACAATCTGGACACACAAAGCTTGGCGAAATTGCAGAGTGGAAATTGGGATCAGTTTTTGGTGAAGATGTTCAAATGAATGGCTTCAGTAAGTGCTTCTAATTTCACTTTGCCAAGTTATAAGTAACTGTAGTGCATTGTTGTAGGTGTCATTTAGACTGCATAGCTTATTATAATGACCTTCCTCTGGTGTGTAGAATGGCTGCTATTTACACAGGAAGGAATTTCACATCAGGTTTGAAATCAGGCTTTTTTGGTGCTGGCTCTTTGTTTCTTTATTCCTCTGCTGTTAATGCTGAGGCATTGGGATGAAAGTGGGTTTAGGAAAAATAGTGGAACTTAGAGCTATGGTGGAGAGTTGGAGGAATAAACAGAATGGAGAATAAACAGGAGAAGTGATTTTAAGCCAAAAACTATGTAATAATCATAATAGGGACACACAGAGAGCTAATGTCTATTGAGAGCTCACTTTGTGGCAGATGTTGTGCTTAGTGTTTTTCATTCATTTACTCATTTAATTCTCACAACAATGACATGAGTGTGGATACTATTATTGTTTCCATTTTATTGAGGAAAAACCTTAGGCGAAGAGATATGGCTTAGGTCACATATTTTGTAATTGGCAGAGCACGGGTATGAACCTAGGTCTTCCTGATTCTCACATAAACTTTTAACCATCACCAAGCACAAACCATATAATTTCATTCACAAAATATATATTATATACATTTAAAAATGTCAAAATATTGATCATAATGTCCATTATTCCACTATAATGTCCTTTCTGAATATTAACTATTTGGTCTTCATTAATTTCCTATTGGATTTTAGATACCACCAAAAAGGATACACATGACATTTTGGAGCTCTCAGTGAACACCTTAGATGAGATCAGTAGAAATGGGACACAGAATTAAATCTGAGCTTAGGATAGTGCCAAGAGAGAAACAAGAAAAAGTGTGGTGACAGGAAGGCAAGAACATACACACGATAGAATTTGCCAAAATTCATATTTTGGCACCAAATGGCCCTATTAATATGGAAATCCATACTGAGAAAAAATGGATTCCCGTGAGGTTCACTGCAGTTGTCATAATAATTTCAAGCTAGAGGAAGTGAAGCAATGGAGAACATCCTGGTTAAACAATGTTTATTCAGCTGGTAAAGAGCAGTCAACACATAAATTGATGCCTACTCTGTGCAACAAGAATCATAGGATTCAAGTTTCTTAATGTGGCTCTGAAAGCAGATGGCTAGAGACAGAATTATCTTCCCTTTGGAACCTGGGAATTTTTTTTTCATTAGAACAAATAGTGCTTCAAACAGTGTTTCCAAACTTTGTTCTGTGGAGCTCCAGTTCTAAGAGATGTTAATAGTTATTTTTGGAAGACAGATAGGAGAGGAGAGGAGAGAAGAGGAGAGGAGAGGAGAGGAGAGGAGAGGAGAGGAGAGGAGAGGATTGGAGAGAGGTTCTGTGACAATGTGTTTATCTGCTAGGTTAAAGTTAAACAGATTTCTTTTTTGCAAATCATTTCAAGGTATCTTAGTGCATATAATATTCTAATATGTATTACGTTTTCTAAAAGGAGAATGAGAAGGACATTTCTTAAACTTGTAAATCCACACAATATTTCTGCCCCCACCCCCGCCCCGAGTAAACTATGGCTCAGAGATTTTAGACCATTTGTCCTGGGTAGCAGCTGGTGAATGGCATGGCCACAACTAGTGCCCCTATCTTCTGATTCATAATGTAATGCCTTTCTATACGATTCCACTGTTACTCTGTCCATAGTCCCTTAATCCTGGGTTCTGGGCCAGAAGGAGGGGAGACACGTTCCCCAGGTGGACTCCAAAATTAGTGACTTCAGAGGTCATGTCTAAGGATCCCTGAAATAACCCGTTATCTAAAATGTTCATTTGCCAACCCATTGTTTTGGCTTAAAGAAAAATAGCTGTGATTCTATTCCTTCCATAAAAGAAAAAGTATTTATTGCCGATGGCTGAATCCAAACCAGCAAAGGAGCAATGCCCTAATCAATAGTCAAATGCTTCTAGAAACCAGGCAAGTCATGTACCTGAGTGGGTGTGCAAAGCAACAGAGAGAGGCAAGTTGGAGAGTACTAGCAGCCCTCGCTGATTGTTGTCATGTGAAATTAAGGATAAGATACTACTAGGCACTCTAATTTTTGAAGAGATCATGGAAGTCTGGATTTTTATGTGGAAATCTCTGGTTTGTTGAGCAGCGTGTGGACCAAATAAAACATGCTTATATGGTAAATTCACTTTGGGGGCTGTCTTTTTGAGGCCTTTACCTTAAAGAGTTTGGTTCAGTAGCACTTTTAAATAAGCAAATGACTGTGTGGCTGGCTCAGTCTTTGCTCCACATTTCCATCTCCAGCAGTGAGTGGGGAAAAAAAAACAAAAACCTTAAGTGGCCTGGAGAGTAGTTAATAGACAAACTGAGAACAGCACTCAGAAGCCATCCTAATCATACCATCCAACAGACTGGTTGATCCAAGCAGAAAGTGAAGGGTACAATTTATGGATGTAATACTACAGGAGGGGTATTGACAAATTGATCAACTTACAGAGAAGAGCAATTTAGATGATGAAGCAAGTTGGTCTCAAATGTTACAGACAGTTGAAAAGCCCTAGGGATAAAGCACCCACCTTGAAGCTCCCCCAAGCAGTGCGGATGTGAAACAGAGGGGAACAACTCATTAGCATATGTTCTCTCTCCTTCATGTTCTAAGCAACAGTTAACATGATCTGAATGTCTGTGTCCTGATTATTAGGTGAGAATGTATCTCATTTGTACCTTTTGTGTGACTTAATGAGGAAAGCCCTCAGCAGCCAGTAGTTGTTGGCCACATTAAGGAAACTTTCACATGACTGACGGTGCATTTCATAATTGACTGTTCTTTTGTACAGTCGCAGGTGCAAAAATCTTATGACCGAAACCGGCTTGTAGCAGCTCCTTTGCCTTTCCTCCTAGGCCTCCCTCACCCAATGCCTCTGGTGACCCTGGCCTTTCCTAGCCTACCCAGACCACTGTGAATGACATCTTTGTCCCTTCTCTCACTGTTAAATGTCCTAATGTCCTATCTTTTCTGTAGCCCATCTCCTTAGATCCTTGCTTTCTGCTGGGCCTAATCTAGTACTTAAATAAAATAAAAAATTCCTGACCGATAATGGCCCCAAAATGTTTCCCTTCACAGCTAACATATTTGCAATTTAATAGATATTTCAATTCTGTAACTCATAGGCATGACTAATGGTGGGAATTCCTGGCAGCTTCCCCGTGCCCGTGGGGGGTCTTTCCCAGAGTGTCACAATTCATACCCTGCAGGTGGCTACTTGCTCCCTCTTGAAGCAAGGTCAACTCTACCCATGACCTTGGGTGACTAGGAGAAAAAAAAAAAAGCCTTCTTAGAATTAGTGGGAAGGAGGGCCTTGAGTATCAGTCTAAAGAGTGATTTTTTCCCTTCCTCTTCTGCCACTGTTGTTTTGTCTTTCCTTTCTTTCCCCTATTTCTCTCCCCCTACCTCAACCTATCACACAGGGCTATCTATTAATGCTATTGGTGACAGACAGGGGCAAAGATATTTCCAGTCTCTGTCCCAGGAAAATATTTGTTTGCATGTTTCTATGCCTTATAGGGAAATGAACAAATACTATTAACTGTCCCATCAGCAGAAAGCTGGGCTTGTTTCTCTGCAAAGTCAGTGACTGTGAGAATATTCATTCCTGTGGGTTTGTTTTGTAAGTAGCTGTGCAGGAGACCAGCTCAGAGCACCGAGGGTGAGCAAGTTAGAGCACATGGCAGCAGGATATGGCAAACATGCCCAATCCAGATCAGTTCCACTCTAATGGCTCTCTTCCATCACCTGAGGTTATCATTGACTCCTTGGGCTGACTCCTCTGACTTGAGTTAGGGGGGGGGGGGTTTGGGAAGGAATTGCAGTGTGACTGCTAGGTGTATAGACTCCTGAGATTCATGGCACAGATTTTCCTTGGCCCATTATGTTAATTTGTGAAAGTCTCAGCTACCTTCCTCTTCTCCAACCTGAAAGTAGTGGTTTAAACATGCTAAGAATATTCTATCACACCCCTATTCTAGAGGATGAAAACTGGAGCTTTGTATGGTGGGAAATTAGCCATGAACCAGATGCTCAGAGGGCAACCATTTATTGGGTCAGGTATTGTACTTTACAATTAGTCAAAGTTCACAACAACCTTGGAAGTTTGAATGTATCTCCTCTATTTTATAAGAGAAGAAATAGAGGCTCAGAGGACATAAGTTACTTGTTTATGATCGCACAGCTAGTAAGTGGTGGAGCTAGGATTCAAACCCACATTTGTTACAAAACCTTGTTCTTAAAGCAACCAGCTACAAACTACCTGCATGGCTCCTGTCCACAACAATGCTCAACAAATGCCACTAGTTCATTTCCTTCCTGCTTGCTTGCCTGCTTCATGGTCTTTCACGCCTCTTTGCCAAGATTCCTTTGTACTTCTGTACTTCTTCCATGAAGCTTTCACAGATTAATCTCATTTCGATCTCTTTAGAGTCACCTGTTTGTTTCTCCTAGTTTCCCTTGGCAATTTTGCAAAGTTTTTACCACACTGTCTGACACTAGTTTATAATTAGTTATCTTAAAGTACTTCATGTAAGTTTTGTCTCATCAGATTAATGTCCTCCATGTTCCATTGTTCCCCATGCAAATGTTTACCTTAACATTCACATACAACATACAATTATGGAGCTAGGAGCTGAATCTTATGTTTTCACATATATGATCTTATTTTTAAGCATCTCAAAATCCTGTGAAGTATTGTCATTTTAGCCCCACTTTACTGATGTTGAAGTTGAAATTCAAAGAAGTTAAGTAATTTTTCTCAGTTTTCTACAGTAACTAAGTGATAGCACTGGAATGAAGGTTCAAGTGGTGGTGGTTGTTTTCTCAAAGCCTGTGCCCTTTCTACTAATAAATGCTTATAGAACTATATGTTGTTCATAGTGCTACAATATGATTTGACTCTAACAAAATTTTTTATGTGGAGATGGATAAGACCTTTTGCTGAGAAAAATACCTGGAGGAAGATGTTTCTAAGAAATTTTAGCTAAACAAAGAATTTGATTCTTAGAGAAGACCTATGGAAAGCTGAAGATTTGATTTGTTCCCTTGGGCCCTGCTTCAGAAAAACATGATTCAAATCCTTAGTATGATAGTAGTTGTGTGGCTTTAAGAAAAAATAATTTATTCTTCTGAACTTCAGTTTTTACCCCCATGCAAAATGGGAGGTATTGCTGTGTTGAGTGAAGAAAATATATGAAAAGCACTTAGAATGGTGTCTGGTAAATAGTAGGTATTCATTAAATGATATTAATTATTATGATTGGTATCATTTTCAGCAGCATTATTATTATTACTGGAAAGCTTGCAAAGATGACCTCACACCCATTTTACCACAAGAAAGCAGTCTGACAAATGGTTTAAGACAAATTGCTATTTTTAATAGGGTGCTTCATTTGCAGGGGATGAATTTTTTAAAAATTAGGAAGTTAACCAGGGGCTGTGACAAACTCAAGCAAAAGGGTACATACATAGGTGTTTCAGGCCAAATTATTTCATTCAAGGAGATGCAGTCATGTGGAATAATTTGTCAATTAAGGTGGTCAGAGCAAATATTGTCTATATAAATGAGCTTTTGCAGCCAGCAACACATTTTAATGATGTGTGAGCCAAGAGAAAAGGCTGCTGAGACAAAGCTGAGGTGGAAATGAGTCCTGAGGACAAGCATGTTAAGGAGAGTGGCCTTTTCCTGTCCAGCTATTCATTATGTCATTATGATTAATCACTGATGGTTTATAAAGGCAGTTAAATGGCCTCCTTTGGCTGTCAAATAGGAAAATAATTCATCAATTCAAGTCTATAAGTCATTTCTTGGTACATGGTGTACTTTATATAGCTAGAAATCTTTCTGTGATTTGGCACTATGCTCCAGTGGGGATTCTGAGGAGCAACTATGGATCTTCAGGCAGAGAAAGATGATTCCTTTCCGGGGCATGTTGTTTTGATTCTGTCTGACTGGCTAGGAAAAACACCCCCTTGTGTGTCTGGCATATAGTAGTCAATTAACAGGTTTGTTGAATGAGTGAATTTAAATTTTTTGTGTGTTTTGAATCCTTTGAATCAGAGCCCACCACCTATAGTGTCTGATAACTCACTCCAGTGTATTATGGGGGAAATGAGATAAAATGGCAGTAATGATTATGTTCAGAATGTATTGGGTCAATACTGAGTTGTTTGCTCAATTTTTATGGTCAGGGCATCATAGTTTAACTATAAACTCTGGCATAAAAGTTACATGAAAAATAATTGGGCTTTTATTTTTTCTGACAAAAGCCTCTTTAAATCATGATTTAATCACCTAACCCCCCTTGCTCCTATGATCAAACACCTGGTAGTATCTATATCCTTACATTCTTTACCAGTAAAATTAACTTCATGATACTAATTAGTTTACCTCCTGTCTCACATATGAAGTGAAAGGTGAAAAGGACATTTGGGGAGAAGTGAACAAGTATTTATTATCTAATTCTATGATTATCAACCCTGGACCCACAATTAATATATTTGATATTCTCTTCACATTCATCAAATTCTCATTGTGCTGGGTGAATAGAAGTTAACTTTATTCTAAGAGTTATAAGAGTTAATAAGTTAACTTTTATTTTAAGAGACATGGTTCTGCTCTAATTGAGCTTACTAGTGTAATGAAGGATGAGGAAAACATAGAGATTAAACAAATAACCACAGGATAAGTATACAATTAATAATTGCAATAGGTGATAAAAAGGAAAATAACAGAAAATGCTTTATATTGTATCATTGGGGAAGTTCTACTTGAAGCAAAATAACATTTAGACTGGACCCTGAAGGTTAAGAAAAAGCCATCTAGGTGAAGGATGGTCAAGAATGTGTCAGTGGAAATAGCATATTTTGGCTTTGAAGTACCAAACTCCTTGCAAGCTTAGGGAACATAAAGAGAGCAGTGTGGCTGGATCATGGGGAGTAGCAGGGAGAGTGAGGCAAAATGAGATTTGAATGGTAGGCAAGAGCCAGATAACACAGTGTCTTGGAACGTTTTGGCCTTTCTCCTAAGATCAGGAGGATGTCATTGAATAATTTTAAGAAGAAAAATGTCACATTCCTTCTGACTTACATAAAAATAATCTTCCTCTGGATGCTCTATGGAGAATATATGGAAGAAGGCAGAGAGATAAGTTAGTATTGTAGCATCTCAAAGCAAGATGATGGTGACTTGAACTAGAGTGGTAGTAATAGAGATAGAAAACTGTGGACAGATTCAAGAGATATTGTAGAGATAGAAATGGTTCCTAGATTTTTAGTTTTAGTAATACAATAGACAGTAGTGCTATTTACTAAAATGGGGAAGACCAAGGGAGGCAAGATTTTGTGGAAAGATTTAAGAGTTCTATTTTGGACATGTTTTATTTGAGATACCTATTAGACATCCTGGAGATGTTGAATAGGCAGTTGGATATATGAGTATGGAATTCAGAGAGAAGTCTGGGATAGAAATATAAATTTTAGAACTGTTTTCATGGTATGTATAGTAGTATACAATGAAGTATTAAATTTTGTGGGGCAACTGATACTACTATAGGAGATCAATGCAAACTGAAGCATGTAGGTCCCATATTATATATTTTCTCCAGAGAATCATAACAGGGTAAGAAAGCTATTTGTCATGATTTTCCCAAACCTTATCGAATTGTTAAATATCATGCATGATGTTTGTACCTGTATTTTTGCTGATAGTGGGGATGACATCCTGTGTTTAGCTGACATTTGAATCCCTCAGTGCTAGAGAAATATAACTAATGACATACTAAATGTAGTCACTATTATATATGTCAGGCACCATGTTAATCACTTTAAATACATTTATTTTCCAATCATTACCATAGTTCTAAAAAGTACAGGCCCCTACTTATAAAGAAACTCAGTCTCAAGAAGTTACATGACTTGCCCAAGGCCACACAACAGCTATGCTGTACTCTTCCACGTTCCAATCTCACACTTTGGGAAAATGACTCTAAATTTCTTTTCAGATTCTTCCAATTTCCTAAGTTTTTGAAAACTGAAGGAAAAAGAAAGAATAGATTGAGATATGCAAACTTGCTGCTAGATCACCTCAATTTTGAATAAAAGCCTTATAAATTTGATTGTTGCCAGGGGCCTGTCTCTAGACTTCTGGTACACCTCTACAACCTGCTGTTCAGGTCCCCACTGCTTTCTTTTCTTCCAGCCAGGTTTTTTGAGATAAAACTGATGTATAAGCTAGCTGGTTATTCTGAAGCTGCCTGACTGCCTAGATTAACAGCTGCCTTCATACCCTCTGGATACCTTGTTCTGAATTCTTAGTTTGAGGACTATCCACAAGAGGACAAGTCCCTAATTGTGGTACAATTAAAGGAGCATAGAGCCTGGTACATAGTTGGTTCACAGTAAATGATAGATATTATTATTATAATTTTTATCATCTCATTGAATGATAACTTAAAAGACCTATGGAATAGGTGTTACTATTTTACTGGTGAAGAAACCAAGACTCAACGAGGTTAAGTAACTTGTCCAAGGTCACACAGCAAATAAGGGACTGAGTTGTTATTTGAAGGCCAATCTCTCTGATTCCTAAGTTCATAATCCATGCATTCTCAAGTTTAATGACTAAGTGAAGCCAGGAACTGTTAGAGAACACTGGGAAGTAAAGTAGATAGGCAAAGTAGACTTGATTATTGGAGGGCCTTGAATATTAGGGAGTATAACTCATATTCTTAGAATATTTGGGAATATATACTATGGAAAGTAAGGATTTTCCTCACTGATAAATAAGATCCAGCTTTTGCACATTGGGTACCTGTTTTCCAACTGAATTCCCTTACAAATGTACATGAGCTCTGTTCCTTCACCCATGCCTGTTAGAGCCAAAAAGGCTTACCTTACCTTATGCTATCTGGTTTGCACAACTTTCCTCCTTGTAGTTCCTCATTTAACTCAGTTCAAGGAAGATTTTTCTGAATCCTCTTCTCTGCAAAAGCACTATGCTAGTTGATGTTGCATTGGTTGTTGGGGGCATGTAGGTGCAATTCATCAAAACAACTAGCCTGTACAAATCTAGGGGGTGTGGAGAGCTATGAAGAAAGATACTGGAGAGATAGCCAATGTCATTTTCTTGGTGCTTCTGCAAGAGAGAGCATATATTTATCCTGCCCTGTAGTCAAATATTCTCCAATTCTCAGAGGCTTTTTAAAAAATTAATGAATTATTTTCTACTCACTTGGAATTCTAGCTACACAGACTTCTGATTTACCCAATGACATTTGCAAACAAGAAGTACCTTCAAGAGTTGATAAGAACTAGAAGAGACTTTGAAGAACATACACTCTTATAACCTCATTCTGTAGATGAGGTAGCAGAACCCAGAAAGGTTAATTTATATGCCCCAAATACAGTTTGGGAATAACTAAGCTGGGGATTTTCCTAATACAGTGATGTTTTCCACCACTTTCTATAGTGCCTTTCTAACTTAATCCCAAATATTTGCCTCAAAGTCTTTTTAATGCCAAATTTAATCAATGTCTTCATTATAATTGAAATATTTAAGTCAAATGAATGTAAGGCCTTCAGAGAGTTCTGCTGATCTGGTTTATAAAGGTCATTCAAGCAAAACTGTAGAAGTATATGGGGGTTTTGACATTTACCAGAAGCCATTAGCTTATATTCTTCAATTACTCTCAGGATTTATAATAAAAGAAGACCATTTTCAAACTAACCTTGGCAGACTCCATATTTATCCCTTTTTCGTTGGTTCATAAGTCAGTTTTCTAATCCAGACACTTTTTTGGTCCTCAAAATATGCATCCTTCCTCAGAGATGATATGCACTGCAAAATCACCTCATGAACTACTTCATGAACATTAAAGTCTATTAACAGGGACATACCAAGAAGCAGAACAGAAAAAAATCACTCCAGCAGCCTCCCTTGCTCTAGAGAAGTATGGCAGAGTGGAAAGAGTACAGGGTTTAAAGTCAGAAAGATTTGGCTTACAATTCTTTTTGTACCACTAACTCATTGAGTGACCCTGGGCAAGTTATTGAACTTCTCTGAGACTCTGTTTCTACATATGTTTGTATATCTTTGTCTTACAGAGTTGTTGGGAGAATTTGAGATAACAGAGTAAATGACAGCTATTTCTATTATTGTGATTGTTATTATAATTATTATTTATGCTTTTATGACTAGTGCTACTAGTAATAGTAGTACCAGTGCTATTACTATTACTATCACTAATCTACTTAGTAAGCTGCAAAGGAAGAAAATGTCCCATGTGTATATTGGCAGTTGGAATCATCTCAACAACAAACAAGACTTGAGACAGGGCAAGACAAACAATGATAGAACAAAACAGTTCATAATAACACATTGTAAGCTAGAGAGTTCAAACAACCTACAAAATAAAAACAGTACCTTAGTGGAGTTGCAGAAGATACAACTTTATAAATTCATTTTTTGAAAAATAACCCTTTCATTTAACTAGACTGTAAGTTCCAACAGTGAGTGAAACAATGGACTAAATATCTTGATACAAGTCTACAAAGGTTGCTATGGAAGCCCAGAGGCTGAGAATCTTCTAGAGACTGGGTAGAGTTGGAGAACTCTGGGCAGAGTGGGTGGGAAAGGGAAGCGAAAGAAAAGAGGGATCACTGTGGAGTTGGGTTATTTTGGATTTGATATGCACTCATCTGCTGGACCTGTCCACTAGACATTAAATTTTCAAAGGGGAAAAAATGACTTTTTTTCCAGTTCTTATCTCCATCCTCTCCTTAGGGACACTAAACAAACTGGCTGTATATTCCATGCTTGTGTATCAAGAGGGAATTCCTATTCCTAGTGTCACTGACAGATTTCTCAGTCTCTGGCAGACTACTCAGTGTTGCTATACCTTTATAAGATACAATAGGCTCCTAAAAAGTGGTGTCTAAATTAAACTGGGGTAAATTAAATCTTGCTTTAAATAAACTGGGTAGTTTGCTATTCAGTTCTCCAAATTAAAACATCATTTTGTAATCTTTTTCCATATATTCCCATTTAATTCCTCAACTTTGCTTAAGGCAGCACCGATTTTTTTTATTTACCTAAGTTTTCTTTAATTTCTAAATAGATTTTTCTTACATAAATTTATTTTTTTAGTTTTTTTTACATTTATTTATTTTTGAAAGACAGAGTGAGACAGTGCATGAGTGGGGGAGGGGCAGAGAGACAAGGAGCCTAAGAATCCAAAGCAGGCTCCAGGCTCTGAGATATCAGCACAGAGCCCGATGTGAGGCTTGAACTCACAAACCGGGTGACCATGGCCTGAGCTGAAGTCAGATGCTTAACTGACTGAGCCACCCCGGCACCCACATCATAATTTATTTTTAAATAAACTTTATTGTGATATAATTTACATTCAACAAAATTCACTCATTAATGAATTTTGACAAATACGTGTACTCTTATAACCCTGAAAAGTTGCAGTTAATCTTCTTTACCCCTGGTCCCAGGCAGCCACTTTTTGTCACTAGATTAGTTTGGGCAGGATTAACATTTAATGGCTTCTGGTGAATATTGTTGTGAACATATACTGGGAGAAAACGATCCCTACATCCTTTTTTACTATAAAATAAAATTTTTATTTCCCAACCTTAAGGCTATCTATGAATGATTGCATATAGTAGGGAAAAAACACTGACCACATCATGCTTGCTCTAGTATGCTTCCTAGGGCCGTGGTAGTGGTAGTGGTAGCATTTTCAAAGAGGGAATTCTGAGAAAGATAATCTGTGGGGCTACAAAATAATGGGACTTTATTTACAGGAAGTCAGTTAATCATTTCCATACAAATTAAGTTACTGTGTATTGGTACTCTCTTTTACTTTTTATTAAAACTGTCATTTTTTAGCCTTCATATGTCAAGGGTAGTTTATCAGAAGGGGTGCAAGACTTGCCATACAGACTAGGGTTTAAATTCCTGTCCCACCCTCTTGCCAGCTATATGAACCTAGACAAGTCACTTAGCTTCTCTGAGCCTCACTTTTCCCTGTCTGTAAAGTGGGAATAATAATATATTCCTTCTAGGATTATTGTGAGGATTAAAAGGAGATATTGTATATAAATTCTGCTTACCACAGAATAGCCTTTAACAAATGCAGGTCCTTATAATCCCAAATCATAGATCATCAACAAGTATTTGCTGAACACATAATGTTCCTGATAAAGTGCTAAGGAGGACCTGAGAGGATCCAGAGGAAGAGTAAGTTATGAGTTTATGTAATGATGAAACTAGATGAGGTCTTACACTAAACCTCTCCTTTTACTTGAGATCAAGAGAATCTACAGAGGAGTAAAGTGACTTGCTTGAGGTCAATAACCAGTGTGTTTATTCATCCATTTAATGAACAAATATTTACTGAGTATCCACTATATTCTGGGTATGGTTCTAGGGAATAAAGATTTAGCAGTAGCTAACAAAAATAACCCAACTACCTTCATGGAATGTACATTCTAGTCAGAGAAGATAGGAAGATAGACCATCGACAAATGAGTGTTGTGTGTGCATGTGTGCATGAGACAGAGAGAGAGTGGGGGAGGAGTGCTATAGGGAAAAATAAAGCACAAGGTAGGAAATTTTGACATTTTACAGAATGGTCAGGGAAAGTCTCAGTGATAAAGTGGTATTTTAACAGAGACCTGACAGAAGTGAGGTAATTAGCCATGCTGACATCTCAGAGATGATTTTTCTAGGCAGAGAGTTAGCAAATGCAAAGTTTCTGGATGGGAGCCTTCAGACTTCAAGGGGCAACAAGGAGGCCAGAGTGGCTGGAGCAGAGTGAGCAGTAGACAGAGAATTAGGAGATGAGGTCAGAGAGGTGATGGTGGTAGGGTCAGATCATGTAGGGCTGTGTAGGCAATGGTAAGGATTTGGGCATTTACTCTTTGATAAAAAGCCATTGGAGGATTTTGAACAGAATCTTGACATGGTTCAGTATATTTTGCAAGGAACGTTCTGAATCCTGGGTGAGATACAGAGTAAAGGGGCAAAGAAGGCTGTAACAGTGAGGCCAATTAAGACTCTATTGCTTTAATACAGAGGGAAGGTGATGGTGGCTTGAACTACAGTGTTAGCAACAAAGGGAATTTAATGTAATAGAATTCTGGTTATGTTTTGGAGGTAGGGCCAACAGTTGTTTGGATACATTGAGTGTGAGGTATGAGAGAAAGAGACAAGTCACAAGTAATTCCAGATTTCTTGGCCTGTGTGACTAAAAAAAATAGTTTCTGATTATCGAGATGGGGAAGATTAAGAATCAGGAGTTTGGTTTTATACATGTTACATTTGAAATGTCTCTTAGACATCTAAGTGGAGAAGTTAGATGAGCATTTGAGCTATGTGAGTTTAAGGGAGAAGTCCACAAAGGAGAAACACATTTGGAGGTGAACAGCAAATAAATGATAAGCAAATCCATGAGATCATTGAGGAATGTAAATAGAAAAAGAGATCCTCAAATCTGTGTTTCTTTCACTATGCCATAATGCCTCTCCAGGTGCTTGTCCTTGAGAATTCATTACTTTACATAGCATTTACTTAAGAGCTTGTTGTGTGCCAAGCATTGTCTTAGGTGCTAAAACCCCAAAATAAATAAGCATTTGTCTCTGTCTTTAGGGAATCCGTGGTCTAGTAGAGAAATGAGATGCATTAACAATGATAATACAGCATATTTAGTACTGTAATAGAATCACACACAAAATATGGAAACCCAGAGTTCATCTTGGGTGGAAGTGGGGGTGGTGGAAGAAGTCTTTGCAAAGGAGGTGACGTTTGGTAATGAGATTTCAGTGATGAATAATTGTCCAATAAACAAAAGCAAAATTTATCCAGAAATGTTTCACAGAGCTGAAACATCTGAGCATTGTTTTGAAAAATAGGTTGTAATTTATCAAGTGGGCGTATTTGAGAAGGGCTGGAGAGATAGGGAAGGGCCAGATGATTCAGGGATTTGGATGTAATGCTGAATATGGGAGCTCAGATTTTATCTTATAGATAGTTGATTGCCATATAAAGATTTTAAGCGTGGAAAACTTTTTATTACTACACTAATTGATGGTGACAAATTGGGAAGGGGGTAAAGAAAAGAAGTCAAGTGAATAACTTCCTTACTCTCTCCTTGGGTGACTGAGTTGATAGTTATTCCAAAGTCCTGGATCATTGAAGCTCCAATATTGAGTATGTCAGAAAGCACAGATCTCTTGCTCAAATTTGATTAAAGTTGAGTATCCTTACACAAGAGAAGCAAATACTGCATAATCAAATGCCTTACTAACACTTGATGGAGTTGAATTTTCTTTAAGGGAACATCCAAGTTCATTGAACTATACTTTCCTATTAGGAACATTTTTTTTCTTTCTTTTTTCCTTTTTTTTTCTTTTGCTAAGGCAAAAGTAGGTCAAGTATTGGGACACATGGTTCTGAAGGGCCATCAAGTGAGATCTGCAGCTGGGCTCTTAGCCCCTCATAAAGACTGTTTCTGACTATTTAAAACCTCCTCTAGGCTTGATCAAAATCAAAACCATTTTGAAACGTAATGAATTATTATATTTTGCACTGAATTCCTCTTGTGAAAGCCTCTTACATGGAGCAGGATGTTTGAGAACTGAGTTCACTGGGACCTTTGCATGACATTTTGTACTTTAAAAAAAAGGAAATGAGATTCTTACAGAACAGATATATTAGAGGTATATTTTTTCAATGATAAAACGCCTGCCTACTACTTTTAAATACTTGTTACTCTTCATTAACTATTTGACAGAAAGGGGAAGCAAGAGTAAAACTTTAGCATGGAGGCCTGTGTACAACTGAATCATAATGCTTTTCAAGCTATCATGGTAGATTTGTGGCATTTATAAAGTGATCACAAAGTTATCAGGAATGTAAGTCAGAATTCTCAAACATTGGCCTTTTGTTTTGTTAGGAATTACTGGTGAAATCACTTAACTTCTTTAAGGAAACAATACCTGTCAGTCTTTATTTTTATTTTTATTTTTATTTTTATTTACTTTTAATTTTTACATTTATTTTTAAATATGCAATACCTATACACAGTAAAAACAATCCAAACTACAAATATGTATCCAGTAAAAATTCCTCCTTCTACCTGTAATCTCCTACTTAGATACACTCATGTTTTCCAGTTTCTTGGATATCTTTCCATAAATATTCTATTGCATATAATAATAATTCTCAAAGCATGGCCCAAGGGCTCCTAGGAACCCCATGACCCTTTGATGAGATCCATGCAAGTTCAAAACTATTTTCATAATAATACTGATAAAATCACCAAATATTAACAAATATCTAACAATTCCACTTCCAGGAATTTTATACTTATATGTAATGATACCAACAGTATCTGAGAATACCTGATTCCCAAATACTTGTCAATGGTTTTTCCTCAAACATTTTGCTTTTTGCCCAGCAGACAGGAGAATCATTTTATCTCATTGTGGGTTTATTTGACTTATCTTATTATTATTGGTATTAAACATGTTTTCACTTATTTTAAAACTATTAAATTTTACTTTTCTGTAAACCATATATTTTCACTTATTTAAAGAGAACCTTGGAGGGGGTGCTGGGTGGCTCAGTCAGTTAGCTGTCTGACTTTGGCTCAGATCATGATCTCAAGATTTGTGGGTTCGAGCCCCGTGTCATGCTCTGTGCTGGCAGCTCAGAGCCTGGAGACTGCTTTGGATTCTATGTCTCCCTCTCTCTCCACCCTCCCCTGCTCATGCTCTGCCTCTCTCTGTCTCACAAAAATGAACAAAATGTAAAAAAAAAAAATTAGAACCTTGGCACCTTGGTTCAGGTAAACTTTAGATTTCTAAATATAATTCTTAGACAAAGTAATGTAAACCTTCAGTTTTCCCTTTAGGAATGAACTCAGTACCTCAAACTCTACCAACCCTTTCAGCTCTAACATTGAACCTCCAAACAGTAGCAGATACAATTGAGCTATGTAAGAAGTTAGCTTAGAATATTTACATTATAGTGATTGAGCTATTTGTAATGTAACTAAAACTGGAGAGTTGAGCAAAAGCAATTTGCAACAATAGATCATAAGGTAAATGAAAAACATTTTTTATTTAAGAGATGTGCTATTTCCTCTGTGTGTCCTTTGTGGAAAACAATGAGGCACATTATTTCTGGATCTGTCATTTCCCACAGTTCAGTGGACAAGTTCCTCAAGATCTTGCAGTTTCCCTTTACCAGAGCTCTGCTTTCTTAGAGCCAAAGCAAAGGGAAATTTCTGTAGATTTGCATCAAAAGCCTTGAGGTTAATAATAACTGGAGTACTTTCAGAAATGAGCCTATTTCATGAAATAATAGGACTGCATTAGAGGTGCTATGCTTTTTAATATGATGGGGCTTCTCGCCCAACACAGATGTGAAGATTTTTCTAACAAAGATCACAGCCACATAATTGATATGTCTTTTCTGAGTCCTCTGGTGCAATTTAGTCTGCAGAGGAAAACACAACAAAGGACTATGAGGAAGAGTCACAGCAACATAAAAGGTGATCAGGGGAAAGCACTGCTTTTTCAATGTCTGCCTGCTGGGCTTATTTCTCAAAACATCTTTGGGAGCCTCCCACTGCTAATTGTTAACAAAAGTAAGTCAGATGGAAAAGTAGGCAGTTTACCTTTATTTCTTGCTTCATTCTTTAGTTCACTGTAATGAGTGGGGAAATGTTATTTGTTTAGATAGAATGATAGTGGAGAAGAGTGAATTGTTTGATCAGCAAATGTACAGGAAGTGCCCATTATGTACTCAACGCTATGTTAGATGCCATATAAGATATGATACCATTTTTCAGGGGAAAAATCATGCTGGGGAAAATAGTTATTGAGTACCTATCAAGCACGGTGCTAGATCTTTTACACATGTTATCTCATGTAGTGCTCAAAATAGCTTTGTGAAAAGGTACTATTATTTGTACTTAATGAATATGTGGTTTAAGGCTTAGAGAAGCAAGTTGTCAAAGGAGACATGACAATAAATGGCAGATTCAGGATTTGAATTTAGGTCTGTTTGGCCCCAAATTTTGTGCTCTTTCCATTAATCATGTTATATCAGGTTATGGAGATAAATCTAATACAGTTAAAATAATTTGAAAGCACTCATTGGTAAAGTCAAACATCCTGTGTGTGTGTGTGTGTGTGTGTGTGTGTGTGTGTGTGTGTTGAAGTGATTCAGTGTGAGGCAGAGTAGTTAGCAGAAAACACTCATGAAGTAGAGGGGCTAGAGTAGGTAGTTGTGTGACAGGTGGAGAATTAAGGGGAAGGCATTCAAGGCAGAGGCTACGAAATGAGCATACTTTAGAGGAAGGAACAAGCAATATGTGTTTGTGGTATTAATCACTATAACATAAACATGAGGAACTGTATAAAATGAAGTTGGGTAGGAAGGATAGAGATAAATTATGGAGGACTTTAAAGGCAAGAGCATATAGCTTAGGCTTTTTGAACTAGGCAGTAGAGAACCATAGAAGGTCTAGGCATATTCCTCTGGCAGATGAGTTTGGTGGCAGAATGACTAGACCTGAGATTATTGAAGCAGTCTGATATGAAGCAGGTACCTTTTCACATGAAAGAATTTGAAAAAGTTAGGTTTCTAAAGACATAATCTCTCTATTCTTTGAATTATTTGCTTTAGGTCAGATTGATTAACTCTTGGTAAATAGGCAGATGTAAAGTGAATTCCATGACTTGGGGGTATATGTGAGTTAGTGACATCTAAATCATTAGGACTAAATCTAGGGAAGTGTTTTTCAATCTGTGGACTGTGACCCATTCATAGGTTATAAATAACTTTTGGAGGTTGTGATTGGTGTGTTTTAACTGAAATGGAAAATAGAATAGAATAGCATTGCAGGTGATAAAAGAAAGTGAGTTTGTGAAATTTTATGTCAATTTTATGTGTATGTGTGTGCATAAATGTGCATTGAGTCATGACATAAAATATATTTATTACTATGGCTTATGGGGGGAAAAAGTTTTAAAGTGTCTGATCTAGAAAATAGCATTGAATTAGATCCTTTTGTTTTCACCCACATAAATCATCATTGTCAAAGTCTGCACAATTAATTTGAACATTAATTGATAAGCCCCTCACCATTCTCCTGTTTAGGACTTATTTACCTCTTGCCCAGTCTATTTCTTACCACCCAAACTGACCTATATGCCTTCAGTTACGCCCTACCAATCCATCATATACCCAGCTGCCAGATCAATCTTTTAAAAATATTGCTCACATTATGTTATTCCCCTTTTTTAAAATAAAAAAAATGGCCCTTCATTAATTTATTTAATATTCATTCAGCATTTGTTGGCTGAGTACCAAGGAAATGAAGTCCGAACTCCTGATTTAATAAGATATGCAAAGCCTTTTATATTCTTGCTCCAGACTATCCTTCCAACCTTATTCATTACAATAGCACAACAGAGGCCCCAGGAATCAGTTTAACTGGTCTACTTGTTCTTTCCAGAATACATGTGTTTTTATTCCACCATAACTTTTGTACATGCCATTCCCCATTTACTTCCCCTTCTCTTCTTTAAGGTCCATGACAAATACTATCTCTTCTGGCAAGCCTTTTATAATCCTGAATCTGCTGTGCATAATTAGTTTCTCCTCTGGACCCACACATTATTTTTTGCCACCCATGTAACAATCATCACATTTTGTCTTGCATTATATTAATTGGGTTAATTTCCTTTGCTAGATTAAAAAAAAAAACTCATGAAAATGAGAATCACTTCTTTTTCACCTCTGCAGTGTAAGTGGTGCCTTGCATATAATTCATGCCACAGTTTAGTATTTTTTTTCACTTAAGCATAATGACATTGTATAGTTCAGCAAAGTATTTTCTCATTATTTTTCTCAGTGTTACTAACAGCCTGAGATATAATGGACCAAAAGAAAGAGAATTGGGCTAGGAATCAGAAGACCTCAACACTAGCTTTGGCTCTGTCACCAGAAAAATCTGTCACATTTGATCCCTCTGGTTCTTTTGGCTTAAGGTACTGATACTACAAAAAATATGGGACTAGTCTAGTTAAGGACTTTTCTAACATTTAATCCTAGGTCATTTACTACATGAATTCCATTCACCCAGCAAAAATTTTATTAGGTCCTTGCTGAGGATACAGCATTGAACAAAACTAACTATATACTTCCATAGACCTGACATTATAACAATGGAGACAAATAGTAAACAAATACAATGTGATATGGTGAGATGTAATAAATGTTAAAATAAAAATAAAATAGGGAAAATGGAGTAAGAATGGTAGGAAGGGTCTCTCTGGGGAGGTAACATTTGATCAGAAGTCTATATGAAAATAAGAAATCTGGAGGGAAAGCAAACCAGACAGAGGCTACTGCTATGTGAAAGCCCTGAGATCAGAATGAGTTTTGTTTGGTCTTTGGAAGAACAAAATGAATTCCAGTAGACTGGGACATATACAGCAAAAGGTTGAGTAGTAGGACATGAGTTCAGAGAGTGCTATGGACCTAATGTTTATGCCTCTCCATTTATATGTTAACACTTAATGCCCAGTATAATGGTATTTGGAGGTGGGTTCTTTGGGAAGTGATTAGGGCATGAAGGTAGAACCCTCATGAATGGGATTAGTGTCTGTATAAGAGAAGCCAGAGAGCTCCCTAGTCTTTTCTGCCATATGAGAACACAGTGAAAATATGGCTGTCTATGAACTAGGAAGTGGGCCATCACTAGACACTGAATCTGCCAATGCCCTTTTCTTGAAATTCCTAGTCTCCAGAACTGTGAGGTATTTTATATATGTATATATATAATATATATATATATATATAATATATATATATACCTCTACATATATATATTATATATATACACCTATACATATATATGTGTATATATATATATATACACACATATATATATATATACACACCTATACATATATATGTATGTGTATATATATATATATATATATATATATATATGTATATAATCCAGTCTATGGTAGTTTCTTATACCAGCCCAGAAGGGGGTAAATATAAAGGTAGTCAAGGACTAGATCTTAGAGAGCCTTTTCAATAGGGTAAGGAGTTAGAATGCTATTCTAAGCATAATGGGAAGCCACTGGAAGACTGTAAGCAGGATGTGACATGATCTGACCTACACTTTAAAATAATCATTCTGGAGCAGAATGGAGTCTCCGGAGCCAAGCGCAGATGAGAGGCCCACGGAAGAGGGTAGGAAGGGCGGTGAGGCGGTGCACGCTACACGGACTGGCGGGAGGGAGCCTGGGCAGAGGGGCGGCCCGCCGGCCAAGCAGATCCCCCGAGTCTGGCTTGCAAAAGCAGAGGAGCCGGTCAGAGTGTGTTCCGACAGCAAGCAGGACTTAGCATCTGGGAGGTCATAAGTTAACAGCTCTGCCAGAAAGCGGGAAGGCTGGAGGACAAAGGGAGGGAGAGTTGCTGAGCCCCAGGACGACAGAGCTCAGTTTGGCGGGGAACAAAGGCACTTGCCAGTGTCATCTCCCTCCCCCATCCCCCAGCCAATATCCCAAAGGGAACCAGTTCCTGCCAGGGAACTTGCTCGCTCTGCACAAACACCCAACACTGTGCTTCTGCGGAGCCACCCATCCAGCAGCGGGTCTGACTCCCTCCCGCTGCCACAGGGCCCCTCCTGAAGTGGATCACCTAAGGAGAAGCGGGCTAAGCCTGCCCCTCCTGTCCCATGCATCTTGCCTACCCACCCCAGCTAATACACCAGATCCCCAGCACCATAAGCCTAGCAGTGAGCAAGTAGCCCAGAAGGGCCACGCCACCCCACAGTGAATCCCGCCCCTAGGACAGGGGAAGAGATGGCACACACCAGTCTGGCTGTGGCCCCAGCAGTAGGCTGGGGGCAGACATCAGGTCTGACTGCGGCCCCGCCCACCAACTTCAATTATACACCACAGCATAGTGGAAGTGCCCCGCAGTACCGCACCACTCCAGGGACTATCCAAAATGACCAAACAGAAGAATTCCCCTCAAAAGAATCTCCAGGAAACAACAACAGCTAATGAACTGAGCAAAAAGGATTTAAATAATATAACAGAAAGTGAATTTAGAATAATAGTCATAAAATTAATCACTGGGCTTGAAAACAGTACAGAGGACAGCAGAGAATCTCTTGCTACAGAGATCAAGGGACTAAGGAACAGTCAGGAGGAGCTGAAAAACACTTTAAACGAGATGCAAAGTAAAATGGAAACGTCCACGGCTCGGATTGAAGAGGCAGAGGAGAGAATAGGTGAACTAGAAGATAAAATTATGGAAAAAGAGAAAGCTGAGAAAAAGAGAGATAAAAAAATCCAGGAGTATGAGGGGAAAATTAGAGAACTAAGTGATACACTAAAAAGAAATAATATAAGCATAATTTGTATCCCAGAGTAGGAAGAGAGAGGGAAAGGTGCTAAAGGTGTACTTGAAGAAATAATAGCTGAGAAATTCCCTGATCTGGGGAAGGAAAAAGGCATTGAAATCCAAGAGGCACAGAGAACTCCCTTCAGACATAACTTGAATCGATCTTCTGCACGACATATCAGAGTGAAACTGGCAAATACAAGGATAAAGAGAAAATTCTGAAAGCAGCTAGGGATAAACGTGCCCTCACATATAAAGGGAGACCTATAAGACTCGTGACTGATCTCTCTTTTGAAACTTGGCAGGCCAGAAAGGGTTGGCATGAGATCTTCAATGTATTGAACAGAAAACATATGCAGCCGAGAATCCTTTATCCAGCAAGTCTGTCATTTAGAATAGAAGGAGAGATAAAGGTCTTCCCAAACAAAAGCTGAAGGAATTCGTCACCACTAAACCAGCCCTACAAGAGATCCTAAGGGGAATCCTGTGAGACAAAGTACCAAAGACATCGCTATAAGCATAAAACATACAGACATCACAATGACTCTAAACCCGTATTTTTCTATACTAACACTGAATGTAACTGGACTAAAAGCGCCAACCAAAAGACATAGGGTATCAGAATGGATAAAAAAACAAGACCCATCTCTTTGCTGTCTACAAGAGACCCATTTTAGACCTGAGGACACCTTTAGATTGAGAGTGAGGGGATGGAGAACTATTTATCAGGCTACTGGAAGACAAAAGAAAGCTGGAGTAGCCATACTTATATCAGACAAACTAGACTTTAAATTAAAGGCTGTAACAAGAGATGAAGAAGGGCATTATATAATATTACAGGTTCTATCCATCAGGAAGAGCTAACAGTTATAAATGTCTATGCGCCGAATACTGGAGCCCCCAAATATATAAAACAATTACTCATAAACATAAGCAACCTTACTGATAAGAATGTGGTAATTGCAGGGGACTTTAACACTCCACTTACAGACATGGATAGATCATCTAGACACACTGTCAATAAAGAAACAAGGGCCCTGAATGATACATTGGATTAGATGGACTTGACAGATATATTTAGAACTCTGCAACCCAAAGCAACAGAATATACTTTCTTCTCGAATGCACATGGAACATTCTCCAAGATAGATCATATACTGGGTCACAAAACAGCCCTTCAGAAGTATACAAGAATTGAAATTATACCATGCATACTTTCAGACCACAATGCTATGAAGCTTGAAATCAACCACAGGAAAAAGTCTGGAAAACCTCCGAAAGCATGGAGGTTAAAGAACACCCTACTAACAAATGAGTGGGTAAACCAGGCAATTAGAGAAGAAATTTAAAAATATATGGAAACAAACGAAAATGAAAATACAACAATCCAAACGCTTTAGGATGCAGTGAAGGCAGTCCTGAGAGGAAAATACATTGCAATCCAGGCCCATCTCAAGAAACAAGAAAAATCCCACATACAAAATCTAACAGCACACCTAAAGGAAATAGAAGCAGAAGAGCAAAGGCAGCCTAAATCAGCAGAAGAAGAGAAATAATAAACATTAGAGCAGAAATAAACAATATAGAGTCTAAAAAAACTGTAGAGCAGATCAACGAAACCAAGAGTTGGTTTTTTGAAAAGATAATCAAAATTGACAAACCTCTAGCCAGGCTTCTCAAAAAGAAAAGGGAGATGACGCAAATAGATAAAATCATGAATGAAAATGGAATTATTACAACCAATCCCTCAGAGATACAAACAATTATCAGGGAATACTATGAAAAATTATATGCCAACAAATTGGACAACCTGGAAGAAATGGACAAATTCCTAAACACCCACAATCTTCCAAAACTCAATCAGGAGGAAATAGAAAGCTTGAACAGACCCATAACCAGTGAAGAAATTGAATCGATTATCAAAAATCTCCCAACAAATAAGAGTCCAGGACCAGATGGCTTCCCAGGGGAGTTCTACCAGACGTTTAAAGCAGAGATAATACCTATCCTTCTCAAGCTATCCCAAGAAATAGAAAGGGAAGGAAAACTTCCAGACTCATTCTAAGAAGCCAGTATTACTTTGATTCCCAAACCAGAGACCCAGTAAAAAAAGTGAACTACAGACCAATATCCCTGATGAATATGGATGCAAAAATTTTCAATAAGATACTAGCAAATTGAATTCAACAGCATATAAAAAGAATGATTCACCATGATCAAGTGGGATTCATTCCTGGGATGCAGGGCTGGTTCAACATTCGCAAATCAATCAACGTGATACATCACATTAATAAAAGAAAAGATAAGAACCATATGATCCTGTCAATCGATGCAGAAAAGGCCTTTGACAAAATCCAGCACCCTTTCTTAATAAAAACGCTTGAGAAAGTCGGGATACAAGGAACATACTTAAAGATCATAAAAGCCATTTATGAAAAGCCCACAGCTAACATCATCCGCAATGGGGAAAAACTGAGAGTTTTTTCCCTGAGGTCAGGAACACGACAGGGATGCCCACTCTCACCGCTGTTGTTTAACATAGTGTTGGAAGTTCTAAGATCAGCAATCAGACAACAAAAGGAAATCGAAGGCCAAAAATGGCAAAGATGAAGTCAAGCTTTCACTTTTTTCAGATGACATGATAATATACATGGAGAACCCGATAGACTCCACCAAAAGTCTGCAATAACTGATACATGCATTCAGCAAAGTTGCAGGATACAAAGTCGATGTAGAGAAATCAGTTGCATTCTTATACACTAACAATGAAGCAACAGAAAGACAAATAAAGAAACTGATCCCATTCACAATTGCACCAAGAAGCATAAAATACCTAGGAATAAATCTAACCAAAGATGTAAAAGATCTGTATGCTGAAAATTATAGAAAGCTTATGAAGGTAATTGAAGAAGATATAAAGAAATGGAAAGACATTCCCTGCTCATGGATTGGAATAAGAAATATTGTCAAAATGTCAATACTACCCAAAGCTATCTACACATTCAATGCAATCCCAATCAAAATTGCACCAGCATTCTTCTCGAAACTAGAACAAGCAATCCTAAAATTCATATGGAACCACAAAAGGCCCCGAATAGCCAAAGTAATTTTGAAGAAGACCAAAGCAGCAGGCATCACAATCCCAGACTTTAGCCTCTACTACAAAGCTGTAATCATCAATACAGCATGGTATTGGCACAAAAACAGACACAGACAAATGGAATACAATAGAAACCCCAGAACTAGACCCACAAACGTATGGCCAACTAATCTTTGACAAAGCAGGAAAGAACATCCAATGGAAAAAAGACAGTCTGTTTAACAAATGGTGCTGGGAGAACTGGATAGCAACATGCAGAAGTTTGAAACTAGACCACTTTCTCACACCATTCACAAAAATAAGCTCAAAATGGATAAAGGACTTTCTCACACCATTCACAAAAATAAGCTCTAAATCGATAAAGGACCTGAATTTGAGACAGGAAACCATCAAAACCCTAGAGGAGAAAGCAGGAAAAGACCTCTCTGACCTCAGCCGTAGCAATCTCTTACTCGACACATCCCCAAAGGCAAGGGAATTAAAAGCAAAAATGAATTACTGGGACCTTATGAAGATAAAAAGCTTCTACACAGCAAAGGAAACAACCAACAAAACTAAAAGGCAACCAACGGAATGGGAAAAGATATTTGCAAATGACATATCGGACAAAGGGCTAGTATCCAAAATCTATAAAGAGCTCACCAAACTCCACACCCGAAAAACCAATAACCCAGTGAAGAAATGGGCAGAAACATGAATAGACACTTCTCTAAAGAAGACATCCGGATGGCCAACAGGCACATGAAGAGATGCTCAACGTCGCTCCGTATCAGGGAAATACAAATCAAAACCACACTCAGATATCACCTCACGCCACTCAGAGTAGCCAAAATGAACAAAGCAGGAGACTATAGATGCTGGAGAGGATGTGGAGAAACGGGAACCCTCTTGCACTGTTGGTGGGAATGCAAATTGGTGCAGCCACTCTGGAAAACAGTGTGGAGGTTCCTCAGAAAATTAAAAATAGACCTACCCTATGACCCAGCAATAGCACTGCTAGGAATTTACCCAAGGAATACAGGAGTACTGATGCATAGGGGCACGTGTACCCCAATGTTTATAGCAGCACTCTCAACAATAGCCAAATGATGGAAAGAGCCTAAATGTCCATCAACTGATGAATGGATAAAGAAATTGTGGTTTATATACACAATGGAGTACTACAGGGCAATGGGAAAGAACGAAATATGGCCCTTTGTAGCAATGTGGATGGAACTGGAGAGTGTGATGCTAAGTGAAATAAGCCATACAGAGAAAGACAGATACCATATGTTTTCACTCTTATGTGGATCCTGAGAAACTTAACAGAAACCCATGGGGAAGGGGAAGGAAAAAAAAAAATAAGAGGTTAGAGTGGGAGAGAGCCACAGCATAAGAGACTCTTAAAAACTAAGAACAAACTGAGGGTGGATGGGGGGTGGGAGGGAGGGGAGGGTGGGTGATGGGTATTGAGGAGGGCACCTTTTGGGATGAGCACTGGGTGTTGTATGGAAACCAATTTGACAATAAATTTCATATATTGAAAATAAAATAAAATAAAATAAAATAAAATAATCATTCTGGCTGCCATTGGACAATATATGGCAAGAGTGGAGACAGGGAGATTGATTAGGAAGCTAATACAATAGTGTCTTCAAGAGATGATAGTTGAGGCTCATCACAAGCCATGTGGTGTTGTGTAAAGAGGGCATCAAGCTTCCTAAGGCACCTGAGCAGCTGTGCCAGCCTCAGAACATGAAAGAGGAGTGGTACCACAGCCTTGGAGAGGGCACTGGAGCATGAGGTTGGAGAGAGGATCCATGGGTTCACTATAAGCCAGGTAACATCTGTCCCTGAACTGTCCCTAATTACAGTGAAGTTTAGCCATAACAGCACAGAAGCAAAATATTTACACCTGGCCAGAGAACACACAAACAACTTGGTCAGTGTGCAATTTTGCACCACTCCCATGGACATCACTGGTGTTCTATACATTCTGGAGCATACATTACTATGTGGCTCTCAGAAACACCCGTGTGGAAATGCTTTCTTCAAAATGTTGAATAGGCCACATTTTGTCCACATTTATGAATGGCTTCACATCTAGCGATTATCCTCTGTAGTCATTTTCCACACAAAATCCCAAGGACTTCCAGGATCTCCTGTATATTTCAATTTTTTATTTTTATTTTATTTTATAGGGAGGGAGGGAGGGAAGGAGAGAGAGAGAGAGATAGAGAGAGAGAATCTTAAGCAGGCTTCATGCTCAGTGTGGAGCCTGACACAGGACTTGATCCCACGACCGTGGGATCATGACCTAAAATGAAATTAAGAGTTGGATGCTTAACTGACTGAGGCACCCAGGAACCTGTGTATTTAGATGCAGTCTTTTCCCCATGCTTCTGGGAACTAGATTTCTGGCTGCAAGGATGGTGACTAGAACCCGAGGGACCCCCAGACACCCTTGATCTTTAGTCAAAGCAATCCTCAAAAAGAAAATCAAATCTGGAGACATTACAATTCCTGACTACCAGCTGTATTACAAAGCTGTAATCATCAAGACGATATGGTACTGGCCCAAGAACAGATACATAGATTAATGAAACAGAATAGAAAACCCAGAAATGGACCCACAAACGTATGGCGAACTAATCTTTGACAATGTAGGAAAGAATATCCAATGGAAAAAATAAGGTCTCTTTGGCAAATGATGTTGGGAAAACTGGACAGCGACATGCAGAAGAATGAACCTGGACCACTTGCTTACACCATACACACAAATAAATTCAAAATGGATGAAAGACCTAAATGTAAGATGGGAAGCCATCAAAATCCTAGAGGAGAAAACTGGCAACAACTTCCTTGACCTCAGGTGCAGCAACTTCTTACTTGGTATGTCTCCAGAGGCAAGGGAAATAAAAGCAAAAATGTACTATTGTGGCCTCATCAAGATCAAAATCTTCTGCACAGTGAAGGAACAATCAGCAAAACTAAAAAGCAACTGACGGAATGGGAGAAGGTATTTGCAAATGAAGTATCAGATAAAGGTTTCGTATCCAAAGTTGATAAAGAACTTATCAAACTCAATACCCAAAAAACAAATAATCCAGTGAAGAAATGGGCAAAAGACATGAATAGACACTTTTCCAAAAAAGACATCCAGATGGCTAACAGACACATGAAAAAACGCTCAACATCACTCATTATCAGGGAAGTACAAATTAAAGCCACAGTAAGATACCACCTCACTCCAATGAGAATGGCTAGAATTAACAACTCAGGCAACAACAGATGTTGGCAAGGATGCAGAGAAAGAGGAATCCTTTTACACTGCTGGTGGGAATGCAAACTGGTGCAGCCACTCTGGAAAACAGTATGGAGTTTCCTCAAAAAATCAAAAAGAGAACTCCTCTACAACCCAGCAATTGCACTACTAGGACTTTATCCAAACAATACAGGAGTGCTGTTTTGAAGGGGCACATGCACCTCAATGTTTATAGCAGCACTGTTGACAATGCCCAAAGTATGGAAAGAGCCCAAATGTCCATCGACTGATAAATGGATAAATAAATGTGTGTGTGTATGTGTGTGTGTGTGTGTGTGTGTGTGTGTGTGTGTGTGAATATTACTTGGCAATCAAAAATAATGAAATCTTGCCATTTGCAACAACGTGGATGGAACTGGAGTGTATTATGCTAAGCAAAATAAGTCAGTCAGAGAAAAACAAATATATGATTTCACTTCTTGTGGAATTCAACATACAAAATAGATGAATGTAAGGGAAGGGAAGCAAAAATAATATAAAAACAGAGAGGGAGACAATTCATAAGAGACTCTTAAATACAGAAAATAAACAGAGGGTTGCTGGCGGCGTGTTGGGTGGGGGGAAGGACTAAGGGGGTGAGGGGTAATAAGGAGGACACTTGTTGGGATGAGCACTGGGTGTCATATGTAAGTGATGAATCACTAAAATCTATTCTGAAATTATTACTACACTATATGTTGACTAACTTGGATTTAAATTTAAAAAAATGAAAAATAAATGTAAATAAATAATCATATTTAATGAAATGTAGGGAGCATTTACAGAAAATGAGAACATTTGCAGATAATGAGAGGATATTCTCACAGCACCTTCAGAACCAACTCCTGCCTGACCAAATGTACTCAGTGATCTCTGGTGGTCATCCGTTGTGCACTCCAGACCTCTCATGGGAGCAACTGAAAACAGTTCCATGCTCCCCATTATCACCCCAGTAATGCTAGGTAATATTTTATTTTTAAAGTTAATTAATCGTGGGATGATTAGGGTTCACTTATTTGCATACACTAAATGACACAGCTTCTCTCACCTGTGGCAAAGAATTGTTTGCTCAAAAATTATGTAAATTAAGTGATTTTTTCACTTAATGGATTGTCTCTTTCATTCACTTGGGTGCTCATTCTGAAAGTCTACTGCAAGAACTCTTATGTGCTCAGCAGTATAGTGACACCACGTCCTAGAGGAGGACCCCATGCTGCTGCCCTCCCTCCCCTATGTCTCAGCTTTATGATGTATAACATGGAAGTGTTGGCTATGTCCCACTTCTAAGCCTGACAGGACTAGGAAAGCTCTTTGTTAGGGAAGTGTTCTGGAAATGGCAATTGCCTTACTAAACCTTGGATACTTGCTTTTTGATAAATTGCTTATTGCAGATGTTACTGATAATAAAACACTGTGTATTTATAAATCAAATGCTAGTGTAAAATAAAGAAAAGATGATAGTTGATTGGACAAATTGAGTGTAAAATAAAGAAAAGATGATAGTTGATTGGACAAATTGATAGCAGTGGACATGGGAGAAGTAGATAGATTTAGGATACAATTTGTAGGGAAAATGGACAGAACTTGTTAGTGGATTGGACATGAGGGATGAAGGAAATGAGAGAATTAAGAGATGACTCTTGGATTTCTTGCTTAATCAACTGGGTGGGATGGTGAAACCATTTCCAAAAATGGGGAAAACTGGGAGGAGGGGAGATTAGGTTGGAGGGTTGAATCTGGAAGTTGAATAAAGATTTCAATTTGTGATATGGTAAATTCAAAATATCTTTTATATATTTAAATGCAGAAATAAGATATGTAATTTGATATATGAGTCATGAGTTTTGGAAGAAGTCAGTAGAAGATGTAATTTCAAGTGCAATCACTATATAAATAGCACATGGGAAAGAATCTTAGCTACGGAAAAAATATATATACATACATATTCATAAATATACACCTGAGGTATAAAGAACATCAACATTTGCAGCATAAGTAGTAGAGTCAGCAAAAGTGAGTGAGAAAGAATGGCCAGTGAGTATGGATGTTGCAGAAGCCACGAGAAGGTACAGTTTTGAGTTAAATGGAATGGTCATCTCAGTAGCAAATGCTACTGAGAGTTTGAATAAATGGAGGACTAGGATTAAATCATTATGTATGGTGACATGTAGGTCATTGGGCACCTTAACAAAAGTTGGTTTTAATATGATGGTAGAGACAAAAGCCTAACAGGAATGTGTTTGAAGACAGACTGGGAAATGAGAAAATGAGTATAAACAGCCCTTTTGAGAAGTTTTGCTCTGAAGAGAAATTAAGGAATAGCTGAAGGAAGATATGGACATCAAAGAGGCTTTTTGTTTTTGTTTTCAGGAAGATAAGATATAATGCAGATAAATTCCCTGTCTTATGTAAGAACTATGTGTCGTCCTACCATTCTCATGTACATGTTAGATACATTTTTTTAAAAGACAATTTATGGCTTAAGCTCCACCAGTGATAGCTTTCATTAAAAAAAATTCTTTTCCTTTTTCTTTTATTTTTATTTCATCTTTTCTCCCTCCCTTCCTTCCTCCTCCTCTTCCCCTTCTCTCTTTCTCTTTCTCCCTCCCAATTAAAAGAAAAAAAAAAGCAAAAATTCCCACTTGACAAGTCTTCACTCTTCTTTCAAATGCTTTGTATTCCCTCCTAAGTGGAAATTCCTCCCAAATCTATCTTGAAAATCTACCAGGTTCATGAGAAAACACAAACTGTAAGCTACCATTCCTGAATAATTAGATTGATCCTTTATTATGGCTGATATTACATACTGGGGGTAAATAATTTAATTTATAACATTTAGAGATAATTTATAAAGCCCTAGGATACAAAATTAAATGGGAGAGCTGCAAGTGACATCTGCTTGGGGCAAAGGAATGTTATTTTTTCTTTCTTTCTCTTTCTTTCTTTCTTTCTTTCTTTCTTTCTTTCTTTCTTTCTTTCTTTCTTCTTTCTACCATCATTGTATTTATTAAGACTGATAAATATTTTTTAATCTAGCTTTTTAAAAACATTTGAGTATTTTTTCTTGCTTGATCAATTGGATGATATTCCTTATGATTATACATGTTCAATTGTTAACACTTTAACTGTAACTACTAGGTGTGGAATTGAATAAGCATGGTATAGTGAACTCCCATATACCATTTAACAGGATAACACATTTTTTTAACACAGATGCAATTTTTTTTGCCTTATTTACTTTTTCATTATTGATATCTCTAATATCTATATCTATATAGGGATATAGCGCCATATAGATATCTAATTTATAACATAGACATTATATTATGATATATAATTATAACATTATATATATATATCTCCATTATGTATATATATACATATAAATTTATTCTAAACAATTTGAGAATTGGAGATATTTTGCCCCGTTAATCATATATACTTCAATGTGTATTTGTTAAGAACAAGAGTTCTTATACTAAGGTACAGTTATCAAAATCAGGAAATTTAACACTGATATATTACTTTTTTCTAATCAGCAGTCCATATTCAAATTTATGCAATTGCCTTCATCATGTCTTTTATAGTCAATTTTTTTTCCTTATACAGGATCAAATTCAGGATCACACATTATACTTAGTTGTGATATCTATTTAGTCATCTTTAATATGGAACAATTTTTAAGACTTTGTGTTCCTTGATTTTGAAAATTTTGGAAAATATAGGCCAGTTATTTTACAGAATGCCCCTCAATTTGAGATTGCCTGATGTTTCATCCTAATTAGGTTTAGGTTATACAGTTTTGGTAGGAATACCACTAAACAGAGGTTGTGTCGTTTTCATTGCATGTAATTAGGAGGTATATGATGTGGGTTTGTCTCAATATTAGTGAGTTTAATGACTTAATAAGGCACTGTCCTCCAGGTTTCTTCACTCTGGAGTTAGTTTTTTTTTTTTTTTTTCCTTTGTAAATAATTAGCAATTTGTGCGGAGACATTTTGAGGCCATGTATATATTCTTTGACTTATCAAACTTTTACCCACTATTCTTAGCATCTACTGATAATTTTACAGCTCTAGCATTTCATTTTTTATTAGCTGACATTTCATTATAAAAAAGTTTCCTATCTCCCCTACTTATTTCATTATTTAAATCAATATGGACTCATGGCTTCTTATTTATTCAGTTCTTTATATTTACCTTTTCAATGTGCAAATTGTCCCCAGAATTGGCCAGTAGGAACCCCTTCAGTCTGGCTCCTTTACCACATCTTGTCTCCATTGATTTTCCTACGTTATGCTGCAACAAGCTGTTCCAGACTCATATTATTCTTTCCTTGTTCCAGACTTAAAACTGGCCATTTTTCCCCCCATGGGATTCTGATTACTTTTAGTGAGGAACAGTATTTAAAAACCTAGATCTTGACACTAGAAATGCTCATTCTAACTAGCTGTATCATTGTTTCTAGTCCTTTTCAGCAGACAGAATGAGAAAAGACATACCTATCTATCTATTAAAACTGTGAGTTCATAGTGAACCTCCAATTCCATTTCAACACCACAGAGAACATTCTAGTCTTCTGCTTTTCCATATTTCTAACTCTGTTTACTAAGAGAAATGAGGCTCACATTATCCTCAATAGATTTACTCATCTTCTCAAGCCTAGAATATATAGAATTTAGAATATACATAATTTAGGATTGCTAACCCATTCCACTATAATAAGGTAGCCTACGAAAAAGGATTCAATATTTTTTTACAGTTCTTTTTATTTTTATTGACATAAAACTTACATGATATGAGGTGCTTAAATCTTAAGTGTACAGTTCAGTGAATTTTGGCAAATGGATATATCCATGTTATCCACACCCCTATCAAGATTTAGACCATTTCAGTCACCCCAGAAAGTTCTCCTGTGTCCCTTCCAAATCAATCCCTCTCTTCTTTCTTGGGGTACTCAATGTTCTGAGTTTTTTTTTTACCAGAAATTATTTTTACTAATTATGGAGCTTCCTATGAATGGAAATATACAGTAGGTAATGTTCTATATGTTGGAGATTTGTCTATGTTACTGGATGTATCAGCACTTCATTCTCTTTTACTACTGAGTCTACATTCTTCTGTTGATGGATATTTGTGTTTCTTCTATTTTTGAGCAATTTATGAATAAAGCTGTGAACATTCTTGGACAAATCTTTTTATGGACATATATTTTCATTCTTCTTGGGGAAATACCTAGTAGAATTGCTGGTTGAAAAACAGATGCATATTGAACTTTCAAATAAACAAAAATATTTTGCCAAAGTGATTGTATAATTTTATTTCCCACTAGCATTGCGTGAGAGTTCCAATAACTCTATATCCTACCCTCATTTAGTATTTTCTGTCTTTGTCATACTTTCATTCTTTTTCATTCTAGTGGGTAAGAGGTAGTATCTTTTTGTGGTTTTAATTTATATTTCCCTGATGACTGGTCATAGATCTTCTCCTGTGAATGCCTTTTTAAATTTTTTTTGTTTCATTGTTTGTTTAATTAATTAATTAAATTTTTGAGGGAGGATGTAAATGAGCTGCGGAGGGGCAGAGAGAGGGGGGCAGAGGATCCAAAAAGGCTCTCTGCTGTTTGCTCAGAGCCCAATGTGAGGCTCAAACCCATGAACCATGAGATCATGACCTGAGCCGAAGTTGGATACAATTGACTGAGTCACTCAAGCACCCATTTGGTTTATATTTTAAAATTAGGATTTTTCCCCCTATTATTGTATTGTAAAAGGAAGTTTTCTTAATTTTTTAAAGTTTATTTATTTATTTTGAGAGAGACAGAGACAGCACGAGCAGGGGAGGAGGAGAGAGAGAGGGGGAGAGAGAGAGAATCCCAAGCCGGCTCGACACTGCCAGCAAAGAGCCAGATACAGGGCTTGAACTCATGAAACTGTGAAATCATGACCTGAGCCAAAACCAAGGGTCAGATGCTCAACAGACTGAGCCCTACCCAGGTGCCTTATAAAAGGAGTTAATATATATATACACATATATATATGTATATATATATATATATATATATATATAATATACATATACATATACATACATATATATATTCTGAAAGAAGTCATATGTTAGATATATATTTTGCAAGTGTTTTCTATTATCAAATACACACACACAAACTTTGCTGGATTCAATTTGCTAATATTTTGATAACGGCTTTTGTGTCTATATTCATGAGGCATGTTCCCCTGTAGTTTTCTCATAATATCTTTGTCTAGTTTGAGTACCATGTTGGGGGAATGGTCTCCCCAATTATTTTTCTGAAATTGTTTATATACAGTTGGTAGTATTTATTCTTAAAATGCTTGATGGAATTGACAGTGAAACCATCTAGACCTAGATATATTCATTGTGGAAAGGTTTTTGAAGATATATTTATTTGATAGATAGATAGATAGATAGATAGATAGATAGATAGATAGACATAGATAGATAGAGATTCAGATTTTTCATTTCATTTTTTTTTAGTTTTGGCAAATGTGTTTTTTAATTTGTCTGTTTTATCTAAGTTTTTGAATTTACATAAAGTTGTGTATAATATTGCCTTATCATTTTCATATCTGTAGGATTTGTGATGCTATCTCCTTTTCTTTCTGGTATTGGTAATTTTTTTTTCCTTTTATGACATCAGTCTCTCTAGAAGTTTATCAACCTTAATTATCTTTTCAGATTATCAACTTTTGGGCTTTATTGATTTTCTCTAGTGTATTTTTTTACCTTCAATTATTTATTTCTGCTCTTCTATTTATTATTTTCTTTCTTCTGCTTACTTTATGTTTAACTTCCTTGTCTTTTTCTAGCTTCTTAAGGTAGAAATTTAGATCAATTTTAAACTTCTTCTTAGCATAGCATTTAAATGATACCATTTCCTCTAATAATTGTGTTAGCTGAGTCCCACAGAGTTTTACATGCTGCATTTTCATCATTATTCAGTTCAAAATATTTTTCAGTTATTATTGTGATTTCTTCTTTGCTTAATAACATGGAAATATATTAATTTCCAAATATTAGGGCTTTTTAATATATCTTATTGTTATCATTTCTAATTTAATTTCACTGTGTTCTGAGAACATATTTATAATATTTCAAAATTTCAAATTTATTGGGACATATTTTTGGATTATATCTATTTACTCCCTTTATTTATTTATTTATTTATTTATTTATTTATTTATTTCTCTTTCCATTTAATGTACTCACTGATATGGGTAGGTCTATGATTTCCATTTGATATACATTTTCTCTTTGTCTCCTATGGTTTTTCTTCTTCCTTTCATGTCTTCTTGTGTGTGGGGGGGGGCTAATCAAATATTTTTTACTAGTACATTTTAATTTATTTTTGGCCATTAAACTATATTTCTTTATATTTGTTATAGGTGTTTCTGTAGGGATTACCACATGTCTTTATTTTATACCAGTGCACTTAGAGTTAATTTTCTACATTTTATTAAAAATGAGAACTTTGCAATAGTATGTTTTTATTAATCTACCCTCATCCTTTGTGGGCGATTTTGTGTGTGTGTGTGTGTGTGTGTGTGTATCGTTCATATTGCATTTATATTTTACTTTATAGACCCAATATAGACTTTATGACCCAATACAATGTTATAATATTTAAAATTTAAAAGGTAAGATTTGGGAGGCAATTCCAAGTAAGTATACAGACAGCATCACAAAGGGACAGTTCACAAACTGAGAGCTAGGGAGGAAATAGAAAAGCTGTGAAAAACAGACACAAAAAGTAAAAATTGATAGCCTACTGAGACCATGTAGTGTTGAGCAAAATTGTAAGATCACTGCAACATAGAACAGCAACTGTTTTTCTTAATGACATTGCATGTCAAAAAGTGTTAAATATTAATCAGCAAATACAGTTTCCAAAGGCAGGTAAGTATAGAATTATATTTTAGAAAGCTTTCAATTACAGGGCTTTATCTGGAAAATTCACTTAGGTGAATATATGTATTCCTTGATAATTCAAGACATTCACTAGTTAACTATCAATGTGTGCGTGTTCGTGTATGCATATTTAAGCAGAGACAATATGTGTGTGTGAGTTCATTTGTATGACATTGTTCACAAGGAAATTGGACAAAGGAATTACCAATTCAAGTATCTCTTTTACTGGTGGTGGTGTTTGGGGAAGTGACCTCTTTTATACATCATTTGAACACTCTCTTTGCAAAATGACCATCTGAACCTTAGTTATTCCCTAAATACCTGGGTGGAGTGTGAAACAAAAACATTATTTCAGGTTAGGACAAGACAACTTGACCCTAGTTGTAAAGAATGGTCAAGAACATGACACTGGAAAATAAAACTCACAATTCAGCTGAAGCAATTAGATGCATCCAATTCTCTTTTATTGGAAGTGTATATCATCTCATTTAGTATCTAGAGACTTTAAGAAGTCAAAGATGACTATGAATTATTTATTATAGTAATAATGTAAATGGCTCAAAAGAGTTCCATTATGGTAAAAGACCTTTAATTTCCAACCCTAAGTGATATTATCAGGTAATTATTTTCTTCCAGTATTCCTTGAGACTAGTTACTCTTTGTTCTTTGTTGGGAAATCTGTTTGAATACAGAAACAGTTGGCATAATATTTCCTGAAATTTGTAGCATTACACATGAGAGGAAGGCTCAGAAATTAATTTTAAATCTTTGAAAAAAATTTTTTAAGTAAGCTCCATGCCTACTGTGGAGCCCAATGCAGAACTTGAATTCACAACCCTGACATCAAGACCTGAGCTGAGATCAAGAGTTGGAAGCTTAACCAACTGAGCCACACAGGCACTCCAAAATCTTTGAAATTTTAAAAGTATGTTCAGGACTCTAAGAATTGTACAGATACTCTCAGAACTTTATATATACATGGTAAATAGTTAAGATAAAGGGCCACTTTGGACCTTTGTTTTGTTTTTTTGTTTTTTTTCCCATACACCCAGTATATTTTTCCTGGATTCAAACCACAGTTAGGTATCAATTGAATGAACAAGAGGTTATAAAATAATGAAAAATTAAGACTGTGAGAGACCAACATGTCCACTAAACTACTTGACTTTGGAATATGTGTTCATACAAATACTTTAATATTGTCAGAATCATGCTGCAGGCATTATAAAAGTTTAGCATAAAATTGTTCAAGTACTCATTCTAACCCAGTACCCAATCATTTCTAGAAACAGAATAGCTCAATTTTTCTCTTTTTGCTGCCTGTCAGGCTAGCCTATGGTGAACTGCCTTGTCAACCCTTCCCTGGAAGAAGTTGCAGAAATCTTGCTTGGAACTTGTAAAAGTTAGAGTAAGTCATGATGTGGGATTTTTAACAAATGAAATAATTAAGCAATGTCATAGGCATTCCCAATCAATGAACTTGAAATCCAGAAGACCAGAAATGAATATCACATTATTTCACTCAGATGTGGAATTTAAGAAACACAACATATGGACATAGGAGAAGGGATGGAAAAATAAGATAAAAACAGAGAGGGAGGCAAACCATAAGAGACTTAAATACAGAGAATAAACTGAGGGTAGCGGGAGGTGTGGTGGTTGGGGAGATGGGTTACATGGGTGATGGGCATTAAGGAGAGCACTATTCAGTATGAGCATTGGGTGTCATGTGTAAGAGATGAGCCACCGGGTTCTACTCCTGAAGCCAAGACTACACTGTATGTTAACTAACTTGAATTTAAATAAAAAAGGAACAAAATGATTTCAGGGATCAGAATAATTTCAGCAGTACATTAGGACTTGGTTCTTTTCATCTTGCAGCCCCATTTCTTCTGGAAGAAAGCAAATAAAAATTATAGTTAAAAGATGTGCAAATCAATCTTGGCAGGAACATTTGCATGCAGTCAGGTAGCTAAGCTCCTTGAGAGGTGCATCTCACTGTTACACTTTTATTGTTCATAATTTTTTTTATTCTTCTATGTTATACAAGGGAAAACTAGAGGTACTTATCAGTGACATTGCATTATACTCAGGTATTCTTTTTTAAAAAAAACTGCCATTTAATAACTTCCAGGAATGATCTCTCTCAAAAGCCTAAATAACATTTTTGCAATGATTTTTACAGATTTTGTTCAGGACTTGCGAAGGCAGCTGATTTAGTATGCAGTTTAATAACATAAATGTTTTATTATACCTCAAAGTTTAGGTAAATGCATTCATGGTGTGAAAGAATGGGGATGGGTGGAGGGAACAAGAGATCCAGATCCTACCAAACATTCACATTTTCAATGCTATGCTTTTCATTAGGTTGCTTTAGAAAACGCTTTGGCAGTGTATAACCCCTTGTTCTTAGGGCTTCAAGAAGGATTATGTAACAATTCATTTACAGATGGGGATTTGGGACCAAGTAAATTCTAATCAAAATCTATGTGGGCATTGTTCCTTCCTTTATCTAAAATACCCTGTTAACTAGTTTTCTGAATACACTGAATTATAATCTTGTTTGAATCACATTTCTTTGAAAGCCTACAGAATCTTCTGAAGGCTGAATCTTCTGGATTAGATCTTCTTAGGTGAAGAATAAAATGCCACAACAAATGTATTTAACTGAGATAAAGTAGACTATTACCTCTGGTGCTGGTGTTTCCTTTAGTGGCTTCTTCTAGGACCAAGGCCTATATAAATTGCTCTTATTTACTTGAAAAAAAATCACTAATATTGGTGATATTTGGGAGTAAACTTATTTGCTAGTGGATCTTGATATTTACAAGGATGATGATTAGCTTGACACACTCTGGGATATGAAAAAAATTCTCTGTTTTATATTTATCCATACAAATATTTGTTTATGTTGACAAGAAGACCAAAGAGGCTCGACCAGACTGTTTTAGGTCACTGCAAGTTATAGGCAGATGTATTTTTGTCAGTCTGGTGTTGTCTTCTGACTTATTAGGTCATTCACCATTTCCCCCCTTCTATTATTTTATATACCCCACCTTATTTCCCAAAATACAGGAGCCAGGTTATGAAGATACATAAAATATGTGAAAATGTGGAAAAAGGAAATTAAGAATGAGTAAGCTAAGATGAAGCCAGGATAAGGTCAGTAAGCAAATGCAAGCCATATACTGCTATATGATTTAACTGCAGGTACTGAAGAACCTCTTTTAACATAGCCTGATGCAACTGGGGTCAGGATAGGGTGAGCTGGTGGGGAGCACACAAAATACTTAATGTTTGTAACATTTCAGTGTCATCTTAGCCTAGTTCTCTGGGGAAGAATACCAGTGTCTCTGGAAAAGAGAAGGAAAAAAAAATGAGAAGCAGAAAGACTGCATTTTTAATTTTCATTTCTTTTAAAGTTTATTTATTTTGAAAGAGTGAGAGAAAGAGAGAGAGGAGGAGGCAGAGAGAATCCTAAGCAGCTGCCTCACTGCCAGTGCAGAGTCTGATGCAGGGTTCATACTCATGAATCATGGGATCATGACCTGAGCCGAAATCAAGAGTGGACCCTCAACCAACTGAGCCATGGAGGCACCCCAAGAAAGACTGCATTTTTTAAATTATCAAATTAATCTCTTTGTTGGAACAAAAATAATTTAGTAGAAGACAGGCAATCAAAATACAGTTTTTCCCCTCCCCTTGAATCTTAATTCCCTTAGTCCCCTTGAGTCCCCTTAGTTACTTAGCAATTCTATTAAGAGGCTGTTGACTTTTTGAAAATGGCCAGTGATCAAAATGACAATTGGAATGTCAACCAAAATTATATGTGCTTCCATTTTCTTGTAGAAATAGAAGGTCTCAATGGTAACAAGTGTCAGTCCTTAGTCCAGAGTACTATCCTTATTTTGTGTAGCTTTGGGGAAGCAAACCAGCCCGGACCATTAGACAGAAAATGACTTGACCTCAAATGTTAAACCCTTCTACCCTGCCAGAATATAGTGATATTTTCCTAGCCTCTGCAGTTGGCCTTAAAGTCAGGCAAAAGTAAGTTTGAATAGTTTTCCAAATACCTTTTGAATCTCAGGGCTTTTGCACTTGATATTTCATCAGCCTGGACTGCTCTTCTACCTTATACCTATATGGTCAGCTCACTTACATTTTCAAGTCTTTACTTAAATGTCATCTTTTCAGTGAGGTTTTGTTTGACCACCGTATTTAAAACAACGTCTTCCTTCTTCAGTACAACCTTGCTTAATTTTGGTTTTGAGGGGGCAGGGGACCTACCACATTCTAATATAAGATGTAATTTACTTTCTTATTTTATCATCTGCCTTTTTTTCACTAGAATATAAAAACCATGTGGGCATATAATTGTGACTCACTTTTTTTTAAAATAAGGTAAAATTCATGTACCATAAAATTAACCATTTTAAAATACACAATCCAGTAACCATTAGTATTTTCACAATTTTGTGCAACCATTACATCTATCTAGTTCTAAAACATTCTCTTATCTTCTCAAAAGGAAATCTCATAGCCATTAAGCACACTCCCTATCCCCCCTCTCTCCCTAGCCACTAGCAACCACTAATTTTCTTTCTGTTTACATCCATTTTTTACCATATGCTATTTCACGAGTCTGGGGAAAAACTAGAACTAATGCTTGAAAAATTAGCTTGGTACAATAACAAAGGTATTAAAAAATAAATATAGCTGGTGATGGGCCATCATAGAAAAATCAGCTTATCAATCAAAGAAAAAAGCATGAAATGAATGATGAGCAGGACTATGTACTCATTAGTTATCTGGATTTAACCGGAAATATGAACCAGAGATATGTAGACAATTCGGTTATAATAAAGACATTGCAAACATGGTTATTGATGAAACCCAGCAGGAAAAGAGAATATCAGAAAATTTGAGTATTTAAATGTGTAGGCTTTCCACTATAAGAAAAGAATTGGTTACTGTATGGTAAAACACTGCTCTCTCCTATAAAATGAGAACTTGATGAAGACAAAAACAAAGTAACACGTAAGGAAGAAACTTACTCATAAGACGGAAATTCAACTTCATACATATTCAAATATGTAGGCATGTTGTTGGGAGGCAGAGGCTAATTGGGGCAACAATGGGTATAAACCAGAGGAGCCATTTAATGCCAGATTAAATTCATTTTAGCATTCACTGCCTAATGGCACAATTAATCTACTGTTCAGTGACTCTTGAGTCTCCTGGAACCAGATGCACTAGAAATATTGAAGCGGGGGAGGGAGTCACATTGATTTAAGCATTCAATTTTAATCCATATGTCAAGGGTGAAGATCTCTAGTAATTCTGTTTTTTTTTTTTTTTTGAGGTAAAAAGCACACTGTCTATAAAGCCAAATTGTAGATAGCTCGATTAAAAATCACCAGAGGCTCTAATCTGCGCTTCACTGGTAATTAGTGTGGTAACTTCAGGCTTGTAATTTACTGTTTATCATCTGATGTTTTCATCATAGTGATTTTCAAAGTAAACATAGACATTTAAAAAAAATTCTTTGAACTAGAACTCAGCAATTTATAATTTTAATATTTACAATTATCTGTTTGTTTGACTTGTTAAAATAAAAAATCCTTTCTTGGGACGCCTGGGTGGCTTAGTCCATTAAGCGTCAACTTTGGCTCAGGTCAAAATCTCATGGTTGGTGAGTTTAAGCCCCACGTCAGGCTCTGTGCTGACAGCTTGGAGCCTGGAGCCTGCTCCAGAGTCTCTGCCTCCATCTCTCTGCCCCTCCCCTTGTCAAGCTCTGTCTCTCTCTCAAAAATAAACAAACATTTTAAAAAATTTAAAACAATCCTTTCTCTGGGGCTTAAGTATTTATTAAGGATTTAATTGTTAGCATCGGATTCCTCTATAAAGTGCAGTCACTAGCAGTTCAAACTGTTTTTTTGATGTGGTTTGCAAATATGAAAAAGGTGTTATGTTTATCCATTTTTATAGGGTCTCCACTCTTTCTGCTCTGAACTTATGAATTATTTTCTCTTAGAGCCCTCAGCAGCTTCTTGTATCCTTTAAGCAGGGGCCACAATATTTTCTCTGTATGTCTTATGATTTCAGAGAGACCAAGGTATTTTTGAAGAATTGTAATTAATTGCAATTCACATGTAAGGCAAAGGTCTCCTTACAAGAAAGAGATTAGCCTGGAGAGGTAAACATAATCCAACTCATGAAGTATATTTTATGATATGAGACAGGCTAAGAAATTTAGATATTTATTATTAAGGCACTGGCAAGCCACTTAAGGGCTTTATGCAAGGTCTGATATTATCAGGTTTGCATTTTAGAAAAATCACTCTAGCTGACTTCTGGACTAGAGGTGGGAAAGACCAGAATGAAGAGACCAGTTAAGAGGTTAAAGATGATGATGATGATGATGGATGATGATGATGATGATGATAATGTCGTCTAAACTAAGGTCGCAACTGTTGGGAAGAGGAGAATAAATGGATTTGAGAGATATTTGGGAGATAGAATCAATAGGACTTCATGAGTGATTGTATGGGGAAGGTCAGGGAGAAAAAAAATAGGTAAGGATTACATCCAGATGTTTGGTACCATTCATTTAAATTAAAAACCAACCAACCAACAAACATCCAATCCACCTTGTAACCATATTTATTTGGAAAACGTTAGCTTTAAGTTTATTTTTCTTTCTTTTTTCTTCCTTTTCTACATGTTATTGGAGACTCAGTATGATACAATGAGCAGAAACACAGGTTGTAGAGTCAGATAGACCTGGGATCAAACCCTGATTCCATTCTTTACTTACTGTGTTATTTTAGGAAAGTTGCATAAGCTTTCCATGCCCTAGCTTCCTCATCTATAATATGAGCATAATCATAATACCTATCTCATAGGGTACTGATGAGGGAAAAATGATTTAATCTACACAAAGTATTTTGAACAGTGCCTGATATTTAATAAGTACTCAGGAAATGTCAGAAATTTTATTGTTGTTGATGTTATTATTATTATTACTATTAGTTTTAGATCAATTTCATAAATCATAAGTAAGGCTATGTTTCTTATTTTTTAACATCTTTAAAGTGTTAATTCACATTTAGAATATGAATGAACATCAATTATATCTTACATACTCATGGTACCTTGAAGATAAGATTTTGGAAGAAAGGGGACAAAAAGTGTTAAAAATCTATTTTCAGTCCCCTTTTTAAAGTCAAAAACCATATTTGGTGGTCATTCAACAAAATGATTTGAGTTTGTCTTCAACAGCATTCTTTACTGAGCAAAGTAGACTAAATTTTATCTGCAGTGACATTTCTACTTTTCTCCCCCTTCCCAAGAACTAAAAGAATTAATATAACTTCAGTGGCAGAAATGAAATGGAGAATAGGACACGGTAATTCTGTGAGGTAGCTGCTATTATTTCCATTTCACAGATGAGAAAACTAAGCTTAGTAAAGTTAAATAACTTGCTTATAGTCACACAGAAAGTGTCACAGTTGAGATTCATCTTAAACAGTAAGTATTTTATAAATTACTATGTGATGAGCATTTTTAGGTACTATAGGGGAGGAATATAAGTCCTTGACCTCCAGGAAGTTTTATATTAGAGAACTATACAAGATTGCACAGAAGCAGGGACCAGGCTATGTGGTACAGCTAGTAAGCACTATAGAAATAAAAAAGAATCTCTGGGGTTTGTTAAGTCAGGGAAGGCTTTTTGGAAGAGATGGAAAATGAGTTAGCTCTCAAAGTAAAATGTAAGAAATAGATTGCTTGGAGGTAGGATAGAGGGTTATTCCAAGCAGAATCAAGAATAGAGTTGAAGGCACAGAAAGAGGATTCATGACCTGTTCAGAGTGAAGTCTGGTATGGCAGCATAAGCTGAACAGATGGAAGGCCTTGAATGCTAACCTCAGGGGTTTCTCTCTGCTTTACAGCTATTTATTGAATAAACAAACTTCTCCTTGTCCCAAGTGCTCTCACTGTTGTCTATCAAGCAGAACATAAGATACACTGGCTTTCCAAAGTGCTGCTATATATTATATCAGTAAGAGGGTAAGAGGAAATGTGACACAATGAATTGTGATGTCCAAAGGCAATCATAGCCTTCAATGCAATATGAAACTTGACTTAAGCTGCTAGGATATTTATGCTCACCAGCAGCACAGGAATGCATTATTTAATATTTTAAATTATATCTTTTTCCCCCTTCTCTAACAGGCCTGTGTTTCTTTCAATATTCTGCCAGTTCTAGCAGCTCCAGCTGTTGCTGTCACACTTAATAAGGCCTCTGCAGAGCTCAGATATTGTGCCGCTGCACCAACTTTCCCACAGCCCGGTAAAGGAGCTTTGAGATGAGCTGTTCTTTCTATATAAGTTGATGTTTAGATTTGAACCTGACAAAGATCCCAGGTTGACCTGCAACTTATTCTGCCAGCAGTAAGAGGGTGAGAATCAGTAAGCTTAGCTCCCTCTAATGCCACAGCAAGGTCATTCACAAAGCTGGTAGCTTGTCGAATTGCATGAAATGATCCAAACTATAACAAAACTACTAATGAATTAAATATCGGTGCCTGCATTTGCAAAGTCAGGCATCTGAATTGTGCCTGGTATGAAGCATTAGGCAGTGGTTCTAGGAAATTGAGCTTAAGGACGGGAACATCATAACTTTGGAATTATTGGCATTGACATGGCTATTTTCACCCGTTGTTATGGGAATGTGTTCATGAAAGAAGCAAGATGATTCTAAGAAGTGCCATGCAATTATGAACTATTAGGAAATTAAAAATAGAGAAATCTCATGCTTACTTTCGTGCTGATTTTTTATTCCCTATTTTAGTTTAACCTATATGTCAGTTAAATAAAATATAATTGGTACTGTTTACTATTTGGTGATTTTACTGCTGCTTGTACAAGATATGCAGATGTTCTAAAATGTGTAAAATTCTAAGATATCACCAATGAGATGTACATTACTGGAAATAACACTATGCATACTCATACATACACAAACACATAGGAGTCTGATTTTGAGAGACTCAGAGAACTCTTAGCTGACAATTTTAATAGGCTGTCATAGAAAAGAATGCAAGGAAAAAAAAGGCAAAGCTCCCATTTCCATTGATGAAATACTAAAATGGCTTATGATCTAGAAATGAAAAGGGGTTGGTCTACAATGTAAGGAAATATAGATAGATATGTATAGACATGTCTATATATGTGAGTGTGTATACAGATATAGATATAAATAAAAATACATATACATATTGTATATGTGTGAGTGTGTATGAAATTCACACTAACCAAGAAGACAGCTGGGGGCCATGGGAAGAAGCAGTTAGTGGGGACCATGGGAAGAAGCAGTTGATTTGAATGCTGTCCTCCTGACTTCTGAGATCATGCTCCACACCTGTGCACCATCTCTGGCTTTGCACAGAAAATTCATCTCTCCAGAAAATCTTTCCCTCCATCTCTGCCTAGGAAATCCTGATCCATCCCTCAAGGTCCAGCTCAGGTGCAGCCTCATCCATGAAACCTCCTCACCCTCACCCCCTAATTTCATGTCTCCCACCCCCAGGAGATGTGAACTCTCCTATGACTACAGGATAGAGGCAGGATATCAGTGCTGAGGTACAGGAATATTGGAGACATTGGGATGGGAGCAAGTTGGCTAAACAGATTAGAGGTTTGCACTCAATTTGTGCTTTGTAGTCATACCAACCACTCTTGGTGTTTCTCATTATCAGGCAAGTTTGGGAAATGCTGACACAGTCTTTTCTCCTCATTTAATAGGAGAGACAACTGAGGATCAGAGAGGGGGGATTAAGTTGCTCAAGATCACACAGTCATCTAGAGACAGACCAGCATGCAGATAGCTCACTATTAGTCCAGTTTTGTGTCCCTTTATATTATATTGCCACAGCAGGACCAGCTACATAATTTTTAGGGCCTAGTATAAAATGAAAATGCAGGTTCCCTTGGTAAAAAAAAAATTAGATATTTCAAGGCAGCAAAAGCAGCGCATTAAACCATGCAGATCCCTGTGCAACTGCACACATTACAGACCTGTGATTTTGGCTCTGTCCACAGAGAATGTTGACTTTATCTTGTATGTGATAGGTCTTTCTATAAATACTTATTGGATTAGTGAATGGATCAGATTAGCATCTTTCATTTGCTAGGAATCTGTGAGAGTGGAACACTAGGCAAATATGTTTTGATGGAAGTATAAGAGAGAAGAAAAAATAAGTCTGGAAGATGAGGCATAAGATTATCAACATTTGTGTTAGGATATCTGCGTGAGCTTCACATATCAGTTGAGGTTGCTACAAGAGCTGTACAGTAATTCCTAAGTAACCAACACAGAGTCTCAGACTGATAAGAATAATGAATTTCAAACACTTGGAAACCATGACTGGGGAAGACTTTGCAGCCATATCAGGCCAAGGGGATAGGAGGAAAAGGAAAGAAAAATGTTTACTGGACAAGTGTACATATTTAACAAAGAATGGTTTGGGGACAAAAACAAATCTTTTGAGTTTTTTAGATCCAGTCTGCCTGGGGAATTGAGTAGCAAGCTCCCTTGGTAAAGCTTAGACCTAAAGAATAATCAAAGCTTTTCTGAGATGTCTGGAATTACTGATCCTTATGCTGCCATCTGACCTTTGAAAGTCATAACTGCTGTGGAATACTGTCTTTGTAGTCTGTGTTATTTTTTTAGATCACAGGTTCTTAATTTATATTTGTGTTAATTTTCTATTTCTATATAACAAATGAAAACAAACTCAATGGTTTTTAAGCCACCTAGTTTTGTTTTTTTTTTATCCTAGTCTCTGTAAGTCAAAAATTCAAACACAGTGTAACTGGTTTCTCTGATCAGTGTCACAAGGCTAAAATTGAGTTGATGTGTAGGCTGTGTTCTCATCTGGAGCTTGGGGTCCTCTTCTAAGCTCATTTATGTGGCAGAATTGTGTTCCTTTGGTTATAGGATAGAGATATCCATTTTCTTTCTTAGTGTCACCTGGGAGGTCATTCTCAGCCTCTAGAGGCTGTCCTCAGGTCCTAGTTTCATAGACCTCTGAATAGGCAGTTCCTAAAATGGTTATTTGCTCTCTTTCAGGCCATTAGGAGAGAATCTCGGTGCTGCTTATAATTTCTCTGACTTCTCTAGTCTGTTAAGGTTTTGCTTGATTAGGTCTGTCTGAACCAGGAAAATCTCCCTTTTTATTAACTCAGAGTCAACTTATTAGGGACCTTAATCTGAGCTGAAAAATTCCTTCACCTTTACAACAGAACATAACTAATCATGAAAGTGGTATCCTATCATATTCACTAAGGGGATTATACAAGGTGTGTACACTAGGGCTCAGGATTCTTAGAGGCCATCTTAGAATTCTGCCTACCACAATATCCATGAATGAACCTTGGAGGCATGTCTAAAACTCATATAAAATTTCATGCAAAAGTTTGTGTAACTGTGCATTTTTCCTGAGAGACAGTTACCAGTTTTCATCAAGGGTGGCCTATGACCCAAATGCAATTAAGAACTGACGTTCCAGATAATATGTATTGACAAGAAGTGACCTAGAACCAAATACTTATTTCTGAAAGAACTGTACTTGTGTCTCTTCACAGAACCAAATAATTCAAGTGTGGTGTTTTTTAAGATGAGATAGTAGATGACTCAATTTTCTTTAAAACATATCTTTTTTGGGGCACCTGGGTGGCTCAGTCGGTTGAGCGTCCGACTTCAGCTCAGGTCATGATCTCACGGTCTGTGAGTTCGAGCCCTGTGTCGGGCTCTGTGCTGACAGCTCAGAGCCTGGAGCCTGTTTCGGATTCTGTGTCTCCCTCTCTCTCTGACCCTTCCCCATTCATGCCCTGTCTCTCTCTGTCTCAAAAATAAATAAACGTTAAAAAAATTTAAAACATATCTTTTTTGTGCAATTTTGTTTTAAAATAGTAACTAATGGACATTTTAAACAGATTTTGTTATTTTGTTTGTTTGTTTTTAAATTTACCATTGAGGAAACATCTGCTACTCTCTTTATCATAGTTGCCTGTGTCTCCACTCTCCTCCATCTGGCTGTCTATAATAGTTTGGCCAATGGCAAAGAGTTAAGTCAGATGTATTTTACTGTCTCTGTTAGATATTAGCTATGACATAAAATCACCAGTGCTAAATGTATTACATTTCATTTCCTATCATTCTCCAAATTATTTCACATGAAGCCTGGGACCTTCTGGCTAAGCTGTAAGCAACTTGAGGACAGGAATCAGGTCTTATCCTATATTCTACCTAGCATGATATTGAGCAAAGAATAAGCCCTCAATAAATATTCAGTGAATTCACTTTAATTCAGCAAATAATTTTGAGAAGGTATTGTGTGAAGGAACTGTAACAAAGAATACAACAAAATTCTGTACCTCAAATTACAATCTAGGGAGTGTGTGATAATTACAACCCAAAGATTATAATATGATGCAAAGTTGGAACACTGCCAAGTGGGAGACACAAGCACAGTATCAGGCCAAATGACATGTCTCATCTGATGGGGGTAAACAGGGGCTAGGCAGAATACTGAGTCAAAGAATTGCAAAGCAGAGGAAGTGAAATTTGCGATGTGTGAATAGAAACGTAATATAGAGAGAAGAAGACTTTCAAGTGTAAGAAGGGATAAGGGAACAAGAAAGCCATGCTTCAGGTAAATGGATTTACTTTATGTGCTCATTGTGGCCCACACTTCCTGTGCTTTTTCTGACGGGATTATTTTATCTATTCTCTACTTGCTCAAATAGAAATATCATTCCTGGTCTGGTTTTAAATGTCAGCATCTTCATTTAACTTTTCTGTTCACTCAGGCCAGAAAGAATCTTTGCCTCCTCTGAAATGCCATAGTATGTTATCTACATCTCTCTCAGGTCACTTTCTGCTCTTTAGCATAGTTTATGTATATGCACATTTTATCTACTCTACCATCATTAATTAAAAATTCCCTTTTAAGTTGCATTGAAATTTTCTGTTTAAAAAGCGATTTCACATACATTGTTCTATTGTTCTCTTAGTTGCAAAAAAAAAAAAAAAAAACAAAAAAAACAAGGCTCAGAAAGCCCCAAACTTTACTGTTAGCAAGTAATAAAGCCAGGATATGAGTCAGTTTCAGAATTCACACTTAGTGTGTCTTTTCAATTTTGTTTTCACCAAATCATTCTTTGTGTGCATATGTACATAAAAATATCTGTGAAGGTTAAAAAAAAGATTTTTGCTGATATTTAAAATGTTGCTAGTCCTGGCCCTTTACTTCAGATGTCCAGTGAAAATGTGATTTAATTCATGTGACAGATCCACCCTTATAAATCATCTTCCTCATAAGCAAATTCTGGGAAAGGGTGAGTCTAACTCATTAGTTTCATATTGCCACATTTCTTTTAAATGCATCTTTAGTACATATTCTCAATATTTTTATAATGATACCATTTAAATACTATAAAATCTACCCATTTTAAGTGTACAATGACCAAATGATCTGGAGTATCTTTTTATGTGGATATTGACCATTTGTATGTATTTGGAGAAATGTCTGTTCAGATCTTTGCCCATTTTTTTATTGTATGGTCCTTTTAATACTCTGAATTTTAAGAGTCCTTTATATATCATGGGTAAATGTTCTATATCAGACATATGATTTAGAAATTACTTTCTCCCAGTCTGTGACTTGTCTTCATTTATATCATGGTGACCTTTGAGGCAGAACTTTTTATTATTGAATTACAATTGATGTAAAAAGTTGCATTATTTTCAGATGTGCAACATATTCATTCATCAGTTCTATAGATTACTGAATGTTCACCGTTATAAGTGCAGTACCCATCTGTCACCATATAACATTATTACAATATTACTGACTATAAAATATTTGATGAAGTCCAATGGACTTATTTTTTTTTATTTTTTCACTTGTGCTTTTGGTGTCATATCTAAAAATCTTTGACTAAGTCAAAATTACATAGGTTTACTCCAGTATTTTCTTTTTAGAGTTTTATAGTTTTAGATCTTTTACCTTTAGGACTAGGGTCCATTTTGAGTAAACATTTGTGTATGGTATGAGGTAGAAGTGTAAATTAATCTTTTTGCATTGGCCCAATACCATTTAAAAAAAATACTGTACTTTTCCTACTTAAATGGCTTTTTATTTTTGTTAAAAGTCTATTTACCATAAATATAAGGGTATATTTTTGTTTCATTGATCTATATATCTATCCTTAAGAAAGTGTGAGTTGTCTTACTTTGTCCTTCTTTTCCAACATTGTTCTGGATGTTCTAGATCTTTTGCCTTTACATACAAATTTTAAAATTAACTTAAAAGTTTCTGCTCGGGGCGCCTGGGTGGCGCAGTCGGTTAAGCGTCCGACTTCAGCCAGGTCACAATCTCGCAGTCCGTGAGTTCGAGCCCCGCGTCAGGCTCTGGGCTGATGGCTCAGAGCCTGGAGCCTGTTTCCGATTCTGTGTCTCCCTCTCTCTCTGCCCCTCCCCCGTTCATGCTCTGTCTCTCTCTGTCCCAATAATAAATAAACGTTGAAAAAAAAATTAAAAAAAAAAGTTTCTGCTCAAATAAACCTTACAGGGGTTTTGATAGAAGTTGTGTTGAATTTGTAAAGTGGAAGATAACTGGTCTTAATAATATTGACTCTTCGATCCATGGACATCAAATGCTTCCCCATTTATTTAGGTCTTCTTTATAGACATTTTTTTAAGTGAGTACATAAATGAAATACTTTTTTCTGTAAAATAGCAAAGTCTCCAGTTTTGTTCTAGCAAAGGCTGTGTGTATAAGAAAAAACAATTCTGGATGATAGACTAATATAGATTATATTGTCTAGTATTTTTTGAGAACTTAACCAAAGTTGAGTGATTGTTTTATTGAATTCATTCATTCATTCATGAATATATTAATGAAAGGGAGATGAAAAGAAGGTTGGGTGGAAAAGTCCTATGCAGTCCAGTAGTCTAAGGAGGGTTTGACAAGGCCACCAGTGAGTCCTCAAGCCAAGGTGTTTTCTATTTCTCGGGAATGGACCTCCATTTGTATCCCTGCCATGCTCAGTCAGTGCTTGGGAGAAGTCTGTGGGACACATGGCATCAACACCAATGTTGTGATGGATTTCAGCACATAGTAGCTAAAGCCCTTTGTCAATTACATTTCCTATAGTTTTAGGTCTGTGAGGTGCATTCTCATGGCCATTACATGACCAAGAAATACTCTTCTTCCTTTCTAGGAGCTTCAAAAGAAGGATCTGGTCACTGTGGTCAAGAATCAGTTTTCCTTGTTGTTCAGTCGTATTGTATCCCTAATACTATGCAATATAGGTTCTCCTACATTCACACTGACAATACATTAATGTGCTGGAGTGAGTCATGGTTGTTCTTGAAGAAGTAGCAAGAAGAATGTGACTGGACCTAGGGCAACATTGATTATTTAAGTTCTAGCAGTAAGTTCTGCTGAAGAATTGTCCAGATAAATTAGCTATGAGATTCCTTCTTTATACCTATGTTCCTCTTGCTGTTTTACCATGAAAGCGGGAGGTCTGTAGGGACTGGTGGGAAGGCTTGATTTCAGAAGATGTCTACTTTGTACCTATTGAGATTAATGTCATGGGAAGAGTTAGTTAAGGAAGCATGACCTTGGAAACAGCATGTGAGTAGAATAGGGAGGCTACTGAAAAGATATATTCCTGTAGTGGGCACTTCAGTAGCAGGTCACCTTCTTTATATATGTGGAACTTATACATTTGAATGGGCAAACTTGGGAAAGCATACTTTGTCACGTATGTCTTAAATTTTTTATATCTCTAAAAATCAATCTTCTGTTGAAGGTGACACCAATGATCCCCCATACTTTCATGTAATTATAAGCTTCTTTCCTTTATGATTTCTTTTCAGACTCCAGCAAAGGCAAGAGATGAGTTGTGAAGTGAAAAGTTCTTAAATTAAGGCAGTAGAGAAGTATCAATACTACAACTATGAAAGAAGCAGAAGTACTGTCTGGGGCAAAGAATTTAGTTTAATCTAAATAGTGTTTCTGGTCCCTTTGTCCAAACTTTTTTGTGAACCTAGAAGGAAGTTGTAACAATCCTCAGATTGCCCCATACTCTAAAAAAAATTTATTGTCATTTCAAAAATACAATCAACTTAATCAACCTTTTTTGGAAGCCATTGGGAACCTCACCACTTTAAAGTAAAGTTATGCTTTATTTTGTATAATTTCAACTGTTAAGATTCCATTTTAGTTTAGTAGCTTAATTCTCATGCTTCTAACCCATTCTAATGTACTTAACACAAAATAGATCATATTAAGTAAAATTTTACCAACTTGTCTTAGAGAAGAGATTTTAACTTGTAATGGTTTTGCCATGAGAGTGGGTGTAACAAGTATACTAATTTCTTCTGTTCCTTCTTGGTTTATGTCTGCTTTCTTTATTTTGGCTTTGGCATGACCTATCAAAAGCAACAAAACCCTATGGAATTCACTTGAGGGTTGAGACAACTAATTATGTTTGAATTTTTGGGTTGTGTTTATCAAAGCTCTATTCCTGGCAGATCACTGCTTCCAATAACAAAGGCTACTTTTATTTGTTGATTGACTATAGGTTCAGTCTTTAGAAAATATTTGGCTATGGATTCTCATTCAAACCTCATTAATCAACAGAATTAATATATTTTTGAAATGACTCAGGGCCTAGAAGTGTTGGCTTATGTCCATTTGCTGCTTCAATTGTTGCTTTGTGATTAGAATATGCTCATGGTGCATAGCATTAGATACAATTTAATAGATCATGAGAACTGGTAAGAACCTTACAGATCATCTGGTCTAACCTCCTCATGTTTTCTGAGGTAATGAGGTAGGAAACTGTGTGGCCCAAGTCACAAGCAAGTAAATGGGAGCAAAACTCTTTTGGGCCTGAATTCATATCTCCAGATTCCTACTGTAGTGCTTATTCTAACTGTTCGGTTTCTTTAAAAATATATATTTATTTAAGAAAGAGAACACAAGAGGAGGAGTCAAGATGCCAGAACAGTATAGAAACTTTTTGTGTGTCTTGGGTCCATAAAATACAACCAGACCAACACTGAGCCATCCTATACACCTAGAAAACTGATTGGAGGATTAACACAACAATCTGCACAACCTGAACCACAGACTTCAGCAGGTACGCAGCACAGAGCTGAACTTGGGGAGTAAGAATCCCTGAAAGGTAGGGAACCACTTTTGCAGGTGGAGAGAGGATGGAGACTGGGGGGGGGGGGATACGGGAAAAGCACCCCTCCCCAAAAGCAACTGGAGAGAAAGTGGAAAATTATAAACAGCCACAAGGACTAAACTAAAAAGGGAGGAGGGAGAAAGGAGAGGGTTTAAATTCCATTAAGACTGTAAAGGAGAGCGCAAAGGGTGCAACTCCACAGCTCAATACCTGGTGGTGCTCTGGTGGGAAGGGCGAATCCCCAGGAACAGCCAATATTCAGCCATTGCTCGATGAGACCCTCCTGCGGAGGGGCAGAACGGGTCAAAGCTGCAGTCCTTTGGAAGTAGGGGGCCGGGGAAAACAGCTGCATCTGAGACAAAGCTTGGGAGAGAGGTGCTGCCTGGGGCATGGTCAAAAAGTGAAGAAGCAGGAGTGGACAAGAGCTGAAGAGGAGGACGGGTGTGCAACTGATGATCCGGGAGAAGCGACTGGGTAGTTGGGTGGTGCCGTTTTCACTGCTCCTGCGCATGTGCATATGCACCTAGGAGTCCCGCAACAATCCACCCCAGTAGGCTAGCAGCGCCACCTAGTGAAGAGTGGAGCTATTACACTGAGCCCTGCCCAATGAGGCCAACTTCGCTCTTCAAGAACACATGTCTCACCGCAGACTTAATTTATGGACTATAAAGAGCTACATAGACTGACTTCTAGGGGAAAACAAAGCAATTTCAGTCCTACTTCAATCTGTTCACAGGTTCATCTATTCAATTTTCTTTTTTTCCTTTTTCTCTTTTACAATTCTTTTTTTTGAATACAGAAAAAATTCATTTTTATTTTCAATTTTTATTAAAAATATCTTTGTTTAATTTTTATTACTATACATTTTACTTTTGTGTCACTTTTTTCAAATTCTATTTTACTTCCATCATTTTATTTTAGTCTACTACAGTGTATTCACTTTTTCATGTTTTCAAATGATTCTTTTTTCTTTTTTTATCTTTTTCTTTTTCATTTCTTTTCTTTTTTCCTAAATACAGAAAATGAAAAAAATCATATTTATTTTTAAGTGTTATTAAAAATATTTCTCTTTATTTTTTTCTACTACATTCTTTACTTTTGTGTATATTTTTTTCAAATTCTATTTTACCCCCATCATCTCATTTTATTCTACCTCAGTGTATTCATTTTTCAAATTCTCAAATGATTTCCTTCCCCCTTTTTTTTTCTCTAATTTTTCAAACCACTTTCAACACCCAGACCAAAACACACTTAGGATCTAGCATCATCTATTTGATTTGTGTGTGTGTGTGTGTGTGTGTGTGTGTGTGTGTGTGTAATTTTTAATTTCAATATTTTTTTTATTTTATTTTATTTATTTCAATTTTTCTAACTCATTAATTCCTTTTCTCCCTTCAAAATGATAAAATGAAGGAATGCACCCCAAAAGAAAGAGCATGAAGACACTACAGCCAGGGATTTAACCAGCACAGACACAAGCAAGATGTCTGAACCAGAATGTAGAATCATGATAATAAGAATACTAGCTGGAGTCAAAAATAGATTAGATTCCTTTCTGAAGATATAAAGAAGTAAAAAATAGCCAGAATGAAATTAAAAATGCTATAACTGAGCTGCGATCGTGGATGGATGCAGCCACGGCAAGGATGGAAGAGGCAGAACAGAGCGATATAGAGGACAAACTTATAGAGAATAATGAAGCAGGAAAAAAGAGGGAGATTAAGGCAAAAGAGCATGATTTAATAATTAGAGAAATCAGTGACTCATTAAAAAGGAACAACATCAGAATCATAGGGGTCCCCAGAACAGGAAGAAAGAAAAATAGGGGTAGAAGGGTTATGTGAGTAAATAATAGCAGAAAATTTTCCTAACCTGGGGAAATACACTGACATCAACATCCAGGAAGCACAGAGGACCTCCATTACATTCAACAAAAACTGACCATCAACAAGACATATCATAGTCAAATTCACAAAATACTCAGGCAAGGAGAGAATCATGAAAGCAGCAAGGGAAAAAAAGTCCTTAACACAGAAGGGAAGATAGATCAGGTTCAAAGCAGACCTATCCACAGAAACTGGGAAGGCCAGAAAGGACTGGCAGGATATATTCAATGTGCTAAATAACAAAAATATGCAGCCAAGAATTCTTTATCCAGCAAGGCTGTCATTCAAAATAGGAGAGATAAAAAGTTTCCCAAACAAAAATTAAAGGAGTTCATGAACACAAAACCAACACTGCAAGATATTTTAAGGGGGACTCTCTGAGGGGAGAAAAGATGAAAATATATCTATAAATACATAAATACCAAAAGCAACAAAAGATTAGAAAGGAACAGAGAACATCTCCAGAAACGCCAACTCTACAAGCATCCTAACGGCAATAAATTCATATCTTTCAGTACTCAATCTAAACATCAATGTACTCAATGCTCCAATCAAAAGACATAGGGTAACAAAATGGATAAGAAAACAAGATCCATCTATATGCTGTTTACAAGAGACTTTAGACCTAAAGACACCTTCAGATTGAAAACAAGGGGATGGAGAACCATCTATCATGGTAATGGTTAACAAAAGAAAGCCGGAGTATCCATACTTACATCAGACAATCTAGACTTTAAAACAAATACTTTATCAAGGGATACAGAAGAGCATTATATCATAATCAAGGGGTCTATAGACCAAGAAGACCTAACAATTGTAAACATTTATGTGCCAAATGTGAGAGCACCCAAACATATAAATCAATTAATCACAAACATAAAGAAACTCCTCGATAGTAATACCATAATAGTAGACTTCAACACCCCACTCACAACAATGGACAGATCATCTACTCAAAAAATCAACAAGGAAACAATGGCTTTGAATGACACACTGGACCCGATGGACCTAACAGATATATTCAGAACATTTCATCCTAAAGCCACAGAATATACATTCTTCTCCAGTGCACATGGAATGTTCTCCAGAATAGAGCATATACTGGGACACAAATCAGCCATAAGTAAGTACAAAAAGATCGAGATCATGCCGTGCATATTTTCAGACCACAACGCTATGAAACTCGAAATCAACCACAAGAAAAAATTTGGAATGGTAACAAATACTTGGAGACTGAAGAACATCCTACTAAAGAATGAATGGGCTAACCAAGCAGTTAAAGAGGAAATTAAAAAGTATATGGAAGCCAATGAAAATGATAACACCACAACCCAAAACCTCTGGGATGCAGCAAAGGCGATCATAACAGGAAAGTATATAGCAATCCAGGCCTTCCTAATGAAGAAAGAAAGATCTCAGATACACAACTAACCTTACACCTTAAGGATCTGGAAAAAAAAAACAGCAAATAAAACCCAAAACCAGCAGAAGACAGGAAATAATAACGATTAGAGCAGAAATTAATGCTATTGAAACCAAAAACAAAACAAAACAAAACAAAAGCCAGTAGAACAGATTAATGAAACCAGAAGCTGGTTCTTTGAAAGACTGAAAAAAAAATTGATAAACCACTAGCCAGTTTGATCAAAAAGAAAAAGGAAAGGACCCAAATAAAATCAAGAATGAAAGAGGAGAGATCACAACCAACACAGCAGCAGAAATAAAAACAATAATAAGAGAATATTATGAGCAATTATATGCCAATAAAATGGGCAATCTGGAAGAAATGGACAAATTCCTAGAAACATATACACTACCAAAACTGAAACAGGAAGAAATAGAAAATTTGAACAGACCCATAACCAGTAAGGAAATCAAATTAGTAATCAAAAATCTGCCAAAAAACGAGTCCAGAGCCAGATGGCTTTCCCAGGGAATTCTACCAAACATTTAAGGAAGAGTTAATACCTATTCTCTTAAAACTGTTCCAAAAAAGAGAAATGGAAGGAAAACTTCCATACTCTTTCTATGAAGCCAGCATTACCTTCATTCCAAAACCAGACAGAGACCCCACTAAAAAGGAAAACTATAGACCAATTTCCCCGATGAACATGGATGCAAAAATACTCAACAAGATATTAGCCAACCAGATCCAACAATACATTAAAAAATTATTCACCACGATCAAGTGGGATTTATACCTGGGATGCAGGGCTGGTGAAATATCTGCAAACAATTAACATGATTCATCACATCAATAAAAGAAAGGACAAGAACCGTATGATCCTCTCAATAGATGCAGAGAAAGCATTTGACAAAATACAGCATCCTTTTTTGATAAAAACCCTCAAGAAAGTAGGGATAGAAGGAGCATACCTCGAGATCATAAAAGCCATATATGAACGACCCAACGCTAATATCATCCTCAATGGGGAAAAACTGAGAGCTTTCCCCCTAAGGTCAGGAACAAGACAGGGATGTCCACTCTCGCCACTGTATTCAACATAGTATTGGAAGTCTTAGCCTCTGCAATCAGACAACACAAAGAAATAAAAGGCATCCAAATGGGCCAGAAGGAGGTCAAAATTTCACTCTTCGCAGATGACATGATACTCTATATGGAAAACCCTAAAGATTCCACCAAAAAACTGCTAGAACTGATTCATGAATTCAGGAAAGTTACAGGATATGAAATCAACACACAGAAATCCGTTGCATTCCTATACACCAACAATAAAGTGACAAAGAGAAATCAAGGAATCGATCCCACTTACAGTTTCACAAAAAAACATAAAATAGCTAGGAATAAATCTAACCAAGGACATGAAAAATCTATACACTGAAAACTATAGAAAGTTTATGAAAGAAATTGAAGAAGACACCAAAAAAAAAAAAAAATGGAAAAAGATTCCATGCTCCTGGATAGGAAGAACAAATATTGTTAAAATGTTGATACTACCCAAAGCAATCTACATATTCTATGCAATCCCTATCAAAGTAACACCAGCATTCTTCACAAAACTAGAACAAATAATTCTAAAATTTGTATGGAACCAGAAAAGACCCTGAATAGCCAAAGCAATCTTGAAAAAGAAAACCAAAGCAGGAGGCATCACAATCCCAGACTTCAAGCTATATTACAAAGCTGTAATCATCAAGACAGTATGGTACTGGCACAAGAATAGACACTCAGATCAATGGAACAGAATAGGGAACCCGGAAATGGACCCACAAACGTATGGCCAATTAATCCTTGACAAAGCAGGAAAGAATATCCAATGGAATAAAGACAGTCTCTTCAGCAAGTGGTGCTGGGAAAACTGGACAGCGACATGCAGATGAATGAACCTGGACTACTTTCTTACACCATACACAAAAATAAATTCAAAATGGATGAAAGACCTCAATGTAAGACGGGAAGCCATCAAAATCCTCGAGGAGAAAGCAGGCAAAAACCTCTTTGATCTTGGCTGCAGCAGCTTCTTACTCAACACGTCTCTGGAAGCAAGGGAAATAAAAGCAAAAATGAACTACTGGGACCTCATCAAAATAAAACCTTCTGCACAGTAAAGGAAACAATCAGCAAAAAAGGTATCCAACAGAATGGGAGAGGATATTTGCAAATGGCATATCAGATAAAGGGTTAGTATCCAAAATTTATGAAGAACTTATCAAACTCAACACCCAAAAAACAAATAATTCAGTGAAGAAATGGGCAAAAGACATGAAGAGACACTTCTCCAAGGAAGACATCCATATGGCCAACTGACACATGAAAAAATGCTCAACATCACTCATCATCAGGGAAATACAAATCAAAACCACAATGAGATACCAGCTCACACCTGTCAGAATGGCTAACATTAACAACTCAGGCAACGACAGATGTTGGTGAGGATGCGGAGAAAGAGGATCTCTTTTGCATTGTGGATGGCAATGAAAGCTGGTGCAGCCACTCTGGAAAATAGTATGGAGGTTGCTCAAAAAAGTAAAAATAGAACTACCCTATGACCCAGCAATTGCACTACTAGGCATTTATTCAAGGGATACAGGTGTGCTGTTTTGAAGGGACACACACACCCCCATGTTTATGGCAGCACTATCAACAATAGCCAAAGTATGGAAAGAGCCCAAATGTCCATCAATGGATGAATGGATAAAGAAGATGTGGTATACACACACACACACACACACACACACACACACACACACACACACACACACAATGGAGTATTACTCGGCAATCAAAAAGAATGAAATCTTGCCATTTGCAACAACGTGGATGGAACTGGAGGGTATTATGCTAAGTGAAATTAGTCAGTCAGAGAAAGACAAAACCATATGACTTCACTCATATGGGGACTTTAAGAGACAAAACAGATGAACATAAGGGAAGGGAAACAAAAATAATATAAAAACAGGGAGGGGGACAAAACAGAAGAGACTCATAAATATGGAGAACAAACTGAGGGTTGCTGGAGGGGTTGTGGGATGGGGGATGGGCTAAATGGGTAAGGGACATTAAGGAATCTACTCCTGAAATCATTGTTTCACTATATGCTAACTAATTTGGATGTAAATTTAAAAAAAATAAAAAATAAAATTAAAAAAAAAAGAACACAAGCAGGTGAGGGTCAGAGAGAGTGGGAGAGAGACAGAATCCCAAGCAGGCTCCCCAGTGTCACTCCAGAGACCAACATAGGGCTTGATCTCACGAACTGTGAGATCATGACCCGAGCAAAACTCAAGTGCCAGATGCTTAACTGACTGAGCCATCCAGGTTCCCCTTCCTGCTCAGTTTCTTAAGTGGCTTGATCTGAAGTGAGTTTATCACATATTTGGCAGCTACATGGAAATTGAAAGTAAACATTGTCTGAGGTAAGCAACTCTTTAACTTCACTTTGAAAATTAAGAGAACAAATGGCTATGAATAGAATGGGATGAAATTTCTCAAAGTCATTGTGGAAAATTGAGGTCTATTTCATGGGAATGATTTTAGGTTGTTGATCATAGATTCATGACACCTGATTTGGAACTGAGTCTCTTGGCTTAGACTGTCCTTCATAATTGGCTTTTAAGTACTTGAATTGTGGCTACTCCAAACTGAAATAGATGAACTGTGTCAACTGTGAGTGCACAATGAATTTCAAAATATTAGTACAAAATTATGTAAAATATCTCACTAATATTTTAATATTGCATAATGAAATTATAATATTTGAATATATTGGGTTAATTAAATGTATTATTAAAATTAATATCACAAGTTTCTTTTTACTTTTTTAATGCGGCTACTAGAAAATTTTTCATTGTATATACAGGTCACATTATATTCTCTTGGGCAGCACTTATCCAGATTGTTGCCACTCAAAGTATGGTTCATGGAATACCATTGTTGGTATTTCCTGAGAGTTTGATATAAATGTAGAGTTTTATATCCCGCATCAAACCTACTGAATCTGAATGTGCATTTTAACAAGATTCCCAAGGTGGTTTCTATGCACATTAAAGCTTGATAAATATTGATCTAGCACACGCATTTCTTATTCAGATACTTCCTAGTTCTCCACGTAGAACTTGTTGGATCCCTTCTGCCCTAACATGTGGCAGTTAGGGCCAGGAAACCCAAGACATGCTGGCCCTAAGTTTTGATATATTTTTAAGCTGCCTTTATGTGGTAAGGTGTTCTGCCCTCAAAGAATCTTACTGTGCTTTCACACAAACATAATTCTTACTAATAAATCAGACAGCAGTGATGAAGGCAGGAACTCCAAACGGCCAAAGATGACATGTGAAAATGCTGTTGATACCCAAATCTATCTCCTTCTCAGATATCTCTCCTAGTTCCTCATATGGACAGCTAACTGTTTTATATTTGCCTCTGGTATATTACTGGAATTGCAATACAAGGCATCCAAAATGAAATTTATTACCTTACTTGTAAAGTATGCTTCCTTCTACATTTCCTGTCCTGATGAATATCACCACCGTCTACCTATATACCCAAGTGAGACCTGGAAGCTATAATTTATAATCCTTTCACTGCTTCCTCTAAACCTGAAATTCAATTGACTATTTGGTATGGTCAATTTGCCTAAGATCTCTCTCTTGAATTTGTTCCTTCTTTCCATTTCAACTTTCCTAATTCAGAGTTTTTATTAAAGCTTGCCTGAATTATTATACTATCATTTTTCCTAACCTTCTACCTCTAATCCCTCTCCTTTCTAAGCCATCTTCTACATTGCAGTCATAAATACCTTTCTCTTAACAAATCTGATTGTGCCTGAAACCTTTTCCTGACATCCCAAGTAGCTCTATCTCCCTGTAAAATGGGATTAATAATAGTACCTATGTCAAAGCCTTGCTGTGATTAATTAAATAAGTTAATATATATAAAGGGTTTAAGAACAGAGTGCGTGGCACAGAGTAATCACTACGTAGGTAGGTATTAGCTTATATTATGATTATTATTCAAGGCCGTTTACAACATATGACCTCATTCTGTCTTTCTAATGAAACCAGTGTTTTACCAATTTCTTAGAACATCCAAAACATTTTATGGTTTATGTATGTTCGTTCATACTGTTTGCTGTGTCTGCAATATGATTATTTTTATGCCTAGAAAAATCCTACTTCCCATTTTGTTTTTATTGATTTGGTTTCTGGCCCTAAAGGCTGCTTTTTGGTGGCAAAAATGTACCTATATCCAATGCTTGTATATTGAAATACCTCTGTGAACTGAGATTATCTAATGCTGGAAGCTTACATATTCCATTTGATAAATGTATGATGTTGTCCAAATGGAAAATGTGGCAACATTTCAGATTTCATTCCTGTGAACATTCAAACCAAAGTAACCAAAGCTCTCTCAGATGGTGAATTGGGTAACTAATTTTTGTAAATAGAACAGCAAGTCATTTCTTAATTTATCCAAAATGAGAGGAAAAAAAAGTCATTTGTGACCTTCAAACAGACAGTCTGATTGGAAAAAGATTGTTGGTCATCTTGTTTATTTATAAAGTTTTAAGGTACTCTTACTTGGTGTTTTTCTCCTGTTTCATTTGAAATAATTCTAGTTAGAATTACAGGAATAACTTGCTTTACATAATATATCTATTCTAGAAGAGATATAATTCAATGGGATTACTTTTAATAAAATATCTTAATTTCATTAAGGAAATTTGAAATTTAAAGAAACCTGATAGTGCCTCCTACCAGGATATCACCTCCTAACTTAAAGTTTCCTTAATGTGGACTCTGACAACCTGCATCAGCATCCCTTTTAGATGCCTATTAAAATTCCCAATTCCTCAGCAGTATCCTAGACCTATAAAGTAGAATCTCTGGGAGCAAGTCCAGAAATCTTCATCTTTAAAAAGCCCTCCCCCAAGTAATGCAGATATATATATAAATGTTTAAAAACACTGAGCTCAATTTGCATCTGCTGCTTATCCCCAACAGGAATCTTGTACTATAATTAATTTGGATTGCTATGGGTGATTCTTTGAACATATATTGCTCCTTTTGCCTAGCTCTCTTTGCTTGTGCTTGTTCTGCCTTTGATTCATTCTCTGTCTTGCCATTATTTTTCTCTTTCTGCTTTCAACTTTTACTATTTGCTTTTCAAATGTTCTCTACTTAAAATGCTTTCTCAATACTGCTATTGGGAGTAATCTCTGTCTCCTGCTAAACACTTAGTGTGTACCACTCATACTATCTTTCATATATTGATTTGAGTCCTGGCATATGAATTAGTATTAGTCTTTTCTAGGATGAACCTCAGTGTCTTATTTACTACTCAAATGTGCACACACACACACTATCCTTCATATGGCAAAACCATGCAACAAAACTTGAAAGTTAGGTTGTTAGAGAAAAAGTGATTGCTTTTTTATATGGAAGCTTTCTTAAAGTGAACCATTGGCATAATTCAGTAAGCTGACTGGATGCTAGGATGAATCCTTAAAACTAACGCATGACTCAGTGCAGCTTGGTAGAATGAAACCTAAAGATACAAGTTTCTAGAGCTGTGTCTGCCCAGGCTACCCTTCTTCTCAAACCCTCTGTTCCTTTGCCTCCTGTATTCCAAAGGATTCTGTTTTTTCTTTCGGTTTGGTGATCTTACATGGATGTCTCTGCAAAGAATTTGGTCCTTGATGCCCTTTTCCCTGATCCCAGACTCATCCTTACCCATATAGCTCTACCATAGCTATTCAGTGGGCAGGGCCAGATTCCTTCCCTTAATAGGTATATGTATGCAAGTAAGTAGGTGCATCTGTCATTTGATGACTAAGGTAACTCAGAGATTACTGGTGCCACAATATGGCACAGAGGTGTGTCACAAAGGGCTCCTATCAATGGGCATCTCTGAAATTAAAAAAAAAAAATTAAAAAGTAGGTGTTACTCCTGATGCCTTTCTTCTAGTAGTCACAAAATTGCTTTAACTGCTAGCTCCTGGCCTAATTATTTCAAACTTATATGATAAAAAAGCCATGGCATTGAACCAAGACATAGTTCAGGCCCAGGACAGAAATTTTAAATGAATGTCTGAGGTATCCAAGCATGTGAGAGTACAGACGCATACATATAAAAACCATTTATACTGGATATAAACACTTAGATGAAAATCTTTGAGTTGACTACCTCAAATAGTCAAATCCATTTTTAATAAATGTGCTGTTTTGGGAAAACCACCTATTGAGTTGGGACCAGAAAGGATAGAATGTGGTGAAGGGGCTGAAATAGAGGATTCCCTAGAAAGTACCAACTAAGCTTTAATGCTGCCCTGCCCTACCAAACTTTTACATTGAGGATTCTTGTCTCACTATGCAATAGTAGAAACCATGGTGGGAGAAAATGTCCTTCATTTTTCTCTGGAAACATCTTTTTTCTCTAACACAAAAGAATGTTTGCCAATAAAAATGCACACCCAAATGAATACAGTTATTAGTTGAGGTTAAATGTTTCTCACTTAAAGGTTTCATGGCTGTTATAAAGAAAATTTCTACAGCCCTTCATAAACCTTGAAATTGCCTGACTGAAACTGGTGGAACCAACTGAGTTATAGTACTGGTGAAAAGCCACACATTTCCCACTTTGAAAATACAGGTGACAAAAAGCCATTTAGCTCAAAATAAAATGATCATCATCCAAGCAGGTTTGTTGAGCCTTACAGAACAGATCAGATAAAGTTTTAAAATGATAGAATCACTCACACACTGCAGAGTTATAATTGAAATACCCACTTACTGATATGCTCTTGTCCTGAGAAGCGTTCTGATGTTCCCTGATTTTCTTGTCTTCTCTGCTCTGAATTCTTTCAAGGAATCATTTATTTATTCAGTAAATCTTTATTGCATGCCTACTATGTACCAAACAGTTTGATAGTCATTTAAGACTATGCCATTACTTACAAATTTCATACCCTTCGGATTCTGAGATACTGCATTTTCCTGATTCTATTCCTTATTCACAAATGCAGTGTTCTCTTTTTCTATTTATCTCTAACATATAGGTGTTCCTGACAGCTTTATTCTTGGTTCTTTTCTCTTCTTGTTCTAGACCCTGAGTAACATCTCATTCTAGACCCTCTCTGAATAACATCTCATATTTAGCATGACTCCATGAGTCTGTATCTCTAATTCTCATTTCTCTCCTGAATTCTAGATAAACACTCCCAGCTGTCCTATTGGCAAAGTTGTCATGGTTACTCTGTAGATACCCTTTTGATAACCCAAATGACACATGCTATCTTCTGCCTAGTCCCTGTTTTTGATTCAGTTTTCTTAATCGTACATTAAATGCTTTCGCAACTTGTTAATTCTAACGTTCCTATGTATTCTCTCCTTTTGATCTATATTTCCAACACCTTAGTTTAGACCAGTAATGACCAACTGGCAGCCTGCTGGCCAGATGTGTTTGTTTCAACAGCAAAATGTTTCATTTTTAATTTAACTGCCTCTAAGGTGGACATATGCTCTCTAGTTCACCATAATTATGTTCTATTCCCCATGGAATAACTTGTCCTTAAAAAGCTTATAACATGACTAGAAAACATATATGTGTGTGCTTGTATAAAAACATATATATATATATATATATATGTGTGTGTGTGTGTGTGTGTGTGTGTGTGTGTGTGTAAATGAAATTATTTAATAACAACCTAAAGCAGAAAATAAGATTATCGCAGAAAAGTGGAGCAGCCAATGAAGTTTTCCATGTAGTGGAAGAAAGGAGAGATCACTTTGGTTGGGAGAACTCAGAGCAGGATTCATGGAGGAAAAAGGATTTGATATGATCCTTGAATGATAGAGTATATAAAATATGAAATAGGTTGTTCTATTTTGATGTTTACATTCTAAGTAAGGAATACATTGCAAATACTCTGGGTACAGAAAGGTTAGAAAGGGAAAATGTGTACTCAATACTGGTTACAACTCAAAGACAGTAACACTGGGACAAATCAGAGTCCCTTGATTATTGAAAACAGTAAATATAAAACTGATAAATGGAGATTTTACTTTAAAAAGTGAGAAGTACATTGTTGAAAATGTCACTAGTTTCAAATGCATTTAGGATTTTGAATATATCCATTCAATAAGTTTATAAATGGCAAAGCATGACCTTTTTAAAGTACAATTAACATGCATTGTTATACTTATTTCAGACATAAAAGTATAAGGATCCAACAATTTGTATACATTTCTCAGTGCGCATCAAGCTAAGTGTACTTTTAATCCCCTTTATCTATTTCACCCATCCCTCTACCCACCTCCTCTCTGGCAAACCCCAGTTTGTTCCCTGTATTTAAGAGTCTTGTTTTTACTTGTCTCTTCTTTGCTTTGTGCATTTATTTTGTTTCTTAATTTCAACCTATGAGTGAAATCATATGGTATTTGTCATTTTCTGACTGATTTATTTCACTTAGCATTATACCCTCTAAGTCCCTCCATGTTGTTGCAAATGGCAAGATTTCATATATATATATATATATATATATATATATATATATATATATATATATTACACACACACACACTCCATCTTTGTCAATTCATCTTTTAATGAACACTTGGGTTGTTTCCATATTTTGGCTATTTTAAATAATGCTGTGTTATACACAAGGATACATATGTGTTTTCAAATTAGTGTTTTCATTTTCATTGGGTAAATACACAGTAGTGGAATTACTGGATTATATGGTAGTTGCATTTTAGTTTTTTGAGGAACCTCCATACTGCTTTCCACAGTGGCTACATCAATTTGCATTCCCATCAACAATGCATGATGGTACCTTTGTCTCTATACCACCTCAGCCAACAATGCATGAGGGTACTTTTTTCTCTATACCACCTCAGCACTTGTTATTTCTTTTCTTTTTGATTTTAGTCATTCACAGGTATAAAGTGATATCTCATTGTGGATTTAATTTGCACTTCCCTGATAATTAGTAATGTTAAGCATCTTTTCGTGTGTCTGTTGGCCATCTGGATATCTTTGGAAAAATGTCTACTCAGGCCCTCTGCCCATTTTTAAATTGGATTATTTATTTTTTGTGTGTGTTGAGTTCTATAATTTCTTTATATATTTTGGATATTAACCCCTTGTTGGATATATCATTTGCAAATAGCTTCTCCCATTCAGAGATTGCCTTTTTGTTTTGTCAATGGTTTCCTTCACTGTGCAGAAGCTTTTTGTTTTGGTGCAGTCCCAATACTTTAAATGTTTTTGTTTCCCTTGCCAGAGGAGACATATCCGGGAAAATGTTTCTACAACTGATGTCAAAGAAATTACTACCTATGTTTTATTCTAGGAATTTTTTGGTTTCAGATCTCACATTTAGACCTTTAATCCATTTGAGTTTATTTTCGTGTATACTGTAAGAAGTGGTCCAGTTTCATGCTTTCATATGTAGTTGTCCAGTTTTCCCAACACCATTTGTTGAAGATACTGTTTTCTTCCCATTATATATTCTTGCCCTTCTTTTTCATAGTTTTCATATGTAGTTGTCCAGTTTTCCCAACACCATTTGTTGAAGATACTGTTTTCTTCCCATTATATAGTCTTGCCCTTCTTTATCATAGTTTAATAAAAGCTAGAGTCTCTGTACTTTTCCATTGATGTGTCTATTTTTGTGCCAGTACCATACTGTTTTGATAACTGCACCTTTGTAGGATATCTTGAATAATGGAATTGTGATACTTCCAGCTTTGTTCTTCATTTTCAAGATTGTTTTGGCTGTTTGGGGTCTTTTATGCTTCCATACAAATTTTGGGATATCCTATTTCTGTGAAAATGCTGTTGATATTTTGATAGGGGTTGCATTCAATCTGTAAATTGCTTTGGCTAATATGGACATTTAAACAATATTAATTCTTTCAGCCATGAGCGTGTAATATCTTTCCATTTGTTTGCATCATCTTTAATTTCTTTCATCAAGTTTTATAGTTTTTGGAGTATAGAGCTTGCACCTCTTTGGTTAAGTTTATTCCTAGGTATTTTATTCTTTTTGGTACAATAGTAAATGCAACTATTTTTAAATTTCTCTTTCCCCAAATTTATTAATCAAGTATAGAAATACAAAAGATTTTTTTATCTTTATTTTGTATCCTGTAATTTTATTGAATGCATTTATCAGTTCTAGTAGTTTTTTTGTGGAATCTTTAGGCTTTTCTATATGTAATATAATGTCATCTACAAATAGTGGAAGTTTTATTTCTTCCTTACCAATATGGATTCCTTTTATTTCTTTTTCTTGTCTGATTGCTGTGGTTAGGCCTTCCAGTACTATGTGGAATAAAAGTGGCAAGAGTGGACATGCTTGTCTTCTTTCTGTTCTTAGAGGATGTCCTCTCAGTATTTTACTGTTGAGTATGATATTAGTTCTGGGTTTTTCATATATGACCTTTATTATGTTGAAGTATGTTCCCTCTAAACCTACTTGATTGAGAGTTTTTAGCATGAATGAATGTTGTACGTTGTCGATAATTTATATGCACTATTGAGATGATCATGAAGTTTTATCTTTTCTCTTGTTAATGTGATATATCATGTTAAGTATAAAATCACCCTGCTTCTCAGGAATAAAGCTCCACTTGATAATGGTGAATGATTTTGTTAAGGTATTGTTGGATTCAGTTCGCTATTTTGTTGAGGATTTTTGCATTTATGTTCATCAGAGTTATTGTCCAGCAGTTTTCTTTTTTATAGTATCTTAATCTGGTTTTGGTATCAGGGTGATGCTGGCCTCATAGAATGAATTTGGAAGCTTTCCTTCCTCTTCCATTTTTTGGAAAACCTTTAAGAATAATGGGTATTAATTCTTCTTTAAATGTTTGGTAGAATTCACCTGTGAATTCATGTGGACTTGGAATTTTGTTTTTCGGAAGTATTTTGATTTCTGATTCATTTTCATTGCTAGCAATTGGTCTGCTCAAATTTTCTATTTCTTCCTGATTCAGTTTTAGAAAATTATTTGTTTTTAGGATTTTACCATTCTAAGTTGTCTTATTTGTTGGTATATAATTTTTCATAATATTCTCTTATATTCCTTTTTCTTTTTGAAACACAATTTAATGGTTTTTTAAATTCATTTTTTTTCATTCTTTTTCAATATATGAAGTTTATTGTCAAACTGGTTTCCATACAACACCCAGTGCTTATCCCAAAAGATGCCCTCCTCAATACCCATCACCCACCCTCCCCTCCCTCCCACCTCCCATCAACCCTCAGTTTGTTCTCAGTTTTTTAAGAGTCTCTATTGCTTTGGCTCTCTTCAACTCTAACCTCTTTTTTTTTTTCCTTCCCCTCCCGCATGGGTTTCTGTTAAGTTTCTCAGGATCCACGTAAGAGTGAAACCATATGGTATCTGTCTTTCTCTGTATGGCTTATTTCACTTAGCATCACACTCTCCAGTTCCATCCATGTTGCTACAAGGGCCATATTTCATTCTTTCTCATTGCCACGTAGTACTCCATTGTGTATATAAACCACAATTTCTTTATCCATTCATCAGTTGATGGGCATTTAGGCTCTTTCCATCATTTGGCTATTGTTGAGAGTGCTGCTATCAACATTGGGGTACAAGTGCCCCTATGCATCAGTACTCCTGTATCCCTTGGGTAAATTCCTAGCAGTGCTATTTCTGGGTCATAGAGTAGGTCTATTTTTATTTTTTGAGGAACCTCCACTCTGTTTTCCAGAGTGGCTGCACCAATTTGCATTCCCACCAACAGTGCAAGAGGTTTCCCGTTTCTCCACATCCTCTCCAGCATCTATAGTCTCCTGATTTGTTCATTTTGGCCACTCTGACTGGCGTGAGGTGATACCTGAGTGTGGTTTTGATTTGTGGTTCCCTGATAAGGAGCGACGCTGAACATCTTTTCATGTGCCTGTTGGCCATCCGGATGTCTTCTTTAGAGAAGTGTCTATTCATGGTTTCTGCCCATTTCTTCACTGGGTTATTTGTTTTTCAGGTGTGGAGTTTGGTGAGCTATTTACAGATTTTGGATACTAGCCCTTTGTCCGATATGTCATTTGCAAATATCTTTTCCCATTCCATTGGTTGCCTTTTAGTTTTGTTGGTTGTTTCCTTTCCTTTGGTGTGCAGAAACTTTTTATCTTCATAAGACCCAGTAATTCATTTTTGCTTTCAATTCCCTTGCCTTTGGGGATGTGTCAACTAAGAAATTGCTAGGCTAAGGTCAGAGAGGTCTTTTCCTGCTTTCTCCTCTAGGGTTTTGATGGTTTCCTGTCTCACATTCAAGTCCTTTATCCATTTTGAGTTTATTTTTGTGAATGGTGTGAGAAAGTGGCCTAGTTTCGACCATCTGCATGTTGCTATCCAGTTCTCCCAGCACCATTTGTTAAAGAGACTGTCTTTTTTCCATTGGATGTTCTTTCCTGCTTTGTCAAAGATTAGTTGGCCATACGTTTGTGGGTCTAGTTCTGGGGTTTCTATTGTATTCCATTTGTCTGTGTCTGTTTTTGTGCCAATACCATGCTGTGTTGATGATTACAGCTTTGTAGTAGAGGCTAAAGTCTGGGATTGTGATGCCTCCTGCTTTGGCCTTCTTTTTCAAAATTACTTTGACTATTCGAGGCCTTTTGTGGTTCCATATGAATTTTAGGATTGCTTGTTGTAGTTTCGAGAAGAATGCTGGTGCAATTTTGATTGGGATTGCATTGAATGTGTAGATAGCTTTGGGTATTGACATTTTGACAATATTTATTCTTCCAATCCATGAGCAGGGAATGTTTTTCCATTTCTTTTATCTTCTTCAATTTCCTTCATAAGCTTTCTATAGTTTTCAGCATACAGATCTTGTACATCTTTGGTTAGGTTTCTTCCAAGGTATTTTATGCTTCTTGGTGCAATTGTGATGGGATCAGTTTCTTTATTTGTCTTTCTGTTGCTTCATTATTAGTGTATAAGATGCAACTGATTTCTGTACATTGATTTTGTATCCTGCAAATTTGCTAAATTCATGTATCTTTTCTAGCAGACTTCTGGTGGAGTCTATCGGATTTTCCATGTATAATATGTCATCTGCAAAAAGTGAAAGCTTAACTTCATCTTTGCCAATTTTGGTGCCTTCGATTTCCTTTTGTTGTCTGATTGCTGATCCTAGAACTTCCAACACTATGTTAAACAACAGCGGTGAGAGTGGACATCCCTGTCGTGTTCCTGATCTCAGGGAAAAAAGCTCTCAGTTTTTTCCCCATTGAGGATGATGTTAGCTATGGGCTTTTCATAAATGGCTTTTATGATCTTTAAGTATGTTCCTTCTATCCCAGCTTTCTCGAGGGTTTATATTAAGAAAGGGTGCTGAATTTTGTCACAGGCCTTTTCTGCATCGATTGACAGGATCATATGGGTCTTATCTTTTCTTTTATTAATGTGATGTATCACGTTGATTGATTTGCGAATGTTGAACCTGCCCTGCATCCCAGGAATGAATCCCACTTGATCATGGTGAATCATTCTTTTTATATGCTGTTGAATTCAATTTGCTAGTATCTTATTGAGAATTTTTGCATCCATATTCATCAGGGATATTGGCCTGTAGTTCTCTTTTTTTTACTGGGTCTCTGTCTGGTTTAGGAATCAAAGTAATACTGGCTTCCTAGAATGAGTCTGGAAGTTTTCCTTCCCTTTCTATTTCTTGGAATAACTTGAAAAGGATAGGTATTATCTCTGCTTTAAACGTCTGGTAGAACTCCCCTGGGAAGCCATCTGGTCCTGGACTCTTATTTGTTGGGAGATTTTTGATGACTGATTCAATTTCTTCGCTGGTTATGGGTCTGTTCAAGCTTTCTATTTCCTCCAGATTGAGTTTTGGAAGCATGTGGGTGTTTAGGAATTTGTCCATTTCTTCCAGGTTGTCTAGTTTGTTGGCATATAATTTTTCATAGTATTCCCTGATAATTTTTTGTATCTCTGAGGGATTGGTTGTAATAATTCCATTTTCATTCACGATTTTATCTATTTTGGTCATCTCCCTTTTCCTTTTGAAAAGCGTGGCTAGAGGTTTATCAATTTTGTTAGTTTTTTCAAAAAAACAACTCTTGGTTTCGTTGATCTGCTCTACAGTTTTTTTAGATTCTATATTGTTTATTTCTGCTCTGATCTTTGTTATTTCTCTTCTGCCGATTTAGGCTGTCTTTGCTGTTCTGCTTCTATTTCCTTTAGGTGTGCTGTTAGATTTTGTATGTGGGATTTTTCTTGTTTCTTGATATAGGCCTGGATTGCAATGTATTTTCCTCTCAGGACTGCCTTCACTGCGTCCCAAAGCGTTTGGATTGTTGTATTTTCATTTTCATTTGTTTCCATATATTTTTTAATTTCTTCTCTAATTGCCTGGTTGACCCATTCATTCTTTAGTAGGGTGTTCTTTAACCTCCATGCTTTTGGAGGCTTTCCAGACTTTTTCCTGTGGTTGATTTCAAGCTTCATAGCATTGTGGTCTGAAAGTATGCATGGTATGATTCAATTCTTGTATACTTATGAAGGGCTGTTTTGTGACCCAGTATGTGATCTATCTTGGAGAAGGTTCCATGTGCACTGGAGAAGAAAGTATATTCTGTTGCTTTGGGATGCAGAGTTCTAAATATATCTGTCAAGTCCATCTGATCCAATGTATCATTCAGGGCCCTTGTTTCTTTATTGACCGTGTGTCTAGATGATCTATCCATTTCTGTAAGTGGAGTGTTGAAGTCCCCTGCAATTACCACATTCTTATCAATAAGGTTGCTTATGTTTGTGAGTAATTCTTTTATGTATGTGGGGGCTCCCGTATTCAGCACATAGACATTTGTAACTGTTAGCTCTTCCTGACGGATAGACCCTGTGATTATTATATGATGCCCTTCTTCATCTCTTGTTACAGCCTTTAATTTAAAGTCTAGTTTGTCTGATATAAGTATGGCTACTCCAGCTTTCTTTTGACTTCGAGTGGCATGATAAATAGTTCTCCATCCCCTCACTCTCAATCTGAAGGTGTCCTCAGGTCTAAAATGAGTCTTTTGTAGACAGCAAATAGACAGGTCTTGTTTTTTTATCCATTCTGATACCCTATGTCTTTTGGTTGCCGCATTTAGTCCATTTACATTCAGTGTTATTATAGAAAGATATGGGTTTAGATTCATTGTAATGTCCATAGGTTTCATGCTTGTAGCAATGTCTCTGGTACTTTGTCTCACAGGATCCCCCTTAAGATCTCTTGTAGGGCTGGTTTAGTGATGACGAATTCCTTCAGTTTTTGTTTATTTGGGAAGACCTTTATGTCTCCTTCTATTGTAAATGACAGACTTGCTGGATAAAGGATTCTCAGCTGCATATTTTTTTCTGTTCATCACAGTGAAGATCTCCTGCCATTCTTTTCTGGCCTGCCAAGTTTCAGTAGAGAGATCGGTCACGAGTCTTATAGGTCTCCCTTTATATGTTAGAGCATGTTTATCTCTAGCTGCTTTCAGAATTTTCTCTTTATCCTTGTATTTTTCCAGTTTCACTATGATATGTCGTGCAGAAGGTTGATTCAAGTTACGTCTGAAAGGAGTTCTCTGTGCCTCTTGGATTTCAATGCCTTTTTCCTTCCCCAGATCCGGGAAGTTCTCAGCTATGATTTCTTCAAGTACACCTTTAGCACCTTTCCCTCTGTCTTCCTCCTCTGGAATACCAATTATGCGTGTATTATTTCTCTTTAGTGCATCACTTAGTTCTCTAATTTTCCCCTCATACTCCTGGATTTTTTATCTCTCTTTTTCTCAGCTTCTTCTTATTCCATAATTTTATCTTCTCGTTCACCTATTCTCTCCTCTGCCTCTTCAATCCGAGCCATAGTTGTCTCCATTTTATTTTGCAACTCGTTGATAGCATTTTTTTAGCTCCTCCTGGCTGTTCCTTAGTCCCTTGATCTCTGTAGCAAGAGATTCTCTGCTGTCCTTTATACTGTTTTCAAGCCCAGCGATTAATTTTATGACTATTATTCTAAATTCACTTTCTGTTATATTGTTTAAATCCTTTTTGATCAGCTCATTAGCTGTTATTTCCTGGACGTTTTTCTGAGGGGAATTCTTCCGTTTCGTCATTTTGGATAGTCCCTGGAGTGGTGCAGGACTGGGGGGCACTTCCTCTGTGCTGTCTTGAATAACTTGTGTTGGTGGGCAGGGCCGCAGACAGACCTGATTTCTGCCCCCAGCCCACCTCTCGGGCCACAGTCAGACTGGTGTGTGGCTTCTCTTCCCCTGTCCTAGGGGCGGGATTCACTGTGGGGTGGCATGGCCTGTCTGGGCTACTTGCACACTGCCAGGGTTTGGTGCTGGGGATCTGGTGTATTAGCTGGGGTGGATAGGCAAGGTGCACGGGGGCGGGAGAGGCAGGCTCAGCTCACTTTTTTTTGGAGATTCACTTCGGGAGGGGCCCTGCGGCACCAGGAGGGAGTCAGACCTGCTGGAGGGATGGATCCGCAGAAGCACAGCTTTGGGTGTTTGTGTGGTGCAAGCAAGTTCCCTGGCAGGAACTTGTTCCCTTTGGGATTTTGGCTGGGGGATGGGCGAGGGAGACGGTGCTGGAGAGTGCCTTTGTTCCCTGCCAACCTGAGCACTGTCGTCTGTGGCTCAACAACCCTCCCTCCTGTTGTCCTCCAGCCCTCCCTTCTCTGAGCAAAGCTGTTAACTTATGACCTACCAGATGCTAAGTTGCGCTTGCTGTCAGAGCACACTCCGTGGAGCCCCTCCGCTTTTGCAAGCCAGACTCGGGGGCTCTGCTTGGCCAGCGGGCCGCCCCTCCACCCGGGCTCCCTCCCGCCAGTCCGTGCAGTGCGCACCCCTTCTCCGCCCTTCCTACCCTCTTCCGTGGGCCTCTCGTCTGCGCTTGGCTCCAGAGACTTTGTTCTGCTAGTCTTCTGGCAGTTTTCTGGGTTATTTAAGCAGTTGTAGGTGGAATCTACGTGATCAGTAGGACACGCGGTGAGCCCAGCGTCCTCCTACGCCACCATCCTAAATTTATTTTTTGAAGGAAAGAGAAAGACAGAGCATGAGTGGGGGAGGAGCAGAGAGAGAGAGGGAGACATAGAATTTGAAGAAGGCTCCAGGCTCTATGCTGTCAGCACAGAGCCCAACGTGGGGCTTGAACTCAGGAACCATCAGACAATGACCTGAGCCTAAGTCCGACGCTCAGCCAACTGAGCCACCCAGGTGCCCCTAATTCTTTTTATTTCTATGGTGTCTGTTGTTATTAATCTCCCTTCATTTCTGATTTTGCTTATTTGAATCTGCTTCCTTTTTTGTTTGTTTGTTTGTTTGTTTGTTTGTTTTAGTCTGGCTAACAGATTACCAATTTTGTTGATCTTTTCAAAGAACCAGCTCCTGGTTTCATTGATCTGTTCTGTTGTTGTTTTAGTCCTACTTTCATTTATTTATGCACAATATTATTTATTTTCTTTCCTCTCTTGGAATAAAGTTTTGTTTATTCCTCTTTTTTTAGCTCCTTTAGGTGTAAGGTTAGGTTGTTTATTTAAGATAATTCTTGCTTCTTGAGGTAGGCTTGTATTTTTTTAATTTATTTATTTGCTTTTTTTAGTTCCGGTATAATTAATGTACAGAGTTATATTAGTTTCAGGTATATAATGTAGTGATTCATCAATTCTATAAATTACTCAGTACTCATCACAATAAGTGTACTCTTAATCCCCTTCACCTATTTCATCCATTCCCCCACACTCCTTCCCTCTAGTAACCACCAGTTTTTTCTCTATATTTAAGTGTCTGTTTTATTATTTGTAACTTTTTTCCTTGTTTGTTTTGTTTCCTAAATTCCACAATGAGAAAAATCATATGGTATTTGTCTTTCTCTGACTGACTTATTGCACTTAGCATTATACTTTCTAGAGCCATCCATGTTGTTGCAAATGGCAAGATTTCATTCTTTTTGTTGGCTGAGTAATATTCCTGTGTGTGTGCGTGTGTGTGCATGACATCCTCTTTATCCATTCATCTCTTGATGGACCCTTGGGTGTGAGGTAGGCCTGTATTGCTGTAACCTTCCCTGTTTGAACAGCTTTTGCTGTACCCCATAGATTTTGTACCATTTTATTTTCATTTGTTTCCATGTACTTTTTTGTTTTTTATTTTTTTAATATAATTTACTGTCAAGTTGGCTAACATACAGTGTATACAGTGTGCTCTTGATTTTGAGGTTAGATTCCCGTGTTTTATGTAATCCATGTATTTTTTTGATTACCTGTTTAATTTCTGGTTTGACCCATTCATTTTTTAGTAGCATGTTACTTAGGTTCCATGTATCTGTGTTCCTTCCAGATTTTCTCATGTGAATGATTTCTAGTTTCACATTGCTATGGTCATAAAAGATGCATGATATGATTTCAAAATTTTTAGATGTATTGAGACTTGTTTTCTGGCCTAACATGGTCTATTTTGGGGAATGTTTCATGCACACTTGAGAAGAATATGTAGTCCACTGTTACTGTATGGAATCTTCTGAATATGTCTGTTAGATCTGTCTGGTCCAATGTGTCATTCAAAGCCACTGTTTTCTTGTTGGTTTTCTGTCTGGAAGATCTATCCATTGTTGTAAATGGGGTGTTAGAGTCCCCCAACTATTATTATATTATTTTCAATTGGTTACTTTATGTTTGTTATTAACTGTTTTTATATATTTTGGTGTTTTCCTGTTGGGTGCATAAATACAAACAATTGTTATATCTTGTTGTTCGATTGTTCCCTTTATGATTATGTAGTATCCTTCTTTGTCTCTTGTTGCAGTCTTCCTTTTAAAGTCTATTTTGTCTGACATATGTATTACTACCCCAACTTTCTTTTGCTTATGTTTGCATGGTACGTGTTTTTCCATCTCTTCACCTTTAATCTGCATGTGTCCTTAGGTCTGAAGTGAGTCTCTTGTAGGCAACATATAGATGGGTCTTGTTTTTTTTCATCCATTTAGTAACCCTGTGTCTTTTGATTGAAGGATTTAGTCCATTACATTCAAAGTAATTGCTGATAGATATGTACTTGTTGCCATTTTTTTTAACTTGTTTTATGGTTGTTTTAGTAATTATTCTCTGTTCCATTCTTCGTTTGCTCTCTTCCCTAATGGTTTCATGGCTTTCTTTAGTGATATAGTTGAGTTCCTTTCTCTTTGCTTTTTGTGTTATGTATACAGGTTTTTGATCTGTGGTTACCATTAGGTTCATATATAACTTTTTATGCATATAGTAATCTATATTGATTGTCACTTTAGTTTGAATCCATTCTAAGAACACTAAATTTTTTTAATGTTTACTTATTTTTTGACAGAGAGAGAGAGAGACAGAGCATGAGCAGGGAAGGGGCAGAGAGAGAGGGAGACACAGAATCTGAAGCAGGCTCCAGGCTCTAAGCTGCCAGCACAGAGCCCGACACGGGGCTTGAACCCACAGAACACAAAATCATGACCCAAGCCGAAGTCAGACACTAAACCAACTGAGCCAACCAGGCACCCCTAAGAACACTACATTTTTACAGCCCCTGACATTTAATGTATATGTTGTCATACTTTACATCCCTTTCTGTGAATCCCTTGACTGATTTTTTTCTACATATAATTGATTTTACTGCTTTTGTGCTTTAACCTCTGTGATGGTTTTATAAGTAATTAATCTACTACTTTTATTATGTTTGTATTTGCTCATGATTTTTTTTTCTTTTCATAATTTTCTTTCTCCTGACTATGGCCTGTTCTTTCAACTCAAAGAATTTCCTTTAACACTTCTTGTAAGAGTGGCTTAGTGATTATTAACTCCTTTACCTTTTGATAGGGAAACTCTTTTTCTCTCTTATATTCTGAATGATAGCCTTGCTACGTAGTGTATTCTTGGTTGCAGGATATTTTTTTTCCTTTTAGCAGTTTGAATATATCATACCATTCCCTTGTGGCTTGCAAAGTTTCTGCTGAAATATCAGCTTTTAGACTTGTGAAGTTTCTGTTGTATATAAATGTTTTCTTTTCTCTTACTGCTTTTAAAATCTCTCTTTATCACTACTTTTTGCCATTTTAATTATTATGTGTCTTAGTGTGGACCTCTTTGAGTTGACTTTGTGGGGAGCTTCCTATGCCTCCTGGAACTGGATATCTGTTTACTTCCACAAATTAGGGAAATTTTCAGCTATTATTTCTTCAAATAACTTTTCATCCTCTATTCTATTTCTCCTCCTTTTGGGAACCCTATAATGCAAATGTTATTATATTTGACAGTGTTTGAGTTCCCTTAACCTATTCTCTTTTATTATTGTTTTTTTTTCTTTTTGCTGTTCAGCTTGATAGTTTTACAGTACTCTGTCTTTTAGCTCGCTGATCGATTCTTCTACCTCTTCTTATCTACTATTGTCTCATTCTTATGTCTGTTTAAATTTTTCAGTTTTTGAGTTCCCAATCTCTGATTCATTCATTTTTATATTTTCTCTCTCTATGTGGAAGGTCTCACTGAGATCCCCCATTCTTTTCTCAAATCCAGTAAGCATCTTTATGACCATTATTTTGAATTTTTTATCATTCATATTGCTTATGTTCATTTCATTTATCTCTTCCTGTTTTTTTTCCTGTTCTTTCATTTAGGAAAGGATATTTGGTCTGTTTGTATGTATTGGGAATGTGGTTATGTCTTCTGATCTTGAAGGTAGTGGCCTTACAAAGAAGAGGTCCTTTGGTGCCCTATAGTGCAATATCCCCAGTTCATTTGAATCAGCCACTTGAGGGGTTTCTCCTATGTGTGTTGGGTGTAACCTACTGTTATGGCTGGGCCTCATTTGCATTCAGTCCAGTTGGCTGCAGGGCCCACTCTGCCTGTTGTGAGCAGAGTTTGGTTCTTGTGCTGTTAAGGGCTTAGGCTGAGGCCTCCATGGTCTTGTAGTTGGGTGGTGTCAGCAGTCAGACCAACTGCCTGCTCTTAGCCCATTTGCTGGGGCTATGGCTGTACTGATCTATAGGGTATTCTCCCTGTATTGTTCCCTTAGGCTTTAGTTGGAGGGTGTGACCTACAGACAAACCAGATACCTGACTCTAGTCTGTCTGTTGGGGCTGCAGTAGCACTGACCTGCAAGGTGCTGTCTCTGCCTTGTTGCTGAGAGGCTTTTGCGAATAGGTGGGGTTTGCAGACCAAATTCTTGCCCCCACATTTTCTGCTGGGGCTGTAGATGCACTGATTGGCAAGGTACTCTCTCTGCACTGCCATTTATAAAGTTCAGCTGCTGGGGCTTCATTCAAACTGGTGAGTGTGGTTATCTTCTCTCCCCAGGGCAGGGGTCACTTTGGAGTGGTGCAGTCCCTTCCAGGACTGCTTCAAGAACAAAATGAGGGAGGGGCTTCTTTAGAGGGATTTCTGCTGAGTGGTGTGGGTTGGATGGGGCATATAATAAGAGAATACGGGGGTAGGGAACATGATGGTAGCAAATTAAGTGAAGAGTATTCATGCTCCTTCCTACAGGGTGGCTATCTAGGTTGGGGAGTTGGGGAGAGAATGACATCTACCAGCTCTTTTGTTCTCCAAAAAGTCCCTGCCCCTTTAGCATGCATTCTGAGATTAGTAAATAAATCTCCTTCATGTATACCCCAGGCACTTTTCAAACTGCTGCTTCTATGCTTTATCTAGGGAAGACTGCTATGCTATCTCTTCAAGGGTAGGGACTCAGTTTCCTATTACCCTACAGCTCATCCAGAGCTGACTCTGCTGATTTTTAATATACTCGGGTGTTAAGCCCCACTGGTTTAAAAAACTCATGCAGTTAAGCCCCTGTGATTTTCAAAGCCAAATGTCATGGGTATTTGTTTTCCCAGTACAGGTCCTGCCTGCCTGGGGTGCCTGGTGTGGGGTCTGCTTCTCTCCCTTCTGGATGCTTGCAGTGTCCCTCCCATTTATGGTTAGGATTGAAGGGAGTTTGCTTTCCAATCACATTTCCACCCTTCCTGCTATCTTCAATGTGTCTTTCTTTTCTTTCTTTCTTTCTTTCTTTCTTTCTTGCTCTTTTCAGTTTATTGCATGAAGGAGTTACACTAGTCCAAGTTAAAAGCAGACCCCAAATGGTTACATTATACAAGCTGTCACAGGTTTTTAAACTTATGACAAGGGATAGAAGGGGAATTCTACTCATTTCAAGGAAATCCTCACTTAAGCTTCAGTGAGCCAAAAGCACTTAAAACCCATGAACATTCAGCTGGTCGTCCTTAGCCAATCCAATCTCTACAAGGAACTGGCATATGTTCTTGCACTGGTCACCCTGTAGCTGAATCACTTCTCCATATTCTGGATGCTCAATTACAGTACCATTGCAGGCAAATTTCTTCTTAAATGCCTTCACTAGTTTCTTTTTATCGTAATCATCAGCGATCCCTTGGACAGTAGTAAGGGTCTTCCTTCCATTTCTCTGTTGAATTCTTATATGGATATAATCCTCAGTACCAGCGGGAAGCAGATCATCACCCTTACTTGCATCAGCAAAGGGGTCGAAAGAGTGGAGGTTCTGGATAGCGGACATAAAATACAATTCCTTTTCCTCTGTGGAAAAGGCCTGTAGAAGGCGGCAGTGGGAGAAGGCAGTCAGGGGGGACAGGGAAGCATAGGGAAGTGAGGGGGCTCAAGGGGGAGGCTTCTGAGTCCTCGGCGGCCGCTTAGTGACTGGGGCCAATGTATCCTTCTTTCCATGACTAACTGTGAAAAGTCTCTTTTTCCTGTGTTTGGATTGTTTTCTGGATGGGTTGCACTGATATGGCTGTTATCTTGGTATGTCCATGGGACAAAGTGAGCTTAGGATCCTTCCTACTTCACCATCTTCCCCCACAAAACATGGGGACTTTAAGAGAAACCAAGCTATTTCAGGAAAAGATATTGGGAAATTAATCATGCTTTCTTATCACATTCTTCTTTATTCTCCATTAAAAGTCATCATATTGAACTGAGTGATGCATGCTGTAGTCCTAGAAGCCCAGTTCTGGTGTTCTCATTGCCTTTACTCTCTACTAACATAGGATAAAATACAATGGAGCACTTGCCTTAGTTCTTATTAGTGCTAGGATTGTAGCCAGAGGTATTCAGATACTCCCTGCTGTTGAAGAGGTCATCCTAAAAACAGCTTGGAGAGAAAGACCATGCCTTACAGCTTTATCAGTCATATCCTTTATCAGTCATCTTTATCAGTCAGAACCTAGAATAGGGCAACAAAGAGAGAATAGAGGCTGTTCCTAAACTCTTTTAGATGGATTTATTCTAGCTGAATCTAAAGATTCAGTGTTGTATGGAGCTCAGACTTTTGTCTATGCTCAGATACCAATTAAACTGCTTTATCCCTTCACTCTTACACCATGCCCTTCTCCCCAAAGCCTATGGTGCTCTGTCATTTTTTGAAGGTGCTTGCAGTTCTATCATCATAGAATTACAGACAGGCTGGTGCTCTAGTGAAGCCAAGGGGAGCCATATTGCAATTGCCCTACTGCAACTGGGCTCAGCAATACTGCATTTGAAAGGAGGCTTATGAAGGATGACCTTTTCCATTTTTTCCCCCTCTTCTTCAGCATCTTTCGCTGCCTCTACTTCCCACTTACAACTGATTATCTGAGGCAGTCTATCTATGTGTTCATTTAGAACAGCAGCACAACAAACTGTTTGACATGATGCCTCCACTGGGAGGTTGTCATAATGTTTAGCTAACCACTGCCAGGATAGATTCCAGTTGTTTGACACAGAAGCATTGTTTTTGAAGGATGTTCTACTCTGTCATCTGCCATGTAGATTCCTTATTGGAAAATCTAGAGGTTCCTCAAAACATATAGAGAATCATTTATTAATAAAGCCTCCAAATTAACAGATGGTCTCATATTTTAGCTGTTGGAGCTCTCATCACATATATTCTGAGGATCTCATAATTAATTGCATATGGAGCATTTGGGAAGAAACTAAAGGTGGGGAGATGGTGGGGGAAGTTCATAAGGGGAAAACATTTTAAACAAAAACATCAAAATGAAAGGTCATTTCTTTTAAAAACATCAAAAGCCCTAATTTTTATTTTTATGAATTATTTGAAAACATAATTTATGTATTTATTTTTAAATAAAATAAATAAATAACCATACAGTGTTATATTAGAATCAGGTGTATAATATAGTGATTCATCAATTCCATACAACACTCCATGCTCATCACAAGTGTACTCCTTAATCCCTATCATCTATTTAACCCATCCTCCCACCCACCCCCCCCTGGTAATCATCAGTTTGTTCTTTATAGTTTAGAGCCTGTTTCTTGGTTTATCTCCCTCTCTCTCTCTTTTTCCTTTGCTCATGTGTTTTTTTTTCTTTAAATTCTACATGTGAGTGAAATTATATGAGATTTGTCTTTCTATGACTGACTTATTTCACTTCGCATTATACTCTCTAGCTCCATCCATGTTGCAAATGGCCAGATTTCATTCTTTTTTATTGCTGAATAATATTCCATTGTGTGTATGTATGTGTGTGTGTGTGCACATGTGCATATATATATATATATATATATATATATATATATAATCACATCTTTATCCATTCATCTATCAATGGACACTTGGGCTGCTTCCATAATTTGGGTATTGTAAATAATGCTGCAATAAACATAGGGGTGTATATACCCAAAAATACAAAAACACTAAAAGCTGTATTTTTTAAAATCATAGTCTCGTGTTATCCTTATCCTTAACCCAGGCTTGGCACAGGAGCAGATATTCCATCTCAGAAACCACCTGCTTGCTCAAAAGTTCAAAGTTAAACCTGGTTAGGCAGGCTTCTTATTAGAACTAAAAGAAACAAAGTTAGATAGCAACCAGATGCAAAACTGGTGGATAATACATCTATACCAAAAGTGTGGTTGCTTAATCATTTTAGGTTTTAAACTAGAGTGTGCAAGAAACATATTCAGTGGCATTATAAGTGTGGAAGTAGTCCACTCTAGGTGTAGGCAATAAAGGAGTACATTGTCTGTACAGACATATAAACAATTATAAATCCAACTAAAAGTTTGTGTCTATTTTATTATCATCATGTGTCAATAATTCTGAACAGTGACACTAACAAGAAATTCCTCATTGCCAGAGTACACTGCCCCCAGCACTTTCTCCCTGTCTCACCTCACTCCCAACACATACACACGCACGGACACACACACACACACACACACACACACACACGGAAGCGGGGAGAGAGAAAGGCACACCATTACACCTTACATAACAGTGCCTCAGGCTTAATCCTTGAATTTCCCTTTCTTTTCTGTCTATACTTACTCCTTTAAGTAGTTTCTATATGCTCAAATTAATATAACTGTATTCATCCAACTGCCAACTCCACATCTGTACACGGAAGCCTAATAAACATCTCAAATGACAAATTTCCAAAATTGAATTCCTGCTATCTCCCTAAAACCTGCAGTCTTCCCTATCTCAATTGATGAGCACTTCATCCTTCCAGTTAGCCAGATCAGAAATCCTGGAGCCATCCTTGACACAGCACAACAGATCCATCAGGAAGTTATCTTGTCTCTACCTTCAAAATATTCCTAATATCTAAGGACTCCTCACCACTTTCACTGTTGGTCTGAACCACCATTATTTCTTGCTCAATTTACTGCAAAAGCCTCCTCACTGATATCCCTGCTTTACTAAGAATAAAAAACAGCTCCCTATCAGGGCTCATAAGACCATATACATCTGGTATCCTGACATCTCTGTGATTTCATCCCTTATTACACTCCCTTCACTCAGCCACACTTGCTGCTTTGCTGTTCCTTGAACACACAGAACACATCTCAGCCTTCTGGGGTGTTTCCTCTGCCTGTTATGTTCTTCCACCCTGTTATCTGCATGGTTCACTTTCTTATCTCCTTCAGGATTGATCCAATATCACCTTCTCAAGTAGGTCTATCCTGACCTGCCTATTTAGTATGCAGTTTACCCCTACTCTACTCCCACCTCCCACACTCTCCATCCACCTTACCTTGATCTAGACTTCTCTTTTTTATATATCATTTATTACTTCCTAACATTCTCTGAAATTTACTTATTAGTTTTGCTTATTGTTTATTGTCTGTCTTCTGTCACTAGAATGTAAGCATGGATTTTGTCTGTTTTATTCATTCACATATTCCCAGTGGCTATTATAGTTGCTGCATGACATATAATATTCATTCAATAAATTATTGCTGAATGAAAAATGACTTTTATTTACATCTATCTCATTTCTTATCAAAGTAACTGAATGGGCATAGAGAAATCCAGGCTTGTTAAAGGTCTACACATCATAACCAGATACTTCAATATAGACTTGCTTATACACTGAAGAATTTGTGGATGTTCGTATATTGTCTTGTTTAGATTATAACCCCATTCTTAACTGAAATTGTAAATGCTTTTACATACACACTTGTAATCCCTTACTCTCTCCCAACCTACATGAAGAATATATTGAAAGAATTCCTCTGCTTCAGCAAATGTCAGTTACTCTAATTCTCTTTTACACATTGGCACGTTCACTCTTTGTTTGGCTTATATTATCATTTACTAAAGATTGTTTTTGAATAATTACACGGGATTTTTTTTCAATTTACATGATTGTTTACCTACCTTCTCATTTATCCAGTTATCCAGTGAGAACAAAGAAAGACAAAAGAGAGAAATAAGCTATAAATTAGGCTGGACAATTAATTGCCAAAATTAACCCTTAATTAGCAGTCATTTTAAATTAAGCTTTAGTCCCCAACTGACTTTTAAACAGAATATTACTTTACTGCTTTGATTTATGTATAACCAGCAGTTTTTATCCTATGAGATATCCCACCAAACGTGTCAAATGTTAAATATTATTTCCATCTTTCAGGCAAAGGACATAATTCAATTATTTCTTAGAGAGGCATATACTGAAATATTTTATCACAAACATTTTTAATTATATGATCTTTTTCTTTTCCATCATTACCTGTGATTTTTTCTCTACAAAGTTTTTCATAACTTTTCACAAGGATATCCTGCTGATGCTTTTAGCCACATCCAGTACAATTGTCCCTAAACGCTTTTGTTGAGAATAGGGAATAATCACTGACTAGCTTCATAGGGAAGGGTAGAATGGAATGAGAAATATAACCTTAGAGGAGGCTCAATCCATTTCGTTCTAACCATCAATGAACCAGACAAGCCAGGTATATTTATGAAACTGAACCAATGGTCAAAACAGACAAGGTATAACTTTCTGGGACAAAATGTTGAAAATATAAATTCTATAATAAGATCAAACCTGTTTCTTATTTATTTAATATCAATTAAGGCACAACAGATCATTTATTGATTTATTTAAAAAGAAACAAGAAGAAGCATGTTGCAATTAAATTGAACTTTCCTGTCGGGAGGTCCTGGCAATTTGGTTTGTCACTGTATTACTTAGGGGATACAGGTTGAAAATTCCTCCTCCATAATAAAGAAGACTTCATTTCTGTCTTTCCAAGGTCTTGTATATCATGTTTTTCTTAAAAGAAAAACAGGAAAGTACAGCAACTTGCTGTATATTGAAACCTAGGCAATAGCTGACATAGCTACTCTGTTGAAAAAAAATTAGGACTCCTCTAAAATAGAAAGGTTGGTTGGGTAGCTAAGTTGGAGAATCATAGTTGCTGGAAGGCCTGTTTATCTTCAGAAAACCATTAAACATAGCTAGTGAATTTCTGACTTTCCATCAAACAAGGCAAAGCTAGCTTTTTATGTAGGTAATATTTTCTTTGGAATCTTTTTTTTTCTTTTATGTCTTTAAAATGGGACATAGATAATTAGAAATCTTTATTGCAAATATTTATAAAATATAGAATTAATTTAAAAAGATTTATCTCATTACCACTATTCTTAAACAACTTCTATTAGCATTTTGGTGGCTTTCACCTTAGCCTTTTTTGAACCTATTCATAAAGTTTACATACTTTCAATCATACTCTCCTTACAATTTTATATGCTGCTTTTTAAAATTTAATATTAATCATAAACATTTCCCAAACTATTGCAAAATTCTCATAATCATGATTTTAATGGCTGCATGATAGGCCATTGAATAAATGTACCATAATGGACATTTGAATCCTTTCCAGTTTGGGCCATTGTAAATAACTATTTGGTGGGCATATATCCATGTCATTATTACTCCATAATTGGATATTTTCTCTTTAGTAAAGACACCTACAAATCAAGCCATTCAGTCAAAGGGTATGATTCTTTTATGAAATGATACTTTGGTTTAATTTTGTTTTTGCAAAAGATGTGTGTGTGTGTGTGTGTGTGTGTGTGGAAAGATACATATATTCTTAAAATTTAACAATGATTATTTCCGCTGGTGGGATCACAAATAAATAACTACTTTTCTTTCCTTTTTACTTTTAGTTATTGTCAAAATTTTTTGCAATGAATGTGTTACTTTGTAAATTAAGAAATATAATAAAACAAAAACAGAGTAAAGTGTAATGACTTAGAGCACAGGCTCTTGAGGCAGACTCCCTGGGTTTGATTTTCTGCTGAGCTACTTATTAGCTCTTTGATCTTAGGCAAGTAACTTAACCTCTCTGTGCCTTAGCTTTCTTGTCTGTAAATTGGGATTATAATTGTATGTAGCACATAAAGCTGTTGACCTCATATCTGTGTTTTGACGATTGAGTTAATCCACTGTAAAGTGTGGAGAACAATGTCTATCATATAATAATCACCCCATAAATGTCAGCTGTTATTATTATTTGGGCTGGAACAGAAACTCAAACCTCCCACTCCTTACACTGATCACCTACTCTGAAATTTTAATATTAGCAATTTAATCGAGTACAATACAGTCATAGGACAAATATACTTGAATTTACTAAAGATTTGCAGTGATTGGGAAAGGTGGTATCTGAAGCCAAGATTCTTCTACCATTCCATATGTATATACTGTCCTCTCTGCTATCCAGAATAGTTTTATTGAAAGAGAAAGCAAGATATCCTGACAGCCCTGGATGCTTGGACAAGGAAGAAATGTGAAACAAGCTTTCAAAGACAATGTTCACATACCTTACAATTTTGTCTATTATTGGCACTTAACTTAAACAGAATTCTGTGAAATATAAATCTGAGTATTTGTACAAGTAGATATGTCTTGGTACAAATCTCTGTAATTCTCAAAGATGGCTTTCTCCTACAAATAGAATTGATTGTCTTTGCTTCATTAAACATTGCAAAACTGAATGTCTTGTTTACTGTCCCATATACCAAAATATTTATAAGATATAACCTATCAATAAATATAAAAATGAGAACTTGGTTTCATGTATTTTGTAATTTCAAGATGAGTAATCTATCTTGAGACCCACATTTAATTCTGGGGAATAATTTATAAATTCTTAAATGGATAGAAGAAGTTAATGTCTTTTATCATAGTCACCTCCATTTAAAAATCATTTAACCGGGGTGGGGGGGGGGGCGGTGAGAACGCCTGGGTGGCTCAGTCGGTTAAGCATCCGACTTCGGCTCAGGACATGATCTCTCTGAGAGTTCCAGCACCACGTCGGGCTCTGTGCTGACAGCTCAGAGCCTGGAGCCTGATTCAGATTCTGTGTCTCCCCTTCTCTCTGCCCCTCCCATGCTCATGCTCTGTCTCTCTCCATCTCTCAACAGTAAATAAACATTAAAAAAATTAAAAATAATTTACCAGGGGTGCCTGGGTGGCTGTCAGTTAAGCATCTGACCCATTTCATTTCAGGTCATGATTTCATGACTCATGGAAAGAGCCCTGTGTTGGGCTCTGTGCTGACAGCATGGAACCTGCTTGGGATTCTGTCTCTCTCTCTCTCTTGCTCTCGCTCTCTCTGTCTTTCTCTTTATATCTATCTCTATCTATCTATCTCAAAATAAATAAATAAACATTAAAAAATAAGAATCATTTACCAGGGGCTCAATTATCTACTTTCCACTCTTGTATTTTCTAAAAACAATATATAAACAAAAAAGTGTACTAGAGAAGCTCACTGTGTGAAGGATCACCATTGAGATTAGTTCATGTAATGATAATAATTATTTTATCTATTAGTTAAGTGCAGGATTTTCATGTATGTAGCTTATAATGTGCTTCTATATCACATAGATGAGATCTCTTTAACATCAAGCCTTCTAATACCTGATAATCTTTCTAAGTCTCCTGATACTTTAATAGATTGAAGAAGAAAAATAGTTATCTAGAAGGTTTTTTTTTTAAATTTCAAAGGCTTTATTTATAGCATATGTGAAATGGACTTCAAATCAATATTTTCCAACTAGACTCTTCTAGCTCTGTGCATGATCATGGCATTTTAGTCTATTCATTACTGTGTTGTTCCTTGTTCCTCCAGATGTTACTATCTCCTTTTCATGCCCTGGGATACATCACAGAATGTATCCTCAGGATGAAGTTAGAAATTTAATTTGCCTATTCCGCTAACCCTCAAATCAAAGGACATACTACTGGTATATGCTAGGCATAGCATAAGGACAGGAATAGGCTTAAGCTGTTTGTATTTCTATTCTAGGGAACAATATGAAAATCACACCAACAGTATAATAAAGCACTTGAAGCTAAGAGTATAACAGTTGTCTCCTTTGTGGCAGGCTCCAGATAGGAAGTTATTATCTGGACCATCAAGGCAAGGAGTTAACCTAATAAGTATGACATCACTCAAGCCTACTTTCAGGTTTTCTTAAACTCTCAGTAACTTAAGTGTGAAGTGCTATAAAGTTAAAACACCCATTCATGCACACACACACAACTTTATTTTAAGCAGAAACCACTGAGTAGAAGCTGAAAAATCTTTTGAACAAGCTGCCTCTCACTTAGGCCTAATAAACTCTGATTGTATTAGCAAATGTAGTTTCATAACTCTCATAACCAGGTGTCAATGATTCCATGTCCCAGGAAAATAAAATAAAATGAAATGAGTTGACTAATATTGAGAACTCTGAACGCAAAATGCAGTGTATGAACTCCAGGTATTTCACTTTTGATTTCTATAAGCAGTGATTTTTTTGTTATAAAAATAAAAGGAAAACGACTAGAGTGCTCAGATATTCACTTCTCTGTACTAGTATAACCCACAAGGAAACAAAAGCTCTGCCTGTGAATAAGCTCTAAAATCTGTCAGAAAAAAAAGTGCCTTCATTGTCACCAGAGAGCCTTACACCAAATGAGGAAGTAGATGGACTGACTGAGGCTTTAATTTGTGACAGCAGGGAAATAGAATCTGACTTTAAAGACCCTGAAGAAGAATGCCAGGGCTTTGTCATGCTGGGTTGGGGGACAGGAGTAACATCTGTGTCACAGGCTAGCTGGGGTAGACCTGGCTTTGATTGAATGGGGCTGTTATATTTCCAAGATGCAACTTGGCTTCTGGGTATAAGCAGCTCAAGTGTAAGGGAGGCCTACTCCAGTTTAAAAGCAATTTTTTTTAAAAAAAGAATTCATTGTGTAATAATTTAGCATTGAAAAGGATAGTAAATGTAGCTATTTATTGTCCAGGTGGAATTGTTGAAAGGGCAATTTTAAACAGCCTTCTTCACTTTTAGCAGAGATAATACATAGGTCGTCCTTGGTGAGAAAGAAGGCTAGCTGCCAACTCCGGAAGGAATGTGAATGTGGTGTATACACCTGCTTCTATTTTTTCTCAAACTCTTCATAGCACCCTCTCCCCTCAGTACCAGAAAATGTTGATCTCGTGTCTAATTCTGGCTCCTGACTCTTAGACCAAGTTTTAATTTTTAGCCAATTGTACCATAATGTCAAGTGTAGAGTGTAGTGGTGTCTGGGGTCAGACACATTTGGATATGAATCATAATTGGGTCACTTACTAAGTTATGTGATCTGGGGCAAGACACTTAACTTATCTGAGCCTCATTTTCCACATATATAAAGTTGAACTAATAATAGCAATTTTTTCATAGGTTTGCTTTGAGTATTAAGCAAGATAATATAATAAAGATCTTTTCACAGTGTTTAGTAGACACTCAAAAATGGTAGATTTTGCTTTTATTTTTTTGTTGTGGTATTTTAACTCATATTTCATGATTATCATTATCAGCAACAGTAGCCACAGTATGACATCATCATCATCATTACCATCATCATCATTATCATCATCCTTGGCCAGCATTGCCTATAAAGGTAACCTGGTCAGGGTTAATCATAAAATCAAACAGAAGTCTATAGGCCAGAGTTTCTCAATAATGGCATCCTTGACATTTTGGGCTGGATAATTCTTAATTGGAGTAGGAGGAAGCCGTCCTATAAATTATTAGGATATTTAGTATCATCCTTGGCTTTTACCCACTGGATACGAATATCACACACCCCACCTTCAAGCTATGCAAACCCGACTGTTTTCAGACATTCCCAAATGTCCTCTGGGTGTGGGGGAAGCATTGTCCCTAGATGAGAAATACTACTGTAGGCATTCTTTGGTTTAAAATTTCCATTTCCATGAAAACTATCTGCCATTCTACCATTCATATACTTGTTGCTTTTCATTAGCTTGACTCTGGATTCATCTGGCAACTTCAGTCTTAATTTACAACTCTTCTTTTCATTTCTTGAGGTTCCCTGGTTTTCACCTTCATTTTGAAACTGCAACTCTGATCAGCCAGTTCTGATCCTTAATATATCTCTGGACTAACAACTTATTCTTCCCTTCTTTGGGCTTTCAGCCCTTATTTGCCAAACCCTGGTGCTAGACCACTGGCCTTCTACCAAAGACTTTCCTTTAAATTTTTGTATAAAAGGCAGTTGTGAAATGAGGACTCTGGAACCAGACATCCTGAGTTGGAATCCTAGTTCTGCCAATTACTTAGTGACTTTAATCTTAACTTCTCCACTTTCTTCCATATGTAAAATAAGAATATTAATAGTCACTACTTCATAGGGTTGTTGTGAGATTATGTAGTTTATTTATATTTTGTAAATATATTTATTTTTGAGAGAGAGAGAGAGAGAGTACAAGCAAGGCAGGGGCAGAGGGAGAGGGAGACACAGAATCTGAAGCAGCTTCCAGACTCTGAGCTGTCAGCACAGAGCCCAACATGGGGCTCAAACTCACAAACTGTGAGATCATAACCTGAGTCGAAGTTGGATGTTTAACCACTGAGCCACCCAGGCGCCCCAAGATTAGGTAGTTTAAAACATACTTAGAGCACTGCCTGGCACAATGGCAAACACATGTAAATGTAAACTATTATTGTTACTACTCTTGTAAAGATTTTCATATGAGAACTGTCAGCACAATGCAAGAGTTAAGTAACCTCTGAGCCCCATCTCAGTGCTCCATAAGGGCTGCCAAAGTTTTCATAACATGGTGCATATCGAAAATGATAAATATTTGTTCAACAAACTAGAGTAAATGGAGGAGTCTCTGACTACATGAGGGCTGAGGAGATCAATATCTCAGCCATGTGTAACCCATTTTGTGACACCTGGTGGTCCACAGCATTCTGGTTTGAAAGCTTTGCACCAGGCTCATCAAAATTAAATGAGAGAGATTCTAAATGGTGGCTTCATTAGAAATCCTAATTTACAATTTTGACATTTAGACCCCAGCACCTTCTAGGTCTATAAACCTCACAATGTCAATAGTGGTTCTATGGCTTTGCTCTTTGAACAAGTTAAGATAAAATAAAACAAAGCAACATCTGTTGAATATCATGCGTTTTTTTAAATTTTTATTTTTTAATTGTATTTTTTAATACAAAATGTATTGTCAAATTGGTTTCCATACAACACCCAGTGCTCATCCCAACAGGTGCCCTCCCCAATGTCCATCACCCACTTTCCCCTCCCTCTCACCCCCCATCAACCCTCAGTTTATTGTCAGTTTTCAAGAGTCTCTTATGGTTTGGCTCCCTCCCTCTCTCTCTTTTTTTTTTTTTTGAATATCATGTGGATTTAAACACATTTTTTTCCCTGTAAAACCTCAATCTAGCAAATACCACAAGTATAGATGTATGGGCATTTAACTCAATATTGTTTGAAAACAGGAGGTTTTCAATCAAATTTCAAGTGATGACCCACTCTTTCTATTTGATATTATTCTTTGGGAAGGGATGGGGCAAAAATAGCTCAGGATATAAAATGACTATTTTCTCTGGTTTTCTATTTGAGTCCATTGGCTTTGATTTTATGGCATGATAGGACTGTTTTTCATTTGTGACCTCTCCAAGCACTGATTTTTAAGCAACTCATTAGCATATGCTTCCTCTGCATGATTCACCCATTCAAGCAATTGATTCCTTGGTTTCTTCAACACACTATGAATAATATACTATTTTCCTCGCATAGACATTCCAAATTATGGTTTAAATATGGTGACCCAGAAAAAAAAGTGCTTTCTTTCAAGTCAACTTCCTGAAAAGTATCCTAGACAAAAGCATGGTACAAATGAACCTTCTTAGGTAAAGCAGGGCTTTGGCTACAGAAGCCAATTCTTCCATATAAGTCTGACTTATGCGGCATGCTGTCAACTCTACTAGAATCTGTGGCACTGGACACATTGCATTTTTCCATTGCCATTGTCAGCACCCTAGTTTATGCCTTTGTTAGTTCACGCCTTGACTTTCGTGTTAGCCACATGATTGGACTGCTTCCTTTTCCTCTTCTAAGACCGCCCATAATAACTTCCTAAAACATAGCTTAGATAGTATCGTTTCACTCCCCCAAATCCTCCAATAGCTCCATCCTGCTTAAGGAATAAACTCCTAGGAATCATAGAAATTCTAGAATGTCACCATTGGAAAGAATCCTGGAGTATAATTCAGTGGTTGCCAAACTCTGGTTTCTGGACCAGTGCCAGAAGTTTGCACCAATCCTAAATGGAAAGAAAAAAAAAAAAGAGAATGAAGTGGGCATTCCATAAAATGAAATTTAACCATTTCAAAAATTCTTTGAAAGTATCCCAAATTTTTGTTTTGAAATATACTTTATTTTATGAAGTGATGGTACTAATCGATGGTATCTTTTTGTTTGTTGTTTTTAACGTTCATTCCTGGCAAATGATATCAGCAACCATTTGTTGCTTCATGCCTGCCCCTGTTAAAAATTTTGCTAATCCATGCAATCCAAAAGTCTGGGAGCCACCCACTTCCTAAATAAGAAAATTGAAGAAAGAAGAATTAAATGACTTGCTTAAGGCCATGCTAATAGTGGCATTTCTGGACTGTAAACCCAAATATTATCCTCAACACTTTACCATGACATTCAAAGCTCTCTATATTTAAATCCCAGTATGCTTTTGCAGCTTTATCATCAGGGTGCCCCCCAAAGAAATCCTGTGTTCTAAACAGTCATGATTATGTGCCATTCCTTTAACGTGCCTTGCATTCTTTCCCTACCCAAACTGTCTTCCCCAAATCCTTCCCAGTTCAAGTACTGCTTCTTTTACAATAATTTAATGCCAGAAGGGATCCTTCTCTTTTTTGTGCTCCTGTAAATTTCTACAATTTATCAGCATATCATATCTTGCCTAGGCTGTTAAGAGATATTGCTTATACCTCCCACTATGTCCTCCAATTCAGTAAATGGTATCACTATTTACCCAATTTTTCAAGCTGGAAACTTTGAAGTCATCTCTTACTACTGTCTGCACCAATATCTAATTAATCATGAAGCCCTGTCATCTTTACCTCCAAAGTTCATCTTGTATATCTCTGCTTTATTTCTTTAACTGGACTACTACACAGATCATTCTGTGTTTCCTTGTTATACTCTGAAATCCATTCTTTACTTCACGGCCAATTTTAGGTCTGGTACCTCTCCTTGTAAATTCCTTCAGTGGTTTTCCATAGTCTTAAAGTCTAGATTGTTCAACATGTTATACAAGATATGTAGTACCCTTGTCTACTTCTGCAGCCTTATCTCTTGCTACTCTTGTTTGCGCACTTCCCTTCAGCCTTATTGCACCTTCAATTCCTTGACTGAATTTTTCTCATTCTTGTACTCTCTTGCTAACAGAGCCTCTCACCTCTCTGGACTTTTACATGTGCTGTTTACACGGCCTGGAGCACTTCCTTTAGGGGACCTTCCTGGATTCCCTAAGTACCTTTCCTTTTCCATAGCACTTAACCACATTGTATTATAGTTGCTTGTATAATTGATTTCCTTTCTGCTAGACTATATGAATTATGAGGTCAGGGATCATATGTATTATACTCACCATTGTATTCTAGCTCTTAGCTCTGGCATATAGTAGGCACTCAATAAGCGCATGCTGTATGAAAGAAAGTTTAATACTACACTTCCTCTTACATGATTGAGACTTGTATACCTGTTGTATTTCCTTAATTTGATTATAATTTCCTGAAAGTCATAGAAATCTTTCACGTTATAGTACCATTTTATAGTACCATACATATTTTAGACTGTTGGTAAATATTTGGTAAATACCTGATTAAGCTATTTTTTCTTAAGGGACCAAGGAATTAGATACAGCCCAGGATAAGATTTACAATGCATATTTACAATTTGAACTGTAGCACAACCCTCTACAATGTAAGGATTTTAGGCTCATACTAGTACTGATTGCTTACGATTTACATTTCAGGTGCTACACTCACCCTCCATAAAATATTCCTACCTTACCAGGTTTAAATTAGGAAGTACTCTATAGGTCCATAAACATAAAATATAATTGTTCAAATAGGAACTCTGCTGCATTTTAGATAATAAAAATTATAAAACTCTTAAAGTGAATAAGATGTCTAGGCCTTCATTTATGTGTGGGGTGTGTGTGTGTGTGTGTGTGTGTGTGTGTGTGTGTGTGTTTTGTTGTTTTAGGGATTGAACTCAGGGTGGACTTTACAAGAAGCTATGGTAAGAGTGATAGCTTCACAGTAAAAGCAAATGTTTTACTTTCACCACTCAAAAGTCAGTCTAGGTTTTTTTGTGTGTGGGGGCGGTTATCTATTGAAAAGACATTTTTCAACCTCTAGTTTATTTATTCTTTTTTCAAGATCCAGAACATATGGAGATGTCATCACTCACAGATACTTCAAATTGCACAAACAGGCCTCTAATCTCAGCCTCCTTGTATGCATCATAATACCTGAATTCTTCAACAAAATATTCCATAAGGCAGGAAGCTTCTCTTCTCTTTGTTTTCATCAGACTCAACCTAAATGGATTATTCTTTTTTGTAAAAGGTGAACAAAACACTATTAGCACTAGTGATTATTATTTTTTTTTACAAGTTATTCCTCAAGACTGGCTCGTTCTTCTTGCATACAAAGGTTTTTCCTCTCAGACCACGATTTGTTGAGTCCAGAACAAACTGAAACTGCATGATGAGAATAGTTTAACTTTTATGTAACCTATCTGAATGACAGCCCAGTGTACATAGTGAAAGACAGTGCCAAAAGACATATTATGCTCAGGAGTGGGAAGGGTGACAAGATTCTGTGCCTATACTCAAAGAAGTGTTTCCTGATCTTCCAGTGTAAGTGGGTGCTCACTTCTCTCCCATTTATGATCCTATATCAAACTGAATAGTTCTTGACAATGGATTGGACAATGTGAGTGAAGGAAAGGGGGGAGGAATGAAGAATACCTTCACCAATATAATCCCAGCATTATCACCTGGCTCATGGTAGGCTCTAAATAAATATTTATTAAAAGAATGAAGAGCTGGAAATAAAACACATTTTGGCACTGTCAGCCACAATATATAGACTATAAAATCAATGCTTGTTTATATTACTAGGTGGCCATGTGTGTAGTTGATAGGGCCATAGTTTTGGAAGACAGGAAGACCAGGGTTCAAATCCTGACTTCACCATTGAAGCTATCTGACCTTGCAAGAGTTACTCATCCTTGCTTTCCCTGCCTATAAAATGGAAATCAAATCATACCAACTTCAAAGACAGTGGGGCAATTAACTGAAATAATACATTTAATGTACTTCGAATGGTGCATGGCAGAGAGTACTTTATAGAGGTAGCTATTATTGTTGTTATTGTTAGAGTGTAATAGCATGTAATACCATTAGGTGTCTGGGTAATAGTAAATATCCAGTAATTGTTAGCTCTAAGTATTATAATTACCATTATAATAGTTTTCTTTAAATTAAATTATTTTAATGCTTATGGGAACAAAAATTGCACTTTTTTAATATTGGGCATAGATTATTAGTCATCATTGCAGTAATTGTTATCTCTTAAATTGGAATAGGCATGGGATATCTTTGCATTTATAACAATAAGGGCATTGGTTATTGCTCTTTTCATTTATGTAAATTGTTCAAAAATAAACAAATTGAACAATTTGTTTATTCTAACCCTGAAAGTTTGTAAAAAATATTAGTACAGGATAAAGTAGGGTTTGACCATAATAGCTACATGGCTTTTGCTTTCTTTGACGAATTTGCTTTCAAATTCATTCAAGGATATACTTGTTTTCATGCACTTGGCATAACTGCTCCAGTTTCTAAAAGTGTGTATCTATGGAGATTTGTGCACATATATGTGTATCTATGTATATACATACCTATTTTTATATATTTGTTATATATATAAAATATTAAAATATTTGCTACCTAGGACCACTATAGATAATAGTTGAAGGAGTGCAATTCAGACACTAAGCAAATGGTAATTACTATTGGAAATCACAGATTGAGCCAATGCAAATTTGTAGGCTTTAGAAAGATAACTATTCTTCAGGTTTATTTTCTAATTTGACCTTATATGTTTTTTGGTGTTTCTTTTAGCATTTTTCCAGCTTTCCTGAAATATGATTGACACATGAGAGTTGTATATATTTAGATTGCACATTGTGATGTTTAACGTTGTACAGTGGGTGATTTAATATACATATACATTGTGAAATGGTTAGCACAATCAAGTTAATTAAGATATGTGTTACCTCACATAGTTACCACTTGTTTGTCCAAACCACAATGAGATATCACCTCATACCTGTTAGCATGGCTATTATAGAAAAAGTAAGAGGTAACAAGTGTTGGCAAATATATGGGGAAAAGAGAATCCTTGTGCACTGTTCGTAGGAATGTAAATTGGTACAACCATTATGGGAAAAAGAATGGAGTTCCCTCAAAAGTTTGGAAATAGAACTGCTATATGACCTTATGTTTTTATTTCCACACAACTCATTTTCCTTTCACTATCTCACTTATTTTATGTCAGCATGCTATGAATGGTTACCTAGGAGAAAACGAAATTTATGTTTTTAATGTTTATTTATTTTCAGAGAGACAGAGCAAGAGTGGGAGATGGGCAGAGAAAGGGAGAGAGAGAATCCCAAGCAGGCTCTTAGATGATAGCACTGAGGGGCTTAATCTAACAAACTGTGAGATCATGACCTGATCCAGAATCAAGAGTTGGGTGCTTAACTGACTGAGCCACCCAGGTGCCCCAAAACAAACTTTACATTATTGACAAACTCAGTCTGATTTTTTAAAATCAAAAACAAGGTTTTTTTTAATATCATAGTTAGCAAACCAATAAAAAATCCAGAATCGTAATTGAACACCTACTATATGTCTTCTTTATGTGTCCCTACTATTTGTCAGTGGAGAAGGTTTGAAACTCTGTCTCTGCCCTGAAAGAACCTCAAACACACACACACACACACACACACACACACACACACACACACACACACAATTCAACTTTTGTTGAATTCCTACTTTTTAAAGGCACTATACTATGCTGGGCATCTTTGTAATGTAGCATCTCATGTAATCATTATTATAACCCTTTGAGGTTATTTCTATTTCATAAATAGGAAAGATGGATCTCATCATGGTTATGAATTAATTGCTCAAAGTGATTAATGAATTAAGTGGTAGAGCCAGCGCTCAGGCCTATGTCTTCTGTCTCCAAAGACTCCTGCGTTATTATACCATGTTTATGTAACTGAAAACTAAGAAATATGCCTGCAAATAGTAGCAGTAGATTATAGAGAGTCTGTAGGAAACATTCTGGTTCTTGTTCCCATACTTTATTGTGTTGATCTCTAGTTGTCTCAGGAGTATAATTTACTACTATTACTACGACTACTAATATATTCATTATCAGTAGTAATATTATTAGTATCAGCTATTGTTTGCCAAGATTATGTTACACTTTCTCACCACATTCAAGGATTAAAGCATTATTCCTCACCAAAAACTGGAGGAGGTAGTTTTTTCCTTGTTTTATGGATGAAGTAAACTGAAACTCAGAAAATTTAATAAACTTGTTCAAGGTCACATGTTTAGAATGTGACAGAGCTCAGATCAGAATGTGACAGAGTTGAGATTAGAATCCAGATCTCTTTGACTTCAACATCCATTATTTTAAGCACTATACTTTAAGTCTTTTTTTTTTTGGTATCTTATATAGTACTCTGTACATTAGTGGGGACATGGTTGATGCTTAGTGATTACTTATCACCTTAGCAACCTGGGATAAGTGACTTTGTCTCTCTACTTCAGTGTCTACAATTTTCACAAAGGTGGCTAATAGGAATATTATGTGAAACCAGAGAATGAACTGGTCAGCCCAAAAGAGTGAGTCTTTATCTGATTTCTTCCAGGCTTCAGTCTCTATAGACTATGTCTATATTCCTGGATTGACTTTATTCATCATTCCTTGCTCATCATTCATCCAGCCTTTATTATAATAAATATATATTGAGTCTTATGTGCCAGGCCCTGTTATAGATGGTGAAAAATAAGGCATAGTCCCTATCATCATTGAGTTTATATTCTCGAGCCAGGAGACTTGTGACTACTTACTAGTCACAAGTAAACAGTTAAATATATAATATCTCCAGATGGTGATCAGTGACATGGAGAAAAAAATTAAAGCTTGTAAGGAGGATTGAGGTTGAGGTAGGATGAGAGAAGGGACTGATATTTTAGACAGGGTGGTCAGGAGAGTTTTTTGATGAGATTTGAGTAGAGGTATCAAGGAAAAGAAGCAAGCTATGCAGATATGATGAAGAAGAGTGTTAGAGGCAGAAGGAACAGCAAATGTCAAGGCCTGGAAGCAGGGGCTTTCTTGGCATGTTAGAGGAACACCAAAATACGATCAATGAGATGTTATAATATTTGCTAAATGACTCACCACTGATATAAAAGATTTAAAAGCCCTGTGCCAAAGTTGGCTATGTATTTGCTACTAGAATAGATTTGGCATAATCAAAGAATTCAAGAACAGGACCAATGGGAAAAGATTAGTGTTTGGAGCCCACTCATCAAGAAGAAATAAATGAGATGGGATATTTAATGACTGTCATCAGCAGTTCCATGCAAGGTTTTATAAGGAGCAGTGGAATAGCCTTCTGAAGACTAAATTTTTCCTTCCCTTTAGGAAGTAGTTACAAATTAGAAAATCAGTCAAGAAAGACTGTGGTGTCCGATGGTATAAGAATTGTTTGGGGTTGGTAGGAAGCAGGAGGGTAGTTGTATCCAGTAAACAGGTGAGAAATTTAGAATAAATAAAGAAAGTAGGTTGAAGTGAGAAATTTCAGAATGGAATTAATCTCCACTTTATTTTCAAACTAAACAAAGTGTTTGATATAAGGAGAAATAACTCTAAAACACCAGCTTTACTGACATGTTCTTAGTCAGTTGCATGAATGGCACGGTTCTAAAGACAAGTGAACGTGATGTTAAGGTGAGTAAGCCTGAAAGTGGCTTCCTAGGGAGGTTTGCATTGCATTCATTGGTGCATTCATTCAACTATTTATGTACATACTGATGTCCTGTCTAATCCAAAAGGAGTTGAAACAGGCTACAGACCTATGTCTATAATATACAAGATGAAAAGTAAGAGAGGAAATTAGGAATAAATAATATTAGTAGGAGAAAAAAATATAATGAAATTAGGGTGAAACTGTTTAAACTGCATGCCACAAGATTCTGCACAGTTAGCTAGAGGGAGACCATGCACATATAGCTCTGAGATTTCTAGAAACAATTGGAAGAGCTCAGTAGTTATTTGATGTGTAGTTCCCATAAGATAAAAACTAAGTAGAGGTTCAAGAGAGGCAAGAGTGAAATTTTGTCTTCTCTGTGGTAGACAGATCCCAAGATGACCCACATGATTCTGTATAATCCTTTCCCCTTGAGTATGAGCACACCTGTGACTTGCTTCTAACCAATAGAATATAGCAAAGGTGATGGAATGATACTCTGATATCACATTGTTATAAAAGATTCTATCTTAGCAGACTGGAGTAGGAGATTCTCCATTGCTTGCTTTAAAGACATAAGCAGCCATGTTGTGAAAGGGCCAATGAAGGGGCCACAGAGTGAGGAATGGCTTGCAGCCTCTAGATGCAGAGAGTGGTCCCTCACTGACATCCATCAAGAAAATGGGATCTCAGTCCTACGAACAAGTGGAGATTCTTCCAATAACAGGAATGACCTTGGAAGGAGATACTTCCCTGGCCAAACCTCTGATGAGACTACAACATTGGTTAACACCTGGAATGCAACCTGGTGAGATCTGAGAGCAGATCTAGCTAAGCTGTACCTGGACTCTTGATCTATGGAAACTATGACATGATCAACTTGTATTGTTTTAAACCATTAAGCTCAGCCTCAAAGTATCCCTTAGTCTCAGTCTTCAGTAGATCTCTAAGGGAAGTTGGGAAGCTAATTTCCATGGAAATTTACACTTCTCACAGAGGACTTAATTGCAGTTCTAAGTAGAATCAGGATAAATAGGTTATGTGACTATTGAAGGTCCCTAAAAGATCTTTCCTTATATGTATACAGAACCCTGCTTTGAGATACTTGAATGTAGCAATCTAAATCATCTGGAACAAGGTCTGTCACCTTCCACATGGGACTCTTATATGGTATCCATCTACTCTTTGGCACTTTGAACACTTCAGGCTTTTACTGAGTATGTAATTACTCTACTGACTGCTAAACAATAATGTCGTTTGCTGAATTCCTTTATCACTAGACACAAAATATATGTTCAAAAACAATTATGCAAGAGTCTTACTGATCTTCCAAATATCTTTAAAGCTTTTTAACTTATAATTAACACATATACTTGTCTACTTTGCTTTAGCAAATGTGAAACAGAATGGTTTTCCTGCCATAGCATTTTCATCATTCTCCAGTCTTCTCTGTAATCCTTGAAAATGTGAAGGTGGATGGGTGCTTTTGCTTTACAATTCAGTGTGATAAAACCTATAGTTTCTGTTCAAGAGCCCCATTTAATTTAAAAGGGAAAAGGACTGATTTTATTCCAAATTAATACATTTTATCATCCAGGAGACTGATGGAATTATATAATTCTCTCAATTAAAGTATATAATAAAGTTTTAAGACATATTTTACAACTTTTCACTATTATAGATCACATAGGAGTCTAGCTTTTTTTTCCCTTCACAGCCTGAGGGGGTAGAAACTTTTGTAAATGCTACCTTTCAAGAGACAACAGGTTTTATCCTCAATAATGAACAACTGTACAGTGTCATCAGTGAAGGAAAATATTCCAAATAAACAGACCCATTACTTCACTAAAATATTGCTTATGTCTTCCAGTCTTAAATATCCAGCAAATATCTTGTGAAAACAGGCAGGTTATCAATAACAGACACAAACAACAAAATGAAATGAAACATTTTACTTAGGTAATTATCAATTTGATTGATGGTATGGAACTGGTCATTTATTTTGTTTAGGATGAGTTACAGCCTTAAAAATCAGAACTAAATCAATGGGGATTTTTAGGATTTTATTTCTCACCAGACTAATGTCTTTGCATTCAAATGCCACCAAATTTGTAGAGAAGGAAAAATTTTTCCTTTACCCTCTCAGGTTCAATACATGAGGCCTGTAAATTAAACTGACAAAAGAGATTAATAGGAGAAAAGGTTTATTTTGCATGCACATGGGAATTTCACAGAAAAGAGGTGACAACCCAAAGAAATAGTTAGGCTTGAGAACTTATAGACCACTTTAACAAAGGGCAGTACATTGTGGAGAGGTGACAAGGTAAAGGAAAAGGGATTTGGGCATTTAGGGGCAGTCAATTGTGGGATGGCAAATATATAAGGAAGCTAATGGAAGATATGGGTTGGTTATTTTTAATAAGATTTGTTTATGTAGACTCATCTTGGTATTGACTTTCTGTCTCCTGTGTCTTTCTCTCTTCCCTGGTATGGGAGAGGGGAAGGAGGACACCTTCACAAAGGGAAATTTATACTTTTCTTGTAGGCAGAAAGGGGGAGGTCAGAGAGTTCTTTCTGTGTCTTCTGTTTCTCAATTGCCTTCAGCTCCAAATAATCCTTATGCTAACATGGCATCTCTAGGAAGGCATATTCTGAGCACTTTCACTAGTAAAACCTTGATTAATCAATATCCAAAATATTGTGAATTTCAATTAACCAGAAGTTTCCCCTCAGTAAATGATTAGAAATAAAATTGATTTCAGAGATATTATTAAGAGAATCATCAACTTCTGACATGACTTAGACCCCATGCATATTAAGAATGGTCTACATTTTTCCTGTATGCTCAGTCCTTCCGAATGCATAGTGATTCCTCTGCTCATGATCCTGAGACCCTCTGAAAAGAAGGTAATCAATATAATACAAAAATGATCATAACAATAACAGTAGTTGGCATTTACTGATTATTCTCACAATAATCCTTTACTGTTATTATTTCCATTTTTATAGTTAAGAAAAATGAAGCTCAGAGAAATTAACTAGCTTACCCAAGGTCACATGGGTAGTTAGTAAGGAAAAATTAGGCCCAAAGGCCAGTTTTCCAGGCTCCTAGCCTATTGTGTTTTTCATTAAGTTTTCTTATCTATAAAGTGTGACTAATAAGATCATAAGCTGTGCAGATAGAATAATCTCATATATAACCCAAGCCTGTGATCCTAGATATATGGTTTTGGGGATGTTGCTTATACTTCCCGAAGTTTAGTTTTCTGATTTGGAGTTCTTAGCTCTATTAACCTCATAAGGTTAGTTATTGTAAACATTAAAGAAGACAATCCATGTAAAGTCTTTAGTGCAATATCTTATCCATAATAAGTGTTCAGTGTCCATGATCCACTATTATTATTACCAATAATAACAATATGAGTTGTAGTAGTTTATTAGTACAATTATCATCATAATTGTTTCAGCATGATTGTTAATTATTTCCATAGGCTCAACCTAACTTTTAGGCCAAATATGCATAATGCATACCTGATTAGAAATGCCTTGAGGGACACCAAATGACCTCCTTGAGCTTAAATGTCTTTCCACTGGCCTAGCATACAATTCCATCATTAACATTAGATTTTTAAAAGCTTTTGAATATACATACACACACATTGGCATGCTATTAACCCATTCCTTGTGGAGAACAATGCCCTCAGGGAAATGAAAATTGAGTCAGTCAGTTTTCATGGGGGTGGGGATGAGAGGAAAAAACATCATTGTCATTATATGTAGACTGCCAGGCACCATTCTAAATTCTTCATTTTTGATCCCCATTGCAAACTTACTAAGTAGGCACTATTATTTTCCTTCTCACTTTATAGATAAGATAGAGGAGAAACAAAGGGATTAATTGACTTGCCCACAGTGTGCACCAGCACCAACTAGGATTCAAACCCAAATTTGCTTGATTCCAGGGTCACTGCTTTAAGGACAGTTGTATGCTGCTGTAACATAATCTCCTCAGTGGAGAAACTCAACAGGCAGAGGAACCCAAGACTGACCTCTGCTAAAGTCAGTATTAATCATTTGTAGTAAATGAATCAATGCTTTTTCTAGGAATGTACCACGTCTCGTTGTTAAAATGTGACAATATTTGTATCATGACTATTACTCTGACTTTTCAATGAAAATAAATACAACTTATATATTTCTTTTAAAGAGTCACACTAAATGAATGCTTATGGAGAGAGATTTTATTAGCAAATAAATTTATTTTCTAATTTTAAACATTTAACACTTAGAGATGATTATATAGAAAAGCATAATAGAATTCAACTGCCAAACGTAATTATTTTGCTTAGATGATTTGAAGAATCTGAATCTGAATATGGGTAAATCTCCTATATATGACTCTACAGTTGAAACAGTAATTTTCTTTACCAGTAATACTTCCCAAAAGTCAGATGGTACCTATTTATTATGCTATCCATTAATTGTAATGCTACCTTTGGGCAATCAACTCTTCTTCATTTAATGAGCACATACCTGAAGATTGAACTGTTTTTCCTTATTCTTGGATTGTAGCCTACCTGTCTTCTCTTACCTCTTCTACTTTCCCAAGACATGCCAATCTCCCTATGAAACCAAACTACTGAAGAACTTCCCATTGTTTCCTCTCTGTCATTCATTCCAATCTCATGACACTCTCAGTAACCCATTCTTTCTTAATTGTTTGGAGTATTTGTGTTGATCACACTACATCACTATATTTAATCAATGTAAGTTTAAATCTTATTGAGGATCTTTGGCTGTTCTCTGTGAAACTGGCTACAGAGCCATGAATTGATGATTTTTATTTCTTAGATTTGTCAAGTGTGTATTCATTTCAAAAGTGGTAAACTAAGCAGGTATAGGCCCAAATATGTGTTTTGTTTGACCTCTAGTATTTTCAAACTTTAGTTGCCAAACTTAACATCTAAAAATCACATAGAAATCTGTGTTGCCAGATTTGTTTTCAATTCCTTTATGTCAATCATGGCTACAGCTGAGTAGTAGCCACCTCCTTTCAAAAGGGAATGTATTCTCCAGGTTGTACAATCTATTGTCTCTTCTCTATTGTCCTACACCATTGTCCCATTTATTCATTTATATTTCCAGGCTGACTCTTGTAACATGTACATTTAGAAACTCTGATTATTTTTCAGGAAATGCATGCTCACTTTAGGAAAATTAGAAGATAAAAATAAGCAACAAAAAATAATAGACATTTGTAGATCCACCATCCAGAGTCGGTCACAATTAATGTTTGGTCCACATTCTTTCAGTCATTTCTGTCAAAAAGGTAGGTAGGTAAGTATGTATAATAATGATGACACACCAATATTTATTGTTTTTCCTTATTTCAATGCAATGAAGACAGACTACTTGGGGAATGAAAGGAAGTTCAAGTTAGTTTTCTAGTAAACTGAGAGATGGGCTTAAATATCTTTTGTTTCAGTGTTTGACATGGAAAATATGTCCAAATATGCCCTTCTAGTTTTTTGTTTAACAAACTTGTTATTATGATTGAAATGGTCTAATATGGACTAGGATATTTAAAATTTTTATGATTTTCATTTGGTAAGATCTGAGATGGTTGGTCAAGAAATGGATATGGATGAGGAATGTATAGTAGTTTGGTACTAAATTTAAACTATCCCCTAAATCTTAAGGCTTCACATAAATTCCTTCCTTTTCATGTCCCCTGTGCTGGAATTGTCTGTATAACATCATTGGTAGAGTTTCTAAGTCTATATTTGAATATCTTCAACAACATAGAATTCATTACCTCTTAAGCCACAACCTGACTTTTTGCTTAGGATTAAAAAGGCTTTCTTTTAATAAGCTTAAATCTGTGTCCTTAAAAATTCTACCCATTATATTTAGTTCTACTCTTTGAGGACCGCAGAGAATAAATTTATTTCCTTTCCTATACATCAATCCTCTTAATATCTTAAGGGAATGCTACCATGTTATTTCCTCACTCAAACCTCAGCTCGTTCAATGTATCTTAATATTGATAGCATGGCTTTCAGGCCCTTTATCATATTGGGGGACCCCTCTGAAGATGCTGTCATATAGTAATATCTCAGATTTCAGCACCCATAAGAGAGAAAATAAATTGTATAAAAACTAAATCTCATTTTAATAAGATTTTAGTTTCATTGAATTTAACTGGAGCCAGTTTTTGCTGCTCTTGATAGAGTCCATAGTGCTGAACTATGCAAACAATTGCATAAACTTTTCACTGTGTTCTACCTGTTACAGACAGTTTTGGTGGAATCCTTACCTTAAATATTTCACCAAACTTCATGGATATCATTAATTCACTATCAGTTTAACTATTTACCATTTTCTAAATTAACTTGATCTATAGAAGTAAGATTCCTAACAACACTTCTTACTATGTCAGTCAGTATCATATTTAATGAGAGATGGTCTTAGAAGCCATTCAGGGCATATTGCCTAAAAACTCTCCATCCTGACAGGGTCAGAGTCCCAAAGGGCAATCAGGTTTGTTCCAAATGGCCTCAAGAAAAATCTGTACTTTCCAAAGTTCTCAGATTTTACAAAAGTCAAAAGAAAGCCAAAAATCATCATTCATTATGTTGGGAAGGAAAAACTTTCTCTACCCTCTTACATTAAGTCACTGCAGCTCACAAATTAAACTGACAAAAGACAAATTAACAGGAAAAGAGGCATACACATTTTGTTGATATTCTTATATGAATTGGGGCTTCACAGAAAAGAAGCAAAAACCCAAAGAGGCAGTTAGGCCTGGGGACTAATGATGTATGGTAGTTAAGGGTTGTGTAGTAAGGTTTATTAGGCAGACTGAAGTGGTTCTGGTTATAAGAATCATTCTCTTCTTTTGGGTATGGGTGAGCTGGGGGAGACATTTATAAAGGGAAATTTATACTCTGCTTTTAAGCAGGAAGGAGGAAGGCAGAGAGAGCTCATCCTATGTCTGCTGTTTCTTAGATGCTTTCAGCTGAAAATAATCAATATGCTAAAGCAGCATATATTGGGGTGGCATGTCTTGATCCCCTTCAATTACTCAAAATTAAACTTGGCATTTGGGGAATTAGTCAACCTGTTCAAAGGAAATATGTAAACCATTTATTGGCACATTGCTTGTTTTTTTTTAAGTTTAGTTTTATTTATTTTGAGAGAGATAGCAAGCAAGGAGGGACAGAGAGAGAGGGAGACAGAATCCCAAGCAGTCTCTGCACTGTCAGTGCAGAGCCTGATGCAGGGCTCAAACCCATGAACAGTGAGATCATGACCTGAGCTGAAAACAAGAGTTGGATCCTTAAGCAACTGAGCCACCCAGGCACCCCACACATTGCTTGCTTTTGAGATAACTGACATATGACCTCATTTATGAGATGTTAGAAGCTAGTTCAGTTTGTTGAAGTTCATCACCCATGATTTGAAATATAATATTCATATTCTGTTCTTTGTAATGCAGCATTTGGTTACATAGTGGCTTTTATTATTCTCTAGTTCATGTGCACAAGTCTTGTCTTGCCAACTGTTTCATAAGCTTTTTGAAACCAAAACTCATGTCATCTACTTCTTTTGTGGTTTCCCCCCCATCACATCTAGTACAGTAAGTACTTAATAATTACTTCTTAACTGGGCAAGATCTGCATTTGAGCTGTGTAGCTTGGCTCCATTCTAACATTCCAGTTTATGCCATTGTGCCCACCCAGCTTTCTAGGAAGATTTCAGTCACATGAGAACTGGGCAGAGAAGTTTAGATGACTTAGAAAAGCCAGGCTTCAATGCTAGGGAAAAAACTAAAAGTTCTTATGCTGCTACTCAGATGTCAGATGCCCTAGCTTATACAGATAGTGCAGTTATTGAGGCTAGCTGGTCCTGGCAAGTTTAAAGCTCTGCATGTAGCCTTAACTTGCTCTTTGTGGACCATTGGTAAAAGGTGTTCACAAATTAGGCCAAGTACTCCCCCAAGTCATGGTTTACATGTTTACTTTGTGAGATTTACTCTTCCTCCTGGCAAATTTTATTCCACCCCCCTCCTTTAGGAAATATGAACTTTGTCTCTGGTCATGAAGATTTTATATTAACCTGTTTTTCAATCTTTATTGAAGAAGATCATTTTTTCTGCTGCTCTTGCTTCAATCAACTGAAAACTGGCAGCCACCTTACTCTGGTTCTTCTAAGTCTGCTACTAATCATTTCTCAAATTACCTGAGATTTTGTTGTTCTTCATGGTAGAAGATAGACCCTTACACTCTTTTATCAGAAATCATCACTACTCTAAAACAGCCACTAAGAGGTTCCTAGTCTGTGTATTAAAAATATAAGTATCCCAACCATTCTCCTCCAAGTCATATCAGCATAATAGAAGTAGGTATACACAATGGAAATTAGTCATTGATTAAAGAGATTGTTTTAGTTCTAAATGTCCTGTTTTAGAGCATCAAACTATAAAGAAATTTTAAGGTAAAATTTGCACTAGTTCTGTCTTGTTGAACAATCTATATGTTGATTGTCAAATACTGAACACCAATAACAGATCAGCTATGCCATTAGTCATGTGATACATTAATATATCAAAATCTTAAATAAATTACTTTTATTAATTGAGTAATATATATGTATAGTATATAAAATTTTCAAGTAGCATAACATTGCATGTAAATGAAGTAGTCTTTCCCATATCATCATTCTTGCTTCCGAGAGGCAATCACTCTTAACAGATTTTTGTCTAAACTTCTCCCAGATTTCTGTAATTATACAAGCTTAGGTGTGTCTATGTTGTCTATATATACTTTTTTTTTTCATTTTACACAAATGGGGGTAAACTTGATGTAAAGTTCTATACTTTGTGTTCCCTTATCTTCACAATATGTCTTGAAGATCATTTCATTTCAGCACATATTGATATGATTATTCTTTTAACATACTGCATATTATTTTACTGTATAAATGTTCCACAATTTATTTTAAAAAGCCACCATCCCCATCTAAGACACTTTGTGTGTGTGTGTGGGGGGGGGTGTATGAGGGCGAAGGCAGGGGAGAGGGAGAGATGAAGACAGAAACAGAGACAGACAGAGATAGAGAATTCTGACAAAATTTTCTTAATACATGAATTTGATAAACATTGGATTGACTGTTCATATGATCTTTTTATTGCTGACAGTTATGCCAGTTGGGGAAAAAATATATCAATTCAATTTTGTAAGTATTTATAAAGGCTTACTCTGTATCCAATATTATATTACACACTAGACAATTTATAAAACTAAATACCTGTTCACATATGTTTTTCTTTGTAATTAAGACCAGATTTACATACATGAAATAATGAGAGAAGATTATGAGGTTGGTATGCTGGAAAAGAAGCACCAATTATGTACTCAATATAAACAGGGAGGCTCCCAGAATGACAGCAGGCTGTGTGTGTAGGCCAACTGAATTGACACTCTCCATCAGAATTCCACACTGGGAACATAGCTTGCCTTTCTGGGATACCTGAGGTTAAACCTAATCTCAATTTTGAAGACTGTGAACAAATTTTCAAGACTATGGGGTTTCTTCACAGAGAAACAACTTGGTAAGAAGTAAGAAAATCTGACAAACTGCAAATTAAAATAATATTTATCTATATCAAGGCTATTTTGCTCTCAGAAAAAAAACCTGAATAATAGTCTTTCCAAAGTGCCCAGATATAAGCTTATCTATAACATATAGATACAACTAAGAACATATCTCTAACATTTAATAAAGTACAAAAGAAATACATTAGTTTCTCAAAAATACTTTTTTGTCTGACTTTCCATTCTCTTCAACAAATATTTCTTGAGTAGTTACTATATACAAAACATCACAGTAGGCATTTCGGGAATGCAAACTCAAAAGGCAATCCACTAGTCTTAGGAGATTTGCTTCCTAATCCCAGCTCTGCTACATGCTAGCGATGTGATTTAGAGATTCATTTCTTGTTTTGTGGCTTGGGGGCTGGATTGGATGACCTCTGAGATTTCTTTTGGCCACAATATGATCCAATCCAGTGAGTATCCCTAAGAAGTTTACAGTATTTTGTGTGGTTTGAAACTGTTAAAGAAAAAAATCTATGAGAGAAAGCAGAAAGATATCAGTAATATCAAAAGAGAGTTACAAACAAAATGATGTAGTTTCAAAAGAAGGAACTATCATATCAATGGATGATGTCATTAATAGCTTCATAGAGGAAGTGGTCTTGAAGGATTGAGCTTTGATAGGCAAAAATAGGGGTCATGGAAACTGCTCAGTTCCTTTTATGTTCTTTCTCCATCCTGGATATTACTCAAGATTTGTCATTGAAAAATTAAATATGACAGAAAGTCAACCTTTGAAGTTCTGTTTTTTTTTTAAGTAGTTGGTCAATATGTATATATTGGAGTGGTAGACAGTGAATCTAAAAGGGAGATGATAGACTAGGAGCATGGAGTAGGAATCATAGGATTGGTGTTCTCCTGCAAATGCCAATAGCATTATCCCTTATATTTGTATAATGCTTAATCTGCAAAGTGTTTTGATACAACCAATCTCTAGGATGTGAGTCTATGATAGAGCTATTAAGGGCATGGCTTTAGACTCAAACAAACCTGGATTTATATCTCAGTTCTGCCATTTATAAGTGGTATAATCTTGGACAGTCACTTGGTCTTTTGTGACTCTGTTTTCTTATTTGTAAAATGGGAATAACAACTACATCATTAGAAGGCTGTAAGTTTTAAATAATATTGTGTTTATAAAACATTTAACAACATAACTGACATAAGACATGCTCCATAAATTGTAGCTAAAGGATAATATATCAGATACTGTTATTTTCTTTCAATAGAAAGTTAAAACCGAGCTCTGAGATTCTGTGTCATTTATTAGAATCTAGCATTTTTTCTATCATACCAGTGATTCCCAGCCTGAGTTTTCTACCCACACCCTCTCCCCAGGGGGGAATCTGTGAAGGTAATAATGAGAATTTATGAGTCATTTTCAATATTTGAAATGAGCCTAACAGAGAGCATTCATTTACTTGTGATAAATTACACAACTTAACAAAAATGTCAAGTTTCTTTGCTTTTGCCTCAAATTATATCAGCTCATTTTGGTAATACTGGTTATCTCATGCTGATGGGAAACTGATTGGCAGCTATGTATGTCTTTGATAAATAGAAATGGGAAAAGTGTGTTTTATCATAAATGCAATTGATCTAGGAGATATTTTTTTAAGCTTGGGAGAACATGGAAGAAAAATAAAATATTCTCTTGTTGCTTAAACTATTGAGAAGCTACACCATGCTTCCTCACTGGCTCAGGGAGAATGGGGAATAAGGAGAGTAGAAAGATAGGAAGTTGTTGTCAGAGAGAACTTCAGAGTTTGAAAGCTGGAAGGTAAATTTATTTATTTATTTATTTTTACATAATACATGTGCTTGAAATGAGGACATGACTTGTGGTTTCTTCCTATGAGAAGAAGATGAGGAAACTGTAGCCCAAAGATGGACAAGGAATTGGCCAAGTTTGCAGAAGCCTCTTATGGTAGAGCCAATATTTCAAGTCAGTTTCATGACTCCCTGTTTCATAGCTCTTTCCACTCTAAAGCAAAGAAATATAGTTATGCTGTCTTGAGTTCATCACAATGTCTACATTTTGATATTGACCCATTCTAGTCAAAGAGAGAAAACACTGGTTAAAATGAATGGAAATGCAGTTGAGACTTACAGACAGCTGACATAAAAAGGCCTCTTTTGTTTTGATTGGCTTCTTTATTGACAATGAAGATCACCATAATCTTCTCTAAAGCTGTACTGAGAATTCTTCAGTTCCACTTCATTCTTCAGAGTTAATACAAATGCAACAGGCACAGAGGGAAAAGGGGGTGAATAATCATAGTAGTTATAATGTAGTAAGCACCAATCATATGTCAGGACTTTACTCATGCATCTCTATTTGTTGAGTGCCTATTGTGGGTAGGGAAGTCTTTTTACATGGATTACCTCACTACAACCTTATAAGATTGGTAATTATCCTTAATTTACAAATGAAGAAGTGAACATAGAGTTGGTGAGTGACTTACTCAAGGTCAAACAGCCAGGAATATTAATTAGATTTGGAAGTTGAACCAAGATCTATCTGACTCTTACATGCATGTTCTTCTGTTATTCTTTCCTAGTTTGATTTTTTTGCTATGCTACCTCACCACAGAACTTGTTTCCGGCATTACTCTCAATTCCCACTTTCCCTTATATCCATTTTTCCTTTTTTGTCATATTGATGAAAGCATAAAGGTTAGGGAACCAAAGATAGAAAGGCAAATGTATTCATGTTAATGAAGCAAGTTGTGCATAGGTTTGCTTGCACACTAAATAGAGTAATATGTAGAAAATGTTTGATTTAGAGATAAGAGACACATAGGAAACATTTTATGTTAATAGACACGATTTATTGACTACTTATTTTTATGTCAGCCAGTATCTTTTTTATGCATTTCAATATGTTTAATTTTTATAGCAACAATATAAAATAGGTATTATTATCATCATCCCTATTATGTAGAGAGTGAAAGTAAGCCACAGAGAGGTTAAATAACTTGCCAAAAATACTACGTCATAAGTAAGAAAACTTATTTCAGAGAGATTTAAACCCAGGCAGACATTTTCCAGAGTTTGTGCTTATAATCATCAGGCTAGTACTTACAACATAATACATATTACCATAATTAAATGATTATTTAAAATCTAGAAGTGAAGGGAGCCTGAGTGGTTCAGTCTGTTAAGCGTGTGACTCTTGGTTTTGGCTCAGGTCATGATCTCACGGTTCATGAGTTTGAGCCCTGTATTGGGCTCTGCGCTAATAGTGCAGAGCCATCTTGGGATTCTCTCTCTCTCTGCCTCTCCCCTGCTTGTGGTCTCTCTCCCAAAATAAATAAATAAACTTTAAAAAAGCATCTAAAAGTGAGCAGATAAAGCTATAAAATGGAGTAGTAGCAATGAGAACTGAAAGAAGTGTATGAATGCCATAGTCATTTAAGAGAAAGAAGCAACTGGATTTGGCAAGTCTCAGATTTCAGTGACAAAGAATGATTGTATCATCGGTAGAAATTATTTTTTTTTAATCTAAAGAGATAAAAGATTTGGGAAACAAAATAATTAATTTGTTTTTTGACATTCTGAGATTGAGTTGATGGCAAAATGTCCAAGTAGAAGGATCTATTAAACAGATGAAATATGGATTGAACGTCAAATGTGAATACAGAACCAGGCTCTGGAGGCGGAAGAGAGATATATGAAGAGAGATGATAGTGGAAGCCAAGAGAATTGATGAGAACCAGGAGTAAAGGCTTACAACATGTAGACATTTCCTAACTTCTCTTTCCCCATGATGTTAGTATTGCAATAAGATTCAACCTCAGATTTAACTTGTTCCCAGCTAGGATGTTTCCCTGGTTTCTCAGACCCCTCTCTACCAATATTAAACCACAATAAGATGTAGTCCCATTCAGGAAAGGAACCTGTTAACACATTGGGCCTTTAAGGGAAGAAAACTTCCAGTGGACCCCTGTTGTGCTCTAAAATTATGTTTACTATTCCTTTTATAAAATTCCAGACAAATATTGAATTAGTTTTAATCCTTGAATGTATAACTTTTATTCAAAAACAATTACAAATGCAACATAAATAAAACCACAAAACTGATAATTTAAAAAGTCATGTTAATTAATCAAGTTATACTGAAATAAAGTTACTGCATGAAATATGACTGCATATTAACTGATAAGGCAGGTTCTTTTGAGTTGTACATAGTTAGGTTATTATGTACTGTGAGGTTCAATTTCCCTATCACTTTTTATTATTTGGATTACAGTGCACCATGATGTCCTTTGCTTCTCATTTGACATGAAGACATTATTTGTATATATTTATATGTATATACTTATATAGGGTACTAGTTGGTGCCAACATGATTATAAAAAAATATGTAAATGTTGTCACTTAAGCCATATGGGTACCCTGTTATGAGATAATCACTGAAAAATTCAAAATACATTTTATTGATTTATTTTAGTTGAAATATACACACACGCACACACAAATATTCTCATAGAAAAGTTATATGCCTCAAAATATAGTTTGAGAAATGCTGATTTGAAGGTAAGAGATACATACACAATCTTACTGTAGCTTAATACATTGGAACATTTCCCTAGCACTACTAAATTTGATTCTGCTTATATGATTATATAATGAAGGTGATATTAAAATTTTATTTATTTATTTATTTATTTTGAGAGCGAGAGGGAGAGCATGAGCAGGGGAGGGGCAGAAAGAAAGGGAGAGAGAGAATCACAACCAGGATCTGCACTCCCATTGCAGAGCCTGACACAGGGCTTGAACTCAGGAGCCGTGAGATCTTGACCTGAGCTAGATGCTTAACCAACTGAGCCACCCAGGCACCCCTAGTGAAAGTAAGATTTAGAAGACATGAGTTCTCAACTTGGTTCTGTCAGTATGCTGTTATGGGACCTTAATGAAAGTGCTTTACTTCTCTACCTCAGTGTTCTCAGGTCATTTATGAAGGTAGATCATGACTCTAAATTCATTATAAAGAGTATTTGTTTTTTTGCTCTTTTGGACCTGTAATCAGAAATTGTATGCCTAGTTGTAAACCTTATCACTTGCATGTCTTTCATCACAACTTCCACCATATGCATTTTCTTTAAAAATATATCTAACTTAATGATTATGAGTAGACAGTTCTGTTTCATTTTGTTTATATAGTCACAGTAAACAGGACCATTCCCTTCCTATGAAACATAAAATTGCACTATAAGTGAAACATATAGTCACAATGTGTAATTATTTCATCATAACATTTAATTTCATAAAGATCTCTTTACAAATTAGAGAATAAAGGACTTGGTATTTACAATACACTTAAAATTAAGACCCCTTCAGCTTCTAAAGAATTTTGCTTAATTTAAAAAATAAAAAGTGATTAGCATATATTATGCTTTGAGTTTCTAGTAAATGGGTAATTGATGAAAATAAACTATTCTGTAAAAGCTTAAATTAGTAACTCGACCATGTCAGATGCCACAATTTTGCCTGCCAAACAAAGCATTTCAAATATATGTACTCATATTGAAAAATACCACAAGAAGTTTTGGATCAAAACATATACTTTACCAAAACATCTAGGTTCTTTTCACTAATAATGACTCAATGTTAATACTATTAAGACAAAATAATTTGTTGTGACCATAGATTTTCTGCAAACATTGTAAAAAAGCATTGGCAAATTTATACGTATTAGTTGACAGGTCTTTATAATTTCCAGCTTAAATTCTTCAAGTTATAAGAATAAGCCAGTTTGAAAAAGAAAAAGAAGAGAAAGAGCAATAACTACAATCTATGAAGAGGCCAATTCAAGAATGGTGTAATTACCATTGAAAATAGTGCAAGGCTTACATCTCTTAATGTCTCACCCAATGACTATTTTTCTCTTGATATCATGCTTTAATTAGGACAAGTCTGCTTGCTTGTGTCTAGATTTATCAGAGGTTTTTGTGTAGAGTATCCCTCTTATCCACAATTTAGCTCTATTTAATACATCCTGATTGCATCTTGTTATCATTTTGTCTTGATTTTCTTTGTGTCTTTTTACATAAAAGGGGTACTAATCTTTGGGAATTAGTTCCTTATTAAAGTCAATTGAAATTTGCAACTTGAGTTGCAAGCTTGTATTTATGATTATAAATAATTTACTACAAATAAATTCCTAGCATGATATAGTCTCAGAATAAATTATTATGTTTTAATTTTAACGTGTTTTTAAAATATGCTCTCAGGGATGATTTTCCTCCTGCTTAGTTTTGGTAGACGATAATTTTGTGCCTTCCTACTCCATTCTTAGTTTGGATTCCAAAATATACCACTCATGTTTTGTTATTACTGGAAATTTACAGAATATTTTATTTATAATTTTAATAGTTTCTTTAACAAAATTGCATCACCAGATTGAGATTGATTCTGCCAGATTGAGATTGATTCTGCGTAACTTTGGAATTAAAGTCTAATTTTAGTGTCAATCACCAGCTGGCGCTTAATGACTCAGTTGCAGAAAACTCTTTTTACATTTTTTTTAAAGATACTGTCATTTATTGGCCTTCTCATTTTCTTCTATAGCCAGTAGCTGGGCATAGGCGTTAAATTGCCATTTCACCTAAAAGAAATTTTGAGTTCCTCTCTTAATTACCAAATGCACTTGTTGAGATGATTTAAACTGGATTATGTATAGTTGTTAGGCAAATACCATTCAGGAGCTGTGAATATGTTATAGAAGTTTCCTCAGGGTAATTTTGCTCTATGTCTTTAGGGTAGGAACTGGCAGCTGGTTAGCCATAGGCTTAATAAATATTCTATTAGCAATCCCACATTTTCCCTTTTGGGGAATTTGCATTCCTCTAGAGGGTGTTTTACTTTGTTCTGTCTAGACCAACAGCTAGGATCTCCAACACTGTTCTTTTTAAAATGACTTCCAAGGGGCGCCTGGGTGGCTCAGTCGGTTAAGTGGCCGACTTTGGCTCAGGTCATGATCTCGAGGTCCGTGAGTTCGAGTCCCGCGTCGGGCTCTGTGCTGACAGCTCGGAGCCTGGAGCCTGTTTCAGATTCTGTGTCTCCCTCTCTCTGACCCTCCCCTGTTCATGCTCTGTCTCTCTCTGTCTCAAAAATAAATAAACGTTAAAAAAATTTAAATAAAATGACTTCCAAGATGAAGAATGAATATTTTGTTAGTAGAGATTACCTTTAGGTAGGGTACCTATATAATTTATCATCCAAACTAAAAAACTTTTGATAATTAAAGAGGTTACTACGAATAATTATGCTGGGACAACTGGCATACATTGGGACTGCCCCAGGCAATTGCATTCTTTGATCTCAATTTGCGGCAAGGAGATTTGCATCAACCCTCCACCCTCTCCCCAGGCTATGGAAATGTTCTGTGAGACACACAGAGCGCAGAGTCTCTTCAATCATATTTATTCATGATCCTCTTTCAAGGGTCACTTAAAAATAAGCACCTCCTACTCATCTGTCTTCAAATCAATCAAGAAATGTATTTCATCATATGTTTCTACATTCCCTTCCTCTGTTGCTGTGCCCCTTTAACTGTCCAGAGAAAAAGGAAGATGACACCATGCTCTTCCTAAATTATAAATCTAATCATAACACTAATACGTAAAATACTTCAGTGGGTCTTCATCATCAAGGCCTTTGTAATCTGGCATCTACCTCAAATTGACCATTTTCTACCTCCTTCCTTTCACCTATCATGAATTTCTTCCCATTAAAAAGATGGCATTCCAACAATACAGAAACATTCAAATTGTTGAATCCAGAAGTAAGGAGTGTGCCTATACATCAAAAATTGTTCTGGGGTGCCTAGCTGGCTCAGTTGGGTTGGAAGAGTGTGTGACTCTTGATCTTGGGATGGTGAGTTCAAGCCCCACATTGAGTGTAGAGATTACTTAAATAAATAAAATAAACTTAAAAAAAAAATTGTCCCATCATCTAGCACTGTGCCTGATATATAATTGGTGTTTAATAAATGTTGAATAAAGGAATGAATGAAGAGTTAAATGTCCTATGACAACTTATATTTAAGGGAATCTGTTTGTTATGAATTAAAAGGAATCTATTTGTAATGAATCAGTATATAGCAACCATCATCCTTTTGATCTGCTTAGTTAAGAGTTTCCTATGTTTTTTTTTTTTAAGCTAAGTACAGAGACATTGCTTTATGAAATAGTATTCCACACTATGGTATAGGCCTGTATTGGTAATACAAAGTGAATTCCCAAGACCTTACTTAACCAAATTTCATTCTTTGTGATTCTGTGTGAGGGGAATATCTTCACAGATAAACTATCCGTGGTCTGGGTGTTTGCTTCAGGTACATCCAGGGTGAAAAGCTAAGCTTATAAGTATGCATTCCAGATGGCTTTCTTCAGATAAGTGTGGTAAGAGACCCACTGACAAAAAATTAACATTTTAAAATCAGTAAATAAAGAAAATGTATGATAAAATAAATGAAAGACTTGGACTCATTTTCACCAACCTCACAATAATGCTTTACATTATAGCATACAAAACACTGTGAAAACAGACAATTTTCTTCATTTAATCCTTGGACTTGTGGTGGTGGGGCTCTGTAAGGTAGGCAAGGCAAGGCAAGGTTGTTATTATTATCTACTTTTTACACATGAGGAAACTAGCTTGTGATATTAAGTTCATTTGTTTTAGCCAATGTAGTTAGGCTTCAATTATTAATGAGACTCCAGAGTGAATAATAATCATGTTGTTGAGTACTGCAAGCAATTAATGATATCTAAGGAGTCTTGGTCCTTTAGTATAATTTTGGTTTATTTAAAATATGCTATTCTACAAAAACAGGCCATTAGGCTTAAAGAAGACTATGTCTAAAGCTTGGAATGATAAGGATCAGCCAGGTTCTGTTGGCTACTTACTCTGAATACTTAAGACGCATAATCAGAAGCCACTGAGGTTTTATTTACTTGTCCATTTAGGTAGGGCTTCTCATTAGCAACAGTTCACAGAGCTAGTTTGAAACATTCTCTGGGATCAGAGATTGTACAGAAAAACCTTGTGTTACTCTTTCCTCTTAGGAAACTAAGTAAATAAATAAACAAAAAAACCCACAAATGCATACATATATACATGTGTACATACACACATACATGGTGTCCTCTGATCTTGACCTCAGTTGATGAAAAACAAGGGCGCCTGAGTGGCGCAGTCGGTTAAGCGTCCGACTTCAACCAGGTCACGATCTCGCGGGTCCGTGAGTTTGAGCCCCGCGTCGGGCTCTGGGCTGATGGCTCAGAGCCTGGAGCCTGTTTCCGATTCTGTGTCTCCCTCTCTCTCTGCCCCTCCCCCGTTCATGCTCTGTCTCTCTCTGTCCCAAAAATAAATAAACGTTGAAAAAAAAATTTTTAAGAAAAATAAGTAGAACTCTAGACTAGGTATAATCGCCTGGCACTTCACCAGTACTTGAATTAATAAATTGTCACCAAAATGTATATCAAGTATTTTCACATTTAAGACATTGTCCAGCATGCCACAGATCCCAGGAGAAGATGAGGAACTTTGACAGTGACATATTTTTAAAGATACAAATGGCATATTTTTGAGTTATGAGCCTTATTCTCAGTAGTCCTAATAATACATTTATCCCTCTTAGTGAAAGGGCCTCATAAGTCAGTCATGGCAATGTGCAATGTTCTCAAATTCATGTATGGAGATATATGTATATTTTTAGTCTTCCCATCAGTTGTGCTAAAGGGTTGATGAGTAAGTGTGTGTGTGTTTCCTCCAGACTTTGACTTTGATGAAAACATTTAAACTCTTGAATAGACCCCTTTACCTAAATTAACAAATCTAAGTGCATTTATGTTGGCTATACTCTCTAAGTCCCCGGTTCTTTTTGACATTCATTTTAAAATTGGGATACTTGCTGAAAAATAATCGGAATTGAGGTATGATTAAAAGGAATTTTCTAAGACTGGTGATTGCATGAAGATGTCAATTTAATACTGAGTATTTATTGAGTCAATTCAATAAATATTGTTCAGTGTGAATTTATAGACATGCTAAACAACAATAAAAATTGAGAGAATAATGACAAACGATATATACACATATGAATGTGTGTATATATATCACACTCAACACTGGACACTAGAACACTGGTGCTAGACACTTAAACATACTACATCTCATTTAACTTTTGCAGCTATTCTCTGTTAGCATTATTATTAAATTTGCTATTTTGTAGATAAGGAAACTGAGGCTGAGAGAATTAAAATTATCTGTCCTTAATGAAAGATATTTAACAAGTCATGTAATAATGTGTTTTCCAGTGGGTTCGAGCCCCACATTGGGCTCTGTGCTGACAGCTCAGAGCCTGGAGCCTGCTTCAGATTCTGTGTCTCCCTCTCTCTCTGCCCCTCCCCCCTCTCTCAAAAGTAAATAAACATTAGAGAATAAATGAATAAAAATAAAATAACTATACATATCAGGGAGAATTTTCAGGCTTCAGGCAAAATAAACAATGTTCAATAAAAAAATAAAATAATGTGTTTTCCAGTAAAATGAGTATAAGTAAATTCAAGATTGTTTCATCAAATGAGATGATATTTGTAAAATGGTTTTTGTATACTCTGAACCACCATAAGAGGTTTGTCGTTACCTGATTTTACTAGGATTGTTGGATTGCTTAATGAGCAGGCAAAGGATGTGTTATGGCATTAACAAGGCAGAGAAATCTATAAATCTTGATGAATATGTTTAAAGCATAGAATTGGGTATGGTAAATAGATCTTTTTTGGATTTGCTAAAATTTATTTTATATTTTAGAATTGTGTTACTTTGAATTACCTATATTTGGGGATATGATCTTTCCAGAACTCTAAATGTTTTCATCTACCTCCTTGTATTCTTGGGATTGGGGAATTATTTTAATCATCCAACCTCTCATCATTCCAAAATCTACAAAGAACTGTCTTTTCTTCCTTCTCAAATTCTCAGAGTATCAGCCTTCTTTGAGAGTCCAGTGGCATTACTTTAGTTCAGGCCCTTGTTGTCTCTTATAACTAGTCTCCCTTCTCTAGTCTCCCTCTTATTTTAATCTATTACTATTCATAAACATACCTTACCAAAACTCTACTTCTTTAATTCAGGAACCTGGAAATAATTCCTGTTGTTTACTATATCAAGAATAAATACCTCTGCATTATTTCTAAGATTTTCCAAATGCTGACCCTTGACCACAGATCTAGTCTTTAGTTTCACTGTCCCTAACTCCATTCTGATTAACCTGTTTTTCTCATTGTGTTATACACAAGCTGTGCTAATTCTTGCTTCTAAGATTTTGCTCTTGTTATTTCCCTGACACACAGTGCTCTTACTCCTTCTATTTATCTAAATTCTTACCAACCGCCAACATTCAGCTTAAGGTCTGAATCCTCTAAGAAGTCTTCTCTATTATTTTAGGTGATGCTAAGCTCCACATTCTATAATTATTATAATTATAATACACATCTTAGTACTTAATTGCAGTCTAATTATTTGATGTATGTTAATTTTATCTCAAAAATGAGACTATAACACCCCAGACAGTCTAGTAGAGTACTATACAGTAAGTATCCAATAACTCAATAAATGTTCTTATTTGTTTATGAGCTATGCAGTATAGAGACTCTATGAATTTAATATTACCTAATTTGACTATATGAAATTAGGAATAGTGCATATGGTAATGTGTATTTTTATGTCATTCATAAATGTGTGGGTTATCTTCAAACAGTCCAATCTTGACACTAGAAGAAAGTAGAAACCACTTCTATAATCAGTCTTCCTCTTCTGGGACTGGAAGTATTCTCATATACATCCTCATGTGACCATCAGAAAGAAAAAGAGATATTCTTAAGCTCATTAAAAAATAATTATGTAATTTTTAAAATTCCAGTATAGTTGGGCCTCCTGGGTGGCTCAGTCGTTGAGCGTCCGACTTCGACTCAGTTCATGATTTCACAGTTTGTGAGTTTGAGCCCCACATCAGGCTCACTTCTGTCAGCATAGAGCCAGATTCAGATCCTCTGTCCCCCTCTCTCTCTGACCCTCCCCTGTTCACACTCTCGTTCTCTCTCAAAAATAAACATTTTTAAAAAAGATTCCACTATAGTTAACATACAGTGTTATATTAGTTTCAGGTGTACAGTATAATGATTCAACAAATCTATACATTACTTAGTGCCCATCATGATAAGTGCACTCTTAATTCCCTTCACCTATTTCACCTGTCTCCTACTCACTCCCTTCTGGCAACCGTTGGTTTGTTCTCTATAGTTAAAAGTCTGGTTTTTGTCTCTTTTTCTTTGTGTGTTTGTTTTGTTTCCTAAATTCTGCATATGAGCGAAATCATATGGTATTTGTCTTCTCTGACTGACTTATTTCCCTCAGCACTATGCCCTCTAGATCCATCCATATTGTTGCAAATGGCAAGATTTCATTCTTTTTATGCCTGAGTAACATTCCAGTGTGTGTGTGTGTGTGTGTGTGTGTGTGTGTGTGTGTGTCTGTATACCACTTCATCTTTATCCATTTTTCTATGTATGAACACTTGGCTTGCTTCCATATCTTGGCTGTTGTTAATAATGCTGCAGTAAACATAGGGAAAACGGGACAGATATATGAAAAAGAATGAAACTGGGTCACTTTCTTACATCATGCAAAAATAAACTTAAAATGGATTAAAGATCTAAATGTGAGACCTGAAAGCATAAAATTCCTAGAAGAAAACATGGGCAGTAACGTCTTTGACATCAGATGTAGAAACATTTTCCTAGATGTATTTCCTTTGGCAAGGGACAAAAAGCAAAATTAATCCATTAAGATTATACCTAAATATACAGCTTTTGCACAGGTTAGGTTCATTTTAGAGACCTGAAAGTAGAGGCTGAGAAAGGAAGATTACAGTGAGAAAGAGATGCCTAAGCTGGGTTGTGACAGACAAGTAGGATATTCATAAAAAAGAAGGGTGAGAGGCAAAGGAATTCTAAACACATAGATCATTGAAGAGAAAACAGGATGTATCTTCAGTGCATTCAGTGACTTATAAAGAAGGGCATCATATCATAATCAAAGGGTCTATCCACCAAGAAGACCTAACAATTGTAAACATTTATGCGCCAAATGCAAGAGCACCCAAATATATAAATCAATTAATCACAAACATAAAGAAACTCCTCAATAGTAATACCATAATAGTAGGAGACTTCAACACCCCACTCACAGCAATGGACAGATCATCTACTCAAAAAATCAACAAGGAAACAATGGCTTTCAATGACACCCTGGACCACATGGACTTAACAGATATATTCAGAACATTTCATCCTAAAGCAGCAGAATATACATTCTTCTCCAGTGCACATGGAACGTTCTCCAGAATAGACCATATACTGGGACACAAATAAGCCCTAAGTACAAAAAGATTGAGATCATACCGTGTGTATTTTCATACCACAACGCTATGAAACTTGAAATCAACCACAAGAAAAAATTTGGAAAGGTAACAAATACTTGGAGACTGAAGAACATCCTACTAAAGAATGAATAGGCTAACCAAGAAGTTAAAGAGGAAATTAAAAAGTATATGGAAGTCAATTTAAAATGGTAACACCACAATCCCAAACCTCTGGGACACAGTAAAGGTGGTCATAAGAGGAAAGTATATAGCAATCCAGGCCTTCCTAAAGAAGGAAGAAAGACCTCAGATACACAACTAACCTTACGCCTTAAGGAGCTGGAAAAAGAACAGCAAATAAAACCCAAAACCAACAGAAGACAGGAAATAATAATGATTAGAGCAGAAATTAATGCTATTGAAACCAAAACCAAACCAAACCAAAACAAAACAAAACAAAAACCAGTAGAACAGATTAATGAAACCAGAAGCTGGTTCTTTGAAAGACTGAAAAAAAATTGACAAAACACTAGCCAGTTTGATCAAAAAGAAAAAGGAAAGGACCCAAATAAATAAAATCAAGAGTGAAAGAGGAGAGATCACAACCAACACAGCAGCAGAAATAAAAACAATAATAAGAGAATATTATGAGCAATTTTATGCCAATAAAATGGGCAATCTGGAAGAAATGGACAAATTCCTAGAAATATATACACTACCAAAACTGAAACAGGAAGAAATAGAAAATTTGAACAGACCCATAACCAGTAAGGAAATTGAATTAGTAATCAAAAATCTGCCAAAAAACAAGAGTTCAGGGCCAGACGGCTTTCCAGGGGAATTCTACCAAACATTTAAGTGGAAAATTTAAATGTAACATATGAAAGGAAAGAAAGAGAGAGGGAGTGACAGCTAGACTGGACACAACATCAGTGGAGTTTGCCTTTACTAACTGAGAGAATTGTGTATATTTACAACCTGAAAGAAAAAGATCAAGTTAAGAAGGCAAGTATGAAGATAAAATAGGGAGAAGGGTAACTTGATAAAGTTCTAAGAGGATAAGCAAGATGGTAAGGCCCAGGGCACAGGAGGAGGAATTAGCTTAGAATATTGTGCTATTATTAACTATTAATGTATTTGCCTCTTTCACTTAAATTGAGAACTTTCCAAGTGAATGGACAATCTCTTTTATCCCTAGTATACAAAACTTAATAAATATTTGTTGAATGGATGAAGGTATATTCTTTTGATATGTCCTCTCTCCCAAACATTGTTGGTTTACCCTCAATTTTCCATCCTCACTTCTCTTCTTTTGTCACTATATTCAGTCTCTTGATGAGATCACATCCCTGTCCAAAAGTTCCTTTTTCTGAGACAGGAGAGGTTGAGTTGTGACTAGATCTTTTATACTCAGAAAAATACTAAATAATTACACTGTCCCTGCCTTTCTATTTGCCTTCTCTTTGAACTGTGGTAAGTAGAATTGGATTGGCTTTGGTTATATTCCAATATGCTGCATATACTTGACATATACTTATTAGTATTCCTGCCAGGCCCCTTTCCAAATACTCCAACCTCAGGAACTGTCCATGTTCATCCCCCATTCCTTCTTCCAGTAGAAAATAACCTTTATTGCATGCCTTATTGTTCTGGTAAGGGCTTCAGAGAAACTTTATGATGGTGATTTTAAAATACATTGGGGTAACTTGTCTGTTCCAATAGACTTTGTTTTGATTTTGTTGAATTGTCATTTGCTGGAAGATATAAGCAGCTTCACAGTAAAAGAGGGAGTATTATACATAGGTTAAAGCAGGATACTTATTTTTGTCCTAAGAGAAAAATCTGATCTAAAGATATATTTGATTTTTTTCATGTATGTAATTAGGAATGACCATTTGAGATAGAAGCAGAGATGCCCAGGAGCCCAATTTCCAAAGTAGTAATTTACTATATTTATTTCAAAGTAAGGCTCTATGGCTAATTTTAGTAAATGCCTTGGAACCAAACCAACGTGCTTTAGAAAGATTTGGATGTTTAGTTTTTAACCCTTCCATATTTGCTTTAAAAAATTCTAATAGTTGCCTGTGAATGAAATATATTATAAATATAAGAAAAATGTTATTTCCTTTTCAGTGCCTTGCTGCAGCAACTGGAAAGTGAATTAGAATGCCACCTGTTATAAAGAGCACATTAATCTTCCTCTAGGGCAAGAGTGATCTTCTTTCTTCTCCATAGTGCCTAACACAGTGCAGAGGAAATAGTAGAAACTCAACCCATAATTGTTGACTTCAAATCTTGCAGACACAACATCTTGATCTCTACCTACTCTTTGAGAATATTCTTGTCAATGCTATATATAGAAAATGGGTTCTTGTCTAAATCTGGAGACAAGGTTATATGGGTAGAACAGATGCTGACTGTAGTTTACATGCATACTGAACAAAAATTCAGGAACATGATGAAGTAATTTGTATAATCTTCAGAAATTCCATAAAAAGGCCCACAAAAATAGGAGGCTGGTAAACATCCTTCTAACTCATATGCTTTCTTTCATTGGTACCACCGATGATCTGGTTTCTAATTCTTTGAGCCAGTTTTTATTCTTTTTTTAAAAAATCTGTAAACTTTAAAAGACGTTCTGTTACTATCTACTATTGCCACTCTACTGGTTACTTTTTGTATTTTTCTTACAAGCAGAATAAAAATAAAAATTCCATTTAAATATTGCCCATACCTACCAGGCAGTCTCCCCTTACCATCACTCTTGTCTTTAGAGGTCTCTTTCTTAATTCTCCAAAAGCACTATACTTCTATCACAGCAGGGATTACCCTAAATTGTAACTGCCTGTCATTTTTATCTGTTTCACCCATATTGAGTAGACCACAGGCAGGAAGTATCTTCCATACCTGGCGCAAGTCAAGTGTATAGTAGAAATTCATTATATGTATATTTGTTGGATAAATGAAAGTATGATGCTCCAATATAGCCAAATTTGCTAGCCCACTGTAAAAGCCTTCATTAATCAGACCCTATTTTAATTATCAAATTAATTTATCTATCTTTGTCAAGCACTGTTAAGCACTGTCAAAATAATGGTAAATTAAAATAAAATAAAGATGATCCCTATTCTTAATGTTTATTTATTTTTGAGAGAGAGAGAGAGAGCATGAGCAGGGGAGGGACAGAGAGAGAGGGAGACACAGACTCTGAAGCAGGCTCCAGGCTCTGAGTTGTCAGCACAGAGCCCTATGCGGGACTAGAACCCACAAGCTATGAGATCATGACCTGAGCTGAAGTCTGACGCTTAACCAACTGAGCCATCCAGGTGGCCCTAGATGATCCCTACTCTTATAGAACGAATAGTCTAGTGGAGGAGGCAGACACATAATCATACAAATTACAACTGTAATCAGTATCATTAATTAGAAGTATCTAGTGCTATAAGAGCTAATAACATGACAGGATGCGAGGTTGTCTTAATCTAGGAGAAGGTGATAAGCTGTGATCTGAAAGATTACTTGGCATTACCTAGGTAAAATGCAAAAGAAAAGGTTCCAGGAAGTGCAAAGAGTACCCTGTGAGGCTTGATCAAAGGCACCAGTAGGAAGAGATGAGGCTGGAAAAGTAGTCAGGTGCTAAATTATTTAGCACCTTATAGGCCATTTTAAGGAGCTGTTGTTTTTAACCTGAAAGCAATGGGAAACTTATCCATGCTCTACTTGTATTCTAACTACTAGTCCTTTCCACTAATTCAAATCTTATTAGTCATTCAGATGTAGTTCAAGTCTTATGTCCTCCAAAATTACTCCTTGATTACTTCTATCTAGATGGAGTAACCTTTCCATTTTTATAACACTGATTTGTATTATTCATATACTCATTGTAATGGTTCCAATATTGTCCTACCTCGTACTTTTATAATGGTTCCACACATGGCTTTTGGCTCAAGAGACTGTAATAATTGTCTTCTGAATCCCTCTTAAATATTCATAGCCCAGTACTTTATTTATACTACATTCCAAACACATATTAAGCTGTGAAACCAGATACAAACCCATATTTGTAATAGATGAAGGGAAATACTTTGATATTAATGCTCTTCCTGATGATACAAAAGCAATCATTTGGAAAAATGAAAACAAAATCACATTGACTGGTTTTATTGGTTGCATCATGGTAATTTTTTCACTAAATTGACTTGTCTTTTTTGCTATTTTTAAAGCTGCCTTTTCACTACATTTATCAATCAGTACTTTACCCATTGAACAGAATATATTAAATGCGAATTGTGGAGCAGCCAATGTGCAGGTAGGAACTGAGGATTAAAATATGAATATAACATGGTCTTGACTATCACAAAGCTCAGAAGATGGTATCCATAGCTATTAATACTAAACACATTTTAATTTCCAAAAAGACCAATATGGATTGGTTGACAATCATAATCTGTAAGCAACTTGCAAATGATGCATTTCATTTTCATAGAAAATGCAGTCTCACCATAAGATTAGGAATACAAAATCTTCATCTGGTAGGAAGCATTAAATGAATGCAACAAAGTAATTTTCTCTGTGATTATTGTAGTTACTGATATTGAACATCAAGGGATTGTATAGGTAATGTGAGAAGCAGGGTTTTGTGAAGATAACAACTCATCCACATTTTTCAGTAATTCCAGGTAAATTTGCTTGCAATTGTGTTGCAACCAGAGCCAGGCCTCCCTGAGGTCTGTGATTTTCTCTGTGATGCCACTAACAAGTTATGGAGCAGTCCCCAGCTAGAACCATCAGCTACTTATCATTAGTTTTTTTTCCTTTTTCTTTTCCTCTTTTTTTTAAGAAGTGTCTTGGCCAAGTATATAGAATTCTGATTATTCACCCACCGTAAGTCCTGGAGTTGACCAAACCTGACTGAAATCTTTGTCTTACTGGAAGGGACACAGCAAGCTGATTCTACTAATTAGCATATATTTTTAAGTATCCTAAAGGTAAGTGAGTAGCAGAGTTAGGTGATTGAAAAAATTTCTGCTTTCTGAATTGAGATTTGAAAAAAATGTTCCTAAAATTAAACTGTTTTAATTCATTGCTTAATTTATTAACAGTTAATTAAATGCTTAATTCACTGGGGTACATCACATCAGTGGCTATTACCCTAAAATCTCATACAGAAGCAGACAACAAAACTTGCAAAAAGGAAAATAAAATTTAAAAATTACCTAATATCCATTGAGAATCTTTTGTTGACATCTCCAGTTATTTCATCCAAAGCAATATAATCTCTAGGAATTATTAAATTATAAGAATTTTTCAAAAAGGGTATACCACCCTGCTATGATATGCTTGCTCATTTCAAAATATTAATGATTATGAGCCAGAGTGTCTGTAAACACACTTATCAACTTTGAATACTAGCTAGACTTTCAGCAAGATAAGGGTAAGGAGAAAGCTTAACTTTCCTGGTCTGTTTTCAAGGCATGTATAAAGATGTTTAAAAAGGCAGGGGTAGGTGGGTTGTAAGAATGTATTATTGTAGCTACTCCCTGAATTAATTTATTTTAGGTCTCTTATTGTTCATATCTTTTATATTTCCATCATAACAACTGTACTTTTATATGATGAAAATAAGATGAAACAAAACCTAAGAATATCTACATTGTCTTTGTGCTGGAGGACAGATGGTGACCTGAGTCATGGGCTGCTTTGTCTTTGATTAAATTTAAAATCTTGTACAGATTACAGTTCTGAACATATGTCTCAAGCTCTATGTGCCCACATTATGGTGCATTCAAAATATTTTATACTAACAGACTACAATAGGTAACAATATGCCTTTGTTTCCTACAAAAGAATAAGTCTGTAAATTGTTCTACTTAGTTGTAAAAAGACCAGCTCAAAGTTCAAATATATCCCAATAGCTCTAAATCCCACTGTAATTCTTCCTAATTTAAGGCATTTATGAACTCATAATAGAGGCTCAAGCTGTTCATATTTCTAGCTTATTTTATCTTTCTCTTATTACCTGTTCCACTCAAAGCTTTACAAACTTGAAAATCCTGCACATGTTAAAGGAGAGACTTCATCCATTAAAGTATACTTCAATATACTAGGAAGAATAGAACCATTGTGTGGTTCATGGAGAACTGCATGACTTATGTGAGTTTATTTTCCTCTCTCTGGTTTGTTATACCAGCCGAGTTTGCCTAGTCATGTAGTGATTAGAAGGTTCTAAATTCTTCAGTTGGACTCTATTTCAAAGTACCCGTTCAACTAGGTGAGGAGAATGCTCTCCCTCTCTCTCTCTCTTACATTAGGAGATTTGGTGAAATGGTTGGAGGTTAATGTAACATCTTTCTTTCTAAATGCCTTCTAAGAACAAGTAAAAATGCACAGTTTATTAAAGAAATTCAACAGTAACATTTTCCTGTAACTTCTTCACCAAGTAAATGACATTTGAAATATTTTTTTCTAAAGAATAAAAGACCCACCCAACCATTATATAAAATTAAAAAAAAAAACTCTTGTGTTAACAATTTGAATCTAATCTCAAGGAAGCTTGAGTATTATGAAATTTACTGGTGCAATTTGATCACAAATGCTTGTTATTTATAGAAAATCTCAAGGAAATAGAATTTATATAAAGAGACAAAAACCAAAACAAAGGCATTAGGTAACTCACATGGAGTACATGTCTCATTCATCCTGTTTTTGTCATGTTGGTTTAATGTTAATGACTTGAAGAATATTTGGGACTCATGCTTTCTGACCTTGAGATGTCTAGGGAGTGGTTCAGGATCAAACTCCCAGAAAGATCTTATGTGATAAGGTTTTGGCTACTCCTCAGCCTACATGATTTGACACTCTCCCCATGCCCTGTCCCTAACCAATTTCTGTAAACTTCCAAAAGACTATAAATTTTTGTAATCCTATTGCTGTATTTGTTCCTTCCTTTGTTAATGGAAAAAATTGCCGATTAATCTTTCTTTAGGAAACAAAAACATTGCATATTTGCATGATATTTGTTATTTTGTTATTTGCATGAAGTGTTTTAGATGGCACACTTACTACAGATAGGTACATAGTCATATGATTCTCTCCCCCAATGTGACTCACACCGTGATAGTAATAAAATCAATGTTCAGCAAAGATTTATTAATCGATCCTTGTATCTGTCACTCAACTAGTCTTTGATATTACATTCAGAAGGAGTAGAGAATTTTTTTATCCTGCCTTATGGTTTCTCCAACAGCGATATGAGCCACCTAGCGATGAAGCACCAGAAAAAAGATCAGACCCTAAGCCTCATCCTTATCTATCAGAGCATGAGAATTGTTTAGGTGATTTTCCCAGTTGATGTTAACCAAGTTCTCATTTCTCATGGTGGGCCTTACAGATCAACCAGAGTAATGTCTTGACATGTCCTCACCTCTTTTCTCCTAGCCCCTAGGTTACCTCATCTCACCACCATGAAATAGAATGTCAGTATTTGTTGCTTTTGTTGTAAATAATTTCTAATATGTAATTTGTTATCCCTGTAAAATTGTGCTTTCTTCTTCCCTGAATTTTTCTACTCTTTCCTCCTGCTTTTTTTCTTTTCTTTTCTCTTAACGAACAGGAGAGAGGAAAAAAAAACTCCTGACAAAGGGAGCAGATATGGTGGTTAGTAGGGATGACAAGATCTCCTGATCTTACTATTCTATATTTTACATATTTATGTTCACACGGTTCAACATTTATACAGACCAGGGTCAGTTTCTACCCCTGATGATGTGTTATCTGAATAGGGTTTCTTTCCTCATAAGCTTGAGAAGTTAAAGCAAGGCTCTCAGTATACATTCAACCTGTACTGGAAAAGAAAAGATTCTTTTTGCTTACAGAATGAAATCAGCACATATTAATATATTTTCAATATAATTTCTCAAAATATTATTTACTACTGAATAGAAACATAGGTGATATGTTACACTGATAAAAATTCCATGAACAAACTTATGCATTTCCCATATAAGCAGATTTTTGTGTGTGTGTTTTGAACATGTTCTAAGCCAGTAGTATCTATACTTTGTTCTCATGCATAGTGATACATAGATATAGGTACAGACATATTTGTTTTTGATAAATCATGTGAGGTTCACATAAATGTCAGTACAATATGTCATATTTAGGTTAGTATTTGTAGATGTGTTCACTTAGATTTTTGGAATTTCACATCTGTGAAAAGTGTTCTGGTTAAGAATAATAAAAAGTAAGATAATTATTAAAATTCACCTTCGATTTTATATGCAAATATCTCACAGAACTTGAACTGAACAAGAAACATTCAGACATTCTTCCTTTTTTTACCCTTTGGTTTCACTTTGATTTGATTTAATAACATAAGATTAATGGTGATATAAATTTGGGTTGCTCTTGAGAAAGAAATAATTGAGACTACTAAGATTAAAAATCCTGCATTAATAACCTGTAATTATATGAGAGTTTAAGGGGCTTACAAATATAAAATATGATAGGGCTTCTTTATCAGATAGACTAGCATTTACTTGGAACTTAGTCTGAAAGTTAGGAGTGATGTAGCCTAGGTTTTAGATATACCTCTAACATTTACTTGCTATATGAGCTTGGACTATTTTTTTTTTCTCTAGGCCTTAATGCCACTATCTGTAAAATACAATGTTACAACAGATTGTTCTAAGTCATAGACTAATACTGAAATTTTTATTATGACTAGTATTTGGTTTATTTCGCAAATGTCTCTCTTTTGAACTACTTAGGTATGTCCACAAGCATATAGTTTAAAAAGTCAAGCAAGACATTAATTTTTACCTGTATTAACTTTTTCATAATTGTAATTTTTGAGTGTCTCTTCTAAATCAGTAAATTAATTTCTATATATAATTAAATTATTGAAAGCATATGTAAAATTCAGGATGAATTACCATTGTTCCCCCATAATGCTACAGATTGTTCTTTAAAAGTTCTATACACTTAGCAATTATTTTTTGAGACTCTGCTCTGTTTTAGATATTGGTCACAAGCAAGTAATATAAAAATGACAAATAAGGTGTCTGTTCTTATAGAGATTATATTCTTTGGGTAAGAGACATAAAATGGATAAAAAACAAACACAAATTATCAGCTAGTGATAAATGCCATTCAGAGAAAACATGTGATATGGTAGACAGTGATGGGGTGTGATGCATCATACAGTAAGGGAAGGCCAAGATTTGAATGCTACAAAGGAGCCAGCCACAAGAAGATGAGTGGGGAGAATATTACAGGCTGACAGTATACAAAGGCCCAAAGCAAAAATAAACTCAGCATGTTTGAAGAACTGAAAGGAGATTGGACACTCAAATATTTAGAATTTAAACAGAGAAGGAGAAGTTAGCAATGAGAAAGATTGGTCAGTGAGGTATGAAGGAAGCCAAAGAGAGCATTTCAAGTGTGAGAGAGTAGTAAACTATGTCAAATATAGATGAGAAGATAATTAGGATAAGAAATGAGAAATGGCTATCAGATGTGGCAGTATGGAGGTCATTGAGTGGTGGTAAAGGAAGCCCAATTAATGATGACTGAGGAAAGAATGTGGAGTTATGGAATGAAGTAACCTATTCAAACAATTGTCACAAGAAACTTTGCTGTAAAGGAGTGGAGAAAGGAAGCTACAGCTAAAGGGGCATATTAAGTCAAGAGAAGGTTTTTGTTCTATTCTTTTGAAAATTAGAGATACTAGAGTTTGATGTTTGTTGATGGAAATAAATCAGTTGAGAGAGAAAAATGTTTCCCAGAAGAGAGACAGGGTATAATTGTAAAAGCAAAGCTCATGAAGAGATGAAAGTGTAGTTTTCATTGCACAAAGTACATGTTGGCCTTTAAAGTAGAAGCTTTTTATCCAAAGCCATGGGAATAAAGGCAGATTATGAGCATTCATATTTGGTAATTCCGGTTTGATTACTCCCATTTTCTCACTGAAGCATGACAAGGTCATCAACCTACAATCCAAGGCTACAGATGAACAGATGTACAAGGTTTTAGAAGATAAGAGAAGGAACAAAGTAGTAATTATGGAACATGGAAGAGAACCTACTAAGGAAAACAGAAGACTAATGTACTTTGACTTATGGCAAGTCACTTGGGCTTTCTTCAATTTAGGTTTTTTTTTCTCTAAAATATATGTATCAGAGGCTACATTTAAAGTTGAAAACATGGAATTAAATGTGTAATGAGTCAAAGCTCAATATCTTTATAAAGTTTTTTTAAACCTCAGAGAAATATTTTAGGAATTAATATCTATTAAGGTGAAGAAAAATATATTTGAAGTTCAGTAATTTCTTCTAATTCAGGGCAATATATTTTTCTTCAGTTAAATTCAAGTAAAATTATTCAATGTAATACTTTTTATCCAAAATAGAATATATAATGTGATTCTATTTTTGTAAAATTATTTTTTTCCTATCTTTCTACCTATATCTGTACATAGATAGCTGGAATGATATTTAATAAATGTTGATAAAAATGTTTCTGAGTGGTAAGGTTTTGTGTAGTAGTGTTTGTTGTTTAATTTCTTCTTTGTGCTTTTCCATGTTTTATCAATTTTTGTCATATGGTTTCTATAAAATAGTGAATTCATTATTGTTTTGAAACATAGTTTTAATATGGATAAATGTTTTCTTGCTGTAGTAGACAGAATAACAACCCTCCCCCGGCAAAAGATGTCCATATCCTAATCCTTAGAACATGTGATTGTGTTTAGTTACATAGTAATGAGGGAATTAATAAGGTTGCAGATGGAATTAAGGTTGCTAATCAGCTGACCTTGAGATGGGGAGATTGTATACGACTATCAAGGTTGGTCCATTGTAATCATAAGGGTCCTTACACAAGGTAAGAAAACAGAAGAGAGCCAGAGAGATGTAAGCATGAGAGAGACACAGCCCAATATTGCTGGCTTTGAAGATGGTACAATGGGACTATGAGCCAAGGCGTATAGGTGGCTTCTAGAAGCTGGAAAAGGCAAGGAGATAGGTTTCTTCCCTAGAACCTCCAGAAGGAATGCAACCCTACATTTTGATTTTAGCTCATCAAAACCAGTGTTGGCTGGAATTCTGACCTACAGAACTATAAGATAATGAATTTGCATTGCTTTAAGCCACTAAGTTTGTAGTAATTTATAACAGTAGTCATAGAAAATGAATATACTTGGTTTTACCCATTCTTTTCCAATTTATTCTTTATACAGCAACCAGAATGAACTTTGTAGACCTGTATTATCTAATATATTAGCCACAGGCCACATGTGGCAAATGAGCACTTGAAATGTGGCTGGCCTGAAATGAGGTGTGCTATATGGGGGAAATTGCACTGGATTTTTAATACTTTAGTATAAAAAATGTAAAATATTTCATTAATGATTTCCTACATTGACTTCATGTTGAAATGGTAATATTTTGGAAATATTGGGTTAAACAAAATACAATATTAAAATTAATTTTATGTGTTTTATTTCATTTTTTTTAACATGGCTACTAGCAAGAAATTTTAAATTACTTACATGAATTATATTATATTTCTATTAGCGCTAATAAAAAGTTAATAGGATACTGTAATTTCCTCTTTTAAAACTCTTTACTAGCTTCCCACTATATTTAGAATATATTTCAAAACAAATTCTTTAACTTAAACATATAACGTCCTGCATCATTTGACATCTGGTGTCTGTCTGGCTTTATCTTTTACTTCTTCCACTCCATTCTAATGGGCCAAGCCTCTTTCTGCCTCAGGGCCTTTGTACATGTTGTTTGCTGGGCCTGAAAAACTCTTCCTCTTACCCTTCATCTGACTGAAAACTTCTCATCTTTCCATTTCAGCTTAGGTCCACTCAGAGAGACCTTTCCTGGCCTCACACCTGGCCCATTGTGTTCACCATTCATAGCACCCTGAACTTTTTCATAATGGTACTTTTTACAAGTTGTATTGGTGAATTTATTTGCTTATTTTTAAAATTCTCTTCGAAAATCATAAGCTCAATATATGTTTTTTTTTAAACCACCATATTCTTAAGGTCAGGCAAGGTATAGATGCTCAGTAAATATTTATTCAATGAGTATAGATGATCAAATTAGGTAATGTATATGCAAGCACTTTGTCAACTGTTATGTACTATATACATGTAATAGGAAGAGATGGAGGAAGATGGGAAAGAAGAGGAAGAAGAGAAGAAATTGAGTAGTTTTAAACTCTTTGCCTTGCATCAAATTTTAAATAGATTCTCTTGGTATCCTGGGTTATATCTTCAAACCATTGGGAATAAATAGCACAGTAGGCAGCTATATTACACTGCCTTTTTAAAAAACACGTGTATTTTCAAAGACATATTTCTCCTTGAAGGAGGTTTTCAAAGAAGCTCTTCTTAAATTTTTTTATTTCTTCTTAAAGAATTTCTTCTTATACAGAGTTCACAAAACTGCTGATGACTCAAATTCCTACTTACCTTCTCTAAGGCATAGATTTCTATTTCCACAGTAGAGGATATCGTGTGAATGGAGTAGGAGTGGTGGAGAAAATAAAAAATAATATTAGGGGTGTTTTAGGAATATTTTTCATATAGTAGAAAATCAGAAGACAAATGGATCAATGAAAAATACATTTCTACCATCCACTGGTTACTTTTGGTTTTCTACTTGTTTAGTTTCTCCTGCTCTTCTTATCCCATTACCCACTGGTCATTTCAACAACTAAATATATCACTTGCAATACATTCACAGGTACTTTTTGATTGGATTCAGTTGGAATGGTTGACCTGGTAGCCTTGGGTCAATACACCTAGGGTGTGGGAAAGTCTTTACGAGCCATTGTGATGAGCAGTAGAACATGAGTCACAATTTTCTGCCCTAAAATAGGAAATTGAATGCTGGAGAAGATAAACCTTTTGGGAGATTCAGGAAGCCCCAAATATATCTAAAGGCAGTCAGCAACTACTGCATTAGGGACTTGTGCAATTCATCATATTTAGGAGAATTGTGTGTGGTAACAAATATTTGTACAGTCTGTCAATTCACTATTAACACTCTAGGTGAAGCTGTCCAGAGATGTATGCCTACTTGAGACTTAGTTTTTGCAACACCAAAATGAAATAATGTGTCCCTTAGTGTAACGTTCAGCAGTATTATTATAAACAAGTACATTTGCACTGTGCTTTCTTTATATTTTTTTCTTGTAAGAAATTTCTTTTATCACTGACAAAATCAGAGTTTAAGCTTAGGGTTTCTTAAATGACCTTAAAGTAAATTTTCCTACCTTTGTACCTTTCAACAATAGTTTCTGACTTAAAGTTAACCTTTTCATTAGCATTTTAATAGCCCAAAAAGTCTACCGTGTACTTAAGAGCACATGACAATCTGCATTTAAATGGGAATGTTGTAAAAGAGCAAAATAAAAATTATTTATGTTAGAAAAAGTTGGTTTTCTGTATTTTGTTTTTGTGTTTTCATATTCATAACCTCTCTATATTTTAGAGAGCAATTATGGACACTGTTTTTGAAGTCATTGAATTAATTCTGAAGAAAGTGTTATCAGAACCAATCTCCTACCATTAATAAGAACATCTTAATTTGATATTTGAAAAATAATGCTGAAGAATTGATATTTCAAAATCAAGAGTGATTTGCTCATTTCAGATTCAAAAACCAAAGGCAAACTAAAACCTTTCAGCTTGTATTTAATGGATGTAAATAGACAGATGATAGACAGATAGATGATAGATAGAGATAATCAGACTTAAGACACTTTTGAAGAATGAGAATGTGTAATTATTACAAGATACAATTTAATAAGCCATAATCAGAAAAGTTATATTACACGATTCCTGGATACCTGGCATTGTTTGTCTTAGATAAATCTATTTCTTTTGCCATCACCTTCCTCTCTACCCATACACACATATCTATTATATCTCTATCACACCACTCTAAGTGCTCCTATCTCTGCCTTTGTACTTGTTTCATTCATCGTGTCTCAAATAAGACTGCCGAGTTCAAATATCTTTTCATCATTTTCACCACTTACTACCCATGTGGCATTGGCATGTCACCCAGTCTTTTTGTATGTCTGTATTTGTATCTGTAAATTGAAGTTAATGGTGGTACTACACAGAATTTTTGTGAATATGGAAAATAATGCATGTAAAATATTTTGATATAATGCTAGCAATAAATGTAAGCTATTATTTTTATTACTTTATACTATTAATGCTACTACTACTATTTTTCTACCACGAACTCTCTAAATACCCTACGTTTATTAAACCAGCTCCTTAAACCATCCTCCTCTACATAGCCCTCCTATACTAAAAAGAATAGATAAGGTCTCTTCTCTCACACCACCTTTGCCTCAGTCTCCTTTGTTTCTCAATGTCAAGAGAAAGAGACCAACAAGGTTAAAAAAGCATATATTTGGCTAATGTAATCCCAACCCCAAAAGGTAACATATTAAAAACAAGGCAGAATATCAAAGCTTATTCTTAACTCCATTTCTTTCAGCTTCCTGATATATAGGCCACAGTATTCCTTCATAGTTTGTCTTTGTCCTTTATGCTATGTTTTGCCAACGTAGCTCAGTTTTGTAAATTTCCACAGTGTCTTTCTCCTTTCTTCAGAAGTTAGTTCATTTCATTCAGGATCAACAAGAAGTTTCTGTGTTAGGAAATTGAGAGAGAGAGGGGAAGTTTTTATAAAACACAAAATCTTGAGGCACTGCCTCTTCTTTTACCAAACAGGGAATTAGATTTGTATGAAATGTATATGAAATTATTAGAGAACCCTACAAGAAGTTATATTCATTTGGTCTGCATTTGTCAGATGTACTGAAATTATTTGTTTTTACATTTTTCTCTATCACCTTAATATGAATTCCTTCAAGACAAAGTCATTGCCCCAGTAATGCTATCTATCTGCTTTAGTCTTTGTCTTGTAAGGGATACTCAGAAGATGTTTATTAAATGAACAGAAGAAAAGATGAAAGGACAAGATCTGGATCTTAACCTCAAGAAGTTTGTAGTCTAGTAGAAAGGACCACCTGTATACATAAATAGCAGAAATCCTCACCTCAGCCTACCTTTATAGACTCTTCCTCCTCTACTCCCCCCTCCTTCAGTCCACAGGTCACCAAGAATTTGACCTGTATTCTTATACCTCTCTTCTTCTATAGTTTCTTCTGCCTGGAATACCCTTTTCCTCATTTTCTGCTTGGTAAACTGCTGTTCATTAGTCAAGGTATAACTCTAATAGTATCTTTCCAGCTAAGTCTTCTCTGAGTCTCCTCCCCAAGCAGAATGAATACATATTTCTCTCCTCTGCCCACGTGTAGCCCTTTAGCACTTAGTACATTGAACCACACTTACTTACCTATCATCTCTTCAGCTTCAATGTGAACTCCAAAAGGACTGGAACTTTATCTTATTGATTTGTGTAACTCTAGGACCAAGGACAATGTCTGGCATATAGTTAGTGTTCAACACATGGTTGAGTGAAAAAAATGAATGAATTAATGACTCAACAAATAATTCCTACAAATACCCTAAAAAAGGTAAAATGAGAACTTTGTTTAATAATAATCTATCAGTGGGTGCATGGGTGGCTCAGTTGGTTAAGCGCCTCTCAATTTCGGCTCAGGTCATGACTCTCAGGGTCCTGAGATTGAGCCCTGCATGTGTAGCCTGAGATCTCTCCCTGTACCTCTACCTCTCCCCCACTCATACTCTCTTTCTCTCTTTCTTTCAAAACAAATCTATCAGTATTGGCTCATCAATTGTAACAACTATACCACATTAATACAAGATGTTAATAATAAACTATGTATGAAGGAAGAACTGAGGGAGTGTATAAAAACCCTACTTTCCACTCAATTTTTCTACAAACCTAAAACTTCTCTAAAAAAAGTCTATTTATAAAAAAAAGCCTGTTTATAAAAAAAAGTCTAATGAAAAATAAACTCCCAAGGAGAAAAATAAAATATTTTCCCTAAAACTTTCTACTATTATGCCTGTGAACTGGAATTTATTTAACTTTACCTCATAAATATTAAAAGAAAATGAGATGGGTATAATTGGGCCTTTGATACTATCAAAAGAAATAAATTTGAATGATGTTAAACAATATGAATAATTGTTAAATTGTGTAGTATGGTCCAAAGTGCCAAATTCAAATTCACCTTTTCATGGTTAAATTTTTCCTCACCTTTATCTCACTCCTGTTTTACTTTTGTCAGTTCTTATATCTCTGTCTGTCCTTGACTGCCATCACCACTGCCTGTTCTTATGGTAGATTCTGTGAGCATCTGGCATAGCTGTGTGTAGATAAACAAAGCAAAATTAACCACAGGTAAAATTATATTACCTAAAGCATACTATTAACCTTTATGACTTACTGACAGATATTCTGATTAATTGCATGCTTTGATTAATCCTTTTGTAGAGAATAATAATTGACTAATTTTTCATGGGATTCATATGTAGTAATTCATACTCAACATTACAATTATACAAAACACAGTTGAATTTTGATCTGGTCTTTGTTCAGGCATTCTGTGATTATTGGATGGTAGATAATAATAGGTGGAGAAAATTGGTTTGAATCTACACTAATTCCAAAATGCACATGGGGATTTATTATTTAAAAAAATACATCAAAATTTGATTGTCATTTACCTTAGTATTATAGAAATCTAGAACAGAAAATATCTTTTTTTAAATTTTTTAATGTTTATTTTTGAGAGACAGAGAGACAAAGCATGAGCATGGAAGGAGCAGAAAGAGAGGGAGACACAGAATCTGAAGCAGGCTCCAGGCTTTGAGCTGTCAGCACAGAGCCTGATGTGGGGCTCAAACTCACAAACCGTGAGATACTGACCCAAACTAAAGTCAGAGTCTCAACCCACTGAGCCACCCAGGTGCCCCATAGAACAGAAAATATCTCAATTACTCTTGCTTTCTTGTTGTTTGGAGATCTGATAAAGTGAGGCACTTTGAAAGTGTATGGACCATACCTGACAAAACCTCACCAAAGATTATATGCCTCATCACCCTCAGTAGCACCACTGGTTTGTTTTGTCAACATTAGCAGATTCTTTAATTTCTGTAGTCATTGAATTGAAAGTAAAAATACAGAATCCCCAAAAGGAAATCACTTAGTTACAACCACAAAAATAAATTGATTCTATATGTGAGCGCTTTAAGTGTGGGGTAACACATGGTAAATTCTATTATAACAATTGGCAAGTGGACATCTACAATGTGTGATTGCTTGGAGATATTGTTTTGTTAAAATTCATCCTGAAACAACTGGACCAGTAGCCACATCTTTAAAATATATTTTTTTAAAAAAGAAAATTCCACTGTTCTAGTACTTGTTTTCATGGGGTTTGTTTTGTATTATCAATCCACTAATATTTTAGAAATATTACAATAATAATCTATTGTTATTACTCGTTTTTATTTAAATTCTCTGGATTTTCTAAGAGTTGGATGGGCCTGTGATAGAAATATCGTTTAGTGTAACAAGCATTTAACAGTCATCCTATACAGTTACTTTGAGTATTTGCTTTCATTCTATATGTATCAAGGATTCTACATCTATTTCCATAAGTCTTCTTAAAAGCCAGAATTCTACTGAACTGAGAATGGGGATGTTGTTCATTGTTTTCCAGAAATAGTCTTGAATGCTACTATATTTGGGCAGATGATCACAAACACATCCACATGACAAGGCAATAGATGTAACAAAAAAAGTGCTGTATTTATTTCAAACCCAGAGAGCAATGCAAGTATCACAGAAAATTTGTGCCAATGATTATATATATTCTTTTGCTGACAGCTTGGTCTATAAAGCTGTTGGAGTGTAGCATCAGCAAGTCTAAACCAGAGGAAACTCCAAACTGATGGATAATATTTGATTCAGTAAATGAAATCAAGTAGGAGTTTTAAAACCAGTTACATCTCCTTTCATCAGACATTTCTTCCTCTTGTCACTTTTTTATGGACTATACATGAGAATGAATAGGAAATGTTATCTCTAAGGTTTTTTTCCCCTTGTAAAGCAAGACCATTTGTGAGAGGAGGGAATCTTTACAAGTGCATATTTATTACTGATAAGTGATAGTATGTATGTATGATCCAGTGCTTCCAGAGTCTCCTTTGTACTAAAAAAAAAAAAGAAAGAAAGAAAAAGAAAAAAAAGGTTTGATTTGAGAAAATTAAACCAAGGTGTTTTGTTTTAAGTATAACAGATAAAATAATTGAATCTGGAAGATTTTTGAAGTCACGTCGTTCATTGATTCCTAAACCTATCATCACATAAACAAACACTTTTTGAAAATATAATCTTGGTCTCCACTCAGAGATTTCAATTTAGGAGATCTGTAATGAGACCTAATAGCCTGAAGGCCTGCTTGGTACTTCTAATATACTGTTTTGGAATGACTGATCTAGTCCAACTCCTTATCCAATGTAGAATCCCCTTTACAAAATCCTTAACATGTGGTCATTCAGTGACACAAGTCGGTCCATTCCATTGTTGGTTGATTCCAATTGAGAGAACGTTCTGTTAAACCAAAGTCCTAGAAACGTCTCCCCAATAATGTGTTCCCAGAAACCCCACAATGAACGCTCCACAGTCATACCTGTAGTTAGCCCAACAGAGACTCCTTGTTTTGCTTAGATCATTCTGTCTCAGGGACTAAGGAGCGTGTGTATCAACAAACTAAATTGTAATGCAAGGTACATTTATATTGATAAAACAAAAATACCCATGCCCCTTAGTTAACAGCTGAGCTTTGTTTTAATGTTCTCTCAGCAATGGCTTCCAATAACAACTTAAATATTGGCTGAGTATCTAAGATTAAGATTTGTCACATTAATGACAGGACCATCTCAATCAGTGTTGGGAAGTTTGAGAAGTTTGACTGAAAAGCCCCACTAACCTACTCAGAAGTTTCAGGGTTACAACTGGATTTAACTGCAGCCTCAGGCTGCTCCTGGAAAGAAAGAGCCCTATCTACTTCTCTTGAACTTCCTTAAGAAAAAAAGACAAGCCTGGGAAACCTGTGCCAAGATAATCATACAACTGAGGATAAGAATAGTACACAATTGGTTAGGGAGTGGAATTATAAAGAAGATTCACTTTGAAACTAAGTGGGGTCGAGGGTTGGAGAAAGGGGACCTTGGGAAGCTAAATAGTGAAGTGAACAAAGGGACTAAGTGTGTAACTGACAAGCCTTTTTTTTTCCACTGTGTCTTCCTTCTCAGTATGCTTTCTCTTGCTTAGCTCAGTTCTCAACTCTGTCATGCTTCTTGTTCTTGTAAAACACCACCCATGCATGTCCTGAGTGTCTTATTCCAAGTAGCCAGTTGGGGTTGGAGGGACAGTTTGTTTACTCTTGGTCTCCATCCAATGGAGACACCAGGGTAGGGTTGGACTGAACGAAATCTAGGGCAGTTATGAGTCTACCCCAATGATGAGCCATCTTCAGTTCCAGAGTGAAGCCAACCTAGGAAAGGAAGTTTAAATCTCACCTTGGAGAAGAGAGGTTGTCACAACCCAGACCACTGAGAGCAACACTCTGACTAAACCATGAAGGGGTGTGGGCCAAATAAAGGAGGTTACCTGGGCTAGAGCTGAAAACTCTCTTTTTACTGAATGCAACTCTTCCATGTAAACACCTGACTAACTTAAGGCAAGGATAGTCAGGGGAGCAGAGAAAAAAAAGGGAGGGAGATGGTAATAAAGAAGTCAGAGTAGGGAAAAGTCAGGAAAAGGGAAATTCAAGAGGTAGGAAAAAGAAAGGGATATAATTAAGGATGGTGGAACATTTCCGCCAGGAATTGTAAGTAATGCAACCACTCTTTTTATTTTTTCATTATTTTTTTTTTCCTGAAGCCAATTTCTATGGTTAGGATTCAGCCAGTTTGAAATAAAATGACAATAACTTTTTTTTTTTACTCAGTGTAACAACCCCTGCTATCTTCTTCCTTTCCTTTGCTGATTTGACTGCATAGGCCCATTATCAGGGAGAGGGGAGTTGAGTGTGCACTGGCCTTGCCTCCTCCAATCCCTAATTAGTATCACAAGGTCTTTTTAAAACTGAAATGAAGTTTTTATTTTATTTTTCTTTTTTGCCCCAAGCTTTGTGGAGGTATTAACAAATTTATATATATATATATATATATATATATATATATATATATATATACACACACATATATATATATGGTGTACAACATATTTTTTAGAAGTGTATTGCATTTTTCAAGTTGAAGAACTAGAAAGCAGAGTGAATTTCTTCTTACTCTGATGCAACCAATAACTTTCCAGATTTAATTTAATTTATTTCAATCAAAAAAATCCTAAAAACCCCAATAGTGACAAAAACAGTAACATAAACAATAACATAACAAAAACAATAACAAGCCACATGCCTGGAGATGAAAGTAATTAAAGGGGTCCCATCTTCTGGTTATTCTCTATAATAGCACTTAATTATTTCTGCCATAGCATATATCAAAAGCTGTAATTATCTTGTTTATTTTTCCTGTTTTCTTGTTTACTGCCTGTCTCCCTTCCAGTAGAATTTCAAATCACGAGGGCAGGGATTATTGACTGTTTTCTTCCCTATTATATATATTCCCAGGGCCTATAAGAGTACCTGCATATAGCAAACACACATTAAATTTATTGAATGATTGAATGATTGAATTAATGCATGAATGAACAAAGGAATGAATGAATTAATGAATGAATTAATGAATTAGCATATTGACCAAAATTTGAAAATGAGCTTTAAGTTATAAATGAATTGTAGCTGAACTCTAACATGGGCAGAATGCTGAATATTCAGGAAGAAACATATGGAATTTTGGTTATTTAGCTCTAGGAACACCACGGACGTATTTAACCAATCTGGCAGATGAAAGATACTGTAGGCATCACTCATTGTCAGAATATTTGATTTAGAGACTATACTTATAAAATTTGGTGACACAAAACAATGGTTTTCCAAATTAAATATACTTCAAAATAGACTGCCATGTTTTTTCATGCAAATTTTGGTCCCTTGCCAAAGAGAGTCTCATTCACTGAATTTGGTGTTGGCTCAAGAATCTGCATTTTAACAAAGCAAGTTGAATATAGACTACCTTTGGCAACCACTCAACTGTGCCCTTGAAGCATGAAAGTAGCCATAGACAATATGTAAACAAGTGGGAGTGGCTGTGTTCCAGTAAAACTTTATATATATACTAAAACTGGATTTGACCCATGGTGATATGTAGTAAGCAAAGTTTTCACACCCTGACCAGGTGTGTTCAGGGTCTAAAGGACTAACTTTTCTTACAAACCTAAAACTTATCGTCTTAGCATTTTTTTTTTGGAGCTAGCTTGCAGTTTATGTCTAAGTAACACCTGTTAGGCAACTGTGATATTTAAGCTCATTCCCATTTACTATTGTAAATATGAAATAAGGGGAAAAACACATTTCTCTGACTTGTGTACACAAAATAAAGAATTCTCATGACCCATTTTCTCCAGAAAATCTTCCTGGATTCTTGAAGCCCAGTATTCAGAGTTAAACAACACATTCTCTTGCGTATGTTTTCTCCATGATTCACATTGGTAATTCTGAACCCCTCTATGGCAACAGTATTAAGACCATTTTGATAGATTAAGGATGGAACACACCTGGCATTGTGCTATTTCAATTTCTTGCACGATGGCAGACATTGCCAACCATTTATAGTATTCTTTCCTTCTAAGTACATATATGACCACAACATCATTCTCAAGAATTTTAGTTATTTATTACCAACTGACCAGAGTTGGCATGTGAGATGAAACTTATGTGTTTCCCCTTAATAAATTAACCTTGCTATGTGGTATTTTTGGTATCTGTGGTTATTCTATTTGGGGGCACATAATATTACTCCTACTATATCTTAAAGTAATTATAAGCCTTGCCCAAAAGGAGTTCCATAGTATATATTTTGACTACTTATCATTGTTTTCCTGTTAGGTCATAAGTATTTTAAATTCATTGACTATGTGTACTCTATCATGTTATACCCTAAGATTATTCCAGAAACACTTGTTGACAGGTTTATACAGCATCTTTTCTCATTAGAATGTTAGTGTTAATGATTATGATATCATTAGGACACTAAAAACTCCTGCTAATAGTTCACTAATTAAAGTACATTTGAAACCATAAAAACTGATGTTATTGGTAATTTGTGAATTGAAGATATGTATAGTCTGGTTTTTGGTCAGATATCTTTGATCTATCTTTGACTATAGAATATTCTTTGAAATAGCATTTCAAATCAATTTGGGTTAATACTTACTGTTAAAAAATTGTTTGGCTTCATAATCAAAATGTTCACTTACCAAGTACAATATAGTATATAGCATTAAATAGACTCTGTTGCATAGCATAGTTCTGTCTCTGCAAACCTGTGATGTCATATTCTGGCTATTTTAATAAAACTTGTTTAGTAAAACTTGAAGAAAACTACCATTTAACAAAACAAAACAGTTTTCAAAAGATTTTCAATTTTACCCTGGTACATAAAGCTCAGGTGTAATATGACTATATCTGACTATTAACTGAGTTGGTAGTCAGTATTTTCCTGTTGGTAGGGTTGGTTACAAAGAAGCATTGATCAGAAACTCAAATTGAATACAATTAAAAGCTAAGTGCAGAGGACTAATACAGCTGTACTAGGTAGCTTGTCCTAAAATTTCTAAGGTAGGTCAGTTGGTAAATGGGACTTTTTCAGTGGTGTATGATCTGGGAGGTAATCTCCATCAGAAACCCAGCTTTTTACTTAGCAAATTTGATAGAGGCTCAAGTATCAAAACAAACTAGATGGATAGTAACATCCCTTTATATCTAGTATATGTGTTTCAGCACCAAAACCTCTCTTACAGACAAACCACATTCTTCATGCTTTCCTTACAGTCCCATGTTAGGCCTTGGGAAACATTATCTCACCTCTGATAGTTCCAAATCTTCATGACAGGATCTGACTGTTTTTATTTTTAACCAACTTGCTTCTTTTAAAATAAGTAAAATCTCTTCTTCTCAAAAAAGAAAAAAAGAAACCTATCAACAGCTTTAGGCAAAGAGAGGGCATTTGTTAGAGACTTAAGGAAGAGCCATGTCCAGAAATAACATGTTTCCCATCTTTATAGTTCTGATGTCTGTCTTTGATACAGATAAAAACCTCTCTATTCTAGGTATTCTCTAGTCTTGGCACATACCAAAAGCACACAAGAAGTAGGGATAGTTTATAAATGAATGTAGGAGAATGAAAGACATGGAACTTATGTGCAAATTACAGGGAGAGAATAGACAGTGGAAAAGAAATGTTGGTGCAAAGGGACTCTTGTAAAAGAATCTCAAGTCAAGAAATCTGTGATGAGAGCTTTGAGTATATTGCAGGAAATCAGATCCAGATGGTTTTTGTACATGTTCTGGCCAAAATTTTACAAGGCTGGTAAGCTGTTTATTGATAACTCAGTTTACCAAACCAAGAACCCTCATATTCCAAGGTTTAGGTGGGCAGGACTAGCCCCCCATAAATTTTGTCAATAGATTCAGTGTTCTCTGTCAAAAGTATTGTCTATACTTTTCTAAGCCAAGAATGTTTCCACCATAACTATTATGTCTGGTGCTCAGTAGGCTTCCCAGTTATTCAACCTCACTCTCTGGAAAATCACAACATCTGGAAAAGATATGGAGAGCTCATTTACTTTAAAGTGTTAATGATGGTTGACACAGTTCAGTGTGTTTCCTTTCCCAGGGGGGATGTGATCGGAGTCTAAGAAATGACCTATTTGAGCAATTTTGAATATTCCACAGTTACATGGGAGAGGGATTGGTGATGTAGCCTACCTTCTTACTGTCCCTGAAATCATAGCACCTATAGGCAATTGACAACTCATAAAGTCGGCCCTGTGGCTACCTATGGGAATATAGGTAAGGAAGTTGGGAAAAGTTGGCTCTCCCAGTATTTGATTCAGCACCATCACTAATCTTTTTGTTTGTTTGTTGTTTGTTTTGTTTTTGTTTTGTTTGACACTTTGAATTTAGTTTTCTTGAAATTATGTTCTGATAAGTATACTAGACAGTCCTCAGGGAACCTGGGTGGCTTGGTTGAGTGTCTCACTTCGGCTCAGGTCATGATCTCATGGTTTGTGAGTTAGAGCCCTGTGTTGAGCTCTGTGCTGACAGCTTGGAGCCTGGAGCCTGCTTTGGAATCTGTGTCTCCCTCTCTCTCCTCCCCTCCCCACACTCATGCTCTCTCTCTCTCTCTCTGTCAAAAATAAAGATCAAAAAAATTTAAAAAAATACTAGAGACTCCTAAAAGACTTATCCCAAGATTTTCTAGAAAAACAATGGGTATTTTATTTTTTTTCTCAAGGTTATTTGGGAAGAGGGACAGAGGAGCATTCAAAGTTCAGGACAAACCCTAGGATATAGACACCAATTATAAGGTACTAGCCAGGCCTTTGGAAAGCTACTCACCACACCCAGGGAGCTTAATGCTAAAAATCAAATGACTAATTTGTTGTTTTAACCCAAATAATTTCTCAAGTTATTTTATCTATCCAATTACCTGGCAGTAGGTGTCATTGATTTTTTTTTTGTCTTGGTGACAGATGGGAAACTAATACTTATAATATTATAAACCATGCCTGAGCAGAAATCATTAGATCGACTTGAATGTTAATATACAAAACTATTCTTGTTTTTAATAAATGGTTTGTTCATTGGTATAGAAGATACTTTTTATTATCCTTTTTATTTCTTTCCACATACTTCAGGGTTTAATATTCTAGTCTAGCCATGCTTACTTATAAAATAAGCATACATGCCTGTCACTGAGCACAATATAGTGACTATCAATGTGTTTTTCCCCCCACAGTGACTATATTTGTTCCCAGTGAGAATTGAAAATCAAAAACTGTTTATTTGACTGGTCCCATTTCTCTTAGCTTATTAAAATTACTGCTCATGTGGTGGGGAACCCTAGTTTCTTTTACTGCAGCTAAATAAACCAACCTAAATGAATTAAATGCTTCTATTAATTGCTGCATCTACAAAATTAGGAAATTGGATAGGATAACTATAAGGTGCCATAGATATGTCTTGTAATATTCCTTTAAGCACTAAGCATCTATGAATCTATGTTTATATTTGGTTCCATAACAATAATACCTTATATCTGATAACACTCTAATTTACTTACTTGAGCCTAATTGATTCTTGCAATTACCCTACTTATTTATGTATTTACTGAGTTTCTGCTAATTGTCTGCAGTGTCCTTAGCCTCTGAGGATATAAAGCTGAGGTACACAGTCCACGGATTATTATCCCCATTTTAGAGAGAAAGAATTAGAGACTCAGAGAAATTTAGTGATTTGCCAAAGGCTACCTGGGGAGCCAGGACAGAATTGGAAGTGTTTTGACTTCATCTTTTGATACTTTTATTTTATCTCTTGTGTACAAGTACAAAGACCAGCCTGAAATGTAAAAGTTAGTGATATGGATGTGGCACCAAAAGCATTATCCATAAAAGAAAAAAATTGACTTTTTAAAAATTTAAAACTTCTCTATAAAAGACACTGCAAAAATAAGGAAAAGGCAAGGCACAGAGTGGGAGTAAATATTTGCAAATCACATATATAATAAAATACTTGAATCCAGAATATATAGAGACCACTCAAAACTCTATAATGAGGAAAACAACAATCTAATTAAAAATAGATTGAACAGGCACTTAACCAAAGAAGATATAGAAATAGGAAATAGACACAGGAAAAGATGTTAAACATTATTAATCATCAGAGGAATGCATACTAAAACCACATTGCATGACCATTACATGCCTATTAAAATAGCTATAAAAGATATTGACAATGCCAAGTGCTGACAGGGATGTGGAGCAACAGGAAATTTCATATATCCTCCTGGTAGGAATGGAAGATGGTTCAGCCATGTAGGAAAATGCATTGGCAGGTTCTTATAAACATATGCATACCATATGACCCAGAAATCTTAAAAAGAAAAAATATGTTTGCACAAAAAATCTGTACACAGTATTTATAGCAGTGCTATTCATAATTGCCCCAAACTGGAAATAACTCACATGCACTCAAAGTGAATAAAGGTGCTATGGTGCATCCACCCAGTGAAATGGTATTCAGCAATGAACAGGAATGAGCCATTGATATATGCAGCAGTATGAGTGAATCTCAAATGCATTATGCTCGGTGAAAGAAACCAGACACAAAAGATTACATACAATATGATTCCATTTAGACAGTATTCTGCAAAAGGCAAAACTATGTGAAGAAAGAAGATATCAGTGTATACCAAAAGGTTAAGTATGGGGAACGAGACTGACTTCAAAAGGACAGCAAAAGGGAAGTCTGCAGGGTGTTAAAACTGTTTTGTATCCTGTTTGTGGTGGCGGTAACAATATTCTATGCATATGTTAAAATTTATAGAACTCTACATGCAGAAATGTTAAAAAGATAATTATTATACATTAATCCTTACAGTCAAAATTTAAAAATAAGTGAGGTTTGGAAGGCAGCTATGTTCACCATTATTCCACCAATTCAGGACTGCCAGATGTACAAGGCTGTAGTACAAAACAGCATGGTACTGGCACAAAAATAGACACTTCGATCAACAGAACAGAATACAAAACCCAGAAATGACCCACAACTATATGATCAATTAATCTTCAACAAAGCAAGAAAGAATATCCAATGGGGAAAATAGAGTATCTTCCACAAATGGTGTTGGGAAAACTGGGCAGGAACATGCAAAAGAAAGAAATCAGACTTTTTTCTTATATAATACAAAAAATATATTCAAAATGGCTGAAAGACCTAAATGTGAGACCTAAAACCATCAAAATCCTAGAGTAGAACACAGTCAGGAACCTCTTTGACATCAGCCACAGCAACTTCTTTCTAGATTTATCTCCTGAGGCAAGGTAAACAAAAGCTAAAGTAAACTTTTTACAGTTTAAACTGGGACTACATCAAAATAAAAAGCTTCTACACAGCAAAGAAAACAATCAACAAATCTAAACGGCAACCTCCAGAATGGGAGAAGATATTTGCAAATGACATATCTGATAAAGGGTTAGTATCCAAAATATATAAAGAATTTATCAAGCTCAACACCCCAAAAATGAATAATCCAATTAAAAATGGGCAGAAATTGGGGTGCCTGGGTGGCTCAGTAGATTAAGTGTTCGACTTCAGCTCAGGTCATGACCTCAAGGTTCATGAGTTTGAGACCTGTGTCAGGCTCTGTGCTGACAGCTCAGAGCCTGGAGCCTGCTTCAGGTTCTTTGTCTCCCTCTCCCTCTGCCCCTCCCCTTGCTCATGCTCTGTCTCTCAAAAAATGAATAAACGTTAAAAATTTTTGTAAAAATGGGCATAAATGAATAGACATTTTTCCTAATAAGACATACAGATGACCAAAAGAAACATGAAGCATGCTCAACATCACTGATCATCAGGGAAATACAAATCAAAACTGCAATGAAATATCACCTCACACCAGTCAGAATGGATAAAATCAAAAACACAATAAACAACAGGTGTTAGCAAGGATGTGGAGAAAGGGAAACCCTCTTGCACTGTTGGTGGGAATACAAAATGTGCACCACTCTGGAAAAGAGTATGATGTTTCCCAAAAATTTAAAAATAGAGTATGATGTTCCCCCCAAATTAAAAATTTACCCTATGATCCAGAAATTGCGCTATTAGGTATTACCCAAAGGATACAAAAATATCAATTCAAAGGGGTACATGCACACTGATGTTAATGCACCCCACTGTTGGTGGGAATGCAAAATGTGCAGCCACTCTGGAAAAGAGTATGATGTTCCCCCCAAATTTAAAAAGGAGTATGATGTTACCCCCAAATTAAAATTTTACCCTATGATCCAGCAATTGCACTATTAGGTATTTACCCAAAGGATATAAAAATATCAATTCAAAGAGACACATGCACCCTGATGTTAATAGAAGCATTATCTATAATAACCAAATTATGGAAACCACCATGTGCCCATGCACTGATGAATGGATAAATAAGTGATAAAGAACCAGATGGACTTAACAGATGTATTCATAACATTCCATCCTAAAACAGCAGGATACACATTCTTTTCAAGTGCACATGGAACATTCTCCAAAATACATAGCATACTAGGTCACAAATCAGGCCTCAACAAGTACAAAAAGTTGGAGACCATACCATGCATATTTTTTTACCGCAAGGCCATGAAACTTGAAGTTAATCACAAGAACAAATCTGGAAAGAGCACAAATACATGGAGGTGAAACATCATACTACTACACAATGAATGGGTTAACCAGGAAATCAAAGAAAACATTTAATAAAATGCATGGAAACAAATTAAAATGAAAACACAATGGTCCCAAACTTTTAGAGATGCAGTAAAAGTGGTCCTAAGAAGGAAGTATGTAGCAATACAGGCTACCTCAAAAAGGAAGAAAAATCTCAAATAAACATCCTAACCTTACACCTAAAGGTGCTGGAATAAGAACAAACAAAGCCTAAAGCCAGCAGAAGGAGGGAAATAATAAAGATTAGAGCAGAAATAAATGGGGCATCTGGGTGGCTCAGTTGGTTAAGCATCTGACTTCGGCTCAGGTCATGATCTCACAGTTTGTGAGTTCGAGCTCCACATCAAGAACTGTGCTGACAGTTCAGAGACTGGAGCATGCTTCAGATTCTGCATTGGATACTGGAGCATTCTTCAGTCTCCCACTCTCTGCCCCTCCCCTGCTCATTCTCTCTCTCTTTCTCTCTCTCTCAAAAAAAACGGAATAAACAATAAAAAAATTTTAGAGCAGAAATAAATGTTATAGAAACTAAAAAAATAATAAAAATTAAAAATAAAACAGGTAAATGAAACCAGGAGTTGGTCCTTTGAAAAAATAACAGGGGCACCTGGGTGGCTCAGTCAGTTAAAGGGCTGACTTCGGCTCAGGTCATGATCTCAAGATTAGTGGGTTCCAGCCCAATGTCAGGCTCTCTGCTGACATCTTGGAGCCTGGAGCCTGCTTCAGATTCTGTGTCTCCCTCTCTCTCTGGCCTTCCCCCACTCATGTTCTGTATCTCTCTGTCAAAAAAATGAATAAGCACTAAAGAAAAATTTTAAGGAAAAATAACAAAGTTGATAAGCCCCTAGTGAGACTTATTAAAAAGAAAAAAGACCCAAACAAAATCATAAAATAGAGAGGAGAAATAACAACCAACACCACAGAAATAAAAACAATGGTAAGTGAATATTATGAGAAAATATATGCCAACAATTTGGACAACCTGGAAGAAATTGATAAATTCCTAAAAACATATAAAATACCAAAACTGAACGAGGAAGAAATAGAAAACTTGAAAAGACAGATCACCAGCAAAGAAATTGAATCAGTAATCAAAAATCTCCCAACAAACAAAAGTCCAGGACTAGATGGCTTAACAGGTGAATTCTACCAAACATTTAAAGAAGTGTTAATACCTATTATTCTCATACTATTCAAAAATAATAAAATTGGAAGGAATACTTAGAAATTCATTCTATGAGGTCAGCATTATCCTGATACCAAAACCAGATAAAGACCCCACTTAAAAAGAGAACTACAGGCCAATATCCTTGATAAACATGGACACAAAAATTCTCAATAAAATACTAACAAACAAAATCCAATAGTACATTAAAAGAATCACCACAGTCAAGTGGGATTTATTTCTGGGCTGTGAGGGTGGTTCAATATTCACAAATCAATCAATGTGATAACACCACACTAATAAAAGAAAGGATAAAAAACATATGATTGTATCCAAAGATCCAGAAAAAGCATTTGACAAAATACAACATCCAAACTCTCAACAAAGTGGGGTTATAGGGAACATACCTCAAAATAATAAAGGCCATACATGAAAAACCCACAGTTAATATCATCCTCAATAGAGGAAAAACTAACAGATTTTCCTCTATGGTCAAGCACAAGACAGGGATGTCCACTCTTACCAGTTATTTAACATAGTACTGGAATTCATAGCCTCAGCAATCAAACAAACAAAAAGAAATAAAAGGCATCCAAAATAGCAACAGGGAAGTCAAACTTTCACCATTTGCAGATGACATGATACTCTATATAGAAAACCTGAAAGACACCACCAAAAACTGCTAGAACTGATACATGAATATAGTGAAGTCACAGGATACAATATTAATGTACATAAATGTGTGGCATTTCTATACACCAATAATGAATCAGCAGAAATATAAATCAAGGAATCAGTCCCATTTACAACTGCACCAAAAGCTATAAGATACCTTAGGAATAAACCTAACCAAAGAGGTAAAAAATTGTTCTCTGAAACCTATAAAACACTGATGAAAGAAATTAAAGATGACACAAAAAAATGGAAAAATACTCCATGCTCATGGATTAGAAGAACAAATACTGTTAAAATGTCTATCTTATCCAAAACAATGTACAAATTTAATGCAACCTCTATCAAAATACCACAAGAATTTTTCACAGAGCTAGAACAAAGAATCCTAAAAGTTTTATGTGACCTGAAAATACCACTATTAAAGCAAATTGAAAAAGAAAAGCAAAGTGGGAGGCATCACAATTCTGGAATTTACATTCCAGAAGCTGTAGTGAACAACACAGTATGGTACTAGCACAAAAATATACACATAGATCTATGAAACAGAATAGAATACCCAGAAATGAACCTACAACTGTATGGTCAATTAATGTTCAACAAAGCATGGAAGAATATCCAATTGGAAAAATATATTATTCTCCACAAATGGTGTTAGGGAAACTGGACAGCCAAAGAATGAAACCAGACCACTTTCTTATACCATACATAAAAATACATTCAAAATGGATGAAAGACCTAAAAATGAGACCTGAGACCATCAAAGTCCTAGAGTAGAACACAGGCAGGAACAACTTTGACATTGTCCATTCCAACTTCTTTCTACATTTGTCTCCTGAGGGAAGGGGGAAAAAAGCAAAAACAAAAAACAACAAAACAAAACAAAACAAAACAAAAAAGCCATTGGAACTACATAAAAAAAAAAAAAAAACTTCTGGACAGCAAAGGAAACAATCAACAAAACTAAAAGGCAACCTCCAGAATGGGAGAAGATATTTGCAAATGACGTATCTGATAAAGGGTTAGTATCCAAAATATACAAAGAACTTATCAAACTCAACACCCCAAAAATGAATAATCCAATTAAAAATGAACAGAATACATGAATAGACATTTTTCCCAAAGAATACAAAGAAATGGCCAACAGACATGAAATTATGCTCAACATTACTCATCATCAGTGAAACACAAATCAAAACTACAATGATATATCAGCTCACCCCTGTCAGATGGCTAAAATTAACAACATCAAAAACAGCAGGTGTTAGTGAGGATGCAGAGAAAAGTGAAATCTTTTATACTGTTGGTAAGAATGCAAACTGGTGCAGCCACTCTGGAAAACAGTATGGAGGCTCCTCAAGAAGTTAAAATGGAATTGCCCTATAACCCAGCAATTGTACTCCTAGGTATTTACCCAGAAGATACAAAAATAGTGATTCAAAGGGATACATGCACCCAGATGTTTATAGAAGCATTATCCACAAAAAACAAATTACAGAAAGAGCCCAATATCCATCAACTGATGAATGATAAAGAAGTGAGATCTATCATCTATCTATCTATCTATCATCTATCATCTATAATGGAATATTACTCAGCCATAAAAAGGAATGAAATCTTGCCATTTGCAACAACATGGATGGAGCTAGAGAGTATTATGCTAAAGAAAATAAGTCCATCAGGAAAAGACAAGTACCATATGATTAAACTCATATGTGGAATTTAAGAAACAAAACAGGTAAGCAAAGAAAGAAAAAGAGAGGTAAACCAAGAGAAACACTCAACTATAGAGAATAAACTGATGGTTGTCAGAAGGGAGGTGAGTGAAGGGATGGGTGAAATAGGAGATGGGGATTAGGAGTGCACTTGTGATCAACACAGGGTGTTGCATGGAAGTGTTGAATCACACTGTACACTTGAAACAAATATTACACTGTATGCTAACTGGAGTTTTAAAAACTTTAAAAAATATGAAAAAAAGAAAACCTAAAAAAATAAGTGATGTTTTAATTCTGCACTACACACTTTTTTATCTTATTTGCAACACTCCTCTAGGCATCTAGTCTTTCCTCAGTTCTTTTTCTCAGCTTTTATGATGTGATCTGATGAGCCAATTCACACAAAAATTCAAATGATACTAATATGTACATGTATTTCTTTAGTAGGGTCATTTTAATTTGATGAGATCACAGAAGTCTTTTTTTAATGTTTATTTATTTTTGAGAGAGAGAAAGAGAGACAAAGTGCAAGCAGGGGCAGAGAGAGATGGAGACACAAAGTCTGAAGCAGGCTTCAGACTCTGAGCTGTCAACAGAGAGCCCAATGTGGGGCTTGAACCCATGAACCATGATATCATGACCTGAGCCAAAGTTGGATGCTTAACCAATTGGAGCCACTCAGGTGCCCCTTAAGTTAAAGTAATGCATCTCAGTGAGTTGGATTACAAGCATTGGCCAGTGAGTAAAGAAGACATTGTAAGAGATTAGAGCCATAACAGCCTTCTATACATTTTTGAAACTGAATCATATTTGCTTAGGTTTTCAAATATTATTTTGGAAATTGTGTAAGAATATGGCATAGTCTATGTGGTACTATAGATGAATATATGTGTATATCCCTCCCCAATACTGATTACACTCAGATCAGGAAAGAAAATTATAGTTGGAATGAAAAAAACTGTCTTGATATCTTAACTTCTTAATAAAAGAAATCATTTAATTGATGAATTTCTTATATAAAAATTCTGAAACCATGTAAGCTTATTGTGTGTGTGTACACACACATGCATTATTTTTATTGTTACTTCTCAGGGCTGAGTAACTATGCTTGCATGTAAAGTGCTTTTTAAAAGTTATCTAATAGTGAGATTCGTTTTGTAAAGTACAAAATGTTTAAAGCAAAAATTTACTCTTTATTCATTTTAAAAGCTAAATTTATATGTTAGATTTCCTTTAAGTGTGATACATCTGTGCAAGAATTGGGAGGTTTCAAACATGAAGAATTTATTACCAATTTTTCTTTTTATTCTTACTGATACCAAATAGAGGTAAACCAGATATTATGAGTCATACTACAGACAGTATAGTGAATGTCTGTACATCCATCATATAAATTCATGTATATTAGATCTCAGTAAAAGTAATAAAAGACCTTAAAATAAATTAGACTTGCAGTTCTTTCCAAAGTGAGCCCAGCAACAATGTGTCTGAATTAGAATACTTTACCTTTATTGATTTTCATTTTCATGTCAGGTTTGTAAAATATTTCAAGGTGTATATCATGGGTGCATATGACATATGATCTTAATTGTATTTTTTTGCCTCTGTCAAAATCAGATGAAGTGGAAACACAGGGATTACTAAAACTATGTTAGGATGCTCACCTTACCTACCTAGAGGCAGGTACTAGGAACTCTCAATCTTGCATTGCATCCACTGAATCCCAGTATCACTGACCAACTTCATTTAAAAGCACTACAATCAGAATATTCCTTGAGAAGAACAACAGTAAAACAGAAAATGTTACAGTGGGTTAAGAAAATAGTTGAGTGGCTGAATGTTTAGTCATATCCATTAACCTTCAATTTGGATGATTTGGATAGAGAAAGAAGATTTTGTTTTTAGTGTGACAATGAACAAATCAATAGTTTGATCAAAATATACTATTACAGTTTAAAAGTATAAGATGGATAATACAGTATCAGAGAGGCCAGTAAAGCCACGGAGGAAGTTGTTTCAACCTGAGAAAGAGAAGAACTCATCAAAACTAATAGCCAGAACAAGACTAAATAGTTGCATTTCATCAAAATAAAATGGTGATTCAGTGCTTAAATATTATCAGCTTTTTGTTCTTGCAGGCATTCTAGCACCTACCCCCCAAAGTTAAGCATCTTCCATCTTCCCCCATCCACTTCAAGGAGAATGCCTAAGAGCAAATGAAATTTGAGCAATGGCACAGAGGTGGATTACTTGAGAAATACTGATCTGGTTAAGCACCAAATAAGGGGTATATGCCAAGAATTAAGGAGAAGCTTTAGCTAGAAATGAAGGAAAGACTGAAATGGCATATGTCATAAGATCCCAAAGCAGCCAGCTCCAAATAAGGGGTACAGGAATATTAAATCAGAATTAGGGAAAAGAGGTAAAAGACCAGACTTGGTAACCCAAAGGAGTAACTATTGAAAACTCTGTTTTGAGGTGATTTTAGGAGGTGAGTTAGGGATGGGGTATCTGGGTACATCAGAGAGAAGTGCTGTATTGGGAAAACAAAATTTATGGAGCTATAGACTCCCTTTTTGTGCCCATTCTTTGAACTAAGCTGATATCATTGCAGCTTTGGGCCTTTCAGATGGGCTGGTTTGTGGTGAACTACAACAAAACTGGCTTTACTTAAAATGGAGTCCTTTAACACATCAGAGTGGTACAATTGCAGGGTATTGCTGTGGCATTTCTCTTCTCCCATTAGTCCTCAAAACCCCAAACAGAAAACAAATAATTGGGAATAAGGAAGCTATGCATATCTCAGGTTCTTATAGAAAATGAGAAGAGACATAGTGCCCTCACTCTTATCAGTTAATAACTCACCTTTCTGCCCTGTTGCCATTTGTAAGCTTGAACACTACATATTCTGTCATCTCGGCTTGATTATTAGTCCAGTTCTTGTATGTTTATGACTTCACTTCCTTTGTGCTGCATATGCTTTACTTCAGATCATGATTAGATCCCGTGTTTCTGAGCCTAACATCCCAACTACAAGTCCTAGTTGCCCCTTGTACAAATGTTTGGTTTTGGAGTTTTTACATGAACTGCACTATGATTCCTATTAATACCACTACAGTGGCCAGCCAAAAGTGCCCAAGACCCTTCCCCTAGCAGAACTTCTGCTGAACCAGAAAAATGAAGGGACAGGATAGAAGAGAAATGATACTGTAGAGACATTAGGGTAGCTCAGAGACCCTAGTTAACAATTTGTATTTTATTTCAAAAGAACAAGAACCATCTTCTCCTATAAAATGTCTCTTGGTCAGAGAAAAACATACTGCATAGGATGGATAATTGCCCTGGCACAAAGTAGTGTTATGTGGGTTTGGAAAGGAGCCAAGCCCAAAGAGAAAATAAAATATCAATGAAAACAGGATAGGAAGTTGAAATTTAAGATCAACATGCATAATGAAAAATATTTGGTGACCTTAGGTGACTACTAAATTAAACCTGGTTTAAAATATGATTTGGGTGTCTAGGAACAGAAGTTCTCAGGTATATTTCCCTTTTGACTACTATTTGTAACTGCAAATACAAGGTGAGGACTGCCTGGGTGAATGTTTTTCACAGCTAAATTGAAACATACTGACTCATGTAGAAAAAAGTCATGGAGATTTACCTTTCCAAGTAAATTCATATACCAACCCAGAAAACATCCCCAAAATGACAGCATGTGAAAGGTTGTCCCCTTGGAAAAGGAGTTCAATTTCAAATTGTCTATACTATAGACCCTGAAAGTCTGTAGTCATTTTGTCCGATGAAAAATGGAGATGTTTGACTTAGTGACAGATGATCTGCCTGAGTGTTTTCTTTCTTCTATTACTGCTTCAATTGTATATTTACTGAATTATCTGTGATTGATGATAGCATTTTAAGCCCTTGCTAGTTTTTCTGGTGAAAAGATGGCATATTTTAACTATATTAATAGTTTTAGGTTTAAGTGTAGCACAATATATTTTTATAATCTTTCAAAAGTGAAGCCACAATTTATACAAATGGATTCATTCTGTCTTTAGCCCAAGCAACTCTGACAAAAAGATGTCATTTAAAGTAATGTTGCTCATCATTCAGAGATGCAAAAGCTGAAGGCTACATTGCTTTGATATGAAATAACTTTGTAGTTTTTGAATGCCTGGCAAAATTAGTATATGCCACTAATAGCAACTTAAATAGTTTCTACAGCTGGGGCCAAATGTACTACTAGGGGGAAAATATCACTGACAGCGGTAATTTTAAAATAAATAATATAGCTAACAAAACAGTTTTGTTCAGAGACACAAACTTCCATAAAAATGGTTATGGAATATTTAATCATTTTAAAGGTTTATTAATATTGTGAACAATGTGAAGTGTTGGTAAGGACAGCAGACTATAGGGCTACTTTTTTTTTTAAGTTAGGCAGTCTTATTTGGAATTTGGTGTATATCAGATTTAGGGTGAGTAACCTAAAACTTTTTTTTTCCTAAAACTTTTTAAGAAATGATAACAACTGAATATTATTTTCTACTTGGTATATTCCTCAATGAAGAATAGTTTACACTCTTACCTAGTAAATATGACTGTGGGGGAGTAAATTCAAGGGTTTGCTCATATTGTCTCTTTTGGTGTGACTACTGTATTTCAGTATTGTTAGGTTCTTAGGGCTATTTGAATGCCAATAGCTAAATTCTGTAAATGGAGAAGAAAGATAATTTGGGAAATTACCCTGTAAGAGATGGGATTATCTGTCTGTAGTGCTGGATAATTAAGTATTCACTTAAGCCTCTAGGCTTCAAAATGAACTCTCAATGTTTCTAATAATAAATAAGCCTAGGTCTCCTAAAACATGCCAGTTCATATGTATTATGATCACACGGTTCAAGCCATTTTCTCATACCGACAGCCTTAAACTGAAGTATACTTAGTTTATAAAAGTCAACCCAAGACATGACAGGTTCCCAGAGATGTGTAAACATGTCCCTGACTGATGAATATGCTGAACTGAATCGTATTTACAGGTGGTAGCCTCCATTCTGTTCCAGATTTGGTGTGTGTGTGTGTGTGTGTGTGTGTGTGTGTGTTTGCGTGGTTATATAAGTATGTGAACTTACCCATAATTTTGATAAGTGTTTCTGTAGGGACTTTGGATGGTGCCTCATCAAGTACAGGGAGATAGTAGGACACCCAGAAATGAGTTCCTTTGCATGTGATGTATAGTAGTACCTTGGTTGACCCCTGCTGACTTGTGCTTTTGAAGTATACTTTTAATATTATAACTGTTTTCCACACAAAATATTTGACCTATAGCATTCATAAATAAGAACTACAAATATAGGCTCAGTATTATGAATTGGGTTCTTGTATATCTGGAGTATAAGAATGTGCAGTCTTCTGACAATAGGCCCAGATAAGCAAATTCATGAAGCACAGCTTTGTTTAATCTCTTTAGTATTACCCTCTATTGCTATCCACAAATGTTAACTCTGCATATTCCCAATTATGGCAGCATAATTAAAAGCCATCTTTGACCTTTAATGACCTGAAATGGAACAAACTTCTCATCTCCTGCACGATTATAATTTTCAGCTAAGACAAAAAGCACACCTAGAGCTATGCCTACATTTCCATCATTAAAACCCCCACCTTTGTAGTATTTCCCAATATGAGCCCCCTAATAATGTGCAGCAAAATCTCTATGCCCAGACTGTTTGGCACAGGGTCATATGATGTGTCCTTTCTCCTTTATAGGAATACAACGAGTCTTCATTGCAAAGGGTAGATCATAACATATAAGCACTTCATATGTCATTGAATTGACAATTTAAACCTATTTGAATGTTTTCTCATTCAGTCTAACAGCCTATTGGTAGTAACCAGTTAAATCCATTAAACCAGTAATAAATCTAGACTTTACTTGTCTAAAGGCTAGCCTCAGATCATCAATGGTCCTCATGGAATACTTTATAAATAATCCAGTAAACAACTGTGAGAGAAAAAAGCAAAACTATTTGTATTGAAGTTTTCAGTGTGTAGTTCAAGGAAATTTCCAAGAATGGAAGTTTCTGAAGAAAATCAACTTTGCATAATATGAATAATAATCTCTTCTGTTTGAGTACATTTTTTTGAGGGGGGGAGGGGCAGAGTGAGGGAAAGAGCCCAGTGTGGAGCCTGACATGGGGCTTGATCTCATGACCGTGAATTCATGACTTGAACCTATATCAAGAGTGGAAGCTTAATAGTCTGACCCACCCAGGAACCCCTGTTTGAATAAATTTTTATATTTATAGAGCACATTCATGCACATTTATAAATTTGATATTTACAATAACCTTATGAGGACAGTAGGATAGACATTGCTATTCCAATTTTACAGATGAGGAAATTTAACAAATTTTGTTGAGGACACACAGACATAAATGATGGAGGCCACAATTCAATCCTAAATCTGTTTTTTTTTGTTTTTTTGTACTTCTCTGTTAGAATTACAATAGTCGCTGTTGGTGTTGTTTTTTTTTTTAATGAGATGAATTAATTAGTGACATTACTCATTTGTATCTCTGTGTCCTTTCACGATGTGCCCTCTTACCCAGAATGTCTCTTCCCTTTTCTCCTAGGCCTAGCTCAAATCCTACTTGCTTCATGAAATCTCTGGTTATTCATGGATCTCTCCCTTCTCAGAACTTCTACAGAACTTCTAGTTTATACTCTAAAATCCAGCATTTAATTTTTACTGCCCTATATTTTATCCAAATTGAGCTGTAGGAATGAAACTGAAACTGATCTCTTTGTATAAATGGCTTTTACATTTTTAACATAATCAATAAAGTTGCTTTATTTATAATTTATAACTAAAGGCAGTACAATAATAAATGCTGATTACTAAAAGTTTTTACTGATAAATTGTATAATTTACAATTTTAATGTAATATTTTTAAAGTTTTTATTTAAATTCCAGTTAGTTAATATACAGTGTGATATTAGTTTCAGGTGTACAATATAGTGATTCAACATTTCCATACAATACCTGGTGCTCATCACAAGTATACACCTTAATCCCCATCACCTATTTAACCCATCCCCCCACTAACCTCCCCTCTAACCTCTCCTCTGATAACCATCAGTTTGTTCTTTATAATCTGTTTCTTGATTTCTCTCTCTCTCTGCCCCCCCTTCCCTTTTTCTCCTTTGCTCATTTACTTTCTTTTTTAAATTCCATATAAGAATGAAATCATATGGTGTTTCTCTTTCTCTGACTGAATTATTTTGCTTAGCATAATACTCTCTAGCCCCAGCCACATTGTTGCAAGCAGCAAGATTTCATTCTTTTTATATGACTGAGTAATATTCCATTGCATATATATACCACCTCTTTTGTATCCATTCATCAGTCAATGGACACTTGGGCTGTTTCTGTAATTCAGCCATTTTAGATAATGCTGCTATAAACCTCAGGGTGCATGTATAACTTTGAAGTAGTATTTTTGTAATCTTTGGGTAAATACCTATCATTGCAACTGCTGGATCATAGGTTCGTTCTATTTTTAACTTTTTGAGGAAGGCCTATACTGTTTTCCAGAGTGGCAGCACCAGTATGAATTCCCACTGACAGTGAAGGAAAATTCTCCTATCCACATCCTTGCCAATACCTGTTGTTTCTTGTGTTTTTTATTTTAGCCATTGTTACAGGTGTGAGGTGATATTAAAAGGCAACCTATAGAATAGGAGAAGATTTGCAAATGATATATGTGATAAAGTGTTAGTACCCAAAATATGTAAAGAACTTATAAGACTCAACATCCAAAAAACAAATAATCCAATTAAAAATGGGCAAGAAACGTGAATAGCCATTTTCCAAAGAAGACATACATATGGCCAACAGACACATGAAAAGATGCTTAACATCACTGATCGTCATGGATATACAAATGAAAATTACAATGATATATCTTTGTATAAATGGCTTTTTAAGAATGTTTATTTATGTATTTTGAGAGAGAGAGAGAGAGAGAGAGAGAGAATCCCAAACAGGCTCCATGCTCAGTGCAGAGACTGACAGGTTCTTGATCTCACAACCATGAAATCACAAACTGAACTGACAGTAACAGTCAGACGCTTAACCAACTGAGCCACCCAGGCACCCCTGTATAAATGGCTATTAAACATCATGTCCCTTGTCCTCTCCCTTTTCTCCCATGGGCTTATCTTATGGCCTGCACCCAGAATTATCCCTTCACAGGAAGAGTGTCAGATGTACCTTTCATTAAGGTTTTTTACCTGCCAGAGGGAGGTAATAATTACTGTTTTACAGGACTGTGATAGTTGAATGAGAATTAATACAAAAGTGCTTGGCATTGTTTCTGGCATGTGGTAAGGTACTCAATAAATAGTGTATCATGCAGATATTAAAGTGTTAAAAAGAGTGAGAAAAAGTGTTTTAAGTCTTTTTTAGCCTTTTTAGTGATTCCCTTTGGCTTTAGGCATGCCTGTATTTCCACCGTTCCCTTTATGAACATCTGTGCTTTGATTACATAAACATTCTTGTTTCCCAGATTAGTCTACCCATAATAACATCAGTGAAAGGATGAGGTATGTGTGTAAGCATAATATCTATAAAGAGAGGTTAAAACCACTTTTGCATACATATTGTCTGCAGGTACCCATGCCATCCAATCCAATTTAATGCTGCTTTGTATGCTGAATGAAAGACGCAAAGAAATTTGGTGAATTGCCCATTAACTACATTCAACAGAGGGATGGGTAGAGTTTCTCCTCACTGACAGTCATGAATTTATAGACACTGTCTCTTTATTACATGTGAAAAGTCCTCCAGTATGTAATTACTAATCCAAATATAGTCATGTGGCCTTAAAAAATACCTTTAAGACACTTTTAGGTTCTTCCTGAGGTTACATTTCCAATTGTACCTTTTGATTAAAGGAGGTACTTAAAAGTATGCTCATCCCTGGCACAATCTCCAGTGTTCTTCCTGTTTTGATAAATAACACCTTTAAAAGAATTTTGCATCATCTTGTGATGATATAAACTTGATGTGTACATTAAAATAAAGGGTGGAATGACCAGTTCATATACAAAAGAAGAAACCCCTTGAAATTTTGCCTAATTTAAAATTAAATCAGAACTTTCTCTTATTTTGAGGCTATTATTGATCTTTTTAAAGTTACTTTTTTAAATGATAAGGTAAAAAACAGAATATAGTTAGCAGAAATCATAGATTTTGGTTTCAAGGAAATTTCAGAGGTTGTGATATCTATCTTCCTGTCCAAACTAGTGAATAAAATTGCAAAGTAACAGGTAAATTTGAAACACTGTTTATGGAAGCCTCAATAAAATTCCTATGCAGAGAATTTTCTAGCAAGTGACATTCCCTATAACAAATCTTATTTTGACCCTCTGTATGCTAGGACAATTATAAAGGGTCCTTGTGGGGAAGGCCTGGCTTTGTTGATGTATCTGAAATATCTTGGGGTGCCTGGATGGCTCAGTTGGTTAAGGATCTGACTTCTGCTCAAGTCATGATCTCACAGTTCATGAGTTCAAGCCCCGTGTCGGGTTCTGTTCTGACAGTTTGGAGCCTGGAGCCTGCTTCAAATTCTGTATCTCCCTCTCTCTCTGCTCCTACCCCACTGACTCTCTCTCTCTCTCTCTCTCTCTCTCTCAAAAATAAATAAACATTGAAATATCTTTCCCACTTTTATTGGGCTGTGTTTCTATTGCTCCTGGGAGATCAGGAAGTGTTTCATTTTGAATTTATATCTAATAGATAGTAAAAGAAGTCTTTACTGTTTTATAGCCTCTCAGTATTATAAATAATGATATGAAGCTCTCAAAGGACCAAAATTCTCAAAGATTTTTCCACATTCAACTCTACATGTCATGTGTAGCTTATATGTCCTAATTGTTCATCCCACTGAAAAATAAAAAAAAAATGAGAATCCTGACAGATTTGGTATTGAGCATTAGACTTTAATAACCTTAGCCCTAAAATCAGACATTTTTATTAGCATTTTGAAAGTATATTTTAAAACTTGTAAAACAGGGATTTGAAGTGACTTGACATGGATAGTACAAGGAGGCATGGTGCCCATTTACTGCAAAACTACAGTTTGACCATTATAGAAAGCCTTTTAAAAGTTGATATCTGCTTTTGAGGAGGAACACTGAGATATTCAAGGTACCCTACCTCCATTGGGAAGTAAAATTGGGAAATAGCCTATGTATGTTTTTAGGACGCTTCCATCTCACCCTCCATACTTGTTTTAATTGTGAACTCCCATCTATCCAGTGTCTTACATCTTCACACTACCACAAGAGCACATACAAAATCTTCTACATCTTAGATACAAGGTAAACATTTGGTATTAGTTAATGGCGTGGATGAAAGTCCCTTTGACTTTTAGCCAGTTTCCCTCATTTGCAAGACTGCCTTCATCAGGAGTTCTAGGTTCATTGCTCAAAAATAATTTAGGCTGTGTATGCTCCATGTCAAATGAATCATCTGAGTTCTGTTTATTCTTTCTGACCATTCACAGTAAATTCAATCTAGGCCACTTATTCAGTCTTTTTTAATCATTAAAGCAAACCATATGACCTAGCCAAAATTTGCATCTTATTGATTTTGTAGGTCCAAAAAATCAAATCAGACTGACTTTTTTGTAGTCCATCTACTACTTAACACTTGACCTGTACATGGCAAATCCAGCCACAAGATGTGCCTTATGCAGATTCATAATAAAAGTCCTATTTTCATTTTAGAGTCTCTCAATTACCTTTGTTGATGGCAAGGAAATAGCACTCATATATTCTCTGTGTTGTACACTTCATGATCTTCCTCCCTCCACTGTTTCTCCTCTAGTAATTGCTCTAAACTGGGATTATAGTGCCAAGTCAACAGGGAAGAAACAAATGCCTAAAAAGTACAAGTTTTTTAGGACACCATAACAAAATAATATAAAAATACTGTATACTTATTTTCTTTTCTAGCATGTAGATTGGAATGGGTCTAGGGAAGCTGTGATCTCTATTCTTTTCAATTAGCCTGCAACCATCTCAGCCTCTTTCAGCAGCTTTAAAAAAATTACCTGTTATATTTTTAAATTATTGCAGATTCATATGTACCTATAAGAAACAATGCAGAGATCCCATGTACTCTATACCTAGTTTTCCCCCAATCGGGACCTCTTGCAAAACTGTTGTATAATATCGCAGACAGGATATTGACATTGATGCAATCCACCAATTTTATTTCCCGATTTGATTTCCCAGTTTTATTGGTACTTAATTGTGTATGTGTAGTTCTATGCAGTTTTATAACACCTATGAGTTTGTATAACCACCACCACAGTTAAGATACTGAACAATTCCATCACCACATATTGCTCCTTTTAAGTACATCAGCCTTCCTCTTCCTCCCTGACTCATTTTCACTGGCATTGAATCCTGGAAATCACTAATCTCTCCTCCATTTCTAAAATTTTGTTATTTCAAAATGTTACATAAAATAATCATACAATATGCAACCCTTTGGAGTGGCTTTTTTTCCCTCGAAATAATTCCTTGGAGATTCATCCAAGTTGATGCACGTATCAGAAGTTCATTCCTTTTTAATGCTGAATGGTATTCCATGTTATAAATGTACAACCGTTTCTTTAACCTGTCAAAGGACATCTGGGCTTTTTTGGAGTTTGGGCTATTATGAATAAAGCTGCTATAAACATTTGTGCATTTGTGTACAGGTTTTTGTGTGAAATAAGTTTTTATCACTGTGGGATAAATGCCCCCAAACTAAAATTTCTAGATTATATAATAGTAAGGTATTTAGTTTTATAAGAAACTAACAGTATTTTCTAGAGTGGCTATTACACTTTACATTCTTGACAGCAATGAATGAGTGATCCATTTGCTACACATCCTTGCCAGCATGTGGTGTTGTCAATATTGTTTTATTTTACATTCTGATTACTGTATAGTGATGTTTCATCATGGTTTTAATTTGAATTTCCCTAATGAATAAGAATACTGAACGTCTGGGTGCCTGGGTGGCTCAGTTGGTTAAGCGTCTGGCTCAGGTCATGATCTCCTGGTTTGTGGGTTTGAGCCCTGCATCAGGCTCTGTGCTGACAGCTTGAAGCCTGGAGCCTGCTTCGGATTCTCTCTCTCTCTCTCTCTCTCTCTCTCTCAAGTAAACAAACATTAAGAAAAGAAGAATACTTGTCTTTTTCTCCTTTAAAATGGTAATTAACAGAACAAAATGTTTTTAATTTGGAGATGCCCAGTTTACTATTTTTTTCCTTTTATGGATTGTGTGCTTTTGTTGTCAAGTCTAAGAACTCTGCCTAACCCCAGATTCCCAAGATACTCTATGTCTTTTTCTAAAGAATTTATACTTTTAAATTTTATACTTAAGTCCATGAGCCATTTTGAGTTATTTTTGCATAAGATGAGTTTTAGGTTGAGATTCATTTTGGGGGCTATGGGTATCCAATTTTTCTGGCATCACTTTCGGAAATTGCTATCCTTCCTTTATTGAATTGCTTGTTACTTTTGTCAAAAGTCTATTTTGCATATTTCTGTGGGTCTATTTCTTGGTTTTACATTTTTTCATTGATCTATATATCTAATTCCCACCAATGCCACACTGTCTTGATAATTGTAGCTATATGATAATCCTTAATATCAGAGTGATTCTTCTTAGTAAAGAGGAATTGATTTTTCTTGGTCAAGGTTGTTTTCACCATTCTAGGGCCTGTGCCTTGTCACATAAATTTTAGAATAAGCCTGTGTATGTCTGAAATATGCCTTGCTAAGATTTTTTAAGAAATTGCATTACACTTAAAAATCCATTTAGGGAGAACTAATATCTTTAGTATATTGAGTCTTCCAATTTATTAACAGGGCTATTTATCTCCATTTATTTAGCCTTTGATTTTCTTCATCAACATTTTATAATGTTCCACATACAGATCCTGTACATGTTTTGTTAAATGTATGCCTTAATTATTTCATTTTCTTTGGAGAGATTATAAATGGTATTGTGATATAAATTTTATTTTCTACATTTTCACTATTAATATATGGAAATATAGATGAGTATTCTGTGTTGATCTTATACCCTGTGACATTCTGAACTCATTTACTAGTTCTAGTGTTTTGGGGTTTTTTTTGGAGATTTCCTGGGATTTTCTATTTGGACAATCATGTCATCTGCAACATTATTTCTTCCTTTGCAATATGCATGCTGCTCTCCTTTGCTTTTCTTGCAGAAGCTATAACTTTTATTGTAGTAGCTATAACTTCTAGTACTATGCTGAATAAGTGTGGTAACAGAAGACATCTTTGTCTTGCCTTATGATATTTGGATGGAAATATTCAGTCTTTGACATTAAGTGTGATATTAGCTGTAGGATTTTGGCTCATGTTCTTTATCATTTTGAGGTAATCCCCTTCTATTCCTAACTTGCTGAGAGTTTTTATCATAATTGGTATTGAATTTTGTCAAATGCTTTTTCTTAATCAATTGACATGATATTATGATTTTTATTTTACTATTAATATAGTAGATTATACCAACTGTATTTAAAATATTTCGCCATCTCTACATACTTGGTATCAAGGACACTTGGCCATTGTGCATAATTCTTTTTATAAATTGTTGAATTTCATTTGAAATTTTGTTGATGATTTTGCATCTAAGCTTTTGAGAGATATTGAAATAATAGTTTTCTTTTCATAATCTTTTTCTGGTTTGTTATCAGGGTAATACTGCCCTCAAATAATGAGTTGGTAAATATTCCCACCTCTTTATTTTTTGAAAGAGACTATATAAAGCGGTGTTTATTTTTCTTTAAATATTTGTTAGAATTCTTCAGTAGAACCATCTTGGCCTAAAAATGTATTTTTCAGAGGTTTTGAAATCACAAAGTCTATTTATTTAATGGTTATAAGACTATTGGTATTTTTCAGGGAATTGATCAATTTCTTCTAAATTGTAGAATCTGTTAGTGTAATATTGTATATAATATTGCTTTATTATTCTTTTAATGGCTGTACAATCTTTACTAATAGCCTTTATTTCATTCCTGGTATTGATTTCTGTCTTCTCTCAATTTTGTCTGTCTTGCCAAGTGGGTTATCAATTTTATTGATTTTTTTTAAAGTATCAGCTTTTTGTTTTCTGTAGTTTCACCATTTCATTTCTCATTCCCAATTTTATTGATTTCTTCTGTTTATTCTTTCTCTTTTTATTGCTTTGGTTATTTTTCTTTTTAATGTATAGTTTCTTTTTTTTAAGTCTATTTTTGAGAGAGAGAGAGTGCATGAGGGAGGGAGGGGCAGAGGGAGACAGACAGAGAATCCCACACAGGCTCTGCACTGTCAGCACACAGCCTGATGTGAGGCTCGAACACACGAACTGTGAGATCATAAACTCAAGCCAAGATCAAAAGTAATACACTTCCTTTGTAGTTTCTTGAAGCGGAACCTTAGAATATGGATCTCAGATCTTTGTTTCTAATATAAGCATTTAGTACTATAAATATGTCTCTCAGAACTTCTTAGCTGCATCTCATATGTTATATTTTCATTTATATTAAGTTCTTTGTATTTTTAGTTCCCGTTGGAGTTTCCTCTTTGACCTATTCATTATTTAGAAATATGCTTAATTTACAAGTATTTAGAGTGAAAAACAGGAAAACCATTGTCCTACTGTCATTCATTTTTTAGTTTGATTTTGCTATGGTCAGATAACATAATATGTAAGATTTTAATTATTTTAAATTTGTTGATGTTTGTATTATAATGCAGGATATGGTCTATTTTAATGAATGTTTTTGGACACTTAAAATTGTGTAATCTGCTGTTGGGTAGAGTATTGTGTTGATTTCAAAGAAACCTTACTGGTTGATTATGTTTGCAGTTTTTCAATATAATTGCTGATTTTATGTCTAATAGTTCTATCAATTGCTGAGATGAGTGAGGGTGTTGAAGTTTCTAACTATAATTGTTGATTTTTCTATTTCTCCTTACAGCCTCATAAGCTCTTGTTTCTTGTTTTCAGACTCTTGTTTGGACCATACACATTTTAGGATCATTGTGTCTTCCTAATGATTGGTTAGTTTATCATTATTTAATATACCTTGTTATCTTTAGTAGTTTTCATTGCTCTGATGTCTACTTTCTCTGATATAAATAACCACTTTTTCTGTTTTGGATTAATTATTGCATAGTATATCTTTTTCTATCCTTTTACATTAAGTATATCTATGCTGTCGAAATTTAAACAGCATAGATATGCTTAATGTAAAAAAAAGAAATTTAAGTGAACACTTGTAAAAAACATATATTTGAATTCTACTCTTTTATCTACTCTGCCAATCTCAGTGTTTTGATTGGTGCACTTACACCTTTATATTTAAGATAATCATTGATTTTTATTATTTTTTGTTTTTTATTTTTTTAATATCAAATTTGTTGTCAAATTGGTATCCATACAACACCCAGTGCTCATCCCAAAAGATGCCCTCCTCAATAACCATCACACAAACTCCCCTCCCTCCAACCCCCCATCTACCCTCAGTTTGTTCTCAGTTTTTAAGAGTCTCTTAGGCTTTGGCTCTCTCCCTCTCTAACCTCTTTTTTTTTTTCTTTTCTATCCCTCCCTGATGGGTTTCTGTTAAGTTTTTCAGGATCCACATGAGAGTGAAAACATATGGTATCTGTCTTTCTCTGTATGACTTATTTCACTTAGCATAACACTCTCCAGTTCCACCCACATTGCTACAAAAGGCCATATTTCATTGTTTTTCATTGCCACGTAGTATTCCATTGCATATATAAACCACAATTTCTTGACCCATTCATCAGTTGATGGACATTTAGGCTCTTTCCATAATTTGGCTATTGTTGAAAGTGCTGCTATAAACATTGGGGTACAAGTGCCCCTATGCATCAGCACTCCTGTATCCCTCGGGTAAATTCCTAGCAGTGATATTGCTGGGTCATGGGGTAGGTCTATTTTTAATTTTTGAGGAACCTCCCCACTGTTTTCCAGAGTGGCTGCACCAGTTGGCATTCCCACCAACAGTGCAAGAGGGTTCCCGTTTCTCCACATCCTCTCCAGCATCTATAGTCTCCTGATTTGTTCATTTTAGCCACTCTGACTGGCATGAGGTATTATCTGAGGGTGGTTTTGATTTGTATTTTCCTGATGAGGAGCGACGTTGAGCACCTTTTCATGTGCCTGTTGGACCTTCTGGATGTCTTCTTTAGAGAAGTGTCTATTCATGTTTTCTGCCCATTTCTTCACTGGATTAATTATTTTTCAGGCGTGGAGTTTGGTGAGCTCTTTATAGATTTTGGATACTAGCCCTTTGATATGTCATTTACAAATATCTTTTTCCATTCCGTTGGTTGCCTTTTAGTTTTGTTGATGGTTTCCTTTGCTGTATAGAAGCTTTTTATCTTGATGAGGTCCCAATAGTTCATTTTTGCTTTTAATTCCCTTGCCTTTGGGGATGTGTCAAGTAAGAAATTGCTGCGGCTGAGGCCAGAGAGGTTTTCTCCTGCTTTCTCCTCTAGGGTTTTGATGGTTTCCTGTTTCCTGTCTCACATTCAGGTCCTTTATCCATTTTGAATTTGTTTTTGTGAATGGTGTGAGAAAGTGGTCAAGTTTCATCCTTCTGCATGTTGCTGTCCAGTTCTGCCAGCACCATTTTTTTTTAATATATGAAATTTATTGTCAAATTGGTTTCCATGCAACACCCAATGCTCATCCCAAAATGTGCCCTCCTCAATATCCATCACCCACCCTCCCCTCCCTCCCACCCCCCATCAACCCTCAGTTTGTTCTCAGTTTTTAACAGTCTCTTATGCTTTGGCTCTCTCCCAGCACCATTTGTTAAAGAGACTGCCTTTTTCCATTGGATGTTCTTTCTTGCTTTGTCAAAGATGAGTTGGCCATACTTTTGTGGTTATACTTCTGGGGTTTCTATTCTATTCCATTGGTCTATGTGTCTGTTTTTGTGCCAATACCATGCTGTCTTGATGGTTACAGCTTTGTAGTAGAGGCTAAAGTCTTGGATTGTGATACCACCTACTTTGGTCTTCTTCTTCAAAATTACTTTGGCTATTCAGGGCCTTTTGTGGTTCCATAAAAATTTTAGGATTGATTGTTCTTGCTTTGAGAAGAATGCTGGTGCAATTTTGATTGGGATTGCATTGAATGTGTAGATAGCTTTGGGTAGTATTGACATTTTGACAATATTTATTCTTCCAATCCATGAGTACGGAATGTTTTTCCATTTCTTTGTATCTTCTTCAATTTCCTTCATAAGCTTTCTATAGTTTTCAGCATACAGATCCTTTAATCTTTGGTTAGGTTTATTCCTAGGTATTTTATGCTTCTTGGTACAATTGTGAATGGGATCAGTTTCTTTATTTGTCTTTCTGTTGCTTCCTTATTAGTGTATAAGAATGCAACTGATTTCTGTACATTGATTTTGTGTCCTGCAACTTTGCTGAATTCATGTATCAGTTCTAACAGACTTTTGGTGGAGTCTATTCGATTTTCCATATATAATATCATGTCATATGCAAAAAGTGAAAGCTTGACTTCATCTTTTCCAGTTTTGGTGCCTTTGATTTCCTTTTGTTGTCTGATTGCTGATGCTACAACTTCCAACACTATGTTAAACAACAGCGGTGAGAGTGGGCATCCCTGTCGTGTTCCTGATCTCAGGGAAAAAGCTATCAGTTTTTCCCCATTGAGGATGATATTAGCTGTGGCTTTTCATAAATGGATTTTATGATGTTTATGTATGTTCCTTCTATCCCGACTTTCTCAAGGGTTTTTATTAAGAAAGGATGCTGAATTTTGCCAAATGTTTTTTCTGCATCGATTGACAGGATCATATGGTTCTTATCTTTTCTTTTATTAATGTGATGTATCACATGGATTGATTTGCGAATGTTGAACCAGCCCTGCATCCCAGGAATGAATCCCACTTGATCATGGTTAATAATTCATTCTATATGCTGTTGAAGTCAATTTGCTAGTATCTTATTGAGAATTTTTGCATCCATATTCATCAGGGATATTGGTCCGTAGTTCTCTTTTTTTACTGGGTCTCTGTCTGGTTTAGGAATCAAAGTAATGCTGGCTTCATAGAATGAGTCTGGAAGTTTTCCTTCCCTTTCTATTTTTTCGGAAGAGCTTGAGAAGGATAGGTATTATATCTGCTTTAAATGTCTGGTAGAATTCCCCTGGGAAGCCATCTGGTCCTGGACTCTTATTTGTTGGGAGATTTTTGATGACTGATTCAATTTCTTTGCTGGTTATGGGTCTGTTCAAGCTTTCTATTTCTTCCTGTTTGAGTTTTGGGAGTGTGTGGGTGTTTAGGAATTTGTCCAATTCTCTCAGGTTGTCCAGTTTGTTGGCATATAATTTTTCATAGTATTCCCTGATAATTGCTTGTCTTTCTGAGGGATTGGTTTTTATTACAACCAATTCCATTTTCATTCAGGATTTTATCTATTTGGGTCATCTCCCTTTTCTTTTTGAGAAGCCTGGCTAGAGGTTTATCAATTTTGTTTCTTTTTTCAAAAAACCAACTTTGGATTCATTGGTCTGCTCTACAGTTTTTTTACATTCTATATTGTTTATTTCTGCTCTGATCTTTATTATTTCTTTTCTTCTGCTTGGTTTGGGGTGTATTTGCTGTTCTGCTTCTATTTCCTTTAGGTGTGCTGTTAGATTTTTTATTTGGGATTTTTCCTGTTTCTTGAGATAGGCCTGGATTACAATGTATTTTCCTCTCAGGTGTGCCTTCGCTGCATCCCAAAGCATTTGGATTGTTGTATTTTCATTTTCATTTGTTTCCATATATTTCTTAATTTATTCTCTAATTGCGTGGTTGACCCAATCATTCTTTAGTAGGGTGTTCTTTAACCTCCATGCTTTTGGAGGTTTTCCAGACTTTTTCTTGTGGTTGATTCAAGCTTCATAGCATTGTGGTCTGAAAGTATGCATGGTATGATCTCAATTCTTGTATACTTATGAAGGGCTGTTTTGTGGCCCAGTATGTGATTTATCTTGGAGAAGGTTCCATGTGCACTCGAGAAGAAAGTGTATCCTGTTGCTTTGGGATGCAGAGTTCTAAATATATCTGTCAAGTCCATCTGATCCAATGTATCATTCAGGCCCCTTGCTTCTTGATGGATCCTGTGTCTAGGTAATCTATCCATTGCTTTAAGTGGAGTATTAAAATCCCCTGCAATTACCACATTCTTATCAATAAGGTTGCTTATGCTTGTGATTAATTGTTTTATATATTTGGGGGCTTCTGTATTCGGTGCCTAAACATTTATAATTGTAAGCTCTTCCTGATGGATAGACCCTGTAATTATTATATAATGTGCTTCTTCATCTATTGCTACAGTCTTCAATTTAAAGTCTAGTTAGTCTAATATAAGTATGGCTACTCCAGTCTTCTTTTGAATTCCAGTAGCATGATAGATAGTTCTCCATCCCCTCACTTTCAATTTGAAGGTGTCCTCAGTTCTAAAACGAGTCTCTTGTGGACAGCAAATAGATGGGTCTTGTTTTTTTTATCCATTCTGATACCCTATGTCTTTTGGTTGGAGCATTTAGTACTTTTACATTCAGTTTTATTATAGAAAGATATGGGTTTAGAGTCATTGTGATGTCTGTAGGCTTCATGCTTGTAGTGATGTCTCTGGTACTTTGTCTCACAGGATCCCTCTTAGGATCTTTTGTAGGGCTGGTTTAGTGGTGATGAATTCCTTCAGTTTTTGTTTGTTTGGGAAGACCTTTATCTCTGCTTCTATTCTAAATGACAGACTTGCTGGATAAAGGATTCTCGACTGCATTTTTTTTTTTCTGTTCATCACATTGAAGATTTCCTGCCATTCCTTTCTGGCCTACCAAGTTTCACTAGATAGATCCGTTACTAGTCTTATTGGTCTCCCTTTATATGTTAGAGCATGTTTATCCCTAGCTGCTTTCAGAATTCTCTCTTTATCCTTGTATTTTGCCAGTTTCACTATGATATGTCATGCAGAAGATCGATTCAAGTTACGTCTGAAGGGAGTTCTCTGTGCCTCTTGGATTTCAGTGCCTTTTTCCTTCTCCAGATCAGGGAAGTTCTCAGCTATGATTTCTTCAAGTACACCTTTAGCACCTTTCCCTCTCTCTTCCTCCTCTCGAATTCCAATTATGCATATATTATTACGTTTAATTGTGTCACTTAGTTCTCTAATTTTCCCCTCATACTCCTGGATTTTTTTTACCTCTCTTTTTCTCAGCTTCCTCTTTTTCCTAAATTTTATCTTCTAATTCACCTATTCTCGCCTCTGCGTCTTCGATCCGAGCCGTATTTGTCTCCATTTTATTTTGCAGCTCATTTATAGCATTTTTTAGCTCCTCCTGAATGTTTCTTAGTCCCATGATCTCTGTAGTAATAGATTCTCTGCTGTCCTCTATACTTTTTTCAAGCCCAGCGATTAATTTTATGACTATTATTTAAAATTCATTTTATGTTTCCTTTGCTGTGCAGAAGCTTTTTTTCTTCATGAGGTCCCAAGAGTTCATTTTTGCTTTTAATTCCCTTGCCCTTGGGGATGGGTATTGAGGAGGGCACCTTTTGGGATGAGCACTGGGTGTTGTATGGAAAACAATTTGACAATACATTTCATATTAAAAACATCATTTTCTGTTACATTGCTTAAATCATTTTTGATCAGTTCATTAGCTGTCGCTAGTTCCTGGAGTTTCTTTTGAGGAGAATTTTTCTGTTTTGTCATTTCGGATAGTCCCTGGAGTGATGTGGAACTGCAGGGCTCTTCTCCTGTGCTGTCTGCAGTAACTTGCATTGGTGGGCGGGGCGCACTCAGACCTGATGTCTGCCCCCAGCCCACCACTGGGGCCACAGTCAGACTAGTGTGTACCTTATCATCCCCTATCCCATGGGCAAGACTCACTGTGGAGTGGTGTGGCACCTATCTGCGCTACTTGCACACTGCCAGGTTTGTGGTGCTTCTTCGATCAGATCTGGTGTATTAGCTGGGGTGGATCCGCAAGGTGCACGGGGGTGGGAGGGGCAGACTCAGCTCAGTTTGCCTTCAGTGGTCCGCTTAGGGAGGGGCCCGTGGCACCAGGAGGGAGGCAGACCCTTCAGAGGGATGGATCTACAGAAGCACAGCATTGGGGGTTTGCGCGGTGCTAGCAAGTTCTGTGATGGGAACCGGTTCCCTTTGGGATTTTGGCTGGGGAATGGTCAAGGGATATGGTGCTGGCAAGCACCTTTGTTCCCTGCCAAGCTGAGCTCTTTCCTCCGGGGCTCAACAACTGTCCCTCCCATTGTCCTCTAGCCCTCCCACTCTTGGAGCAGAGCTGTTGACATAACATTCCAGATGTTAAGTTCCACTGGCTGTCAGAACACACTCCATCAGGCCCCTCCACTTTTGCAAGCCAAACTGCCCCTCCACCACCCCAGCTCCCTCCTGCCAGTCCGTGTAGCGTGCACCGCCTCTCCACCCTTCCTACCCTCTTCCGTGGGCCTCTAGTCTATGCTTGGCTCTGGAGAGTCCATTCTGCTAGTTTCCTGGAAGTTTTCTGGGTTATTTAGGCAGATGTGGGTGGAATCTAAGTGGCCAGCAGGACGCGGTGAGCCCAGTGTCCACCATCTTCCTCTGTCTGACAAGATTATTTTAAAATGTATATGGAAATTCAAAGGATCTTGGCCAGTAAAAGTGGTGATACAGGATACCAATTGACATTGAGACAAAGAGTTGCAGAGAGCGAGGTGTGGGGAAAAGTGCGGGGCCCCCATGCCACAACAGGTGTACCACTCTCCCCAACCTCTAGGTGTTCGCCAACCAAGATGCTCTTATTTTTTATTTTTATTGTGGTAAAATATACATTACATAATACTTATACTTTTAATGATTTGTAAATGTATAATTCAGTGACGTTAAATACATTCACAATATTGTATATCTGTCACTGCTATCTATAGCCAAACTTTCACCATCCAGAACATAAATTCTATGTTCATTGAACAATAACTCCGTTTCCCCTCCCCCATCTTTTGGTAACCATTATGATACTTTCTGTCTTTATGAAAGTGGAATCATATAATATTTCTTTTTACGTCTCTGGTTTAATTTACATATTTTCAAGGTTCATCCATGTTGTAACATATATCAAAATTTAATTCTTTTTTCTGTCTGAATAATATTCCATTGTATGTTTAACCTACATTTTGTTTTTCCACTTATCTATGAATGTGTATGTGGGTTGTTTCCATCTTTTTGTAAATAACACTGCTATAAACATTAGTGTACACATATCTATTTTAATCCATGCTTTAAATTGTTTGACATGTTCTCAAGAATGGAGTTGAGTTGCTGGATCATGTGACAGTTGTTTTGTGTTTAAATCTTTGAGAAATCACCAAACAATTTTCCATATTTTCTGCACAACTTTCATTCCTACTGGTAAGCCACAGATATCTAATTTCTCCACAGCTTTACCAATGCTTATTTTTTAAATATTTAATTATTTTTGAGAGAGAGAGAGAGCACAAATGGGGGAGGGGCAGGGCAGGGGTGGGGGGGCAGAGGATCTGTCATGGCCCTGCGCTGACAGCAGAGAGTCCAATGTGGGGCCTGAACTGGCAAACCACGAGATCATGACCTGAGCCAAAGTCAGATGCTTAATGGACTGAGCCACCCAGGCACCCCACCAATGCTTATTTTCTGTTTTTCTGTTTGCTTTTAATAATAGACATCCTACTAAGTGTGAAGTGGTATTTCATTGTGGTTTTGATATGTATTTCGCTAATGATTAATGATGTTGAGAATCTTTTTTGTGTGCTTATTGTCCATTTGTATGTCTTTTTTTTTTAATGAAATTTATTGCCAAATTTGTTTCCATACAACACCCAGTGCACATCCCAATAGGTGCGCTCCTCAGGGCCCATCACCCACTTTCCTCTCCCTCCCATCCCCCATCAACCCTTAGTTTATTCTCAGTTTTTAAAAGTCTCTTATGATTTGCCTCCCTCCCTCTCTGAAAGTCTACAGCCATACCACCTTGAACGCGCCTGATCTTGTATGTCTTTTTTTAGAGAAATGTCTATTCAACTCCTTTGCTCATGTTTGAAATAGATTTTTTTGTTGTTGTTGGGTTGTAGCTTTTTATATATTCTGGATACTAATACTAATCACTTATAAGATTTGCAAATATTTTCCCCAATTCTATAGTGCTTTTGATTGGTAAATGTTCTTAATTTTAATAAAGTACTATATATATATATTTTTTTTTCTTTTTCTTTTAGACTATGCTTTTGGTGCCATATAAAAGAAATCATTGCCAAACAATGCCATGAAGATTTTCTCCAATGTTTTCTTTTAATGGCTTTATAATTTTACCTCTTTTTACCTCTTTTTTTAATGTTTACTTATTTTTTAGAGAGAGAGACAGAGACAGAGAGAACAAGCAGGGGAGAGGCAGAGAGAGAGAGAGAAGTCCCCTACACTGCAAGTGCAGAACCCGATGTGGGGCTAGAATCCATGAACTGTGAGATCATGACCTGAGCTGAAATTGAGACTCAGATGCTTAACTGACTGAGCCACCCAAGCTCCCCTATAATTTTACCTGTTAAGTTTATATTTTTGATCCATTTTGATTTACTTTATATATATGGTGTAAGGTGAGGATCTACCTTCATTCTTTCGAATCTAGATAGCTAGTTTTTCCCAGCATAATTTGTTGAAAAGATTGTCCTTTCTCCATTTGGGTGGTCTTGTTACCCTTGTTAAAAATCAAAATTGACCATATATGTGAAGGTTCATTTCTGGGCTCCATTATATTCTATTAGTCTATATGTCTCTTTTCTTGTCTTCCTGTGGGTTACTTGAACATTTTTAAAAGATTACATCTTGATTTATTTATAATATTTTCGAGTGTATCTCTTTATATAACTTTTGTACTGGTTGCATTGTGTATCATGATATATATATGTGACTTATGACAGTCTACTGGTATCAGTGTATTACCACTTTTCTTTAAAAGCTTTGTTTATTTATTTTGAGAGAGAGAGAGCGCATGAGGGGCAAAGAGAGAGAGAGAGAGAGAGAGAATCCCAAGCAGGCTGTGTGCTGTCAGCATGGAGCCTGACACAGGGCTTGATCCCATGAACAGTGAGATCATCACCTGAACTGAAATCAGTTGTTGGATGCTTAACCAACTGAGCCACCCAGGTGCCCCATTGTTTTACAACTTTGAATGAAGTACAGAAAACTTACCTCCATTTAGGTTTCTATACTTCTCCCACTTTTAAATATCCTTGTTTTTAGTATCAAATAATATTATTTTTCCTACCATCAAATATGATACATAAACTCATAAATAAAAGGACAGTCTACTGTATGTACTCATATTTTTGCTCTTTTTCTTGTAACTTCTTCTTTCCCAATGCCACAGGATTCTTTCATTTATCATTTTCTTTGTTTGAAGAACATCCTTTAACCAAGGTTTAAGGGTAGGGTTGTTAACAACCAATTCTTTTAGTTTTCCTTCATCTGTGAATGTCTGTATTTACCCTTCATTACTCAAAAATACTTTCGCTGGATATAGACTTGGAAAGTTTTCCCATTTGGGGAAAATTCAGCCATTATTTCTTTGAATGCTCTTTCAGCCCTACTTTTTTTCTTCTCTCATTCTGACACTCTAATGATACAAATATCAGATCTTTTGTTATTATCCCACAAGTCTTTGAGGCTCTGTTCATTATTAGTCTATTTACTCTTTGTTGTGTGAATTATAATACTTTGTCCTCAAGTTCCCTGATTCTATTTCCTGCTGATATTTCCATTCTACTATTGAGTCTATCCAGAGTTTTTATAATTTATTTTATTATATTTTTCAGTATATAATTTTAATTTTTAAATATTTTCTATTTCCAGAGTTGCTCAGTTGTTAGAACATGTGACTCTTGATCTCAGGATTCTGTTTGAGCCCCACATTGTGTACAAATATTACTTAAAAATAAGATATTAAAAAATAAATTAAATAGACATATAAATAGTTTCTACCTACTGAAATTTTATTATTTTTTCATTTGTTTCAGGAAAATTTGTAATTTATTGTTCAGGTATTTTTATGATTCCTGCTTTGCAAGTCTTTTCAGATAATTGTAACATCTAATTCATCCCAGTGTTTGTGTCAGTTTATTTCATTTTGTCATTTCTCTGGTTGTTGGTTTGATAAGTGATTTTTTATCATTCCCTAGATATTGTGCCTGTTATATTAGTAGAATACTAGGCCTGTTGCTTTTGCATAGCAAAGGAAACAATGAACAAAACAAAAAGATAACCTACTGAATGGGAGAAGATATTTGCAAATGACACATCCAATAAGGGTTAGTATCCAAAATATATAAAGAACTGATACAACTCAACACCAAAAACTTCCAAATAATACAATTAAAAATGGGCCAAAGGCATAAATAGATATTTCTCTGAAGAAAACATACAAATGACCAACAAGCACATGAAAAGATGCTCAGCATCACTAATCATCAAGGAAATGCAAATCAAAATCACAATGAGATATCCCTTCACACCTGTGAGAATGAGTAAAATCAAAAACACAAGAAACAACAAGTATTGGCATGGAATTCGAGAAAAAGGAACACTTATCCACTGTTGGTGGGATTGCAAACTGGTGCAGCCATTGTGGAAAACGGTATAGAGGTTCCTGAAAAAGTCAAAAATAGAACTATGCTTTGATCCACCAGTTGTGCTACTGGGTATTTACCCAAAGAATACAAAAATATCAACACTAGCATTATCAACACTAGCCTAGATACGATGGAAGCAACTCAAGTCTCCATTGAAAGATGAATGGATAAAGAAGAAGTGGTATGTATGTGTGGTGTGTGTGTGTGTGTGTGTGTGTGTGTATATTGCACAAAAATATCTATACATGTATATTTAATATGTATATATAAAATGGAATATTACTCAACAACAACAAAATGATCCACCCATGCAACAACTTGGATGGATGTAGAGAGTATAATGCTAAGTGAAATAAGTCAGAGGACAAATACCATATGGTTTTACTCATATGTAGAATTTAAGAAACAAAACTAATGAACAGAGAGAGACAAACCAGGAAAGAGACACTTAACTATAGATAACAAAGGGATGGTTACCAGAAAGGAGGTGGGTGTGGGAATGGGCAAAATATGTGAAAGGGATTAACAGTATGCTTATCGTGATGAGCACTGAGCAATGTATAAAATCGTTGAACCACTACATTGTACACCTGAAACTAATATAGTACTAACTGTATAAATTTTTTTAAATAAAATAAAATCTTTAATAGATAGTTATCTGTTTAGGGACAGTCCCTAGATTGTGGTCTAATCTTGCAGTCTGTATTTTCAATAACTATTTAATTTTTAAAGCCTTTATTGAGCTATTTTAGTCTGCTTGGTTCATCTGGTGCTGCTGAAATAAAGCTATATGTCTATACAAAAAATGTACATGGATTCTTACAATAGCTAAAAGGTGGAAATAACCTAAATGTTTATCAACTGATTAATGGATGATAAAACCATAGGATAGCCATACAATGGAGCATTTTTCAGCAATAAAATGGAATGACACACTAGTGCATGGATAAACCTTAAAACAGTATGCTATTATATGAAAGGGTTGTGCAACTATCAGCACAATCAATATTAGGATATGTTCAGCACACAAAAAAGAAACCCATGCCTATCAGCAGATCTTCTCAGGTTCTTCCTGCTCTTGTGCACAGTATCGTTCATGCATGTGACCTTCACTTATTCAGGAATATTTCAGAGTTTTTCAAATCCCTCTTTGGACATCTTATTCTCCAGTTTTTCCTTTTACATTTTTGGTCAGCTCTTTGTTAATTCCAGCTATTAATGTCACTCTAGGCACCTGAGGTGTTAAACAATCACCACTGATAATTTTTTATAAAGTCCCTGTAGATCAGACTGTTTACACAGAGTAAACTCTGTGTCTAGTCAAAGAAATCAAGCCCTAAGAATGTAGTTTGTCATGAAGCTTCCAGACATGTCAAATAGTAACATTTATCTCAGGATGAGGCTTTTGGATCCCTGGAAACCTGTTCTGCTTTCTTCAATCCAGTAGCTACTAGACAGCTGATTGTCAAGCTACCATAATTGTGAGTCTGTTGGTTTTTAAAGCTATGATGAAGCTTGGGATTAGGGAAAGTTAAAATGCCACAAAATTCATTGGTATTATTAATATTCAGTCATTTTTCTTTAATAAAAAGCTCCTTGAATTTTTGCAATCCTTTAGTTAATTTCCAGTGTTATGAAAAAGTTGACTTTAACCATTTTTGCCACTGTTTCCATTGCTTTTATACAGGATTGGATTTTGGTGGTTCTTAAATTACCATTGTAGAAGTTACCCTCTTGTGTGAATAGTTTTAAAATAGTTGAGGGGAGCCTGGGTGGCTCAGTTGGTTAAATGTCCAACTCTTGATCTTGGCTCAGGTAATCTCACTGATCATAGGTTTGAGCACCAAATCAGGCTCTGTGCTGACAGTGTGGAGCCTGCTTGAGATTTTCTCTCTGCCTCTCTCTCTCTCAAAAAGAAAAATTAAAAATTAAAAAATAAATAAAATAGTTCAACATAAAATGAATATGTGTGTATGCATGTGTGTTTGTGCCTATGTATGTATTAATCTTTCTCTCTCATGTTCTATTTATCTACTTAGACTGTATCACTTCTGTCTGTGTTTTGTCTCTGAAATATTTATTTTATCTTATTTTTTAAGTTTATTTTGACAAAATACAGCATCTTTTCTTGATAAAAACCCTTAAGAAAGTAGGGATAGAAGGATCATACCACGAGCCACATATGAAAGACTCAACGCTAATATCATCCTCAATGGGGAAAAAAACGAGATATTCCCCCCTAAGGTCAGGAACAAGACAGGGGTGTCCACTCTCACCACTGTTATTTTGAGAGAGAGAGAGAGAGAGAGAGAGAGAGAGAGAGAGCACATGTGCATGTGGAGGGGCAGAGAGAAGAAAAGACAGGATCCCAAGCAGGCTATGCACCATCAGGGAAGAGCCCAATGTGGGGCACGAACTCATGAACCGTGAGATCATGACCTGAGCTGATATCAAGAGTTGGACATATAACCAACTGCACCAACCAGGTGCCCCTAATATTTTTTTAAGTTTATTTATTTTGAGAGAGACAGAGACCGCATGAATGGGAGAGGGTCAGAGAGAGATGAGACAGCGAATCCCAAGGAAGCTCTTTGCTGGCAGTGGAGAGCCCGACGTTGGGCTTGAACCCACAAAACCGTGAGATCATGACCTAAGCCAAAACCAAGAGTAGGACCCTTAACCAACTGAGCCACTGAGGTGCCCCCTGAAATATTTATTTTAAATATATGTTATTTTTACAAATCTTTTTGGTTCTCCTTTAAAGATCAGCCTCCTTTCCCTTTATATAATCATCCATACCTATGCGTTTGTCTTTTAGCAACAGTGCAATATTCAAGACTTTGTAGGGGCGCCTGGGTAGCTCATTCAGTTGAGCATCCAACTTCGGCACAGGTCATGATCTCACAGCTTGTGAGTTCGAGCCCCATGTCAGGCTCTGTGCTGACATCTCAGAGCCTGGAGCCTGCTTCTGCTTCTATGTCTCCCTCTCTCTCTGCCCCTAACCCACTCGCATTCTGTCTCTGTCTCTCTCAAAAATAAATAAACATTTAAAAATAAATAAATAAATAAATAAATAAATAAATAAATAAATTTTTTTAAAAAAGACTTTGTCTTTCTGGCTTGGGCATGTGAGCAGCACACAAAGGATAGTAATACAACATGTTTTCAAGAAAGCAAGAAGGTTGCTCTAATAATAGGAAATTTATGTAAACATATTTGACAACCTTTCATGTAGAAACTGAAGAGAATCCTACATAAATAGCATGAGTGTTTGGGACGTAGTGAGTGTATATTTTCTATTCAAAAAAATAAAACTATTACAAATTCCCTTTAAGTTTCTTTTTACAGTTTTCTTGGCTATTCCATCCAGGATTACTATCCAAATCAATTATCCAAATTTACAAATATAAGCAAAAAGAAATATACATTCATTAAATCACCATAGAGAAAATTTAGTTGGCAAGAAAATTATACTAACCTAAGTGTGAATATATCCAATTTACCAATGTGATCATGTACTTCAGTTATTTTGGCCATACTAAGTTAAAGTGCCACTATTATCCCTTGGAATGTCAAAAGGTTTTTTGATATCAGATTGGTCCAACAGCTAATCATATTTTCTCAGCACCTATTTTCACAAAATATTAAAGCAGGCAAACTTCTGTCTTCAGCACTGACAGATCCCCCAGATTCATTTCCTTGTTTCTTCTGCCACATTACCTGGGGAAGCAGATAATCCTTCTCTATATGAGGCTCTCAGATGACCACAAAAATGTTTTAAGAACGGTCATTTTCATTCAAGAAAGTAGACAAAAACTACAAGAAGTAATGCATCTCTAACCTGAAGAATCTCATCATCTCCTTATTAAACAAAGGCTGCTGATGCTCTGATGTCTCTTTTCTCCCACTTCCATCCCTCCTTTCATCCCTCCCATCTTTTCTTTTCCCCTTCCTCCCTCCCTCTCTTCCTTGTTTCCTTCCAGGCATATGTGAAACACTTTTTTTTTTAACATTGTATGTCTCAAATATGGAGTATTAATCACATAAGTGCATAAATAATTTTTCCAAGCAATGGAGGCTAGCAAGCTATATAATGAGCTTTCTGTAACTCTTCCTGTTTCCTCATCCTGAGATGAAATGGCAGGATCTTTGATTAGAATATTACTATGCTAAACAGGCCACAACATCTGATATTATTTAGTTACTGGTGTGCAAGAAGAGTTTCCCTGGTCTCTTCCTTCTTCATTAAAAAAAAAAATCTCCTCTTAGAAGACCATCTGTATTCAGCAGATCATGAGCTTACATATATATATATATATATATGTTTTATACATATATATGTTTTATACATATATACATATATATGCTTTATAAAGCTGTATAAAAAGCATATATATATATATATATATATATATGCTAAAATGCAGTCACCTATCAACACAGACCAAGTAGCAGGCAGCAATTGATTCATTTACCCAGAATAATGCCATATCTGTGTGCAATATAAAGGCAGTATAGTTAAAATGGTCATGTCAGTTTGTCACTTGAGAGAGAACATTGAAGGGACACAGGCACTCGAGTCAGACAGACATAGCTTTAAACCTATGTTCTGTTATGTATTTTCTAGTTTCCTTATATATAAAATATGATTTTCCTCTGTTTTATTGAGGGTTGAAATGTTGAGGTTGATAAGATTAAATGAAGTAATATATGCAAAATGCTCAGCACTGTGCCTGGCACATAGTGAGTACTCAGTGATTATTGTTCATTGCTTCCAACATTCAAAGAAATTTTCCACAGTCTCAAGTTCTGTGGATTTCCAAATGAGGCTGCTCCATACTTTGTAGAATTTTTTCTGTAGTGCCAGTTGTCCTTAGTGCCTTTTAGCAGGAGAACATAGTCCCCTTCAGATTCACTGTATGGAGGAGACTATTAGAGACTGGGGTAAGAAGAAGCTAGTACTAATGATTTATTTTTTCCTCATGGACATTTTTCTTTAAGTTTTTTCATCAACAAAATCTGAATTAAAATTTGTATCTTACCAAATGTTATTCCTAGTGTCTTAAGAGGGTTAATGCCAGTTCCAAATTGAGTATGTTAGGCTCTGAAAAAAATCTGAGCACAAATCCATACACAATTATGTGAATTGATCTTAGCCTGTTTTTCTTTACCCCTGAAGGCTCAGGCTATCTAAGTAGAAAGCGTCTAGATTTTCTTAAGCAATCTATATTTGAGAAAATCACTGAAGCTTCCTCATAAGCAATTCCTTTCATTGTGGAAAACAATACTATCCTGTCATAAATCCAGTGGAATAGAAATGAAGTGAGTAATAATGGTATAGTTTAGTAGCAAGAAAGGAGGCTGATGTGAATTGAAGTATGTGAATGCTTTTTTTAATATTTATTTTTAAGGGGGGAGGGGCAAAGAGAGGGGGGCAGAAGTTTCGAAGTGGGCTCTGTGCTAACAGCAGCGAACCCTATGCAGGGCTCGAACTCACAAACCATGAGATCATGACCTGAGCCATGAGCCATGAGTCAGAGGTTCAACCTACTGAGCCACCCAGGTGCCCCTAAGCATGTGGATGCTTAAAGTAAGACACAGAAGGAAGAAATATCTAAAAATGTGCAGGAATATGTGTGAGTGTGAGTGTGTGTGTTCGTAATTTATAAAGTGCGTCCCCATAGGAAATAAGTATCTTGTTAAAGATGTTGCTCTTTTGGTTCTTAAACAAACAGGACACTGGGAAACATCCACCTTCAGCTGTACCCTTGGTTTCCATAGCCCTCCCTCCTTGCCAACCCAAGCATAGAGTATCATTAATTCCTCCTGCCTGGGAATAGTCCCCAAGTTATCTCATTACTGGGCTGCTTAGTGCTATCAAAAGTTGGATTATTAAGGAGCTGTGTGATGCCTTGTTTCCTGATAATAAAAGCACAATGGCCATCTGGATGGAGATTAATATCTCACTTGGGGTTATGTAATAGTTTATTCCATTCCAGTTGCAGTACCCCTTCCTAATTTTTCAAAATGCCACTGAAGCCCATTTCATGAAATTCAAAGTAATCTGACGGTGATTTTAGAAATAGAAAATTTGCTGAAGCTATGGATTTGCATTCCCTGTGTCATTTAGTTAAAATGAGGAACGCTTGAAATTTATACATAAACAGCACTGCATTTTGGCCTTATTTATTCAAGAAGGCTCTTGAAATAGTGGTTGGTTATAATTATGCTTTGCCATTATGTGAAGAGAGAAAAAAATTGTCTTCTTGCATTTAGCTATTTGTTATCAGTTTAGGACTTTTAGGGAATAGTTTGTTAAAATAGTATTGCAAAAGTTAAGATCAGAATGACTGTTCCTAGAGACAAATCTATGAATTCTCTTTCTACCTGGCAATTCACCAAACCAGGGACTCTGAGAGAGGCAGCCCAGTTTTAGCATCAATGCATTCCCTCACTTTTTCCCCCCACCCCTCTTTTCCAATATAATTTTTCAGTCCAGCATCAAAATTAAGAGGTTGAATTCTTATGAACCAGCATACATGGTCTTTTGCCCAGTGTAGTAAGTCCACACTACTCATCTTTGCTTCAAATCCTTAGAAGCACTCTCCTGATCTGCAGTCTGTGGCCAGACTTCCATTTTCTCTTTCCTCTAGTACCTGTTATAAAGACCGATTCAGGGGGCACCTGGATTACTCAGTCGGTTAAGCCTCTGACTCTTGATTTTAGCTCTGGTCATGATCTCACAGTTTGTGAGTTTGAGCCCGCATCAGGCTCTATGCCGACAGCGCGGAGCCTGCTTGGGATTCTCTCCCTCCCTTTCTCTCTGCCCCTCCCTAGCTCATGCTGTCTCTCTCTCTCTCTCTCTCTCTCTCTCTCTCTCTGTCTCTTTCTCTCTGTCTCTCTCTGTCTCTTTCTTTCTCTATGCCTCTCTCTCTGTCTCTCTCAAAATAACGAAATAAACATTAAAAAATACAGATTCAGTATTTTGTCTCATGAAATCCCTACCTTGAAATCACTGAGTAATTCACTTAGCTGAATAGTTTCCTCTGTGAAATGTGATTATTTGATATAATGACAGATAAGAATCTCATTAATTTGATGTTTAGGATAGCAGAAAGGATCACTAGCTTTTTCTTTAGCAACAATACATTTACCGTCTATGTGATAGGCAAGTACATTGATTTTTTCATCAATGTATTGTTTCCCTTTACTTCAATAAGCATCTAATGAGCACTCAACGTGCCAGCAATCCAATTGACAGTAAGAGATGAGAGAGTGGGTGGAGGCAAAGGATGTTGGAGATGTGTGCCCTGTCCATAAGGATGAATAAGTTTTTTACTTCCTTTGAAGGAACTGGGTTATTGATTTGATAATCCTTCTAGAGCCTAGAGAGGCACTAGCTAGTTCCAGCTCAGTGTTCTAATTCTGGTTTTGCTAATAAATGGTTATTTTTGACTATAGGCAAAGTCATTTTACCTCTCTGCATTCCCATTTATATAAACATAAGGGATTGACCAGATGCTTAATATCGCTCTTTTATACACGCACGCGCACACACACACACACACACACGCACACGCCCACCTAGAATACATGCAAAATATGCAGTCAGTAGAGACAATAATGAGTTAAAGAAAATTCCTTCTTAGGTAATAAGTCTTAAATTTTATTTTGTGCCTTAAGTATACAGAGAAATAGTTGTGCTGAGAAATTTTGCCTCAACTAAAGTTTTCAGTTTTATCTAAAATCTGTGAATAAATCCCTTTAAACACAATTTTAGTATTTGTCCTCCCACTTTAGTTCTGCATGTAGAAAGCAATCTAGGATAGTTTTATATTCTGGTCCTGGGCATATCCCACTCTTTATAGATTAAGCATTTCTAGCTTCTGCCAGAGACTATTTATAGCATTCTGCCAAAACTAGTTTGCATCTCCAAATTTGAAAGTATATTCCTTGAAAGCAGGGGTTGTAAAATCTTCTGTTTATTTACAGTATCTAGCATAATGTCATGCACATAACAGATATCAGTAAATATCTTCTGATCAGATATCTTTGGGAAATGACACTGAAGCATAGCACCAATGTTTGGGCATTCCTATTTGAATTTTGTAAAAATTGTAAATTGGATAGATGGAATAAGACTGTGGTAATGATCAAAATCACATCAGCTGCAATTTATCAGGTGCTTCTTGTGTGCCAGGTATTTTACATATATTATTTCATTTAATCCTTATAACAATCCTGTAAGAAAAATTCTAATATTCTCATTTGTGGATAAACTGAGGCAGAGAATGGTTACATCATTTTCATAAGCTTATATAACTAATAAGCAGTGGTGCTGAGATTTTTATCCATGTCTGGTTAGTAAACCTTTAACTACTGTTGTATTGACTTCTTGACATTAAAGAAAAACCCTTTACAAGGTACTGTTGAGCTGGCACTTACCTAATTCCATAGTCTTCAGTTCTCCTCCCATCTAGAAAGAAGACAACATAGCATTCACTTCTTTCTCAAGCTTCAATTCTGAAAGACATGCATTTTTTCCCTTTTTGAAATTCATTGTATGAAAGGCTTTTTTCTGAGCAAGTGAACTTAGCATCAAAAATCTATTTGAGACTGAGAACAAACTGAGGGCTGATGGGGGGTGGGAGGGAGAGGAGGGTGGGTGATGGGTATTGAGGAGGGCACCTTTTGGGATGAACACTGGGTGTTGTATGGAAACCAATTTGACAATAAATTTCAAAAAAAAAAAAAGAAAGAAAAAATAATAATAAAACAAAGTCTCAAAGAAAAAAAATCTCTTTGAGGAGGGGTGCCTGGGCAGGTCAGTCTCTTAGGCATCAAACTCTTGATTTCAGCTCAGGTCATGATCTTGGGGTTTGTGAGTTAGAGCCCAGCTTCAGGCTCTGCACAATCAGTGCAGAGCCTGTTTGGGAATCTCTCTTTCTCCCTCTCTGCCATTCCTCTCTGCTTGCTCTCTCCCTTTCTCTCTCTTTCTCAAAGTTAATAAACTTCAAAAAAAAATTTAAGTCTATTTGAGGAGCATCTGGTTGAGCATACGACTTAAGCTTAAGTCAAGATCTCACAGTTCCTGAGTTTGAGCCCCACATGGGGCTTACTGCTGTCAGCGCAGAGCGCACTTCAGATCCTCTGTCTCCCTCTCTCTCTGCTCTTCCCCAGCTTGCGCTCTTTCTCTAAGATAAATAAAACATTTAAAACTCTCTTTGAATGGGAAGACACATTCTCATTTTGTATTATCAAGCTATGGAAGTGAATAATTATGGAACTTGAGAGTTCTTATTTCTAAAATAGATTATTAGTTGTAAAGTATTGTTGATTTACTTACCTATGTTTTTACTTAAGTATTATAGATTTACTTTTACATTAAATATGTTAAGTGTACATGGATATTAATATTCTTCTCAAAATTCAACTTTTTATAGAGATGGACACTGTATTTGCAGGCAACTAATCAATCCATCTTGATGGGAACTATTTTACCTACCACTGAATTTTAACCTGACTCTGAATAGACAGAGGTGAACACACATGGATATATTTGCAAATTTAAGGAATAAGGAAATCAAGCATTCTCATACTTAGTACTCCAAACCCAGCAAGGAAAGTGCTGTCAACACTTCAGAGTGGGAAGATTAACCTGCCTTGTCTGAGCAAGGGGCTTTCTCACTTTGTTCAAGGACAATCGGATTTTAAGAAAATACTCCTCTGACTCAGTTTAGTTTTCAGGCTGCTTGTGACTGCTTATTAGCTGTCAATAAGCCTGTTATCTTTGTTCTCTGGCTTTTTATATTTTAAGAGCACATGATCCCTGGAGCATTCTGAATGGACATACTTTATCCCTGACATTATTGATGCTGCACATATATCTTCCTACACCATCCAACTTGGCATATTCCAAGGATTTTAAAGTGATAGAGGTAGCATCACTGAAAGCCAGAATTGATGGTCTGAGTCACCCAGCCAAGTGATGACTTTGTCTCTGGAATCAGAAATCAGAACTCTATAAGACCCCAGCCATGAGCATGGTCCTTAAGAAGGTGACGTTTGGGGGGCTGGACTCCTTGGTGACATTACAGAGTACCTAATATCAAGTAAATTAGGCCTATTATTTAGCTGCTTTTCATTGTCATGATATGTTCAATCAAAATATTTTTGGAAAATACATGCTCTTAGCATAAATGAATAACATATTCACTCATGTTGGTTGGAAATCATAACTTAACACTGCTCTATCTTCTGTAGCTAATAATTTTTGGCACTGGAATTATGTTTCAGGATGGAAGAACAATCTGCATGAATGCTTTGATTGGTCATGGAATATTAATTGGCTGCAGATGTAGTGTTTAGAGCTCCAACTTAAGGATGACAAGAATGATAGCTTTCATTTGTATGCAAAAACTCTGACTGTCCCTTCAAGATGGATGATTGGATCCTGCTTCATCTGTCACTCTTTCTTTACTTTTTAATAGATGAAAAACAAAGGAGAATGAAAGACAAAACCTTGCAAAATCACCTTGAACAAAACAGGGTGCCTCAATTATATTGCTTCTCAAAAGCACACTTATTTCATTTTTAATTTCTTATTTGAATATAGTTGACATAATGTTACATTAATTTCAGGTGTACAACGTAGTGATTCATTATCTCTATATATTATGTTATGCTCACCAGAAGTGTAGCTACCATCTGTCACCATACTATTCTATTACAATACCTTTGACTATATTCAGTATACTATACTTTTATTTCCATGTTTTATTCATTTGACAACTGGAAGCCTGTATTTCCCACTCCTCTTCACCTATTTTGCCTATATCTCCATGACCCCTTCCCTCTGGCAACCATCAATTTGTTCTCTGTATTTATAGGTCTGTTTCTGGTTTTTATTTACTTTTTATTCATTTGTTTTGATTTTAGATTTCAAAATTATGTGATATTTGTCTTTTTCAATCTGAGTTAGCATTCACTTAGCAGAATACCCTTTAGGTCTATCCATGTTGCCACAAATGGCAAGATCTCATCCTTTTTTATTGCTGCATGATAGTCCTGTGTGTGTGTGTGTGTGTGTGTGCGCGCGCGCGCGTATCTCACATCTTTTTTATCCATTCATCAATTAATAGCTACTGGGGCTGCTTCCATATCTTGGCTATTATAAATAATTCTGCAATAAGTATAGGGAGTGTATGTATATTTTGAAATCGTGTTTTAGTTTTCCTTGGATAAATACACAGTAGTGGAATTGTTGGATCGTGTGATATTTCTATTTTTATTTTTTGAGGAACTTCCATACTATTTTCCACAGTGGCTGCACCAATTTACATTCTCACCAATAGTGTATGAGAAAATCTTGCTAATTTTCTTTTCATCAAGTTAGGAAAGGTATCATCTGTGTCTCAGCCTCTTTGGACTGCTATAACCAAAATACCATAGACTTAGTAGCTCATAAACAGCAGAAATTTCTTACAATCCTTGAGGCTGGGAAGTTCAAGATTAAGGCACTGGCAGGTTCAGTGACTGTGAGGGCCTACTTCCTCATTGGCAGATGTCTTCTCATCGTAACGTCACATGGCAGAAGAGACAAGGGAACTTTCTGGAGTCTCTTTTATAAGGTCACTCATCCCATTCCTGAGGGTTCCACCATCATGACCTAAATACCTCCTAAATGTCCCACCTCCTAATATTATCACTTGGGCATTAGGTTTCAACATACAAATTTTGAGGGAACACAAACATTCAGACTGTAGCAAACTGGTACAAGGTGAATATTTATTCATTGAAAAATGTCAAGACACAACATATTGTCTCAGAGATTTTTAACACTTTAACCTTTAGCCTTGTATGAGATATTTCTTGATAACAAAAGAGAAATACAATCTGATTTAATGTCCTAGTGAAATGAGGTATCAGTGTTCATTGCTTTCACCATGCCACTCAATTGCTTGGACAGTTTCCTTAGGGAAAACCTGACTTTATATGAAGGCAGAGAAAAACCATTTGCATAAGGAATTATATAGCAGGGACTCTGAAAAAGCATCATGTTCTAACATAATTCTCTATGGGTTAAGATTATATTCAACTACATATAACAGAAAATCCTACTTAATAACTTTTCAAACACATAAGCATTTATTCTCTCAAGCAAAAAGAATCAGGAGTTAGTCCAGGCTTGGTATGGAACCTGCAAGAAGTCATCAAGGGTCTAGGCTAACACGCTCTTTCTGCTTCTCCATATTTTGCATAAAACTTCCACCCCAGATTACAGAACGGTGGCTGGAGCTCTAGACATCAAAACTATTCCATACAGCAGAGTAATTAAAGACATGAGGTAAATATCACTTGGGAAACAAGAATCAGGAGAAAAATGAGCATAGGGTGGGGAACATTGTGATAGGGAAAAAATGAAAGGAAAAGCCTACAGGAGTAGGTCTCCAAACTTGCCTTATCATCAGAATCACCTGTAGGGGTGTTGGGGGCTTCTTAAAAATATAGATTCACAATCCCTACCTCAGACTCACTGGATTGTATTCTCTAGTAGCGGGCCCCAGGAATAGGAATTTCAATTAGCCCTCTATGTACTTCTGATAATCAGGTAATGTATTATCTAGAGTGACACAAGTAGAACTAAAAAGCAAACCAAAGATGTATAATGTTTCAACCATAATAGAAATATATTTTTTGCTCAAAGTCCTAAAAAAACATATTATTTTTTAAAAAAATAATGTATTTATTTTTGAGAGAGAGAGAGAGAGCACGTGAGCAGGGGAGGGATAGAGAGAAAGGGAAACATAGAATCCAAAGCAGGCTCCAGGCTTTGAGCTGTCAGCACAGAGCCCGACGCGGGGCTTGAACTCACGAACTGTGAGATGATGACCTGAGCTGAAGTCAAACACTTAACTGACTGAGCAACCCATGCGCCCCCAAAAAAACTATTCTGAATTCAAGGTCCTAGGTTCCTTTATTCTTAAATTTTTACTATATAGCATTTAATTTCCAAAGCCTCTGTTATCATTTGTTTCAAGCCGATGGAAGAGAAAATGGTATGAAAAAACTATGTGAGAGATTTTTATGGGCCAGACCTGGAAGTTGTGCATATCACCTCCATTCACATTGCACTGGCTAGAACTCAGACTCATGGTCACACCTAAGTGCAATAGAGGTTGGAATATGTAGTCCAGGTACATGTTCAGAAAGAAAAGAAAGAAAATTTTGCAGAACAAGTAGCAATCTGTCACAGGAGAGTTTCGGCATAGAGCTAGCTTTATGAGCATGTGAACTGTATATTCACACAGGGCTCCCTGCTTAGAAGGTTTCCACACTTGGTTTAATGATTTACTGTTACTATCTTGAAATTTTTTATATCTTTTGAATGAGGGTTCCCATGTTTTCATTTTGTACTAGACTCCACAAATTATTTAGCTGGTCCAATTTGAGAAAGAATGTCCCGGAACATGAGGCAAAGCCAGAAAAATATGGATTGGTGGAGAGCTTTAGGATTTCAGCAGGTAATGTACTTCATAAGTATTGATTAATGAACCAATGTTGTTGACCACCAGAGAGCCCTCTCTCAGAGTGCTTGCTTTCCAGTTCTGCGTTCTTTACCAGTGACTTAGATGATGTATAAATTATACTTATCACATTTGCAGATGAGAGGAAGTTGGGAGGGACAGTTAATTCTTTGTAAGACATGATTCTTATTCAAAAAGATCTCAGTAGTTTGGAATGATGGGTTGAAACTAGCCAGATGACATTTAAGCAGAAAAAAAAAGTAAAGTTATTCATTAAGGCCCAAAAAATCCAACTGCAAAAGTATAGTCTTGGGATTTTATTTGGCTAAGAGCACAAGAAGTGTGACTAGTTTGCCAAAAATGCTAATTCAATCTCTGTGTCACAGGAAGGTAGTGTCCAGAACAATAGAAGTATTGGTTCCACTGCACTTTACATGACATCTGAAATTGTATGCTCAGTTTATTGTGCCCTATTTAAGGGACCCATTGACAGACTAGATTGTGCCCAAAAAAGGATGTCTAGATTGGTAAAAGGTTTTGGAATACATGTCACCTAAAAGACAATGGACAATTGAAGGAACTGGAAGTATTTAGCTTGGAAAAGGGACGGTTTTCAGAAGGGCAGGGAATGAAAAAGATCAAGAAACCTGTCTGCAAACATTTTAGGCATTGGCATATAGAAGATGTATTAGTTTCTTGTGTGCTATTCCAAAGAGCAGAAATAGGACCAGCATATAAAATATGCAAAAGAAACAAATTTTAGCTGAATGTAAGGAAGACATTCTTAATATTTATTAAAAATTGAAACAATCAATTTTGTGATGTAGTGAGCCTATTGCAAAAAAAGCTATCTAGCTAAGGCTGAATCCTGGGAACTCTTTAGAGGGAATTCATGTGTTAGGAGGACTAGAGTCTTTCCAATTATGATTTTGTAGGACTAAATGCTTGTTGAAATGATGCAAATTGATCAGGATTCTGTTAAGCTTATATTTAACAATGACTCTGGAGCCAGACTACTTAAATTTAAATCTCAGCTCTTTATCTTTCTAGCTATGTAGCTTCAGACAGGTCACCTAACTTCTTAATGCCTCAGTTATTTATCTATAAAATGAAGATAATACTAATATTTACTTCATAAATAGAGTTGTTGTAAGTGTTAAATGAATTAACATCTGTTTAAGTCCATGGAACAGTATCTGACTTATAGTAAGTACCGTATTAGTGTTACATATTATATTTTCCAGAAATAGTTGATGATGCATCTCCCTTTTCTTCAGTAAATATAGACTTTCATTTCAGTTAGGTAAATTTACACTAGACATAAAATACAATACCATGGTGGAAAAACCTTTTAAACACTGAACAAACAACCAAAATGGTCCTGTAGATTTCCTCCTCAGGGGCCTCTAAGAATGGCATAAGACTGCTGTATCTCCTGCATGCATTGTTTGAAGTTGTAACTTTAGGAAGACATCTTCCATTTTATTGCTTATGGTTTTATTTTTATTTTTTTAAGTTTATTTATTTTGAGGTGGGGAGGGGCAGAGAGAGGGGAGAGAGAGAGAATCCCAGCACGGAGCCTGATTCAGGGCTCGATCTCATGACCATCAGATCATGACCTGAGCTGAAATCAAGAGTCAGATGCTTAACTGACTGAACCACCCAGGCTCCCCTTTAACTTATATTTTTAGAGTATTTTTTAACCTTATAGGACTTATAAATTTCTTATTTTATTTAGTTCTCATATTAACCATATGAACCATACAGGACAATTACCACATTTTGAAGATGTGGAAACTAAACAACATCAAAGTTAACTGAATTGTATATAAGGTCACACACTAAATTATTAGTGGAATTAGGTTTAAAACTCAGGTCTCTTAAATTTTGGCTCAGGGCTCGAACAATATACCACATAAAGACTGAGCTGCTTTTATTCTGTCCATTCTGTGAAAGGCATTTCATTAAGCTGATGAAGTGTCTTCTGTCATTCAGCTAATAAGTTGTATACCTGCTTTGCAGAAAAACTGACATCAGCCTAAAACTCCATCCAACAAGCCTAATTTCCATCTGGTTTTGCAGGGCCTAGGGGAGTCAAAAAAATCACTGACTTAAGCTTCGTGTATTATCCACATAGATATTATTGAAATACACCTGCCAGCTTATCCATTTCCTTACACATTATTATAGGTATTTTTTAAGCTTATAGGAAAAGTACAATTACCAAGGCAGAAACTGGCCATCTGAGTTTTAGATATGGATCTCTATACACAAGTCACAAGGTATTGAAAAATTGAATTTTTGAAATGAGACTTGCTTTGGTGATCCTGGTGCTCTGTCTCTACCCTACCCCCACTTCTTCCCTTCATTACCCCCATCCTTGTCCTTTCAACCCTCTTATCTTTGTCATACCCATTCTCAGTCATACATTACATTGGATTCCCTTCCTAGGAGTAGATACAGCTCAATGATCTCTTTAATTGGAAAAATAATAAATGCTATCATTTGTTGATAACTATGAGCCAGTTCTCTACCTCACACTTTAGAATATGATCTCATTTAGTCCTTATAACAACCTTAAAGAGTGGGTACTATTACCATCCACAGTTATGTGTTAAGGAAATAAAATCCTAGAAGGGTTAATAAACATGATGAAAGTCAAACAGTAAGTAGCTGAGCCAGATTCAAACACAAGTATTCTTAACCCAGAGCCTATGCTCTTAACAGCAATATTATAGGGTTTGTGACCGAGATAGGGAGTGGCAGATGTTGGAAGAAGCTTTTCTTATAAAATCATAACATATAAGCAACCATCTGCTGTGAATTAGGGTGACATCAGCCCAATGCTGATGAGCATCACAGACATTTCCAAGATCTGGATGCACATAAGACAGGCAAGATGAGAAGCTTTTGCCATCCTTAAAACTAAAAGTCCCTCCTCAAGAAGTAGGTAGTGCCTTTTCTTCTTTTGGGTTCTCTGAGTCTAAATGGCTATATTGCTAGTGAGCTCCAGCTGTCAGGATAAAGCACTAATGGGGCATGAGCCCATAGACAAAGATCCTAGGGCCCTGGGTTTTGGTCAGACATATAACTAGCCTGTCAGGCTAATAGCAGAGCCATAGATCTATCTGCAGTGTTTTCACTGTAACCCCAGGGAACCACCCCCACAGAAGAGAATTTCCTGAAAAGCCTTTCATTCTCTCCCAAATGACCTGACCTCTTCTTGACTAAAGACACTATTAAAGAAATGCATATTTACTGTGGAAACATCCAATGACACCAGATCAATGTGGCATAAGGCCAGAGCCGCCTTGAGCACCTGGGTTTCCATCTGTACTGGAATGTTCTGCAAGGAAGCATTAGTCCAGGGGATGATGGGATCAGGAAGGGAATGTGCAGACCCTCAGGTGAATTAGACCACACTTGGAAGCTGCTATATTTAAACCATTATAGAGAAACTGTAGGGGGAAGTGACAGGGAGTGACTAGCCTGTCAAAATGCTAGCCTGCCTTATGGTTTTCAAAGTCTCCTTATTCAGAGATATAGATTCTCCTTCTGAGCATTGGGTCCGATCTCTTGATAAAATTACATCAGGAGATTAATTAATTAATTAAGATGAGGAAATTATTATTCTATTAGAAAATGTGAAGTCATCTTTAAAAGTTTAGTTAAAAAATAAATAAATAACAATCACAGGGGAAACATTTATGAGGTTGATTTAAAAAGGCAAGGCACTCTGTTTTGGGAGATGTGACTCCTACTTTGAAATTTCTGAAATTTTATATCTCAGTTTCTGGAGACAACTGTCCTTGTCCTACTAGCTTCCCAGTTTGACTTAATGAGATAATAATTAAAAGGGGATAGTGCTTTGTAAATTCAATTGATTTTTTTTTCTCTTTTCTTCGATTCTTCTGCATCTTATAAGTGCATCTTGGAATCACCTACCTTATGTTTTCTCCTTGGAACTGTAAACAATTATAATTGGTTTCATTTGAAAATCAATTCCAACATTATAGGTCATCAACTTATATTTGATTAATTAAATTAGTGCTCATCAATGTTATAAAGACAGGGAACAAGCTTGGAAACATTCCAGAAAGCTGACATCATGTGGGAAATTAATCAAAATTTCCAAACGTTAGGTTCTGACTTCAGTGATGAAAATGAAAAGCAAAATGACTTTATTTTCAGATATTGTTCTAGTAGAATTGAGCTCATTTGAAATACAGTTAAATATCTATCCTAGAGAGATTCAGGGGAAAGATCCCAACTTTAAAGTCAGATAGACATAGATTTGGGTAACAGCTCTGTATTTTTTTTTTTTTTTTGCCAGATAGGTGACCTTGGTCAAGTTACCCAACCTCTTTGAATCTTAATTTCTTCAACAATAACAAAGGATAATAGTAGTACTCACCTTATAGGAATGTTGTGGGGATTAAATGAGACTAGGAAACTACAGTCAAAGAAATGGGGTTTTAAATCCTAGTTCCGGCCCTTTGTAGCTGTGTATCCTTAGGTGAGTAATTTAACTTCCTTTAACCTGTTTCTTCATCTGCAAAGTAAAAATAACTGCAATTTATAGATTTTTGATGACCATGTATTCGACTAGCTCTCATGAAAACAAATGGGTAACTCATGATAATGAAAAATTGTAACTCAAAGCTGACATTAAAGAAAGTAAAAGGATAGTGCCTGGTGATTGATACCAGCTCTATTTTCCACTTTGGGCCCCAAAACTAATTTTTTTTTATGTTAAGATGTCCCTCCACTTATGGCAATGTCTTCTTGAGTTCTATGTTTTTAATCTTTTTTAATGTTTATTTATTTTTGAGAGACACAGAGTATAAGTGGGGGAGGCAGAGAGAGAGACACACACACAGAATCTGAAGCAGGCTCCAGGATCTGAGCCATCAGCACAGAGCCTGGCGCAGGGCTCAAACTCAAGAATCATGAGATCATGACCTGGGCTGAAGATGGACGCTTAACCAACTGAGCACCCAGGCACCCCTGTCTTCTTGAGTTCTAAATATCACATCATGTTTAATGTCCACCAAAAGATTATTCTGTGAATTAGAGTTATTCTTATCATGAAACTTTTTATTCTGAAGCAATTGCTAATTTAATACCCATTGTTATAGTTTCACTGGGGACTATTAGCACATCCAAACAGTTAATATTGCTTAAGTGATATTTTGTTTTTCCTCATTATTTTGCATTACAAAATATGCTGAGAGGCCATGGATGCCTAATGATCTCAGCAGTGATAAACAAATCAATTGTATTAAATTGTAAACACAAGTGTCAATACCAGCCCAATCTATTCAAATAATTGCCTTGATAGACAAAGATTAAGTCTATATTTACAAACTGATTTGGCTGAAATGAGGCCAGTGAAGAAAAGTTTATTTCATAAAAATAAACACATGCAATGTATGTCATTATTCCTATGACAACCAAGATATCATATTCCTCCTCAAATTTCATTTGTATTTATTTGATTACCTTTTGTGACATCTTAGTAGGCAGAATAATGGCCTCTTAAAGATGTCCACATCTTGATCTCTTAGGAGTATGTTGGGTTACATAGCAAAGGCAAATTAAGGTTCCAAATAGAATTATGGTTGCTAATCACCTGACTTTAAAATAGGGAATTATCCTGAATTATGCAGGTAAACCCAATGCAATCACAAGGATCATTAAAAGTGGAAGAGGGAGACAGAAGATAAGGTTGGAGTGATATGAAAAGGAGTCAGTCTGCCATTTCTGGCTTTGAAGATGGAAGAAGGTCAAGCACCAAGGAATGTGGGCAGCTTTTAGAAGCTGGAAAAGGAGAGGTTAATTTCTCCCCCTTGGAATTCAGAAAAAGACTCAGCCCTGTTAACACTTTAATTTTAGTCCAGTAAGACCCACCTCAAACTTCCAACCTCTCAAACTATAAGATTCTAATAAATGTGTTGATTAAACCACTAAGCTTGTGGTAACTTGTAACAACAACAATAAGAATTAAAAGGGCATTTACCACTTTTTGTCATTTACTACAGACATTTGTACATGCCTATCTCTAGAACTAGAGTAACCCTTTTGATATGACTCTGTACATTCTTCAAATATGTACTTTTCGTACAAATTTGTACATCCCAAACCCAGTGCACGTGCACACACACACACATTTTTAGTACTTTTCTATAATAGAATAACTATAAATATGTGTTAACTGATTGAAAGAATGAATGACACCAAACAATCTAAGATTGGATTTTCATCCCACTTTTTGACCTATAGAATTGTGTAGACACAACTAAAGGTATTCAGTCAATCCATCCCCATGCTCCATGAATATGGAAACAGGATATATTTTGAATAAAAAAGAAACTGTCTTAAATAAAAAAAAAAAAAAGGAAGAGGGGTGATAGTATGGAGTAGTGGCTATGAGCTCAGACTCAAGAGTCAAGTAGACTTACGTTGAATCCTGGTCTATTTGTATTTATCACCAATATGCTTTTAGGCAGATAACTTCATCTCACTGAGCCCCAATTTTCTCATATGTCAAATGTTGATAGTGTTAGGAACTACTTTATACATTGTTGTAAAGATTTAATGAGAGGAATGAATGTAAAAGGGCTTGGCATGGAATGCATGCATAATCAGTGTTAGTCATGGTGCAGTGGCAAAAATATTGAACTGTAATTCAGGAAAAGAGGTTTTAGTCTTCTGCTATATCACTAATTTGAAATATGATGTTCAGCAAATCCCTTCCATTTCTGCTTCTTTTAAGTTTTTCATATGTCAAAATAGCTACATGAATTAGACAAATAAGAGCTTGTCTAGCTCTAAAACTAACCATCTTTGAGTATCTTATTATATTCTTAAGCATCACTACCTAGGCCAAATTTCTAGAATCCAACAGATCAGTAACCACAGAATCAAATGAGGAACTTGATGCAAGTTAACAATTAATCCATCTCATAAAGATGTGGTATGTACACACACACGCACACACACACACACACACACACACACACATTATTCAGCCACGAGAATGAATGAAATCTTGACATTTGTGACAATACAAATGGACCTAGAAGGCATTATGATAAATGAAATAAGTGATAGAAAGACAAATACTGTATGATCTCAAATATATAGAATCTTAACAAGCCAAAATCATAGAAACAGAGTAGAATTGTGATTACCAATGGTTAGAAAGCAGGGGAAATGGTAAGCTGTTGGTAAGAGTATAGCCTTCCATTTAGAAGATATAATAAATTTGGGGGATCTAATGCAGAGCATTGCGATTATAGTTAACTATAGAATATACTTGAAAGTTGCTATGCGAGTAGACCTTAAATGTTCTCACCACAAAAAAAGAAATGATAATTATATGATGCAATGTAGGTGTTAGTTATCACTGTGGTTGTAATCATGTTTCAATATATGTGTGTCAAATTAGCAAGTTGTATACCTAAAACTTATACAATGTTATATGTCAAATATGTCTCAATAAATCTGAAAACTTTCAATTGATCCATTTTCTGTGTTTAACTTCTCATATTTATTTTAGCGCTAACTACTACCTAAGTTCCACGTGAACCCCAGGGTATATACTATCTTGTGTAATTTATTGAATAGTAACCACATTTGGATTCTGTTAGACATCTACAATATAAAGGTACAGGGAGTACTATTATAGAGAGAGAAGGAGAACCTTACTTGAGGTGCAAAAGGCAAGAATGAAAAAAAAGCATGCTCTGTGAAGGGGGAAAAAAGCCCTACCATCACAATCTCTGTTTAAGTTTCCATTTGCCCCGAGGTTATTTTCTTTTCAAGTTTGAAGGAGTTGTTTTTTGTCTGGGCAAATTTGTGCCGAATAAACATTCTTCTCTCCAGAGAAGGGCCCTGTGTCAAGTGACATTGAGAAGAAATTGCTCTGCCTTTATGCTCAAGCTTTCCCAAAGTTCATGCATTGCTCAAAACTCAAATATTAGTGGAAATAAATATGGAATCTAGAGGAAAGAACACCTCTGGGCAACTTTACAGCAGCCCTGACCATTCACCACCCTGAAGGCATATCCACTGAATTGCAAGGCAAGATATAGGCTCTGAGACAGATGCCCAGAGCAGTTGCTAGAGGAGCCCTAAGCTGTGCAGGGGCAATGGCCAAGTAGGTCCTTCAGCATTTCCCTGGGAATTTAGCATCTGAGTGTTAAAGGATCACTTATTTATTTGAAGAACTTAAAATTTTAATTTCTATGATTAATAAAGTCAAATACTTGCAATGCCTTTAAATGATGTCAGGAATATTTTTAATGCAACCAGAATGTGTTTTTTTAAAGAAAGAAATTTAATCCTATGAGCATTTTATCTCCTATCTGTTTGATTCTCTGTGGTTCTCCATAATTTTATCTTTCAAATGCACACATGAGAAACATGAGCCATCACCATCAGTAATAGTGACTTACTAAAGGAAATTATTTTTTATGAGGGGTAGGAAGGTATGGGAGATACATATCAAAATATCTGAAGGTATGGGAGATACATATCAAAACCACCAATGGTTTGAAAACAAATACCCAGATGATTCTGGGAATCACTGTATTTATTTTATTTTTTTTACCTAAATCCATCACTGTCTTTCTATTATAGCCGAAACACCTAGACAATACATATTCTCCCTGGATGTTAATAAACAAAAGATATATGTCAGTCTTCCCACTCTTGTTTTAAATAAGGCACAGAATATTAGAGTTTTGGCAGAGAAAATGTTTACAAAAATTAATTGTTATAGTGCTCAGTTGATGGAGGTAATAACAGGCCGAAATTAAAATCAGACTTGAGTTTTAATGGGCATTAATGCATTTTTTTAAATTTAAAATATGCCTGGGTTCTCTTTGCTAAAGTCAATAAGAAGTCAAGGAATTACTCATAATAATGATGGTGGGATCTTGGGGAAAATAACTTTGTTTTCATTAGCCTCTGCTGAAGGCCACCCTGTTTGTTGGCCAACACTGTTGTGAAGACAGTTCAGGGAAGGGACCTGGGGCTCAATATGTGTCTGCTGTTTAAACCCCTACTAAGGAGTAAACCCTTTAATTTCACATTTAGATACAATCCTTCAAAAGCCATTAGCCTTAAGAGAGAAGGTACAGATGTCTTGCTTATACTAAGGTTTAAATTGCAGAGACTTCTTTGTAGCAAGTTTTGATTAGGGAGACACAGCTCTGGGTGTCTAAAAGCAGGCAGGAGAAGAAACTTCTTCAAAGTAGGATATTCATAAAAGGGAAACTTAAGGCAAAGGAGACACATTATACCCAACACTGGTCCTGTTTGAACTTACAGGTTTAGAGGATTAAAAATGAAATTAAATAATCACTTTTATTGTGTAGTTTTTCCTGTATGCTCATCTAATTTCAAGGACTTTCAGCCTAGTGATCTTAGAAATAAAATACTTGTAATATATGTGACCTGAGATTCACTAAGTGGCCGTAAAATGTGTGCATCATAATTCAGAATCAGGAAGTCTATATGGTTAATTCAGAAAGATATATTTCTTTTAAAAGGTTAAAGTTTGTATGATGTTTCCAGAGATCAGCAATTTCTGGATTCATTCTGTGTTCAATTTATGAAATCTTGAAACTAGTCAACTACTTTGACTAGGCTTAGCTAATCTCCCTTCATGATTACAGGAAATCTTTAGTGATGTTAACAAGATTCCTGGCCCTTCCTAGATCTAATTTTCTTAGGATCTCAATTTTCTTTCCCACATAAAGACTGTTCCCAAGTCTTTTCCCCCAAGATTCTCAATAAGTTTCCTGGAGGGAAATTGTTTTTAACCATGGGTGATTTTGCTCCACAGTGGGCATTTTACAGTGTCTGGAGACAAATTTGGTTGTCACAACTTGGGGAAGATGCTACTGCATTTAGTGAGTAAAGGCCAGGGATGCTGCTAAAAATTTTACAATGCATAAGACAGTCACATGCAACAGAGAACTACCTTGAAATGAAAGTTTAATAGTGTTGAGAAATCCTGCTTTATGAAACTTTCTTTTCCTGAAGGTATACCTGCAGTCTTGGCTAGGGCAGCTCAAAACTTGTTTATTCACACATGATACAACAGAAATACAAATAATTATAAGATAATATTATAGAGACAAGCTAGGAAGATGGTGGCGTAGGAGGACACTGGGCTCACCGCGCGTCCTGCTGATCAGATTCCACCTACACCTGCCTAAATAACCCAGAAAACCGCCAGAGGATTAGCAAAACGGAGTCTCCCTGGAGCCAAGCGCAGACGAGAGGCCCACGGAGAAGGGTAGGAAGAGCGGCGAGGCGGTGCGAGCTCCACGGACTGGCGGGGGGAGCCGGGGCTGACGGGCAGCTCGCCGGCCAAGCAGAGCCCCTGAGTCTGGCTTGCAAAAGCGGAGGGGCCTGACAGACTGTGTTCCCACAGCAAGGGCGACTTAGCATCTGGGAGGTCATAAGTTAACAGCTCTGCTCAGAAAGCAGGAAGGCTGGAGGACAAAGGGAGGGAGAGCTGCTGAGCCCCTGGAGGACAGAGCTCAGTTTGGTGGGGAACAAAGGCGCTCCCCAGCGCCATCTCCCCCGCCCATCCCCCAGCCAAAATCCCAAAGGGAACCTGTTCCTGCCAGGAAACTTGCTCTCGCCACGCAAACACCCAACTCTGTGCTTCTGCGGAGCCAAACCTCCGGCAGCGGATCTGACTCCCTCCCGCTGCCACAGGGCCCCTCCTGAAGTGGATCACCTAAGGAGAAGCGAGCTAAGCCTGCCCCTCCTGCCTCCTTGCACCTTGCCTTCCCACCTAATATGCCAGATCCCCAGCATCGCAAGCCTGGCAGTGTGCAAGTAGCCCAGACGGGCCATGCCACCCCACAGTGAATCCCGCCCCTAGGAGAGGGGAAGAGAAGGCACACACCAGTCTGACTGTGGCCCCAGCGGTGGGCTGGGGGCAGACATCAGGTCGGACTGCGGCCCGCCCACCAACTCCAGTTATACACCACAGCACGGGGGAAGTGCCCTGCAGGTCCTCACCACGCCAGGGACTATCCAAAATGACCAAGCGGAAGAATTCCCCTCAGAAGAATCTCCAGGAAATAACAACAGCTAATGAGCTGATCAAAAAGGATTTAAATAATATAACAGAAAGTGAATTTAGAATAATAGTCATAATTAATCGCTGGGCTTGAAAACAGTATAGAGGACAGCAGAGAATCTCTTGCTACAGAGATCAAGGGACTAAGGAACAGTCATGAGGAGCTGAAAAGCGCTTTAAACGAAATGCAAAACAAAATGGAAATGACGACATCTCGGATTGAAGAGGCAGAGGAGAGAATAGGTGAACTAGAAGATAAAGTTATGGAAAAAGAGGAAGCTGAGAAAAAGAGAGATAAACAAATCCAGGAGTATGAGGGGAAAATTAGAGAACTAAGTGATACACTAAAAAGAAATAATATACGCATAATTGGTATCCCAGAGGAGGAAGAGAGAGGGAAAGGTGCTGAAGGGGTACTTGAAGAAATTATAGCTGAGAACTTCCCTGAACTGGGGAAGGAAAAAGGCATTGAAATCCAAGAGGCACAGAGAATTCCCTTCAGACGTAACTTGAATCGATCTTCTGCACGACATATCATAGTGAAACTGGCAAAATAGAAGGATAAAGAGAAAATTCTGAAAGCAGCAAGGAGTAAACGTGCCCTCACATATAAAGGGAGACCTATAAGACTCGTGACTGATCTCTCTTTTGAAACTTGGCTGGCCAGAAAGAATTGGCACGAGATTTTCAGTGTGCTAGACAGAAAAAATATGCAGCTGAGAATCCTTTATCGAGCAAGTCTGTCATTTAGAATAGAAGGAGAGATAAAGGTCTTCCCAAACAAACAAAAACTGAAGGAATTTGTCACCACTAAACCAGCCCTACAAGAGATCCTAAGGGGGACCCTGTGAGACAAAGTACCAGAGACATCACTACAAGCATAAAACATACAGACATCACAATGACTCTAAACCCGTATCTTTCTATAATGACACTGAATGTAAATGGATTAAATGCGCCAACCAAAAGACATAGGGTATCAGAATGGATAAAAAACAAGACCCATCTATTTGCTGTCTACAAGAGACTCATTTGAGACCTGAGGACACCTTTAGATTGAGAGTGAGGGGATGGAGAACTATTTATCATGCTACTGGAAGCCAAAAGAAAGCTGGAATAGCCATACTTATATCAGACAAACTAAACTTTAAATTAAAGGCTGTAACAAGAGATGAAGAAGGACATTATATAATAGTTACAGGGTCTATCCATCAGGAAGAGCTAACAATTATAAATGTCTCTGCGCCGAATACCAGAGCCCCCAAATATATAAAACAATTACTCATAAACATAAGCAACCTTACTGATAAGAATGTGGTAATTGCATGGGACTTTAACACCCCACTTACAGAAATGGATAGATCATCTAGACACACGGTCAATAAAGAAACAAGGGCCCTGAATGAGACATTGGATCAGATGGACTTGACAGATAATTTAGAACTCTGTATCCCAAAGCAAGAGAATATACTTTCTTCTCGAGTACACATGGAACATTCTCCAAGATAGATCATATACTGGGTCACAAAAGAGCCCTTCATAAGTTTACAAGAATTGAAATTATACCATGCTTACTTTCAGACCACAATGCTATGAAGCTTAAAATCAACCACAGAAAAAAGTCTGGAAAACCTCCAAAAGCATGGAGGTTAAAGAACACCCTACTAACGAATGAGTGGGTCAACCAGGCAATTAGAGAAGAAATTAAAAAATATATGGAAACAAACGAAAATGAAAATACAACAATCCAAACGCTTTGGGACGCAGAGAAGGCAGTCCTGAGAGGAAAATACATTGAAATCCAGGCCTATCTCAAGAAACAAGAAAAATCCCGAATACAAAATCTAACAGCACACCTAAAGGAAATAGAAGCAGAACAGCAAAGGCAGCCTAAACCCAGAGGAAGAAGAGAAATAATAAAGATCAGAGCAGAAATAAACAATATAGAATCTAAAAAACTGTAGAGCAGATCAAGGAAACCAAGAGTTGGTTTTTTGAAAAAACTAACAAAATTGACAAACCTCTAGCCAGGCTTCTCAAAAAGAAAAGGGAGATGACCCAAATAGATAAAATCATGAATGAAAATGGAATTATTACAACCAATCCCCCAGAGATACAAGCAATTATCAGGGAATACTATGAAAAATTATATGCCAACAAATTGGACAACCTGGAAGAAATGGACAAATTCCTGAACACCCACACTCTTCCAAAACTCAATCAGGAGGAAATAGAAAGCTTGAACAGACCCATAACCAGCGAAGAAATTGAATCGGTTATCAAAAATCTCCCAACAAATAAGAGTCCAGGACCAGATGGCTTCCCAGGGGAGTTCTACCAGACGTTTAAAGCAGAGATAATACCTATCCTTCTCAAGCTATTCCAAGAAATAGAAAGGGAAGGAAAACTTCCAGAGTCATTCTATGAAGCCTGTATTACTTTGATTCCTAAACCAGACAGAGACCCAGTAAAAAAGAGAACTACAGGCCAATATCCCTGATGAATCTGGGTGCAAAAATTCTCAATAAGATACTAGCAAATCGAATTCAACGGCATATAAAAAGAATTATTCACCATGATCAAGTGGGATTCATTCCTGGGATGCAGGGCTGGTTCAACATTCGCAAATCAATCAACGTGATACATCACATTAATAAAAGAAAAGATAAGAACCATATGATCCTGTCAATTGATGCAGAAAAAGCAGTGAAAAATTCAGCACGCTTTCTTAATAAAAACCCTTGAGAAAGTCGGGATAGAAGGAACATACTTAAAGATCATAAAAGCCATTTATGAAAAGCCCACAGCTAACATCATCCTCAACGGGGAAAAACTGAGAGTTTTTTCCCTGAGATTAGGAACACGACAGGGATGCCCACTCTCACCGCTGTTGTTTAACATAGTGCTGGAAGTTCTAGCATCAGCAATCAGACAACAAAAGGAAATCAAAGGCATCAAAATTGGCAAACATGAAGTCAAGCTTTCGCTTTTTGCAGATGACATGATATTATACATGGAAAATCCGATAGACTCCACCAAAAGTCTGCTAGAACTGATGCATGAATTCAGCAAAGTTGCAGGACACAAAATCAATGTACAGAAATCAGTTGCATTCTTATACACTAACAATGAAGCAACAGAAAGACAAATAAAGAAACTGATCCCATTCACAATTGCACCAAGAAGCATAAAATACCTAGGAATAAATCTAACCAAAGATGTAAAGGATCTGTATGCTGAAAACTATACCTAGTGTATGAAGGAAATTGAAGAAGATATAAAGAAATGGAAAGACATTCCCTGCTCATGGATTGGAAGAATAAATATTGTCAAAATGTCAATACTACCCAAAGCTATCTACACATTCAATCCAATCCCAATCAAAATTGCACCAGCATTCTTCTCAAAACTACAACAAGGAATCCTAAAATTCATATGGAACCACAAAAGGCCCCGAATAGCCAACGTAATTTTGAAGAAGAAGACCAAAGCAGGAGGCATCACAATCCCGGACTTTAGCCTCTACTACAAAGCTGTCATCATCAAGACAGCATGGTATTGGCACAAAAATAGACACAGAGACCAATGGAATAGAATAGAAACCCCAGAACTAGACCCACAAACGTATGGCCAACTCATCTTTGACAAAGCAGAAAAGAACATCCAATGGAAAAAAGACAGTCTCTTTAACAAATGGTGCTGGGAGAACTGGACAGCAACATGCAGAAGGTTGAAACTAGACCACCTTCTCACACCATTCACAAAAACAAACTCAAAATGGATAAAGGACCTGAATGTGAGACAGGAAACCATCAAAACCCTAGAGGAGAAAGCAGGAAAAGACTTCTCTGACCTCAGCCGTAGCAATCCCACTCGACACATCCCCAAAGGCAAGGGAATTAAAAGCAAAAGTGAATTACTGGGACCTTATGAAGATAAAAAGCTTCTGCACAGCAAAGGAAACAACCAACAAAACTAAAAGGCAACCAACGGAATGGGAAAATATATTTGCAAATGACATATCGGACAAAGGGCTAGTATCCAAAATCTATAAAGAGCTCACCAAACTCCACACCCGAAAAACAAATAACCCGGTGAAGAAATGGGCAGAAAACATGAAAAGACACTTCTCTAAAGAAGACATCCGGATGGCCAATAGGCACATGAAAAGATTTTCAACGTCGCTCCTTATCAGGGAAATACAAATCAAAACCACACTCAGATATCACCTCATGCCAGTCAGACTGGCCAAAATGAACAAATCAGGAGACTATAGATGCTGGAGAGGATGTGGAGAAACGGGAACCCTCTTGCACTGTTGGTGGGAATGCAAATTGGTGCAGCCGCTCTGGAAAGCAGTGTGGAGGTTCCTCAGAAAATTAAAAATAGACCTATCCTATGGCCCAGAAATAGCACTGCTAGGAATTTACCCAAGGGATACAGGAGTACTGATGCATAGGGGCACTTGTACCCCAATGTTTATAGCAGCACTCTCAACAATAGCCAAATTATGGAAAGAGCCTAAATGTCCATCAACTGATGAATGGATAAAGAAATTGTGGTTTATATACACAATGGAATACTACGTGGCAATGAGAAAGAGTGAAATATGGCCTTTTGTAGCAACGTGGATGGAACTGAAGAGTGTGATGCGAAGTGAAATAAGCCATACAGAAAGACAGATACCATATGTTTTCACTCTTATGTGGATCCTAAGAAACTTAACAGAAACCCATGGGGGAAGGGAAGGAAAAAAAAAAAAGAGGTTAGAGTGGGAAAGAGTCAAAACATAAGAGACTGTTAAAAAATGAGAACAAACTGAGGGTTGATGGGGGGTGGGAGGGAGGGGAGGGTGGGTGATGGGTATTGAGGAGGGCACCTTTTGGGATGAGCACTGGGTGTTGTATGGAAAGCAATTTGACAATAAATTTCATATATTAAAAAAAAGATATTATAAAAAAGTATATGCCAACAAATAAGTAACCTAGAAAAAATGGATAAATCCTAAAAAAAAATATGATCTTCCAAAACTTAATCAGAAATAAACAGAAAATTTGGAAAGACCAATTACTATTAATGAAATTGAATCAGTGATAAAAAATCCCAACAAACAAAATCCAGGACGGGATGGCTTCACAGGTGAATTCCATTAAACATTTAAACAGTTACCTCCTGTTCTTCTCAAACTGTTCCAAAACATAGAAGAGGAAGGAAATTTTCCAAATTCATTCTGAGTCTGGCACTACCCTGATACCAAAACCAGAAAAAGGCAATATGAAAAAAGAAAACTACAGGCTTATATCTCTGATGAACATAAATGCAAAAATCCTCAACAAAATATTAGCAAACAAAATTACACAATACATTAAAAAAGATTATTCACCATGATGCAGTGAGATTTATTCCAGGCATGCAAGGGTGGTTCAATATTCACAAATTGGTCAATGTGATACATCACATTAACAAGAGGAAGGAGAAAAAACATATGATCATCTCAATAGATGCAGAAAAAGCCTCTGACAAAGTGCAGTGCCATTTATGATAAAAACTCAACAAAGTTGGTTTAGAGCATACATAGTTCAACATGACAAAGACTGTATATGAAAAATTAACAGCTAACATTACACTCAATGGCAAAAAACTGAATGCTTTCCCTGTATGATCAGGAACAGAAGAAGTATGTCTGCTCTCACTACTTTTATTCAACACAGTACTGGAAGTCCTAGCTATAGCAATCAGAAAAGAAAAAGAAATAAAAGACATCTGCATTGGTAAGGAAGAAGTAAAATTCTCACTATTTTCAGATGACAAAATACCATATATAGAAAACTCTAAAGATTCCATAAAAAAAAAAAGAAAAGCTGTTAGAACTAACACATGAATTTGGTAAAGTTTCAGGATACAAAATTAATGTACAGAAATCTGTTATATTCCTATACACTAATAATGAAGTAGCAGAAAGAGAAATTAAGGAAACAATCCAATTAATGCACCAAAAATAATAAAATACTTAGGAATGAACTTAACCAAGGAGATGAAAGAATTGTGCTCTCAAAAGTGTAAGACAATCATGAAAGAAATTCAACATTACACAAATAAATGGAAAGATATACCATTCTTATGGATTGGAGAATTAAAATGTTAAAATGTCCATATTACCCAAAGTAATCTGCAGATTCAATTCAATCCCTATCAAAATAGCAAAAGCATTTTTCACATAACCAGGACAAATAATCTAAAATTTGTATGGAACCACAAAAGACTCTGAATAGTCAAAGCAATCTTGAAAAAGAACAATGCTGGACCCTGAATAGTCAAAGCAATCTTCAGAAGGAAGAATAATGCTGGAAGTATCATAATCCAAGAATTCAAGATATACTTCAAAGCTAAAGTAACCAAAACAATATGGTACTTAAACAAAAATAGAAACATATATTAATGGAACAGAATGGGTGCCCAAAAAATATACCCACCCTAATGGTACATTAATGAAGGACAGATTCATCTATGACAAAAGAGGCAAGAATATACAATTGGGGAAAGACAGTTTTTTCAATAAATGGTGTTGGGAAAATTGGACAGCTACATGGCAAAGAATAAAATTGGGCCACTTTCTTATATCATTCACAAAAATAAACTGAATTTGGATTAAAGAACTAAATGTAAGGCCTGAGACCATATAAAACTCCTAAAATAAAATATAGGCAATAATCTCTTGGACATCAGCCCTAGCAACATATTTATGGGTATGTCTCCTCAGACAAGGAAAACAAAACAAAGAAAAAGAAAAACCTTTTTTCACAGCAAAAGAAATCATCAACAAAACAAAAAGGAAACCTAATAAGTGGGAGAAGGTATTTGCAAATGACGTATCCAATAAGCAGTTAATATGCAAAATATATAAAGAACTTAAAGAACTCAATACACACACACACACACACACACACACACACACACCCAACAAACTGTATGAATAAAAAGTGTGCAGAGGACCTGAATAAACATTTTTCTAAAGAAGACAGAGAGATGGCCAAGAGACACATGAAAAGATACTCAGCATCACCAATCATCAGGTAAATGCAAATCAAAACCACAATATCACCTCACATCAGTCAGAATGGCTAGTATCAAAAAGAAAAGAAATAACAAATATTGATGAGGGTATAGAGAAAAGGAAACCCTTGTACACTGTTGGTGGGAATGTAAATTGGTGAAACCAGTGGAAAGCAGTATGAAGTTTTCTCAAAAAATTAAACATAGAAATACCATATGATCTAATAATCCCATTATTGGGTATTTACCAAAAGAAAACAAAAACACTGATTTGAAAAGTTACATGCATCCCTATGTTTATTACAGCATTGTTTGTAATAGCAAAGATATGGATGCATCCCAAGCATCCATTGATAGATGAATGGATAAAGAAAATGGAATATTACTTATTCATAAAAAGAATGAGATCTTGCCATTTGTTACAACATGGATGAACCTAGAAAGTATTATGCTAAGTGAAATAAGTCAAAGAAAGACAGAAACCATATAATTTACTCATGTGGAATCTAAAAACCAAAATATACAAACAGACTGTTAAAGAGAACAAACTAGTGATTGCCAGAGTGGAGGGGGTGAGGAATGGATGAAATAGATAAAGGAAATTAAAAAAAACAAAAAACAAAACAAAACTTGTCCATTAAGCCTCTTTCCTGGGACTTTGATTCTTGATCACGGTGACACAAGGACAAAGAACAAGACACAACACAATACAAAACAGTTAAAAGGAAACATAAAACCAATTATAGTAAATTCAGTTTGTTGATGAGATCAAGAAGAAAGTGCCTTGTAGTTCTTTTTGCCTGTTCAGCTAGACCCAACCTGTTTCCTTTTCTATCTCTAAACTTAGTTCCTCAGACATCATGTCCATCCTTGAGGCGTCCTTCTGATAAATTCTTTTTTTGCTTAAATTTTCAAAAATTTGCTCTTGTTCACTGTTTTTTGTTTGTTTGTTTGTTTTTGAGAGAGTCAGAGACAGAGTGATTAGTGGGAGGGCAGAGAGAAGGAGAGAGAAAAATCCCAAGCTGGCTCCTCCCTGCCAGTGCAGAGCCAAACACAGAGCTTGAGCCCATGAAACTGTGAGACCATGACCTGAGCAGAAACCAAAAGTCAGATGCTTAACCGACTGAGCCACCCAGGCACTCTTGTTTCTGTTCATTGTAACCTAAGAGCCCTGTGGAAAGTACCTGTCTTTAGAGAACGAATATCATAGAAAACTTAACTTTGAGATTGTGTTTATTTGTTCCACAGTGTCAGACACTATCTTAATTGCTGGGTTATTTGAGTTATGATACTTGTCTTCCAGGAGCTTAAAAATCTAGTCAGGGAGACTAGACATACCCACATAAAGTGAGGTTTAATTTGTATTCAAAGAAGCGTATGTTTGCTATGAACCAAATAAGGGGTTCAAAGAAATAGTAAATGCTTTGCAATTTCATTTTCAGCCTAACCAGAGTAAAAATTAGCTTGGGCTTTTTTTTTTAGGGGAGGTTTTCTGGACAATGCATGACTGGCTTTTGGAGGATAGATAGGACTTGGGATGACACAAAACAAAGTTCTTAGAGAATCATTGTGGGCATGGTGAAATCAGACAGAAGCCAGTTGAGATTTCTGTGTTACAAGTCAGACAGAAGCTGCTTGACTTTTGAAAAGTTATTTGTAAAATGTAATATAAAATGCCTTAGAACAGTGCTTAGCACACAGTAGATGCTAAATAAATGATAACTATGGTAGCTATTATTATTTGTTTTCAAGCTCAGGGAAACTGTTTAAGCCAAGATGCAGAGTTGGAAATTAATGCAATGTGTTAAGGGACAAATGAGGAAAGTAACTTGACCTAGGAGTGATAAAATAGAAGTGTGGGTAACAAGGCAGGAAGGTTTTTTAAAGGTTATATTGGGGCTTTCTTTATGTTCCCAGCTGACAGTTTCAGATTTTATCCTCTTGTAAATATAGGAGGCATTGGTAGACTTTCAGTGGCTAAATGTTGTGATGAAAATAGTGATTTTGGAATGTGATTTCAGTGTTGTTGGTGTGTTGAATGGATTTGAAGGGATCCATTTCATTAACCTTAACATTCACATTCCACAATGGTTTCATTCATAGAAATTAATGAATTACTTTATGACCCAAGTGTGCTCATACATTTAGTGTCCTTTGCGTATAGCTGTCCTACTCCTTCCCACGTAGTTCTCTGGCAAGTCTAGTTAAATAGACAAATTAACAACTTAAGAGGACGTCATCGTATGACGGTGTGTCATTATAACAGTATGTAATAGGCAATATGGTCAAACTGATTTATTCAATCAAACAATTCTACTTATTTCTTATACTATGTTCATGGATATTGATCAGTCATTTCAGTCAGGTAGAAAAAACCTTTAACTATAATAGGAAAGAGAAAGCCAAATTGGGCATTCTCCTCAGGAAATTCAGTTAGTGTCAAACACATAAGACCTAGCTTTAGGAAGAAGCAGTCAGGAACAGTAATAGTTTCACTAGTACATTAGGACTACTGTCATGATAGACTCGGTAGAGCAATTATATTTAAGGATAATTAAGCATAAGCAGCTACAAAGGAAAATGCAGGGGAGAAATTGTAGACTGAAACATTAGTACTAAACTGCATTGCTTGCTCTCATTCTTTCAATCAAAACATGAAGCTTGAGCAGCAAATTCAAAGACTAGAACAGACTCCAAATTAGTCCCTATAGAGGTCCAGGATAAGTTTTCTAATAAAAATGTAAATCTTCACTCTGTTGTTCAGGGGCCCTGGTACTGACAGCTCTCCCATTCATTTCTCAAATAGTAACTGTGAATTTCAGATGAAATTTTTAAAAAGAAGAAAGAAATGAGTTTGTCTTTCCATGGCAGCATGTGCTCTAGCTAATCTGCAAATGCTATATAATTACACTGGGTGCTGATAGATTTGTCTCTGGGCTGGTGGTCAGGATCCAGATGAACTGCTACAGTTGCTGTTTTATCATCACAAATATCCTGCACATCTTGGCAATTACCATGCCTATACATGATATTGGAATTTAATGAGGCTCCACACCCATACATAACACTGGGATGTGTTAGGGTAAGTATAAATTCATCCCCTTTTATTTATGGGTTTAGGGGGAAAATGTATGTGTGTGGAATGTCCTACAGGAATCATGTCTGTCAGCCATTTGAAACAAAGCCATTCCCATGGATCTAGGAAACTTAGCTCACTGTGTAGTCAAAGAGGCTAAAACCATTGGTTCAGTATTGAGCACTTGTACCTGTCTCCTGCCTACAACTTTTATCTTTCTGGCAGTTCTGCAAATGGGGGCTTTTGGTCACAAGGGGGCACCAAATGAGATAATGTAACCCTCATTTAGCTTCATCTCTAAATTGGCCATATTGTAACTATCTTCTTTACTTTACAAGGTCATTGTGTAGACAACATGAACTAATGTATCTGAAAGCACTTTGAAAATTATGAACTGCCTATAAATGTAAGACAATTAATATTATCATTTCTGTCAATAAATATCACTTCAGTAATTGACATGTAACAATAATGAAATCAGGGTAAATGTATCCATAATCTATGGCAGGAGGTGAGGATGAAGAACAACAATGACTCCAAATTCATATCCTGATAAAAATTGGACAAGATATGCATCTTTGAGCATGAAATACAATACTTACAGTTGCTTCCCACCAATCACATTCCAATTAATTCATTTGGAGGCAAGATATAGTTGAAAATAACACTAAGAAGAATTTCTAATAGGCTAAATGTCTATAATCTGGATGTGTAAGGCAAATTGAGAATAATTATACACAGAAATCAGAATTATTTTTATAAATAAAATGAAAGTGGCTAGATTTTATTTAATTTTAGTTTTTTTCATGTTTTGAATACCCAGTATATGCATGTTGTTCAAAATGTAGAAAAAGCATATAGTCAAAATTAAATTTTCCTCTGACTGTCTTTACCCCCCTCCACCATTCTTCAGCCACCCAATTCCTTTCTTCAGAGGATATCACTGTTAATCATTTTTACATGTATCCATTCAGAAATATTACATACTTAAACACATATGTGAATATACATGGGCACATACAAACACACATAGTTTTATTTTTATACGCAGGATAGTATGCTATGCACACTGTTGAAAAGTTTGTCTTGGAGACCTTTTTATAACAGATGTACAGATTTACCTAATTATTTTAAATAGCTGCATCATATCAGTATATGAAAGCACCATATTTTTTAACTACTGTCCTACTGATGGATATTTTGGTTGTTTCTAATATTTTGCTCTTACAAAGAGTAACAAAGAACAATGAAATCAAATGTCTTTTATGACTGGATTTTAAGTTCAAATATTTAAATTTTGTTTAAAGTATATCCTTTAAGTTCCAAATAATATTGAAATACCAGATTATTGGGGAGCCTGGATGGGTCAGTCAGTTGAGAATCTAACTCTTGATTTAAGCTCAGGTCATGATCCCAGAGACATGGGATTGAGCCCCATGTCAGGCTCCACACTGAACACGGAGCCTGCTTAAGATTCTCTCTCCTTGTGCCCATCTCCCCCACTCAGGCTTTCTCTCTCTATCTCTCTCTCTCTCTCATAAATAAAAAAATAATAAACAAATATCAGATTATTAAGGGTAACTGAAATATTTAGGTAATGAAAACTATGCATATTATATTTGTATGTTTGTCTACATTATGCCCAAATCAGCTCATCACAAGTGCACTCCTTAATCCCCATCACCTTAACTGATTCCCTCACCCACCTCCCCTCTAGTAACCATCAGTTTGTTCTCTATAGTTAAGAGTCTGTTTCTTGATTTGCTTCCCTGTTTCTTTTTTTCTCCTTGGTTCGTTTTGTTTTTTTTTAAACTACACCTATGAGTGAAATAATGTGGTATTTGTCATTCTGTAGCTGACTTATTTTGCTTAGCATAATACTCTCTAGCTGCATCAATGCCATTGCAAATGGCAAGATTTCATTATTTTTTACGGCTGAGTAATTGTCCATTGTGTGCGCGTGCATGTGTGTGTATACATACATGTGTATATACATGTATATATACATGTATATATGTGTGTGTATATATACATATATGTGTGTGTGTGTGTATATATATATATATATATATATGTATGTATATGCATATCACCTCTTCTGTATCCATTCATCAGTTGGACACTTGGGCTGTTTCCATAATGTGGCTCTTACAGATAATGCTGCAAAAATATTCAGGTATGTATATATCCCTTTGAATTAGTATTTTTCCTTTTTTTTGTAAATATCTAGTAGTGCATTGCTAGATAATAAGGTAGTTCTTTTTAAAATTTATTTATTTATTTAAGTAATCTCTACACCCAACATGGGGCTCGAACCCACAAACCTGAGATCAAGAGTCACATGCTCTCCTGACTGAACCAGCTGGGTGCCCAAGGTACTTCTACTTTTAACTTTTTCAGGAACCTCCATACTGTTTTCCAGAATGGCTACACCAGTTTACATTCCCACCAACAGTGCCAGGAATGTTCTCCTTTCTCCACAACCTCTCCAGCACCTGTTGTTTCTTGTATTATTGATTTTAACCATTCTGACAGGGGTGGAGTGATATCTCAGTGTGGTTTTCATTTGCATTTCCCTAATTATCAGTGATGTTGAGCATCCTTCATGTGTCTGTTGGTCATCATGTCTTAGGAAAAATACCTATTTATTCTGCCCATTTATTTAAATTGGATTATTCATTTTATGTGTGGTTAATTTAAGTTCTTTATAGATTTTGGATACTAACCTGTTATCAGATATGTCATTTGCAAATACCTTCTCCCATTCTGTAGGTTGCTTTTTAGTTTCCTTGATTATTTCCTTCACTGGGAAGTTTTTTTTTTTTTCTTTAAGTCCCAATACTTTATTTATTTATTTATTTATTTATTTATTTATTTATTTATATTTTCTTAATGTTTATTTTTGAGAGAGATAGGGAGAGTGTGAGTGTGTGTGTGTGTGTGTGTGTGTTGTGTGTGTGTGTGTGTGTGTGTGTGTGTGTGCATGAGTGGGGAGGGGCAGAAAGAGAGGGAGACAGAATTGGAAGCAGACTTCACTCTGTCAACACAAAGCCCACCATGGGGCTTGAATCCACAAACTGAGATCATGACCTGAACTGAAATCGGAGGCTTAACCAACTGAGCTACCCATGTACCCCCCAATAGTTTATTTTTACTTTTGTTTCCCTTGCCTCAGGAGACAGATCTAGAAAGAAGTTGCTATGGCTGATGTTAAAGAGCTTACTGCCTTTGTTCTCCTCTAGGATTTTGATGTTTTCAGTTCTCACATTTAGGTTTTTAAACCGTTTTGGATTTATATTTGTGTATGGTATAGGTCGTCCAGTCTCATCCCTTGCATGCTGCTATCCAGTTTTCCCAGCACCATATGTTGAACAGACTGTCTTTTTCCCATTGGATATTTTTTCCTGCTTTGTCAAAGATTAATTGACCATATAGTTGTGGGTTAATTTCTGGGTATTCTAGTCTGTTCTATTGATCTATGTGTCTATTTTTGTGCCAAGTTAGAAAAGTACATTTGATTCTATAAGGACAAGATGTGTTGTAGTCCATCAATAAAAATTTGTTGGAAAAATAAGAACAATTCACTAAAATTTTCCCATTTCAAGCAGTTTGGATATCAGAAAGATGAAGCTGATGTAATGTAAAGCTCCTTTCTCAGTGAATTTCTAAGTGCACTTTGTTATCAACCACTATTTTGGAAATCTGACCAAATTTATGTTTTCCTAACCTTACCTGTCATGTGATCAACTTTTGTTTCTTATTCTCTTCTAAATGAGATGAACTTCCCTTATGTCAATAGGGAATTCCATTGCCAGTCAATTAATGATGGCTTAATGCTTATCTCATATGCCCAGCTCTATTCTGTCTCTTGTGAATTACAAAGACATATAAACCATTTCCCTTTAATAGGTAAGAGTTTAGTTGGACAGTTGAAGCAAGTCATAAATATGGAAGCAGTTAAAAAGAATTCAGGATATAAATAATAGCTTGATATAAGCTTTGTCATAAACCATTTTGTATTTGTGTTCCAAGTCCTCTCATTTCTTTCTTCTAGGTGCCCTTCAAATTTGCCTTTTTAAAAATTTCCCTAGATTCCACCACTGATGACTCTTCATCCTCCCTACTACTGTGTTATTACTGCATCCTCTTAGCTGTTTTTGTCTCCTCTAATCCATCCTATATAGGAAGTCAATCATCTTTAGATAACACTTACCTTGAGTCTTTTGTTGCTGTTCCACGAATTTTCAATGGTCTTGTAGTTTACTACATCATGTCCAAATTCCTCTGCATGTTTCTCATGATCCTCCAGAATTGAGCTCTAATTATTCTCCATCATGAACAACTTGCTCTTCACTGTACCCCACCCAGCTCCTTCTCACCAGATCATTTTCCTCTAGTCACATTATGCTTGCTAAGTTCTACCTCTCTTCCTTGGTTTGTGTTAATTTTTCCTGAATTTCTTCTTCCTTACTCTCTACATTTCCAAATCTTTTCCATTCCTTAAGGTCTACATGGAAACCCATTCCCTTCATAAAACTTTCCCCAACTCTGCCAGCTAATTTTGGTCTCTCCCTTCTCCATTCCTTTACCACAGTCTTATGGCTCAAATGATACAATCTGTCATTAGGTGGTAGTCATTGTTCTATTATTCCTTTCTTTTGGTGTGCTAATTCAGTTTGATAGTCCTAGATTATAAATTGAGGGTAAATATAAAGGCTTTAATTCCTTCTTCCTTAACATTTGGCACAAGACTAGTGGACAAAAGTTACTCAATCAGCATTTTTATTCATTATCCTAATGAAGGTACTGGTGTTTTATTATATTGTTTCAGAGGCTGAGTGAAGAATGGGGCATGATTCAGAGGTCTATTAAAAATGTCTATTAGGGTTGTATTTCATTAAGGATATTTAACAACACAAAGTACAAATGAAGATTTAATGTTTATCTGATTATATATTTAAAATATATGTTTATTTACTTACAAGCTTATAAAAAGCACTCAAAATAGTCCATTTGTTTGATCTTGTTTGAAAGTGTAGCTGTTGAAATGACCTATTTACAGTGAATTAATGGTGTTCTAAATGTGCTGGGAAATGGATATTGTATGGATAGAGTAACAACTCAAGTATGAACGCTGTCTAATAAGTGTTTACACACCATCAAGTCTACAAACATTAAATATCATTCACAATAGGATCTTTCTTATCCTGCAATTTATCTCAATTTTTCCATTACCTTCTTTCATTTTCTCTTCTAGCTTTACTCACAGACAAGCCTCCCAAGCCATTGTTCCCCATGGAGAATCAGCCAAGTGTTATAGATGTCCAGCTGGGTAAGTCCCTTTCTGGGAATAATAGATCCTAAACTTGCTCTCTGTTAACAGATGGGGAAAATTACATGAACCAGAAAAGGTTTATTGCCACTGTTATTACATGCAAATAAATTTGTATCTGCTCATTTATAACCCTGGAATTCAGTTTAATAGTTTAAGGAAATGAGTTTGAATTGCATCAAGGAATTGTAATACTAATTGGTTCCACTAGGTATTAAATGTGCTATAGGACAGAGCTTTTTAACTCTGTGATTGATTGATTCATAGGTGTCATGCATTGGTAACCAGTACAAAAAACTTTTCATGCTTGTTAGCCAAAAATTTTCATTTAGAGAACATTAACTCTTGGAGAATAGCACTTTTTAAAATAAAAGAGCCCCTCAGTACAACTTGTAAAATGATTTGATAATATTATTTCCAATGGTACACTACAGGGCCATTTAAAACTTATTTTTAGGTTGAGATCCTGAGGATTTATGAATATCTGGTGTTGGTAAAAGTAACAAGTTGATTTATTGGTGCTAATATTTTACTGCAGTCTCAAATAAAGACACAAGGTGTTGAGCCTTATATTTGAGTCCTCTACCAGTAAGCCTTATATTTCAAGAACTGTGAACTTGAGACTCAGAGGCCTATTAGTATCTCTTCATACCATGGCCTTTACTCTAAACCATGTACTTTAACATTTGTGAGCTTTCATCCACCTAGGGTTTAATTCTATTGCTTCAGTTCTAAGTAAGGCAACTGAGTAAATATACTGGAAGTGTATTGGGTTTATTTCGAGAATATGATTTATTGAAACCTGTGAGTGTAGTGGTACCTACCAATTATATAACCAGGGAAGAAAAATTAGTCACAATTTCATCCACTTTGTAATGTTTTTTACTCAATTTTTGATCTTTCCGATTCAATTTGGATTATTAGAGGCTCACCTATCTTGAGAATAGGTGAGAAAAAAATTATATTCCTAAGAACTTGTTCATTTTTCTAAAAATAATTATAGTACATTGTAGTTAATGCAGCATACCAGTAGGAGTACCAAAATTAAGTATTTTAAAACAAACAAAAACATGAAAAAAGAAAAGAAATATGTTATTAAGAATGGATTGTGGAAATAGTAGTGAATATTTTGTAGATAATGTTGAAGTATTAGAATATGGTTCTCCCCCCACCACTTGTATTATTTTGAAGAATCATTACATTTTGTTAAAGCCAAATCTAGATGGACTGACACACACCCTCAGTAATTTTTGCTTACATCTTTCCATCAATACTGGGATAAAAATACCTCAAGTTGTACTCTGTGGTTTGCCAGGAGTTACATGAAGCCATAGGTTAGCCTTATATCATAAGTTTTCATGAAGATTTAAGTGGATAATGCCTTTTATATGAAAACTTATATATTATAGAGTAGAAATAAAAATTCAAACAACTATTTCAAATTTCGTCTTTGTGGCCCATGAGTCGATACTTCATTTTCCTCTGCTATTAGTCGAGCTTTAACAAAAAATGTTAGATGAGTACTTTTCTTAAGCAAGGAGAGAGACCATTGTAAGGAGTACATTTCATTGAGATTCACTGGGTACAGAATTTGTATGTGCTATTTAGGACATCTCTAAGATATGTGCTTGGTATAAATGCATATTCCAACATAGGTATATATGCCAATATAACCCACCACCAACACAACCATGTAAAATTACTAAAGTAATTTGTTTTCAATAGTTGAAAGGCTGAACATTTCAGGTTTTAATTTGTGACACAACTTGGAGACAACTTTATTGACAGAAAGATGGAGACCTGCCCATTTTTCATCCCAGAAAGGCTGCTTCTCTGAAATGCTAAAGCAACCATGTAATTCATGGAAAGGAAAACAAAATCAGTTAAACCATATCTTTGGCATTTCAAAAAGCACATAACTAGTTAATTTTAAGTGATTTTAACTTTCCATATATTTATTTAGCACCATTTATTCACAACTGGAAGTTATTTTGTAAGTTACTCTTATGCCTCAATAGCAAAGTGATGTTAAGAGTACTTACTCCTCAGTGTCAGTGGGAGCTCTGCAGTCAGAATCTTTAGAAATCCCAGGTGTAGAAAAGAGAGAAAGATAATTGGGTTGATTGGACATCCCTCTCTATATCTGGAAAATTTTCAGATTTCAGTAAGATCATGAAAACTTTTGGAAATAATTTTACTTTATTTTTTTAAGTTTATCAAACAAATTAAGCTTTAGACATCCTCAAATTAGAATTAAAACTAGAACTACAAAAGAATACAACAATCCAATTCAAACAGCCTAGCACATTACCAAGTTTAGGTTTCCCCAATCTCAGTCAGTACCTAACATCTGAGACAACATTCTATTAGATTAAAGTTCACCATAGACTTTTTGTTACTCTTACCATTTAAACATGTTATCATCCCCCTTCCCTTGAACCTAAGATGGCCTTAGGGATATGCTTGATCAAAAGAGTATGATAAAAATGATATTCTGGGAGTTTGGAGGCTGGGTCAAAAGAAACCTTGAAGCTTCTCTTCAGGGCCTGGTCTTCTCTGAAACTACCATGCTATGAAAAGCTCAAGCCACATGGAGAGGCCCTAGAGGATGGGGCATCATTTGAAGAAAGAGAGGCCAGTGAACATAGAGACTGGTAAATGAAGAAGCCATATTGAAAGTGGATCCTGTAGCCCCAACTACCCTGGCTTATGCCATGTAGTTCAGGGAGAAACCATTAAGGTAAACTGTTCTGATGTTTCTAACCCAAAAAGTTATGAGCAAATAAAACAGTTGTTATGCTACAGTAAATTAGGTAGTTTGTTAAACAACAGTAGATACCTAGAACATACATTAATTTTCTCTAAAGAATTGTAAGTTCCATTTTCCCCATAGACAAGAATCCCATGCAGGCATTTTATACAAAATGAGACATATTGAGGGAAATGCTTAAGTGCCAGCTTCAGGATAGTTTTAGAAAACATAGTCATGAATTATTATTTATGTGTTTCTTTGAGAATTACACTCAGTTTTCAGTTCTACATATCTGTAAAGGCAATCCAGTAAATGGAATTTTTCAGTAGAAATGAATACTTCTTTTGTTCATGGATTGGCATCAGTACAGATATTTTGTTGTGTCTCTAGAGGAAAATAAACATCTAAACTTTCTCTTTTCTATAGAGTAATCCATTAGTCATCCACAATGTTATAGAAATTTACACACTTTTTGCTGACATAGTGATGACAGTTTGGTTGTTATTAAATTTTATTCACATTGTAATGCTGAAAGAAGATTAATCTTAACCAAATAGCCATACATTTTGAGATGATAAACACATTTTTAACAAAATAATATGAAAACTAGTGCTCTCACAAAGCAAACCTATTCTGCTAAAGCAGACTGTGGTAATGTATGAAATATAAAGACAAAAGCAATATACAAAACACAAAAAAAATTCAATTTTGTCCTATCATCTCCCATTTATTTTCTTACTGTGAAGGTAAATTTAGCTTTAAATTTGATAAATAAACCTTTACTATACCAGCGCTAATTCTTTTTTTTTGGCAGTTGAAAAGAAATATATTTTCATTTTTTCTAAGAAAAAATAACAGTGCATTAAATGATATTAATTCATATTACATTTTAATACCAAAGTATTGAAACATCATTGCAAAATGTGCCCTACTTGAAATGCTAGGTAAATCATTCTTTAGGCACTGCTTATTTTTTTAGAACCCGAATGCATGCTTTACAAATTGTAACAGACTCCTAGAACCTTTGAAAAAGCCATGAATAAATGCGGATGAAAAGATTTGAGATCTGACATCTAATTGCAATTGAAGGTAAACTTGGAAATATAACCTGTTCTTCTCATTGATGATAACTTTTTTTTTGGAAATTTCCTAAGACTTAAAATAACCCAATGTCATGCAGAAAATACATATAAACACTGTTTAGTTTATCTTTTTGTGTCAAAGAGTCAAAAAGGAGGTTTGGGGGCCTAAAGTATATCAGAAAAACTCAGACCCATGGAACAGTTCAAACTAATTGAATAAGTCAGATGTTTCAAAAGGCCGGATAGTCATCTTTAGATGAATCTGATCCAGTATGAAAGAATCTCTTTATTTCTCTTCTATTGTCATTCAGAATTTATTTTATTTTTATAAGCTATTCAAATTCATATTTCATGGCTGTGTTATGTGCTACTGGATCAAACTTTCTTTGTGTATAAAGGAGTGTTAATCTTCATCAGAAATCGATTTCACCAGCATATCAGTTTCTACTGAAAATTGTATTAGGTCCCCGAAGAGAACACTGTAAAAGGCTCTACAAGAGTATAAAGCAAAATATATTAGTTAATGCAATACGCAGGACTACAAGGCAAAAATGAGTAACTAATTGAACCCTTAAAACAGGAAATTAGCTGTTCAACCAAATCTATCTTTTTAAAACTTTATTTAAATAGAAACAGTTTTTGAGTTCTTAACAGATGCCAAACACTATGTTAGATCCTGGGGATCTAGAGGTGAATAAAATAAGGTTTTTGGCCTTAAGGTATTTTCAGTCTAGTGGGAAAGACAGATGTGTATGCAGAATTACAATGCAATATGATAACTGTCAAACAGAGATGGGAAAAGGGAGAATGACTATTTTTGTGGGAAGACCTCATAAATTAACAGTTCTATACTCTGTTACTCAATATAATGATATATCTCTGTAACCTTAAACCAATTACTAAATTTATTTGAAAGAAATTAAAAATTATAAAATATATAATGTTATGAAGTAATAAATTATCCACCATTTGCTTCAATATGGCAATATTAAAAATGGAAACTTATGATACACTTGCATCTCTTCAGTTTAGCAAAATTAGTCAACTCTTTCTAAAGTTATCATAGAAACACAATCCCAAGCAAGTCACAACTAATTGAGTGAAAATGTGAAGCCAGAATTACTATCAATATAAATAGCAATACGTGATAATTTCATTAGCTTGAGTCATGATTTGATATATGCATTGTGGGTATAATGGTGGGAGCAAGGGATTTTTTGAATTCTTTGTGTTTTTTTAAAATTTTTTATAAAGTTTTATTTATTCTTGAGAGAGAGAGAGACAGAACATGAGTGATGGAGGGGCAGAGAGAGAGCAAGACACAGAATCTGAAGCAGTCTCCAGGCTCTGAACTGTCAGAAACCAACGCGGGGCTTGAACTCATGAGCGGTGAGATCATGACCTGAGCCGAAGTTGGACACTCAACAGACTGAGCCACCCAGGCACCCCTTGATTCTTTGTGTTTTTATATACTCTTCTTACCCTTTTACCTTCAAATAATTCCTTGAAGATCTTCATTTAATCTGGAATAAGTGAAGACTTTGGAAAGCAAAAAGATGGGTTTCACGAGCTCACTCAGCTTTCTTCACACACGTAGTTGGAGCTGGTTCATGGCAGCATTCACTCTTCCTTGTAGGCATTCTAGGGTTAATGAGCTGTTTCCTAAAGATCTATTTCTTCAGAATAACATACACGAGCTTAGTAGCATGGGCCATCCTAAACTGAAAAAAGTTTTACTACCCAAAATGTACACCATGTGCATTATTTATAACTTTGGAAAATCTGGGCCAAGCCTTTTCCCCTATAAGTTGGTTGCCATAGTAGTGCTTGAGACTTACACTGGTTTACTTTGTCTTAGTTTCTATAACTTAGTTGTACTTAAGAATAGAAAGAAAGCTAACAGTTTACAAAATATTTGTCTGTAATGTGACAAGTTGATTATTAATATTTTAGGAATAATGTTGTTGCTGACCAGACCTCTATGCATGTATTGCGGTTTTGGGGCATTGCTGAAGTTTATGTCCCATGAGGTTTAATATAAGTTTGAAAGTATCTCATCACACTTCATTAATGCTAAAAGCATTATTTTACACATATGGAAACAAAATTATTTGAAAATTCATTACGTGTTAGGCACTACAATATGCATTTGTACATACACTGTTTTATTCCTCATGAGAGGAATAAAACTTTATTCCTCATAAGAGCCCAAAGTCACTTGTGATGAGCACTGAGTGTTGTATGTAAGTGATGAATCACTGAATTCTACTTCTGAACCCAATATTACACTGTATATTAACTAAACTTTAAATTAAAAAAGAGCCCAAAGTAGTAGTAGGTATTGTTGAATTATTTTGCGGAAAAAGAAATTCAGCTTCAGACAGATAAAATTACTTTCTTTAGGCTATATATTTAGTAAGTGGCAGAAATGGAAGTTCGATCTGATTTGTCTGACTCAAAAGTTATGTTATTTTTATTATAGCATAATGACTATGTTAAGATTATCTAGGCCTCAAATTAGATACAAAAAAAAAACTATTACTCTAATAGAGATATTGTAATAATATTAATAACTATATTATATACTTAACTATATAAAATAATAGTTATTTAACAATAGCTCTACAACTAATAATAATTATTGTTATAATAATATTTACTATCATTTAATAATAGATCTACTAATAATAATTGTTAAAATAATATTTAGTATTATTTTTATTAATACTACTTAGTAATATTGATAGTTTAAAAGATGCTAAATTCTGTACTAAATATTGTAATAGATTATGTCATTTAATTTTCTGAATAAGTCTATGAAATAGATGGAACTATTTGTCCATTTTTAAAAAGCATTATTAAGGTATTGTTCATATGCCATAAAATGATCCACTTAAATCATACATTCAGTCGTTTCTAATACATTGCATTGAATATGTAGATTGCTTTGGGTAGTATCAACATTTTAACAATATGTGTTCTCCCAATCCATGAGCATGGAATGTTTTTCCATTTCTTTGTGCCTTCTTCAATTTCTTTCATAAGCTTTCTATAGTTTTCAGCCTACAGATCTTTTACATCTTTGGTTATGTTTATTCCTAGCTATTTTGTGGTTTTTGGTGTGATTGTAAACGGGATTGATTCCTAGATTTCTCTTCCTGCTGCTCCATTATTGGTGTATAGAAATGCCACAGATTTCTGTTCATTGATTTTATATCCTGCAACTTTGCCAAATCCATGTATCAGTTCTAGCAGCTTTTTCGTGGGGATTTTTTGGGTTTTCCACATAGACTATTATGTTGTCTGCAAAGAATGAAAGTTTGACTTCTTCCTTGCTGATTTGAATGCCTTTTATTTCTTTATGTAGTCCGATTGCTGAGGCTAGGACTTCCAACGCTATGTTGAACAACAATGTTGAGAGTGGACATGCCTGTCGTGGACATTCCTGACCTCAGGGGGAAAGCTCTCAATTTTTCCCTATTGAAGATATTAGCTGTGGGTCTTTAATATATAGCCTTTATGATCTCAGAGTAGGTTCCTTCTATCCATACATTCTTGAGGCTTTTATCAAGAAAGGATGCTGTATTTTGTCAAATGCCTTTCCTGCATCTATTGTAAGGATCATGTGGTTCTCATCCTTTCTTTGATTAATGTGATGCATCATGTTGATTGATTTGCAGATATTGAACCAGTCCTGCATCCCAGAAATAAACCTCACTCTATCATGGTGAATAATTCCTTTAATGTATTGTTAAATTCAGTTTGCTAGTACATGCACAGTTATGCAGCCATCACCTCAATCAATTTCATAACATTGCAACATCCCCAAAATAAACTCCATACCCATTAGCAGTCACTTTCCAGTCTTCCACCACCACCCTCACCTCCAGCTCCAAGCAACCACTGATCAGATTTATATATCTATATATTTCCCTCTTCTGGACATTTAATATAAATGGAATCATACAATATGTTTTATCTGCTGGATGTCTTCTTACACTTAGCATATTGTTCTCAAGATTCAAACATATAGCTGTATCATCCCTTTTTATTGCCAAATAATATTCTATTGAATGGATATACCACCTTTTATTCAACTGTTCATCAGTCGAAGGACATTTTGGTTCCACTCTTTGACTCTTATAAATAATTCTGCTATACACATTACTGTATATTTTTAATATGAGCATACGTTATAATTTTGGGGTGTATGCCTACAATAAATTGTTGAGTTAAATGGTCACTCTATATTTAACCTTTTAAGGAACTGCCACATTTTTTTCCCAAAGCAGTTGCATCATTTTAGATTTCAGGAGAAATGCACAAGCATTCTAATTTCCTCACATACTCACCAAAACTTGTTATTTTCCATTTTTTAAAATAATATTTATGCTAATAGTATGTAGTGGTATCTCATTGTGGATTTGATTTGCATTTCCCCGATGGTAATAGCTAATGATACTGAACATGACTTGATGTGGTTATTTGACATTTTATGTCTCCTTTGGAGAAAGGTCTATGATTCATTTTTAAATGGGGAAATTGGGCTCAGAGAAGTCATATAACTTACCCAAGTTAGTAAGCAATTTATAAGAAGTGAGTGAGGCCTAAGTTGGCACTCTTAACACTTACCCATAAGACCCATTAATGTGAAATCTATACTTTACTCAGTCTTCTTGCACTGTGGGCTTGCTTCTTCTGCTTGTTTTTTTTTTTTTTTAAACAGACTTTTGGACAGAAAGTGAGTGGATTCTATGAATAAGTTAAAAGAGTAGTCAGTGTGAATTGATTCAATGGAAAAAATGAGCAAGAGAGCATTATTTTGATTTTTTGTTACCTTTGGAACTCAGGCCAAAACACTTTTTCAAGTGGCAAACAATTCAAAAGCTGCAGACAGTGAAGGCAGTCCTGAGAGGAAAATACATTGCAATCCAGGCCTATCTCAAGAAACAAGAAAAATCCCAAATACAAAATCTAACAACACACCTAAAGGAAATAGAAGCAGAACAGCAAAGACACTCCAAAACCAGCAGAAGAAGAGAAATAATAAAGATCAGAGCAGAAATAAACAATATAGAATCTAAAAAACTGTAGGGCAGATCAATGAAACCAAGAGTTGTTTTTTTGAAAAAATAGACAAAATTGATAAACCTCTAGCCAGGCTTCTCAAAAAGAAAAGGGAGAGCACCCAAATAGATAAAATCATGAATGAAAATGGAATTATTACAAGCAATCCCTCAGAAATACAAGCAATGATCAGGGAATACTATGAAAACAATTATATGCCAACAAACTGGACAACCTGGGAGAAATGGACAAATGCCTAAACACCCACACACTTCCAAAACTCAAACAGGAAGAAATAGAAAACTTGAAAAGACCAATAACCAGAAAAGAAATTGAATCCGTTATCAAAAATCTCCCAAAAAGAAGAGCCCAGGACCAGGTGGCTTCCCTGGGGAATTCTACCAGACATTTAAAGCAGAGATAATACCTATCCTTCTCAAGCTGTTCCAAAAAATATAAAGGGAAGGAAAACTTCCGGCCTCATTCTATGAAGCCACAATTACTTTGATTCCTAAACCAGACAGAGACCCAGTAAAAAAAGAGAACTACAGGCCAATATCCCTGATGAATATGGATACAAAATTTCTCAAAAAGACACTAGCAAACCGAATTCAACAGCATGTAAAAAGAATTATTCACCGTGATCAAGTGGGATTCATTCCTGGGATGCAGGGCTGGTTCAACATTCGCAAATCAATCAATGTGAACATCACATCAATAAAAGAAAAGGAAAGAACCATATGATCTTGTCAATCGATGCAGAAAAATCATTTGACAAAATTCAGCATTCTTTCCTAATAAAAACCCTCATGAAAGTCGGGATAGAAGGAACATACTTGAACATCATCAAAGCCAATTATGAAAAGCCCACAGCTAATATCATCCTCAATGGGGAAAAACTGAGAGCTTTACCCCTGAGATCATGAACACGACAGAGATGTCCACTCTCACCGCTGTTGTTTAACATAGTGTTGGAAGTTGTAGCATCAGCAATCAGACAACAAAAGGAAATCAAAGGCATCAAAATTGGCAAAGATGAAGTCAGGCTTTTACTTTTTGTAGATGACATGATACTTTACATGGAAAACTCGACAGACCCCAGCAAAGGTCTTCTAGAACTGACACATGAATTCAGCAACGTCGCAGGATACAAAATTAATGTACAGAAATCAGTTGCATTCTTATACACTATTAATGAAGCACCAGAAAGGCAAATAAAAAACTGATCTCATTCACAATTGCCCCAAGAAGCATAAAATACCTAGGAATAAACCTAACCAAAGATGTCAAAGATCTGTATGCTGAAAACTATAGAAAGCCTACGAAGGAAGTTGAAGAAGATACAAAGAAATGGAAAAACGTTCCGTGCTCATGGTTTGGAAGAATAAATATTGTTAAAATGTCAATACTTCCCAAAGCAATCTACACATTTAATGCAATCCCAATCAAAATTGCACCAGCATTCTTCTTGAAGCTACAACAAGCAATCCTAAAATTTGTATGGACCCACAAAAGACCCTGAATAGCAAAAGTAATATTGAAGAAGACCAAAGCAGGAGGCATCACAATCCCAGACTTTAGCCTCTACTACAAAGCTGTAACCATCAAGACAGCATGGTATTGGCACAAAAACAGACACAGAGACCAATGGAATAGAATAAAGACTCCAGAACTGGACTCACAAAAGTATGGCCAACTAATATTTGAGAAAGCAGGAAAGAATATCCAATGGAAAAAAGACAGTCTCTTTAACAAATGGTGCTGAGAGAACTGGACAGCAACATGCAGAAGGTTGAAACTAGACCACTTTCTCACACCATTCACAAAAATAAACTCAAAATGGATAAAGGGCCTGAATGTGAGACAGGAAACCATCAAAACCCTAGAGGAGAAGGCAGGAAAAAACCCCTCTGACTTCAGCCGCAGCAATTTCTTACTTGACACATCTCCAAAGGCAAGGGAATTAAAAGCAAAAATGACGTATTGGGACCTCATGAAGATAAAAAGCTTCTGCACTGCAAAAGAAACAACCAACAAAACTAAAAGGCAACCAACGGAATGGGAAAAGATATTTGCAAATGACATATCAGACAAAGGGCTAGTATCCAAAATCTATAAAGAACTCACCAAACTCCACACCCAAAAAACAAATAATCCAGTGAAGAAATGGGCAGAAAACATGAATAGACACTTCTCTAAAGAAGGCATCCGGATGGCCAACAGGCACATGAAAAGATGCTCACCAGCACTCCTTATCAGGGAAATACAAATCAAAACCACACTCAGATACCACCTCACGTGAGTCAGAGTGGCTAAAATGAACAAACCAGGAGACTGTAGATGCTGGCGATGATGTGGAGAAACAGGAACCCTCTTGCACTGTTGGTGGGAATGCAAACAGGTGAAGCCGCTCTGGAAAACAGTGTGGAGGTTCCTCAAAAAATTAAAAATAGACCTACCCCATGCCCCAGCAATAGCACTGCTAGGAATTGACCCAAGGGATACAGGAGTGCTGATGCATAGGGTCACTTGTGCCCCAATGTTTACAGCAGCACTTTCAACAATAGCCAAATTATGGAAAGAGCCTAAATGTTCATCAGCTGATGAATGGATCAAGAAATTGTGGTTTATATACACAATGGAATACTACTTGGCAATGAGAAAGAATGAAATATGGTCTTTTGTAGCAACGTGGATGGAACTGGAGAGTGTTATGCTAAGTGAAATAAGTCATACACAGAAAGACAGATACCATATGTTTTCACGCATATGTTGATCCTGAGAAACTTATCAGAAGACTATGGGGGAGGGGGAGGGGGAGAAAAAGTTACAGAGAGAGAAGGAGGCAAATCATAAGAGATTCTTAAAAACTGAGAATAAACTGAGGGTTGATAGGGGTGGGAGGGAGGGGAAAGTGAGTGATGGGCATTGAGGACATCACCTGTTTGGAGGAGCACTAGGTGGTGTATGGAAACCAATTTGATATTGAATTTCATATGAAAAAATTAATAAACATTTAAAATTAAAAAAATAAAAGATAAATAAACATTTAAAATTAAAAAAAATAAAAGAGAAAACATTATAACTGATTACACAGGAAAAAATAAGAACTATAAGAGAATACTATGAAGTATTATATACTAAGCGATTGGATAACCTAGGAAAAAATGATGCATTCTTACAAACATATAATTTATCAAGACTGAGTTATAAAGAAATAGAAAAACTGCACAGACATATAACTGGTAAGGAGATTAAAGCAGTAACCAAAAACCTACCAACAAAGAAAAGCCTAAGAGTAAATTACTTCACTGGAGAATTCTATCAAAAATTTAAAGAAAAATTAATGTTAATCCCTTAAAACTCTTCTAGAAATGTGAACAGGAAGGAATATTTTCAAATTCATTTTATGAGGCCAACATACCCTGATAACAAACCTAGACAAGGACACTACAAGAAAACAAAATTGTAGGCCAATATCCATGGTGGATAGAGATGCAAACTCTTTTTTTTTTCCAATATATGAAATTTATTGTCAAATTGGTTTCCATACAACACCCAGTGCTCATCCCAAAAGGTGCCCTCCTCAATACCCATCACCCACCCTCCCCTCCCTCCCACCCCCCATCAACCCTCAGTTTGTTCTCAGTTTTTAACAGTCTTTTATGCTTTGGCTCTCTTCCACTCTAACCTCTTTTTTTTTCCTTCTCCTCCTCCATGGGTTTCTGTTAAGTTTCTCAGGATCCACATAAGAGTGAAAACATATGGTATCTGTCTTTCTCTGTATGGCTTATTTCACTTAGCATCACACTCTCCAGTTCCATCCACGTTGCTACACAGGGCCATATTTCGTTCTTTCCCATTGCCCTGTAGTACTCCATTGTGTATATAAACCACAATTTCTTTATCCATTCATCAGTTGATGGACATTTAGGTTCTTTCCATAATGTGGCTATTGTTGAGAGTGCTGCTATAAACATTGGGGTACAAGTGCCCCTATGCATAGAGATGCAAACTCTTCAATAAATTACTAGCAAAACAAATTCAATAACACATTAAAACAATCATACACCATGTCCAAGTGGGACTTAGCCTTAGGGTGAGAGGATGCTTTAGTATATAGAAATCAATCAATGTGATAAGGCACATTAACAGAATAAAAATAAGTAGCACATGATCATCTCAGTAGATGGAGAAGAAGTGTTTTACTAAATTCGTTCACCCTTTCATGGTAAAAACAGTGAAAAAAGAATAGAAGAAAATTACCTCAACATAATAATGGCCATATATGAAAAGACTATAGGTTGCATTACACTCAACAGTAACAAACAGAAAGTTCTCCCTCTGAGATCAAAAACAAGACAAGGATTCCCACTCTCACCATTTCTATTCAATAGAGTAATGAAAATCCTAGACAAAATATTCTTGATATAGAAGAACAAAGCTGGAGGCTTCATACTTCCTGACATAAAACATATTACAAGTAATCAATCAAAACAGCATTGTATTGGCATGAGTATATACGTCTAGACCAATGGAACAGAATAAAAAACCCAGAAATAAACCTTCAAAAATATGTCAAGTCATCTCAGTAGGGAAAGGATTGTCTATTCAACAAATGTGTTGGGAAAACTGTGTATCCACATCCAAAAAAAAAAAAAAAAAGGAAATAAGACCCTTCTCCTACACCATATGCAAAAATCAACTCAAAACTGATGAAAGAATTAAACATAAAGCCTAAAGTTATAAAACTCCTACAAGAAAGCATGGTGGGAAAACTTCATAACATTGGTCTTGGCAATAATTTCTTGGATATGATACTAACGGACAGGCAACAAAAGTAAAAAGAAAATTAGACAAGTGGGACACAACAAACTAGAAATGTTTCTTCACAGCAAAGGAAACAATTAATAGAGTGAAATGGAACCTACAGAATGGGAAAAATATTTGCAAACCCTATTTGGGATAAGGGATTAATGTAAAAAATATATAAGAAACTCCTAAAACTTAATAACAAAAAATCCAATAACCTGAGTTTTTATTATTTATTTTTTTAATGTCTATTTATTTTTGAGAGAGACTGAGAGAGAGTGAGAGAGAAAGAACAGGGAAGAGGCAGAGAGGGAGACACAGAATCCAAAGTAGGCTCCAGGCTCCGAGCTTTCAGCACAGAGCCTGACATGGGGCTCAAACTCACAAACCGTGAGATCATGACCTGAGCCGGATTTGGACATTTAACCCATTAAGCCACACAGGTGCTCCAATAACCTGATTTTTTTAAACTGGCAAAATTGTATAGACATTTTTCCAAAGAAGATATATGAATGGTCAACAGGTTTATGAAAAGATGCTCGACATCACTAATCATCAAGTGAATGCAATCAAAATACCAGTGGGATATCACCACACACCTATTAGGATGTGCATTGTTAAAACAACAACAACAACCAAAAAAAAACCCAGAAAATAAGAAGTGCTGTTGAGAATTTATAGAAATTTAAATCTTATACACAGTTGATAGAAATGTAAAATTAGCAGCCGCTATGAGAAACAGTATGAATGTTCTTCAAAAAATTAAAGATAGGGGCATCTGGGTGGCTCAGTCAGTTGAGTGTCTGACTTCAGTGCAGGTCATGATCTCACAGTTTATGAGTACAAGCCCTGCATCAGGCTCTGTGCTGACAACTCGGAGCCTGGAGCTTACTTTGGATTCTGTGTCTCCTTCTCTCTCTGCCACTCCCCTGCTTGCTCTCTCTCAAAAATAAATAAACATTTTTTTTTAAAAAAATTAAAGATAAAGTTACCATTTGATCCAGCAATTTCACTCCCATGTTTATTGCCACCTTATTCATAATAGCCAAAATGTGGAGTCAACCTAAGTCCATTGATGAATGAATGGATAAAGAAAATGTGGTATAAGTGTTTAAGTGTTTAAACTTAAATGCATTTATGAAAAAGATATAAATCCTGTCATATGTTACACCATGGGCGAAACTTGACATTATGCTGAGTGAAAGAAACCGTCACAGAACGACAAATACTGAATTATTACCCTTATATGAGGTATCTAAAGTAGACAAACTCTTAGAAGCAGAAAGTAGAACAGTGGTTGCCAGGGGCTGGGGGAAGGGGAAATGGGGAGTTGCTGTTCAAAGAGGATAGAGTTTCAGTCATGTAAGATGAAAAATTTCCAGAGATCTGCTATACAACAATACTGTAAAGATTTGTTAAGAAGGTAGGTTACATGTTGTCTGTTTGTTACTACAACAAAAGATTACAGGCCAGCTGGTGAGAAGTGTTTTAACAGACATCTTCAAAGCCAGAAACTTTGGAAGTCTTGAAATGGACATTTCCCTCTATCTCATCTTGTATATCATGCCAACAGTGTTTAGAATTCTCCCTAGTTAGAATCTTCTGTATCATTGCTTCAACGGCTTCAGTTCAGGCGTCTAGATTTCTCACTAAGACAAGTATTATAATGGGTTCCAAATTGGTCTCTGCTTCCAATCTTGCTCACCTTCAATTCATTCTCATCAGTATAAACAGTAAAATGTAAATGTAAAAATGTAAATATCTTCTATCTCTCTTGATTAAGTCAGTTAAATAAATCATCATTACCTACCTAGGAAAGAAAATACATTTTTTTTTATTTATTACTGGCTGCCACCTACTTCTCCTGTCCTTGCACCCCTTATTCCAGCTATGTGAAACTATTTCCTTTACTTTAACTTGTACAGCAACTCATGACCTTCTCTACCTCCAGCCACATGATGAACACTTTTTTTTCTTTTTTATATAGCAATGAATTTAACATTATTTCCCATTGATACCTTTCCTGAACCCTGATCCATAATTCCAGGAAGAAGCTATGTCCAATTTTCTTTTTTTAAGTTTATTTATTTATTTTCAGAGAGAGAGAGAGACAGCATGCGAGTGGGGAAGAGGAGAGAGAGAGAGATAGAGGGAGAGAGAGAATCCCAAGTAGGTTTTGTGCTGTCAGCGCAGAGCCCAATGCAGGGCTAGATCTCACAAACCAAACTGTGAGATCATGTCCTGAGCCAGTATCAAGAGTCGGACGCTTAACAAACTGAGCCACCCAGGCACCCCAGCATGTCTTACTTTATTAAAATAAATCCTTACTATATGTTATGAAATTTTCCATCCCAGCATGTGTAACTTTTAATTATACCTTAATTTGTTGATTGTCTCTCTTTACTAGACTATAAAATTCACTCTTATTTTTTTACATTTATTCATTTTTTGAGAGACAGAGACAGAGCACAAGTTGGGGAGGGGCATAGAGAGAGAGGGAGACACAGAATCCAAAGCTGGCTCCAGGCTCTGAGCTGTCAGCACAGAGACTGACCTGGCGCTCAATCTCAGAAACCGCGAGATCATGACCCCAGCCGAAGTCGGACGCTTAACCGACTGAGCCACCCAGGCACCCCTAAACTTCACTCTTAGATATTTATTCAATATTTATTCCCCAGAAATTAGCACAGTGTCTGATGGTGGTTGATTGTTTTGTGTGTGCATATATGCATATATGAATGAACTGATAAACAAGTAAATGAATTTCTTAGATAATCAAGGTCCAGATGGCCTGCAACTCCCCCACTGCAGCTCTTTAATTAATTTTTGCATACTTTCCAAATCAAATTTTATTTTGAAGACAACCTTGTGGTTTTATTCATACTATCATACTTAAAGATACTACATACTACAGAATCTTAAAATTGGAAGAAACGTTCGTGTTTTAATTAGTAAGGTTAAGTAACTCCACTAAATATAATAACCACAAAATCACAGTGGCTTACCACAAGAAAACTTTACTTTTTGCTAACACGAAGTCTGGTTGGGTGTTCAGGTGATTTCTATGATAGTGGCTTTTACTATCCCCTAGTGATCTTTCAGAGCCTTCTGCTAAATCCTCTGCCTTTATCTGCTGGGGGAGCGAGAAGGTGAGAGTGAGGGCAAATGAGAGAAAAAGTGAGAGAGGGAGATAGCACAAGAGTGTTTTTAGGTACCAGAACAGAAAGTAGTATATAATACTTCCAACTACATTTTACTGTCCAGAGTTCAACTACCTGACCAACCTAATTTCAAGGGTGGCTGAAGAATGTAGAGGAATAGATATGGGTGATCACTGACAGTCCCCACAACAGTTCATCTGTTCCTACCCAATGTTGAGATACCTTTGGGACCATCCCTAAAAGAGGGTTGTTTGGAAAAAGTTTGATGACAACAGAGAGTTCACTATCTCCACAAGGCAGCATTTTCAGTTATTTTATGACTCTAGTCATTAGAATGTTATGATGAACTCTCTTACACTAAGGGAGTACATTTAGTTTTCTTCCATTAAGCCATTCAAATATTTGAATAAAGTACCAGATTCCCCCAGTATCTTGTCTTCCTTAAGATAAATATTTCCAATTTTTGATAATTTCTTGTAGGAACTTTACACTATTATGACTACCCTCTTCTGGATATACTATAATGAAGGATGTTAAGGTACATCTTAAAATATGAAACCATATGCAATTGTGGTCTAACTTTATTCATAGAGAACAGGATACTGACTTCCTATAATCTGGTCACTATGTAAGATGAGATCATGTGTATGAAAGCACTTTTCACAATGTAAACCAGCATGCTAGTAGAAGTTATCATTATTATTATAAATGTAGCTTGAGATTGTGGAGCTTATTCAGCAACCACATCACACTGTTGGCCAGTATTTTAAACTTGTGGTCAGCTAAATTCTCAAACAGTTTCACAGGAATTGCTACATGAAACAGCCCCATAATCATTTGTTCCACGGGCAATGATAAATACACCATTCATTTTCTACCTTTGAGAAAATAGCCTTAATAGTGTCTAGGTTTCCAGGGCTAACTACCAATTTAAAATTCTTGACAAGTTCTAGGTCCTATCAACCCACACAGACCACTTTGACCAAATTCAGTGGGTTTTTTTAAGTACAAATTCAGTTAGCTAAGCATCTTTTAAGATTTTTGTCTGCATGACAACAAATACCTGATTTAAGGCGTCTTTTATCTAGTTGTGGTGTTGATGTAGGAACAGCCTTAAACTTTTGATTTCCTCTTTAGTAGCTAATGGTTTTATTTTCATTAACTGCTCTCTGTGGTCAAGAACTGTACATTTTCTTGGAATTTGCAACCAGTGAGAGCAATTTAAATTATACAGAAGCACAGAAACAATAAATAATAGCAGCCTTGAGATCTCATTATTAGTATAAAGCAGAAATATGAAAAAACAAAACTTTTCCAGCATATTCTTTTCTCTCTCTAGGAACATTCTGGATCATTTACTTTTCAAGCCCATAAATCAGAGCCATCTCTTAAATGTGGGATTAGAAGTCCATAATGAAAGGATCAGAATTTTTAAATGCAGTCATTTTAATTGCTTAGTCTATTTGGACGTCTCCATAGGGAATGTGATTGTATTTTCAAATATTAAGCTTTTAAAATAGTTCCCAAATGAATTAATTGGACTACTTCAAGCAATGAAAGGCAAGTACATCATGTAATGTTTGTAGTATATTAACTCTCTTCAGTCTTCATAGACCAGAAGTTCCATTTTTCTAAATAAGAGAAAAAATAAAGAAATTAGTTTCTACATTGAATAGTGAAAAGTACATAGTGGCTTTGACAGAGCCTAGAAACCTCACAGTGTTTCTGAGTATTTTCCACAAAAATACAGTGGTACAAGCCTATGTAGGTGGACTTGGTTGCATATGACATACCCATCCTTATCCTTACTATACATACAATTTCCTGGCTCTGTTGTAATCAAGTGCCACAAACTTGGTGGCTTAAAACCACAGAAATAATTTATTGTCCCACAATTCCAGAGACTTAGAAGTCTGAAATCAGGTGTCATTAGTGTTGTTTTCTTCTGAAAACTCCAAGGGTGAATCTGTTCCATGTTTCTTTTCTAACTTATGGAAGTTGCCAATAATGCTTGGTGTCCCTTGGCTTGTACATGTGTCACTCCGTCTTTGTCTCTGCCATCACATGCCATGCTCTTCCTGTCTGTGTCTTTTTCTGTCTCTTAATTTTCCTCTTTGTATAAGGGCAATAGTGATTGAATTATAGACCTAACTTATTTCTATGTTACTTTGTCTCAACTCTGAAAAGACCCTATTTCCAAATAAGGTCATATTCACAAGTGCCAGGCATTTGGTACATAGCTCTTTGGGTACACAATTCAATCCATGACACCACACCTACTTACATTGATATCAATGACAGTGAACATATGGATGAGAGGTAAAAATCTTCAGTTCCAAAGTGACAAGTTTTCTGTACTAAAATATGAACATTTGGAAGCTTTTAAATTTGAATTTTCATATCATTGGTGGCTTCTTGAAAGATATATTGTTAGACAAGAACATAGATCTCATGCAGATCCTAAAAGGCATGTCTTATCTAAAATAATCTGTGGCCTCAGTGCTGAATTTACAAATCTAGTTTACCAAGTATAGGAGAGAAAAATCCTTGTGTATATGTGAAGCCCCTTTCAAAATTGGGCCTTATTTGAAGAATTGTTTTTTCCTCCCTGTCTTAGGGCCATAAGGGCTTACTCATTTTAGCTGTCTCCCTTGACAGAAATATTTCCTCATCACTAGGAAAATTCTGACTTCCTGATATGTTTATAGAGTTTGTATTTATGGAGCAATATCAGTTTATAGATCAAAAATTGAATAAAAAATCTTTCATTATAAAATAATTCTGAGAAGAGAAAAATCTGGCCAATTTAATCTTAAGGGTTTTTGTACATATGATACAAGTAGTATGGTAAGCAAGTACCATTCCAGGGTTATGTTTCTTTCTTATCTCAGAAAAAATGGTGGAGAAAAAGAGTAGCTTGGGAAGTGGAGAAAAATTAGCTGACACACATCTATTGTTATATTGTAAATAGACTACAGATAATTATAAACCAGATTATTCTAGATTATTGCTTTGTAGTAGCAGAATTGTGTATTACTGTATATCACTAGGATTTAATTCAGTCTAAACATATGATGCAACCTGGGTCTTTTTTCTAGTATCCAGTATAGGGCTGTGTAGATGCCATGCACAATACAGGCAATAGGCACTTCTGACAATAGATGATCAGAAAGTGATGAATAAATAAATGTCCTATGGTCCAGTAAATAAAAGTGTAGCATTCACTTTTGTTGTGATCCCTGGGTCCTTTTAGTGACAGTATGGCCATGTGGGATGGTGTAGGTTTTGTTCTTTCTAGATACATAAAATAAATTCTCAGATTCCCTTCTTTACATGAAGGTGCTCTTTCATATCCACAAACATGATCTTTGCCAATGTATTCTAATTTGCATAGATTTGTATTAACACATAATACAAATATATAATTTAACTGAGGGTTCATTAGATTTAGCTCATTCAACAAAGAAATATTGAGTGCTAATGATGTACAACCACTGTTCTAAACATTGTGGATATAACACAGATACAGTTTTTCTCATGGTCATTATCATCTAACAAGGGAAACTGAGGTTAAGTAAACCCATTTTGCGTGAAGGTAAAATTAAAAATTGTGATTAAGTGTTATTAATGGGAAAAAGAGAGTTCTGTGAGAGAAAATTAATTAGACTTTGAATGGGTAGAAATGCACGGTTTCAGAAAGTTTAGAAGTGGAGACTTAAAGAATGAGAAGGAAACAGCATGCGAAAATTGAGGAAAATGTGTTCCATGCAAAGGGAGTTGTATATGTTTTGGTCCTGCAGAAGGGAAAAAGTTGAAAATATTTGATAGTTAAATCCAGTGTAGCTAGAACATTTCAATCTATGGAAACAGAAGTAGGGATGGCACGAAGTGGCATCAGAAAGGTGACGTGTTGTCACATTATGCAGAGCCTCAGAGGAGGATTATAATCAAAGAAGTCTTATGATGCAACTCATATACATACATATATATTTTTAAACTTTTTATTTTGAAATAATTTTAGACTTAAGGAAGTGTTGTAGAAATAGCAAAGAGTTCCTATATACCCTTCATCCAGCTTCTTTTAGTTAAAAGGATATTGCAGTATTTCAGGCAAAAGATGAAGGTGGCTCCGACTAAAGGTGTTGGTGGAGGTAAGATCAATAGCACTTCCCTCAAATTAACCTGCTGTCTCAGACACTGTGTTAAGTGCTACAGATGCAGTAGTGAACAAGAGAAACATGGCTCTTGTCTTCAAGAAGCTTTCATCTAATGGACTTGGTAATAGATTGGATATGGGGTGGTGAGAAAGAGAGTAGTGTAATGAAAGCTTGCCAGGTTTCTGGTTTGAACATTTGAGTGAACACTGAGTGAACGTTGAGAGATTTCATTCACTGATGTAGGAATTTCAATTATCTAGAACTCTATAAAAACCTCAAAATTTAGTGGCTTAAAAATAAGTATTTATTATTCCTTTTTATGCTGTGAGATTCTGGGTGGTTCTGTTGGTACACATGATTTAAGCTGTGATCATTCATGCAGTTGAATTTAGCTGAGAGCTTGACTGGGCCTGGAATACTCATCATGGCCTCACTCACATTTCTGGGGACTTGGTGCTGACCTTTGTCAGAAGCACCTCATTTCTTCTCCACATGGCTTCTCTCTTTCCACATGATATTTATTATTCACTTTTTTAGTCCAAACTTCTTGGCAACTCTCTTCTATGACAGAGAGAAAACACTAGGTCTCTTAAAAACTAGACCTGAAATGGACATCAATTTCACCATATTCTACTGGTCAAAGTAAATCACAAAGCAAGCCCAAATTCAAGGGGAAGGGAAATCAATTCCATTTCTTAAAAGAGAAACTACATGATTTTTGGTGGAAATCTTTAGAAACAATGTACTGCCATGGAGAAGTCTGGAAGGAGATTTAGATTATAAATCGTAACATCAAATGACAGATCAGAATATTAGAGCTAAGAAGATCCTAAGAGAAGGGCGCCTGGGTGGTTCAGTTGGTTAAGCATCCAACATCAGCTCAGGTCATGATCTCACAGTTGGTGAGTTCGAGCCCAAAGTCAGGTTCTGTGCTGACAGCTCAGAGCCTGGATCCTGCTTCAGATTCTGTGTCTCCTTCTCTCTCTGCCCTTCCCCTATTCACGCTCTTGTCTCTCTGTCTCTCAAAAACGAATAAACATTAATTTTTTTTTTTAAAGAAGATCCTAAGAGAGATTCTGGTCTGATTACATTGTTTTTTATATGAAGAAACTCAAGCCCACAGAATTAAAGTGACATTTTAAGGTCATACAACTAATTAGGACATGAAAACTAAAGTATATTTATCCCAAATCAGCCAATGCTTTTTTCACTAAACTTCTGCTATCTCTTTGTGTAACAAAATCTTATCTACTCTTGAATTCTCATTATTTCAACATTTTTAAAGCTAACATTTGAAGGAAATTTAACTTATTTTCCAGGGAACCTGATGGGTTTCTAGTACCTATGGAAGAATAAGTAAACAGAGCATCGTCTTAGGAAATCAAGAAAGAGATTGGGCTCTGGCTATGTTTTATTTCTTTTGCCTGTTTCCCAAATGGATTTATGTTGTACCATTTATGTTGTTTTTACTCTGTCAAAAGGATGAGTTATTTGAATTTGAATGCCTCATATATTCTGTAAATTACAAATAAGAACATTTGACTCCACTATTTTGACCTTTTCAACAACGTATAATTTTCAGGGTATGACATTGTACATCTTCTCTTGCTTACAACCTCAGTGAACTGTAGAAAAGAGGTAGAATGCTATCAAATTAAAATATACAATATTTAGAAGGTCAAAATAATGTATCATGAGCCTATTATTTCTCAAAGAAACGATTAAAATCGGGATGTGTTTTATTACTTCCTCATTTCCTCTTCTTCGTCATCATACACACACAATGGGAACATCTGATTTAAAAGACTGCAAATGATGATGGTGTGGGTGGAAGAAGTGAACAATATAAAAACTAAAGTTGCATTAATATTAGAGTTTAATTTGAAAAGGAGAGATCTATATATCAGTTTTTTAAAAATTTAATTACAAATTTAATCTTAATTCATTTTGATGTTAATGTTGAAAAACGGTTTAGGACATACTTAAGAGAAGTACAGGGTATTAGATAAAATGGCAGTATTGGTACTTTAAAATGTTAAGAATCATTATCTATTTCAGTGGTATTCCCCTTTTAGTAGTGGAACAATTTCTACAAAAGATGTTTAAAGCTGAAACCCAGTATGAAAACATATTGAGGGGAAGCAGCTTTAGTGAAGGAAGAGATGACCCTAATGAAGCCCCAGTCCCACTGGGGTCCAGCCAAGCCCCACTCCCATTGGGTTCCAGCCACTGCCATAAATCCCCTAGTGCTCTATAGAGTGGCTTTTGAAAATCTGTTCTACTGCAATGCACTGCTGTCTGAAATAACCACTGACCCTCGATAAAGCTTACTTTCATTATTTTGCCAAGAAGGTAAGACCCAGAAGCCCCCTGAGTGTAGAAGAGGGTTTTTTTTATTTCCTCTAGACCCCATATAGCAACCTTGACAGTCCTAGGCCCACAGTTAGATTTCATTCAATACCTGGGACTACCTTAAACATCAGGGTCCTTTTCAGAAATTCATATTGCCAAGCAGAATAAATAAGTTCTGAAACAGTAACCAAAGCTAATGGCAGTCATATACCATATATGTGAGGCTACATTGTTCACATCACTTAGCTTTAATTATCAAGCCCTTTATCTTTCATCAAAATTAATGCAAGCCCCTGATGTTGAATACTATGTTGTACATCTGATACCAATGTAACATTTTTTGTCAATTATACTCCAATTAAAAATTAAAATAAAAATAATTAATGCAAACCTGTGTTTGAATTTCACACTGTCTCTATAATGCTACCTGCATTTCATATGGCTTACTTCAAGTAGCTGATGTTGCTAGCTCTGAAAACTAGTTCCTCAGTAGATGCTCTTAGTCTTCAAAAGTTGGAAAGAATAGTTCTAGAGATATCCACAGAAGGTCCCTCAGGAGCTGGGAGAAAATAAAAAAGGGAAAGTGTTTCTTTTTCTCTGAGTTATAATAGGGAAGAAATGTAAGTTTTCCCATTCCTTTCTGTGCCCAACACTGGGAGATTTATTCATTGGTTGAGTTACAGTGCTTACAGAGTCATTCTTAAAACAGTGAGGGAAAGTATTGATTAATAAAAACCAACTAAATCACAGTAGATCTACAAACCAGTAATTAGCAAATACATTTCGTAAAGCAAAGGACATTTCTCTAAGCATTAGGAGACAAGGGATATGGTCCTAGCTGTATCACAAAGAAGCTTGATATTAGGCCAGTAATTTTGCCTCAGTAACTCAACTTTTTATTTCTAATACATAGAATAGGGATTTATTCATTCAGTCATCATGTATTTATTGGCCACTTGCTATGTGTTAGGCACAATTCCAGTCATTGGAGATATAACAGAAAACAAGATCAACACATTTCCTGCCCTCATGGTGCTTACATTTTAGTTGGGAAAAGAGATAAATATGAGGTAAGCAAACAAATATGTAAGATGGTCACAGATCCTGATAACTTTTATGAAGGAAAAGAACAAGATAATATGATACAAACTCACTGGGGGAGACTACTTCATATAGCATGATCCAGGGAAATAATGAGCTAAACATGGAACAATCTTGAGGAATTTATGACAAAAAGCCAGCCTTTCACTGACCAACAGGAGGATTATAGATGAGACAATGACTGTAGTCATAGACTAGACTACATAGGATGATTGGCTTTTTAATAACTGGGCTTCATTAGTAGCCTCTAGCTAATAGAAAATAATAGATTTTTTTTCATGAGTTAACATGTTTGAAAATACATAAACCATGTTTAATTCCATAAAGTAAAAGATATAAGTACATGTGTATATGTCTGTGCTATGCTTCTGTGTTCTACCAATAGTAACTATTTCAAAAGGGAAAATCAAGGCTTAGATGTAATTATAGCCACAGAATAGACCAATTGGGCTGTTTCTAAAAGCAACTGGAAATATATGTCAAAAACCTTACAGTAGTGTTTCCCATTGGTCTTACAAACAAGAATTTTATAATCAGTTAAATTTGGGAAATACCATCTCCCCATCTTGGAGTTTAGTAGTGAATATTGGTCCATCAAAGTCTCTGCAATATCATGTAATAAAGTAACCTATAGAGTTTTGATTTATCCATCATTTTATAAACATTTCACCATGGAATACCTTGTGTAGCAATGTGTATGTGTGTTCGTGTATATGTGTTTTCACATGATGCATGCATTTGTGTATGGATGTGTGTTATACCCACCAACATTTCACTGAGCACACGTTACAAAAAACTATATCTGAGTTTTGGTAACTTTCATGAAAACCAAGTGGATTCTGTAGTTAATAGCATTGAACTTTACTTCATATGGTAGATTGAATAAAACTCCTTTAAAAGATCTCCATAATCTAATCCCTTAAATTTGTTAGGATATTACCTTACATGCCAAAGGGAATTAAGATTGTAGCCAGAATTATACTGTATTATCTGGGTGGTCCCAATGTAATTACAAGAGTCCTTAAAAGTGGAAGGAGGCAGAATAGATCAGAGTGATATGATGTCATGTGAGATTAACTCAACTCACCATTGCTGTCTTTGAAGATAGAGAAAAGGGGCCACTAGCCAAGGAATGTGAAAGCTGCTAGAAGCCAGAAAGGGCAAGGAAACAGATTGTAACTCTAGAACATCAAGAAAGGAATGAAGCCCTGCCAACACCCTGGTTTTGTCCCAAATGAGACCTATCTTTCACTTGTGACCTTTAGAACTATAAGATAATAAATTTGCAACCTCCACAACAGGAGAAAATATTTGCAAACTATCTATCGGAAGATAATGGGCTAATATCCCAAGTATATAAGAATTTCCTACCCTAAATAAAAAAAAAGTCACAAAAAACAAGTAACCTGATTTTAAAAAATGAGCCAAGAACTTCAATAGACATTTCTCTAAAGAAGTCACACATTCGGCCACCAGGTATATGAAAAGGTGTTTAACTTCATAAATTATCAGTTAAATGCAGGTCAAAACCACAGTATATCAGCATTTCACACTTGTTACAGTGGCTATTACCAAAACAAAACAAAAAAAAAACCCTCAAAAGATAAAAGCAAGTATTGGTAAGGATGTGGAGAAATTGGAACTCTTGTACACTATCAATAGGAATGTGGAATGGTGTAATCACTATGACAAACAGTATGGATGTTTCCCAAAGAATCAAAAATAGAACTACCAGCCACATGATCCAGCAATCCTACTTCTGAATGTATCTACAAAATAATTAAAATCAGGATCTCAAAGAGATATCTGCACTTCCATGTTCATTGAAATATTATTCACAATAACAAAGATATGAAAAGAACACAAATGTCCATCGACAAATGAATACATAAAGTAAATGTGGCACAAACATACAATGGGATGTTAGTCAATCTTTTAAAAAAAAGGAAATTCTGCCATTTGCAACAGCATGGATGAACTGAGAGGACATTCTGCTCAGTGAAATAAGCCAGTCATGTAACGACAAACAATACATGATTCCACTTATATTTGATATCTCCAATAAACTCATAGAAGCAAAGAATAGAATAGTGGTTACCAAAGGATGGGTAAGGAAAAAATGGGGAATTATCGCTCATTGGGTATAAAGTTTCTGTTATACAACATGAAGTTTTAGAGATTTTCTGTACAATATGATGCCTAGAATTAACAATGTGGTATTGTAGGAGCGCCTGGGGGCCTCAGTCAGTTAAGCATCCAACTTTGACTCAGGTCATGATCTCACAGTTTGTGAGTTTGAGCCCTTCATCAGGCTCTGTGCAGACAACTTGGAGCCTGGAGCCTGCTTCAGCTTCTGTATCTCCCTCTCTTTCTGCCCCTCCTCCACTCACACTCTCTTTCTCTCTAAAAAATAAATATTAAAAAAACAATGTGTATCGTAAATTTTAAAATACAGTAAGAGTTTATTTTTAAAATTAAAAAAAATAAAAAGAGACTGCTAGGTGGCTCAGTAAGTTAAGCATCTGACCCTCAGTTTCAGCTCAGGTCATGATCTCGCAGTTCATGACATCAGGCCCCATGTTGGGCTCTGTGATGTTATTATAGAGCCTGCTTGGGATTCTCTCTGTCCGTTCTCTCTTCCCCTCCCATGCTCATGCTTGTCTCTCTCTCTTTCTCAATATAAATAAATAAATATTAAAAAATACATTAAGAGGTTAGATATCATGTTAAGTGTTCTTACCAAGACAAAACACAAAGACTATAGGAAATGTTTTGGAAGTGATGGATATGTTTAGTACCTTGATTGAGTTGATAGTATTATAAGTGTGCGCATATGTCCAAACTCCTCAAGATGTATACATTGAATTTCAGCAATGTGTTGTATATCAATTATACTTCAATAAGGCTAAAAAAGATAATAAATTTTATTTTAAGCCACTAAATTTGTGATAACTTGTTACAGCAATTGTAGATCATGAATACACCTTATCTTAGGTAGACTGCACTGAGCTGGAAGAGGAACCAACACTATATAGAAAGCACATTTAGTAGGGACCTCTGGGTGACTCAGTCATTTGAGCGTCCAACTTTGGCTCAGGTCATTATCTCACGGTTCATGAGTTCGAGCCCTATGTCAGGCTCTGTGCTGAAGCTCAGAGCCTGGGAGCCTGCTTCAGATTCTGCGTCTCCCTCTCTCTCTGCCTCTCCCCTGATTGTGCTCTGTCTCTCAAAAAAGAAATAAACGTTAAACAAATTGAAAAAAAATTCAAAAAAGAAAGTGCATTTAGTAGAGTACTTTGTTGATATGAGATAGAGAATGCAGTTCCCTTAGCCACATTGACTAGATACTCTACTGAAGTTGAACACTCACACATAGAAAGTGGAATCAAATAGAGATCTAATTGAGCTTATAAGGCATGCAAATCATAAGGATCATTTCACTTATCAGCATTTTCATATTTTTCACTGGTTCTATTTAACCAGCTCTTTAGATATTAGAAAAGATCACTGCTCGTGTTGAGAAGACTCCTTTTCATTGTATCAGCTTTGTCATTCCAAGTCCAGAAGGATAGCGTGAGTATGAGTGTCTTTACTTCTGCAGCAAGTATCCTTGGATCCTGCTTCTTAAAAGCTGGAAGGATTTTTCTAGAAAAACTATTTTCAATAGACTATTTTGTGCTATATATATATATATATATATATATATAGCACTCCATGGACCTAGCCTCATTAGGGCATCTGCTTTGAGTTGTTTAAGCCATAAAAAGAATCTTTCCTGAACCACCCCCTCACCAACATGTGCCTTCTTCTTAACAAATAGCCAGCGAGTCATTACCCAAAATTAAGTTTAAAAACTGAGACGGGTGCCTGGGTGGCTCAGTCGGTTGAGCGACCAACTTCGGCTCAGGTCATGATCTCACAGTTTGTGAGTTTGAGCCCCATGTCAGGCTCTATGCTGACAGCTCAGAGCCTGGAACCTGCTTCTGATTCTGTGTCTCCCTCTCTCTCTGCCCCTCCCCCATTCATGCTCTCTCTCTGTCTCAGAAATAAACAATAAAATTTTTTAAAGTTATATATGTTTATATAAAGTAGAAATATATATATATACCACATGTATACCATTCTATTTTTAGGTGGTTGGCTCCTTCAGTAAACAGGTAACAGAGGAACTAAAAATGTGAGTGAAACCAAGTCTAAAATTCTATATGTGATGCAAATACTTAAGTTTCTAATTCCAAACTTTTAAAGTCTTTTCTCCCTAATTGCAATGCAACCATATGGTATTTCTGGGTGAAAATTTGTTACTGGCAGCTTTTGTTTTCATGGATTATTAAGTTGGCTCCAAACAGCTCTAAAGATAGATATAGTGATTGGACATGGGCCTTTCACCTCTTCTCTATGTTTTTTTTTTCTTTTTGTGTGTGTGTGTGATTTTAAAAACTTGAGGTATAATTGACAAAATTATAAGATATTTAAACTATATAACGTGATGATTTGATATACGTATACGTTGTAAAAGAATTCTCCCCATTGGGTTAATTAACACATCCATCACCTCACATGTTTACATTTTTTGTTTGGTTTGGTAAAAACATTCAAGTTCTATTTTTTGCAAACTTCAATTATATAATATAGCAGTATCAACTATACATTAGATCCTCAGACCTTATATATCTTATAACTGAAATTTTGAAGTTTTACTCTTTATTTTCCCCAGCCTCAGCAATCTCTTTTTGACTCTGTTTCTATAAGTTCAACTTTTGTTAAGTTCCACATATAAGTGATAACATGCACTATTTGTCTTTCTCTCTCTGGCTTTTTTCACTTAGCATAATGACCTCCAGGTTTAACTATGTTGTCACAAATGACAGGATTTCCTTCTTTTTAAAACTAAATAATATTTTATTGAATAAATGTATATACCTACCACATTTTTATCCATTCATCCATCCATAGACACTTATATTGTTTCCATATGTTAGCTTGTGTGAGTAATGCTGCTATGAATATGCGAGTATAAATATTTCTTCAAGATAATTACTTCATTTCCTTTGGATTCTTGGATCATATGGCAATTCTATTTTTAATTTTTTTTAAGAACCTTCGTATTGTTTTCCATAGTGGCTGTACCAGTTTACATTCCCACCAACAATGCACAAGGGTTTGACATTTATAAGCAACTACCATTGGAACCCCAGTGTTTAATTTATCCATTTCAGGAGAACAGTATGATTCAGTGTAATCTGGAAGCATGTGGGGCCACTAGAGATTCTTTTTTCCAACCCTGCTGATCTTCAAGTTGCCAGATGCCTTTATTTATTTACCAAGTAAGAGGAATAACACCTACTAGAGCACAAATTTTAAAAAATCATATACCTGGTAAAAGACTGAAACCGATACTACAATGGCCCCAAAACATAGAATGTTGTTAGAAATAGACATTAAGGGGCGCCTGGGTGGCTCAGTCGATTGAGCGTCCGACTTCAGCTCAGGTCATGATCTCACGGTTCGTGGGTTCGAGCCCTGCGTCGGGCTCTGGGCTGACAGCTCAGAGCCTGGAGCCTGCTTCAGATTCTGTGTCTCCCTCTCTCTCTCCGCCCCTCCCCACTCATGCTCTGTCTCCCTTTGTCTCAAAAATAAATAAAAAAAAAACCCATTAAATTAAAAAAAAAAAAGAAATAGACATTAAATTGTAACCCACAATGCCAAGTGTGGCAATGTTAAGAATTACAAGCGGAAATTTCCTAGGGATATATGAGGTAGTCCAAAAATCAAAGTCGGCAATAAAAGAAGGCTTTTGAGGGGAAACTACTGATTATGGTGGGATGGGGGTAGCCACAAAAAGGAAGCAAAGGGTTAATAGAAGTTTTGTTTTGGAGTTCTACCTAACCAAGTTCCTTAAGGCCCAAGTGTACCAGTAAGCCACTGTAAACAAAGATTCTGCTTTCTTTAACTTGTTTAAAACATTAACCTTTGTCAGCCTCCAGGGCAGATCCTGGTAGAGCAAATCAATCAAATCAAGGTCAAGGAGGAGAAGTGGGAGCAAAAACAGAGTTAAGATGGGAATGAAGGTAGTGCATAAGAAAAGTTTTATAAATTGTCCTGTTCTATGAACATGTCAGGAATAAATGGATAAAGGAATGTCAGGAATGTCAGGAATAAAAGGATAGCGATTGCACCTCTATCCTTGTGATTTGTTTTAGTTTATGTGACCAGAGAAGACTCTGAACTGTATTTGGATTCATAGAAAATCTATTCCTACAGAAGCTGAGGGATTGTCAGTAAGGTTTAGAAGTTTATGTGTAAAAATGTGTTTCTAAGGGAATTTCAATGCCCACAAGTCAAGGGATGAATGGGAGGGAATTAATATTAATAATATGGAAGCTCAAACATTTTCTCTTGAATATGTGATTAAGGGTCTTGGGACCACTGGCTGCAGTGGCTTTCCCCAGACAGACCATGTTCTCATTGAGTGCATATTGTTTAGACAGAAAGTAACCCTGTGCAGTAGTGACTTGGCCAAGAAGGAACTTTATTCCTCTTGCACTGGGCATGGGTTTTTCACATACTCCATCATTCTGAATGTACTTCACTGTTATCAAAAGTCACAGAAGTTATTCAGAGTTGATTTTGACAGCAACCCCAGAACACAGGAGAGACTTAGCCCATAATTACAAAATGGCATGACATCTGGAGGAGAAGTCAATACCCAGGTATTGGGTATCCAGGATATTAAACATCTGGCTGTAATGAAAGACTTTTTAGTGGGCAGTGAAAGCATCTGCTCGGAAATTGTTTAGTTGACCTTTTTAGTTTGTATGTGTGTGTGTATGTATATTCTGTGTGTGTGTGTGTGTGTGCATGCGTGCGCGCACGCATGTGTATGTATTTGTACAGGCCACATCTCCCTTAATAAATGAAAAGATTTTGAGGGCAGAATCCATTTGATACCACACTATACTAGAGTGCATGCACATAGGAAATAATAAATATAATAAATTCAAGAGTGAGTAGTGATATTTAAAACAGACTTTGAAGCTATCATTTATACATTCACTGGATGATATTTTTAGTGCCTACTGTGTCTTAGACACATGCCTTGGGTATACAAAACTAAAATATATAGTCCTTTTCTGGAAAGATCTCATGGCCTAATAGAAGACAGAGAAGTAGGTAAATAAAGTGCATAATGAGTATTGGTGTGATAGAATGTGCATAGAGTCTTGAAATATTTCAGAGGAGATGTACCTAACCCAGATTGGAGGGTTGAATGGGAGTTCAAGCATAGAGAAGTTAGAGCAGGACTAATTAGAATGGTATTAGTATAACATTTTAAATTGGGCTCCAGATTGTCAGACTAGAATTCTTTCCACTAGACACAAGAAACATGTTTTGTAAGGTCATAGAAATCAAGGATCGGGAGTGTTTTGAAGGGAAATTTTACCAATAATTAAGTAGGCATAGTTTATCCTGTATTTACACCAAGGCACCACACTAAATGCTGAGAATGGGGTAAATGATTAATATGAAATGTTCATAAGCTATTCTCTCAAGAAACAGAATAATAACTAGGTATTGTACTGTGAATATGTGACAACTTTTCTCCCTAATTCCAGATTCATGTATGCAGTTCCCTCCTAGGTATTACAACCTGGTGTTCCTGCTAGTACCTTTAACTCAAATACAATCAAAATCCCCATAGCTATCACTTAAGATCCCCCCCAAATCTTAGCAAATATTAATTGTGATTACCACATTTATTCATTTTAAAATGCAAAATGAAATGCTTGCTGTTTCCCACACATGGTCTATCATTTCCACCAATGTGTTTTTGTTCATCCTGTTCCCTCTATTGAAAAAGCTTTTCTACCATTTCTGCATTTTCAAATCCTACTCCACACTTTAAAGCCCCACTCAAAAGCTACCTCCCTACCAGGAAATTTCTGATTCCTTTATTGTCCCTTAAAAAAATAAGTTCTCAAAGTGACTGCTACTTTATTCAAGCTTTTGCAGCATTTTATGTGTATTTCTCTCATATTGGAAAGAGAGATTTGGGTATCATCCATACAAATATAATAATTGAAACCTTAAAGTAATATGAAATTGTCAAAGGGCAAAGTATAGAGAGAAAATAGAATGCTGAGGTCAGAGTGTAGGGAAACAAATTTTAGGAGGTCTGAGGGGAAAAAGAACCAGAGAAGGGGACAAATAAAGTAGCAAAGAACTGACAAAGAACAAAGAGAATGGGATGCTTAACAATGTTGAATAAGGTAGAAAGTCAAGGGGCGCCTGGGTGGCTCAGTTGGTTAAGTGTCCACCTTCCACTCAGGCCATGATCTCGCAGTTCCTGAGTTCAAGCCCCACATTGGGCTCTGTGCTGACAGCTCAGAGCCTGGTACCTGCTTCAGATTCATGTCTCCCTCTCCCTCTGCTCCTCCCCTGCTTGCACTCTGTCTCTGTCAAAATAAATAAGTGAACATTAAAATTTTTTTTGAAAAGGTAGAAAATCAAGAGAGAGAAATGAACAAACAATGAATATGTGTTGAGTGAATGAAAGGATGAAGAAAGAATGAACAAATCAAAGAAGAGAGAACAAAGGAAGAAGCCACTGGATTTAACAAGTCTTTGGTAAGCAAAGAGTGGAGAAATGGAGAGATTTTGAGTGAGAAGAAAAGAAAGAATTGAAATCTAAAAACTCTCTGCTGGACTCCTAGATCTTCCACTGTGTAACCTTAAGCAAGTTACTTCCATGAAACTCTTTCCCTATTTTCAAACTGAGGAAAATAACCACCCCCTTACCTACATCTCAGGGTTATCATATGGATTCATTAAGAATGTAAGCAAAAAAGTCCAGCAAAATGTAAAGTGCTATACAAATGTAAAATGATGTAATTAGCGTAGTTTTAAAGTGCTCCATAAATGAGAAGACATTCAATCACCAGTCCAGAAAAAAATATTAGGAGGAATTAGTTTGCAGACCTCCAAGTAATCATCATCATGACTTCCAGTGCATCTGAAGGAATTGAGCCAGTATTGTATGAATTTAATTTTATTTTTAGCTAACATCCCATTAGAGAGCTACATGGTATATCTTATTTTAGAAAATCAATGATTAAATTTATTAAAAGAAGAAAAGATATTTACTTTCTGTAGGTTTCTCTAGGATTGGTGTAGCTCTTCCTGACGCTACTTGAAGAAATTATAGTCACAGAGCCAAAGGTGTTTCAGGTCAGTAGTTTTCAGCCTCTAGGTTACTATTTACTAGTGACTTATTTCAAGTGGTTGGTTACTCTTAAAGCTTGTAAATAGATTCAAGTATAGCCTTATGGTAACATTACTCACTGGCTTATATTTCTCTCTTAATTCTTGAATGAGAGAGAGAGGATAGTATGCCAGGAGTTGTTTATAATCTATAACCTTCCTTACTTATGCTACAACTCAGACATCTGTACATCTTTCACTATGAGTACACGAGTAGAAAAAAAGATTCATAATCAACCACATCTTCAGAGATCATCTATCTCTGAATGTTCTATCATCTCATTTATACAGAGGAAAGTTAAGGACTCAGGTAAGGGAGGGTTACCCCAAGAAATAAGTAGCTAGAAGCAGGAACATAGAGGAGCGCCTGAGTGGGTCAGTCGGTTGGCTCAGTCATGATCTCACGGTTCGTGAGTTCCAGCCCCAAGTAGGGCTCTGTGCTGACAGCTCGGAGCCTGAAGCCTGCTTCCTATTGTGTGTCTTCCTCTCTCTCTGCCCCTCCCCTGATCACGCTCTCTCTCTCTCTCTCAAATAAATAAACATTTAAAAAAAGAAGCAGGAACACAGATTTCCTGATCTTAGTCCAAGATCCTTTTCACCATATCAGCCTTTCTCAAAATGTGTGAATGTGCAAGGTGTCTCTCTCTCTCTTTCTCTCTCTCTCTCTCTCTCTCACACGTGCACATAAACATACATTCATGGACATGTACATACAAGCATTTGTTGGGAGGGGAGGTTAAGTAAATTTAGAGAGTAATATGCCCTATACATCTTCTTAACAATTCTCTCATGAAGTCTCCCCAGATATTCCCAACACAACTTGTGAATAAAACAAAATTGGGTTTATTTCTTAGACATCTTCACAAAGCTTTTTGTGTGTCTCAGAGTGGGGAAGATGAGGGATGACTTTTTGTTCTTTTAAAAGTTCATATACTTTTTTTAATTCAGAATTTGATCAGTTCATAATTATCTTAAAACATTAAATGGAAGGTACCAAGTATCCTTACCCAATGGTTTTTCTGATGGCTGATCTATCTAGTCATTCTACCTGACTAGGTTCCTTTTATTATAAACTACATAATGACTGCTCGCTTTCTCTGTCTCTCTCTCTCTCTCTCTCTCTCTCAGAAGAAGAAGAAGAAGAAGAAGTGTATGAGTTGTAAAGCTTTTAGTTGAGGACCCTTTAGTGCTACAAGTATTATGTGCCTGGAATGGATAATTCCACTTACCTTTTCATCACTTTGAACCAGAAAAATATTTCTTTGTATCTATATCACTTCTACCTCATTTGTCAATGAGTTTGTGTCATCATTTGCATTTTGAGATGCTCACACTCAGGTGATTTTCAGATATTACTTTTCAGTTGTATTTTAATAAAGTCTCCAAAAATTGTTTTCTAAGTCATTTTAAGTAGTACTTATTATAGATTAATCACCTTTCAAATTCGATTTATAAAAATGAGACCATTTTGAGTTTTGTCAGCTGCATAAGAAAATTATCCCCAAATTCTTAAATTCTTCTTTATCTAATTTTACCACAGCATAGTCAAGACTGGATTTTGCCTTTTTTAAAAAAGTTTATTTATTTATTTTGAGAGAGAGTGAGAGACAGCAAGAGCAGAGGAGGGGCAGAGAAAGAGGGAGAGAGAGTATCCCCAACAATCTCTGTGCTGTCACCATGAAACCTGATGCAGGGCTCTAACCCACAAACCATGAGATCATGACCTGAGCTGAAATCAAGAGTCAGATGCTTAACCGACTGAGCTACCCAGGTGCCCCTGAATTTTATCTTTTTCAAACTTAAAATTGTGCCATTTGGGTTTTTTTTTGTTTGTTTTGAAACAACAGTTTATGGCCTATGCGTTTCCTTAAATTACTCAAACATATACAGGTATTTAGCTACAGAGTCACAAGAAATTTTAAGTGGGAAAGGATTCAATGAGTTCAAAGGTAATTGTGTGAGCATAAATGAATTAAAGGAAAACTCACAAATGAGGGCTGTGGCTATAATGCTTGCTAAAACTGTAACTGCTCAGACTCTGTTGGATTACATTCAGTTGTTCTCAAGGTGTTAACTGGATAGTTCCTTTTTTTTACAGCTATTTCTGACAGCAAAGGAACTCAAGGTGGAGCCATGTGGGTTTTGCCGACTGCATTACATGGGTCAGAGACTCATGGGAATTTGGAGGGCAACAACAACGAAATGTGACCATGGAAGAGCAAATAAACTATGATTTACTCTCTAACTGAAATTATATTACACCAAGATATTTAAAGAAATTAAAACAGTCATCTGATGTTTAGATGCACATAATGAAGTTGCATGTGTCTTAGTGATATAAATCATTCTTACCAACAACTAACATAAGAGGTCACTTAGTAGTAGTTATATAGATAACTGTAGCCCACAAGGTCACAGGATGCATAAATGATTTGTGGAGATTTCACTTTTACATATATTATTTCAGTATATCCTCTCACTAACTCTTGACTTGTCCATTATCATACAGTCTTAATATCATATCCCTAACATATATTAAATCAAATAATTCAGTACATGATGGGCCATCAAGGAATTTTAATTGAATTAAAACCTTGAGTTTTAAGAGTTGGAACTTTGTGACCAAGGCAAGCTTGTAGGAATAGTTATCAAGCTTTTGGTATATGGAATTATTTGGTTTGAAAGAGGTGATTTGACACAGTATTTCTGAGTCATAATGATAAGTTTCATGTCTATGTAAGTTAGTACATTTGTATATCAACACATTAAGTAAAAAAAAAAAGACTTCATTTAGTCAACAAATAAATTTTCTACATGATGTCAAGCATCTGGATATTCAGAACCATATATCAATCAAACTTGGAGCCATCTGGGCATTTGGCATTATTTGGAAACAACATGACATGCTTGTATACATTACTCTAACATTTCATGTTGAGATCAGTAATTACATACATATAGATACAATCCACCCTAGCTTCTGGGATATTTTATGTGTCTACATAGGGAAATATAAACAGTTCTAGTTACTCCATGACTTGGTACCTAGTTCAATGGTTCTAAAACTTGTCTGATATTATAGTCAATGGGGGGCATTGAAAAGTATTGATGTCTTGATCTCACTCCCAGAGATTCTGATTTAGATGGTCTGGAATATAGTCTGTTTAGTACATTTATTCCCTAGTGGTTCCAAATAACTGGCTTACTGAAACTTATGTATCTCCTATCAGTCACTGCCCTACTTAGATTCCTACCAAATTCTTTCCACTCAAAACTTAATCATGTGCTTGATCTGGCCCTGCTTGGCTAGAAAACAGCAGGTCTTAGGATACGGTTTTTTGTTGACCAGTCTCATATTTTCAAGAATATGGTGCCTTGGGTATTGTATGGAAACCAATTTGACAATAAATTTCATATATTGAAAAAAAATAATATGGTGTCTTTTTCCCATGTTTTGATTTCTGACCTTTTACCAAATCTAGGAATCTTACTAGACTTTCAGTACTGATTCTGTTCAGTCTGCCACAACATAGTATTAAAATTTTTATTTACAACATCAGTGTCTAGATGATTAAGAATCATTTTGCCTTTATCCTCCAAATATTTTGGTATTATGCTGCCACAAATGGTATAGCATGGTAGTAAGTTCAGAGTTAGGTTATTTGAAATGTAAACCTGGTTCCACCATTTTCTAGCTGCTTGACCTTGAGTCACTTATGTAACCTCTCTTAGTCTCAGCTTTCACATCTGTACAATAGAAATAATGATCATAACGTTTAATGTTATGAAAATTAAGTGAAGTACTGCCCATAGCATGTTTTAAACAGAGCCTTGTACATAGTTCAGTGTCAAATCCATGTTAGCAACTCTCTTTTTGAAAAATAAAAATTTGGCAGGTAATTAGAGCTTGTTTAAAATCTGCAAAAAATTATTTGGCAATCAAAACAAATTGTCTCACCCATCTTACTCACCATTTATACACTAGAACTCTCAATTTAAACATCTTTCAGAACAATGAATTTGCCTTGGAAGTACTGAATTTCTCAGGGACAAAGTGAATGAGGATCCATTTTACTTCTAAAGCATTGGACATCCATTGCCTTTCAGATCATAGATAAATGTTAGAATACTTATTTTATAATTACTTTATTGCCAGGAGTTTTCAGTGAAGTCATAAAAGAAAAAAAATGACCAGCCTAATTGCCTCAAGATAGATATGTAATGCATAAATCTCTTGTCTAATGGATCTAGTAATAGGTCACCTGTTTCTCTGCCTCCTTCTTAGTTCAGTTATATGAATAACTAGCGCTTTCTGAAATTAAGAAACCCAGACTTTGAAGTGCTGTAATGTTTTAATTTAATGACATCTCATCTCAATTCTGCATCTTACATAATCACATAATTCTAGATTTTAAGAAAATATCCATGCCCTGCTTATCACTTTTATTGCACAGTCATCATTGAACTATCCTCTAGATAGAAGTTCCGGGCTTAAAGTCCCCACTTGGAGGATGAATAAGACATAAGTAGAAGAAAGGAAATAGAAGTAGGCAGGTGGTGGGGTACTTGGTTGATTTGTTTAAGACCAAATTCACAGTGTGCTAGCGTAACTGAATTTAACATTCAGTCAGGCTGCTCAGCAATCATTTCCCTTTTGACTTCATTATTTAATCTATCACAACATTCAAAGACTGCCATACATGATCATATACAGAATAAGCATAAATTAAGTCTAAATGAGCCTTGCCACTTTTAACATATCAGAGATTTGGGCTCCAGTATTCAGAATTTGTGATGAATCAGACTTCTCTGAATAAAGGGTGTAATTATTCTCATCAGGTTAACAATGTTATCAGATGGAGGGAAGGGTATTTAAGCCATCATTTCCAAGCACCTAAGAACTCATTCACTACAAATACTACATAGGATAATTATAAATCATCATGACAAGCCTGATGAAACTTGTTACTGTGTTTATAGTAAAGTTATTTTTTGAGGATTTTATTCATTATTTGTTCTATGAAAACTCATGGAATATACATTTCTCTCTGGTCTTGTTATTAAGAATACTCTCAGTTACCAGAAAAAGAGTATTAATTGAGATTAAAATGTGGGCTCTCTCATCAGGACTAGCTGGAGTTAAATCTTAACTCTGTCACTTCCTGGTTGTGTGACCTTCAGCAAATCACTTAGCCTGTATGAGCCTCAGTTTCCTCACCTATAAAGTGAGAGTGAAGTATTCAATGAACATGAAAAGTGCTTAGAACTAAGCCTGACACATGTGGCAAATGCTCAGTAAATATTTGCTGTAATAGTACCATTTTTCTCTTAGTAACCAGTTTATTTTTTTTCAAATCAACATTGTATGAATATTTCATTCTTCATGTTGCTGCTAGACAGATTAAGGTTCATTTGGTGGCCCACCTCACACAAGTGTAAAGACCGCCATGTTGTAATTTCTCCTTTAATTTCAACTATTATTTTAAATTAATTTGAGTTTGTTAAATTGTTTGAACCTCTGTAAGAATTTGTTTTAGAATAAGGCATATATAAATCAGCCAAACAATCAATAAAATATAAGGTAAAACTAGCTTAGCTTCAGTTACTATGAAGAATCAAAGCCCCCCAAAAAGTCTCTTTTGAGAGTTGTCATTTAGACCTTTTTATGATTTAAATTAGCTTTTCCCCATTAATCTGAATTGGTGAAAGTAATTAATGTTTTATTATAAAATTTTGAAGACATGCAGAAAAGCAGAAGGAATAGTATAATGAACACCAATATATCAAATACCTATATTTTACAGTTGTTAAACATCTGTAACATTTGCTACCTCTTCATTTTTCCAAATTTTATTTTAAGGTAATTATAAATACATGATATTTCACCCCTAAGTACTTAAGCATGCACGGCTACAAAATAAGGATATTTTCTTTTGTAACCACAGGATGATTAAAACACCTGACAAAATTAACAGTATGAATTAGTGCATTTTAAGAGACTATAGACTCCTTGAAAGACAAAGGTACTGACTTCTACTACTTTTTGTATCAATGATTGACACAGATATGTTTATATGTTCTCAGTGCATCCTTGTGAATTGCCAAGTCATTTAATTGCTTCATGTAGTTTTATTGTATTTACTGAGTTCTTCCCTCTGAAACACAGAGGTAGAAAACTCATTTGCTGTTCTTGTTCCCTCCTTACTTCCCCTTCCCAGGCCATCAAAAGAGAAAAGAATAAAGGGAAATTAAATTCCTCTTTCTCTGTAAATTCATTCAGGTTGCCCTTCCCATGGCATCCTGATTCTGTAGGCAAGTTAATAACTTTCCTCATTGGCAAAAATCACTGACTTCTCATGAACTGTGGTGGTTAATATTTGCTAGACACTTTTAAATTCATAGATGCAAGTTGCAATATATACCTGGAGCTATCTTAATCCCACAGGTAAAGTGAATTATGTCAGTGGGTAATAAGTAAAATAGTTACTATATCAACTCTAGCAGTAACAGTTCTAGGACAAACCATATTAACAACTAGCCTCAATCTTTTCCCACCTTTCCCCATTTAGATTCTCTTTATTATTTTTTTCTTTTCTAGCTTTTAAAAATTCTTTAATCATTTTGGAAAAGATTTGATAATATTCTACATGCTAGAGGTATGAAATTTCCTCGAATTTGATCAAATGTAATCAGTGTATTGTCCATTTGAGGCTTTGCCTGTTGTTTTTGAGAAATACATGATTTAAACACTTCATTCTCATCTGGGGGAACTCAGGCCAAAAATGCTATTGGAAAGAACAGACCCCTCAAAATTTTCACCACGTGGAAAATATACCTAATTATTTAATAATGTCTTTCATCAGCATTTCCCTCAATTCATTCTTCCTTAATTGTGTTCTCTCAAATATTAAAGATTAAATCTTGAGCCAAATATTTAATCTTGGACAAAGCATCAAATTTAGAAATAGCATGGGTTCCATCATGCCTAGGTAAGCACTGTGCAGCTCTTATTCGCATGATGGTGGTTATTGACAGGAATACTGTCACTCTTTACTATTATGGGCTCCATTAACGCTGCCAGGAAAAAGGATTCTGGCATTTTGGCAGGTGTTCTTTGCCAGGCTCTAAACATTTTTCTAATCTTTACAACTTGGCTACCCAGAGACTTGGGAGTGCTGTTTGACATCCCGGCTGTTGACTTAGTCATAAATGAAAAATACACTAAGTCGTCTTTGTGTTGTCTGGTTCTTTTTCTGGTTTTGTGCTTTCTGGGCAGGGTACATCTATTTCACATATGTCAAAGTTTGATGAAAAGTAATAATGTTCACATTTGATAGTATGAATCACCTCAAATGCATTTCTGGATTTGATCACCATCATAACACTAAGGTTAAGCTATAATTAATTGGTCCATTTTATAGATGAGCAAACTAAGAACATTTTTATTTTAATTTCTGAAGATCACAAAGGCCAGGAAGAGAACCTGGCTTGGCCAAAGTCTAATGTGCTCCTTCTTGATCTAACTTGGTTGACTTATTAATGAGAGTTTGACAAAGAGCAGCTAACCACAAGCCAAGAGACTAGGTTTTAGAGTCAGTCATAAGAATTGAATGAATGAATGGCAGCATATATAATTTAAAGAAGATTGATAAGTATCCTTTATTCATAAGATGATATAATTGAATGGACCTGTAGATGTCTACTATTTATGTTCCAATGTTAATCAAGGTCTCCACCAAATAAATAATAGCCAAATGTGGATAATAAGTCACAAATGTGGCTTTCTTTCCAAAATCTACAATTGAAAGAGGACATACAGTGAATTTGAGTGTGTGTGTGTGTGTGTGTGTGTGTGTGTGTGCATATGTGTGTGTCCTCTCTGAAATAATTTAGGGAATCTTACTATTTTTGACCAAGAGTTAACCTAGGTTAACTGTGGCTAAGAATATTGAATCAATAATTAAGTAAACTGAGTCCTACCCATGTAATGAATATTAAAAAAAAAAAAACTAACTTGGGTATTGGCTTTTAGACAGTCTTTTCACTACTAACCGCAGGGCAAATTGGTGAGCAGTTATAAGTGGTTGTTCTAGCAAAAAATCAGAATACCCCAACGAGGTAGATATCTTTATATAACAGGACTTTCTTTTCCTCTCCCTTGCAATGTATCAAGTAGTCTCTTTATGACCCTGACACCTTTCCTTCCTCTTTCCTTCCACCAACTACCTTCTGCCCACCATCTTCTCTGGTTACATTTGATTTATTCAGAACTCCTACCACTGACTCAAATGGAAAATATGTGAAACTGCTGCCCAGAAATCAGACATATGGCAGAATCCTCTTGGACGCCAGTAGTCTCATTGAGTGCTAATGATAGCCTGCAAGGACTATCAATCATTTTAGGGAATACCCATGTCATGAGATGCAGGGATTTCAAAAGCAAAGAGGTAAAAGTACACCATTGAAAATGTGCAAATCAGTAGCTGTTAGTTTCCAGAAATGAATTTGGTAGTGGACAATGTAAGATGATGATAACAGTAAGAGTGTTCTGAATTTGAATAGGACTTTCCCCCTTGTCAGTGTACTTTTCCATCTGTTATCTCATTTAATCCTCACAACAACCCTATAAAGTAGGCATGGCAAGGAGGTATTATCACCCCCTATTTGATCCATGAGAAAACCCAAGTGAAATGACGAGTTAATGACAGAACCTAGACTATAATTTAGGGCATTTGACTCTATTTATTCAGCCATCCAGCTATTCCTTTTTTTCTTTCAAATATAGCATCTTCAGACCCAGTATTTCAGATGACTTTAAGGACAGAGAATAAATTATCTTGTTTTTTTTTTTATATTTTATTTTATTTCATTATTTTTCATGAATTTATTTGGAAAAATTTCAAACTCACAGAAATATTGCATTAAAATTACAATGAATATACATGTGCCTTTTATCTAGATTCGCCAAATTGTTAATGTGCCATACTTGTATTATCTCTATGTATATATATATGCCTAAGTATATCTGTATGTATTTTTTCTGAATGATTTGGAAGTAAACTGTAGATATGATACTTCACCCATAAATAATTTAGCGTGTGTCTTGTAAAAATAAGGACCTTCCCCTGAATAACTAGAATATAATTATCATAGGAAATTTAACATTGATACAATTCTATATCTAACACTTACATATTCTACATTCAAATTTCCCCAATTGTTCCAATAATGTTCTTTGTAGTATTTTTCCAATCCACAATCCAAAGATTAGCATAGCATTTATTTATCATTTTATCCATTTATTTATTTATTTATTTATTTATTTATTTATTTATTTATCATTTTCTCCTTTAATCTAGAACAGTTCCCTAGCCTTTTTTAAAATTGAAAATTATTTCTAACTGAGTTCATAACATTGCAATTTTGAAGCTACTGGGCCAATTGTTGTGTAGAATTACCTTCCATTTGAATTTCTGATTGTTTCCTATGATTAATTGCTCATGATTAGGGACAGTTTTGACCAAAATACTATTGGGGTGATCCTTGTGCCCTTCTCTGTGCCTAACTTCTAGAGGCAGATAATTTAACTTTGTCCCACTATTGGTTATTCTACATCTGATCATTGCAAAGGCATCTTTTATCCTTTATAATTAATGAATAACTTGTTGGGTGATACTTTGAGACAATTTGAATACTCTGTTCCACAAAACCTTTTGTTGATAATTCTATCCTGAATCAGCGATGGCAGTGGTGGTTGACAACTGCTCATTTCTAACTTCTGCATGTGTTAGTTGATATTCCTACAGGAAAAAGAGCTCCTCCTTCTTTTATTAGTATTAACATGGATTAAAAAGACTCATTTTCATCCAATGATGTCCATTTTGAAATGTGAGAAACTTAAATGTACAGTTCAGTAAATTATTTTTATTTACAATTTAACCATGTTTAAGTGTCTAAGGCATTTAGAACAGTCACATTTTTGTTTAACCATTACCATCAGCCCTCTCCAAAACGTTTTCATCTTCTCAAACTACATACATAATTAATAGCTACTCACTCTTGCCTACTCCAAGCCCCTGGTAGCCACCATTAAACTTTCTGTCTCTACAAATTTGATTATTTTAGGTACCCTGTATAACTGCAATCATAAAATACATATTCTTTTGTGCCTGGCTTATTTCACTTTGTATAGTGCCTTCAAAATTCATTCATGATGCAACATGTGTCAGAATTTCCTTTCTTTTTAAGGCTGAATAATAGTCCACCATGCTGGATATCCCTCATTTTGTTTATCTCTTCACCTTTAGATGGACACTTGGGTTGCTCCCACTTTTTGGCTGTTACAAATAATGCTTTAGTGAATATTTATGTACAATTACCTGTTTGAGAATCTGCTTTCAATTCTTTTGGGTATATACCAAAAAGTAGAATTGTTGGATCATATGGTACTTACATATTTCATTTTTTGATGAACTGCCATATCATTTACCATAGCAGCTGCACCTTTTTACATTCCCGTCAGGAATGTGCAAAGATTTCAGTTGTTCTACTTCCTTACCAACCTTTTTTTTTAATAATAGTAATCCTAATGGGTGTAAAATGGTATATCATTATAGTTTTGATTTACATTTATCTAATGTTTAGTGATGTTGAACATCTTTTCACGTGTTTATTGGCCATTTATATATATTTTCTGGAGAAATCTCTACTCAAGTCCTTTGCCGATTTTTAAATTGTTTATTTTTTGTTTTTATTTAAATTCCAGGTAGTTAACATACAGTGTAATATTAATTTCAGGTGTACAATAGAGTGATTCAACCCTTCCGTACATCACCCTGTACTCATCTCAAGTGCACTCCTTAATCCCATCACCTTTTTAACCTATCCTCTCACCCACCTCCTCTCTGGTAACCATTAGTTTGTTTTCTATAATTAAGAGTCTGTTTCTTAGTTTGCATCTGTCTCTCTCTTTCTCTCTCTCTCTCTCTCTCTCCCCCCCTTTGACCATTGGGTTTATTTCTTAAACTCCACATATGTGTGACCTCATATGGTATTTCTCTTTCTCTGACTGATTTATTTTGCTTAGCATAATACTCTATCTCCATTCATGTTGTTGCAAATGGCATGATTTTATTCTTCTTTATGGCTGAGTAATATTCTATTGTATATTTATATGCACCACATCTTTTTTTTTCTTCCTCTTTTTTTAAAAATATACATTCAAGTTAGTTAACCTACAGTGTAGTCTTGGCTTCTGGAGTAGAACCCAGTGATTCATCTTTTACATATGACATGCAATGCTTATCCCAGAAAGTGTCATCCTTAATGCCCATCACCCATTTAACCCCCACCCCATCACCCTCCAGCAACCCTCCACTTGTTCTCTGTATTTGAGAGTCTCTTATGCTTTGTCTCCTTCTCTGTTTTTATCTTATTTTTCCTTCCCTTCCTCTATGTTCATCTGTTGAGTTTCTCAAATTCCACATATGAGTGAAATAATATGGTATCTCTCTTTCTCTGACTGACTTATTTTGTTTAGCATAATACCCTCCAGTTCCACCCACATTGTTGCAAATGTTAAGAATTCAGTCTTTTTAATCACCAAGTAGTATTCTAATATATATATATATATATATATACATATATATATATATATACACCACATTTTCTTTTTTTAAATTGTTTTAATGTTTATTCATTTTTGAGAGACAGAGAAAGACAGAATGCGAGCGGGAGAGGGGCAGAGAGAGAGGAAGACAGAGAATCCGAAGCAGGCTCCAGGCTCTGAACTGTCAGCACAGAGTCCGACATGGGGCTTGAACCCATGAACTGTGAGATCATGACCTGAGCCAAAGTCAGATGCCTAACTGACTGAGCCACCCAGGAACTCCATACAACATCTTCTTTATCCTGTCATCACTTGATGGACATTTGGGCTGTTTCCATAATTTGACTATTGTAGATAGTGCTGTTATAAACATCAGGGTGCATGTATCCCTTTGAATTAGTATTTTGTATTCTTTGGGTAAATACCTAGTAGTGCAATTTCTGGATCATAGGTTATTTCTATTTTTAACTTTTTGAGGAAACTCCATGTTTTGAGGAGCACTGTTTTCCAGAGTGGCTGCACCAGTTTGCATTCCCACCAACAGTGCAAGAGGGTTCCCCTTTCTCCACATCTTTGCCAGTGCCTGTTGTTTCTTGTGTCATTGATTTTAGCCATTCTGAACAGATGTGAGGTGATACCTCATTGTAGTTTTGATTTGTATTTCCCTGATGATTAGTGATGTTGAGTATCTTTTCATGTGTCTTTTGGCCATCAATAAGCTCAAGTTGATTATTTGTTATTTTTTGTCAAGTTTAAGGAATTCTTTATATATTCTGGGTACGAATACCTGTTCCAATATATGATTCATAAATATTTTCTCTCATTGTGTGGGTTGTCTTTTCACTCTGTTAATAGTGTCCTTTGATGCACAAATGTTTTTAGTTTTGATTAAGTCCATTTTACTTATTTTTTCTTTTGTTGCCTGTTCTTTTGCTGTTTTATCCAGGAAATCATGGCCAAATTCAATGTCATGAAAGTTTTCTCCTACCTTTTCTTCTAAGACTTTTATACTGTTTTTTTCTCTTATGTTTAGATTTTTTAACTATTTTGAGCTTATTTTTGTATATGGTGTAAGGTAAGGGTCCAGTGTCATTCTTTTGCCTGTGGATATCCAGTTTTCCCAATATGATTTGTTCAGAAGACTATCTTCTCCCCCTTTGAATTGCCTTGGCCACTTTATCAAATATTATTTGACCCTATATGCTAAGGCTTATTTCTGTGTTCTCTATTATATTCCATTGGTTTAAATGTCTCTATACTATGTCATTGGTTTATATGTCTCTCTTTATAGTAGTACAACACTGTTTTGATTATTGAAGCTTTGTAGTAACTTTTGAAATCAGGAATTGTAAGGCCTCCAACTTTATTCTTTTTCAAGATCGTTTTGGCTATCCAGGATCCTTTGAGATTCCATATGAATTTTAGGATGGGTTTCCTATTCTTGCAAAAAAAATCATTGTGATTTTGATAGGAATTTCATTGAAAGCTCATAGGCTTTGAGTAGTATTGGTGTGTTAACAATATTAAGTCTTCCAATAGATGAATGCAGGATGTATATTTATTTGTGTCTTTAATTTCCTTCAGCAACATTTATATTTTTCGATATACAAGTCTTTCATGTCCTTGGTTAAGTTTATTCCTAAGTATTTTATTATTTTTGATGCTATTATAAATAAAATTGTTTTTTAATTTCATTTTGGGTTATTTGTTAGTGTTTAGAAGCACAACTGATTTTCTGCATTGATTTTTATCCAGATCAGTGAATTTTTCCATATAAATGTACCTATGTAATTAGCACATCAAGATATAAAACTTGTCTATTATCCCAGAAATTCTTTTCATGCCTATTTCCAATCTATGTTCCCCAACACTAGTATGGAGTCTATTAGCATACATTTGATTGGTAAGGTTCTGATCTTCATGTAATTGATTTAAACAGTGTACACCTATTGCTCAATTCTTTTTAATGAACAGAAATTTATTAAATGCGTACATTTTTGTAATATGTCAAGTATTTGGTACATACACAGAGCCCCTGCCTTCAAGGAAGTTAAGATTTAATAAGAGGAAGAAGCTACCACCACTTGAAGAGTTGGAAGTATAGGTTAGGTGCACACTAACCTGGATGGACAAAGTTGGGTCAATGACTTGGCTCCTGTGGTTCTGGAACCTTCTGGTGGTTAGATGAGAAGGATAGAAGGGTTTGCCAGGTAAAGGGAAGAAAATGTGCAAACACATGGACATGCTGGGCATGTCTGGGGTACTGTTTGGGGTGTCAGCTTTACTGGAGTGTAGTTGGATGACTTTCAGTCGAGAGGTGGACAAGCAGGGGTATATTGTGTTCAATATATTTTTGAGATACATTTATTCAGCAATTTATTCTTTTTGTTGCTAAAGAGATTTCATTGCATGAATATACCAAAATGTATTTATCCTTTCTCTTGTTAATGGGTATTTAGGTTATTTCCATGTTTTGGCTTCTATAAATAAAGCTAATATCAACATTCTTGTTAAGGTTTTGGTAAGCATATGGACTCATTTCTCTTGGATATATACCTAGGTATGGAATAACTAGGTCATAATGGTAAGTGTGTGTTCAACTTTGAAAGGAACTGCCAATTTTTCCTCAAAGTGGTTGTGTGATCTTGGTGTTGTAATTCTTTGTCATTTTTTACTTTCTGGTGTGTGTGACAATATCTCACGGTAGTTTTATTTTGTATTTTCCTGATTACAAATGGTATTAAACATCTTTGCATATTCTTACTGGTCATTCAGGTATCTTCTTTGAGAGCTGCCTCCTCAGCTGCCTCTTAAAACTTGTTTATGTTTTCTTCATTGAGTTTTAGGAGTTCTTTGTATTTTCTGGATAAGGACTAAAAAAATAGAGAGATTGAAATTGGGTATTTTTTGCCAGTTTGTAGCTTGCTTTTTCACCTTTTTAATCACGTTTCTTGATGAACAGAAGTTTTGAATTTTGTTAAAGTCCATACTATTCTTTTTAAATTCTCACCTATCCCTAAATTAGACCAGTGGGAGCCTCTTCAATCCGACTCCTGTTCTGAAACATCTCCTTCAGGTTTTGAATATTCCCTTATTTTCTGGCAGTGTTCCAGACTCACTATATACATTTCCTTTCCCACCTCTGGAAAGAGTTCTGGTTCATTTTAATGGGGGATGGCTTTTTGAAACCAAGCTGTATGGGCATTAAGTTTGCTCAATGCTATTGGAATATCATTGATTCTAGACATTTTCAGAGTAAATGAGTTCAATCCAATACCTCTAATTTCAATCAAAACCACAGGTTTCATTCTCTTTTCCTACATTTCATATCCATACCCTGCGCCCAAAGTATGGACCCTGTTTCTCTAAAGCATTTACATATTTATTTATTGGTTCACTCCTACAACACAATCAAAGCAATTTTGTAATTTCTATACCTATAACATCAACATCTTTCAATTAAAATTCAAAATTTCTCTACAGTTATTTTTGTCCTTAGAATATATCCAATGAGTGTGCATAATCAGAATACTCTGTACAAAATTTAATTTGTTTTTCATCCATAGGCATTATCTATTTGATATATAACTAGGTACACTTTTTTATGATTGTACCCAATTTTAAGGTTTTTCCTCATCTTTTAATATTTATGTATTTGAATATGTAAAGCATCAACATACTTAAAAAAATCAACACAGTGTAAAGAAGTAAAGTCAGAGAAGTTCTATTATTTTTACTCCATTCCCGGTTACTCCTTTAATGCAAATAATTTCATTTTTATCTGCCTTATTATTTCTTACATTTTGCAAAAATAAATACATAATTACATATTTTTTTCACTTTCTTCTTTCTTTTATAAAAGATAGTGTATTATATATTCATTCTCTTTTACACTTTTTTTTCACCTGACAGTGTATCCTAGAAAGCCACTCCATATTAACTCTTATTAGTTCGCAGAAAACCTCATTTTTAATTTAATTTTGAAATAATTATAAATTCACAGGTTTAAGAGAATGTATAGGAAAAACCTGTGTATCTTTACCCAGACTCCTCCAAAGTTAGCATCTTCTACAACTACAGTTCATTATCTATACAAAGAAATTCAACATTGGTACAATCCACAGACCTTATTCATATTTCACCAGTTATACATTTACTCATTTGTGTTCGTGTGTGTTCAGGTTTTTAAATTTTTTATCACATGTATAGACTTGCATAACCATCACCACAATCAACATATTTAACTGTAATATCACCAGAAGATTCTTTTAAGGATGTGGAGAAAAGCAGACCCTTATGCACTGTTGGAGGGAATGTAAATGGGTACAGCCACTGTGGAAAATAGTATGGAGGGATATTCTTCAAAAATTAAAAGTAGGACTACCATATGATCCAGCAATCTCCCTTCTGGGTATATATCTGAAGGAAATTAAATGACTATCTTAAAGAGATATGTGTTACCCCCATGTTCATTGCAGCATTTTTCACAATAGCCAAGACATGAAAACAGCCTAAGTATCAGCCAGTGGATGAATAGATATGTAATAGATATGTGAGATACACACACACACACACACACACACACACACACACACACACAGTGGGAGATTTTTCACCCATAAAAAATAAAAAATCCTACGATTTGCAACATGGATGACACTTTAAGGCATTATGTTAACCAAAATAACTCAGGCAGAAAAAAACATTGTGTGATCTCACTTACTGTGGTATCTGAAAAAACTGAACTCACAAAAACAGAGAGAAATTTGGTGGTTTACATAGGTGAGGGGATGGATAAATGTTGGTCAAAGAGTACAAACTTTTAGTTATAAGATGAACAAGTTCTGTGTATCTAATGTACAGCGTGGTGACTATAGTGCACAATATCATATTATATATTTAAATGTTGCTGAGAGGAAAACTTAAATGTTCTCAACACACACAAACACACACACACACACAAATGGTAACTATATATCGTGATATAGTTGTTAACTGACTTTGTAGTAATCATTTTGCAATATGTAAGTATATTAATCATCATGCTATAAACTTTAAATTGTCTAGTGTTATATATCAATTATATTTCAATCAAACTGTAAAAACATGATTCCCTCAAATTACCTTTCTATAGCCACTTCTTCCCTCCTTCAATATTCTTAACCACTAAGAACCACGAATTTGATTTTTTGTCTCTATTACTCTATTTAGTAACTGTTACATAAATGGAATCATACAATGTATATCTTTTGAAATTGGTTTTTATTCAGAAAAATTTCCTTGATATTTAAGTCATTGTGTGTATTAATAGTTTGTTCCTTATTATTACTAAGCAGTATACTATGGAGTAGTTGTGCTACAGTTTATGGAACTATTCATCCATCGAAGGATATTTGAGTAGTTCCCAGTTTTTTACTCTAGTAAATAAAATTTCTCTAGACATTTATGTATGAGTTCCTTCATTCTCATTCTTTTTTTCAGTCACATAAAATTTCATTGTGTGGATTTCTTATATATGGGCATGTAGATTATTTCCAAAATTTTGATATCATAAACAATCCTGCAATGAATATTTTGTGCACATGTATTTTTATATTGTTGAATATATATCTTCAGAGTAAATTCCTAGAAGTAAGAATGTTGGATCGAAAGGTAAATGTGTGCTTAGCTTTTCAGCCATTTCAGTGTTGTGCTGAAAGTGTGCATACTGGCTTTCAAGAATCAATTGTTAAATTTTCAAAAAATTTGTTTGCTATATGAAAAACACATTCATTAGTAAAAATCAAATTACATAAACTTACTGTATAAAAATAATATTTAATATTTTGATGAAGTTCCAATAGTTTATTTTTGCTTTTGTTTCCCTTGCCTCAGGAGACAGATCTAGTAAGAAGTTGCTACAGCCATTGTAAAATAGGTTACTGATTGTGTTCTCATTTAGGATTTTAATGGTTTCATGTCTCACATTTAGGTCTTCAATCAATTTTTAATTTATTTTTGTGTATGGTGTAAGAAAGTGGTCCACCTTCATTCTTTTGCATATTGCTGTCCAGTTTTGCCAACACCATTTGTTGAAGAGACTGTCTTTTTCGCATTGGATATTCTTTCCTGCTTTTAGAAGATTGACCTCACAGTTCTTGGTTCATTTCTGGGGTTTCTTTCTATTCTGTTCCATTGGTCTATTGTCTGTTTTTGTGCCAGTACCATATTGTCTTAATCACGGCATCTTTGTGATACAACTTGAAATCTGGAATTGTGATGTCTCTAGCTTTTCTTTTCTTTTTCAAGGTTGCTTTGGCTATTTGGGGTCTTTTGTGTTTCCATACAAATTTTAGGATTGTTTGTTCTAGCTCTGTGAAAAATGCTGTTGATATTTTGATAAGGGTTGCATTAAATGTGTAGATTGCTTTGAGTAGCTTCTGCACAGTGAAGGAAATAATCAAGAAATAATCACAGTGAAGGAAATCACACACCTATAGAATGGGAGAAGATATTTGCAAATTATGTCTGATAAAGGCTTAGTATCCAAAATGTATAAAGAACTTATAAAACTCAGCACCCAAAAAACAAATAATCTAATTAAAAATGGGCAGAAGAAATGAATAGACATTTTTCCAAAGAAGACATTCAGATGGCCAACAGACATATGAAAAGATGCTCAACATCACTCATCATCAGGGAAATTAAAATCAAGACTACAATGAGATATCACCTCACACCTGTCAGAATGGCTAAAATCAGCAACACAAGAAACAACAAGCTTTGGCAAGGATATGGAGAAAAAAGAACCCTCTTGTACTGTTGGTGGGACTACAAACTGATGCAGCCACTGTGGAAAACAGTATGGAGGTTCTTCAAAAAGTTAAAAATAGAACTACCCTCTGATCCAGTAATCACACAACTAGGTATTTATCCAAAGAATACAAAAATACTAATTCAAAGGGATACATGCACCCCGATGTTTATAGCAGCATTATCTACAATAATCAAATTATGAAAAAAGCCCAACTGTTCATCAACTGATGATGGAATAAAGAAGATGTGGCATATATAAATGAAATATTACTCAGAAATAAAAAGTATGAAATCTTGCCATTTGCAATCACATGAATGGAGTGAGAGAGTATTATCTAACTGAAATAAGTCAGTCAAAGAAAGGCAAATACCTTATGATTTCACTCATACGTGGAATTTAAGAAACAAAACAAATGACCACAGGGAAAAAAAGAGAAGGTGCCTAGTTGGCTCAGTCGGTTGAGTATCCAACTCTCTATTTCAGCTCAGGTCATGATCCCAGGATCAAGCCCCACAACAGGCTCCACGTTGGGCCGAGAGAGAGAGAGAGAGAGAGAGAGAGAGAGAGAGAAACCAAGAAACAAAGAAACAGACTCTTCTCTATAGAGAACAAACTGATGGTTACCAGAGGGGAGGTAGGTGGGGTACAGGTGAAATAGGTGATGAGTATTAAGGAGTGCACTTGTGACGAGCACCAGGTATTTTATGGCAGTGTTGAATCACTAAATTGTACACCTGAAACTAATATTACACTGTATGTTAAGTAAGTGGAATTTAAATAAAAAGTTAAAAACAATAATAATATTTAAAATTAAGGTAATAGTCTAAACTCACCACTTCCTAATTCCTTTTAATTACATTTTGTTATCATCTTTGTTCTTTCAGTTATCTGTGTTTTTTGTTGTTATATGATATAACCATGTGCTAATGTTCATCTTTTCCCAATTTGTGTTGAGTGACTTCACCTTGCTAGTTTGAAGTTGGCCATGATGGGAATATTTTCACCAAGGGAATCAGTAAATGCTCCATATCAGGGCTTTTTTTTTCCTGCAGAGAACCATCTGTGAAACGTTTACCAGAACACGATTGTGTAGCTTGAAATTCCCCTTGAAGGAGTCATATCATTCTGCACTCTTACCAGTTATATACAAGTGCCTGTTTCCCCATGGCCTCACCAACAGTGTATGGTCAAACATTGAAAGTGTTTGAAACTGATGGATGAGAAAATGTTTCTCAGTGCAGTGTTGATTTACATTTCTCTTATTACAAGTGAAGTTGATCATCTTTTTTATATATCTAAGAGATAATTGTATATATTTTTTGTGAACTGTTTGTCTTTTGCCCATACTTCCTACACAGTTTTGATCTTTTATTTTCTTTCTATTTTGAAGACTACATATCTATATATTAGGGATATTAGCCTTTTTGTGGTACATGCTGCAAATAACATTTTTTTTTACTAGTTTGCTATTTGATTTTTTGCTTTGCTTATGATTTTTGCCATGAATATTCATATAATCAAATTTATCAACATTTTATTGCATCTGGAATTTGCATTATACTTAGTATGATTGTTTAACATGCTACCTCATACAATTTTAGTTGGGAGCAATATATCAAATTCAATGAAATAGACATTAGGTGACTTACTTGAAGGATGCTGTAGTGAATATACAGACAAAAAAGCATATCCTTAACTTCAAGGAATCCATAATTTCTTGGAAAATATAGACCCATACCTGACTTTTCTGAACCTGAATCATCACTGACTGTGTTCTGTTTAAATTAAATCTGAAACCTAAAATAGATATGTAATACTACACAGTAATTCTACTACATTTCTCTTTAGGCTCACTTTCCCACTTATCAAGATGACTATTTCATATATTTTTCTCCCTCATCCAAGCATTCAACCTTTGCTTATATCTGATTACTTAAACTCATACCTCACTGCAAAGGTAGCATATGATTAAAAACATGAACTTTGAATCTATACCGATTAGCTATGAATTGAAGCTGTATGTAAATACCACTGCATGACATTGAGCAACTTTCCAACCTTTCTATATTTTAGTTCCTTCATCTGCAAATGGAGACAATAATAGTACTTGCCTGATAAGTTTGAATAAATGTATGTGTGTGTGTGTGCATGTGTGTGCACATAATGCCTGGCAAATAACTGTGTTTGCGGTCATCGTCATCATTATTATCAACATCAGCATCAACTAGGAATTCCTTCATTTACCAATGTACGAATCTACAATTCTACCTTTGAATGCATTCATATTCTTCTCCTTTTCTACAGTTTCCAAAGGAGGATATATCACTCATTGTATCAAAGGCAAATAATTTCATCTGTTCTTTATTTTCTGTATTATTATTTTTATATTATTAAAGTATATATTGTATTCAATGTTATATTAGTTTCAGGTGTATAACAGAGTGATTTGATACTTTTATATATTACTCAGTGCTCACCGTGATAAGTGTAGTCACCATCTGTCACCATGCATTTTATTATAATATTACTGGCTATTCTTCTCACGCTATACTTTTCTTCTTCATGACTTACTTACATACTTATTTAAATTTTAATTAATTTGTTTTTAAATTTCAGTAGGGTTAACATATGGTATTATATTAGTTTCGTGTGTACAATACAATGATTTCATAATTCTATACATTACTCGGTGCTCATCATGGTAAGTGTATTCTTAATCCTCTGTACCTATTTCACCCATTCACTCACCTATCCACCTCCCCTCTGGCAACCACTAGTTTGTTCTCTGTATTAAGGGTCTGTTGTTTGTTTGTCTGTTTGTTCATTTATTTTGTCTTTTAGACTCCATGTATAAGTGAAATCATATGGTATTTTTCTCTCTCTGACTTATTTCACTTAGCATCATTTCCTTTAGGTCTATCCATGTTGTTGCAAATGGCAATATCTCATTGTCTTTTGTGGCTGAGTGATATTACTGTGTGTGTGTGTGTGTGTGTGTGTGTGTGTGTGTGTGTGTATCTTACATCTTTATCCATTCATCTACTGATGGACAGTTTGGTTGCTTCCATATGTTGGCTATAGTAAATAATGCTGCAATAAACATCATGGTACATATCTTTTGGATTAGTGTTTTTGTTTTCCTTGGGTAAATAGCCAGTAGTGGAATTACCAGATCATATGGTATTTTTATTTTTAATTTTTTTAAAAGCCTCCATACTGTTTTCCTCATGGCTGTACCAGTTTATAATCATGCCAACAGTGCATGACGTTTCCCTTTTCTCAACATCCTTGCCGACACTTGTTATGTATTATATTTTTGATACTAGCCATTCTGACGAGTATGAGGTGATATCTCATTGTGGTTTTGATTTGCACCCTGATGATTAGTGATGTTGAGCATCTTTTCATGTGCCTGTCGACCATCTGTATGTTTTCTTTGGAAAAAATGTCTGTTTGGGTCCTCTGCCAATTTTTAAGTAAGGTTGTTTGATTTTTATGTATTTAGTTTGTATAAGTTCTTTAGCTATATTGGACATTAACCCCTTCTTGGATATATCATTTGTGCATATATTCTCCCACTCACTAGGATGCCTTTCTATTTTGATGATGGTTTCCTTCACTGTGCAAACACGTTTTATTTTAGTAGTTTAATTTTATGTTCATTTTTCCTACTGAGAAGATATATCTATAAATATGTTGCTATGCCTGATGTCTAAGAGATTACCGCTCATGTTTTCTTCTTGGGATTTTATGGTTTTAGGTCTCTCACATTTAGGTTTTTAAACTATTTTGAGTTTATTTCTGTATATGGTGTAGGGAAGTGCTCCAGTTTCATTCTTTTGCATGTAACTCCATTTTGCCCAACTCCTAACCTTTATTTTAGATATAGAATTCTTTGTTGGTATTTTTTCAGGGTTTTTAATATTTCATTCTACCTTCACTGTTATGAAGTCTGACGTAATTATATTAATGCTCTCCTATATGTGATGAGTTATTTTCCTCTTGCAGCACTCAAGACTTTGCTTTTGTTTTTTACTTTTACTGGTTGCTTATGATATATCTAGGTGTGGATTCCTTTGTGTCTCCCTTACTTGGAACTTGCTGAACTTCTCTGATACGTAGATTATATATTAACTATAGTCACCATGCTATATATTCCTTCCCCAAGACTTATTTATTTTACAACTGGAAGTTTGTACCCTTTGATCACTTTCACCCATTTTGCCCACCATCTGTCCCTGCCTCTAGCAATCACCAATCTGTTCTCTGTATCTGTGAGTTTGTTTTGTTTGTTGTTTCTTTCAGAATTTCAGTTGTTTTAGATTCCACATATAAGTGAGAGCATATAGTATGGTATTGTCTTTTTCGGTTTGCCCCATTTCACTTTTCACTTAGCACAATTCCCTGAAGGTCTATTCATGTTATTGCAAATGGCAGGATATCCTTTTTATGGCTGAATAATATTCCATTGTATAGGTACATACCACAATTTATTTTTCATGCCACAGTCTTTAATCCATTTATCCATCAATGGATGCTTGTAAATAATGCAATTGTAAATAATGCAATGATCATGGGAGTGCAAATATCTTATCAAGTTAATACTTTAATTTCCTTTGGGTAAACACCTAGAAATGGAATTTCTGGATCATATGGTATTTCCGTTTTTAATTTTTTTGAAAAATCTTCATACCATTTTCCATAGTGGCTGTATCAATTTACATTTTCACCAACAGTGAAAAAGGTTTCCTTTTTTCCACATCCTTGCCAACACTTGTTATTTCTTATCTTTTAGATAGTAGCCATTCTAATAGGTGTGAGGTAATATTTTGTTGTGGTTTTGATTTACATTTCCCTGATCATTAGTGATGTTGAGTACCTTTTCATGTAAAGAACAGTTTTATTGACTGATTTTTAGCTATGTATAAGTCATGCTTTCATGTTTCTTTACATGTTTTGTAAATTTTTTAGCATTTTAGATAACATAATGTAGCAACTCTGGATTTTGATCTTCCCCACCACCACTGTGGCTTACTGTAGTTGCTATTTTCTCTTTGTTTTTTCTTTGTTTTGTGACTTGCTTAAACTAATTCTATGAAATCAGTTTTGCCCACAGTTTGTAGCCTATGAAATAACTGTCAAGTTTTTCTTCCTTGTTCTTACTTTAAGCCTGTATTCATAGATGTGGCTCCTTGGTCACATAGCTTAGTTGGTAACCAATGATTTGTCATAAGTTTAAACTCCTAAGTATAGGGGCTGATGGACCTATGCATATGTAGGGAAGCACATTGAAAGTCTAAGCTATTCAGATTTCACTTTTCTCTGGGTCTTTTCACATCTTATCAGAATTTACTACTGATAAGTATGTATATGTTTGCAGCCCCAGGGTTGGATTGAAGTGTGTACCTAGCTTGGGCAATCATTCAGAGGTGATTTTCCCAACCACAATTGCAGCCTTGAGTTAATAGAGCTGTTGGTCTTTCTTGCTCACCTGCCTCCAAGTTTATCACTTCCCCTGAAGACACTCCTGGGCTTGAGTTTTTCCAATGCTCCCCTTTCCAAATTCCAATGATAGTAGCAGAGAAGTTGCCCATTCTCAAAGCCTACTACTCCCTGAGATAATCTCTGCCTGGGTTACGTGGGGCAGGGGAAGGAAGAGGTCATAAGGAGAGAAGCCCCCCCCCCAACAGACCCATACTTTTCTTACCCTAACATCATCAATTTTTCACAAATAAATTATTCTGATTATTACATGACTTTAGCCAATTTCCAGATTACTTAAGTGGTTATTTTTGCCAATTTGCTCATCATTATAGTTGCTTTTTAGAGAAGGGATCTGCCAATTACCTTACTTATCTGTAGCCAGAGCTTGCATCTTATGCATTGCTTCTCTGCTTTTTAAGTGGATAAATTCTTACATAGGAGATAAGCTCTCATAAACATGGAATAAACTAAAGAAATAAGCAAAGTATCCCATGAGTCCTAATGAATAAATGGATGTACATTACCTTGCTTTTCACAGAATATTGGTTGAATGTAATTTGAAAGCTCTAGTTAATATAGTATTCATTCACTCATTTATTCAAGTAATTTTTTGAGAATATAATTTGTGCCACTTTTTGGTGGTGGTGGTGAATCTACTATATTGTTCTTTAGTTTTTCCAAAAAAAATTATTACATTGAAATAAACATAACCTAAAGTTTATCATCTTAATCATTTTAAGTGTACACTTCAACAACATTCAGTATATTCACATTATTGTATAGCCATCACTACCATCCATCTCCAGAACTTCTTCATTTTACCAAATTAACACTCTGTATCCATTAAATACTAACTCTCCATTCTTCTTACCCCCAGATCCTGGGAGCTACCATCCTTCTTTCTGTTTTTCTGAATTTGACTATTCTAGGGACCGCATAGAAGTAGAATCAATATGTGTCATTTCTTAAATCCAGTGTTCCAAATCATATTATTCATATATCCTTAAGGAACTTAACATTTATTTAGGAAAATAAACATGCAAATAAACAAAAACAATACACTAAAATAAATGAAATGGAGAGAGGGAAGAAGTAAAATAAGAAAGATAATACTAGGAGTTCCTGCTAGTTCAAGGAACCCTATAGTGAGTTTTTATAAAGTGAGTAATATTCACTATCTACTAATTAATATATATATATATGTGTGTGTGTGTGTGTGTGTGTGTGTGTAGGATAAGTACAGAATTGGGTGAATGCAACAGGAAGGAGGAATCTGCATGAATTGTGTTGTATCTGCAAGAATGTTTTGAAAACTGTGCACTTGGAGTCTGACCTTTGAAGGAGAAACTTGAGTTATGATAAAAAAAGAGGAAAAATATACACCATGAGTAATTGAATTCATCTTTATCAGAGGTCTATTTATCTCTAGGTACAAGCTACATTCCTATAGATCTATGAGATTTTCAAATGATTTGGAGTCTAACACCCAATATAATGGGTAGAATTATATTCTCTCCACGTCTATTTTCTGAAATATATTATAGTTGATTATTGTCAGTGAAGTTGAGCATATGGTCCTAAAATGGCTCTAAATGATTTTATATGTTTTCTGTTTTATTATTATCCATATGATACTTTGAATGAGGCAGCATATTGCAGTTAATTTTCTTCTCCAGTCTCTTGTGCACAATATTAAAACAATTCAAAGCAATGCATATTTCAGCTGTCTTTTATGGATGAATTATACCTCCTGCATTCTCTACATGGAGACATGGAACAAGCCATGAGACAGATTTCAACATAAATGTTATTTTGCTTGCTAGGAAGCATTTAGAGAATATATTTAAAATTATGTGAGCTTTAAATACAAATGAAATGCTGAAATGTTTCTTTAATTATGGCATACACAGTAAATTCAAACAAACAGATGAATAGCCTCTATGGTGCATTTCCAATACAAAGGGACTTGTTAGTTGTTTCAAATGACTTTTAGGTATTTAAAAAAGGACATTCAATACAACTGACGTTGTTTAAGATCATCTAGTAAAGACCTCTATCTGTTATTGAAAAATCCTTTACAGTAGCCCCTAACTCAATTTTCTGTCACTGTCTAACCAACCCTCCCAAAATTTAATGGCTTAAAACTATATATATATATATATATATATATATATATATATATAGTGTGTGTGTATATATATATATATATAGTGTGTATATATATACATATATATATAGTGTGTATATATATATAGTGTGTGTGTATATTTTATATATATATATATATATAGTTTTAAGCCATTAAACTATATATAGTGTGTGTGTGTATATATATATATATATACACACACACACACACACACACACATATATATATGTGTGTGTGTGTGTGTGTGTGTGTGTGTGTATATATATGTATATATATATATATATATATATATATATATATATATATATATACATATATATATATATACTCATGATTCTGTAGGTCACCAATTTGGGCCAAACTTAGCTATGCAGTTTTTTCCTGGTTTCACCCGGGTTTACTCATATAACTGCAGTCATCTAGCAATGGTCTAATATGGCCTGACTCAGCTGGTTACTACCAGCTGTTGGCCACATCCCTCTCCATCTGGTCTCTCATTCTCAAAGTTAATTCAAATTCCAAATATTGGTGATCATTTTTTAAGACAGGACAAGTTTCAGTGTGTACATATTTTATGAGTCTCTACTTCTGTCACATTTGTTAATGTCCCATTAAAGCAAATTATATGACAAAGCCTAGTTTCAAGGGGTGGAGAAATAGACTCTATCTATTGATAGCGGGAGTAGGAAAGTCACAGTGCTTGCAAGCAAAGATGTAACAATTTGTGGCTCTTAAAGTAATCTATCAAATTCCGTAATTCTGGCTGTACATCTTTTGCTTGATCATCTCTAGTGGAAAGAAGTTTAGTACCTTCCAAAATACCTTCTTTCATTATAGTTCAGTTCTGACTCTCTGTAGCTTATATTCATTGGTGATAGTTTTTCATTTACAACTACCCAGTCAGCCAGGAAGCAAGCATGTACCTAATATGCTAAGCACTGAATAGCACAGAACAATAAAGTGACTACAACAGATATGACTCTTGCTGTCAAGAAAATAATATTAACTGTGGGGAGACATACAGTAAAGAAAACAAAGAAATTTATTTTGAAAAATTTATATATGCATTGAATTAGTCAAGAGAACCATGAAAGCATGTAAGAAGAATACTCTAAGGTTAAGAAAGTCAGGGAAAGCTTATTTGAAGTGACATAAGGATTAGACAGGTAAAGATTGAGGGATAAGAGCCTTTCAGGCAGAGTAAACAGCATTTGGCATAGTCCCTGAGATGAAAAGAACTTTACTTGCTCCAAGCCAGTATAATTGAAACAAAGTGGAAAGTGTTGTAAAGTACTTTTGAAAAAGTGGACAGTGAACAATTTCTTGAGGGCCTTGTGAAGTTTTGTTATTTTATTTCTTGGAGTGGTATAGAATAATCAAATTCCCTTTTTATGTGATAGCAGTTTAGGATAGCAGATATCTGCTATCTGTGATAGCAGATTTAGGTGTTTAAGAGTGTAGGCCATGGAGTTACACTGACTAGATAAGAATTTATACTATCATTTACTATGTAATCTTGGATATGTTTCTTCATCTCTAAAATGGAGATTATAATAATTACTTCATGAGCTGTTATGTGAATAAAGTAGAATAATTTATGTAAAGGTCTTACCACAATTTCCAACACATAACAAATGGTTAATAAGTGGTAGTTACCATTCTTTTTTTTTTGTCCCTTCACTGTGTTGGATCATTATCTTCTAAATGTATCCTAAACCTAGGGATTCCAACTTTTTAATTAATATTCAAATTCCAGTTAGTTAACATACAGAGTAATATTAGTTTCAGGTGTACAATATAGTAATTTGACATTTCCATACAACACCCAGTGTTCATCACAAGTGCACTCATTAATCCCCATCACCTATTTCACCTATCCACCCATCCACCTCCCCTCTGGTAACCACCAGTTTGTTCTCTATAGTTAAGAGTCTGTTTCTTGGTTTCCCTCTCTCTCTCTTCCTCTCTCTCTCTCTCTTTCCCTATGCTCATTTGTTTTGCTTCTTAAGTTCCAATATGAGTAAAATCATATGATATTTGTCTTTCTCTGACTGACTTATTTCACTTAGCATAATATGCTGTAGCTCCTTCCATTAAACATATAGATTTTAACTGGACTTCCTCTCCTGACTGTCCACAAGGATTTGGGGATATAAGGATCAACTAAAACTTTAACTGGTCTTTCATCTGTCATATGGAATAAACTCAGGGCCTTGGATTTGTTTTTTTTCTAGGTATGAAGAGCATGCAGTTAGTACACTGTCTTACAAACCTTGATATGAAGTATTTTATTATTTATTTCGTGATATGCATAGGTGTGTATTGGTGTGTGTGTGTATCTAATTAGTCATAGTTACCACGTTAATAGCAATGACTAGAATCTCTTTCTCTGTAATACAGTGGTTAACTTCTTGCTCAATAATAAGGACTGAGTTTTTTTAAATGACCTAAGTCTGTTATGATATATGTTATTATTTTTGTAAGGATTTATTTTTTATTTTTATTTATTTATTTATTTTTAATTTTTTTAAATTTTTTTTAACGTTTATTTATTTTTGAGACAGAGAGAGACAGAGCATGAACAAGGGAGGGGCAGACAGAGAGGGAGACACAGAATCTGAAACAGGCTGCAGGCTCTGAGCAGTCAGCACAGAGCCCCACGCGGGGCTCAAACTCACGGACCGTGAGATCATGACCTGAGCCGAAGTCGGACGCTTCACCAACCAAGCCACCCAGGCGCCCCAATGTTATTATTTTTAAAACAAGTTTTTAAGGATAACAGAAACCTTAACCTTCATCTAATATAACTCTTTTCCATCTCCATTTTTGTGGTGTACAGAGACATGTACTTCCCAAACTGCTCTTAAAGAAAGACTTACTAGTTTATCTGTGGGAATGCTTGGAATAAACAGCTTCCGAGGGGCTTGTCACCTGATTCAGGGTTTGTCACAGCAACAGAGAGCACATTTTCCCATGAGCGTACCCTTCATATCCAATGACTAATCACAACAGAAATATAGAGCTCCAACCATTTGAGTCCAATATGAGACATGCTGATGAACCATATATACTGCAGAGTTCCCTGTGAGGTTGACTTGCATGGCAGTTTTTCTCAACCAGCATAATCCTGCTTCCTTCCCCTTCTTTCAAAAGGTGTTGATCCCTAACAAATGCCCAGTATGCCCTAATAAACTCCATTTCTCTGTCTACTTCAAGAGAACCCAACCTATAACATATCTTAACTCTTACAGCTCACATACACTCGTGGACCTGGACCTAGAATACAGTCTCTTAATTCCAAATTTTAGGCTCTACTATTTTTTTACTTTTAAGTTTATTTATTTTGATAAAGACAGAGACAGCATGAGCAGGGCAAGACAGAGAGAGAGGGGGAAAGAGAGAGAATCCCAAGCAGGCTCCACACTGCACAGAGCCCGATGTGGGGCTCGAACTCACGAAATTGTGAGATCATGATGTGAGCAGAAACTGAGTCGGATGCTTAACTGACTCAAGCACCCTTCAAATTTTAGGCTATAGACAACCATCTTCTTTATTAAATTTTTTCATAGGTTCCATTGTCCATTTATTTAATTACTTTTTATTGCTCTTCTACACAATCCCCCCCAAATGTGGCCTCCTCCTAGGCCCCAAAGTCTGGGAGACTTGCCTGGCTTTATACTAACATATATTTCTATGTAAACAATGATTTCTGGGTCTGAGAATGGCACTGCTACACAAACCAACAGCTTTTGCCTTGCAACTCAATTCTAGCAGATAAGATCTGAGAACCCTGAAATTGTCATTTATAAAGAAGGAGAGGCAGAGGAATAAGCAGCATACAGGAAGATGAACAAATAATTCACTGGGGTCCACCTCCCTGAGTGTCCTCCACTTCAATTAGCTCAGCCATTATAAATTCCCTCATGTCTTATATTCTGTATTGTCACCTGGATCTCCCTCAGTATAATCTTTTCTCCATGCCACTTATTAAAAATTCTGACTTTCAAAGAGCTCTATAAATTTCTTTAAACATTCCCTGACTCAATAAAAAGCAATGGAATGGAATACTAAGACTATATTCCATTGTCTATCTCCCAAGAGTGTTCAGATAAACTAGGAAATAAATCCTTCTGTCCCATCCAGGTCATTTCACTAGCTTTAATATTATTTACTGCTCTATCCATACAATCTCTGTTCCTTACTTTGAAGTCATCAGAATATTTCCTTTCTTTTTGTTGCAAGTTCACAAGGTCTTTCAAGCTGAAAATAGCTGATGCCTCTAACACTGATAATGGAAATAAATGCTCCCTGGTTGCTTGTAGACCATTTCTCAAAATGGGAAGTACTTTAGATATGCAGACAAGAGATATTTTAAATGCAGAGTGTGGTCCCAGGGCATATTAAGAGTGTCACAGATTCTGAGAAGTAGTGTTTACCAAAGGACAAAAAGTCGAGGAAGTTATACCATAAGGAGTGGTTATGTCTAATAGTGGGATTACAAATATTTTTTTATTTGGCTTAGCTGTATTCTATATATTAAATTTATATCACTTTGGTAATAAATTTTATGCTAAAAGAATAAAACAGCATCTGCATTCTAGAAACCCTCATGCTACACTTTCATATACACACATGTACACACACTTATATATATACATATATCTAGTTTTATGTTTAACATTATAGGATTTTATATATGAATATATATATTACATATAATATATATTTAAAACTGACATTATTCAGTATATTTTATACATACAGAGACTGAAGTGAAGCCAGGTGAAATTGACATGCTATCCATGTTTTATAGTGAGTAGTGTTAGAACAGGACTACAGTTTTTTTTTTTTTCTCCTCCCACCCAGTCTAAGGTTTTTCCCACAGCCCAGTGCTAGTTTTAAAAAGAAGTGGAGAAGTTGCCTTAAAGAGCATTTTCATCATATTTTCAGGATTTCATTATATCTTTGAACATGCTTAATATTAGGAATATGTTTTTAATTTTTAAAAATGTTTTTATTTATTTTTGAGACAGAGAGAGACAGAGTATTAGCAGGGGAGGGGCAGGGAGAGAATGAGACACAGACCCTGAAGCAGGCTCCAGACTGAGCTGTCAGTACAGAGCCTGACGCGCGGCTCCAACTCATGGACTGTGAGATCCTGACCTGAGCCGAGGTCGGACGCTTAACCGACTGAGCCAACCAGGCGCCCCAGGAATATTTTAGCAGTATGACTTATACAAATGGAATGGAGAATCAATACACTTTCCAAAAAATATCAGTCATGATCAATGCATTTTTAAAAATTGGTATCCAGTCTTCATCAATGCCTTATTTTTTATGATGTAAATAGGCTTTTGACTTTAAAAATCTCATATATTCCATTCTTGATAAGAGCAATTTTTTAAATATCATTATGTTCTTTCTCTTTCACATCAGGACATTTCTGTGAAACCTCTTCCCAACCCCAACCGTTTCATAGCCCTCAGAACAGCAAACCTGAAAAAAGAAATCTACTCAGTAGCTGAAAAAATTATCCTTCCATTCACTTAAAAACTTTTGGTAAGGCACATAAACCAGAATGTTGAGTGAATGTTAAATAAGCAAGAATTTAGCTCCATAAAGTTTGTGTAACTTCTGGGCTGCAAATAAAAATGTCTACAATGCAGCAAGGAAGTGATAGAAGTTATGAATTCTCTCCTCCCTAATTACCCAGCTCACACTGTATTAATATGCAGCAAAAAATGTCATCTCTCTTGAGCTAAAGGGTGGGAAAATGGTGAATGAGAAAAATTCTTTTTAGAGATAAGATCTTTGATTCCCTGTATTTACCTATCCTATAATATCACTCTGAATGGCAAAAGTCATTTTATGTGTGTTTTCCCTTCCTGTACCATGAACATATAAAGGTTGGTAAGTATATTCTAGTTATTCTTTAATTCTGATGCTTAACACAGTTCCTAGATCACAGTAGGAATGCAATAAATATTTTTAAGTGATATTCTTAAACCTGTGACAAACATTTCTTGGTGACCAATGCCACCTCCATTTTCCCCAAGATTATATACCTTGTGGCAGGGATAGTCTAATTGCTTATTGAACTTATTTTTTTTTCTTCCTTGGTACATTGCTAGAATATACTCCACAGCCTTCCTTAACCTAAATATGGCCTTTGACTAAATTTATGGCCAGTGACATGTGAATGGAAATGATTTAAGTTACTTACAGGCCTGCCACATAAATACTTTCCATTTAATTCTGTCCTCTCTCAATTCTCCCATCTTCTGGTTAGATGTTGAATCCCATAGTACTTTTGGAACTCATGTTGAAGGTAACAGAGCCTGGGTCTCTGAATAAGTGAGAAGTAATTTTCTATTGTGTTAATACATTAAGATTTTTTAGTTTAACTGCTGCTATTGGCTAATGTTACTCTAACTGGTACATGTCTCTACAATACTTAATGTTGATATGTTATTGCAATTGTTCAAAATCTGAAAAAAATTAGTTATTGTTTATACCATCTGTTGGAATACTGTTTAATTTAAAATTTGTTCTTTTTGTTAGTTTGAAGAAATTGAATATTTTTTTAAAAACACAAAACAATTGTTCTGTTAAATTGGGCAAAGTATTCTTTGTACTCTAATTGGTTTTATATTCAAATTTATAGTATCATAATTTCTGGATATCTGGAAAATTGTTTCATGAAAAATTTATGGTAAGAAAAAATAGCCTTCACTCCTTAGAAGCATTTTTAACCAAAACTTCCTGGTAGATATTCCTAGACTGTGACAGAGCTTAGTGAATAGGTGATTTTTAGCTATTGTATGGAAAAGATCTCTAAGTCAATCTGTGCTTACTAAGAGAAGAAATAAACTATTGTGGGCTGGTTGCAAAGATAGGAAAAAAGATAATTATAGGAAAACACTGGCCCAGAGAATGAGTGACTGCATGTTTTAGGAGCTTCTTTTTCTAGCAGGGACCTAGAAGCAGAGAACCATTTCTATCAGGCCACAGAAACTATCTCAACAGGATCATGCTGGCAAGCAAACCAAGAGGAAACTCACCAGGACAACACTGGCAAAAGGAGAAAGTTGCTAAAAGAAATTTTAACTCCACAGTTACTAATGACAGAGTCAGCTAAACCAATGTCTATGGCTTTTTAAAAGTTACATATTTTCCTAATAGTATATAAAATAAAGCTCCAATTTAGTCAAGATGATTAATAGTCACTGTGTGTTCAAATAATGAAACTAGAAAACATTTATCTCTAGTATTTATATTTATTTTTAAATTACTCTAGGTAATTTATATGGAAAGTTAACTGTGGAGTTTAACATTTCAAGTATAAAAAATTCATTACATTGCTCTTTCAATCTTGCACACTTGTAACACCCCAAATATATGGTTTATATTACATAACCCAAGGTACCACTATCACTTGGGGCAGGACTTGGAAATCTTAGGCTTAGTGCCTAAAGAAAAATAAACTAACTCAATAGAACAGACCTTAAGAATTCAAATCTGTAAGGCTTTATAGGTCTTTTTTCAATTTTGAAAAGCTTTTATTTTCAACATTGAGTGCCCCAACTGGGACCCTTAGTGTGAGGCCACAATCATCCTGAATCCAAATTTCAAAGTTGATAAAATGTATCTGCTGTATCTTTTTATCTCCCCTCTTAGTAACACAGCCCCTGAGGTTGCACCATATGCCAGGGCTCATTCACATTTACCTAACTTGTGCCCTATTACCTCAGGGCCCTGCACTCCATCAGATGTCCTATTCCAACGTAATCCTGAAACTCCTCTACAAGATAGTTTGAATTGTATAATGTGCTCTCTTATCAACAATATTTACATTTTGGGGAGGGGGGGCATCTAATGTACAGCATGTTGATTACAGTTAACAATGCTGCATTATAGACTTGAAAGTTTCTAAGAGAGATTTTAAATATACTCACCACAAAAAAGAAATGATTGTTGTGTGACTTGATGTAGGTATTAGTTAATACTATGGTGGTAATCAGTGTGCAATATATATGTATCAAATCAACATTTCATATACCTTAAACTTACACAATGTTATATGTCAATTGTATCTCAGTAAAGCTGGAAAAAGAGAGTATTTACATTTTACCCAGGGATTCTAGGAAAACAATGCCCTTTTAGGGCAAGGAACCTTTTTTTAAAATTCCTTTGCCTGTTTTAAAATTTTTCTTATTGTTGCTGGTTTCAGCAATTTAATCATGTGTCTTAGTGTAGTATTCTCTGTGTTTATCCTACATATGATTCACTGAACTTCTCAAACTTGTGTTTGATATCTTTGATATTTTTTCTAATTTGTAAAACTTCCAGCTAATATTTCTTCCTATAGTTTTTCTGCCCTTCCACTTAATGTACAATTACACATATGTTAGATTGCGTGGTATTGTTTCATATGTCACTGATGATCTGTTTAATTTTTTTAGCTTTTTTTCCCTCAATATCCTTCAGTTGTGGTAGTTTCTATGGCTTAATATGTAAGTTTATTGTTCTTTGCTTCTGCAATGTTAAATCTTCTATTAATCCCACCTAGTGAATTTTTCATGTTTTCAGGTCTTGTACTTACTTCTTTTTTGCATTTTACGTTTCTATCTTCATTATGCTTATTTTTTTCTTTAAATCCTCTGTCATATTCACAATAACTGTTTTAAAGTCTTTGTATGGGGGTGCCTGGGTGTTGCAGTCAGTTAAGCGTCAAACTCTTGGTTTTGGCTCAGGTCACGATCTTTCAGTTTCAAGAGTTCAAGCCCCATGTTGGGCTCTGTGCCAGCAGTGTAGAGTCTGGGATTCTCTCTTTCCCTCCCTCTATGCCCCTCCCCCACTTGTGCTATCTCTGTCTCTCTCAAAATAATTAAATAAACTTAAAAACTAAAATATTTGTATGATAACTACATTGTCTCTATCATTTCTGGGTCTATTTCTATTGGCTGATTTTTCCTAGTTAGGTATGACATTTAACTGCTAAATCTAGACCCTCCTGCATTCTCTAGTTATTGCCTTAGACATTCAATGAGGTTTCTACTATACTTTGGATAATCAGAACTCAAACATTTCATATTCCTGTGTGAGCTTTGGGAATTATTTTGCTTTGCAGTTCCTTGGTAGTTATTCTTTGATTAGCCTTGTATTTTTACCCTATGCATGTGCAGCTTAATATGATGACAAAGATTCAAGATGACCCCATGCAGATTTGTAAACTTATTTCTCTGACTAGTGCCATTTTCTTTAGTACTCTGTTTTGCAAATCCCAGTCACTTCACTCTTCTCAAACTCAATCTCTATCTCCTCAACACAGCAAGGCTACCATGCTCTAGTTGGGTTCTTCTCTCCTGCTCAGTAGTTTAAAAGTTCTCCCAAACAGAAAGCCAGGGTAACTATCAGGGTTACCTTGCTTATTTCCCTTCTCTTAGGGATCAAAGTCCTGTGTTTGCCTGCTGTCCAATATTTGAAAACAGTTACTCTGTATCTTTTGTCCACTTTCCTAGTTATTTATTGTGAAAGAGTAAGTCCAGTACCAGTTATTTTTCACGGCTAGAAGCAGAAGTCCCAAGGAGCCCTTTTGATAGCTCTCAGTCATACTTCTGAGATGGCTTTCCTCTATGGCTTAGCATGAAATCTGGTCCATAACAAGTCCAGTTTGATCAAAGTGTATTTCAGATAATAATAGAGTCTTGTAGTTTGTTTTTATATATTCCTTTCCCTGCCCACCCCAACCCACACCATACAGTGATGTTATTGAATCTTTGCTTTAAAGAAAAGGTTTAAGATTAAACTTTAAATTACAGATATATTCAGTTGTCTTCAATGGGTAACCAAACATTTATAACTTGTTCTTTTGTCTAAAAGATTATTGGGAGTTCCAGATGGAGACCAAGACATTTTTCTCCTCTTTTAAAGAGCATGCCTCATAACTTTGTGAACTTGAAATGTAGGTCTTATTTTATTCATCTCTAATTTGCATAATGCACCTTTAGTCGTCAGTGATCAGTAAAATCTTTTAAACTTCAGAGGCCTTTGCAAAGAAGTGATCAAATGGGCCAAGATTATGTTAGTCATTTAGTTTTTCATTCTTTAACCCAGAGGCATTATCCACCATATACCCCACCCCAATTTAGGACTGTGCTTTACATAAAAGAGTTAATGAAATTAATGACTACTGCATTCACATTGTCAAATTTTGTCATGCCATAGGGGGACATTACCAGAAATGATGTATACCTGCTTGTGTCCTTGGCCTATCTGAAAATGTTTTGTTAGGCTTTTTTTGCATGCTGGTCATGCCTTTTTTAGAAAAGTAATTTAAAATAATGACTTATCCACAACTACTTGATAGTACCCCCATTTAGTGTGTTTTCCCCATAGGGTAGCTGAGAGCCATAAGACATCAATTCAAGGTCATCCAGCAATCAATAAATGGAATTAGAACACAAAACTCATCTCTTGAGCCTTTAATCCAAGCTGCTCTTTTCTCTTGATGTTTTTTTTAGAGAGAGAGTGAAAACAGGGCATGAGTCACAGGGGAGAGAGACACAGGGAGAAAGAGACTCTGCATTTAGCACAGAGCCAGATGTGGGGTTCCATCCCACAACCCTGGGATCATGATTAGAGCTGAAATCAAGAGTCTGATGCTCAACCAACTGAGCCACCCAGGCATCCCTTGACATTCTTGATAAAAATAACACAACCTGCCTGCCTCCAACACCATCATAGCATCCCTAACACCATCATACCACCCCAAATGCCATTGTCCCATCCAAGTTGCATATGAATTAGTACATCTCCTTAAACCCTTTGTTTGCATAGTGATCTTTACTGATAAATATTATGGTACACAAAGAATTTTAATCTCAAAAGTTGTTTAAATTTGATGACATATATGTGACTGCCCTGGTGATTAATATTTTCTAGAAAAGGTTCAATCTTTTTTTTAGTTTTTATCTTATATACCACATGTTATAAATGTTTAATGGAAGATTTACTCAGCTCTTTTATAGACATCAAAATCACATTTGAAATAATTAATTTGCTAACAAAATATTATTGAAACAAATACAGAAAATAAATTAGGTAACAATAATGAAACATTAAACAGCAAAACTGTCTTTATTACTAAATCTCTCTTTACTTCAGAGAACCAGAAAAATATACAACAGAGTGGTCTGCTTCATATGACCTTTCTGCCATATTGCTAGAAAATATAGGGCTATATAAAATTTCCTTTTGATCTCTTACATGGGAATATATTTGTTTATCATATGGTTGTCTGAAGTTGAAAGTCTTTTCTTAGCAGTTTAGAAAAGCAAATCATATCATACTATGGGCTCTGGCTTAGAGAAGATTTAGAGAGCTGTCCTGCAGATGTTCTAACTTGGATCTTCTGCTAGCAGTCCTCATATTCCCTAGCATTGCTGTTACTGGTGAGCTCTCATATTTCCAAAGAGATGAGAGACCATTTCCCCAAAGCCTATTAGATGAAATAAAGAGAGACACTGGAATAATACAATGTAATCCTAGCCAGCAATTTTTTTCCCGGAGATCTTAAAAGAAGTAATATTTTTTGACACAAATATTAAATTCTGCCAGATCCCAAAAGAAATACCAGGAATCTATGTACTTTTGGGTAAATACAAATGTTAGCAGCTTTATTGGGAACAGAAACTGTTCCTTGATGCTTATGTCTCTGTTAATTAAAAAATTATGTCTTTAGAGTACCATCAATTTGGGCAACAAATTGTACTGTTCCTTTGAAATTTTCATACTATTCCCTTTTTCTGAAATATAAAGGGACTAATACAAAGGATCCCCTTCCTAATTTCATCCTGGATCACAATCCCAAATGTTAACATAATTTCCTATTTTTATGTTATTTAAACTTATATGAGGTTTATCTCAATGCTAAATAAGAGTTTGGAAGAGTAGCTCTTCCCTCCAACCCTGCAATAAAAAAGATTCTAGTTGGCAATTCATATCATTTTAAATAGTTTATGACACTGGGAAAATGTTATGTTATCATAGAAATTGCTGTCCACTCTATAAAACTTTTGACTTGCTAATAATCTGCACTGTCTTTATTTGTCTCACAAATTAAAAAGAAAGCATGCATACCACTGTCTTTGGAATGTCTTTATATTTTATTTAATATGTGTACTTATTAAAGATATTTTATCATTCAAACTGGTAAAGGAATTCTGAATATTAAAAGAGTCACACCCCCAAATACTTCTATCACCTATACTGAGAGCATGGTGTGGTAGTTAAGAATATAGACTCTGGGATCAAAGTGCCTGGAGTCAAATTCCTGTTCTATCACTTACTGGCCCTGTGACTTTGGTCAAGTCTTGTCACTTCCTTTTTTTTTACGTTTTTATTTAAATTCCAGTTCATTAACATACAGTTTCATATTAGTTTCAGTTGTACAATATAGTGATTCAACACTTCCTACATCACCCAGTTATCATCACAACTGCACTCCTTCATTCCCATTACCTATTTAAACCCATTCCCCCACCCACCTCCCCTCTGTCAGCCATCAGTTTGCTCTCTATGGTTAAGAGCCTGTTCCTTGGCTTGCTTCTCTCTCTCTCTCTCTCTCTCTCTCTCTCTGCTCATTTGTTTTGTTTCTTAAATTCCACATACAAGTGAAATCATATGGTATTTGTCTTTCTCTGACTGACTTATTTACTTATTTCGCTTGGAATTATACTCTCTAGCTCCATCCATGTCTTTGCAAATGGCAATATTTCACTCTTTTTATGGCCGAATAGTATTCCATTATCTATATCTATACCTATATCTATATCTATATATCTATATCTATCTTTTGTCTCAGTTTATTTTACTCTAAAATGGGGATATAGCAGTACATGTCTTGCAGGGTTGTGGTAGCAAGTGAACATATACAAATTATTTAGTATGCTTGGCCCATGATAAACACTGCTTAGGTAATAGTTTTAAATTAGCTTTAAACAAAAAACACATATCTCACAATCTTCCTTCTCTGCTACCTTCATTTCAGACTATTGTCTAGGTAAAGCAGCTTCCAGATTGCACAAAACGGAATGATTCTTTCCACCCACTCCACTCTCACATTTTTGCCCTCTTTATTCCTTAAAGCAAAGGCCAACTCGGTTAAATAATTATTATTTTTTGTTCTGAATGCTCTGCATATATTAACACTCAATGAATATTTATCCATCTGAATAAAAAGGACAACCTCAATTTGGTTTCATAATTTCCCAGAAAGTGACTCAAGATTTGACTCAAACTTTATGCAGTTTCAGAAATCTAAAGTAAAATTTTCCTTTCAAATCAAGTAGGAAGTAGTTAGGAGTATCTTGCAAAAATGTTTTAATCATGGTCTTCTTCTATGTACTAAACACATTTTACATGTGTAATGAGATTTGTGTATTAATGACATCTGCTATGGCTTAATCAGTTCCTAAGAATAATAACAAATAATCACAGAAAATGGATTTAGGAAGTCTATGTTTTAATTAAAGCTGTTTACCTCAAGTTTTGTTACATGTTTTTTTTTTTTCATTCCCTGGGTATATGTTCCACTTTATTTCTTGGCACAGTTTTTAATCCCTACCCCAAGCAGACATTTATCTTTGGTTCACATTGCCTCTTCTAAGCCTAATGCCTTTGACTCAGAGTCTTCTAATTTTTACTTATAACCCAACTTATCTTTATCACGTTGCTGAAATTGTTGAGTTTCTAGAGTTCAGAAGGAAAATATTTACCAGGATCATGGTCAGTTAATTCAGATGGTTAGAACATGCTAATGAGGTCAAGGCTGTGGGTTTGAGCCTTATAAGGGCCAGTTAGCTTTATGCTTTTCCACCAGAATAGCTCTGACACAGATGTGTACTCTTAACCAAAGGGGAGATCCATTGAAACGTTGTAGATTCTGCAGCAGAAAGCTACTTCCATTATTGAAAAATAGAAAAACAAAACTCAGATACACACCTGAAAAGTTCTGAGTTAGTAGCGATAGCTTTCTATATGCAATGCGAATAACTCCCGTATCACTGCCTTATAATTTCCACTTGCATATTTGAGGATTCCTTGATTCTCTCCCCCAAAGTGTCACCCAGTTATGTAGGAAAACCCCAAGAGGTTTCTCACCTGTGCTCACAAATTGTATTTTCATATTCATCCACTTCAGGGGAAATGTCACTTTGATGTCATTGCTGTCATGCTCTCTTGTGAGACCATGCTTTCTTGTTTAGGGTAATCTCTTCTTGTGTTCTCCAAGGTAACAAACCTTGTGAGAAGCCAAAATAACACTTAGGGTATTTCCAGGCTTCATCCACTCTGGGTAAAATGAAGAGAGTATTATTCTACCCCCAATCTAGCACTTTCATCTGGAAGCAGTATTGCTTGTGTTAGTATCTTTCCCTTTTGCTATTGTAAAAAATAACTGCTTTGTTTTCTGTTTTAAGTCTTGCTCTCCATGGGAGATTCCAATCCTTGAGACTGGGTGGGACACTAGACACCATCTTGGCCCTTCCATTTCCCTTTATTTCCTCAGTGATCTGTGCAAAACATGGACAAAACCCTCCCTCTTTTTTCAGCCCTCAAGCAAATTAACTCTACTAGTCTACCATGATCATCCTGACCTGCCTGAACTCTAGCAATGGACATAACAAGGCTCAAGCTGAGATCTCTACCACATGTTTAAAGAAGGAAACTTCCTTAAGAATCTGTATTAAGACAAGTGTTTCAAGTCAGGCCAACTTAGGGTGATATACTCTATGGTAGAATTTCAAGGGAGCTGGGAAGATACTGATACTCATTTGCGGTCAATATATGCATCCCAGTCTTCCTTCAGCTATTGGATGGATACCTGGATTTTCATCTCAGAGATGTGTCTTTTCACTTAACTTGTTTGGTCTTTACAAAAGAGTTCCCGGAAAAGGTAACATGTCATACACTTACAGTTGTCTACAGCTGAGTGAGAATTGAATGGAGCAAGTTTTGATAGGAAAAGAGCAGGAGAAAGGCAAACCCAGAGAGTAAACATGGAGTATAGACTCCAGAGAGGATAAAATGTGAAAGACAGTCTGTATGAAGATAAATCTTACTGACTTCACAGTGCTTCCTGAAGACCATGCGTTTGATGAAGTACAATGTCTGTTAATCAAATGTATATGCTATATTCTCTATCCTACTCTATGTAAGGAAACAGTTTTTCTTTTCCAAATGTCATTTGGATAACCTGTAAAAAAGAGGACAAAATTTTGTCCCTCTCATTTATGGACATTTTATCCATTTATTCTTTTCCCTCCTCTTACATTGCAATCACAAAACCAACAATAATGAAAGAAAATAATGTAAAGATACCACCATAAACCTATTCTCCATGAAATCAAACAAGAGAAACTGAAATATAAGAAAGTAATAGAAGGGTGCCTGGGTGGCTCTGTCGGCTGAGCATATGCCTTGATTTTGGCTCAGGTCATGATCCCAGGGTCCTGGGATGGAGCCATGCAAGCAGGAGCGTGAAGCCTGCTTAAGATTCCCAGTCCCTCTCTCTCTCACATATAATATATATTTTTTTTTATTTTTAATATGAAATTTATTGTCAAATTGGTTTCCATACAACACCCAGTGCTCATCCCAAAAGGTGCCCTCCTCAATACCCATAATAATTTTTTTAAAAAAAGGGGAGAGTCCATAGGTAAGCTGCCTAGTTTTCATTAGCAGGTACTCCTTAGGTCCCCAGGCTTTATTCCCTTTCATCCTTCACCTAAGTAGGCTGCTTTTTATTTGCATGGCAGATCTATGACATCATGGAATTTATTTTCTCATAATTCACTTTGAGCCAGAGGATTCATTAACCCTAAATCAGGTCAGACTTAAACCCTACAAAGAAATATTATTCTCCAGAAAAATGCTGGTAGCAGAATGCCTTACCTATAAAATGACCCAGACAGCATGGACCCTTAAAAACAGTTTTGGGGTATTACAGTACTCACAGGATGGAATACCCTCATACCATATGGTTACTGAGATATGCTTGCTAAGTGTTAGTAAGGATGTGGCCAAGTAAATTTTGCTCACAGCTCACCTTCAGATTTAGATTCACCTTAGGAGTCAGATCTAAAGTGAAGAAGTGCTGGCAGAAATCTTCTTTGATCCATATTTGCTTTGAAATCCCTGGCCTAGAATTGGTAGGTGGGCAAGAATGGGAACTACCCAAGCAACCATACATGCTGAGGGGCATGTAGCCTCTTAATAAGTCACAGCTGGTAGTTATCAAATCCAAATTTACTTGATATTCTCACCAGCAGAGAGGAATCAATATTTGTCAATAGGAAAAGTGATATTCATTACTGCCATTTGCAGGTTATGCATATAAAGCATATATGAGTAATGTTAGAGCTCAGAGCTATTTCCTCTCATAATTTAGTAGATAGAATGCTTCTGGTTCATTTTGCCACAGCACAACAGCCTGGATTTTCCCTGTGCTAATGTCTAATGTCCAAGCCTTTCTTGACCTTTGCTATATTACTTGAAAATAATAGTGCTATGCAGAAATAAGAAGAAGGGAAGCTTTAGGGACAATGCAGGGTTTCATATCAGAAGAGGGGAAAGAGTCACAAATACTAAATTGACAATGCCCAGTCAGGTACAAAATCAACAGAAGATCCCAGGGTTCAAGTAGAAAACAAGCTGACTGTGAATAGCATTTTACTGATCCTATGATTTACAAGTAGACATGGGCAATGGAGATGGCTGGAGGCACTTGGCTTGAAGCCCTCCTGCTCCCCACTACCATTATACATAGAGTGGCTCTGACTCTCACTAATCTGTCATATCTGTATAAGTAAAAGGGAAAATATGGGATTTGAGATTCAGTGTTACTCTATTAAGGTGTTAAACTACTCAAAATCTTGGGACCTGGGAAGAAAATTTAAAATTTAAATAAAATTTAAGCAGAATTATTTTTAAAAAGAGCTACATCATATGGAACATCTTAAGGAACTTAATTACAAGCCTCATAGCCAGGATACAAGATAAGCAAGAGTTTATGCCTATGCTAAAGATAAATAGTAAAGTGTTCTAGTCATCCCGAGGGCTTAGTTTAGCTTTTAGGATGCTCTTCCTACAAAGAGGGTCAGTAAACAATAGGAAGGCTCCCACACTCATGTTGTAACCTCCCTCATCCTGAAAGAGCTGAGATTCTCCTCTCATTGGAATGCTTTAGGTAGAATACATTCATCCCGTCACTGAATGTTAATTTTGTGTTTACTATGGTCCAAGCACTATTCTTGGTGTTGGGGATTACAGAAAATTAAAGAGCTTGCTTTCATTGAGATAATATTCTAGTGGCAGAGGGAGCAAGACAAAAATAAACAAATACACAAACAGATAAATATGTATTTTGTCAGATGGTGATAATTTTTAAGAATAAAAATGAAGCAGGATAAAGTAAAAGAGAGTAAGAGTAATAGCTACAATTTTATTTTATTTTATTTTATTTTATTTTATTTTATTTTATTTTATTTTATTTTTTAATGGCTACAATTTTAAATAAGGTAGTCAGGGAAGGCCTCTCTGAGAACGTAATATTTTATTTTTAACAATGAACATTTATTGAACACCTATTATGTGACAACCGCATGAATTAACTCCTTCCAAGTTCACCAAAATCCTGTGAGGCAGGAGCATTATCATTCTTGCTTTAAGAATAGGGAAATTAGGCCTGAGAGAATTTAAGTAACTTGCCCAAGGAAATAGATAGTAAGAGTCAGAACTAGGCTTTGGATTCAAGCAGTCTGGCACCAAATTCCATCTGTGGGATACTGTGATACTTGGAATTTCAGATTCTGTGTAAAGGCAAAGGGCTGTGCCCACTATCTCATTAACCCTGTGGGCACCAATGGGACTATGCAGAAAATAGGCGAGTAAAGGAAGTACCTGACAGCACAGAAAGAGAAGGGAGAATAAGATGGCTAGTATTCATGTATTTTCTATCCCTACGGTATTTTCTATATATAATCTCAATTAATTCTTTCAGCAAAACTCTGAGATAGTCATAAGCATATTTATTTTGCAGATGAGAAAATTGAGGTACAGAGTGGCTAAGAAAACTGCCTAAGATCTCACAGCCACAAAAGATAAGATTATAAAGATAAGATTATAAATTTGAGTCAGTCTATCACAGACTGTGCTGTTTCTAATATATCATGCTGTCTCCAGAGTGGGGAAAAAAAGAAGTACAAGGACATCTAGAGAGAAAAACATAGAGACAAAGGGAGAAAGAGGGAGAGACAGCAAAATCACAACTTAATAGGTTTGGAGAACCAGAGGACTAACAGTGGGTTAAGAAACATTTAATGGCATCTTTATCATCAACCTTTCCTCCCGTATCATTAGGTGGATTCTTGAGAGCTTCTATGATTTAGGGGTTCGAAGAATTGTAATATCTAGTTTCTGACCAAGACCTGGTGTTTATATGTGAACTAGCCCTTGAGCAGTGTATCATCTTCTATAACTGCTACTGTCATTGAATCAGGTGCTCCAGGACAACAAGGCAAGTAAACTTAGCAGAGACATGAAGGGAAATTTAAGACCCATTGAGAATTTGAGGACTAGAATGTAGCTGTTTGATAACCATCTTTTTTTTTCTTCAGAGCATTTTAAAGTTGTCAACTTTAATGAAATAACTTCAGATATGCCTTGCCTGCCGACCTCTCCCTCTCTAATAGTACAGTAGTAATACTGTGGGGAATAATAATAGGTTGATGGGCAGTGTTAGCAAAGAAAGCCAAATGAAGCACTGCCTGTCTTGTGCTATAGCCTTTGTGTAGTGTGAAGAAGCCAGGATGTGATCAGATCACTTGTGAGATGGGGCCAACTCATCTGTTCATTATTCTGGACAAGCAGCAAGGTTGCCTCTCCCCCCATGCCTGCTTTGATTTGTTTTGCCTTTCTCTCTCCTCCCCATCTCTTCCCCCCCACACACACACACACTCAAGGCTTTTATTTTTGATGAGAATTAGACAAACAAATAAAGCAATGAAGAGACTTGCCTGTTATATTTTTTAACAATGCTTTAGGTGGCTTCCCACAAAGGAAAGCTGAGAGAGGCCCAGTGTGGAAATTATCTAGCTCCATCATTTGTATTCTTCAGGTAACTCTTGTAAGCCTCCATTTTTTAAGCTATAAAATGCTATTTAAGTGGCTATGACTTTCTCAAAACTTTCTAGGATGAAATAGACATCCTTGAGAACTAAGTGTTTGTGAATTTGTTAGGTGGCAGGAAAATTGGCATTTTAGAAGAAAAATGTAGTCTTTTTAAAACACACTGAAGAGACCAAAGAAACCATTGAAATTTACCTTTGGCTCTATAGAGCCACGGATGGGCTTACAACCTATTCTTTGTTGAAAATGAAATTAGAACTGGAAGTTGTAGATCAACAAATTATGAATAAAGCTGATTTTGAAGAGATTTCCACAAGTACATAAGTTTTGAGGGCCTAAAAACAGAAATGCTGTTCTGTTATGTATTGTACAGTTTTGCTATAAGGGACTAAGGTGGACTACTTTTATGACATCTCCTCTTGCCAGTGGCCCATCTGTAAAATGGGTATGAATGCAATGCCATTTTAATAATAAATCTTCCAGACCAATGTTCTCTAGGAATTTTAATCTCCACTTATAAACAAAGTACAGAAGAATTGAGTTGACTTTTATGGACTGAGTTGGTATAATTGAAAATCTGAATATTATAGTCCCTGTACCACTTTCCCATATTACATCTTCACCTCCAACACTGGTCATTTATGCAATAAATATTAAAAAGCCTAGTCTCCTGTCAAAGTCTACATTTGTCAAGTAATAGTTAATTGAAGCACAGTTTTTGTTGTTTTGGGTTGAATTGGTTCCAGGTTTTCTTTAAAAAAATACCACTGACCACCTGCTGTCAGCAAGGGAAAGAAAATGGGGTAATGAAAAAAGGAGAAGGAAAGGTTGTAGGGTAGTCAGGAGAAAAATGTGATTATTGAACATGTTCCACAAATTAAGCAATCTATGTAGAGTAATTTGGCTGGTGAAGATCGTTAGAGTGTCATGTCAGCTTCAGAATCTGAGATCCACCATCCTAACTTGGTTTGTAGTGATTCACATGGGAATAGTGGGGAAGGGGAACCAGTATAGATAGAGGCCAGACAAAAGGAAAACAAAGCGAAGTGCTTTGTTTACAGAAATCTCCTCAGAGAAATAAAGCCAGTGCCAACTCCATGACTAAAACATGTATATTCTTAATGGCAGCAACCCAGAAAGAGCCTGGAACTTACGTCTAGTATGAAGCTCCAGAGGACAGGTCACTTGGAAACAGTGAGAAAAGAAGTAGGACCTCCGAAATGGGTACTTTGCATGTAGCCATCTCTCTCATTGTGCTTCTTGGCCTCAGTTTTTAAGTAGCTTTAAGTTTCTGCTTTTACCTACCTACCTACTTCCTACCTACCTACCTTCCTACCTCAGACAGGGGACCCTGGCCTCCACATTATTTAATAATCAGCCAGTATTGGAAAACTGGACCATAGTGTCCATTTCTTGATAAACTGGCAGAGTATCCATGCCTTTTGATTGTATTAAGAACTTGAACAGCTTGGGGCACCTGGGTGGCTCAGTTGGTTAAGCATCTGTCTTTGGCTCAGGTCATGATCTCATGGTTCATGAGTTCGAGCCCCACATAGGGCTCTGTGCTGATAGCTCAGGGCCTGGAGCCTGCTTTGGATTCTCTGTCTCCCCTCTCTCTCTGCCCTCCCCCTGCCTGTGCTCTCTCTCAAAAATAAATAAACATTTAAAAATAAAAAAGAACTTCAACAACTTAAGTTTCCTATTTCCCAACTGACATAAGACAGCCTTCCAAACAAGGTACCATGGTGGGACATGTTCCAGTTTGGTCATCTGTCTGTTACAACTCCCTCTTGTTATTCTCAAAATATTTTCATCCATTCACTTACCCTAAAAGTCTACAGAACACTAACTCCATGGACACTGTACAAGGCATTGAAAATACAAAATGCATAAGATGGGTCCCTCTCAGTCTAGTAGTGGAGATATAGGTATGAAGAAATTGTTGAAATATTATGAGGTAAGAGTTAAAAGAGGCTTTTAAATAACTATGCCTGGTAGATTGGAGACTGTTCCACAGAGATGATACTGTTTAAGAAAGTTAAAAGCAGAGACATGACAGAAAAATATTCTACACAGAGAGAAATAATGAATGAAAAGGCATGGAGGCATGAAAGTGTGTGGCCTGTTTAAGGAAGCATAAATAACCCAGTGCAATGGTGGGGCAGGGGTAAGGAGAGGGAGACAAATGGTATGAATGGAGAAATGCTAGTTATTGAAGCCAAGGAGATAAGATAGATCATGCTCATGTAGAGTCTCTTATTATTAGATTAAAAACCAATAGACTTCATTCTGAAGTAATTGTGACCTTCTGACCATTTTAAGCAGGAAAAACCATTTTCATATTTGCATTTTAGGAATTTAGTTTTGTGGTATTGTCTGAAAGATGAATTGCATGGCAATACTGCAAATAGGGAGAATGGTTAAGATGCTGTCACAGTGAGTCATTCACACCTCTTATTGGTAGTTCTTGAGTAGTAAATAGGGCATTTTTCTGTGTGGGGGTTGGGTGTTGACAAGAAATAGTGGAAAAGGAGTAAAGGACTTGGCTTCAGAGACAGGAGTATCTCTGGTATGACAGGGCTTGGTAACTGATTGTACATATAGCACGAAGGAGAGGGAGGAGTAGAGGTTATAACCAGGTGTTGCACCCACGTGACTCCTGAAACAGAATGCTACGGGCACCAGTGACAGTTGCAACAAAGTTTATTACAATGAGAGGCAAGGCCGACCGATCGGGACCAACACTCTTGATAAGAGTGTGGCCCCAAACAGCCGGGGTACAGAGTTTTTAAAGCCGATCACATCGTTTTATCATTATCTGGGAACAGAACAGAGAAACAGTTCCCAGATGAGTCAGAAACAGTTGCCAGATGAGTCAGAAACAGTTATCGAATGAGGTGATTATTTTAGACTTTCTGCCGCTAAGTTGCAACCAGTGGATCTCCTTGACCTTGTCTCTGATGCTCTTTTTTTGAGCTTTTGTTTCCTTCATTGGTAAAGCCTGATTCACAAGAGTATGAAGTATGATTTACAAGAGTAAAAGCAAGGTTGTTATCTTTTGACCTTCAGTATCAGAACAAAGTTGTTATCTTTCAAGCTAAGCGGTAGCCCTACAGTACAATTTAACCCTTACACAGGTTTCTGATTTTGACTAATGGGTGAATGGCAGTGCTGGAAAAATATATGCCTCCCCAAGCTATCTGCTGTCTTTATTCGCCTTTCCTTTTTTCAGTATTGGCTGCCCTTCCCCTTTTACTTCAGACAAACTCTTGACAAAAATTTTTCAAAACGCTTTGAGAAACCTAGAACACAACACACTAAGGACATCTGAAAACACTTACAGCCTGAGAAGCTGAGAGGCTTGGAGAGTGGCCAAAATAATGTTTGCAAGTGTAAGAAGGATTTTCTAGAGGGAATTTTAAACCTTTGATTTCCATCTATGTAGGAGATTAAATGAGGGAGAGGGATAAAATAATAGTAAAGAACATTTCAGTGTGTTATAAGGAAGATAGTTTTTAACTGTTCTAAGGAAAAGGACTAGAATGAAACAACTGAATGGAAATTATTCAGATCTTCAAGAGGAGATAAGATAATCCTGACACCTAAATAATTTAGATACCAGCCTGAAGGCAGGGACCTATCTTAGATAATCTCTCTGATAATCCATTCTGCAAATGTCCTCCTATTCTGCTGCAGATGTTCCCAGAAGAACTATCATCCTATTGATCTGGCTGAGTACATACACTGAGGGAAAGGGCACAGCAAAAAATTAAAATTATCTAACCTGGATGGTTCTAGAAATGGAGATAGCAATCATAAAGAGGGAAAAAATGGCTTACTTCAATTTTGAAAGTAGTTTTTTTTGTTTGTTTTTTGTTTTTTTGTTTTTTTGGGTTTTTTTTTGGTTTTTTTTTTTTAGTGGAACCTTCTGGCCAGCTACTGTTAGGGGGAAAATGCACCTAAGAGATAAGACTTGGAACATACTAGCTTTCCAAGATAAAGGAGGAGATGAAAGGGAGGAGTACAAATAGAGAAATACAAAGCAATGAATCAAACACTTCACTAAGTATGAAACCAGAACAGTACACTCTTTCAAGGCTAAAGCTGTAGCTTTATGGGAAAGGTAACAGGTTTGAGGGCCATGGACTATGAAAGCCATGAGCATTCTCCACACTCTGACACACAGGTGGGGAACATTCATACCCATTCATATGTAAACAGTACACATATGTAAACCATGGTTCTAGTAAAAAATCAGAATAATTTAAATATTAGAGATGAGGCAGATCCCCAGGGGAGAATTATGCCAAGAATACAAGAGGACCAGAGGACCTCCAGCTAAATAAAATAGCATCTTACTAAAGTTATACAGATCTCTGAGATATGGGTCATCTTTTTCTTTCTTCTTAAGAATTCATTTACATCTGAATAATTAATTCCATGGAAATGGATTATGTCATTCTGAATTATTTGGTATCTACTACCATGCCATTACTTGTGGGTGAATTTGGCAGACCAAAATATAAAATCTCATTTGTCAATTTGTCGTGGATTTTCTTAGCCTGGAAAGTTTTACAGACTTTGTTAAATATAACATTGATGCATTAGAAATTTCATGCTTTTTTGTTAGGGAATTTTTGTTAAATATCTATAGCTTATGGGATTTATCCAGAGATTTGTGGAGAGTATTATTCAAAGGAAGATAAAACCCTAAAATAAGAAAAAAATCCATAGAGTTGCCTTCATGGAGTCATTTCTCTTTAGTAATTTCACTCATGTATTAGATTTTACAATCAGGCCCCAGGGCATATTAACATAATTTAAATAGAAGATAATAAAACTGTCAAAATTGTGTGTGTGTGTGTGTGTGTGTGTGTGTGTGAGAGAGAGAGAGAGAGAGAGAGAGAGAAGAGAGAGAAGGAGAGTCAGACACACAGAGAAACAGAGAAAGACAAAAAATAAAAAACAGCTATAAACACAGTAGTCACAACATCATTTATGTTATTGCTATCTGCTCAGAAAGAACAGTATTGCTCAAGAAGATGAATCATGAGACATTACCCCCTTCTTTCTTCAGGCAATATTCCCTATCACCCTAACTTGGATTTTGTGACATTCTCTGGCTTTTTTATATGTGCCCTATAGCATAGATTTATTAAAAGAAAATCAAGTGTGTGAGTTATATCTCAATAAAGCTGTTATTTAAAAAAAAAGATAAAATCAGAAAACAGTTAAAACCCTTTGACTTTAGCATCTTATTAGAATCTTATGACACCTTTTGAGGTAACTCAAAGTATCTCTGGTGCAGGTGATAGAAAATGGGTCGTGTCATAAAACCCAGGTTAGGCTGTTCTGGCACAGGGTGTGACTAATATGAATTGCAGCATTTTAGGCATCCCTGAAGTTTAACATATTTTAAAGACCAAGTTATTTGGCTCCTTCAGAGAAGCAAAAAGGAAATATTGGGCTACTCCCTTGTTAAACTCTTTATCTCTTTCCCTATACATGCCATTTCAGGAAATTTCAACTGGGTGAATTTCAATTAAGGCCAAATTTTCATTGCAGAGATTCATTGAATTAATACTTTACATTACTGCATTCCATGGAATACTGTCTTTAAAAATAATTTATGGAGCACCTTGGCCGCTCAGTCGGTTTAGTGTACGACTTTGGCTCAGGTCAAGATCTCATGGTCCATGAGATCCAGTCCCGCATTGGGCTCTGTGCTGATAGCTCAGAGCCTGGAACCTTCTTTGGATTCTGTGTCTCCCTCTCTCTATGACCTTCCCCCACTCTCTGTCTCTGTCTCTCTCTCTCAAAAATAAATAAACATTACAAAAATTTTTTAAAAAGGAGTTATTTGAATGTGAGAGTGGTTGTGATCATTGTTAAATGCATGAAACAACTGCCTCTCTCAACACAGATCCTGATTTCTGAAGTATTTCACTCACCCCAGAGTTATACTGGCAGCATTTTCATTTTTTTATGAAGTCAAATATCACATGATTTTAAGGAAGTAATTGTGTATATAATTTTTATGAATAGTAAATTATTGCTAAATGTTTGTTGTTATTTGATTGCTGTTCCACATCCCACAAATTGAGTTTCTATATTAGGTCTACCTAAGAAACATGCATGCCCCTATTTTTAGATAAAAAGGATTCATCATAGAGGTATGAATAATTAAAATTACATTTGATTAATGGTTTATACTTTTCCTGTTTTATTACTTCTTTGATCCTCATTACAAACCAGTATGGAAGACTATGAAGCCCATTGAGTTTAAATGCTATAGGTCACATATCTAACAGTACAACTAAATCTAGAACTCTTGTCTCATGATTTGCAGACTTTACTCTGTGGTAGTCACTGAGGCTGTCACAAATATTTCAGTTCTCCTTACAGCCATATAATAGGATTGTACTTTCTTGCCAGGTTGAAATTAGGTGTGGCTATATGACTTGCTTTGGCCATTGAAATGTGAGCAGAAGTGATTATTTTTTCCTATAAGCATTTAATTGCCAGTGCTTAGCTTCAGCCTTTCAATTACCTTTCTTTGGTGATTGTGGAAACATGTTTCAAGATGGGTTCTCCTTGAGTGATTACCATGGATAGAGCCTCTACCCTACCAACCTATATTATACATGAAACCTAAATGAGAAATAAATCTTTTTGTTTGTTTGTTTTAAGATAGATATTTGGATGATTGTTGTTGTGGCATAACCTAGTCTATCCTGACTTCACAGATACACTCTTTCTATAGGAATGACCAGTATGTTGTCATTTAAGTATTCTTCCCCATAGCTTTTTATCTGTCAAACTTGCTCTTCTGGGACCAAGATTTGCTCTTCTGAGACCAGCACTATTTGTGCACAGCTAAATTAGAAATATTTTATGATGACTTTCAAATTAAAGCACTTTGGGCTTCGTAGGTTTCCTAAAATGAGAGTCAGCTTCCTACCATCTTTAAGTATAGTAATGATAGATTAATCACAGATTGAGAACTTGAAGAAATTTCATGAGTCCAACAATTCTACCTCCCAATTTTAAGCAGGTAAACACTTAGTTTTCATCCATTGTGCATGCTTTGCATCAAAAAGGAAGATATTTTACATGAATGGGGAAGGCTGTGAATAAAAGTAGAGAAGGAAAACATGGCAGTGATCACAGCACCATGCATTTGGAAACTGCCTTGGTTTATTGATATTAAGTGCCCTTCAGATATCATTTATGAAAGGAAAAAAGAAGAGAATGTGTAGGAATTTGGGAGGGAGGGTAGTTATCTTTGGCACCACTTTAGAAACAAAAATTCTTACAAGTCAAGATAGAAGTATATTTCTCTGAAGAAAATAGATCACTTTTGAGGCTACAAATGTTAGACGCCATGATTTTGTGAATCGGTGAATGGAGAAAGAATGGGTGTTAGTAGCAAGAAAAGGGAAGAATATGGGATGGCTTAAAATTTCTGACTTACAAAACCACATGCATCATGGTACCATAGAGCTAGGAGGAAATTTTCAGGGAAACAAGATGGGTTTGGTTTTGTACATGTTGAATATGATATGCTTGTGAGACATCCAGGTAGAAATATTACTTAAGTTGAAGCATGAGTCTAGAATATAATTAAGAATTCTGAGATATGGACTTGGAAATCATCCGATATAGCTAGAAATTCAGGTCATGGTTTTGAACAAATCATTCTAAAGAATTCTACAGAGTAAGAACAACAGAAGGCTAAGGATGAGCACCAGGGGTAATAGCAATGTTTAAACCATTGCAGAGGCATCCCATGAAGATGAATGGGAAGACCATGAAGAACAATTAAAAGGATTTGCCAGTGGGTAAAGAGAAAAAAAAGAATATCATGAAAGCCAAGAGAAAATGAAATTTTAAGAGAGAATGTCAAACACCTATGATATGTCAAGTAAATAAAGTAATATCATGGCAGAAGTTTATTCATTGGGTTTGTAAATATGGAGGTCACTGCTGATCTTAGTGAAAGAAGTGACTGGGAAGTGAGGAAAAGATAACAGTGAACACAAGCTAACATTTCAAGTAATTTTTCTGTAAAAGACTGGACAAGGCAACAGGTAGAGGGATTCTTAAGTTAAGGGAGTGTTTCTTGAGGATGGGATAGACCTGAGTGTGTTTATTATGCTAAGGGGAAAGAGTCTGCAGAGGAGAGAGAAGATACAGAAAAGGCCCACTGGAGCTTCAAGGTACCAGGCCAAGCAAGATCTGTACACAACAGTCCAATCTTCTAGTCTTTCAGGTCATTGTCAGCCAGACTAATCCAAAAAGAGTTGACATTCAGACTTCAGATAATAATCACATGTCTGAGAATGAGTCATAGCTCAATGATACTCCTTTTCTCAGAGCTGTCTTTCTAAGCTGTCAACTAAGAGGAACATGTTTTAATTTTTCTATCAAACAGGAATCACTGGAAGGTCCAGAGGGAGGCTAAATAGCAAGACAGAATGTGGAGTGTTGAATGGTCCCTTCGTTGTCTGTGATGGTACTTGACTGTGCAATTAGATCTATGCTAATGCTGTGTTTAGAGAAGTAAAATAGTAGTGCTAAGTACACTTGGAAGAAACCTGAGCTCTTTCTTCTCTGTGCCAGATGGTACAATTTTGAGACTTCAGTAGTACACATTGCTAGATATGTGGTCGGAAAAAGCATTCTATACAACATGCTAATAGGTACAATTTATTAAAACATTCCCTCTTATAGACATTAACCAAATCATACATTGGCACAAAATTAGAATTGTAGTTACAGAAGTGTATGAGTAATCAGTCTAGCATTACTAAGCCTTCTGAATATATATACCAAAATTCTAATAGGTCAATAGGTCAGCAGTATATAATGTGCTCATACTCTACACATAAATTTTGGTAGAAATCATCTGGGAGGTATTCAGAAGGCTCAACCCAGTCACTTCCTTTGAGCAACTTATGTTCAGTCAGGGCACTGAGACATAATTATGTGATAGAACACTTACGTGCAGCACCTACAAGACCTTAACTTTCATGTCCGTGTTAAATAGACTTGCTGGGGAGAACCATAGAAATGCCCCAGAAGTAGTAGATGCCATGAGAGTATTGCAGTGAGTAATGTAAACCAGCTATGTGATTAATTCTTTTGGACAAGGCAACTACCAACAATTCATTTATTCAACAAAATTTAACCAAGTGCCTACTATGGGCAGATCATTTCACTAACAATGAATCTGAAGACTGAAAACTCCCACCATCTTTTTTAGATGGGTCTGTGTGACGTTAGTGGAAAGTTACTTCTAGAAATATTTGCAAAGAAAAAAAGTGCATAAAACTTACTGAGATACTCTTATTGAATATTGATGATGGAGTGATTTGTAAAAGGTTGAGCCTGAGAATTTCTTCCCAAAAATTCTCAAGTCACATGTTTGTCTTCATGCTAAATGTTGATGGCATTACCATAGCGAATGATGATTTACCACAATCTGTGTATGTTTTGTCAGCTTAACTAGGTTGTAGTTGTATCAAAAAGTCTATCTTGGGGCGCCTAGGTGGCTCAGTTGGTTAAGCATCCGACTTAGGCTCAGGTCATGATCTCATGGTTTGTGAACTCGAGCCCCACGTTGGGCTCTGTGCCGACAGCTCGGAGCCTGGAACCTGTTCAGATTCTGTGTCTCCTTTTCTCTCTGACCCTTCCCAGCTTGTGCTCTGTCTCTTTATGTCTCTCAATAAATAAATAAATGTAAAAATAAAATTAAAAATAAATAAATAAATAAATAAATAAATAAATAAAATTTTAAAGAAGTGTATCTTTTCTGCTTCCCTTTTTTTCCCATACAGTAGGCACTAGATACATACTGTTGTGATTGATTTAAATTATTTTTAAAATATTAGCTATATCTCTCCTCAGCCAAACTTGAGGGCACATTTCCCAGACTATACCGATCTATGAGAAGGCATTTACTCATCCTTCTATCACCCTCAGCCAAAACCCTATATTGAAGAAGTTTAAAGTGCCAGAATAGAATACTTTCCCCTCTAGTGACCACAGTCCTCCACTCCTCCCACCAAACCCCAATCTCGTTTTCCATTCTGTGGTAGGACATAGGATGGCATCAAAAATATGGTTTCTATTGCTCTAAAGTTATGTGAGCCTTGAAGAGTTCAAGATGTGTTCAGATGTAGGAAAATTTTCACTTTCTTTGTACAAGGCTTACTTTATAATCATCTATAAGAGCAGAAAAGCTATAAGTGCTTTTGACCAACTTCCACAAACATGCTTATATACCAGTAAATATATATTATTATCTCACACTGGAGATAGGACCTGAAATAAACTGTATTTTTCAAGGGAGGAGTCACCTACTGTGATCAAGGTTAAGTAATATGTCAAACATAAGGGCTGTACAAGACATAGGCCATGCTTTCAGGACTTGGTTTGATAAATTTAATATTTGCATTTGACAATTTTTCCTACAAGTACCTTTAATTACACTTTAAGCCACTTTAAATCACAGTGATTATACCTTTCTGAAGTAATACAGTCTGCCTCACCGGAATTGAAATATTTCCTTTTTAATTTAGCTTACTAGAATTCCAAATACCAAAAGTAAGGAGACAAAACCAAGACAATTTTGATGCAAGTGTTATTGGAGCTCAGTACAGGGTGACATGCCTTCAAAGCTGTTGACCCCTTGAAAGTGCACCACATATAATTACAAAGGGAACAAACGCCAAACTCTAGTCCTGATACTTTATAGACAAATTCATATTGTTCCTATCACTAGAGTTAAAAGGAAACATTGAAAATCTATCAGCGACTTCCAAAGTCTGTGTAAATAGACCCTTGCTTTAATACCTTTCTAGATCTGTGTGATCAATAAATGTTTCTTGAATAAATTGAATAAAATAATAAGTCTGTGTTGCTCCCAAGGTCCATGTTGTGGGACAGCCTTGAAATTGAGATATGTTTTTTAATTTTTTTTTATAGAGAGAATGAGTGGGGGACAGAGGCAGAGGGAAAGAGAGAGAGAGATATTCCCAAGCAGGCTCCACACTCAGCGCAGAGCCCAACATGGGGCTCAATCCCACAATGGTGAGATCATGACCTGAGTCAAAGTCAAGAGTCAGATACTTAACCAACTGAGTCACCCAAGTGTCCCATAATTGAGATACAATTTATATTGAGGCATTCTGTTTCTTCAGGAATTGAATCCCACTGGGTAGAAATTCTCACTAGTATAGTTATCCATCCCTCTCTTTTCAGGAATAATGTTAGCAGTAGCCTCCCAGTATTTGCCAATGTGTCTGGCTTTTGCTTGGCTTGAAAATCTTGTGAGATGAGCTTTCCACTGGGGGAAAAATTTCTACTGGATAGTTATATTTACACTTGGTATTTGGGAATATGAATGCTAAAATAGAGTAATTTTTCCTGCCAACTATCTTTTCATGTTTGTCTTGTCATACTAATGGCTTAAGTTTCACTTTCAGGAAAAAATTCAAACCCTATGGTGATTTTTCAACCCCTAAAATAAATTCACATGAGGAAGACAAAAGTTTAAATATAACCATGGCTAAACTTTTAAAAATATTTTAAATGATTTTTTTTATTAAAATTCAAGTTAGTTAACATACAGTGTAGTCTTGGCTTCAGGAGTAGAATCTGGTGACTTATCTCTTACATGTGATACCCAGTGTCCATCCCAAAAAGTGCCCTCCTCAATACCATCACCCATTTAACCCATACCCCAATCCACCTCCCTTTCAGCAACCTTCAGTTTATTCTCTTTATTTAAGATTCTCTTATGGTTTGCTTCCTCTCTGTTTTTATCTTATTTTTCCTTCTCTTCCCCTATGTGCATCTGTTACGTTTCTCAAATTCCACATACGAGTGAATCATATGTTTATCTGTCTTTCTCTGACTGACTTATTTCGCTTAGCATAATACTCTCTAGTTCCATCCATGTTGCTGCAAATGGCAAGATCTTATTCTTTTTCATCGCCAAGTTGTATTCCAGTGTGTGTGTGTTTGTGTGTGTGTGTGTGTGTGTGTGTGTGTGTGTCTTCTTTATCTCTTCATCAGTTGATGGACATTTGGCTCTTTCCATAATTTGGCTATTGTTGATAGTGCTGCTATTAATATTGGGGTACATGTGCCCCTTTGAATCAGCACTCCTGTAGCCTTTGGATAAATTCCTGGTAGTGCAATTGCTGGGTTGTAGGGTAGTTCTAGTTTTAATTTTTTGAGGAATCTTCATACTGTTTTCCAGAGTGGCTGCACCAGTTTGCATTCCCACCAACAGTGAAAAATGGTTTCCCTTTCTTCACATTCTCACCAACATCTAGTTTCTTGAGTTGTTAATTTTAGCCAATCTGACAGGTGTGAAGTGATACCTCATTGTGGTTTTGATTTGTATTTCCCTGATAATGAATGATGTCCAGCATCTTTTCCTAAACTTAAAAAAAAAAGATAACTGAAAACCAAACACATTTACTTTTTTTTCAGAGAAAATTTAGCATACTGGCCTCCACCATGGCATACAGTAATTTGTATTTAATAATCACTGAAATAGCAGGCTAAAAATAAAAATAAAAACTCTACTACTACTTTATTTTACTACTATTAGTTATAAGCATTGAGATTTTACTATGAGCCAGATGCTAAGCTAATTGTTTTTTATTATCACACTCATCACAAAAAATCTGTATGATAGGTATTAATATTCCACATAACAGATAAGGAACTAAGGCTCAAAGAGGCACATTAATTTGCTCAAGATCACAAAAGCATGAAAATGTGAAGGTCAATACTCAATTCTGACTCTATTCAACGCCATTCTGTTATTGTACAGTTGTCCATATTGCTTCAGAACATCAACAGTTTGCTAAAAATGCTACAAATCAAGATATTGACCACCCTTCATAAGCCTAAGATAAATGATATGGAATGGTTATAGTATCCCCACAGACTATTATGTTGATAACTAAGAGACCAAGATAGTCCTTGAAGCCCAGGTCTCATTATTTTGCCTTACCCTGCACCCCAATTAATAAGATCCATATTGTGCTCTCTCTCTCTCTCTCTCTCTCTCTCTTTCAAATATTGTAGCACAGATTGCTTTACAACTTATTTGCTGCAAGTAAATTGTTCAGGTAAAACCATCCTTGCACTCCATTCTCAATAGATATATTGGTAGATAAATCTGTGATATTATTATGATTTTCCAATGGAGCATTGATGATGAATCATCTTATGTGCTTTCCTGCGCCATGTCCCATATATGTATCCAGTGAAATAAGACTAAAATAAAACAAAATGGAAAAGAACTTTTACTTAGGTTTTTTTTTTCCTGGAAAAGAACCTTTAAATAAACAGCCTCGTTTATATATAGAGAAATATACTTGGAAAAGGACGTTTCTGGATAATATTTATGTCTTGGCGCTGGTGTAAGGAGGAAATCTAAGAACTAATGTTAAGTGAACCTCATGTTTTGTTTTGTTTTTTGACATACTCTGGCAAAGGCCATTTACTTCCCTTGTGTCCACCAGATGAATAACTGTATAGGTACCAATATTATGTATCCCCCATTTCCCCTAACAAAGGGCCCAGAGCAATCACCTTGACTCATGACAGCACTGCTATGTTCAGGCAATTTCTCTTTCCATAGCTAAAAAGTAACATTAAAATTTTGATTTCTTTCTGTACTTGTTTTTAAATTTTTTTAATTTATTTATTTTTTGAGAGATGGGGAGAGCACAAGTGGTGAGGGGCAGAGAGAGAATGAGACGGAATCCAAAGCAGGCTCCAGACTGAGCTGTCAGCACAGAGCCCCACGTGGGGCTCAAACTCAAACTGTGAGATCATGACCTGAGCCGAAGTTGGATGCTTAACCAACTGAGCCACCCAGGCGCCCCTCTTTCCGTACTTTAAAAAAATGTTAACAAATGCTTATTTGCCGATTGTAAACATTACAAACATTCATTATAGAAAATTTGGAAAGAATAGGAATGATAAAGAACAAAATAGGCACCTATAATTCTATTTGAGGATAATGGTTGTTAATATTTCAGTGTATTTCTGGCCAGTTTTCATATATAATTATAACTATAAAGAGATTATGAACTTGAGATCTAGCTGCATATTTAATTTTATAATTCCTCCTTTTTTAAGTTTTTATTTAAATTCCAGTTAGTTAACATACAGTGTAATAATATTTGTTTCGGGTGTAGAATTTAGTGATTCATTACTTACATATAACACCCGGTGCTCATCACAAGTGCACTCCTTAATCCTCATCATTTATTTAACCCATCCCTCCATCCATCTCTCCCCTAGTAACCATCAATATGTTTTCTGTAATTAAGAGTGTGTTTCTTGGTATTTTATTTAATGTTTTATTATAAATACTCCTCATGTAGTTAAACATTCTTCACTAGCAAATTGGATTATGATTTATGACTTTTTAACCATTTAAGTATGAAATAATTTAATTTTTACACTATTATTGAACATTTAAGCTGTGTCTAATTTTTCACAAACATAACGAACATTGTGAATAATTTTAATTCTATTTTTAATATGAAATTTATTGTCAAATTGGTTTCCATACAACACACAGTGCTCATCCCAAAAGGTGCCCTCCTCAATACCCATCATCCACTCCCCCCTCCCTCCCACCCCCCATCAACCCTCAGTTTCTTCTCAGTTTTTTAGAGTTTCTTAAGGTTTGGCTCTCTCCCTCTCTAACCTCTTTTTTTTTTTCTTCCCCTCCCCCATGGTCTTCTGTTAAGTTTCTCAGGATCCATATAAGAGTGAAAACATATGGTATCTGTCTTTCTCTGTATGACTTATTTCACTTAGCATAACACTCTCCAATTCCATCCACGTTGCTACAAAAGGCCATATTTCATTCTTTCTCATTGCCACGTAGTATTCCATTATGTATATAAACCACAATTTCTTTATCCATTCATCAGTTGATGGACATTTAGGCTCTTTCCATAATTTGGCTATTGTTGAGAGTGCTGCTATAAACATTGGGGTACAAGTGCCCCTATGCCTCAGCACTCCTGTATCTCTTGGGTAAATTCCTAGCAGTGCTATTGCTGGGTCATAGGGTAGGTGTATTTTTAATTTTCTGAGGAACCTCCACACTGTTTTCCAGAGTGGCTGCACCAGTTGGCATTCCCACCAACAGTGCAAGAGGGTTCCTGTTTCTCCACATCCTCTCCAGCATCTATAGTCTCCTGATTTGTTCATTTTAGCCACTCTGACTGGCGTGAGGTGATATCTGAGTGTGGTCTTGATTTGTATTTCCCTGATGAGGAGCGACGTTGAGCATCTTTTCATGTGCCTGTTGGCCATCTGGATGTCTTCTTTAGAGAAGTGTCTATTCATGTTTTCTGCCCATTTCGTCGCTGGATTATTTGTCTTTCGGGCATGGAGTTTGGTGAGCTCTTTATAGAAAATGTAGTAGTTTAAATATTCCAGATTTGTTATTTTACGAAATTGTTTTTGCTCTTCTAAGTCGTTTACATTTCTTATGAATTCTAGAATCAACTTTTCAATTTATACAATAAGAGAAACCTGCTATAAAGTTGATTCCATTTAATCTATGGAACAATTTGGGGAATATTTACATATTGATACTATTAAGTCTTTCATTCCAAGAACATGGTATATTTATCCATTTATTTAGATATTCTTCAATTTCTCTCAACCATATGTTGTAGTGTTCAGTATACAAACTTATGCATGTTTTCTTAAAACTATCTTTAACTATGTCATAATTTCAATGCTATTATAAATATAATTTCTTAGAGACAAAGCCTTCAGTCTCTTACTGTTAAGTATAATATCAATTGTAGATTTTTCATAGATGTCAGTTATCAGGATGAGGAAATTCCCTAGTTTGCTGAGGTATTTTTACCATGAAGATATTAGCATTTTGTCAAAAGCCTTTGTGCATTTGTTGACGATTGTAATTATTTTTCTACTTTGATCTGTTTATATAGTAAATTATTAGTTGATTTTCACAACGTTACAATAACACTGCATGTATTAGATCCTACTTGATCAGTGAGGTGTAATCATTTTTCATAAATTTCTTGATTCAGTTTATTAAATGTCAAAAATCTATGTCTTTTTCTTAAGCCATTTGGGTGTGTCCTTTTAATTTCTTGTAATATATTTTAGAATTCAGTGATATAAACCTCATAAAGTGAGATGGGAAGTTCTCCCTTCGCTTCTGTTTTCTGGATGAATTTCTACATAATTGGTGTTTTTTGTTACTTAGGTATGAGGAAAGATTAATCAGTGGGACTGAGTCTGACGTTTTCCTTGTGGGAAGATTTTATCTCAAAACTAAATTTCTTTAATTGCTGTAGGGATACCCAGGCTATTTATTTCTTCAGAGAAAGCTTTGTTAGTTTTCATCTTTCAAGGGATTTTACTATTTCATCTAAGTTGTTACATTCATTAGCATAAAGTTGTTTATAATGTTCTCTTATTATCTGTTTAATGCCTGATGGATATTAGTAATGTCTTCTCTTTCATACTTGATAAAAATAATTTGTCTTCATTCTTTTTTTTTCTGATCAACTTATCTAGAGTTTTATAAGTTATATAAATCTTTTCAAAGAAAAGAAAATAATTGCCTTTTAAAAATTTATTTTCTCTATTTCTGTTTCATTTCTATCTTCCCTTCATTCTTTAATTCCTTGTGCTTATTTTAGGCCTAGTTTCTTCTTTCATAAGTTTCTCGAGGTAGAAGCTTAAATCATTGATTTAGAAACTTTATACTTTACTAATATAAGCATTTAATGTATAAATCTGCCTCTAATTGCTACTTTTGTTGCATGACACAATTTTAATATGTGTTTTCATTTTTATTCAAATCAAGATATTTTCTAATTTCTCTTTTGATATTTTCTTTGGCTTATGAATTATTTAGAAGTGACTTAGTCAGCTCAGGCTACTATAACACAATACTATAGGCTGGGTGGCTTAAACAGACATTTATTTCTCATGGTTCTAAAGGCTGAAAAAACCAAGATCACCACAAGGTGAGTTAGTTTCTGGTGAGATCTTTGCCTTGAAGATGGTTGCCTACTCCCTGTGTTCTAACATGGCAGACAGAGTGAGACAGGGACAGAGAGACAGACAGACAGTTTAGGTCTCTCTTCCTTTTATAAGAACACTAATCCCATTATTTAGCCTCACTCTCATAACCTTACCTAAACCTAATTACCTCTCAAAGGTACCATCTCAAAATATCATCATATTGGGAGTTAAGACTTCAATACATTAATGAGGGGGGAAGACATAAACATAGCTCATAAAAAGAAGTGTGTTGTTAAATTTCCAAATAATGGTTCATTTTGTTGGATGTTCTTTGTGCTCTTGTAAAGAAGCCGATGCTGTTGAATGGGGGTTCTATAAATATCAGTTAAGTCAAGTTAGTTGACTATGTTGTTCAGGTCTTGTAAGTCATTTCTGATTTTCCATCTACATGTTCTAGCAATTACTTAGATGAGTGTGAAGTCTTTAACTATAATGGTGAATTTATATATTTATTCTGTTCTGTTTTTGCTTTGTGTATTTTGTAGCTCTATTATTTGGTGAACACAGGTTTAGTATTGTGTTCTTGTCTTGATGAATTTGTTATTTTTATTGTCATGAAATGTCTTCCTTTACCTCTGAGACTATGACTTGCTCTGACATTTAGTTTGTATGATATTAATTTAGCTATTGCAGCTTTCTTTTATTTAGTGTTTTATGCTATATCTTTTTCCATCATTTTACTTTTAATATGTTTATTTATTTTCATTCTTTTCATTTAAAGAATGTTTCTTGAGGACAGAATATAGTTGTGTCTTGCTTGTTTTAATCACGTTTGGCGATCTACACCTTTCAATAGACACATTTAGTTTATTTACACTAATGTGATTATGGTTGTATTTAAGTCTACTATTTTACTCTGTTTCTTCTTTGAGATTTGTTGTTGTTGTTGTTCCAAGGTTGCTCTTTTTGGCCTTCTTTAGATTTGAGTATTATTTTTTTTTAAGTTTATTTATTTTTAGAGACAGAAAGAGAGACAGAGAGAGAGCGAGTTGGGGAAGGGCAGAAAGAGGGAGAGAGAAACCTAAGCAGGCTCCAAGCTGTCAGCACACAGCCTAATGTGTGGCTCAAATTCACAAAACCTTGAGACCATGACCTGATCAAGAGTCAGATGCTTAACTGACTGAAGTACCCAGGCACCCCAGATTTGAGTATTCTTTTAATTCCATTTCATTTCTACCATTGGCTTTTTGTTTAAAGTGGTTGCTTTATGACTTCCAATAGAATCGTTCAACTTACTGGAGTCTTAAATAATACCTCTTTTCATATATTGTAAGAACCTTACGCTGTTTTCTACCATTTCCTCTTACTGACCTTTAAGTCAGTATTGTCATATATTTTACTTCTAGGTATTTTATTAACACCACAATATGTTGTTGTTTTTTTTCTGCATTATAAAGTCAGTTATCTCTAAAAACAAATAAGAGAAAAGAAAATTCTATACATTTACTCAAATATTTACCATTTGCTGACTATAAAATTCTAGGTTGACAGTCTTTTTATCAGCCTTTTAAATACTTATTATGTTCTATTATATTCTGGCTTGCATAATTTTTTAGAGAACATATATTTTTCCCCTAGCTTCCTTTGAGTGTCTCTTGATCATTAATGCTCAGCAATATAATTATAATTATAGGTTTCATCAAATATGGAAAACTTCTGGTCCTTTTCTTTAGTTATTTTCTTCTTTCATTCTTTCCTGGCACTCCAATTAAATGTTTGTAAAATATTTTATATCATTACACCCATCTATTCACTTTTTTCCAGGATTTTTCTTGTGTGCTTTATTTTAAATCACATTTTTTTTCTTTTGTAGTGCTTAATAGGCTATTAATCTTATCAGTTTATTTCTCATTTCAGATATTGTAATTTTAATTTCTAAAATTTCTACTTGTATCTTTTTATATATCTTCTGTTCTTCTCTTTATCATGTCCATGCTCTATGATCTTAAATATATTGACTATATTTATAGGATAGTTGCACTGTTTTTGTTAATTCAGTGATTTCCTTTGTTTTTTGATATGTTTCCATTGAGTGATTTTTCTTCTGGTTTTGGTCATATTTTCCTACTTCCTTTAATGCTGACCATTGAAAACTTTGTTTTTAAGTATTGGAGTTTCTGTGTTTCTTTAAATATTGTTGGATTTTGTTCCAGGATGCAGTTGTTAACATCGAATCAGTTTTATCCTTTTGAGGATTGTTCTTAAAATGTTAGTTGAGGTCCAGAGAAGACTTTAGTCTTCTAAATTAGTCTTCAAGTGCTAATTTCTCCTCATGAATATGGTGGTAACCTTCTGGGGACTCTAACTGGTATATAAGTAGATCTTTCCCCTCTGGCTGGGGGAACACAAACTACACCCAGACTACTGTATGCTGCAAGGATTGTTCTGCCTACTCTGGTTGTTGGTTATTTTCCAGACTTCAGAAGTTTCCCCCCATGCATGCACAGGCCAGTGCTCAGCCAAAGTCTTCAGAGTATCCCTCTGAAGATCTCCACAATTCTCTCTGTATGTGTACAGCTATGTTCTCTCTGGTATTTAAACCACAAATTATAAATGTTCTGGCCTCCTCAAACCCCAAATTCTGTCTCTTTAACTACTGGTCTTGGTTGGGGTTCCCTTTATCTATGTTGCAGCCTAAAAACCTTCCTCAAGCAGGAAGCTGGGACAATCATAACTCTCACCTCATTTTGTTCCTTCTGTCAGAGATCACTGCTTTATTCTGTCTCTTGTTCAATGTCGGGAAAACTATCATTTCGTGTATTTTGTTCAGTCATCTCCTTATTTAAGGCAAGAAGTTAAGATTGGCCATGTTACTCAGTCATAAACAACAATGGTAGTCCTGTATTTCTTCTTGAATCAATTTTATGAAGATCTATTTTTCTATATATTTTTTTCCATTTTACCTAAGTTTTCAAATTTATTAACTTAAGCTTTTTGATATTTTTTTATCTTTTAACATCTACTTATCTATAACTAGATATCTTTTCTTATTTATAAAAAAATTTATTTGTTTCTTTTCTTTTTTCTTGATTAATCATTCCAAAACTCTGCAAAGTCCATTAGACTATTCAATAAACCAACTTTTGCTTTTGTTGGCCCTCCTTACTGTGTTTTCTATTTTAATGGGATTTTTTTACAGTTATAGTTTTAATGAGAACATAACATATTTAAAACTTCCCTTTCTGTTTTCCTATTGATTTTATGCTCATAAAGTTACAGCTTTTACCACAATTTGATAAATAGTCACCTATTTTATATTTTAGTGTTCTATGTGTTCCTTTCTTCATTTAGCATTTCCAAGCCATTTGGAATTTATTTCAGTATAATGTGTAGAGTTAGAATCTAACTTTTAAATTTCTATGTATTTAAATTATGTAACTATATAAACATTAATAAAATAGCTTTGAAGACCATATACTACTGATTTATTATGCCACATTTAACATAAAACAAATCTTAAATATACTTTGGTAGGTCTCTGGGTTATCTGTTCTGATCCACTGATACTTTTTATACTAATACCACACTATTTTGTTTATTTTACCTTTTTTAGTTCATTTTAGCATCTTGTAGGACAAATTGTTTTATTCTTCTTCTTTTTAAATATGGTATAAACTATACATTTAGTTTACTCCTATAGATGAAATCTAGAATGACTATGAAGTAAAAAGTTCATGCTGAGATAGATTAATTCATTAGATATGATTTAATTGAACAAATCCTGAACACATTGTTACTTCTTTGTCATATCACCAATAACACAGAATTTTATGATTTTGTAAAGGGAATGTCTTTCTATGATGACTAAAAACTTCAAATTATGTTTTAGATTTATTTATACCTCTCCATTTCCCCTGCAACCAACTTAATTCCCCATTATCTACAAAGTTTCCTAGAACATGTTCAGTTGGAACACTAATGTAGACAAAAGTTTGATGATAAAAATATTTTTCCACCAAATTAATTTGTAAGAATCTGTGTTAAACGGTATTAAACATTTTACCACTGGAATTTCTCTGAATATTTAATGTGCTAATGAGCACATTACTAAGGCTATACAATATGGAAACATAGTAAGTGGCATTTCCCAAACTTTTTGGCCTGACAATCAAAGTTCTCGATGATCTTAACCTAATCTCATAGAATTACTATGAGGAATAAGTGAGTTAAAACTATAAAACACTTAGAACAGTTCCTGGAACATAGTGAGTAGTCAATGCATGTGAGTTGTTTTTGTAAATTTTTCAAGTTTTTCCCTCTGCCTAGAATGCTTTTCTCTCCATATCCAAATATGCCAAATACTTATATGCAATAAAACCCCCTCTATGAAGTCTTTCCTGACTCCCCAAATCTCCTCTTCCCACCATTACTAGAGACATAATGTTTCATTTTTTTTAGAATATGTCAAATAATCCTTTCAGCTTGTCATTTAGACAAACAAAATACATCCTTACACATTTCCAGATTCCCCTGGGGCAGTTCTATTGCCCCTGGTTGAGATCCACTGAGAAAGGAGCTGTGTTTAATAAATACATGATCATTGGTTTATTTCCCAAAATAGTTATGAAAATTCACGATGAACAATCAATGATTTACTTTCAAGAACGCTTTTATAAAAATAAGGTAGAACCAATACATCTGCCTTCAAGTCTACATAGGTTTATAACTCTTAAAGAGTATGGGTCTGATCACTTTGGTACCACGTGATTCATATTCTATTTCTGACAAGACTTTTTTTCCAAATCTCTCTGACAGATGGTGAGCAATGCAAAGTACAGAGTGCTCCCATGAATTGTATGCCAAGGCTAAAACTAAGTTGCCAAATAGGGTGTGAAACCTATCTTTGGATAGGATAGGAAGATATATGGAAGATATATAAAACACATTGTTATTGGGAATTAACATAGGTCCATTGAACTAATGAATAAAACAGAATAAAATTGTTCAAAAACTTAGAGTGGGTAAATATGGGTGTTGAGCCTAATAGGCCTGAATTTGAGTCCTGACTCTGTATTACCAGCTGACTAGCTGTGTTTCCTTAGACTAACTTCCTCACCTGTAAAATGAATATAATGATATGAGATTCACAGTATTGTTGCACACAGTTTGCACTACAGAGAGATGAATAAGGTACTCATCTTGAGTGCAAAATGTAGGGGGTACCTAAAAAACTCAGTAACCAATAATATAAATAATATTTAACTCAATCTTTTTAAAAAGATAAATTAATGCAAAACATTCATAATGAAATAAGGCTGGATCCAGGTTTGTACTTGGATGACTTGGTCTCACTCACCTCTGCCTAATCCTGGAACTTCTTGTTAGGCAAGCTAAATGAGATAATGGGTATAGATTCAGGTTTTGGTATAGTCCCTGCCTTGAATAATCTGTTATAAACTGTAAGAGTGAGAAACTTTTAGGCTTGCAAAAAAAAACAACAATTCATAGTGAATAATGTTTAAATACAAAGAAACCTAATATATTTCTTACTCTGTAATTCTCAATTATATAAGTAGCACATAAGTATATTTTAGGTGAAGTTAGCATCCCCTTAAAATAGAACTTTTTCTAATCACTTACATATATAGATATGTATTGATAAAAAATATGTATTATTATTTTTGTTTCTAGGTATTTTTTATGAAATTGGCATTCACCTGTATAAAAATATTTGCAAGTTTGTTTCTGCTTCATTCAACACTATGTCTTATTGGGACCTCATCTTTGTAAATTGCATTTTGTGCCATAGTATAAACATACTGCTATTTATTCATTTATTCTTCCTATTGATACTCATTTAGGATCTCCAATTAATTACTACCTCAAATAGTACTGTGATGAACATTCTTATACACACATGTGTTTTTTTTAGTTTAGATACTGAGAGATGGATTTTATGGCATCACCAAACTAATTCATTACTTGTTAATCTAATGGTTTAAAAAGTGTATCTCGGTTGGGTAATATTTTGTTGAAGATTTTTGCATCCATTTTCATTAGGGATATTGGCCTGTAATTTTCTTTCTTTTATCTTTTGTGGTTTCTCTGTCTGGTTTTAGTATCAGGGTAGTACTGGCTTTTCAAAAGGAGTTTAAAAGTACTTCCTCTTCAAGTTTTTGTAATAACCTGAGAAAGATAGGTACTAACTCACTTTTAAATATTTTATAGAATTTACTTGTGAAGCTGTCTGATCCTGGAGTTTTGTATTTTGAGAGGTTTTTTATTACTAGTTCAATTTCATTACTTGTTAATAGCAGTCTCTTATGATCCTTTGTATTTCTGTGGTGTCAGTTATAAGTTGTCTTTCATTTGTAATTTTATTTAGTTGGAATGTCTCCATTTTTCTTGATGAGTCTGGCTAGAGGTTTTTGATTTTGTTCATTCTTTCAAAAAAACAGATTTTAGTTTCATTTATCTTTTCTATTGTCCTTTTAGTCTTTATTTCATTTATTTTCACTCTGATCTTTATTATTTCCATCCTTCTACTAACTTTGAACTTCATTTGTTCTGCTTTTTCTAGTTCCTTTAGGTCTAAGTTTAGTTTATTTGGGATGTTTCTTGTTTCTCAAAGTGGTCCTATACCACTAAGAACTTCGCTCTTAAAACTAACTTTTCTGTATCCCAAAGATTTTGGAAGGTTGTGTTTGCATTTTTACTGTCTCAAAGTATTTTTAAATTTCTTCTTTAACTTCTTCACTGACTTGTTGGTTGCTTAGTAGCATGTTATTTAGTTTCCATGTGTTTGTGTTTGTTTGTTTCTGTTTTCTTCTTGTAATTGATTCCTAGTTTCATACTCCTGTGGTCAGAAAAGATACTTGATGTGATATCAGTCTTCTAGATTTTATAGAGATTTGTTTCGTTTCCTAACATGTGATCTATCCTAGAGAATGTTCCGTATGCACTTGAAAAGAATGTGTATTCTGCAGTTTGGGGATAAGATATTCTGTACATATGTATTAAGTCCATCTAATTTAATGTGTCATTTATAGCCAGTGTTTCCTTATTGATTTTCTGTATGGATGATCTATCCAGTCATGTAAGTGGAGTATTAAAATACTCTACTATTGGGGTGCCTGAGTGGCTCAGTCGGTTAAGCGTCTGACTCAGTTTCAGCTCAGGTCATCTCACAGTTGGTGAGTTGGCACCTCGCATTGGATTCTGAGCTGACAGTGCAGAGCCTGCTAGGGATTCTCTCTCTCTCCCTCTCTCTCTGCCCCTCCTCTATTCTCTCTTTTCTCTCTCAAAAATAAGTGAATAAACTTTAAAAAATAACTAAATAAAATACTCTACTATCATTGTAACACTGTCCATTTTTCCTATCTTTCTGTTAGTGTTTGTTTAATATGTTAAGGTGCTCTTATGTTGACTGCATAGATATTTACAAATATTATCTTCTCTTCTTGGATTGATCCTTTCATCATAATGTAATGCCCCCTTTGTCTTTTGTCAGTATTCGTTTTAAAGTCTGTTTTGTCTGATGTGACTATTGCTACTCTAGCTTTCTTTGCATTTCCATTTGCACACAATATCTTTTTCCATCTCTTAACTTGTAGTCTGTGTATGTATTTAGATGTGAAGTCTCTTGTAGGCAGTATATAGATGGGTCATTTTTTTTCATTCATTTGGCCACCTTACATCTTTTGATTGGAGCATTTAGTCTATTTACATTTAAAGCAATTATTGATAAGTATGGATTTCCATATTTATTTTTGGAGAATGAGCATCTTTTCATATGTTTATTGAACATTTGTATTTTTTATTCTGTGACATTTTCATATCTTTTGCCCACATTTCTGTTGGGAGTTTGTTCCTTTCTAATTGAATTTTTGGAGTTCTTAATGTATTCTGGATATGAATATTTCATCTTATATATTGTAAATAATTCAAATAGTTATACCTACACTACTGCTTTTTGTTTGAACTTGTTTAGAATATTTTGCCATAGAGAAGTTTTAATTTGGTGTAGTTAAATTTAGCAATTATTTTATTGAAGTATTTTATTTAATTTTTTAAAAGATTACTTCCCTACTTAAAAAAACCCACAAAGTTTCCTATATTGACTTCTGTTTTATATAATGGTATTTATGATTCTTTAAAAATCAATTTGGCTTTTTTTAATGCTCTGTAGTATAGATATTTTTTCTTTCATCTTTCCAAAAAAATAACCAATCATTCCAGCATTATTTATTTGAAATGCTTCCTTTAACATACAGTAAATTCTGTAGGTATATATGAGCCCATTTGGGGGCTCTGTTATGTTTCATTCATATATTTATCTATCCCTATCCCAGTACCATACTCTTTTAATTATGAAAACTTTGTAATATGGTACTTTGGCCTATGAGAGTCAGATAAGTTTTCATAAGGGAAGTTACTCTTGACCACCTGTTAAAAGATTCATAGGCATTTAACGGCAATAAAAAGGAAACATGCTATTCTAGTTAGAAGAAACATGTGTCAACACACAAAGGTATGAAATTGTTTGGCATATTTAAGGGCTCTCAGTTGGTGTGGTATTACAAAAGGATAGTACTTATAGACCAGGGTGGGTTTTGAGGCAAGAGAAGATCAGAGCCAGGTTATAAAGGATTTTAATTACTCTTAAAATTTTTGCAGTTATCTTCAAAGCAGAGTAGACTTATTAGAAGCTTTTAGTAAGGGGATAATATGATCAGTTGTGTATGGCAGAAGTGTGAGGATGGTTTAAAGGGGAAAGAGCTTGTGTAACTTTTATAAGAATTCCGGGAAAGAGACCTTTGCAAACTGGATGAGTCAGATAAAGCCTCATAAGGGACTGTTAAGCTGTGAAGAAATGATAGGATATGGCTAATTTAAGGAGAGCACTATGACCCATGGATACAGGATGATAAACTTATTATATGTTTACTAAATTTATATTTGTATATTTTGTCCTATATCCTTTTTAGAATAAGGTAAATTATAAAGCAAATAAATCCAATACATTGGGTATGGATATTTTCCCATGTAATTTAACTTAAGCCAAGGTTGTCTTTGTTATGAAATGGTACGATATGGCTCCTTTAAGTAATCAGGCTTTAAAATGTCAAATAAAGATTTTCATTTACCAAAAGAAAGCAGTCCTGAGAGATTTTTAAAACAACTAAGAACACACATGCCTCAAGTTTAATAAACAGTTTGAAAACTGAGAATGAAGGAAAGAGCAAGTGAGCAAATAAAGAAGAACTTCGATTTGAAAGCCAAGCAGAAATGAGCTGTTTTAGCAAGCAGAAAGCAAAAAGGCTACAGAACTCATGTTTCTGACTTAAATATTTCTGACTTTTAGTACAGTGCAAGAAAGTGTTAATGGAACGCTTTAGTCTTGAAATGTGATGTTTAAAAACTGATTAATCTAAGATAGATAAAGCCAGAAATCTTTTAAAAATTGCTGCAACAAGCTGTCGATAGAAGTAGGATAACCAAAGCAGAAGTAAGAAAACTTTCATGGTCTTCTATGTTTTCCCACTTGTTCTATGTGAATTCGTATGACTACTTTAATTATTTACTGATTATAACTATTTTATTATATTAAAAACATTTTAAAGACAATACTAGTGAGCATATAATGTGGAGTATACTAGGTTTTTTTTTTCTTATTATGTCTATGTCTAAGAAAATCAAAAGTGCCATGCCTACTATTCTAGCGTGATGATTCACCATGAATTACACACTGGGAACTTCCTGAAATATGGGCAGAGTTCAGTAGGGAGAAACTCAACTCCTCTCTATGATCTGTCTGAAACCTCATCCCCTGAATGCTGAAAGAATACCACACCCTTTGTGTCACAACCTTTATGTGAGTTAACTGCTATTGTCAGTAGTGGCTTCAAACTTGTTTGGCTGTATATGTTCAAAATATGTTAAATGTTCTATAAATAAAAAAGGGGGAGTGGTGTAGGGAGCCTTATGAACAACTCTCTTTAAAAAACAGTTAACTGTACACAGCAAATAACTCGAGCAGAAATTAGGAAGGTTTTAAGCAAGGAGATCAATATTAATACTATTATTCTTTAAAAGAGATACATTTTAGCATGAAAAGTTCTGGAAATGGATGATGATGATAAAGTTGCAGAACATTGTAAATGTAATTAATCCCACTGAATTACACACTTAAAATAGTTAAAATAGTGAACTTCAGGGGCACCTGGGTGGCTTAGTTTGTTAAGTGTCCAACTTTGGTTCAGGTCATGATCTCATGGCTTGTGAGTTAGGCCACATTGGGCTGTCTTCTGTCAGCACAGAGCCTGCTTCAGATCCTCTGTCCCTCCCCCACTACCCCTCTCTCTGTCTTAAAAATAAACATTTTTTTAAATGGCTAAATTTTATGTTATGTGTACTTTGCCACAATAATTCTTTTAATGCCAGAGAGAGGGAGAGCAAATGAGAGGGGTAATCATAAAGTGTTCCCCAAAGGAGCATTTTCCTTGATATGAGAACAATCATTGTATATATTGTTGTCTTTGTAAAGTCTTATCTTTTCCTTTTTTTAAACACATGGAACCTGAGTACAGTGAAGATGTTCTCTCCCCATCCTCTGTCCAGGAAGAATACCAGTTCAAATTAAAGTGAGAACAGCCTGTGAGTCAGGAATAGATAAGGTCTTAGCAGAGAGTAATTATAGTTAGCAAGTGATTAAGAGGTTTCAGTGCCTAAAGTGACCAGCTTCATGCCAAACCTTGATGCCCACAGCCTCAATCAGAGCCAACAGATCAGGCAGGAGGCAAAGAGCACTTGTGCTGAGGCCAAGACCTGGGGCAACTTTTCAAAGCTGGAAAGGCTCTAAATGAGTTCTAATTAGATTGCGTGTATAGTATGATTTGATTAAGCTAATTAGGATTGATAACAGTCTATTTTATTGTGGTAGGTATTCTTTTTCCTTCAGGTATTTTGCTTATAATTTTCCTTTTGATAGATTCATGTCATCTAGCCATCAGATTCACAATTATTTTTTATTAGGGAATGTATGTGGACAGAAAAGGATAATGAGATATGGTTACTTGTGACTTATCTTAGTGATTCATATCTGTTGATTGGTGAGGAGAAAGAATCGTTTTTTTTTTATTTTGTTTTGTTTTGTTTTTAGTTTATTTTTTTTAATTTACATTCAAGTTAGTTATCATATAGTGCAACAATGATTTCAGGAGTAGATTCCTTAATGCCCCTTACCCATTTAGCCCATCCCCCCTCCACAACCCCTCCAGTAACCCTCTGTTTGTTCTCCATATTTAGTTTGATAGTCCGTATCTCTACCACCATGTGGTAGTGGCTACCTGAATTGCAGGTTTACTCAGTTAAGCTAGAATAACCCAACTCTCAAGGACATGATTAAATATAGAATGTTTGGAAATTCTGGAAACATAAGGGATTTGTACTTTTAAGCAATATGTTACTTTTCTTTCAACCTCCAAATGTTTGGCTGGCAAAGTGCCACTAGATATAAGTCATGGGAACAATCACTAATGTGAAAAAGTATAATACAAAAATAAAATATTTTTCTTGTATTTCTTTACTTTTCAGACCGTGTTTTCCCAGCTCTTTCACATCATACTCTATGGAATAACAGAACTTCTATTCTAGTTGCCTTTGCAAGTCAAAAGGATAAAGTTCAATGCCGTCCTATTGATCAACCCCACTGAACTCTGATTATGCCTTTACCTAGGGTTTCTTTTATTCTCTAAAGACCATGAGCTTGAAATTAGGACCATAATTGAAGTTTAGCTTGTATCGCAAATTTTGAAAGTGATAGGATATTTGTGACTGTGCTTCGATACTTAATGGGAGAAACAAAGGGAACTTTGGGGCCTGGGTTCAGATATCACTAGGAGAGATAAATAAACTCCATGTTTAAACTCCTAGGAGCACCCTTTCAGAGAGTTTGAGGGTTCATCATGAATGGAGACAGTCAGAATTCCAATGCCCAGCCTCTGAGTACAGAATAAAAGAAATAACACTGTGTATGGATAATGGAGGTTGTTGGCCTAATGTAACACCAAGGCCCTTTGCATGTATTCTTTTATCTAGGACTAGTTGCCTTAAAAGGCCAGGAGGAAACTGATTATAGAATGCCTTGGGATCCATTCTCAGACAGACACTGATAGCTCCAATTTCCAGGGACCTATGAGTTCATTAAGAAATAAGATAGATATTAGGGGAGACATTGTATATCTTATGAAACAGTCTGCAGGAGAAATTTCTGCCTGCCTGTGGCTGCTTTTGATAACAGCTCTGACTGGGAAAAGTGAAGGCACAATCCATGGGAGTACGGACAATAATAGGTGCTATTCATGTCCATTTTAATATTACAGGTATTTTCCTAGCTGTTGGGTTGGATTTTGTTATTAGGATAAAAGGCTGATTCTTGGACACCATCTTAACAACAGTGACTTATTTTGTTGGCTTATTTTATTGAGCTAAATTTTCTTTCAATCAGGGTATAATTTTTAAGTTTTTATGTAAATTCCAGTTAGTTAACTACAGTATAATATCAAGTGTACAACATAGTGATTCAACACTTACATACAAGACCCTTTGCTAATCACACTCCTTATTCCCCATAACTTATTTAACTCTTCCCTACACCTACCTTCCCTCTGGTAGCCATCAGTATGTTCTCTATAATTAAGAGTCTGTTTCTTGGTTTGCCTCTCTTTTTTCACATTGATAATTTGTTTTGTTTCTTAAATTCCACCTAAGAGTGAAATCATGTGGTATTTATCATTATCTGACTGACTTATTTCACTTAGCATAATACTCTCTAGTCCCATCCATGTCATTGCAAATGGCAAGATTTCATACTTTATTTTTATGGCTGAGTAATATTCCATTGTGTATATATAACAACTCTTCTTTATCCATTCATCTATTAATGGGCATTGGGCTGTTTCCATAACTTGGCTATTGTAGATAATGCTGCTATGAACTTTGGGATGCATGTATCCCTTTGAATTAGTATTTTTGTATTTTTTGCATAAATACATAGTAGTGTAATTGCTGGATCATAAGGTAGTTCAATTTTTAACTATTTGAGGAAACTCCATACTGTTTTCCAGGGTGGCTACACCAGTTTGCATTCCTACCAAAAATATAAAAATTTTTTGCCTTTCTCTGCATCCTCACCAACACCTGTTGTTTTTATTGATTTAGCCATTCTGACAGGTGTGAGGTGGTATCTCATTGTAGTTTTGATTTGCACTTCCCTGATTATGAGTGATGCTGAGCATCTTTTCATGTGTCTTCTTGTAAAGAAGACACCTGAATGTCTTCTTTAAAAAAATGTCTATTCATGTTTTCTGCCCGTTTTTTCATTTGGATTATTCATTTTTTATCTGTTGAGTTTTATAAATTATTTATATATTTAGATACTAACCCATCCAAATCAGCACAGAAGTATAACTTTCACTATTTGCAGATGACATGATACTCTGTATACAAAACCTGATAGACTCCACCAAACATTGCTAGAACTGATACAAGAATTCAGTAAATTTGCAGGATGGGAAATTAACTTAAATACAGAAAACTGTTACATTTCTATACACCAATAATGGAGCCGCAGTAAGAGAAATTAAGGAATCAATCCCATTTACAATTGCACCAAAACCCATAAGATACCAAGGAATAAACCTAGCCAAAAAAGGTGCAAGATCTATACTCTGAAAACTATAAAAGACTGATGAAGGAAATTGAAGAGGACACAAAGAAATGGAAAGACATTACATGTTGATGGATTGGAAGAACAAATATTTTTAAAATGCCTATACTACCCAAAGCAATCTGCACCTTTAATGCAGTCTCTATCAAAAGACTAACAGCATTTGTCACAGAGCTATAACAATCCTAAAATTTGTATAGAACCACAAAAGACCCCAAATGGCCAAAGCAACCTTGAAAATGAAAAGCAAGGGGCGCCTGGGTGGCGCAGTCGGTTAAGCGTCCGACTTCAGCCAGGTCACGATCTCGCGGTCCGTGAGTTCAACCCCGCGTCAGGCTCTGGGCTGATGGCTCGGAGCCTGGAGCCTGTTTCTGATTCTGTGTCTCCCTCTCTCTCTGCCCCTCCCCCGTTCATGCTCTGTCTCTCTCTGTCCCAAAAATAAATAAAAACGTTGAAAAAAAAATTAAAAAAAAAAAAAGAAAGAAAATGAAAAGCAAAGCTAGGGGCATCACAATTCCAGACTTCAAGTTATATTATAAAACTATAGTAACCAAAACAGTATGGTACTGGCACAAAAATAGACACATAGATCAACAGAACAGAATGGAAAACCCAAAAATTAACCCACAACTATATGGTCAATTAGTCTTCAACAAATCAGAAGATAATATGCAATGGGAAAAATACAGTTTCTTCAATAAGTGGTGTTGGGAAAACAGGACAGCTACATACCAAAAAAAGAAAAAAAAAGAAACTGTACCACTTTCTTAAGTCATACACAAAAATAAATTATTAATGGATTAAAGATCTAAATGTGAGACATAAGACCATAAAAATCCTAGAGGAGAACACAGGCAGTAACCTCTTTTACATCGGCTGAAGCAACTTCTTACTAGATATGTCTCCTGAGGCAAGGGAAACAAAAGAAAAAATAAACTATTGGGAGATACTCAAAATAAATAGCTTCTGCACAGCAAAGCAAACAATCAAAAAAACTAAAAGGCAACCTCCAGAATGGGAGAAGATATTTGCAAAAGACATATCTGAAAAGGGTTAGTATCTAAAATATATAAAGTGCTTATAAAACTCAACACTCAAAAATGATTAATCCAATTAAAAAATGGGTAGAAGACATGAATAGACACTTTTCCAAAGAAGACAGAGTATTTTAAGGAATTTTTCTTTATAATAATTTAATTTTTTTCTTTATTGAAATATAATTTATATATGACAGTTCACGTTTTATTTGCACAGATTAATGATATTTGACAAATATAAACTAACATGTTTCACTTAAAGTAGAAAGTATTTCTGCCTCTGTCAAAAGTTCCTTTATGCCCTTTTGTAGTCAATCTCCAACACCTTCTTCATCCTTTCCCCAGGCAACCACTGATTTTTTTTCTTTTTCATTTTAAACCATTCATTTTACATATTATATAACTTCCTGTAAATGGAATCATGCAGAATATACTCATTGGTTTTTCCTTCCTTTGCTTAACATAAATTCTATGAACTCTATCCACACTTTTGTGTGTGTCAGCACCTTTTCTTTATTATTATTATCATGTGAATATAATACAGATTTATCACTTTAAGAGCTTATGAGCATTTGAGTTCTTTCTGGCTTTGGGCTATTATAATTATGCTGCTATGGATCTTCACATGCAATTCTTTCTGTGGATTTATCTTATTGCTTTTGGGTAAATACAGAAGAATGGAATTGCTAGGTAATGTGATAGACATATATTTTACCTTTATAAGAAACAATAAAACTGTTTTTAAAAATAATGCCATGTTACAATTCCACCAGGAGTTGAGGAGAATTAATGTATTTTCGTGTATGTGATATATCTGTACAAATATTTTGTGCATTTTTGTTGGGTGGTTTGCCTCTTTGTTATTGATTTGAAGGAGTTTTTATATATTGAATAACAATCCCTTGTCAGATAGAGGTGTTGCAAATATTTTATCCTGGCCTATGGCTTGCCTTTTCATTTTCTTAATAGTAGCTTTTAAAGAGCAAAAATTTTTACTTTTGACCAAGTCTAACTTATCAATTTACTTTTTAAGATTCATGTTTTGTAGTCCTACCCAATAAGTTGTTATGTTGACAAGTACTGTTATTATTATTAACAAAAATAATAATTGGATACTTGCTGAATAATAATTACTATTTTTATTATTATGTTAAGAGTTATTAAGGGCATGGACTTGAGAGTTACTCAGACCTGGATCTCAGTGGCACTGCCACTTACTAAGTGACCCTGGGCAAATGATCTAGCCTCTCTTTTTCTGTTTTCTCATACATAAAATGGGGATAACTTTATTATCTACCTTCGAAGACTGTTGTGAGGATTAAACTAGATAATGTATGTAAAATACTGATACAGTTTCTGGAGCAGCAAACACTTATTAAATGGTAGCTTTTATTATTTGCAGATGTGTGTCTTTGGGACTTTGTCATCATCTTTTTAAAACCCCTCTCTTTTTTTCTCTCCCGCATCTTAAGTGGGCAGCCAAGAAATTTCTGTACACACATTCAATGGCTAACTCTACAAAAGGATTGTAACTAATAATGGCTCTAGCATACTTTGGCTCTTAATGAAGCAGTCAAGATGATACTCTTCTGAAAATAAGAGGATCATAGGGGCCAGTGAGCAAGGCCTTGAGTGGCCATTGAACACCGCAAGAAGCAGCTACCCTATTCTGAGAACTAGCTTCTTTGGGCCCAGAGCATCATATAATTCATAGGAGACCATCAAGCTTCCTTTTTCAAACATGCTTTCCTGTATTTGATCTTGAGTCTCATGCTACTCTAAGACACTTTCACTATTTTTAATATCCTCTCAAATTCAGAAAGATACTACTTTCCTGACCTTGTCATAATTAACAATAGCTGTTTCTTGCTAATGAGCTACTACCTGCAACTCCACATAATTCGTCTGACAGGCTGACTAATTAACAAGGTTTGACCACCCTCTCAAATCAGCTGGCAAGGCTCTGGGCTTTGACACTGAGAAAGTTCTTTGAAGCTTACTTACCAATCTTACCTACTGTATGTGAATAACAAATAAAGGGTTAATGAATATGGAAGCTTGTCTTTAGCATGTGCTTAGCATAGAAAGCCATTTTAAAGCTCTCTTTAATGGATTATCTCATAGGGATTAGATGAAGTCTCAACTACTTCCCCATGGATAAATACCTATTTAAAGCATTATCTTTACGTAATTTTCATAAAGAATAACTGATTTTTAAACAGATATTGTTGAAAATTACTATTAACTAGACATGTCTTTCCAAGAAGTCATTAACCAGAGTACTTTCGAGATTGCCTTTTCTTAATATATGTCAATTTTACCTACATGTCTAGTAATAAAAAATAATCTCTCTCTCACACACACACACACAAACACACACACATATACACCTACACAGAAAGAATAAAGAAAAGGGTACCAGAGGTCTCAGCTGAGAAATGTGAATGGAAAGCAGAAATGGAAATTTCTGCTCAACTAAAGTCTCTGGGTAGGGAAGTAGTGAAGCATAGTAGAAAGAATGCTGGAGTTTAGACTCAAAGTAAGGATTTATATCCCCTTTTCACCTGTGTGACCTTGAATCACAACCTCTGTGATCCCCGGTTTTCTAATGTAAAAAATTAGGATGGAAATACCCATGCTACAGAGCCACTGAGAAAATTCAAATAAGACATAAAACTTTCTAAAATATAAATGTTATAGAATGGTAAGGGAATGTAAGATTTACCCATGTATTTCCTGGAACCAACCAGGAAAGGGCTTTCAATTAGTATATCTATTGTGATGAACATAGAATTGCATTGTTCACATTTCCCTTCAACAAGGGACTTGTTGCCCCAACTACTGCAAATGTATCAGCAGATGGCGTCCAGATTTTAACCCATTCAGGGACTGTGTTGCCAGCACAGAGCTGCCTCATGCTCTTCCCAGATATGAAGGCAAAGCATAGAGGCAGTCAGACCAATTAAGATGCTTTTAGCAGTTGTCCAGGTGAAAGATGAAGGAGACTTGGCAGAGAATTGTGGCAGGTGAGACAGAAATAGATATTAAAGATATGCTTTGGATGTAGTTTCAAGACTCTGGTAAGAGGAACAATGGAGCAAAGGATATGCCATAGATTTTTGGCTAGTTATATGATGAAGGTTAATTTTTATTTTTTAAATTAATTTATTTATTTTGATAAAGAAAGAGAGAGAGGCACAGAGAGAGGAAAGAGAGAATCCTAAGCAGGCCTCATGCTGGATGTGGGGCTCAATTTCACAGAGCATGAGATCTAGACCTGAACCTAAACCAAGAGTTGGATGCTTAGCTGAATGAGCTACCCAGATTCTCCTTAATGAAGGTTTATTTTTAAAGCCATCCTAATTTTGAAATGCCTAGTAGCCTCCAGGAGGAGATGTAAAGAAGATAGGTAAATATAAGAGTTTGGAACTCAGAGGAGAAATCGGGCAGGAAATGTAGATTTAGATGTCATCTCCATAATGACATGGGACAATGACGTTAGCTCATATGTCCATAGGTTCCCATATCCTAGGTCTCTGTATCGCTCAGGTATAGAGAAAAGTAGTTGTTGATCTTATAGTTCTCATACTGTTGTAGAAATACAACACTTAATGGGGCACCTGGGTGGCTCAGTGGGTTAAGCTTCTGACTTTGGCTGTCAGGATCTCATGGTCTGTGAGTTCAAGCCCCACGTGGGGGTTCTGTGCTGACAGCTCGGATCCTGGAGCCTGCTTCAGATTCTGTGTCTCCTCTCTCTGCCCCTTCCTGCTTACACTCTGTCTCTCTCTCTCAAAAGTAAATAAACATTAAAAAAAAATTAAAAAAAGAAATACAATACTTAACCAGATCACTTAAAATCAGGAACCAGACCATTTAGGAAAGGGTGTCATTAAAATGAAGAGATTTTTGATTTTGCTGTTGTTTTCTTTAAGCTAATAATTATAGAGCTCCTACTATGTGATAAGTGATTTATATTCATTATGTTATTTACTCTTTACAAAAATATAGTTAAGCATTACTATCATCCTGATGTTGCAGATGAGGAAACTGAGATTCAGAGAAGTGAAGCAATTTGGACCAGGTTACACAATTAATAAATAATGGAGGAGGTCTCATGGCACTTTAGCCTCCACATACATTGCATTATAACAAAAAAAGTAACAGCAGTCACTAACGGAGTACCTAATATGTCCAGGTCCAATGTTAAAGCTGTTTATACGACTTACCTCATCTCATTTTCATAAAAAAAAACATACTATTATCCTCATTTTACAAATGATGAAAGCTAGGCTTAGAGATGCTTAAGTAAGTTAAACTGTAAGTAAATCTTACAGCTAGTAAATGGCAGACTGGGATTTCAAACACACTTTATCTGATTCCAGAGTTCACACTTTTAACTATTATATTACATTGCCTTTCATCTCTTATGACCTTGGTTAAGTAGAAGGAAAAAAATTTCTTCTAGAAGGGAATATAACTATCTCCAAATGTCAAGCCAATTAAAAGTATAGCATTAAAAATGATGGGTACTTGTTGTATGGAAACCAATTTGACAATAAATTATATTTTAAAAAATGAAGGGTACTTCTGGGTGGCTCAGTTGGTTAAGCTTCTGACTCTTTTTTTTAACATTTTATTTAATTTATTTTTTAATTTACATCCAAGGTAGTTAGCATATAGTGCAACAATGATTTCAGGAGTAGATTCCTTAATGCCCCTTACCCATTTAGCCCATCCCGCCTCTAACAACCCATCCCGTAACCTTCAGTTTGTTGTCCATATTTAAGAGTTTCTTAGGTTTTGTCAAACTCCCTGTTTTTATATTATTTTTGCTTCCTTTCACTTATGTTCATCTGTTTTGTATCTTAAAGTATTCATATGAGTGAATTCATATATTTGTCTTTCTCTGACTAATTTCACTTAGCATAATACCTTCTCGTTCCATCCACGTAGTTGCAAATGGTAAGATTTCATTCTTTTTGATAGCCAAGTAATACTCCATCGTGTGTGTGTGTGTGTGTGTGTGTGTGTGTGTGTGTGTGTATACACACCATATCTTCTTTATCCATTCATCCATCAATGGACATTTGGGCACTTTCCATACTTTGGCTATTGTTGATAGTGCTGCTATAAACATGAGGGTGCGTGTGTCCCTTTGAAGCAGCATACCTGTATCCCTTGGATAAATACCTAGTAGTGAAATTGCTGGGTCAGAGCATAGTTCTGTTTTTAGTTTTTTGAGGAACCTCCATACTGTTTTCCAGAGTGGCTGAACCAGTTTGCATCCCCAACAGTGCAAAAGGGTTCCTCTTTCTCTGCATCCTTGCCAACATCTGTTGTTGCCTGAGTTGTCAGCCATTGTGACAGGTGTAAGGTGGTATCTCATTGTGGTTTTGATTTGTATTTCCCTGATAATAAGTGATGTTGAGCATTTTCTCATGTGTTGGTTGGCCATCTGGATGTCTTCTTTGGAGAAGTGTCTGTTCATGTCTTTTGCCCATTTCTTCACTGGATTATTTGTTTTTTGGGTGTTGAGTTTGATAAGTTCTTTATACATTTTGGATGCTAACCCTTTATCTGATATGTCCTTTGAAAATATCTTTTCCCATTCCACCGGCTGCCTTTTAGTTTTGCTGATTGTTTCCTTTGCTGTGCAGAGTTTTTTTTTTTTGTTTTTTTTTTTGTTTTTGTTTTTTTTTTGTTTTTTTTTGGTTTTTTGGTTCTTTTTGATCAGGTCCCAGTAGTGCATTTTGGCTTTTTGTTTCCCTTGCCTCCAGAGATGTGTTGAGTAAGAAGTTGCTGCAGGCAAGATCAAAGAGGTTTTTGCCTGCTTTCTCCTCAAGGATTTTGATGGCTTCCTGTCTTACATTGAGGTCTTTCATCCATTTTGGGTTTATTATTGTGTATGGTGTAAGAAAGTGGTCTAGGTTCATTCTTCTGCATGTCGCTGTCCAGTTTTCCCAGCACCACTTGCTGAAGAGACTGTCTTTATTCCATTGGATATGCTTTCCTGCTTTGTCAAAGATTAGTTGGCCATATGTTTTTGGGTCCATTTCTGGGTTCTCTATTCTGTTCCATTGATCTGAGTGTCTGTTTTTGTGCCAGAGCTTCCAACTCTTAATTTCAGCTCAGGTCATGATCTTAAAGTTTGTGGGATTGAGCCCTGCATTGGGTTCTGCACTGACAGCATGGAGCCTGCTTGGGATTCTCTCTCTCTTTCTCTCCTCTCTTTCTCATGCCCTCTCTCTCAATAAGTAAATAAATAAACATTTTAAAATAAATAAATAAAATGATGGGAGCTTCAAAAATAATTTTTTATAAATAAGCTGAAGGTGATTATTAAAAATCAACAAGATATTTGGAAAGTATCTGTTCAAGCATGTTCTAAAGCTATCAACTTTAGAATCATCCATGAGAATCATCAACCAACATGAAATCAAAACATGAATTTGTTCTTCTGTTAGCCATTTTGGAAAGACCAGGAGATTCCTAAAGGCAAAGAAACTTACTTGATTTGGTCTAAAATACTTCAACATGACATTAACATAAAGTACGTCTGCAGTTTCTCTTCTCCTGCCACTGTTTTTTAGCTCCCCGGGAAAGCGTTTCTAAATGTGGCATAAATATATCTAATCTCAACAGGTATTTAAGGAATACATGCAGTATCATGAGCACATAGATAATTGCTTTGAGGACTCCAAATTGTTTTGAAACATTTTGGATGATGCTTGTCTGAAGATTCAGTAATGGACAAGTTTATCTCAGAAGGTCCCTTACTAGGACAAATATTTGTTCAGTTAATTAATGAACCTTCAAAACCTCAAGCCAAAGTAATGTTTAATAGTGTGAATTTAAGGCATCATGTAAGCCCATTGGTTTTTGACCAAGTATGTCTCCTCACAGCAGTGAGGCCTTTCTTTTTTGTACTAAGGCTCAAACAATTTCAAGGTAAAATGGATGCTTTTTTGCATGTGATCCTTTCAAAAAAAATGAAAGAAAGAAAAAAGGTCTGAAGGACTCAGTAAAGGATTTGGTGAATATTGAATGGATGAACGTGAACTCTAAAACTTTCAACAAGATAGATAAATGGTAGTCAACAGGGAAGAGACATGTATAGAATCTATAGCTACTTTTTCTTTTAAACAGCTTTTTTTTAATTTAAAGGGCACTGTATTCACGTAATTTTATTGTGCTAACACAAAACACATGCATAAATTTAACCTTTTAACCATTTTTTGTGAGAGAGAGAGAGAGTACAGTGGAGGAGGGGCAGAGGGAGAGAGAATCTTAAGCAGACTCTGTGCTCCTGGTGGAGCCTGACAAGGAGCTGGATCTCACAACCATGAGATCATGACCTGAGCTGAAATCAAGAGTTGGATGCTCATTTTAACCATTTTTAAGCATACAATTCAATGGAACTAAGTACACTTATGTTATTCTGCAAATGTAGGGGCCAAGGGCAGTCTACCCCAAAATGTGTCACTTTGACATGCAGCTTATTTCAAGCTGAAAATAATCAAGGCCCAAAAGAGGAAGAAACTTTGACCTCCCACCTAACTGCCTAAAAGAACTGAAATAGAGGACCCTCTTCAGGAAGAGAGCTTTCACCATAGGTAACTACATTACAATATTAACTAGGGGTGGTAGATAGGGTGGAACCTAGCAAGGCCTGTTTGATCAAAGTCTACTCTATGTCCCTTATCTCTTTTTTTAATGTTTATTTATTTTGAGGGAGAGGCAGAGTGTGACTAGGGGGGAGGGGCAGAGAGAGAGGGAGACTCAGAATTTGATTTTCTCCTATTAATCTGTCCCAGGTCAATTTATTTATTTTTATTTTTTAAATATGAAATTTATCATCAAATTGGTTTCCATACAACACCCAGTGCTTTTTAAAGCAGTTGCCAAACTTTCACAATTACTGATTGTAGGTGTTTGGCTTAAGATAACTGTAAATGTGACTATTGGTCTACAGTTATGTCCTCAGAGAGGAGAAAGTCTTTATTCTCTGGTTCTCTATAGCTACTACCTCATACATGTCCTCAGATACTACTGACAGGGCCATAACTTTTGCCATCTGTGTAGCTTACTACATTCACTACACCCAGTGCTCCAAAGAAGCATCCAAGTATTCCCCGTGGCCTAAATATGTATGTATGTATGTGGGGGAGGTGGGAGCAATGATTTTGTTTAGTTTGGTTGTACGCATTCCTCTGTCATTAGTACCAAGCAATGTTAAATGCTTCTAGTAAGGATTCTTTGACAGTTCTCCAAATTGGAAATTCCACTTGACTCATTTCAAGTCCTCTGCCTTTTTAAGGAAATCACAATTATAGCAAATTTGATAATGGCTTGACAATCAAATGTTTTAAAACATTCATTTACAAAATTACATATATTTTAAATATGTATTCAGTAGTAACAAAGTAAATAATGTCATTTTATTAGATGATTACAAGTAATTAATAATAATAATAATAATAGAAATATACAGACTGCCTAGGATTTTCAAAATACCAATTAAGCTAAACATCATGTCCTGTGAAAAAATGCATAGCTAAATACATAGCAGCTGTCTGACACTACTAGAACAGCAGGAATGTATTTCTCAGCAGGAATTTTTCTGTCTTCTGACATTTTCATTCTGGGAATTACAAATGGGATGTGTCGTTATATTTTTGTTATCTTTCAATTATATAATCTGAGAGTAAATAGGGTTCATTGAGGTAATCTCTTCCAGCTTCTCTCCCATTGAAATTATCCTTTCTATAGAACCTAGAACAAATGGCCATTTAGACTTTTTTTAAATGTGTCTGGTGACAAGAAACTTGCATCCTACAAAAGCAGACTTTTCCATTCTTGAAGGGTGCTGAGTTTTAAAAAAGTTACTTTCTGGGTTGGTTATAACGCTAACCATCACTACTACTTTTACTCCTTTCAGTAATATTGAATAGGCTTAATCATTTTCTATATGACAGTTGTTTACATTTTAAATACAGCTACCATTGCCCAACCACCTGTGACAGTCACCACCCCAAAGCTCTTCTCAAGATTGAAAACCCATAGTTCCCACATCTGTGGGACTCTCTACTATATGAACTGTAAAATGGGGGAAAATGATTACTATCACATTATCAGATTTTATGAGAATTGACAGGTAATCCTTATTTGATATTACTGGCTAAGCATCATTCTTCATGTGTTACACATGATAACTCATTTAATTTTAATATATACTTACCTAGTATAGTGTTTGATATAGTAGTAGCATGATAAGTGTTCATTTTCTGTCCCACTAATGATTCTAGTACCCTTTTGCTGAGTACACTTCAGTTTTTCCAAATTTTAATTAATTAGTTTTTTTTTGTTTTTCAAAATTTTAAATGTGGGCCTGATACTCCAGATGTAATCTAATAAACTACAACAGAGGAGCAGTTTCTTCCAGTTCTAAGAAGAAGTTTCACTTGGACACTCTGTAGATTAGATGAATCTAAGTAAATTTTACTGTCTCTGATCACTACATGAAGATCCTTCCCTAAGTATGGTGACTTACTCATTTATTCAAGAAACGTTTATTGAGCACCTGTCATAAATAAATCATACTATCATCTGTTAAGAATACAATTGATGATTTAAAAAAATATGGCCCCTATCTTTGTGGAGCTCAGAGTTCAGTTTTAAAGATACACATTAAACAGGGGTGCCTGGGTGGCTCAGTCAGTTGAGCGTCCAACTTCAGCTCAGGTTATGATCTTATGCTTCATGGGTTCAAGCCCCATGTCAGGCTCAATGCTGTGAGCACAGAGCCTGCTTTGGATCCTCTGTCCCCCATTCTCTTTCTTCCCTTCCCCTGCTCATGCTCTCTCTCTCTCTCTCTCTCTCAAACATAAACATTAAAAATATAAAATAGACATTATACAAAGACAAAAATAAACATGAAGACTAATAGTAACAAGTTATGAATTAAAAGAATAGGGTGCAGTAAGAAAGAATAGTAAGAGGAATATATTCTAAATTGGGTCAATGTGTACCTAAGGAAAGGTCTTTTCATGGAAGGAAATTTAAGCTGAGACTCAAAGGGTGACTTGGAGTTAGCCAATGAATATGTGGAGAAAGAGCATTCTAGGAAGGACTTAAAAACAGGTTGGAGGCCCTGAAGAAGGAAAGGACTTCACCCAGTCAACGACCTAAAATGAGGCCAGTGTGGTTGGAGAAGAGTGAAAAGGAACCAGAGTGGCTCCACATGAAGTTGAAGGTAGTCTGGGGCTGTATCATGCCGGGTGATTGTCCTAAACTAATGCTGCCACTTTGTCTATGTGGTACAATGTTGCAGAGTCACAGTGTTTGGAGAGGTATCTTAAAAGGAGGCAGCTCAAAAAGATGCAGCAAGGGAACCCCACCAGTTCTTATAACTCACCCGAGGCTTATACAAACATGCAATCAATCCATGAATACTGGTAAATCCTTCTCATTAGTATCTCCACTAATCCATTAACTGTATCTACAACTCCCACTTCAAGTTTCCCTTTTGTGCTTAGTGTTTGCCCTCTGGTCTTCCCCAGATACCCTTTCTAATCAGAGATCACCTATATAAGAGTGGAAGGAAATGGTATTCAAGGTAATTTGTATTAGTATCATTCATCTTTAGATATGGGTCTGGAACCTATATACTGAGAGAGTTGAGGCTAGCCATTTGGTAGCTCATTTTTCCAATAGTGATAACATCAAATCCCAAAGTTAGGCTCTGGAGTCACACTGACATGGCATGAATTCATAACCAAGGATAATTTCCATGGATAGCTCTGCTACTAATTTTCTGTGTGATTTTCAACAAGTCAAACTCTTTGAGCTTCAGTTTTCTCATTTGAAACATAGTACTAATTATACTTATCTAGAAGGGTGGTTTTGAGAATTAAATTAAATATTTAATGTGTACAAAAGTACCTGCCACAATGCCTGACATGCAGTAGACAATAAATGATAATTATTTATGATAGGAAAGAGAATAAGACTTTTCTATATAGTCACCACAGAGTGAACCTTCACATCAGAATTTAAAAAAAAAACTTGTTTATATCTTATATTTAGACACAATTGTCTGATTTGAATTTTGCTAACTTCAATTTCTATATGATTTTTATGGAACTATAGTAGTAGCATCTGAAAGGAGCCTAGGAAACCATTTGCACTCTTACTTTTTAATGAAAATAATGATGAAGGGTCCTAATCTGAATCATATATAAAACATGTATACATACGTATCACAAAATACTAATTCATTGTTTCCTTTGTGCCAGCTCTGTGCTAGGTCCTGGAGATATTAAAGATTAGTAAGCAAATCTATAACTCCAAGAAGTTCACAGTCAAATGGGTATGAAAGATCTGTGCGGAACTATATTACAAGGCACGATCAGAAAAGTGCTAAATACAGTCTGTGGAAGCACAGGAGAAGGAGCAATGAATTCTGCCTGTGGATATGGCCACAATGACTAGACCTCTTATTATGTGTATTTAATTTCAATAGGCATGCTGACATCTCCAGACTCATTTGCTTTACAACAACTTAAAAAATTCCATTTCATCTTTTAACTACCGAACACATTATGATTTGGAGCATATTTTTCTCAAATCAATCAACAAACCTTTCCTAACTGTCCACTGTGTGCTAAGGGTTTGGGGGGATAGAGGAGAAGCAGATTATTTGGAGAAGCAGATTATTTCCCCCAAGTGCCTACAGGCTGGACAGTTGAGAGTTTAACATCCCCCAATATAGCAATTAGAGAGCAATAAACTACTGTGGAGCTGCCTCTGAGTACCTTCAGAAAAGAGAGTTCAGGGTGAGTTGGAATACGTAGAAAAAAGCAGAAATCATTGTGCTTGCAGATTCAAACATCAGTTCAGACTTCTAAAAACTACTAAAACTAGATGTTTAGAGAGCCATTCAAATATTCTCTATTGCATCATAGCTCAAAAGAGAAAAATAAGTTCAGTGTGTCAGAATCTGTCAATGCTTGTTAATCTGAATTTATAGCCCATTGCTTTAGGAGTGCTTTATTTAAATTCTGTTAAAAACCTTAGCTGGCATATGCTTTGCTGGTCCAAAGATAGTCAGGTAAAGCATGTATTAGTGAATATATTAGACAGACTTACAGGCCCTCTGAGCTATTATACATTTCAGAATAGGAGCAACCTGACATAAGACAAAAGCAGGGATGCAATGAAATGCTTTCAAGCCTTGCTTTTTTTTTTTTGTCAGATGAGCCTTTGAAAAGGGTGTTTTGAATTTTTGAGGTGTGCACACATCCTTTTGTCAGTGAAATGCCACAAGAAGGTGTTTTTGGAAGGAGCATGACAGGGAGAAATAAGGAAAGCTGCCTAAAGGCATTAATGAGTTGGAAGAAGGTCAACAACCCATTTCAAGCTCATTAAATCTATTATCTGAGTTCAGAGTGGTCCCAGGTGGAACTTGTACTGACATACCCAGAACTCCCTCTCCAGCCCAAAGCAATGGGAAAAAGAGGAAAGTAAATGTGATGGTAGTTTTCAGGCTACCCATACCTTTTCGGGCATGATGAATGTAAATTTCAGACTCTTCAGTTTTGGGGGAAGATTTAAAAGATAAGTATAGTCAATGGCAATTGTGCTTAAGAGGTGAAAATTTTTATTAGGTTTTAAAATAAATACACCAAAAATTAAAAATTCTCCAGAATAGTCATTTAAAACACATTGAGATATTATTCTCTACCTGTTTTGAAAATCACTCCTGTTTTCTAAGCCTAGCAGGTCCCACATTTCAGTACACATCAGAAACACTTGGAGAAATTGTATAGAATACAGACTCCTGTTTCTCCTTTCACTGAAGATTTTCACTCAGTAAGTCTGAAGTTTGGCCCAGTAATCTGCAGGACTAATGACAAGAAAACAAAATAAAAATAAGAGGGACACAGCTTTTCAATTAATCTCAGAAACTGTCTTTCTAGTTATCTATTACTGTTTTTAATGGAATTTAACTGAAGAGCAAGCCTGTTATGTACTTTAAAAGGCTTTTTTTTTTTAGTAAGCCCTGACAGCCTTTTAGAAAATCTTAATTTTCTAAATTAAGACTGCACTTTGGGTGAGACTTTTATTGCTTTATTTAAATAAAGTTTTAAAAAAACTTGTTGTATCATCCATAATGACTTATGTTTAAACATCATCTTCTAAATTACTCCTTTAAAGATTATTTTTCCCAGTTCAGAACAAGTATTATCCATTTTACACTTACAACTCTAGTTTACAAGTAAAAAATCAAAACTCCATAGAAGCTAAGTGACTACCCTACTATAACACGGTAATCACTGGCAGAGAGAAGGGAATGATCTATATTTCCTGAAGCCCAATGCAATATTCTGTCAGTCAATGCTGCTTTAAGCTAGACAACATGGAAGGAAGTCTAGGAATTGACATTTGAGCCACAAATACTGTAATGTTTCCCAGCCCCACCTGGCCAACACTTATCCCATTACTCCTTACCGCACCCCCCCCACCACACACAAACATCTCATCTACTTTCAACCTGAGGTTCTCTTCCTATTCTTTAAGAGATAATTTTGTTACCTGAAAACATTGGAAAGTCAGAAGGTTGTTCTCTGGATGGCAAGAAGTTGTGCTGATCATCATTTGAAATCATATGTATCCCTGAACCCCGATGAAAACAGTTTTATCACATCATTGTTTAGCTTGGGTGTGAATAGGCCCAAAAGTGTGTTCTCAGCATGTGTCCCAGAATCCCATTCAATAATTAAGGAAGCTAGTTTGCTTCACAAAGTCAGCTTTCCTCAGCCATTCTACATATGGCAGGTTCAGGAATGGCACCTAAGTTGCTGAAATCCTTGACTACGGTATCTCTGTCAAAGTTTACTTTTTCTGTTCAGGCAAGACTATGTCAGTGGAATCCTTTATTTTACTGGAGCTTCTGTGTCTGTGGATGAAGAGGGTAGGGTGGAAGGAGGAGGAGCATGTTCCTGGTGCTGACTGTGACTTTTGCACCTTTTGCAAATAAGCTTGCAGGTTGTCCTGCAGGAGCTGCTTTGATGCTATGGCGCATTGGTCTCACAGCCCATTTCAAAAATGAAAATACCCAGCTTGCTTATTCTACCTCAACAAAGATTACTCCACCAAGCTTGAGGAAATCACGACTTGCCAATAACTACATCTGAAGGGTCTGAATTATTAGCCAGAGCCTTCTTAACTTTTAAAATCTGCTATCTGCTGCATATGTTATCTAGATAACCAAGGGCTAGGGGATTATTATATGCATGACATGGTTATTGTTAAAAGATAATTTTACCAAAATGTGTAAAATCATGACTCTCATACAAATATAAAAATGAACAAATGCTAAAGACTTTCACTCATTAATGAGGAAACAGTTGAGGTATTACACAACAGATTCAAGAAAAAAAGAGTCATATTTATAGATTAGGAATATTGAAATAGATGTACAAATGGAGGCAAACTGGCTTTTTTCAAAGAGTATGGGGGTCACCATTGGACATTCAGTGAGAGGAATTTACATGTTTATGGATAAAAATTATTTTGCATTGCTATCAGCTTTCTATAGTTCATAGAGTTATAAAATTGCTCAGACACAGGGGCGCCTGGGTGGCTCAGTCGGTTAAGCATCTGACTTCAGATCAGGTCATGATCTCATGGTCCATGAGTTCCAGCCCCGCCTCAGTCTCGTGCTGACAGCTCAGAGCCTGGAGCCTGCTTCAGATTCTGCGTTTCCCTCTCTCTCTGTCCCTCTCCCGCTCATGGTCTGTCTCTCTCACTCTCAAAAATGAATAAATGTTTAAAAAAAATGCTCAGACACAGTGAAAGACTAGTATCACATATAGTGGAAGGGTGTGATCTAAATAATGCAAAGTTTTTCCATTCAAAGATAATTTTTTTCCTGCATTGTGTTGGGGGAAATGGCCCAGGCCTTGGCAAGACTAACCAGTGGGCTAAAAGCCACAGTATCCCCACTGCCAGGTCTCCTGGATTCTGAACTGGGCAACTTACAAAAACATTTCTTGAACCTTGTTTCAGGATGCTTCCAGGCTTGATTCTTATTTTTATCCCTCTGTTCTTTTGAAATGGCACAATTTGTTCATATGACAGTTTCACTTTCATGGCAAGGAAACAGAAGATGAGATTAGCCATTTCATGGAAAAAGTCAGGAGCTAAAAAAACACATTTTCCTATTCAGTTTCCACTCCAGATTTCCTTTTCCTAAAGAAAGAGAATACTCCAAGGTGCCACTATCTCCCACCCCATAAAGCCCAGCTTGCCACAGCGGTTTGCTTTTGACTTGGTAAACTTACTTTCAGTCTTCTATTTGACAGACTTTCTCTTTTTCTTTTCTGCATATTTCATTCACTGAGCATATATGCAGGAAGGCCTGGTACACACACCCACACACACCACGTATCATCCACATACACTTTAGGAATTAAGTCTCCAAGTTTACCCCCAAATTATGTTATCATCCATTTGATTTTTAATGCTAAAAAGAGAAACAGTGGCATGGCCAATCCAAATAGCTAGGTAATGCTCAAATCATGTGATATGGCTTTGGAGTATGTTTTTGTGCCAATGTTTGAAATCTGATGTGCCTTATGGAAGGAAGTATTATACAGAAAATGTATTGTAAAAAATCCTTAAACACTCAAAGCATGGTCCCACTTCAAGATTTGTAGCCAAGGTGAGTTCAGTTTATCTTTCAGCCTTGCTTTTCAACTCTATAAAATGAGGGGTTTGAACAAATTGATCTCTAAAGTTCTTTTTAATTTGACAATTTCAGGATAGTCTTGGAAATGGCATTGAGCTAACAGTAAATGCAAAAAAAAAAAAAAAAAAGTTAACCAAACTCTAACTCGAGGGGATGCTGGGAAACTATTCAATTTCCCCTCTTCACCTTTTGTTTAAACTCTTCCCTGAGACCATCCTGGTGAGAATGGACCTCTTACTTTCAAGTATTCACTCTCCCCTTCACTAAGTAATATGAATGGTCACCATTTATTAAGTATTTATTAGTGTAGATACCCTGCCAAGCACTCTACATGAGTTACCTCAGTTGTCACAGAACCATCATGAGGTAGATACAAATATTTACATTTTATAGATGCAGAAATAAGGCTCCAACATAGTAAACAACTTACTCAAGTCCCCATAACCAGTACACATCAGTGCTGAGATGAAAACTAACTCTGGCTTCAAATTCAGAGCTCTTTTTTACTAAATTGTGCTGCCTCTCTATTTATCAAATGAGTTATATGTAAGAACTGTGCAAGGCATTGTATAACATTCAACATTGAACAACGTAACATTGAACAACATTGTATAACGTTCAACAAATGCCCTTAAAGGTTTTAACCAAAATGTAAAATTGATTATTCATTTGTGTTTCAGGAGGAAAAAAGAAAGAAAACTGTCTGTAAAGTAAGCATAAGTAAATTAAGTCTCAATAAATTGAAAAGTGAAATATTAGAAGAATAAATTGCCTAACAAAGGAAAACAGAGGTATTAAGTATGACATTTCTTATGCCACTTTTTTTTCACTTCTGTCCAAGTCAAAGGTCCCAGCTCTACCATAAATTGCTGTGTGATGTGGGCAAATCCCATTTCCTCTCTGGGTCTTGATTTCCTCACCTCTGTGACGAAGATAACTAAATGGTCTCTAGTTTTCTCTGGCTGAGGTTCTGCGATTGTATGATGACATGGGAGTGTTTTACCTATATCGTCTGCAATGGAAGAATGGAGACTGAGAAGGATTTTATGTAAGGATCTCATCCAGTTATGGAATAAGAATTCTTATAAAGGAATAAAGAACTCTTTAAAGGAAATGTGTATCTCCAGAAAAGCAACCCAAATAATTTGCATAGTGTTTTTTATACAGAAACCTAATTGTGATAAGGAGAAAAAAAGTGGTGTATTCCATAACTATACTTTGAAATGTGTCCACAGAATCTTTTTAAATAGAACACATCTGTATCTGAGGGAAACTTTTCAGGCAAAAAGGAGGCAACAGAGAAGTAAAGACAAATTTAGTCAGTGCTTCTGGTACATCTGGTGAAATGTATAGTGTAGCCAAAAGGTTAAAAATGAATAGCCCTAATTGCTGAGAATTCAGATAAGGCATATTCAACATCCGTGAACACCACAACTATCCACCATCCCATCTGATACTCCTTCACAGCAAATGGAGAAGGATGGTAAGGACATGCTGCCCTGACACAGTCTCTAATTTCCTTAGAAAACAGCCCCTCCTTTCTCCAGCATCCGGAATCCAATTTCAGGAATGAATAAACAAACAAACCCAGAGCTGCTTCTCAAGGGGCAATATAATAGCCAAGTCACTTACTGAAATTTAGCCTCCCTAATAAGAGAAAAGATGGTCCAACACTATTCAAGCCTCAATGTTTTATGCAATGAGAAGGCAAGATTCATTCTCAATGCAAGCTTAGGTACTTCTAAGGCCTTGAACTTGTGACAGGCAGTTGAAGGGATTCGAGCATGCCAAAGTCCCTGTCCTTTTTCTTTCTTTCCACTGGCTTCAGCACAGAATCACAGTTAATCCACTTGTGGATGTTGCCTTTTGACTTAAGGAATACGACACTTTAAAAAAAATGTTTATTCACTTTGAGAAAGACAGAGAGACAGAGAGAGAGAATGAGCAGGGGCGGGTCAGAGAGAGAGGAGAGAGAATCCCAAGTAGGCTCCACACTGTCAGCACAGAGCCCAATGCGGGGCTTGATCTCAAGAACTGTGAAATCATGACCTGACCCAAAACGTAGAGTTGGGGGGCCTAACTAAAAAAGTCAGCCAAGGGCCCCAGGAATACAACACTTTTAAAGTTGCTGTGGCTATTAATTAAAGAAGGGAGGCAGCCTAAACTTTAAGTCCCCAACGTGGCCTTTCCTTTTCCTAAGTCTCCCTCACCTCTGCATATTTTGTACCTTATTTTATTTTTCAGTCTCACACAATCTTTCTTCTGTCTTTTCATACTCTACTAGGTCTTCTACTATCCCTCAATCTTGCCTTTTTTTTTCTGCTTGTGCTTTAAGCCTCTCTGAACTTACTATGGCTTAACTTTATTGACAACCACACAGAACTAAAGAAGTCACTGGCCCCTGACCTTCAAGATGTTCAGGTGTGGTCTTCATAAACTCCCTGATATTAAAGGCCTTGCCATATAGTTTTGCATTTTCCACCATATCCAAGGCTGGATGCTGAGCAAATGGTCAATAAATCCTTTTTAGTTAAATGTAATGAGTTAATCATTCCTCTAGATTTCCATATGTTTCTGGGAATAAGACATTTTGGTTTTCAACATCTGACAGATTTTGACATTGATACGAGAATTCAGAATTTGGTCTGCTTGTGAGATCATAGATTTTTAATATTCCTACCCTATAAGTATTGAATGAGACTTGTTAAGAGCCTTGAGAAAAGTCAAAGTTGTCATTTTTTTATTTAAGGTAGTAGAGGAGGTAGTTGGAATAATTTTTTCATAACAATTGTTGGAAACAATCATTCTGTTTTGTCCTTAGATATCTCACTTTTAAGAAATAATTCCAAATTGTAAGCAAAATGCTAGTTAGCTCAGTTTTGTTTCTGCTAAATGGAACAGAATTTTAATACTTGAGTTCTAATAAGTTATGGGCTCTTCTACCCTTCCATTATAATGTGCCTTCACTGAGGCCATATAATCTAACTTGTATAGGGGCACCTGGCTGGCTCAGTTGGTGGAGCATACAACTCTTGACCTTGGAGTTATGAATTCAAGCCCCACATTGGGAGTAGAGAGTACTGAAAAATAAAATCTTTAAAAAATATTATTAATCTAATGTGCAAAACTTCTCTTTATAGAGGACATGATTCCACAAATCCAAATGGCTAAATTTCTCAGTTGGGAAAGCCATGGTCCCAGACAGACGTAATTACACATGCCAGTTCTTACTGAGAGGAGTTTCAGCCATACCTGGTTATGCAAATTTTACACAAAACCATGTTTATCTCCCTTACTTCTTTGAGAAAAGGAATTTGGCACAGAATTTTCTCTTAGTGCTCAACTGTGAAAGGTGTACCATCAACACATTCATACATTTCATTCTCTTCCCAGTTAGGGAATCTTCTCTCACTTCTCAGAGAAAAAATAGAAATATAAGCTACAGGGCAAATATGAAGATACATCAAGTGGATTCAGCCTTGCAATTCTCCTTCTCTACTGCTATTTTTGCTATTTAATTCTTTGCTGAACATTTTTTTACTGTCATATAGGCATTCAATCCAAGAGACCTTATAGATAAAGGGGGCAGCCAAGAACCAAGTCAACTAGGTCTTTATGCAGCCTGTTATGAGCCTAAGAAAGGATGAACACCTTCACAAATGTATTTTAAATCCTTACTTAAGATGATTATTGATGATTACTTTTTGCCTTACTTTTCCCCCAGGAAGATATGATAAACCCAGAGTGACCCCCTAGTTATCAACTTAGTTGAGCTTATCTTGTATTAGTTTCCCCTTTGTTTATTGATCTTCAGAGAATATGAACACAGGAACAACTGCTTACCTTGAGTCTTGAAATTTCCAGATAAAAGGGAAAAAATAATAATTTTGTTATTAAGCCTTATGCCAATTTGACAGCAAGTTTGGTAAGATGGTGTATCATATGTAGGCAGAGCTGGTAACCTGTGTGATGTGGACTCAAAAGCCTTATGAAAGCTTCTTTATTGTCTCAGAATTTCTGCTACCAATTTCCCTATTGATTAATGTTTAAAATCTAATCATCACTGTGACATCTTTTTAGACTTAAAGTTTTGATTTCTGTTTAAAACATAATATACACATACATACACACACCCACTGAAACTCCCTAAGCTGTTTTCAGTGATCTATGTCAGAATATGAATGAGAGATGGACACTTGGTTTTGCATTTGAATCTAGGGAGAAAACATTTGGTGCCCATCATTGAAGAGGGCCACAAAGGGGTTACATACAAGGACCAGGGGATAGTACATGAATGTATGCCAAATGTCTTTGTTTCATGATTTTGCCTAAATTTGACTCTAATAATGCTCTTATTAAGGATAGTTTTTACTCTTTCTTTTTCTTAATATTTTAGGGTTCTGTGTGATAGCTCAGGAAAGACTTACAGAGCTAAACTGAGCTCTTTTTAGGATTGAGAATGTATCTTCGACTTTTCTTATATGATTTTCAGTGCCCAAGGGTATATACACCAAAATAAATCAATACTTAATATTGGCTGGCTTTTCTTGTTCAAAAAAAGAGTATAAATAATAGTGTCTGAAAGGAGTACAGAAAGGAAAGATAGACTTCCCCTCCTTTAATCAGGCCTACAATTTCTCTGATTAACTCACAGGCTAAGCCCTGTACCCACTTACCCCCAGTCAGCATAATCCCTAAGCAAATAGTTTGCTGTGAGAGATGAAGCAAAAGAAAGCTAGAATCTATTCAAAGATAGAAGGAAAGTATTACAATGAAATGTCTTACATTCTTACACTAATCACTGCTGCTTCCTTTGGAAGTGAACAAAAGAGGAGGGGACCAAAAAATGCCAAAAGGGACCAGCAGGAAATAGGATTCAATTTACTTAAATTCAACAAAAACATAGTAGGCTCCTGCACAGTAAGATAAGAAGGACATGGTTCTTATTCTCATATTCTAATAGTTGGAGGGAGTTAATGACAGATATCAACGATGTAGATAAATAGTCTTAACGAAAAAGTTGGAATTAGGAAAGTTCAATAAAAGAGGCAGAACTCAAATGCTCTGGAGTTCCAAATGAAGATATAATACTACTAGTAGTAGCAGCGGTAGCAACAGCAGCAGCAAAAACAACAATAACTACTAGTGTCTATTGAGGTTATTATTTATGAAATGCCATGCAGAGCACTTTTATAAGATTTTTTTGTCATTTAATTTAATCCTCATACCAATGTGATCAGTTAGGGACCATAATTATTATCATGTTTTGAATGAATAAATTGAAGGTAAGATATTTAGTAACTTTCCCATGGTATCATGGCTAAAAAGTACTAGAACTAGAATTATTATTTCAAAACCCATTTTGATAGGAAACATTTCACAGAAGGGATAATATTTAAGATGGTCTTTGAAGAATTGGTTGGATGTTCATAACCAAGCAACACAAACAAAACTGGAGAGACTGTAAAGCTTGTGGCATGTTTAGAGGGTTACAAATGGTACAGTTTAGCTGCAACAAAGCCAAATCTATGGTGCCAGTTACAGAAAAAGCCAAATCAGGAGGAAATCCAGTTTAGGAGGGAAGATTATGAGTGTGGCTGTGGACTTGCAATAACCTCATACCTGATTCAAGACCCATATTTTCATCTTCATTGAAGGAGAGATTGATAATGAAAAAAAGAATAGGGCAAAACAGAATCTTAGGACATAATCACACTGATGGGGTAGGAACAGGAAGAACCATCAGCAATGTGAATGGAAAAAAAAAAAAGAATTAGACTGGTACGAGGAAAACCAGAGGTTTTCAGTGTGGTAGATGCCATGGAAGATCAGGAGGCCAAAAGGTTTTTAGTCTGTAGTGTCAAATGCTATAAAAATTGAATAGAATCAGGACTTATACTAGGTTAAATTGTTATCACTTCTTGATCACTTTCTGTGCTCTAGATACTGTGTTCAAGCACTTTATAGGAATTGTCCCATTTGATCCTCAAAACCACTGTAAGGTAGGAGCTATTATTTCCTCCATTTTAAAAATAAGGAGACTGAAATTTAGAAAAGTTAAGAAACTTGATCAAGGCCTCAGCTAGTTAAGAGGCATAGGCTGGACTTAAACCCAAATATGTTTAACTCTGAAGCCTATGTTCTTAATCTCTAAGAACTACCATTGAATTTATGGTCCCCTTTGAGAGAGAGGTTTCAGCAGAATAATAAGGATAGGAGTCAAATAGCAAAGTTTGGTTGGAAAGGAGAGGACAGATGTGAGAATGATTGTGGAATGAGTGGGTGGTAAGATAGTGGGGGTTATAGGTATCAACTTCTACAGTTTATAAGGGTCAGAAAAGGAAGGTAAACAGTAGGGGAGGGTAGATTGAGCTGACAGAAGAGTCAAAGGAAGTTTCTTTTAGGATAGAGGAGGACTGAACTTATTGTTGTTTGAAGAGTAGCCAATAGAGAGGGAGAGAGGTGGCATAATTTATGGAATAGGAATGTGGCAGAGAATGGAAGTGTAAGATTAAGAGGGGAAAAGTTCAATAAGAAAGAAGATTAAGTTAACAGTTTACTTGGCTGGGTACAATTACTAATTAATTATAACTGGTTTATTTTATATAAACCTTTATTCATATACATATAATAAAATGTAAAATTAATATGAAATATTACATAAAATTTATTAGGATTTATAAAGAATGAATAAATTGGAGATGTTAAAGCCTTGGATAATAACATAGTATATTCACTCTGTGATAGTTGAATTTTAATAGAAATGTTGAAAACAAAGAATAAATTTACACTGCTCCAGGTAACCCTCAGGTACAGACCATGTTAGAGTGAATCTGACATTTATTCAGCAAACATTTACTGAAAGTCTGCTATGTGCCAGACTTTATGGTAGGCATAGAAGATAGAGATAAAAGACAAGAGTTTGCATCCTCAAAGATCTAACAGCCTTGGGAGGAGGAAGAGAAATCACCATGGTATTATAGTGTAGCATGATGAATGCTGTGATAGACGTAAAAACCATGAACACTGGAGCCCTGGATAAGGAGAAGGGGTGGGGTGCAGGGAAGGCTTCCCAAAGGAGGTGATATTTGAGATGAGTTTTGACCTTGTACTGTTGCTTTTATAGGAACCTGCACAAGGGACCAGGCATTCCCCTATGGGATCACATTACAGGCCAACAGCTGCAACTCACCAACCTGGCTTCATCCTGTCTGACATCAAGGTCACTGAGCTGAAAGTTTAAGGGGGATGGTATATAAAATGGTTCTAAATCTAACTCTGGGCTATTGGATAGTAGAAGATGAGGGCTTTAGGTTCCAAATTATAATCCAAATAGGTAGCTTTCCCTTTTCCAGCGTTTGGATAGTGAAAAATCAGAAAGGGGAAGTGGAGAGGGGCTAGAAGAAGGAAGGAAGGAAGAGCTACCTTGTTATTAGATCTTTCTGCCTACTAGGAAGAAAGTCTTCTCTCTGCATACATATCACTTATCTTGTTTCATACTTCAATCTTGCATCTTTTTCCACATGAAAAGGAAAGTGCATATATTTCACTTCACTGCAGAGACCCTTAGAAATAAAAAACAACCTCAACCAGTCTCTATTTCTCTTTCCCTTGAAGGGAGAGAGTGATTGTAGGTCAGTTTCTATTTTATCTGAACCACTTGGCCCATCTGGAATAGTCACTCTAGGAAATTGAAAGCTAAATTTAAATTTCATAAAGAGGAAATTCTAAAATGACTCCCTCAATCTGATCAGACACACTTCATTGCATCCTTTTGTCCTTGCATGATGCCGAGCCTCTGAAGAAACTGCATGCAATTGTCTGCTCTTAGTATTAGATTATTTGGCATTGCCCCCATATCCATTCATTTGCCCACTCATACCAGACATACTATAGAAGAGATTGAGGTTGAATACTTTGCCTTTTAAATTTGCCTCTCATCTTTTTTTCTTTTCTTAACATTAGGAAATAACCATAAATTGAAGCAGGAAAGACTATGGTTAGACCTAAGGAAGGATATCAGGTAAAGAAAATACTGGGTTTGGCAGTACTAGAAGATATTATGGACTTGGTACTCCTGAAAATTTTTGAAAGCTTCTGGTTTTTGTTTGTTTTGTTTAATTGTTTATTTGGTGTTTTTTTTCTTACTCTGGGCAAAGAAGTGTTTCTTTTCTTTTGGGTAGGGGGCAAAGAAGTTTTTAATAAAATAAAACATGCTTACTAAGGACAATTTGAAGGAGAAAACGGACAGCCATATAATCTGGTTTGCCATTCTGAAGAAAGGAAAAAAGTAATCTTTCACCCTGAAAATTCTAAGATTCTACTCTATGATCCTCAGGTTACCTACAGATTCACTAGCACTGTAATACTGATAGTTTTCTCTTATACCTGGGAAGGTTTCCTTCTTTAGAAGATCCTTTATGGGTATGGAAGAAGCATAATTCTAATCAATATAAAAGCATTTGAAGTGAACCACTACTTCAAATATGGCTCTTCAAAGGGGAAAGAAAAAAAAAGAGGAATATAATTTTAAATAGTTAAAATTGTTGGAAGAAATTGAATTGCAATTGAGTTAAATATTATTAAAAATGAACCATTTCAGTTTTAGTAACAGAGAATTTATACACCATGGGCATCATGTATAGTGCCAGGTAGAGTTTTTCTGAAAAGAGCAGAACTTTTTTATTCATACGCTGGGATTCCCCTGATCTGCCTCAGGCTTTTATATTGATGTGGCTTATCTTTTTCTCTTATTCTTTGTCTAGAATCATCCAGGAGTGAGGCCTCATGAAAAAGCAATAGTGAAGAAAATTACATTAATGATCATATAAGTGTTTCAGTTCTAAATATGAATTAGCACATAGAATGTTTAACAATTTAACCATAGAAGGAATCCAAATATAAATATAAATTCTCTTTGAAGAGGTTTATTAGTTCTTTTCTTGTAAGTTTTTTTCAGTTAGTGTAAAGTTATAACCAGTTTAATATTACATCCAGTATGGATTTTGTCAGATTTGTGCTTAGGAGAAAAGTAAATAATCATTTAAAATTTTTCATCACTCTGGATACCTCCATGTTATATCAATGTATTATTTCAAAATACATTTTTAAAATTGATCTTATATCATGATTATAACCTTTTTATTCTTACATCAGAACCATCGAGATCCTGCTACATTGCATGGGACACAATCTACCATAACTTTTCACTGGGCATTTTCCATACATAGTCATGTTAAGTCCTTGCTCTTGTGAAATCTGGCACAAGGAAGATGTAAACATTTGTGCAGCAGTCATAATGCCACCATTAAGAAGATACTGAAAATAGAAATTTTAAAAGGATGAGTAGCAGAATATCTAGGACATATCTGAAAGCGGAGGAGCTCTGAGCTTAGAATGAAAGATAATAACTTATAGAAATGAAGAGCCTTTAAAAAGGGTGAACCCTTGTAGAAAACTAGAATTAATCTTCCCCATACAAGTGTTTTTAATTTTACAATTTATTTACCTTCATACCAATAATCATCTTTGCTTTTCTTTATTGTAGAATAACCATCCACTCCTAGCTCCATTTTTTTCTAACTCAAATCCCCTTTAATAGATTTTATAAGTATTCATCTAATTTCCTCACATCTCCCTCTGTACCCAAAAAAGGAAAAAATAAAAATAAAACAGGGGGGGATCCCCAGAAATACACAGAAAAACCACGAGTTTAAAAGACTCAAGACTTGAAGCCAATAGGCAGAAGTGACAGGCATACTATTTTTCATGGCCCACTGTGGAGTCATTGGTTTCTTATTACAGCCAGTCAAGTCATGTCAAACTTTGAACCTGCCCTTTACCGGTCACTTGTCTTCTAAAGCTCCAAAGAGAATCTTTGAAAAGCCACAGCCATATCTATCCGCCCATATCTTTCATGTTTTATATCTGGCTAAAGACTGTATGAATTGCTTATGTTTTGTGGAATATATAGGAGGACCTTTTAGTAGTTGTTAGTGTTGATACGATTCATATCTAAATTCACTCACGTTTATGTTGGGGATTTGAATTAGCGCCAAGAACTCACTTGAAAAAATAAATTTGCTGCTATCTATCACTATGGTAGCTACACTTGCAGTAAGCATCACATATTGTATAGAGTTGTTGAATTACTATGTTGTATACCTAAAACTAATGTAACATTGTGTGTCAACTACCCTTAAACACACTTTTTAAATTAAAAAAAATTAAAAATAATTTGCAGAAAACTTTTAATGGCTTAGCTGCTCAGGAATGCCTAGCTCCAATATGCACCAGTCATAGATTTATTGTAAAACACCTTCCCCAGGACCCCCTCCTTGTCCCCCTACCTTATGAGCCATGACAGGAATCTTCTTGCTATTTCAGTCTATTCTCTCTTGTCCAGTAACTACAAATAATGCTGCAATAGGCTCAAAATACCCATATCCATTGAGGCCCAGTTACAAGAGGATCATATAGGCCAGATTTTTGTGTTTGGAGATTAAACTGCTGATAGTGTTTACTTTCATTGTGCACAGATGTCTGGGGTAGACTAACAAGCTATTTGCCTAAAATCCCTAAACCATTTCAAGAGTCTTTTTTTTTTTAATCATGTAAGGATTGGTCATTAAGGTACACAAAGCCTTTCCAGTAAAATATATTAAGACAGCCAAACAGATTTGGCCATTTGTGTTTTTCCCCTCCCTTAAACCCAGGCTCTTGGGCTTCCCCACTAATCTGTTAATGGCTGGAAGTGATTGACAGGTGCAACAATGCCAGTGTAAGCACTGTGGGAGTCCTAATTGAGTAGTTCTTTATAAAGGGAATTTATGGCTGAGTAAATACAATATTGGAAATAGAAGGAAAACTCATGAAAATTAAGCACAAAGTAGCTGGACTTAGAATCAAAATATTTAAGATTGGAAAAGTCTAGGCTAGAGTCTCAGGTTCTACAATTTGGTCAGCCGATAAGGATGTGAGGCCATTGGGAAATAGATTTCTTTGGGTAGATATGACCTCACAAAAATATTTAATTTGCACTTGAAAGTTTGTTTTGGTGGTTAGAGTATGAGATCCGACAATTTATTTTAAAATAAATGTCTTGAGTTCATTCACTCACTCATTCATGAAACATTTACTGAGCACGTAATCTATGCCAGGCATTCTACTAGGTAGAGGAAACAGAGATGAATAAGATATAACCTTTGTCTAGGGAGCTCACAATCTATAAGAGAGACTAGAAAAATAGCTAGAAAATCTTGATATCATGATTAAGACTATGGAAAAGTTAAGCATAAAATTTTGTGGAAGTGTACCTCATCAATTGGAGAGACAGGCACAGCAGACAGAGAGATACAGGCTTTCTTGAGGAAATGATATCTGAACTAAGTCCTGAAGAGTGAGAAGTTACCTAGTTCAAAATGGGTGATGGATGGAGGAGTTTGCATATTCAAAGGCACATGGTTATGAATTAGCAATGCAAGTTTGGGAAAAGATAAATAATTTGATGTAAGTTAGAATACAAGGAGCACATATAAAAGTGATAGTGACAAGAGTAGAGATGCAGACAGATTACAAACCATGCCTTATAAGCCATGTAATGGAATTTGGGGTTTATTCTGTAGGTAACTGGAAGCCAGTGGTAATGTGCAAATGTGTCACATGATTAGAAATCTTAGTCTCGGCATTGTGGAGGATCTGACAGCATTATCATGGGAGAAGGTTGGATACAGGCAGATTGATTTAGGAGGCAGTTGCAGTAATTCAGACAGTTAAGCAAAGTGAACTCGAACTAAGGCAATGGGTAATAAATATTTGAATTGTTAAAAAAAATAACATTGGATCTAAGGGCTTGGTAGTGGTTGAAAGAGAGAGGACATCATGACGAAAGGAACAATCTAGGAGGAATTCTGTATTTCTGACTTGAATGACAAGGTAATTAGAAGGTGGTCCCATCAACCATGATGGAGAGTACAGAACATTTATGGATGCCAGTGACATCTTCTATTGTGATCATGTTTTGGTTTTGAGGTGCTTAGTGGGACACCCAGATGTGGATACCCAGTATTGAATTGAATACACAGGTGTGGAGCTCAGGAGAAAGTCTTGAACCTTTATGTTTGTTTGTGTGTCTATAACTGATATTTACAAAGCATGTATCTCTGCTTTCACTTTCTGACCTTTCTGTGTATTGTTCTCTCTCTAATGCCACAAGTTTTTTTCAGTTCCTCATATCCTTACAATATTCACTGACTGCCTAGGGATCCCTACTAAGGAATAAAGGCATAATGCGTTACCTGATCACTACTCTTAAATAGCCCCCCACATTGTAGGCCATTTTCCCCTTGATACCCTGATTTCTGAACTCACTCCCCTCTACCCCTGCTCCCATCAACATTTACTTATCTTACATCCCATGGCCTCAGAGTTCTGCTAGGTGCTTGGCTAATCTGAAGAAGGTAATTTTTACTCAGGCATAAATGATCAATTCTAGATTTATGTGCTATACTTCCCTAGTAATATATTTTCTTTCTAATAGACACAAATAATGTGGTAATTACAATGTAATAGTACAATAGCACATGAGGCATTGGACATCAGTTGGGCCCCTTCAGTCTTCCTTAAACACCATCACTTAAACATAATTACTCACGTATATTCCCACTTCATTAAAAACCCTGTTTTTAAACTTTTAGTCCAATAGAAGCCTTTGCTCCAAATGAATTACTACTCATCAACTATACCCTCCTTTCCTGAACCCACAATACAAGTGTCCAATTCCTGATCTCTCTTATTCATCTTTGAAATGTATTTCATTTATTTCCCAATAAAGCTGCCTCATTGGCAATCAGGCCTCAGGGTGTCCACAGACTCATTTGTGTCCTCTTCACTTGCCTGTCAAGCAATCAATTAGTCCTAGATTATGAGATGAGGAATTGATCTAGGAGGTCATTTAATTGGATAGTTTCTTTATTAGATAAAACAAAACACAAGGTCCACAAAAGGGACAGGACTGACCCAAGCTCACACAACTATTTGTAGTTGATTTTGGCTAGTTGATTTGTAGTTGATTTTGGTCAGGTCTCCTGACACCTAGGCCAGTGTTCTTTCCACTGTATCACAACTGCCTCTGTGGGCATGCTGCCATCACTTGCTCTGCTTGAAACACAATCCCCTTTCACACCTTAGAATTAATTCTATTTACTGACAAGGGTCTGTCCCCCATAATCTCCTTTTGGGCCTTTAGAAGCCTGAACATGCAACCAAATACAACTATTGGATTTTTAAAACTGTCTTTTCAATGGATAAATATTTCTCTATGCAAGGTGTCCCATCTCCCATCTTAGCAAGAATTCCAGAAAAGCTGGCATAACTAGTATGGGCCTTACAGGACTGGGGTGGGTGACAGAACTATCTTTTGCCCATAGATGCAGGTGTTTGTGATGCTGACGGTGTGTACAATGTTGAAAGCTAAAAATTGTATACAGAGACCTGAGGTAAGTAAACCAGAGAAATAAGCCTAAATACACTGTCAAAGCAAGGAGGGCCTAAGGCAAGCATTAGCAGCCTGAGTGTAGACCCATTAGGGTCTGAGAGTCAGGAAAAAGGATATCTGGCTGAAATGAGAAAGTAAGAGAGTAAGAGGATAAAGACCTCAGTCAGAGTGCTGTTCCCTCCACTTGGGCTTCAGCATGTTCCCTTTAGTATGTTATAGAGATGGACCAAATCCATGTAAAGGACCAGGACAGGGACAGAAACAACACCACAGGTTTACAGAAAACAGTTAATACATGTAAGGGTACACCCCTCTGTGGGTCATGTTTCTGGTTCTTTGCTTCTTTGCAAGAAACTTGGACTCAAGTTGATGGTCCCAGAATTTTACTTGCTCTGGTTCAGAAGAATTTTTCACAGCAGACAAAGTTTTACACAGTATCAGCAGCTGGGCAAGCTCCTTTTCTGCACTGTCCATCTGCCACCTTTCATGCCCAGTCAGCCTTTGGCATCTTGGCTGAAACTGCTTAAGAGGGTGTGATTTGTGCCAGTGATTTAATCCCACCCAGTAGTAACACTTTGTAATGATGACCCATATGACTTATATTGACAACATTGTCTTGTGGTACGATAATACATTAAAGAAAGCTTTTCCATTATACCTCTTGTTTCAAAAACAAGGTCTCTAGCCTGATGTCTTAGTTTTCAGCACTAGTTTTCTAGGTGGCCCTGCAGCAGGTCCTGCATCATTTATTCTCAGAAAATGATGGCAAGTTTTTGTGCTAAACACCTAACCATGATGCATTTTCTTGTCTCTCTTATTGTGCAGCTCAAGGTTGCGAAGTCCTCAGGAAGCTTTGCCTGATGGACACAGCTCATTCTCCAACCTTCCATAATGATTCCCTTCTCCCAATACACTTTTGTCATTTTTGGATTCCTGGGTTGCTTTTGTGTGTTTGTTTTGAGAGGTTGAATGTACTTTGTTTAATCAGATGGTAAAATCTGTGGTCTTTAATAGCAGAGACCATGCACAATCTTAGCTATAGAACCAAAGTCTCAAATACAACATATTTTAAGTAGTCTTGATAGTCTAGATGGTCTTGATAGGTGAGGAAGCAAAGTAGTATAGAGGGTAAATGCATATGAAAGAACTGGGTTCCCATTTGTTTGCTTGTTTGTTTGTTTGAGATGGTGGGGCAGAGGAAGAGAGAGAGAATCTTAAGCAGGCTCCACTCTCAATGCAGAGCCCAATGTGGGGCTCTATCCCATTACCCTTGAATCATGACCTGAGACGAAATCAAGAATTGATGGTCAACCAACTGAGCCACCCAGGTGCCCTGAACTAGGTTCCCGTTTGAGCTCTGCGATCTATTAGCTGTGTGACCTTCCACAAGGCAATTATCTCAGAAAACTTAGTTGTTTCAACTGAAAATGGGAATATATTAATAATCTACATCACAAGATTGTATTAAAATAATTATTTGAGATAACAGGTAAAGTGGTCATCACAGAGCCTGGCACATGAGTGTTCAACACATGGTAGCTAATATTATGGTTGGTGTTTATTCAGGTTAATTGCCTAAACAACTGAACTCTTGTGTCTGCAGTTACTGGAAGGTGTAATCTGCAGCCTTGGCCTCCCTGGTCAACCCCCAAGATCATTATTACAGATGTGCTACTATCTCCAGGAGAAGTTCAGCTTTATTTTCCTTTCTCCTCTTTTGTTTTTTTTTCTTGCTCTTCTTTACTTCAACTCTCCCAGATGACTTACTTCTCTTTCCTATTTTTAAATTCCTATCCTGCCCATGACATGGATTTGATTCCACTCTGCATAACCAGGAGCTTCCCTAAGCTTTCTCACTTGCTTTAAAGATGACTGTGGGGGTTAAGGAAGCTCTTCTTTGTGTTTAGAGTTGTTTAGCACTCAAAAATGAAAGCATGATTGTATTATATGAAGTTGAAATTACATCACAGCCATGTGTGGAAGGGTGAGTGTGTATGCATATGTGCATGTATGTCTGGGTTAGTGTGTGTTGATTTATTAGTGATTTGGGGAGACTGTATAATAGTTCAAATCCTGAGGCTTTTCATTCTACGAGGAGGGTCTAGATTAGGAAGGACAAAGGATTATAATTACTGCTCTTATTCTTAATGATTGTAATTGTAATTAACAATGTTTATCAGCTTTGCTTTTTTTAGGCCTAGTCATTTTAGGAGCCATTTAAGGAAATTATTACCCACTTTGCAAAGTGTCACCAAATCATTTTTATTACTTTGCAAGATGAAAGACTACTGCTGGCTAAGTGATGTTGAGTCCATATCAATCACCAAGCACCTATTTTGTCCCTAATCATGTGTTACAAAAGATGCAAAAATGAGTAAGACAAAACCTGAACACTTAAAAGAGTTTGGTCAGTAAAATGTGGGTAAACACATTTTCCTAATTAGGTCAAAGGCCTTGGGTAGACCCCTGAATCTAGCCCAGTATATATTCCCATGGTAACAATGAAAATCTGCTTTTCAGTTTTCCCACTGTGAGGGAGTGTAACTGACCGAAAGCCTTAGTTTCTGTGCTCTGCATATACCACTGCTTTAGGGGACACACTTCTCATAGGCTGCCCCCCACCAATGACTGAGCATCGCAAGAACACGATGGCAGACCCATTCTTGGGAGATAGAGGACTCCTCTGATTGATGACTTTAGCTTAGCAATTTCCCATTGACTTTGCAAAAACTTTTTTATAATTGCCTTGCAGTTAAACCTCTTGTTAACTAACACTTACTCCTTCCCTCTTTTTTCCACAAGGGTGAGAACTACACCACAATCTATTGGTTCTCCTGGCCTCATTTTTTTTCCTTCCCATTTTCATCACAAGTTGCCCCATCCCCTACAATAAAGTTCTTTCATGTAGCTCAATCCTACCATGACATGCTTCTCAGAGGACCTGAACCAACATATCCCACAGTTCTGTGAGTTGACTTGACAAATGGCTTGTTCACAAGCTAGACTTGATGAGCAGTCCCATACTATGCTATGGTTACCAAAGCATACAGATGCTTGACACGTTTAATTATACAAAATCAATTTGTTTCAAGTTACAAAATTAATGTTGATATGTAATTAATGAAAAAAACAATATGTTAAAAAGATAACTGTAAGAATACCCAGATATATGCTGTATTCCCATTTATATACATCTGATCAATAAAACATCAACACATTCACTTAGATACTGATTTAATCCATGGATCAAGGCCATATTTTCAAAGTATTTTAAGGATTCCATGACACTGCAAAAGCTGGAGAAAAGAGTTGAGGAACAGTATATGCTTGCTAAACAAGAACTATTGTTTACTTAGCTAGTGAATACCTAGAATAATAAATTTTTACTTCATGATCGCATTCAGGCTTGCAAACACCCAGAAATAGGAATTAAGGGTTTTAAATGTAGTTATAAAGGTCATAAAAAGTCTGATTAGACTGAGGTACATTTACTCAAAATTTTGATTTTCATTAAGTGGTAGAAAACAAAATAATTCCTCAGACAATAGCACATTTTTCAGTATACATATTATTGGGGGAAGGAGGGGAGAAGAATGTGCATTAACTGGTGAAGTCCACCAAGCTTAATATCAATATTCTGTTACACCAAACAGTTTGAAGACAAGGGAAATGTTCTAATATAATTTCAGATTATGATTCATTTGGCTAAAATAGAGCTTAAGGTTGCTTTGCCATATTAAAAGTTTACTACAATAATTTTTCACATAAACATTTAGACTTGAACTCCGGGACTAAATGTGGCATGATTATTTTGCTTTTAATCTGCGAAATCGCTAAAAATTGACAATTTAAAAACTACAACAAAGAAAAAGTTGAAGCAGTGTGACTCTTACATCATTGAACCACTTCTAATGGTTAACTTTTAGTATTTAACAAATTCAAAGAGTTTGGGAATTCATACTCTCTAGTATGAGAAAAAAGAACATAAACTTTTCACTTAATCTCTATGACCCTGTTGCCATATCCATAAAAGCAGTTTCATAATACTACTTTTCAGTGTTGCTGGGAAGAATCATGGTAATATATGTAAAATCCCCATCACATGGTAAACACTTGATACATTTATTCAGATTAATGAATAAAGAACTTTCCTACTAATGGCAGACCTTATGCAGCAGCTTTGTAAATGAACGATAGCACTTTCTCATTAGGAAAAAACATAATCTGCAGGGGGAATCAGGAATGTTTCTGTACTCAGAATTGTACTTTTTTTTATTTTGTAGTAGAAACGATGAGAAGTAGAAAATGTTCAATACAGGGGTCTGGCTTCCTGAAAATTCTACATTTGCCCTAAAATGCTGGGAACTTGTCCAGCTTGCTTTTTGAAAGTTATCTCAGGCTGGTAGGGGACAAGAAAATAATAGAAAATAAATATAGAAATGAAGCAAGAAAGGTAATTTCAAATTCTAAGATGCAAATTAATAATCACATTTTCAGATATGGCTATAAGTTTAACTATCTTCAACAGTTTCACCAGGCCTGTGATACTGCAGGGAATCTGTAGAGCATCAAAGAGCTCTTCAAGAAGAAAAATAGGGGAAGAGAACAAGTTCTGATCTCCTTAGGGCTGCATCTTTATGATATTGTAGTATCTGCTGTGAGGGAGGAGATGTTAGGTGTTTAACATACTTGGTACAGAGATATATTCTATTTTCCAGGGCAGCAAAACAAAATTGTGATCTTCCTTTGGCAAAAGGCACAGGCAAGTTGATAACTAAGTTGGTTACTTGCCTGAGTGTTGAGAATTCCTTTGAAGCCACTGGGATGGTCAGGGAAAGCATAACAGGGTGAGGCTTCTAGTACAGTCAATCCCCAAGTACCAGTGTGGTCTCAGAGCCCTGAGCTGAAGACAAAACAGAATAACAATACACTTAGTGCCAACAATGGGTAAGGAAAGTCAGTAGGTCATTGAAAGCTACGGTTAAAGCCTTTTAAATTGCAAAATACCATTTTCTGGGTTACTGGTAGATGATAATAGAAAACTATAACTGAGAGGTCCAATATGCAACTGAGGGAAGCACACCATTTTTAGCTCTCTACTTTCCAAGTTTTCTATGTTTCTAGATTTAAAAAATTGTCAAGATATAGGCAACAGATTTCCAAAACTGAGTAGCCTCTATTTTCTTGTAAGCCAATAATACTTACTGAGGGCCCAATTCTTTTCCCCACAATTCCTTAATTGAACTGATTCCTCTACCCAGCATCAGTCAAACAAAATGAGACAAAGAGTCAGAGGATTATAATAATGACCCTAAAGGCAATAAAAGATCCTAATGAGCCATTTAAATTGTCAAGTAGAGATTAAATGACGTTCACCATACTTTTAGTGTTTAGTGTATTTGGTTTCTTTTCAATTCCTTGATAAAAGTCAGTGATTCTGGCATGGTGTCTCTAATGATTCTCAGTTAACCAGAGTGTTTGATTAACCAGAATGACTCATATTGCTTCTAGTACTAAATTATAGTCATTATGAACTTGAAAACTTATTAGCCAGACTTAAATCACTGTGAAGGAAACTTCCCAACAAATACTTGAGTTGAGGACACACAAGTGTAGCCAGAAGCAAGAAATCAAGGGAAAGGGTGTGTAGGAAATCTGCCTGGGGATAGAAATGGAAGTGTTCAAGGAGTAAGGCAGAATAGCTTGGCTCTCTCTGAACTTGAAAGTAGCATTCCTGTCATCTCATCAGAGAAAGGGTGTATGCTCACTCTAGAATTTCCCACAAGACTAGAGATTGGAGAACATACAGCAGGAAGTACACAGCCCTTAGGGTAGGAGTTGGCACAGTCTTCCAAAGAAGGTGAAGAAAAGTATCTTAAGTCTTCTCAGGCCTTCCCATCCTTCAGAAAGTACGAAAGAGAGAGGTAGTAGAGCCAAGTATACAGCACAATAGTAGAAAAACAACATCCTGAGTAAAGCAGACTGTGACACAAAGTTCTGACTACAAAAAGGGCTGTCCTCCCCTAGATAGTGGTGTAAGTCAGTGGTGTCAGTCAGGGGGCACTCTTTAGGCTAAGCCAGAATTTCTTAGTCTTAGCACTCTTGACATTTTGGGCTGGATAATTCTTTGTGTGGGGCCCCATCTTGTGAACTGTAGGACATTTAGCAACCTTCTTGGCCTCAAACCACTGGATGTCAATAGCCTTACCACCCTTAGTTGTGACAACCAAAAATTACTCTAGATATTGCCAAGGTTCTGGGTAGGGGGCAAAATTCCTCCTAGTTGAGAGTCACTGGTTTACAGGGACATTTGGAGAAGCATTTCATGATGATGGAGGGAAATGTCCCTCTTAGAGAGTAGCTGAGTTCCAACTATTATTCTATTAGAAAGTAAGGACAAAGTTTCCTTTGTGTTTTTGTTTGGTGACTAATGTTATTGGGACTCATATTCTTTAATTTTGTTACTAAGTCAAACTGATATGCCATGGGGAAAATGTCTGCTATTTATTTTAAAATGTGACATTTTCCCAAATCTTCTCTTTATAGAAATAATAATATTAAAGAAAGAGAGGGGCGCCTGGGTGGCTCAGTCGGTTAAGCGGCCGACTTCGGCTCAGGTCACGATCTCACAGTCCGTGAGTTCGAGCCCCGCGTCGGGCTCTGTGCTGACTGCTCAGAGCCTGGAGACTGTTTCAGATTCTGTGTCTCCCTCTCTCTCTGACCCTCCCCCGTTCATGCTCTGTCTCTGTCTCAAAAATAAATAAACGTTAAAAAAAAAATAAAAATAAAGAAAGAGAACATTTCACCCTGAATGGAATCCCTTGCCACTCTTCTCTAAACAACAGCATATTTGCACACCACCTGGTGTATATTACAGATTCACAAGGAACTCAGTGGCTGTGTAATAGAATTAAACTAAAAAGTTCACATGATAATCTTGCCCTCTTTAATATAGAACTTATGCCTAATTCTAACAGTGGCCTAGGGGTTCAGCTTCCAAGTGAAGAGATAAATCAAGACTTTATAAATGGCATAGTATACAATTATTTTGGCAAATTATATTGCCTTAGAAACAATTCATAAAACTATCATCTGAATTTCAGGGGGTGAGTTAGCCATTCACAGATGACTTACTATATTTTAAAATTATGACTTTCTGAACCCTCTGACAGTACTTTCCCCCTAGGTTTTAGAAAGAATGTTACTTTATCATTTGAGAGCCTGGAGATTTTCCTCCATTATTAGCTTCATTTGTGATACTGAGAAGAACTAGGAAAGGTGGGTTCAGAGTTCAGGAATATAACCCTTGCCTGAGGCTATATAAGTTGGTAAAACTTCCTATGTCAGTGGCACTTTGAGAAATTTTTCCTTTTATGTAACTATACGATTTACCCATGAAGACGGGGTGGGGTGGGGGGGGAGGTTGATCTCTGTCCACAGCAAAAATAGTTCTGCACAGTTCAACTCCTTAGAGAAATACTGTTTTTTTGTTTTTTTGTTTTTTTAGGTTAAGTAAGATTTTCCACTGGCATTTGTCATCGAGAAAAGAAAAAAAAAAGGCTAATTTTTAAAATATTCTTGGCCTTAGAAGCCTAAGCGGATATACACTCTTTTTTTTTTAAGTTAGAACTTTAATTGCATGATTATTTGGAATGAAATACAGCAAGATTGTTTTTCTTATTATAAATCTATCCCAGAGAAGAAATGATAAACAAGCAGGGAAATAAACTGAAGAAGAGAAAACCAAAGGGAATTGAGATTGTTCAGCCCATAGAAAAGTTGGCTAAGAGGTGATTGAGTAATGATCTTCTAGGACCTGAAGGGCAATCATTAGGACCAGATGCTCCCCATCTGAAGTGAGGGCGGAGCCACAGGAAATAACACTATAGAATGAGAAAGTTTAAGAAAGAATGTACTGGCAGTGAAAGCTGTCAAACATCAGAATACATCACTATGGAAGTTATGAAATTACTTCTGGGATGTTTCACATTTTGCTCTCAAACAGGATAGATTCTCTCTTGTCTGAGATAATTGAGGTGAAATTAAAATGAGAAATATGGGCAAAAGGATATCTCAAGATTTTTCTTCAATTCTATGGTTCTATGATCCCTGTATCTTTATTTGCATCACGTTCTCTAATGTGTTAGTTTTACAATGTGCTTTTTTGCATTATACTTCCGCTTAATGAAGTTTCAATTTCTCAGTTATTCCCAATTATGGAAATTTATTGTATGATTTTTTTTATCCTCTTAGATTATTGAAAACTGTGGTTCTGCCCCACTGCTCTTCCTTTCTTTTCCAACTGTTTATTTTCTTCTTTTGCTGATTCTTCCACTTTTCAGTATTCTGTTCACTCTCCTGTAAAGATCTTTTGAGAGCATGTGGAGGCTTTGCATAACACTTGGCATATTCGGTGTTTGAGGCCAATTTAATAGCTAATTATTGTTTTATAGTTTCAGGATGTGAGGCAACATGGGAGAATGTGATCCCATACAGTAATAATTTCAGTGTAATCCATAATATTTTCACTTGGCATTCACTAAGTGTATGTCTTTGAAGCCACATTTGCTCTGTCTATATCAAAATAACCATTTGGCTCAGTCATTCTAAGGCAAGAGGTAAGAGGCTGGCATTATAAAGAGAAACTGTCGACCCACTTAACAGACAACTTTAGATAAAAACTTTCATTTGATTGTCTAAATCTTTCTTTCACTGAGTCACATTGGGGAAATATAGGTAATGGTATGCCTGTCTTAGTGAAAGGGCCTAAAGAACCGTTAGACTGCAATAAGAATCCATCAAATGCCAAGGGCTCCTCACCTGTAGAAAAGTAAGTCTTAATGCATCGACCTGACACTCAAAGTCCTCCTCAGTCTTGACATGGACCTTCCCCCTCTGTTATTTTTATTACTCACAATGAGTCTTCTATTTTAACTTTACTGTTTCCATCATGCCATACTTATCCTAAAATCTACTGTTTCCTTAGGTGCTTTCTACTACCTAAATGTTGAAAGCCTCTCCTGACCAGTCCTCTTTTTCATCTTTTTTCCATCATCATAGTATCATTATGAATGCTACTTGTTGATTATTTGCCATGTTTAAGCCTTCAAATTCATTAGCCTACTTGGTATTTGCAAGAACACTGTGAGGCATATATTATTGTTCCAGAGATCATTTCTAATAGCTTCTCTTCTAAGAGACCTCTTTTAACTAAATGAAGCCCAATAATGTACCCTTCTCTGAATTCACAACACTTACTGTCTTTACCATTCATTGAGACACTAAATCTTGCTTAATAGTTTCTCATGTAAATATTATTTCCCTGATTAAACTGTAAGCTCGTTGAAAGGAAAAATCGGTGACTTATACTAATTTTTATGCCAATATAATGCAAACTACGTAGCAGGCCCACAATAAATATAATATACCCTAAGGAAGGAAAGAAAGAAGAAAGGAAAGGGAAGGGAAGGGAAGGGAAGGCAAGGGAAGTCACAAGGCAAGGGAAAGGAAGCATCAGAAGGGCGATCAGAATCTGGTGAAGTTGTATCTTGTGACACCAGTGGTATGTTATCACTTCATTAACAAATTTTTATTGGCTACCTCCTGAATAGCCAATACCATGATGTGATCTATGAGGGAAAAAAGGGAAGGGGAAAATATTACCTCCGCTTACAATCTAGATGGGAAGACCAGAGTAAATGCACACTAATAGAGGACAGTGTAATAAAGGTCAGTAAGAAAAACAAGAGCCAAACAATCCAAAAGACCAACAATACCAACATGGTGCTAAACTAAGTAGCACTGTGTAATACTGGAATGGGGAAAGAAAACCTTTGGGATCCTTAGAAAATACCATCCTTTCAGATTTCGGAGTTGTTGTCCTTGTTCTTATTGTGTGTGTTTTTTTGTTTTTTGTTTTTTGTGTTGTTTTTTTTTGTTGTTTTTTTTTTTTGCCATTTATGCCTGGCATTAAAAAAGTACATGAGGGGTGCCTGGGTGGCTCAGTCCGTTAAGTGTCCGACTTCAGTCAGGTCATGATCTCATGGTTCACGAGTTCGAGCCTCACATCTGGCTCTCTGCTGTCAGCTCAGAGCCTGGAGCCTGCTTCGGATTCTGTCTCCCTCTCTCTGCCCCTCCCCCACTCATTCTCTCTCTCTCTCTCTCTCTCTCTCTCTCTCAAAAATAAATAAAAACATTTTTAAAAAATGCATGAGAATGTAACAGAACAGAAAAATAGAAATAATTTGTGATGCTCAAAAGCAGAGCCTTTACCAATTGCTTGGTAAAGTAATGGCACATTGCAGATGCTGTATAAAATCGAAACTTTTGGAAACACAGTGAGTTTGTGAATCCAGGCAAAGGGATTCACAACATATCTGATATAAAAATGACATTTTATGCTTTGTTGTATCAGTCATTTTCTTTTCCTGACTTTCTTCCTTTCTTCCTTTTTGCTGAGAATTTTTTTTCTTCAAATGAGGTAGACAGTAATGATGTATATTTTCTCCAGGAAGTAGAGCAATTAAAAACCTAGATAGAAAGAAAAAAAAATGTTTTCCCTTTTTCACCTTCAAACAAATATTATCCATATGAAATTTATCTTTGAGATATGTCTTCAGAATTTCTCAAAATAAATAAAGCTTCCTTTCTGAGATTAAATGTTTTAAGAGAACAGGACCTTCTAGCATATTTCATGTATATGTGTGATTGCCTGTGCATATTATTTGGGGGAATATGTCAGGAGGCTGAATATCAATCTCCTTTATAAATTGATTTTGAGGCCTTATTTTGTAACTTTCACAATGTGTGTGTATGTACACACACAAATACTGTGCATGCATATTCCTTATGTTAAAGAGTTATAGAGCTACAAGTAACATCCTTCAAATGTGCCCAGCTTGATTCAGGAATAAGAAAGAAAACACAGAAATGTCAAAAGCAAGCCCTGGAGATTCCAGTGTCTTGAATGTGAGTTAGTCATCCTTTGACATTTGAGATGATGGCTGAAAATGAATGCTCAGATCTTTTGAAATCTTCAATCCAGAAAAATTTTGTGAAGTATTACAAACTCTTGTCAATATTTCTAGGGGCCAGTGGGAGACAGAAATTAGGTCTCCCTCTCCCCTACCAAAATGGGGAAGCAAAGTTTAGTTTTTCTATTAGAACATTTATGTCCTCTCTAGGTGAATACTTCATAGGCTCAAATTCCACTTTTCTTTTATCTCCTTTAATCACTTCCCTTAGCCTGTGAGAAAGGAAGGTTTAAACTGGAAATGAAGAGAGGATTTTCTTTGATATTTTGAATGAAGGTCATATTTAATATTCAATATTAACATGGAGTGTGTCTATATTAATTCAAGGACAAATTTATAAGTAGCTTGCCTTTGAAGCTGCATCAAATCTTGTCCATTTCAAAAAAATGTTAGAAATAACTGAAATGGTGGAAAATCCTCATGTGGTTCTGAGAGAGAAGCTTCTTCAGTAGGACCATGCAAGATGAATTCTTTTCATTAGAACTTTATTTGCATACTTCCTACTGCTGTAAGCCACACATAAGGAAAGTAGCATTATGCCATACCCCTGATCTACTGAGCCAATGATTCTCTTCCTAACAAGTGTCCATGTATTACTTTTCTGTCCTGAAAACAAAAATATATCTTGGGGTCAAAGCCATGACTCAAGCACCAAGCACAAATATTTAGTCTGTCACAGTACAAATTCATAGGACATCTCATCTCTCCTACCATGCTACATCCTATCCCCTCATTCCAACCCATCCCTTGCTATATATGTATGTGTGTGTGTGTGTATTTCATTAATTAAAAAATAAGCATTTATCTTCTAATTCTGAAATTGTCTTCTTTACTTCCAATTACTTTGTAATTTTTGGCTTGTTGGCTTTATAATATTGTCCAGACAATGTTGCACTTATGTTCCAGTGGACATATTTGGCTGCAAAAGTGTTATGAATAAACTCATCTTATTTTGCAACTAATCTGTATTACTTCAATGTCAAGGTACAAAATAGAACACACTTTTGATGGAGAGAATTGATTTACCATTTCAGCCATAAATCTGGGTCTTTGAAAAAGCATGAATCAGACAGTAGAATGTGTAGCAATGATATGTTTTCTTTTCTGATTTTAATTCCTCTAAAAATGATAACTGTTGATTAAGGAATTAAATCATTGGTATTAACATGGCATGTCTGAAAGATGTACCAAAATTTCTCTCATCTTTGCAATTTTCAAGTTTTTGTCTTAGTTGAAATATTGGGAAGTTGACCTATGTCGTTAATTTTTTTGTACTCATTTTTTATCTTTTTAAAAATGTTTATTTATTTATTTTGTGTGTTTGGACTTTTTTTTTTAATATATGAAATTTATTGTCAAATTGGTTTCCATACAACACCCAGTGCTCATCCCAAAATGTGCCCTCCTCAATACCCATCACCCACCCTCCCCTCCCTCCCACCCCCCATCAACCCTCAGTTTGTTCTCAGTTTTTAAGAGTCTCTTATGCTTTGGCTCTCTCCCACTCTAACCTCTTTTTTCTTTTTTCCTTCCCCTCCTCCATGGGTTTCTGTTAAGTTTCTCAGGATCCACATAAGAGTGAAAACATATGGTATCTGTCTTTCTCTGTATGGCTTATTTCACTTAGCATCACACTCTCCAGTTCCATCCACGTTGCTACAAAGGGCCATATTTCGTTCTTTCTCATTGCCATGTAGTACTCCATTGTGTATATAAACCACAATTTCTTTATCCATTCGTCAGTTGATGGACATTTAGGCTCTTCCCATCATTTGGCTATTGTTGAGAGTGCTGCTATAAACATTGGGGTACAAGTGCCCCTATGCATCAGTACTCCTGTATCCCTTGGGTAAAAAAAATATGGAACGCTTCACGAATTTGCGTGTCATCCTTGCGCAGGGGCCATGCTAATCTTCTCTGTATCGTTCCAATTTTAGTATATGTGCTGCCGAAGCGAGCACTAAAAATGTTTATTTTGAGAGAGTATGTGTACCCATGAACAGGGGAGGGGCAGAAAGAGGGAAAGAGAGAATCCCAAGCAGGCTCTGCACTGTGAGGCCCAAACTCATGAGCCATGAGATCATTACCTGAGCCAAAATCAAAAGTTGAACCCTTAACTGACTAAATCACCAATGTGCACCCTCATTTTTTTTCATCTTTTTGTCATTGTAGAGGGGGTATGTGTAAAGAGAAGAAAGGAGTAAGAGTTCTACATATACGTGTTCCCATTATTTGTTTTTTGTTTGTTTTGGAATGGAGAGTATACGGATGAAAGTAAAAGAATCACCATACCTTAATAGTAAGTCTTCATATGACAGCCTATTTTTCTACTATTATTCAACGGAAGAAAGACAAAACATATTTATTGATTACCTGTTTTGTGTAAAGCAGTTCATCAGGTGTTCTGGGAAACCCAAAATGACTAAGCTATGGATATGTGTCTGCAAAGAGTGTATTGTCTAGTGGTTATCTCATTTTTTTTGTCTTTGAGTGCATGCCTTATCTTTGTTTTTTTTTTTTTTTTCTTGCAAGGTGAGGACCATAAGACCTAACCCATCACTCATTTGGGTGTCTGCTAATAAGTGGTACCTTGTTTTTTACTGGCCTTTATGACAATACCTTTAGCTCATGAGGCTCTTTGGTTTTCTCCTTCCCTTTAACAGAGTATATAGTTGACAAGTTTGGCAAAGGATATCATGGATTCCTCTATCTCTCAAATCAGAAGTTCTGAATTTAGCTGTACAAGAAGCACATTCTTTGTTCTAAAGAAAGCAACAACTCACTGTCCAGAATGTTGTTTGTTCTATTTCTGACTTGCCCCAGACTCATGGATCACACATACATTATACATAACTTTCCACTAATATTCTTAACCATTAAAACAATTTTAGTGTTTTTTTTAATTTTGTACATAAAGTCAATTTCCTTGTCATATTTATAGGCCCTACAAAATTTATTATTACCCTTGCTAATGCGGCTGTGTTTGCACTTGGGTGCTCTCTCTCTCTTTTTACCTCTGCCTGTGCACACTCTTGCTCTCACTCTTGCTCTCATGCTTGCTGTCACTCTCACTCTTGCTCTTACTCTCTCTCTTTCTGTCTCAATCATGCTATTCTTGACAAGACCATCAAGATATATATGGTTGTAGTAGGATGATGCTATCCATAATATCAACCTCAAAATATTAAGGGCATCCATATATATTCCTATATGTCCTTAATTTATTATGAGTCTATCATCTAGCAATTTGTTCTAAATTCTCCTTGAGCCTAATTGTATATTTTCATTTTAATACCAGAATATTTAACATTCAGTATTATATTAGTTTCAGGTGTACAATATAGTGATTCAACCATCCCATACAACACCCAGCACTCATCATGAGAAGTGTACTCCTTAATCTCCATCACCTATTTTATCCATCCCCCTGATTCACCTCCCCTCTAGTAACCAAGAAGTTGCCTCTCTATGGTTGAGTCTGTTTCTTGGTTTGCCTCTCTCTTTATTTTTTCCCTATGCTCTTTTGTTTTGTTTCCAAAATTCCACATATGAGTGAAACTTTATGGTTATTTGTCTTTGTCTCATGACTTATTTCACTTAGCATAATGTTCTTTAGCTCCATCCATGTTGTTGCAAATGGCAAGATTTCATTCTTTTTATGGCCATGTAACATTCCATTGTATATATATCACATCTTCTTTATCCATTCATTGATTGATGGCCACTTGGGCTGCTTCCATAATTTGGATATTGTAAATAATACTGCTATAGACATAGGGGTGCATGCATCCCTTTGAATTAGTTTTTCTTTTTTTGTATCTTGGGGGTAAATACTCAGTAGGACTATTACTGGTTCATAGGATAGTTTTATTTTTAACTTTTTGAGGAACCTCCATTGCAAGGGGGTTCCTTTCTCTCCACATCCACACCAACACTTGTTGTTTCTTGTGGGGGTTTTTTTTCCCTTGTGTTTTTGATTTTAGCCATTCTGACAGGTGTGACGTGATATCTCATTGAAGTTTTGATTTGCATTTCCCTGATGATGACTGATATTCACATCTTTTTTATTTTTTTTTAACATTTATTTATTTTTGAGACAGAGAGAGACAGAGCATGAACGGGGTAGTGGCAGAGAGAGAGGGAGACACAGAGTCGGAAGCAGGCTCCAGGCTCTGAGCCATCAGCCCAGAGCCCGACGCGGGGCTCGAACTCGCGGACTGCGAGATCGTGACCTGAGCTGAAGTCGGATGCTTAACCGACTGAGCCACCCAGGCGCCCCTTCACATCTTTTTTAAACAGTTTTTTAAAGTTTATTTTGACAGAGAGAGAGAGAGAGAGAGAGAGAGAGAGAGAAAATCCACGCAAGCGAGAGAGGGGCAGAGAATGGGAGAGAGAGAATCCCAAGTAGGCCTCACACTGTCAACAAAGAGCACGATGGGTAGCTCAGTCACATGAACTGTGAGATCATGACCTGAGCTAAAATCAAGAGTTGGGTGCTTAACCAACTGAGCCACCCAGGCACCCCAATGTTCAGCATCCATTTATGCTTCTGTTGGCCATTTGAATGTCTTCTTTGGAAAAATTTCTCTTCATGTAATCATCCCATTTCTTAAATGGAATATTTGCTTATTGGGTGTTTAGTATTATAAGTTCTTTATATATTTTGGATAATAATCCTGTATCAAATATACCATTTGCAAATATCTTCTCCTATTCCACAGATTGCATTTTAGTTTTGTTGATTGTTTTCTTCACAGTACAGAAGCTTTTTATTTTGATGTAGTCCCAGTAATTTATTTTTGCTTTTATTTCCTCTTGCCTCAGGAGATATATCTAGAAAAATATTGCTATGACTAACACCATCAGGAACATTATTGCCCATATTCTCTTCCAGGATTTTTATGTTTTCAGGTATCACATTTATGTCTTTAATCCATTTTGATTTTATTTTTGTGTATAGTGTAAGAAAGTGGTTCAGTTTCATTCTTTTGCATGTAGCTGACCATTTGCTGGAGAGACTGTCTTTTTCCCCTTGGATATTCTTTCCTGCTTTGTCAAATATTAATTGACCACATAATTGTGGGTTTATTTCTGGGTTTTCTATTCTGTTCTTTTGATCTATTTATCTATTTTTGTGCCAGTACCATACTGTTTACATCACTACAGCTTTGTAATATAACATGAAGTCCAGAACTGTGATACCTCCAGCTTTGTTTTTCCTTTTCCAAAACTGTTTTGGCAATTCGGGGTCTTTTGTGGTTCCATATAAATTTTAGGATTCTTTGTTCTAGTTATGTGACAAAAACTTTTGGCATTTGATAGGGATTGCATTAAATGTGCAGATAGCCCATTTGGGTAGTATAGACATTTCAACAATATTTTTTTCTTTCAACCCATGGGCACGGAATGTCTTTCCATTTCTTTGTGTCCTTTTCAATTTCTTTCATAAGTGATCTCTAGTATTCAGAGTACAGATCTTTTACCTCTTTGGTTAAGCTTATTCCTAGGTATCTTATGGGTTTTGGTGAAATTGTATATGGAATCATTTTCTTAATTTCTCTTTGTGCTGCCTCATTATTAGTGATAGAAATGCAAGAGATCTGCACATTGATTTTGTATTCTGCAACTTTACTGAATTAATTTATCAGTTCCAGTAGTTTTTTGGTGGAGTCTTTCATGTTTTCTAGACTAACATGTTATCTACAAATAGTGAAAGTTTTACTTCTTCCTTACTGATTTGGATGTCATATATGTATGTACGTATGTATGTTGTGGTTGTCTGATTTCTGTGGCTAGGATTCCTACTTCTGTGTTCAATAAAAGTGGTGAGAGTGGACATCCTTGTCTTGTTCCTGACCTTAGGGGAAAAGCTCTGTTTTTCCCCATTGACTGTGATGTTCGCTGTGGGGTTTTCATATATGTCTTTTGTTACACTGAAGTGTGTTCTCTCTAAACTTTGTTGAAGGTTTTTACCATGAATGGATGTTGCACTTTGTCAAAGGGTTTTTCTGCATCTATTGAAATAATCATATGTCTTTATCCTTTATCTTATTGAAAGCACAATGGATTTTCAAACCTGGACCCTTGTCCTGAATGGTTATAACTTTCCTTAGATAAAAGGAAGTTTAATGAGCCCTTATTGTATGTGTGTGTGTGTGTGTGTGTGTGTGTGTGTGTGTACAGTTTACCCACCTTTATACAGCAGTATGATGTACTGTTTTTCTCCTATCATATGAAAGAATAAAGCCAAACTATAAGAGCAAATCTGTTATATTTTTCTGGATAGATTTCTAAAATACTTGACTTTTTAAAATTATATCCATTGTAATACTATTTAAGATTATTTGTTTTTATGAAAACAACAAACAGTAAGATGTTTTCTTTCATTTTGAACAGATTAGAAGAGATTAATTTCACTGTTAATTGTTTACTGAGTAACTGAAATAAAATATTCACTAGCTGAGCATGTTTATTGAATTTATTTTTTATCTCTTTCTTGTAGTTTTTTTTTTCAAAATGGGTTTTTGCTTCTTTGGGCAAAGATGGGGTGCAAAATATAGGATAGTTTATAAACTTGCCTTGATTTAAAAGCTAAAACAATGAAAACAAGTTAGTTTTATGATTCAATTCAAATACCTGTAAAATTATCTAATATTGTTTGATATTTATTACACCTCACAATTAGTTGATTTCTTTGTGATTTTACAATGTTTTCAACATTAGTGCCTAAATAAAAGTTATTTATTTTTGTGAATTATATAGATTTATAGATTTTAAAATAACTTAGGATTAAAAAAAAGGGATCCTTCACCTTGTACAGGCAAGCAAAAAAAAAAAAAAAAGATTTCCCACATCACTGAAGTGTCATTCAGTCCTCTTTCTGGGTTCCATCACTCCAGTTTTCCTAGGCTTCTGCACATGTACTAATTATCTTTGAAGGACAGGAAAGAGACAAACATTTTATATCAGCTATGTAAAGAAAAGCCTGGCTTATCCCATTCAAGAGCTAACCTTGGTTCCCAAAGGCAAATACTTCAGATTTCATTCCCAAAAGAAATAGACAAGCACCACATTGTCATTGTTTGCTGATTTTTTTTTCTTTTCCTCCCAAAACCATTTTTCTAATTAAGCCTTTTGAGATAATCATACATCCACATGCAGTTGTAAGAAATACAGGCATACCTCATGTTATTGCCCTTCACTTTATTATGCTTTGCAGATATTGCATCTTAAAAAAATAAAGGTTTTTGCCAATTCTGCATCAAGCAAGTCTATCTACACCATTTTTCCAACAGCATTTGATCACTTTGTGTCTCTGTGTGACATTTTGGTAATTCTCACAATACTTCAAAGTTTTTCATTATTATTAATTTTGTTATGGTGATATGTGTTTAGTGATTATGTCTTGCTGAAATTCAGGGGAGGGTTAACATTTTTTAACAGTGTAGCATTTTTAAATTAAGGTATATATTTTTTTAGACATAATGCTCTTATGCACTTAATAGACTACTGTAAAAATAATTCTCATGTCCACTGGGAAACCAAAAATTTCATTTGGCTCATTATATCACAATATTCATTTCATTGTGGTAGCTGGGACTAAACCTTCAATATCTCTGAGGTATGCTTGTAATACAGACAAATCCTATGTACTCTTTACCCAGTTTTCCCTAATGGTAAGCTCTTGCAGAAATGTAGTGCAATATCACAACTAGGATACTGACATTAATAGTCACGATGCAGACCAGTCCTATCACCACAAAATTCCTTCATATTGACCTTTTATAGAAGTACCCACTTCCCTCCCATTCCCTCCTTAACACTTGTCAACTGCTAAACTGCTCTCCATTTCAGTAATAATGTCATTTAGAGAATGTTACATACATAGAATCATATAGTATAAAACCTTTTCTGATTGGCTTTTTTCATTCAGCATAATGTCCTGGATGTTCAACCAGGTTGCATGTTAATAATTTTTTTTCTTTTTTATTGTTGAGTAACAACAGTCCATGGTATGGATGCAACAAAATTTGTTTAACCATTATCCATCAGCATTGTTTTCAGGTTTTGGCTGTTGTGAATACAGTGGACATAAACATTTGTGAATACAGTGGACATAAACATTCATGTACATGTCTTTGTATATGTGTAGGAATGTAAGTCTTCATTTATATGGTACATAAATGCCCATGAATACAATTGTTGAGTCATATGGTATTTGCATATTTAATTTTTAAAGATACTGTCCACTGTTCCAGAGTGGGTGAACCATTTTACATTCCCATCAGTGATGTATGAATCAAGTTTCTCTACATCCTTCTCAGCACTTAATGTTGTTACTATTTTTTTTGTAGTCATTAGTCAACTATGTAGTAACATCTCATTGTAGTTTTAATTAGCATTTCCCTAATGATGTTAAACACGTTTTTATGTGCTTATTAGTCATCTGTACATCCTCCTTGGTGAAAAGTCTCTTCATATCTTTTGCCCATTTTCTAATTTATTGCTTGGTTTTCTTACTGGACAACTTTGAAATACTATTTTAATTACTACATAATATTCTAGATACTATTATTATGATTTGATTTGATTTGATTTGATACTGTTTCTTTTCCAGATATGTGGTTTGTACATATTTTCTCCCACTCTTTAGATGGGGGCCATATATGACTTCCATACCTTCAAGATACTGTGGTTTTTCAGTCCTTACCAAGGTCACTTTTGGTAGATTTAATTTGTTGACTGCTTTTCATCCTTTTAACAGGGTATTTCAAAGAGAAAACCTTGTAATTATGATGAAATCCGATTTATCCATTTTTCTTTTTCTGGATTATGCTTTTGGTATTAAGTGAAAGAACTCTTTGCCTAGTCCTGGATTCCAAAGATTTTCCTCAATGCTTTTTCTTCCAAAAAGTTTTATAGTTATACATTTTAAATTTAAATTAATCTGTTTTGAGTTAATTTTATTATATAAATTGTGAGAGTTATTTCAAGTTTCATTATTTTTGCTTAAGGATATCCCATTATTCCAGCACCATTTGTTGAAAAGTCTAGCTTTCCTCCATTGCCTTGCTTTTACATTTTTGTAAAAAATCAATTGGATATATTTGTGTTGGTCATTTCTAGATTTCCTGTTCTGTTGATCTGTTGTCTATCTCTCCATCAGTACCACACAGCCTTGATGACTGTAGCTGTATAATAAATCTTGAAATCACACAGACTAATTCCTCCCACTTTGTTTTTGTTGTTGTTGTTTGTTTGTTTCCAATATTGCTTTAGCTATTCAAGGTCTTTTGCCTTTTCATATAAATTTAGAATAATCTTGTTTATATGTAAAAAAAAGTCTTGCTGGAATTTTGATAAGATTGAATTAAAACTTTATATAAATTTGTGGAGAAATGACATCTTTACTGTGTTGAATCTGTTTTGTGTGTTTCTCCATTTATTCACATCTTCTTTTCAGATTTATCTCTTCAGAGTTCTGTAGTTTTTAGCACACTAGTCTTGTACATGATTTGATAGATTTAGGCATTTAACTTTTTTAATGATTATAAATGACATTGTATTTTTATTTCTTTGTTTTTTTATTTTTGTTTCCATATTTTTAGTTTTGATATCCATGGTTTCATGATATCTAATAGAAATACAATTGATTCTTTTTTTCTGAAATACAGTTGCTTCTTGAATCTTTATATTATATCTTGAAACCTTGCTGAACTTATAAGCTTTAGTAGGGATTCCTTTCTATAGGCTATTTGGGACTTTTTTACATAGACATCATGCCATCTTGCAAAAAAGGACAGTTTTATTTCTTTCTTTCCAAAATGCATGCCATTTATTTCTTTTTATACCTTATTGCACTACTAGAATTTCCAGCAATAGATTGAATAAAAGTAGTAATATTCACCTAGTAAATAATGCATCATTTTACTCTGCTTTCAAATTTTTATATTTTAAAAAAATGTTTATTGGCCATTTGGAGTTTATCTTTTGTGGAGTTTCTTTTGTAAAATTTTATTCAAGACTTTCTTGCTATTTTTTCTATTAAGATGGCTCTTTTTAAAAAATCTATTTGTAGGGTGTGTGTGTGTGTGTGTGTGTGTGTGTGTGTTTACATATTTTGGATATAAATCCTTTGTTCAATATATGTATTTCTAATTTAATTTAATTTTTATTGTTTTTTTAAATTTAAATACAAGTTAGTTAACATATTTGGTAATGGTTTCAGGAGTAGAATTTAGTGATTCATCACTTACATATAACACCCAGGGTGCATCCCAACAAATGCCCTCCTTAATGCCCATCACCCATTTAGCCCATCCACCTAAATGCCACCCCTCTAGCAACCCTCAGTTTGTTCTCTGTATTTAAGATTATCTTATGGTTTGCCTCCCTCTCTGTTTTTATTTTATTTTTCCTTCCCTTCTCTTATGTTCATTGGTTTTGTTTCTTAAATTCCAGATATGAGTAAAATCATATGATATTTGTCTTGCGCTGACTGACTTTCAAAATTTTATCTTTGTGTTTAGTTTTTAGGAGTTTAAATATAATGTCTTGGTATGGATTTCTTTTTTTATGTTTATCATGTTTGGAGTTCATTCAACTTCTTTTTTTAATTTAAATTCTAGTTTGTTAACTTACAGTATAGTATTGGTTTTAGGAGTAGAATTCAGTGATTCATCACTTACATACAACACCCAGTGCTTATTACAACAAGTGTCCTTCTTACTGCCCATCACCCATTTAGCCCATCCCCCAACCACCTCCCTCCATCAACCCTCAGTTTGTTCTCTGTATTTAAGAGTGTCTTAAGTTTAAGGCTATCATTTCAAGGAAAACAAATGACAGTTTTCATTGACAATGATAACATTCAAACTTGCATGCAAACATTAAAATTAAGTTCTGCTGTAAGCCTGACAACCTCTTCAGACATAGAGACTTGTGAGATCATTCAACTTCTTGAATCTGTACGTTGATGTCATATTCCATTTCTGAGACATTTTCTTAGACATTGAGCACATTTTCAGTCCTGTCTTTATTTTCCTCTCTTCTTGGAACTCCAGTGACATAAATGTTACATCCTTTGTTTTAGTCCCTCAGGTCCCACAAGCTCTGTTAATTTTTTCCAGTCTATTTGCCCTGTATTGTTCATAATTGGTTATTTTTCTTGTTTTATTTCCATTTCACTGATTCTTTGCTCTGTCCCCTCCATTCTGCTCTTGAGGCCAACCACTGGGCTTCTTATTTTGGTTATTGTATTTTTTCAGTTCTAAAATTTAAATTTGATTCTTCTTTATATTTTCTAATTCTTTGCTCACACTGTTCTTTGCTAAAGCTTCCTATTTTTTTTTTCATTTGATTCAAGTGTGTTCATAATAGTTTGCCGAAGCCTTTTGTATCATGGCTATTTAAACCATTGTCTGATAATTCTAACATCTCTATCATCTTAATATTGATATCTATTGATTGTATTCTTTCATTTAGTTAAGATTTGCCCAGTTTTGGCTATAACTAGTAGTTTCCAATTTAAATCTGGACATTTTTTCTATTATGTTCTTATTTAAACCTTTCACTTTAGCTGGATTTATTTTGACATTGTTCTATCAGAGGAAAATGGTGGTGGGGCATCCTCCCAATATTGCCTGTTGAAGGTAGAAGACTAGGTTCACTACTCAGTTTCCACTGACATTCAAAATGAGGATCTCCTCTCTACTGCTGTATGGGTGGGAGTTCCATGTCCTTCCATGTTCTCCACTGACACCATGGTGTGAGTGACCTCATTATCACGTGGTAGAGGTGAAAGGCTTCCTCTGAGAGCAACTCTGTGGAGAGTTTGAGGGGTGCCTCATCACAGCTGGGTGAGTTTAGAAGTCCAGACGCCTCACATGGTGTCTACTGACACCACAAAGGGAAGCGAGGAGGGTGGACCTTATTACAGCTGGTGGAGATGAAAGTCTTGGCTTCTTACTTGACCTTCTTCGATGTCACCCTGATGGGGGTATTAGGGTACCTTGTTATAGCATCCTGAGAATAGATGTATAAATTCCCCTATCAGCCTTGTCTGACATGAGTATGTGTGGGGCCATAATTTTTTGTGTGATGTTTAGCTAGAGTAGGGTGATTATTTCCTATAAGTTTTCTATTTTCCTAGGCTGCCCTTTTCCTGGTCCTTTAGCTAGAGAGAGCAAGTCTTTGTTGGACTTTTTTGTTTGTGCTTATCGATATTTCTAAGTTGCTGGCTTGTTAAGTAACAAATCTGGAATATGTGAAACACAAAGAAAACACAAAACACTCACCATCATGTCATTCCTTGCATCCTGAGATCCCTAGCCTGTATTATTCTCTCTGCCTTTTAAGAGTCTTCTTCTGTTTGTTTTATATATAATATCCAGAGCTTAGTTGTACTTAACAGAATGAAAAGTAAAAAGTACATCTGTTCTATCTTCTCAGAAGCAGAAGTCTAATCAAGCAATTTTTTAAAATAAAAATTGTGTCCACCTGGGTACCCTTCCCCATTGGTCAAAGATAATGACCCCTTTCAAGATCACAAAAACATAATAGGCCAAACTAGACTACAAAGAGACCACAGAGAATTGCCTTTTCCTTGATGGTGTTAGGCTCATTAGAATCCACTTAGGAATTTCTCAGACGTTAGCAAGATGGGGCCAACCAAAACAATGGGGAAGAAAAGCATTCCCTGGTACCCAAAGACTACCACTTTGGCAAAAGGAATTTCTATCACTTGAACATCTACATCACTGAAGGGATCTTTTAAAGATTACTGCTACAAATCTTGGGAAATTTGTTTTACTATTAGATTCTACTTGGTACCATATTACAAGGGCTGCCACCCAAGACACAAGAAATGTTAGATGAATGGCCTCCTAAGTAATTACATAACACCAATTGAATAGGTAACTAAAGCACCTTGTCAAAACTAGATAATAATTATGTGTATTTTTCATTTCCCTCAACTAGTGCTATTATATAAGAAAAACAGCAAGATACTAAGTCATAATGCTTTGGTGACTACATATTTATTTACTAAATAACCAGGTGGGACATAAAATTCTATTCTTAAATAATATTTGACAAGGTAATCAGTAATTTTATTATTTTTTTCTATGTAAAGCAAACCTTCCATTTTTTAAAGTTTGAAATGTCTCTTGGGGTTATTATTATTGTTGTTTTAGTTATTACAGTTCTTTATTAATGAAACTTGTGTTTCATAAAGAGGCGCTTTACTCAACGATTGAATAATATAACTAATTTAGTATAGTTTCTATCTTCTAGTCTCCAGTTCTGCGCATTGAAGGTTTTTAAGGTCGATAATTTAGATTACAAGGGAAAATTGTCACTGAACACTGCCAGATCAAAGAAAATGTCACCAATTTAACAGCTCTGGAAAAATCACTCCTGTTTGTATTAAATGTAAATATTGGATCTCATAGGATAAGTAAAACCTGCTTAACTTTGTACAATGATTTTATTCACTAAACATCTATATGTACTGCACATTTCCAAACTCATAAAACTTCCTCCATTTGTATTATTTAAGCTTCTATAATTTCCCCCACTCCTTATCACCAGGCTCTAAAACAAGAAAATATAAATACCTGGGTTAAATTACAGACAATATTAATAGTCTGATTCTAAGAAAGTAAGGAAAGTATTTTTTCAGTGTAGTCCTTTTTTTCAATACAAGCAGTCTAATATCAGGCAGATAGCGTTGTTGGCACACAAGGTCAAGGTTTCTCAATCTCAGTTACTGTTGACATTTAGGGCCAGAAAATTATCTGATGGTAGACAGGGCTGTCCTGGGTTGTTTCAAAGCCTCTACCAGCTAAATGTCAGTAGTACTTTCCATTATTTATAACAATTCAAAATGGCTCCAGACATTGCCAGATGTCTCTTGAGGGACGAAATTACCCTAGTACTGTGTAAGTGCACATACTCTCTGAGAGGTTTAAATGGAAGTTAAAAAATAATGTTCTCAGGGCACCTGGGTGGCTCAGTCAGTTGTGTCCGACTTCTGCTCAGGTCATGATCTTGCAGTTCATGAGTTCAAGCTCCACATCAGGCTCTGTGCTGACAGCTCAGAGCCTAGAGCTTGCTTCAGCTTCTGTGTCTCCCTGTCTCTCTGCCCCTCCCCCACTCATGCTCTTGTCTCTCTCTTTGTCTCTCAAAAATAATAAAAATAAATTTTTAAAAAATTAAAAAAAATAATGTTCTCATGCAGATTGCAGTATAGTCAAACTTTTCTAACATAGCATAGTCTATTAGGAAAGTGAAGCTATTACAATTTCCTAAGAGGAAAGCGGAATCCTCACCCTCTACTAGTGAAATAGAAATTAGGAGTACATCATCTATGGAAGCTCTGATCCCTTACCTGATATCCAAATTATGGATCCATTATCTTCTTATTTGTGACCCAAACCAAAAGATGTCCATAAGTATATAGGGAATAGAGGTGGACAATATAAGGAAAGACGACAAATACAAATACTAAATATTTGTATATTGTGATATATATGTGTGTGTGTGTGTGTGTGTGTGTGTGTATATATATATATATATATATATATATATATCTCACAACTTGTACTTTTGGGGATGACCACTGGGTGTTATATGTAAGTGATGAATCACTAAATCCTACCCCTGAAATTAATATTACACTACATGTTAACTAACTATAATTTAAATAAAAACTTGAAACAAAAAATAAAAATAAATTTATAAAACAAATTCTACATAGATACTTTAATCTGTAAAATTTAGTACTGTCAGGATACATGGGTAATAGATGAACAATAGACTTAATGAAAGTAGGCGATAACAACCCACATTTTATAGAAACACCTGGAGTTTATAACTGCACTTCAGGTTATGGAATCAACTACCATTTATTTCCTTGTCTTTTCCTGTCTTCTAAATAGCTCATACTAGGAGTCAATAGCCACAGCGATAGGAATGAGATCAAGAATCTTCAACACTTTACACACACACACTAACATACACACAATCCATGCAGAGGGACCTAAGAAAATACGCAGCCTTACCAAATACCAACAACTATAATAAGTCTTCTTTTGCAAACCAAAAGGTAATGAAAGTTTATTTAGTTTCATATAACTAAAGTAGACAATATAATAATTTTCTCTATGCTAATGAGAAGAAACATTAGTTTTAAAATATCCATACACAACCAGGAAAAGTGGAAATGAGGCATAAAGAGAGTAAAACATGATTTGGTTAGGGGATAAATTGCATCCTGCAAATTTTCAAGAAATGGCTTCCATAAAAGTTTGTCTTGTTTTACTAGCATGTGATAGCCAAAGTCATTTCTTAATTCCTCTTCACAGCTTCTGATTCTCTAGACTTGTTTGCTAGAGGAATCATAGTGGAAAATGGATGTGAATGCAAGTCAAACACTTCTTATAAATCCTTTTTAAATCATAAAGTTCCTTCATATAACATATTGAATCTGTGGTCTAACCTTAGAAATGTATTCAAAAGTTAAATATACTGTTAAAAGATAACAAAGTAAAAAAAATGACTTTCTTATAGATAAAAATAAACATACGTTAAAGTTTTATTTTACTCCCATGATATGAATAAACCAAGCATATATTATAACTGGCTCAACAGAAAAGTCAAAAAAGCAAACATTTTTATAGGGTAAAAGAATGGTGACGTGAATTGCAAATGGAGACAAAACTGGTTTTTCTCAGGGGATATGGGGGAGTCAGTTAAATTTCTATCAGATAGGCCTGATTTCTTTATTACAATTCTACCTTCCTTTGACCAAAAACAATCTCAAAGAAAGATTATCTTCATCAGAAAATACGATTTGCCTCATTAGATTTGACCTGATTATTTACATAGGTGCAGCAAGTGTGTTAATTTGCCATATGGTCTTCTGAAGTTTCCTTTGATAGAAATTTTCATGAGTAATATAAGATTGGACTTTTATAAGCCTCTTATTATTTGCAGTCCTGAGGCTAGGAAGCAAGCCAGATTTTACCTGTAGTACCTATACATTTATTTTTTTGACTTAACTATTATTTTATTTCTCTTTTTATTTATTTCTTTTTTTATTAACTTGTTTTATTTTTTTTTAATTTACATCCAAATTAGTTAGCATATAGTGCAACAATGATTTCAGGAGTAGATTCCTTAGCGCCACTTACCCATTTAGCCCATCCCCCCTCCAACAACCTCTCCCATAACCCTCAGTTTGTTGTCCATATTTATGAGTCTCTTCTGTTTTTCCCCCTCCCTGTTTTTAGATTATTTTTGTTTCTCTTCCCTTATTCATCTGTTTTGTCTCTTAAAGTCCTCATATGAGTGAAGTCATATGATTTTTGACTTTCTCTGACTAATGTCACTTAGCATAATACCCTCCAGTTCCATCCACGTAGTTGCAAATGGCAAGATTTCATTCTTTTTGATTGCCGAGTAATACTCCATTGTATATATATACCACTTCTTCTTTATCCATTCATCCATCGATGGACATTTGGGCTCTTTCCATACTTTAACTATTGTTGATAGTGTTGCCATAAACATGGGGGTGCGTGTGTCCCTTTGAAACAGCACACCTGTATCCCTTGGATAAATGCCTGGTAGTGCAATTTCTGGGTCTTAGGGTAGTGCTATTTTTATTTTTTTTGAGGAACCTCCATCCTGTTTTCCAGAGTGGCTTCACCAGCTTGCATTTCCCACCAACAATGCAAAATAGATCCTCTTTCTCCACATCCTCGCCAACATCTGTTGTTGCCTGAGTTGTTAATGTTAGACATTCTGACAGGTGTGACACAGGTGCCATTCTACAGGTATCTCACTGTAGTTTTGATTTCTTTTTCCCTGATAATGAGTGATGTTGAGCAGTTTCTCATGTGTTGTTGGCCATCTGGATATTTTCCTTGGAGAAGTGTCTATTCATGTCGTTTGCCCATTTCTTCACTACATTACTTGTTTTTTGGGTGTTGAGTTTGATAAGTTCTTTATAGATTTTGGATACTAACCCTTTACCTGATATGTCATTTGAAAATATCTTCTCCCGATCTGTCCATTGCCTTTTAGTTTTGCTGATTGTTTCCTTCACTGTGCAGAAGCTTTTTATTTTGATAAGGTCCCAGTAGTTCATTTTTGCTTTTGTTTCCCTTGCCTCCAGAGACGTGTTGAGTAAGAAGTTGCTGTGGTCAAGATCAAAGAGGTTTTTGCCTGCTTTCTCCTTGAGGATTTTGATGGCTTCCTGTATTACATTTAGGTGTTTCATCCATTTTGAGTTCATTTTTGTGTATAGTGTAAGAAAGTGGACCAGGTTCATTCTTCTGCATGTCACTGTCCAGTTTTCCCAGCACCACTTACTGAAGAGATTGTCTTTATTCCATTGGATATTCTTTCCTGCTTTGTCAAAGATTAGTTGGCCATACATTTGAGGGTCCATTTCTGGATTCTTGTTCTGTTCCATTGATCTGAAAGCCTATTCTTATGCCAGTACCATACTGTCATGATGGTTACAGCTTTGTAGTATAGCTTGAAGTGTGGGATTGTGATGCCTTCTGCTTTGCTTTTCATTTTCAAGATTGCTTTGGCTGTTCGGGGTCTATTCTGGTTCCCCCAAACCATACAAATTTTAGGATTATTTGTTCTAGCTCTGTGAAGAATGCTGGTGTTATTTTGATAGGGACTTCATTAAATATGTAGATTTCTTTGGGTAGTATCGACATTTTAACAATATTTGTTGTTTCTATCCAGGAGCATGGAATTTTTTTTTTCCATTTTTTTGTGTCTTCTTCAATTTCTCTCATAAGGTTCCTATGGTTTCAGCGTATAGATTTTTCACCTCTTTGGTTAGATTTATTCCTAGGTATTTTATGGTTTTTGGTGCAACTGTAAATGGGATCGATTCCTTGATTTCTCTTTCTGATGCTTCATTGTTGGTGTATAGGAATGCAACCAATTTCTGTGCATTGATTTATATCCTGCAACTTTGCTGAATTCATTAATCCATTTGCAGTTTTTTGGTGGAATCTTTTGGGTTTTCCATATAGAGTATCATGTCATCTGCGAAGAGTGTAAGTTTTACCTCCTAGTGGCTGATTTGGATGCCTTTTATTTCTTTGCGTAGTCTGATTGCAGAGGCTAAGACTTCAAATACTATGTTAAATAACAGTGGCGAGAGTGGACATCCCTGGCTTTCCTTAGGGGGAAAACTCTCAGTTTTTCCCCATTGAGGATGATATTAATGTTGGGTCGTTCATATATGGCTTTTATGATCTTGAGGTATGATCCTTCTATCCCTACTTTCTTGAGGGTTTTTACCAAGAAAGGATGCTGTATTTTGTCAAATGCTTTCTCTGCATCTATTGAGAGGATCATATGGTTCTTGTCCTTTCTTTTATTGATGTGATGAATCATGTTAATTGTTTTGTGATATTGAACCAGCCCTGCATCCCAGGTATAAATCACGCTTGGTTGTGGTAAATAATTTTTTTAAGGTATTGTTGGATCTGGTTGGCTAATATCTGGTTGAGGATTTTTGCATCCATGTTCATCAGGGAAATTGGTCTATAATTCTCTTTTTTAGTGGGGTCTCTGGTTTTGGAATCAAGTTGATGCTGGCTTCATAGAAAGAATTTGGAAGTTTTTTTTTTTTCCATTTCTATTTTTTGGAACAGCTTCAAGAGAATAGGTGTTAACTTTTTCTTAAATATTTGGTAGAATTCCCCTGGAAAGCCATCTGGCCCTGGACTCTTGTGTTTTGGCAGATCTTCGATTACTAATTCAATTCCCTTACTGGTTATGGGTCTGTTCAAATTTTCTATTTCTTCCTGTTTCAGTTTTGGTAGTGTATATGTTTCTAGGAATTTGTCCATTTCTTCCAGATTGCCCATTTTATTGGCATATAATTGCTCATAATATTCTCTTATTATTGTTTTTATTTCTGCTGCTGTGTTGGTTATAATCTCTCCTCTTTCATTCTTGATTTTATTTATTTGGGTCCTTTCCTTTTTCTTTTTGATCAAACTGGCTAGTGGTTTATCAATTTTTTTCAGTCTTTCAAAGAACCAGCTTCTGGTTTTATTAATCTGTTCTACTATTTTTTGGGGTTTTGATTAGCATTAATTTCTGCTGTAATCTGTATTATTTCCTGTGTTCTGCTGGTTTGGGGTTTTATTTGCTGTTCTTTTTCCAGCTCCTTAAGGTGTAAGGTTAGGTTGTGTATCTGAGATCTTTCTTTCTTCATTAGGAAGGCCTGGATTGCTATATACTTTCCTGTTATGACCACCTTTTCTGCGTCCCAGAGGTTTTGGGTTGTGGTGTTATCATTTTCATTGACTTCCATATACTTTTTAATTTCCCCTTTAACTGCTTGGTTAGCCCATTCATTCTTTAGTAGGATGTTCTTCAGTCTCCAAGTATTTGTTACCTTTCCAAATTTTTTCTTGTGGCTGATTTCAAGTTTCATAGCATTGTGATCTGAAAATATGCACGGTATGATCTTGATCTTTTTGTACTTACTTAGGGCTGATTTGTATCCCAGTATATGCTCTATTCTGGAGAACATTCCATGTGCTCTGGAGAAGAATGTATATTCTGCTGCTCTAGGATGAAATGTTCTGAATATATCTGTTAAGTCTATGTGGTCCAGGGTGCCATTCAAAGCCATTGTTTCCTTGATGATTTTTTGAGTAGATGATCTGCCCATTGCTATGTGTGGGGTTTTGATGTCTCCTACTATTATGGTATTACTATGGAGGAGTTTCTTTATGTTTGTGATTAATTGATTTATATATTTGAGTGCTCTCACATTTGGCGTATAAATGTTTACAATTGTTAGGTCTTCTTGGTGGATAGACCCCTTGATTATGATATAATGCCTTTCTTCATCTCTTGATACGGTCTTTATTTTAAAGCCCAGATTGTCTGATATAAGTATGGCTACTCTGGCTTTCTTCTGTTGACCATTACCATGATAGATGGTTCTCCATCCCCTTATTTTCAATCTGAAGGTGTCGTTAGGTCTAAAGTGGGTCTCTTGTAGATAGCATATATATGGATCTTGTTTTCTTATCCATTCTGTTACCCTATGTCTTTTGATTAGAGCATTGAGCCCATTGACATTTAGAGTTAGTCCTGAAAGATATGACTTTATTGCCATTATGATGCTTGTAGTTGGAGTTTCTGGTGGTGCTCTCTGGTCCCTTATAATCTTTGTTGCTTTTGGTATATGTATATGTATATATACACATGTATATATACACATGTATATATATATATATTCATCTTTTCTCCCCTCAGAGAGTCCCCCTTAAAATTTCTTGCAAGGCTAGTTTAGTGGTCACAAATTCCTTTAATTTTTTTGGGGGAAACTTTTTATCTCTCCTATTTTGAATGACAGCCTTGCTGAATAAAGAATTCTTGGCTGCATATTTTTCTCATTCAGCACATTGAATATATCCTGACACTCCTTTCTGGCCTGCCAAGTTTCTGTGGATAGGTCTGCTGCAAACCTGATCTGTCTTTCCTTGTAGGCTAGGGACTTTTTTCCCTTGCTGCTTTCATGATTCTCTCCTTCCCTGGGTATTTTGTGAATTTGACTATGATATGGCTTGTTGATGGTCGGTTTTTGTTGAATCTAATGGGGGTCCTCTGTGCTTCCTGGATTTTGATGTCTCTTTCCCCAGGTTAGGAAAGTTTTCAGCTATGATTTGCTTACATAACCCTTCTACCCCTATTTCTCTCTCTTCCTCTTCTGGGACCCCTATGATTCTGATGTTTTTTCCTTTTTAATGAGTCACTGATTTCTCTAATTCTTAAATCATGCTCTTTTGCCTTACTCTCCCTCTTTTCTTCTGCTTCATTATTCTCTATAAGTTTGTCCTCTATATCGCTGATTCTCTGTTTTGCCTCATCCATCCTTGCCGCCACTGCATCCATCCGTGAATGCAGCTCAGTTATAGCATTTTTAATTTCATTCTGGCTATTTTTTACTTCTTCTATCTCTGAAGAAAGGGATCTAATCTATTTTTGACTCCAGCTAGTATTCTTATTATCATGATTCTAAATTCTGGTTCAGACATCTTGCTTGTGTCTGTGTTGGTTAAATCCCTGGCTGTCATTTGTTTGTGCTCTTTCTTTTGCAGTGAATTCCTTCATTTTGTCATTTTGAAGGGAGAAAAAGAATTAGTGAGGTAGAAAAATTAAAATTAAAAAAATTAAAATTAAAAAATTGAAAACACACACACACACACACACACACAAATCTAATAAATGATGCTAGATCCTAGGTGTGTTTTGCTCTGGGTGTTGAAAGTGGTTTGACAGTTTAGAGAAAAAAAGGGGGGGAAGAAAAAAAAGGAAATCATTTGAGAATTGGAAAAGTGAATACACTGAAGTAGACTAAAATGAGATGATGGGAGTAAAATAGAATTTGAAAAAAATTATACAAAAGTAAAGAATATAGTAGGAATAAATTAAAGAAAAATATTTTAATAAAAATTAAAAATAAAAATGAGGTTTTTTTTCTCTTTCTGTATTCAAGAAAAAGAAAAGAAACAAAAAAAAGAAAAAATATAGACAAAAAGAAATCGTTTGAAAATTTGAAAAAGTGAATACACTCTAGTAGACTAAACTAAAATTATGGAAGTAAAATAGAATTTGAAAAAATTTACATAAAAGCAAAAAATATAGTAAAAAATTAGCGAAAAATATTTTAATAGAAATTGAAAGTAAAATGAAGTTATTCAGTTTCTGAATTCAAGAAAAAGAAAAGAAACAAAAAAGAGAAAAAAGAAAACAAGGAAATCATTTGAAAATTTGAAAAGGTGAATACACTGACGTAGACCAAAACAGAATGATGGAAGTAAGATAGAATTTGAAAAAATTTACACAAAAGTAAAAAAATATAGTAATAAAAATTAAAGAAAAATATTTTTAATAAAAATTGAAAATAAAAATAATTTTTTTCTCTTTCTGTATTCAAGAAAAAGAATAGTGCAAAAGAGAAAATAAAGAAAATTGAATAGATGGACCTACTAACAGATTGAAATAGGACTGAAATTACTTTGTTTTCCCCTAGAAGTCAGACTATGTAGCACTTTATAGTCCATAAACTAAGAGGTGGTGAGACTTGTGTTCTTGAAGAGCGAGGTTGGCCCAGTTGGGGGGGGCTCAGTGTAATTCCTCCGTTCTCCACTAGATGTCGCTGCTAGCCTACTGGGATGGATTGTTGCAGTGCTCATAGGTGCGTTTGCGCATGCGCGGGAGCGGTGAAAATGGCGTCACCCATCTACCCAGTGTCTAGTATGGGAACTCTGTTCTCTCCAATCAGCAATGGCAGACCATCCTCTGTCTTCAGCTTTCATCCACTCCCCACTTTTTCACTCTCCGTGACCAGGCCCCAGGCAGTACCTCTCTCCTGAATTTTATTTCAGATGTGGCTGTTTTCCCCAGCCCTTTACTTCTGAAGGACTGCAGCTTTGACCCATTCTGCCCCTCTGTGGGAGTGTCTCACAGAGCAATGGCCAAATGCTGGCTGCCCCCAGGAATACCTGCTGGACCCTGCTGCTGCCGGTGCCCCAAGACTGCAGCCAGGTGTCAGCCCACCCCAGAAAAAGTTCGCAAGATAGTGTAGCAGCAGCTTTCAGGGATTATGGAAAATCACAACACACATCTGGCACCAGGCTTCACCCTTAATGACCCTGTTCCAACACCAGCAAATGTGGCCATTTTTGGGGGTCGGCTGGGACCAGGTGGCTTCAACAGTCTCTACCAAATGTTCTTCCAGCAGTGGAACCGCTTTTCCCCGTGTGGCTTGAGAACCTCCTGGACCCCACTCTGTTCCTGGGAATTCGCCCTTCCCACCAGAGCACCACCAGGTATCGAGCTGCAGAGTTGCAGACTTTGCGCTCCCCTTGTTTACAGTCTTGATGGAATTTAAACCCTCTCCTTTCTCCTTTCTCCCTTTTTAGTTTAGTCCCTGTGGCTGTTTCCAATTTCCCACTTTCTCTCCAACTGCTTTTGGGGAGAGGTGCTTTTCCCATATTCTCCCCCACCCCAGTCTCTGTCCTCTCTCCACCTGCAAAAGTGACTCCCTGCCTGCCACTGGCTTCTCTCTCCCCAAGTTCACCTCTCTGTGCCATGTACCTGCTGAATTCTGTGGCTCAGGTTGTGCAGATTGTTGTGTTAATCCTCCAATCAGCTTTCTAGGTGTGTAGGATGGTTTAGTGTTGGTCTGGCTGTATTTCATGGACACAAGACTCACAAAAATCTTTCATGCTGTTCTGCCATCTTGGCTCCTCCTCCACCTGTAGTACTTATACATTTAGATTAATTTCTGTCTTCTTGAGGTCTTTAAAATATCCTAGATTCCTGATCTGCCAGGAAGTGATGTTACTTACTGACCTATAAGACTAAGAATGGTGGAAACCAGGTTGCAGGCCAGTTTTCCCAAGAGGGCTTTGTAAGCTTTGGCTTTATAAAGTCAACCATAGTTCCTTAAAAGTATCTGATCACATAGGATTAAGTGAGCATAATTCTCAAATACAACATCCTAGGCAAATCTTTCATTGTATAACCAATATTTCCAATTATGTCCTAATAAAAGGAGAACAGATTCTTATTGAACTTATGCAAATAACTACATTGATATGAAAACAAGAACATTCCACAAGAGTTTCTGAATTGTGAAAGGGTCAGATAAGAATAATACATCATTTATAAATGTTTCGTTTCCGTTTACAAAAGTAAAGTCTACTTAATTGTTATGAGTTATAATTAGCTTAAGAAGAAAGAAAATACTTTTTTATGAAATCACAAAATAAAACATAAAACATCCAGAATATTCTTTTAAAAATCACATCATTTGGGGGTGCGTGTGTGGCTCAGTTAGTTAAGTGTCTGACTTTTGATTTTGGCTCAGATCATACTCTCATGATCATGAGATCTTAAGCCTAGCTTAAGATTCTTTCTGTCTCTCTGGGGCGTCTGGGTGGCTCAGTCGGTTGAGCGTCTGATTTTAGCTCAGGTCATGATTTCACAGTTAGTGAGTTTGAGCCCCATGTCAGGCTCTGTGCTGACAGCATAGAGCCTGGAGCCTGATTTGAATTCTGTGCCTCCCTCTCTGCTCCTCCTCTGCTCATGCTCTGTCTCTCTCTCTCCTTCAAAAATAAATTAAAAAAAAAAAGTTTCTCCCTCTCTCCCTCTGCCCCTTTCCCCCACTTGCACACACTCTCTCTCTAAAATAAAATTATTTAAAAATTATAAAAAAGAAAAAAATCACATACTTTTATTCAGTCTCATATAATTAATTCTCTTTCTACATGATCTATGTGTTAGCAGAAGTCTGTACCCAAAAGAATTTGGCATAATGCTTTTCTTCTGGGCTCTGAGACAGTTTCTCTTTGTTGAAGATGAATCACTCAGGCTTGTAGCTGATTGCAAGTACTTTCAGGGAAGCATCAGAGTAAAACAAAACATCAAATCTATAAAAACAAAAGAAAACAAAACAAACAACAACAAAATTGAGTCATAAATATAAGGAACTGGTGGCTGCCAGAGGGGAGAGGGGTGGAGGGATGGGTGAAATAGGTGAAGGGGATTAAGAGGTAGTCCAACATCCAATTATAAAATAAATAAGTCACAGGGATGCAAGGTATAACATAGGGAATATACTCAAAAATATTATAACTTTGTATGATGACAGATGATAACTATACTTGTCATTGTTAGCATTTTGTATTGCATTTAATTGTCAAATCGCCATGTTGTACACATGAAACTAATATAATATGTCAACCATACTTCAATCTAAAAAAATCTCTATATGGGGCTCCCAGGTGGCTTAGTAAAAAAAAATCTCTGTATGGGGCACCCAGGTGGTTCAGTTGGTTAAGTGTCTGGTTCTTGGTTTCAGATCAGGTCATGATCTCATGGTTTGTGAGTTCAAGCCCTGCATTGCGCTTTGTGCTGACAGAGTCTGCTTGGGATTCTCTCTCTCCCTGTCGCTCTGCCCCTCCCCTGCTTGTGCTCTCTCTCTCTCTCAAAATAAATAAATAAATAAATAAAGACATTAAAAATCTATATATGACAAAATACTTAAAATGGCTGTGGCTTATTACAGATAACTTCAAGTGAAAGATTTGAATTGATTTCATTACAAGATTAGTGAAGCTGACAAGTAAATGTGGTTATTTTTTTGATAAGCAAAACAAGATAGTAACGTCTGTCCAAAAAATGTTTTAGACAAAATAATTATAAACATAGTAGTTAACCCTATTCTCAAAAAAGATGATGAACATTATATCTAATTTTTGAAATGGATGAACATAATTTTTACTGAGAAAAGAATCTTAAAATAGAACATATAATAATCCTGACATAATATACAATGAGTATTCCAAGCATATAGTAAGAATATACCAAGAACGTTTCCATATCAGGTAAAGTGATTCAGTGTGGAGTACATTCTAAACATCTCTATATTAAAATTCCATAGGTAAGTGATGTGAATCCCCATTTGAAAACTACTGGCCTAGAAGATGCCATATTCAAATAAAAAAAATCAAAGTTATGACAAAGTTAACATTTTTTTAAAAACTGAAATTATAACTGATAACACTATATTGCTATCTAATATCAAGCAAAGAACTGCCAGGACTGTGATAAATAGAAACATATTATGGACTACAAGTACTTTGACAGATCTCTTGGAACTTCCTACACTGTATACAATTTCTGAAATATTTATACTAATAACATTTTACCCACACAAGTTTGATGTAGAGAAGACTGAGCATCTTTTCTGATTTGAGAACTCTCCCCATGCAACTTATCAATCGTAACATATCAGATAAACCTAATTATTTCTATAACCTCTATTTTAACAAAAAACAAATCTGTGTGCCTTTCCAGGAAGCCTAAAAAATAACTCAGAAGTTACATTTTATTGTATTGTATTTTACATCTAGGAATCAATTTTATAAAGGCAAAGTCATCAGTGGAGGAAGAGAGATCTTTCTTTTCCTCTTATATGGCCGCAGTTCTATCATATTAGGGCCCTACCCTATGACCTCACTTAGCCTTAATTATCTCCTAAATACCCTATCTCCAATCACATTGGGGGTTAGGGCATCAACATATGAATTTTGGGGTATACAGTTCAGTCCATAACACACTCTCACACAGAAAGCCCTTATAATTTCAGTTCTAAAATGTTAGCCATGTGTCAAGTTAACACAGAAGTATATAACTTACTGGTCTACATCAAAGAGCTGTTCTCCTCTCAGTGGGTAAAAATACTTAACTGACTTGAGTTCAAAATTGACAGTAATAATAATAATAATAAAATTGACAATCAGAAAATCTTAACAAACAAGATTCTCTCTTGTCTCTTGCCCAGTAGGCACAAGTTCTCTTGGTTCCTATTGGAGCAATTCCTTCAACTACTAATCAATTTACAGAAATCACCAAATGATCAAACCATAAAACCAAATTTCCAATAAAAAACGGATAAGAAAAGTATACCCTCTGTTGTCTTTCACCCTAACAAAGAATATATTTCTATAAATAGTCCATTTATAGTTATCACCAAATGGTCAAACCATAAAACCAGATTCTCATTGGGGAATACTTCATTGGCTATAAACAAACCAAAAATAAGATTAGTAGAGAGCAAAATTGAAATGAGAAAAACAGAGTCAGCATAGTTTTACTTCCACTTTGGACTCACCTCTGGGAACCAAGAAAAGGCATGCCTGAGCTAAAACTTACAAGATAATTTTCATTAAAAAGGTAAAAATCATGACTCTCATATAGATATAAAATGAATATGTGCTAAAGATTTTTACTCTTACGAAATGAAGGAACCAAGAAGATATTATAATCTTTTTAAAGGAAAAGACAAAAGAGCACAGATGTAGATAGAATAAAGTATACCATAAATCTGGATTTCCAGTTAGATCACAAAGCTGTAGTAATCAAAACAATATGCTACTGGCACAAAACTGACACATAGATCAATGGAACAGAATAGAAAACTCAAAAATGAATCCACAACTATGTGTTCAATTAATCTTCAACAAAGCATGAAAAAACATCCAGTGGGAAAAAGTTTCTTCCACAAATGATGTTGGAAAAACTGGACAGCAATATAGAAAAGAATGAAACCGCTTTCTTACACCATACATAAAAATAAGTTCAGAATGGATTAAAGACCTGAATGTGAGACCTGGAACCATAAAAATCCTGGAGAATACAGGCAGTAACTTCTTTGCCATTGTCCACAGCAACTTATTTCTATATATATCTCCTGAGGCAAGGGAAAAAAAGCAAAAATAAACTATTGGGACTTCATAAAAACAAAAAGCTTCTGCACAGTGAAAGAAACAATCAGCAAAACCAACAGGCACCTTATGGAATGGGAGAAGATATTTGCAAATGACATATCTGATAAGGGGCTAGTATCCAAAATAAATAAAGCACTTATAAAACTCAGCACCTCCAAAAAGCTAATAATCCAATTAACAAATGGACAGAATACACGAACAACATTTTTCCAAAGAAGACATTCAGATGGCCAACAGGCACATGAAAACATCCTCAACATCACTGATCATCAGGGAAATGAAAATAAAAACTACAATGAGATATCATCTCACACCTTTCAAAATGGCTAAAATCAACAACACAAGAAACCACAAGTGTTGGCAAGGATGTGGAGAAAAAGGAAAACTTTTGCACTGTTGGTGGGAATATAAACTAGTGTAGCCAGTATGGCAAACAGTATGGAAGTTCCTCAAAAAGTTAAAAATAAAACTACCCTACAATTGAGTAATTGCACTACTAGTTATTTAACCAAATAATACAAAATTACTAATTCAAAGGGATACATGAGCCCCAAAGTTTATAGCAGCATTATCAATAACAGCCGAATTATTAAAATAGGCCAATATAATATATGCACATATATACATAATATACACATATATAAACACAGATACACACATATATTATTCCTCCATAAAAAATAATGAAATCTTGGGGCGCCTGGGTGGCGCAGTCGGTTAAGCGTCCGACTTCAGCCAGGTCACGATCTCGCGGTCCGGGAGTTTGAGCCCCGCGTCAGGCTCTGGGCTGATGGCTCAGAGCCTGGAGCCTGTTTCCGATTCTGTGTCTCCCTCTCTCTCTGCCCCTCCCCCGTTCATGCTCTGTCTCTCTCTGTCCCAAAAATAAATAAACGTTGAAAAAAAATTAAAAAAAAAAAGAATGAAATCTTGCCATTTTCAATCATGTGGATGGAGCTAGACAGTATTATGTTAAGCAAAATAAGTCAGTCAGAGAAAGACAAATACCATATGATTTCATTCATATGTGAAATTTAAGAAAAAAAAATGAGCAAAGGGGAAAAAAGGTGAGAGAGAGAAACACACACAAAACAAGAAACAGACTCATAACTATAGAGAACAACTGATGGTTACCAGAGGGGAGGGCTGTGGGTTAAATAGGTGATGGGGATTAAGGAGGGTACTTGTAGAGATGAGCACCAAGTATTGTATCTAAGTGTTGAATCACTATATTGTACACCTGAAACTAATATTTCACTGTATGTGCACTAATTGGAATTTAAATAAACACTAACTAACTCAGGGTACCTGAGTGGCTCAGTCGGTTAAGTGTCTGACTTCAGCTCAGGTCATGATCTCATGGTTCATGGTTCATGAAAGCTCAAAGTCTGCAGCCTGATTCAGTTTGTGTCTCCCTCTCTCTCTCTGCCCCTCCCCTGCTCACACTGTGACACTATCTCAAAAATAAATAAACATTAAAAAACCTAACTGAATAGATAGATAGATAAATAAAATGTTAAAAACAAACAAAAATTTAAAAAAATAAAGTAGTATTTGTATGAATTACAAATGGAGACAAAATTGTTTTTTTCAATAGTGTGAACAGAAGGAAATCAATTAAACTTCTCCCAGGAAGATAGAATTTACAATTTAGAAACAGTTACTAAATAGCTCAAAGAAAATGATCAGGGCTAGAATAAGATAGGCCACAAGTTTTCCACTGAAATGTAGATTTCCACTGAAACACAATATTTTTTCACATATAGAAATAATTGAGAACTGTTTTATTTTAGAATATATTCTATAATTATTTTTGTTGGAAATATTGCAAATTACATTCTTGACATAATTCTGTTCCAGATAATCTTCAACTGAGTTCATACATTCTCATAGACTTTGGGGTTATCATTCACCACCATCACTACACCACCATTACTACCACCACCATAATCATAATGATTCTTAGTACTTACACAACACTAACTCTGTGCCATACGTGTTTCTAAGCACTCTACATACATTACTTCACTTATTCCCTACAGTTATGTAAAGTAGGCACTATTATCCCCATTTTACAGGTGAAGAAACTAAGAGAATTGAAATAATGTCTATGATTACACAACTAGCAAGTTCTAGTAGGTAGGCCACTGAGATGTGAGCTTATTATTTGGAGAATCTCATCTAGATTTTCCTAAGTTGTTTCATATAATCTACAAAATGCAAAAAAAAAAAAAAATACTGGGCATTCCTGAAAACCAAAAGTGCTTTCATTCTTCCATTGGTTCACTGAATAATTATTGAGTACTGCTATATCCCAGGTGCTGTGCTAGTGCTGCAAGTGCATAATGATGGGGTTCAGGACATGCTAACCCCAAATATGGTATCTTAGCATATTGAATATTTTAAATTGAAGTGTTTTGAGAAAATAGCAGAAACAGGAAAATCACCCTAACCTTCTTCCACTCTTTCCCTTTTCTCCTGAAACAGATCACAAAACCCTCATATGAAGGTTTCCCATTCTTCATCAAATCTAGCATAAAATACTCAGCTTTGACTGATTCTCTGGGTCTTCATTTTCTTATGAATTATACCATGTCACTTAAATAAGTTTGTGTGCTTTTCTTCTGTTACTCTGTCCGTGTAGTTTAATTTTTTGACCCAGCCAGGGACGCTAACATGGTCAAGGAAAACTTTTTCTTCCCCTACCATATATAAGTGAAGCAACATATATAGCCTCAAGTTGCCAGTTTGGGGGGGGGGTGGGGGTGGGAATAGACATGTATGAAGACAATTATAAAGCAATATGCACTATCAAGAGCTTGCAGTTTGCTGATGCAAAAACACATTATTTCAAAAAATATAAACACTGAAGGAAAGAAAAGGTTGAATATGGGGGCAAGGGTGAAATTGGGGGGAGACTTGAATACTATGCAAAGTGACTCTGAGTATCCTGAAGGCCAAAAAAAAAAATTATAAAGTTTTAGGCAAGAATTGAATTTTAGAAAGATCACTCCAACAGCAGTATGGGAAGGAGTTACTTGTAAGCCTGGCTCCAGAGAGACTGATATATCTGTTGCATGAAAAAAAAACCACACACACAACAACAACAAACCCTCAAAACTTAGTAGATTATTCATTTGCTCAAGATTCTGTGTATTAGCACTTTGGACTGTGCTCAGCTTGGCTGTTTTGCAGATCTCTCCTGGGGCCACTTTTGATTATTTGTGTTAGCTGTTTCCTGGGCCTCTCTATCCCTGAGGCTTTTTTCTTCAAGAATGATAACCCATACTTCTTTTTCATAAAGAATAATGCCCCCCCCAAAAGATGCCCATGGCCTAATCCCCAGAACCCATGAATGTATTATCTTACATGTCAAAGGAGACATTGCAAATATGATTAAGTTAAAGATCTTGAGATTGAAAGATATTATTCTTGAGATAGTATCCTGGATTACCCAGGTGTGTCCAGTCTAATCACAAGTGTTTTATAAAAGGGAGGCAAGAGGCTCAGAGCCAGAGAAGAAGTTGTAATGACCGAAGAAGAGGTGAGAGAGTTGGAGAGAAAATCGAATATGCTACATTGCTGGCTTTGAAGCTGGATAAAGAAGTCATGAGCCAGGTGGTCTATAGAAGGTGGAAAACACAAGGAAACAGATTTTCCCTCCAAGCCTCTAGAAGGAACGAGACGTGCTGACACCTTGACTTTCAATTCAGTAAAATTGTGGAATTCTGACTCAAAACTATGTGATAAATCTGTGCTATTTTAAGCCATTAAATTTGTAGTAATTTCTAACAGCAGCAGCAGCAGGAAACTAGTACACATGGCAACCTCAGAGCAGCAAGAGATTAAATAAAAGCAAAAGCTACAAGGCTTCCTGAGCCCTTGTTCAGAAGATGCACAATGTTACTTTTGCCCCATTCTATTAGCCAAAGAAAGCCACAAAAGCAGCCCAAATTCAGGGGTGGGGAAATATAATTTATCTCTTCATGTGAAGAACTATAAAGAATCTGTTGCCTTTTAAAATTCATCACAGCTAGTTAGGAAGCTGAGTAATCCAGGTAAGAAATGTAGAAGACTTCAAGTTACTATAAGATGGATGGGAAGGAAGGGACAGATTCACTTTTGAATCTATTTAGTAGGTAAAACCATCAAAATTTGATGGTTAATTGAATGTGAAGGGTGAGGGAGGTAAGATGTATTTATAATCTTCACATTAAGTGAACATTATCATTTACCTTTAGTACAGGAATAAACATTATTACCTACTTTTAGCCCAGAGGGACTAAATGATTTTTCTGATGTCCCATAGACCCCTGACACCCTGATCTTTTCTCCTGGCTGGACTATATTTCTTACATATTCCCATATCCCTGCTTTTCCCTCATCCCTTCCTGAGATCCCAAATTAATGGATATATTTCACCCACTTACTCTTTTATCTGTAATGAGAGTGTCCATGTTTACTTTCACTCTTGGGATTTCATATAACTCATATAGCAACACCAACACATTCCAAACTAAATGGAAAACTCAGTAGAGAAGCTAGTAATGAAAATGTAAATCCAAATGAAACCATCTTTTAATAATCATGCCAATAGGGCAGTAAGTATAATATTCTGAGTTGACTAAGATTGACGAGTTGTGGTTTACAAAGGAAGAAAGGTCTTTAATGGCTTCTTTCTCTGGAAAAGAGATTGTTTTCCCTATCTTTCTTTCTCTTTCTCTTTCTCTTTCTCTTTCTCTTTCTCTTTCTCTTTCTTCTCTTTCTCTTTCTGTCTTCCTCTTCCTCTTCCTCTTTGGGAATCATTAGTGAATGAAGGAAGCAACAAACACACAAAGCTGAAGAAGGTGAACCTTATTTCTTGAGAGCTATTATATCATGTAGCTTGTTTACTTAGCAACTCTGTACATATCTCCCTACATAGTATCATGAAAACTGAAAAAACAAATTAAGTGGTGTTCTTACAGTTATCAAAAAAATTGCTTCTAAATACCCTTACTTTGAATTTCCATGTAAAAAACTATATTTTAGCTTTTGATCTCAATCTCAGTAGATAACTGCTCTAATGTTAATTTATGAATCAATAGATAAGTGAGGTAGTGAAGGAACAAAAAATTTATATTTTCAGGAAAAACATGTCAGACACAAAGTAAGCTTTCACACTGAAATAAAATAAAATAAAAAAGAATGAAATCTTGCCATTTGCAACAACATGGATGGAACTAGAGGGTGTTATACTAAGCGAAATTATCCAGTCAGAGAAAGACAAATATATGACTTCACCCATATGTGGAATTTAAGATACAAAACAGATGAACATAAAGGAAGGGAAGCAAAAATAATATAAAAATCAGGAGGAGAACAAAACCTAAGAGACTTTTAAATATAGAGAACAAACTGCAGGTTGCTGGAGGGATTGTGGGTGGGAGGATGAGCTAAGTGGATAAAGGACATTAAAGAGGACACTTGTTGAGATGAGCACTGGGTGTTATATATAGGGGATGGACCACTGGATTCTATCATTGCACTATATGCTAACTTGGATGTAAACTATGAATAAATAAATAAATAAATAAATAAATAGATAAAATGCAGCTGTCTTGATATTTATTATCTATGTATAACATGAACTCCAAACCCCACCCATATATGGAATTGATGGACAGTCCTAACACTCTCCTCCCAGGTCAGAATTGGTTTAGAAACTGCAAGGTCTTTTGAAGCCATATGCACACATGACACCTGAAGACTGAATCAATATTACATCTTATGTGTGTGTGTGCACACATGCGCATGTGTGTGTACATTTTTGAGTTGTGTGCAAATGTTGTGATGAATAAAATGTTGGTTTATTTCAAGGTATTAGTGAATTAGTAGATATTTTCTGTCATTATAAATTTTTCTAAAAATGCATTCTAAATATAATAGTAGTAACCCAGGGAATTTTTGACACTGTTGGGCTAGGTTCTGGAGGCCCATTTTACAGGATCACTGCATGAACAACATAGTTATATAAGCCAACAGTTTTTCCCTCCTGCTTCCTGAGATTCAAGTCAGACCATCAGGATGTGATTTCTCCCAGAGATGTTCAAGGAAGAAGAGTACATACAGCATGAATGACTCTTAAAAAGCCAAGTATGGTTTCTCTAGTAACTTGTTACTTTCTACAGATGTCACTAGGCAAAATTTTGGTCATAGAAAGTGGTTTATTTTCTCATTATAAAATATATTCATTTTCATACCTAATACTGTATTTGTAATTTTTATCCTTTTTCTTAAAAGCACCCACTTGAACTGTGTGAATGTTAGGCCCACAAAACCTGGATTGGTCCTTGTATATGCATTATTACCTAATCTTCAGAATATTCCTAGATATATACATTTTACTAATTAAAGAAATGTATTTTAGGTGTGTCTGGGTTGGCTAAGTGGGTTAAGTGTCCAGCTCTTGATTTCGGCTCAGGTATGATCTTGTGGTTCATGCGATCCAGTCCCATGTTGGGCTCCGCTGAGTGCTGAACATTGAGCCTGCTTGGGATTCTCTCTCTCCCTCTCTCTCTGCCCCTCCCCTGTTCACACACACACACACACACACTCTCTCTCTCTCTCAAAATAAATAAATATTAAAAAAAGAGATGTCATCTTAGTCATTCAGTCTTTCAGCAAATACTTATTGAGGACCCACTATATGTCAATTAATATTCTAGGTTCTGAAAATACAGTAATGAACATCACAGACAAAAATTCTTGCCTTCAGAGATCATACATTCTAGTGAAGTTGAAACACATTACATAGATGAATCATTATTTATCTTGTGTCATATGTTTAAAAATGAGTAAATAATCATGGCCCTGACATCAAATGTTTTCTCTCCAGTACATTTCCCTTTCTTTGATTAGCTTAACCTACCATTGCTCTTGCTTCATCTTCCACATTCCTCTGTGGTATGATGTTTGGAATCCATTCTCTTCTAGTCTTAGACAAACCTCTCCCTTCCTTGTGACCTTCTCAAGGGTCATGGTATGAAGTGAGATACATTTCTTACAGAGGCTTACTTATTTTTAGCATGGCTTTATTTTTTTTTTTTCCTCTTTTGGATGAAACACACCGAGAACATAAACTTGTTGGGATTTTTTTTTATCCTTTCTCTAGGTCACTGCTTAAGATTTTTTTGAGTTTCAAAGTTGTAGGCAGCTCATGTTGCAGAGAACAGATTATTAGCCTTCAATTTTTACTTTCTAGGTAAGAGGAAACAGGAAGTTACTCCTTTCAAATATCTTCTAGCAGCCATTGAATTTCTCTCACTAGTATCTTTTATCTATCTATCTATCTATCTATTCTATCTATTCTACGATTTTTCTTTTGGTTTTGGTGTACCTATAGATTTTTTTCCTCTGGCAATTTCTCCCACTTCTCATTCATTGTGGAAGCAGTTAGTATTAATAACAAAAGGTAAATTCTTCCAAGGTTATACAGTACAGTAAAAATAGCAATATAAGTTGGAGTGAGCTAAATTGTTCAGTAAGAGTTACTTTTTCTGCACTGCTTTTGGCTCCATCAATGTGTTCAGAGGAAAGTGAAATCTGAAGTCAATTTCCTGGACAAATCTGGCAAGGGGCTAAATCTGAAACTGAGGCAGGAGTGGGCTATTTTGGCTTTGAGTTACTGAGATAAATTGAGTCATGCAACCACATGATTTTCCATGTTTAGACAGAACTTTATACATCATTTGATTTTCTTCAAAGAGGTACATTGTAACAAGAATTTTCCTAAATGACTCACCTACTCTTCTGGATTCAAATCCTATAATTTGATTTCCCTCATTCCAGCATTGCTGCCTACCATTCTCCCAAGCAATCGAGGTTGAAGTTTTTGAAAATTGCTTACATCTCAGTGCGGCTTTATGGTGACATTTTGCTAATGTGCTTTGGTAACAAAACATTCTAGGCTTTGAAACCAAAGCCCATTTCTATGTTTTTTGTTTTTTTGTTTTTGTTTTAAACACTCTATTAAAAGAATAAGACAGATCAAACTTAACTACTTCAGTATTTCTTTGATTTATTGCCAGTCTAGAACTTTTTTTATCAGACTCTATTTAATAATATTAATCATTTTATCATTTTTATAGAGAAAATGAAAGAGATCTTCTCATGATCCTGTTGATTAAATTTATAGATTGAAAGGTTTTTAAATATCTTATACTAATAACTTGATAAAATTTGAAATCTTTATTATCCCATTGCCTTTCTCAATGCTCCCTGTCCTCAAGTGCTCCCCAGTAGTGCCCCATGTTTGTCACCCATACCTGTCTTCTCCCTCCTCTGAGCCACATTAATATTTATTCCTATATGAGATAGACATATCCTATCTCCCTTTGGACTTTACTGTCAGGTACCCCAATGAGGATCTACCTTAAAAGAAAATTGAGTTTGAATGATGAGAATAACTTTATCTGTTATCCATCTCTTCTCCCAAGAGTTTTTGGATTTTAATAAGGGACACCTGAAAATAAAATGCATTAACCTGAGGAAGGAATGGTAGATGGAATTCAGGCACTATTCAGGTCAATTAATATTGCAGGAGGGATTAAGGGTATAGAGAAGCAAGAGAAGAGTTTCAACCTTTAAATCATAAAACACATAGTGGTCTATTATGTATAAGTATATGCCTAGCCTGTGAGACATCTTATAGGATTCTAATCCACTCATTTAGACATTTAACATCTGTTTAAGAAATGAATTTTCATAATAAAAGCTGCTGTTCTTTAAATAGTCAGGCACAAAGAGTATTTCTTCTTCACTATATTGCTGCACTGAATTTCTGTAATTCTTCTTACCAACAACTCAGTTTAAAATGTGTATGTCATGCCAGTCTAGTTAGATCTGTATCAAGCTGATCACTTCAGTGCAGTTGTGGGTTTATGTCCCAAGTTGTTGAAGAACAGGCTGTTTACCTGCCTGCCTGCCAGGTAGAGCAATTGTTATTTTTTAACTCTCTCCTACACTCAAAAATGACTGCCTGTTCATTACCAATTCACCTAATCATTTTAAGAGCATCCTCATAGATTTCAAATGAAAAACCATATCCTTAATCTTTGCAATGAGATTGTGTTTGTATTTGTGGTGTTGTTGTTGATGGGTGTTTACTTTTTGTTTTGTTTTGCTGTGTTTTCTTATTTTCAGATTTTTGTTCTTAGATTGCAAGAGTGACCTCTAGTGTGAAACATCTGTATAGTTATAATCTCAAGCTCCACAGCTTCTTATCCAGCCCTCATTTCCATAGGTATTGGTATTATACAAAATATAGTCCCAGCCAGACCTCCACAATTATGACAAAGTATTATCCAAGAATAAAAGCCCTAAATCAGGGTTTTTTCTGACTAGTTGTCATGTGTTTTATTCCCAAACTTTGGTTACCAAAGGATACCTGCATCCTGGGGATTATAAAATGGCAAGGACAATGCTTCCAAAAATGCCCTTGCAAGGAACTGGAAGTAAATTATGACATTCCTTATGAGCTGGATGTATTTGATGGCAAAAAATTGTTTTGCAGATCTCTTGTTGCCCCTGGCAATCCTGTTGTGAATAATTGGCTGTGCACTCACATGTTTTCTTTCCTCTCCAGAAGGAGTGTTTTCCTTACCACCACACTAGGTAGATACAAGGCATAAAGAACACACTGTACTCTTCATGGGAAAAATTAAAGTAGACTTAAGCATATGCCCTACCTTTACACAAGGTCAACCTGGAAATTTGCAGTATGGTCAATGGAATTTCTTATTTCCTACACAAGGTTACATGCAAGGTTTACCTGCATTTCAAGGGCTAACTACCCTTGCAGTAAAAATAACAATCCTTCACATTGGCATAGTGCTTTAAAACTTACAAAGCACTTTCATGCATATCATTTTACTTCCTCCCTTCACCTTCTTTAGGAATTAGGCATTATTTATCCCATTTCGGTGATGGAAAATATGAGGCCTGGTGAGATTAAATGGCATATTGAAGGTTAAAAACATCTAATAAATGATGGAGTTATGTCTTTGGGCTCCACACTTAATAACCTTTTTCTCACAGCTGTCACATAGTCTAACAGTCAGACTTTCCCAAAATAATGTATATATTTTTAAGCAGCCTACATAGAAATTTCTATAAGGCTTGATAAGAGAAAAACATGATCTGGTTGTAAGGATCAGGGAAGATTTCTATCGAAGAAATCACATATTTCAGTCTTTAGCAAACAGGAAGAATAAAGAAAGATGAGGAAAACCATTCCAAGTTAAGCAAAATCAAGGCAATGAAAAGTATGAAACATTCACAATAAATAGAAAGTAGTCTAATTTTTAAAGTTATCAAAAGGGAGTAGAAAATAAGGTTGGAGGGGAGCCTGGGTGGCTCAGTCCGTTAAGCATCTGACTCTTGGTTTCAGCTCAGGTCTTGATCTCATGATTTTGTGAGTTCAAGCCCTGCATTCGTCTCTGTGTTGATAGCATGTAGCCTGCTTCAGATTCTCGCTGCCCCTCTCCTGCTCACACTGTCTCTGTCTTTCTCAAAATAAAAAAAAAAAAAACTTAAAAAAAATAAAGTTGGAAAAGAAAGTTGAGATCAGGAAATTAAAGTTCCCTAATTCTAGAGCAGTATTCAACATCAGCATTATTGAGATTCAGGACCACCCAATTATTTGTTTTAGGAGAAGGGCTGTTCAGTGCATTGCAATATGTTTAGCAACATGCTTGGCCTCTACCCACTAGGTACCAATGACACTTCCTCCTCCTGTTGTGACAACCAAAAATGTCTTTAGATATTACAAAATGTCTCCTTCTAGAGCAAAATTGCCCCTTATTGAGAATGACTTAAATTGGTAGATTATGAGAGTCATTTCACATTTTGAAGCAGAGTAGTGTCATAAATAAGTCTACGCTTAGGGAAGACAAACATGGCAAAAATCTACAAGACAAATTAGAAAGGGTAAGGCATTGAAGGAAAAAAAAAAGCCTGTTTGGAAGATATGACAATGGTCTCAGTATAAGAACTAGAGGTAACTACAAACTGGATAGAGCATTAAACTTGGAGGCAGGGTACTTAGACTGCATTGCAATCTCTGCCAACAGTTAGTATGTGTTCTCAGACAAGTCATTTAAATATTTGTACCCTCCATTTCTTTTGACAGAGTCAGAAGGTAAGACTTGATCTCAAAGTTCCCTTCTAATTCCACATATTGTGAATCTGTTAAATACAGATATACAAATGTTGTTGCTAAATCACTGTCTACTCTTCTCTGTATGTCCTTTGCTGAATAACTATCTACTGTTCTCTGTATGTCCTTCAAAAGAATCTTGGTGGGTATCCAATGTGTATCTGACTTTGCTATGTAAAGATAAACACGATGGCCTTACTTCTCAGATTAAGTTGGGTGAAAAAACAAGTCAGAAATAGTGAAGAATTTGCATTATAAGATGCATTTTAAAGGCATGTAGATGGATTACTTTTTTAGTACATGAAGTACTTAAAACATAGATGCTGCTAGGTGAGGTAATTTTGGAAGCTAGTTTAGCTAATTAATTTAGCATTTACTGGAAGCATACTAAATGCTGTGAAGCATACTGAGTTAGGCTTCACAAAGGTTACAAAGATGGATTAACTATGGGGCACACCAAGAAGCTTATAGTTTAGTAAGAGAGATCAACAGTATGCACAACTATAACAGAGCAGAATATAATACATGCCCGACAAATCATACGTGCAAGTCTCATACACATCAAAAGGCTGATTTTCAGATTGTCCATTGTAGAATACAGATTAATTTAAGGTTTAAAAAATAATCAAACCTACTTTAAAAATACATATAACTTTATAATTGAGTTGCTAAAAATATTTGAGTAAGAAAAAATACATGGCAATTATCCATCAACTCAATTATGAGGTCTGAATAATATATATGTTATCATATTGTTTTGAATGCTTTATTTCCCTTCCTCTTTTCTTCCTTTAATACTAATAGTTCCACACCTAGGCTGACTTTATTTGCCAATGAAACCTTAAAAAGTAGACAAGAATGGTTGGCAAATAGCAAATTGCTTATATGCAAATGATTGTTTTAAATAACTTGAAATCTTTTTCCTTTTTAAAGTTTTTGATACAGGTTTTACCAAAGTTTTGATAAATATCCTTCCTAAATCTGATCTGTACTATTTTGTTTCTGTCTTTCAGTCTTTGTTCTAAATTATCAATATTTTTAATGTTAAGGTTTTACTATATGCCATATAATTAAGTGCAAATTTTGTAAGAACACATTTCCTATTTAGCTTTTTTTATTATTTTCTTTCTTGACCTCCAATCAGACTATCAGCAGAGTTATGTACATAGCAGATATATTACTTAAGTTAATAGGTCTTACTTGAGATAATTTTTGATGTACATACACACTTGTGTGCATACATACACAGTGTAAAGGTAATGTGGCAGAGACAGATGTAACTAATTCAGAGAAAAAAATGTCATGTCATTCATAGATGATAGATAGATAGATACATAATTGATAGATTCATAGATACTGATCACAGTAAATAACAATATCTACACAAGTGTACATATGTGTGAGAGTAGGTGTGTATAAGTGTTCAGGCCAAAGAGAAAAAAATATAGATAACTGTCAACCATTCAGGAATTAGTCTTATAATTTGAATAATTTATTTTTCTTCTTTTTACCTGTTAAGTTACTGTATTGCTTTTTCTTTCCTTGTTTAATGATCAGACAGAGAATGGAATTAACAGCCAAGTTATTCTGGCTCCTTTATAGCTATCTTCTTTTAGCTATCACAGAAAAACACTGAAGACAAATTGAAACTAATACACAACATGTGGTCTTACACTATTTATGGATTTCAATACAGTCTGTTTTCCTTGTCCCTTCTTTGTTTTTGTTTTGTTTTGTTTTGTTTTTGTGGATGTAATACATTATAATTTTATTTGTTTTTTTTAATATAAAATTTACTGTCAAATTGTTTTCCATACAGCACCCAGTGCTCATCCCAACAGGTGCCCTCCTCAATACCCATCACTCACCCTCTCCTCCCTCCCACCCCCCATCAAACCTCAGTTTCTTCTCAGCTTTTAAGAGTCTCTTATGGTTTGCGTCCATCCCTCTCTAACCTCTTTTTTTTCCCCCCCTCCATGGACTTCTGTTAGGTTTCTCAGAATCCACATAAGAGTGAAACCATATGGTATCTGTCTTTCTCTGTATGACTTAATTCACTTAGCATAACACTCTCCAGTTCCATCCACGTTGGTACAAAAGGCCATATTTCATTCTTTCTCATTGCCACTTAGTATTCCATTGTGTATATAAACCACAATTTCTTGGTCCATTCATCAGTTGATGGACATTTAGGCTCTTTCCATAATTTGGCTATTGTTGAAAGTGCTGCTATAAACATTGGGGTACAAGTGCCCCTATGCATCAGCACTCCTGTATCCCTTGGGTAAATTCCTAGCAGTGCTATTGCTGGGGCATGGGGTAGGTCTATTTTTAATTTTTTGAGGAACCTCCACACTGTTTTCCAGAGTGGCTGCACCAGTTGGCATTCCCACCAACAGTGCAAAAGGGTTCCCGTTTCTCCATATCCTCTCCAGCATCTATAGTCTCCTGATTTGTTCATTTTAGCCACTCTGACTGGCGTGAGGTGGTATCTGAGTGTGGTTTTGATTTGTATTTCCCTGATGAGGAGCGACGTTGAGCATCTTTTCATGTGCCTGTTGGCCATCTGGATATCTTCTTTACAGAAGTATCTATTCATGTTTTCTGCCCTTTTCTTCACTGGATTATTTGTTTTTCGGGTGTGGAGTTTGGTGAGCTCTTTATAGATTTTGGATACTAGCCCTTTGTCTGATATGTCATTTGCAAATATCATTTCCCATTCCGTTGGTTGTCCCTTCCCCTCTTTGTAGATAGCCATGGGTAATTATGTTCAGATAATTCTGACCTTGAAAAGACTACATCTGTAATGATGCATATATATCTAGTAAGACATATAGAAAAAATGGAGATAGAAGAAAATCTGAAACGTAAGGTAGAAAAAGAGAAAATGAGAACGTTCTAAGGAAAAACTCATGGAAAGAAAAATGCTGCTAAGGATAAAATGCTATTCTGGGGGGACCGAGCTCCTGTCTATAAATATATTCAAGGTAAAAATATAAATGAAAACACAAAAAGGAAATCATTCACAGAACTTAGGAGAGATAAGACTAGCCATTTTTAATAAATAAAGGGAAGCTTTAAATATTAGGAATAAGGAAATAAGAGGAAGTACAATTGGAAATGAACTACTAAAGAAGGGCCTAGATGTTGTGGTTGGTTTGGATACTAAACAAGTGGTAACAGTGAAGAATTAACTGTGGCCTAGAGCACAATCTCCTTAAAGAGGAAAAAAAAAACATAAATGAACCATATTTAATTAAAACAAGAATACTTTCATTTTCTGTGTACAATCCCACTTATCCTTAAATTAGGGATTCTACAAAGTAATTTTGAAGAAGACCAAAGCAGGAGGCATCACAATCCCAGACTTTAGCCTCTACTACAAAGCTGTAATCATCAAGGCAGCATGGTATTGGCACAAAAACAGACACAGAGACCAATGGAATAGAATAGAAACCCAAGAATTAGACCCACAAAAGCATGGCCAGCTAATCTTTGACAAAGCAGGAAAGAATATCCAATGGAAAAAAGACAGTCTCTTTAACAAATGGTGCTGGAAGAACTGGACAGCAACATGCAGAAGATTGAAACTAGACCACTTTCTTACACCATTCACAAAAATAAACTCAAAATGGATAAAGGACCTGAACGTGAGACAGGAAACCATCAAAACCCCAGAGGAGAAAGCAGGAAAAAACCTGTCTGACCTTACTGCAGCAATTTCTAACTTGACACATCTCCAAAGGCAAGGGAATTAAAAGCAAAAATGAAGTATTGGGACCTCATGAAGGTAAAAAGCTTCTGCACTGCAAAGGAAAAATTAACAAAATTAAAAGGCAACCAACGAAATGGGAAAAGATATTTGCAAATGACATATCAGACAAAGGGCTAGTATCCAAAATCTATAAAGAGCTCACCAAACTCCACACCCGAAAAACAAATAATCCAGTGAAGAAAAGGGCAGAAAACATGAAAAGACATTTTTCTAAAGAAGACATCCAGATGGCCAACAGGCACATGAAAAGATGCTCAACGTCGCTCCTCATCAGGGAAATACAAATCAAAACCACACTCAGATATCACCTCACGCCAGTCAGAGTGGCTAAAATGAACAAATCAGGAGACTATAGATGCTGGAGAGGATATGGAGAAACAGGAACCCTCTTGCACTGTTGGTGGGAATGCAAATTGGTGCAGCCACTCTGGAAAACAGTGTGGAGGTTCCTCAGAAAATTAAAAATAGACCTATCCTATGACCCAGCAATAGCACTGCTAGGAATTTACCCAAGGGATACAGGAGTGCTGATGCATAGGGGCACTTGTACCCCAATGTTTATAGCAGCACTCTCAACAATAGCCAAATTATGGAAAAAGCCTAAATGTCCATCAACTGATGAATGGACCAAGAAATTGTGGTTTATATACACAATGGAATACTAAGTGGCAATGAGAAAGAATGAAATATGGCCTTTTGTACCAACGTGGAGGGAACTGGAGAGTGTTATGCTAAGTGAATTAAGTCATACAGAGAAAGACAGATACCATATGTTTTCACTCTTATGTAGATCCTGAGAAACCTAACAGAAGTCCATGGAGGGAGGGAAAAAAAAGAGGTTAGAGAGGGATGGACGCAAACCATAAGAGACTCTTAAAAGCTGAGAAGAAACTGAGGTTTGATGGGGGGTGGGAGGGAGGAGAGGGTGAGTGATGGGTATTGAGGAGGGCACCTGTTGGGATGAGCACTGGGTGTTGTATGGAAAATAATTTGACAATAAATTTTATATTTGAAAAAAAAAAGAAAAACAGAGAAAAAAGTTTACAAGTGCAAAGTGAAAAAAAGGACAAAAAGAGTACACTTATCAAGATGAGCACTGGATAATGTTTAGAATTGTCGAATCACTATAGTGTACACCTGAAACTAATATAACACTGTATGTTAACTATAGTAAATAAAAAACTTGAAGGAAAAAAAAATAGGTGTTCTAGTTAGAAAATCAATTCAAATCTTCTGGGTCCTAATACCGTTTTAGCCACTAAAAAGGATAGAAAAAACGACCCAGTTCTTTATACTCAACGGCCTCTCAATGTATGATCTTCTCCAGAAAATCATATGCAGAAAATTGATATTTTCATTGTGTGGTTCTGATAAATACAAAGAATAGAGATAACAAAAGCATTGGGTCCTTTACATCACCAACTGTACTCCTAGTTGCAGAGGCTACTTGACATTATCAACTTGAGTATTCCTTCCAAGAGATGTATCCCTGTTTCTTCTGTTTACAGGCTGCCTTCCTAGCCCACTTCTAGCTAGCAAATTGGACACCTTTCCTCATCAAAATTGACTTGTCACTGTGCAAATAAATAGGCTGCCTCTTCCATCACATGGTCATGAATGTTGGTATGGCAGAGAGCCAGCCCATGTATATAAGACATAACTCACATTAGCCAATTTCCTGCCCAAATGCATTGGAAAAGATGCATTCCTTTATTTTCTGAGTTGAATAGTTGATGAAAACCATCTTTAAGTGTCTACTGAACTTGAGAGCTGCAAGGGAAAGAGGTTGTTTTCAATCAGGTCTTGACCACAAGGAGTAAGTAAAAAAAGGTAAAGGGAATGGTCCAGAGTAGAAAGATGTTGAGATGTTTCTTTTGGCTCTAGTCAAATACAGAAGGGGGTTGACAGAAACAACTGGCTTTGAAATTTTTTTCCAACAAGGTCACTGCTGGCCTACTGCTTATATAATACACTATGGGAAATATGGTACAACATGACACAGTCCTGGTCCAGAAAGCTTGTGAATAGTTCAGAAGACTGAACAGAAACAAATGAAATGAAACTACCAATCTAGGAAATGCCATAAATTATCTTTGATAAAGAGTTCTTAGTGACACTGTGAAATCTTTGAAGGTAGAGACTGATCATTTTATTATTTAACTTTATATCCCTTCAATACCTAAGAAAAGACTTTGCCTATAGTAAACACTTGTTATATGTTGAAATGAAGTGGAATACTTTCAGATTAGACCACAAAAAATTAAAATACATTAAAAAATTTTAAATACAGGAAGAATTAAAAATTTTAAATACATTTAAATAATTATAATTTAAATTTAAATTATTTTTTTTAATTTTAAATACATTGTTTTCATATGCCTACTTACAGGGTAACTGGGCCTGCAGTGTGTGACAGTATCGGGAGAATATTTTGATTTTTTTTTAATTTTAGGCACTAATGAATTTTAGAAGCATTTACTATTTTTATACTAAAATTTCACAGCTTTATAGAGCCTTTATAAAGGAAAGGACAGGGATCAACTCATGAAATATAAAAGCTAGATCCAAAGGACAAGAGGAGTGGGGATGATTGAGGAGACAGGAGAAGAGTTCCCTGGGGATTGGGCAAAGAATTTTAGAGAGAGAAAAGATTGTGAGCAGATGCTTTGAAAACTTTGAAAACTCATGAACAGATGAGTAGGGAAGAATTTTAGAAAGCTCTGCTATATTAACCAATTATTATATTGGCCTACTCTTTGAGAAACTTAGATAAATATATACATTAATTTTCAAAGAAAAAATGCACATTACATGGAGGATTATGGAGAACTCCCTTCATCTTTATCCAATATTAGTAAATGATCAAAGATTATTTTATAAAATTAGTCAATTGTTTCACCATAGAAGGTAAAAAGAGCTAGTAGGGAAAAGTAACAGTGAGAGAGACGTGTTTAAGCTAGCAAGGCTGAGTGATTAGGTGCAGGGCAGGATACCAACAGGGGAGAGGAGGGGAATGATGGGTGGAGAATTTATCCTTAGCAGGGTGGTTGGCTCAGTGTTGCAGGAGGAATAAAGTGAGAACCCAGAACTGAAGATCATGTATGGCTTAAGGAATGGGGATAAACAGTGGAGGATGTACAAGATCCTATAGCACATTTCCTAAACTTTCAGAATTTGATTTCAGCCTGGTTGTGGCATAAGACTCAGAACTTGGTGTCTGACTTTCTCTGTGAGCAATGATGTCTTTGTTTCTTTTAATCATCACGCCTTTAAGCAAAGGACATGACTTTTTCTGTATTATTATATGACTAACTGTAATAATTGGCTTCAAAATCCTTTATTTTCTGTTGTTCATGCATCCTTATGTCTTAAAAGTATAGAAAAAATTTTAACTTAAGTAAATAAATTATAACTGTTCTGCTCTCCTTTTCTTGATCCATTGTACCCACTCTCTTTCCTCTTCTGGAATTTATGGACAGGGGGAGAGAAAGAACAGTTAAAGATACAATCCAAAACTAAAACAAAAACTGATGGTGATCCTCTGATTTGTATTGCATGAAGAGCACTCTGACTGATTTGCACAGGCATATAATCGTTCATTCCTTTCATTTTGTTGTTGACTCTGCCTTGATGGAACTTCTTGAAGGCAACAGGATCTTGTCTGTTCCTCTTTTGTTTTCTTTACTTTCTTCTCCCTCTTCAAGAGAGTTGGGGAGAGAAAGGAAAAACTTGAACTTCAGGGCATTCATTTATTATTTGTACCCTATTTTATTCCATAATTAATCTATGATGGCTTACAAAGATACATTTAATGCCACAAGAGAAAACCAATTTTAAAATACAAAAAAATAGGAAATTTGATCTAAGCTTTTGAGAATCAAGCAAATACTATTGAGCACACTATGTGCCTTGCACTATGCTAGTCTCTCTAAGAAAATGAAAGGGAAATATAGGACATGGTTTCCACCTTTAAAGGCTATAACATTTAATTGGGAAGATGAGACAAACATCTGTGAAAAGGCAATATGGAAGAGTGGTTAGGATATTTGGCTGTGGAGTTAAACTCTCTGGTTTTATATCTATACCACTTAGAATGTTTGTGGCTTTCTCTGCTGCTGTTAGCTCATTTGTAAAGTGAAAATAATAATACCTTACCCACTGGGTTTCTGTGAGGATTAACTTAGAACATATTAAGCACTTAGCTTATTTTTTATAATTACTTTTTTAATGTTTATTTACTTATGAGAGAGAGAGAGGAAGAAAGAGAGAGACAGAGTGTGAGAGGGGTAGGGACAGAGAGGGAGACACAGAATCTGAAGCAGGCTCCTGGCTGCCAGCTGTCAGTACAGAGCCCAACACGGGGCTTGAACTTACAAACCATGAGATCATGACCTTAGCCAAAGTCAGATGCTTAACCAACTGAACTACCCAGGTCCACCTGTTATAATTATTATATGAAGTGGGGCACAACTAAATGTTTAACTACCTATGAACATATGCAAATTAGGTTCAGAGAAAAAAGAGATGTCAGTGTACAAATAAGGTAGTCAGGGCTGGCTTTGTGGTGTAGATGACATTTGAGCTAGACCTTTAAGGGTGAGTCTTTAACATGCCAATCAAGTAGGCAGAAAAATAGAGTATACTGAATGGCAAGGCCAGGTGTATTTGTAGTCAAAAGAAATTAATAGTCATAAAGAACCCTTATGGGATTTCAGAAAATCAATAATGTAACATGAATCTGATCAGTAACCTGTGGATAGCTTTTGGAGTTTATTTTCTCATCTCGGCACTAAACCTTGATATTTCCATTTTCTGAAGGATTAAAGTATCCTTGCGGAATTATTTTAAACATCATTTCTGGAGTCACAGCTTAAAACAGCCAACAAGACTTATCAAAGTGAATGGTTCCTATGTTAAAACCACAGCTACATTTTATTTTTATTTTATTTTTAAAAGATTTTTAAACTTTTCCACAGCCACATTTTAAACCACACTATTACCCTCAGAAAACACCAATATTTTTCTTAGTCACCTGGATCAATCTTCAGATACACTATAAATATTGCCACATTCATATTGATGCATTTCTCCTCCAAACTGGTATAGCAGGATTTGATTAGCAAGTCATTCCTTGTACCAGAAGTTTGTGATCTTATCAGTAAGGGATTCACAAGTACTTTTGATAATGCAGAAGGAAAGAAAGCTAAAACGATTTCTGTTTCTAATCAGATGTTCTAAAATGACAAAGGTGAACTCATTCAGGGGAAGTCATGGTTATCCCGAGTTCTATGTTTACTGCTCTCTTGCCTGGCTGCTAAAATAGACCTAACTTTATAAACCTTAACACCTAACTTCATATAGTTTGAAACCAAATAAATAATTTTTGAAACAAATGAAAATAAAAACTTGAGGTATGAATCTCACATGGATTTAAATCATTTTTCAATTGGTATGATTACATAGGTTGACTACTCTACAAACCTATTTCTAGATCAATAAGATAATTTTGTTTTTAAATGAAGTCAGTTAATCTTAAAGCATTTCTATAAGTTGCCTGTTTTTTCTTCCACCTAACAAAATATACAGAATCATGTGTATTTAATTTGGAACTACTAATTAAATCCAAACAAATTCTTTTCAACTATATCTATATACTTGAATACACAGACATATAGATTTACTTACTCAACTCTCCTGTCATCTTAATTTTCTGAGTATGAATTTGACTTGCTAGTGTAGTGGGTTAATATCCAAGGTCCTTGTCTTTTCCCATAGGGAGCTTTTTAAAATCCCTTTGTCAAGCTGAGATATGGAAAGTGCCAGATCAAGGGAAACTGGACCATAAGCCAAGATCAGTGGAGCCAATATAAGCAGCTACAGACAAGTGGGGCAGAGAGGAGCTAGAGTTCAAGGCAAGGAAACCCACTCTGCAACAGACAGAGGATAGGGAATACACAGGAACTAGGACTCCAGGCACAATGGTCAGATTGACTCAGACACAAAACACCAGAACCAAGGGACTTTGGACCTAAGCCAAACCTACCCAAGGCAGAGGTACTCACATCCTCTTCCTTTTAGAGAACCAATGACTGGTACTCCAGGTCTAGGACTCCGAGTGAAGCAATTCTCCCTCTCCTGGAAAATCCTCAGACTGACTATTCTAGGTGAACTACTTGAAATATGAGAATTTCAGACCTGAAAGTGTCCTTAGAAATTCTCTTTTTAGAAGAAGAAAATTCTATTTTTAGAAGAAGAAAATGAGGCTGCGTGGGAGAATTAATTTGTCCAAAAAAAAAAAAATCACAGCAACTTAGTGGAATTGCTGGGGCTGTAATTCCAGTGTCCTGACTCCAGTACTCTTTCTGTAACATGTTTCTGCCTTGCTTACACCTGCTGCCCTTGAATGGAAAATATGACTGAGAAAACTAGTATCATTAGACAATGAGCCAACCAATCCCTCTTCTAAGAAAGTAGAAGAGAAGAAAGTGAGGTTTATGGGGATGATATGCAGTCAAAATGGAAGTTCCACTTATTCGCCCTTAATGAAATTCATTAACAGAAACTTCTATTGGGATTAAGTCTACTTGATGAGACAGCTTGTTAAGTCCTGTAACTCTAAACAATTCATCCTCCAGTAAACTTTGTTCCACTTATCCCTATGAGCCAATCATAAACTAATGGAACCCCTCTGTGCATACTTTTAACCATGATAACAGTGCTCTGCAACATCTTTGAAGCCTGCTGCTGTACTACTTGTCTCTAGCATAGGTAAATGACTATTGGAATGTTCCTCACAACCCCTAAAAATATTTCCTGGCTTTACATGCATTGTAAAACAAGAAACAGTAGAAAGTTTGAAAGTATTGCTCTCTCTCTCTCCCTCCCTCTCTCTCTCTCTAACACACACACACACTTAACCATTTCTACATAATCAGTCTAGGAGTACTTATGCACTGTCTCCCATTCCTCTTTCTTGACCAGTTAGCTTTGGTACCCACTTCTTTCTCTCGCAAAATCTTATTCTTTTTTTTGGGGTAGAAAAACTTTCTATGCTGCAGTTTCCATCATCTGGGACAACTAACCTATATCTCTACCTCCTTAACTTTTCATCTCCCTTTGGATCTTACCAAAAGAAATACATTCTTTCCTCCTGCCTATAGCTTCATAATACCTTGCTCTCAACTATAATTTATAATTCATTTCAATGGTTGTATCATTTAATTCATAAAATGATTAGGGAGATTTGTTCTTTAGAAAAGAAGTGGTGGGGGAAACTGAACAAAATCACTCTGGAATGTCAAGGCTGTTTTCTTTTCTAGATATATAGAAATGGGAAGGCAACACTGTACTAACATATTAGAAGACATGAATTCTTTTTTTTTTTTTTTGCCATTGAAGCTGGATGATTATTTTACCTCAAGAATGTCAGTTGATTTCTAACTGAGCCTGTTTCTAAATCTCAATGATCCATTCAATTAGGCACTGTAGTCTCAGAGAAATCAAGGACACTGGTGTTTTTACCAGTGTACCTTTGGCTGCAAATGCTTAGTTAACATATTGGATGACTGATAGGAAAAGCAAGTATGAACAATGAAGAGGTATTTTGTGAGTAAACCATCACTGAGCTATTTTGTGTTATATATATATATATATATATATATATATATATATATATATATTTTTTTTTTTTTTTTTTTTTTTCAAAATTAGAGAATATGTTTTCCTCTTAAACTCAGGCAAACCACATCCCTGGAATAGTGGTCCTCAACTTTCTCCCTCTTAACACACTGGACAGATGAAATTCGCTGTCAGACACACTCTTAATGGGTATTTCCCATATGCAAGGTATGACTCCATCCTTTATCTCTCACTCAAGAAAAAAGCATACTGAAATGTATATGACTAAAAGAGACATTTATATAGAGAGAGTTGTTGAATCCCTATATTGTACACCTGAAACTAATATAACACTGTATGTTAACTATACTGGAATTAAAAATGATACAATTAAAATATATATGTATATATATTTTATCCTCAGTTCTGCTGTAAATTTTTGAGGAACTTACAAATTTCAGCACATTATTAGAACAAAATTCTGAAAATATGCCTCACAACTGAAAGTAATATGTCCTTATGTTTTGTGTGTCCTAACACTGACTTACTAGACTGTATACTCTTAGCATGTCATCTACAAATAAACAAAATGTATATGCCCTAATTATGGATTCTCTTATAAAGGAATAAATTTCTTGAAGTTAAAGCTACATACTTAAGTTCATAAAGAATAGTAGGAAGGTGAATGACTTTTACATAGACATCACAACTATCCACTCCTCATTTTTAAAAATTGTATTAAATTTTTAATTCCAGTATAGTTAATATACAGTGTTATATTAGTTTCAGCTGTACAATATAATGATTCAACAATTCTATACATTACTCAGTTCTCATCCTGATCAGCGTACTCTTTAATCTGCATCACCTATTTCACCCATCCCCCCGCTTACAACCCCTCTGGTAATCATCAGTTTGTTCTTTATAGTTGAGTCTGTTTCTTGGTTTGTCCCTCTCTTTTTTCTTTTGCTCAATTGGTTTATTTCTTAAATTCCACACATGAGTGAAATCATATCATGTTTGTCTTTCTCTGACTGACTTCTTTTGCTTAGCATTACACTCTCTAGCTCCATCCTTGCCAAAATTTATTCTTTCTTGTGTTGTTGACTTTAGCCATTCTGAGAGGTGTGAGGTCATATCTCATTTTAGTTTTGATTTGCATTTCCCTGATGATGAGTGACGTTGAGTGATATTTTCATGTGTCTGTAGGCCATCTGTATGTCTTATTTGGAAAAATGCTCATATCATCTGGTCATTTTTTATAAATTTTTATTTAATTTATTTTCTTAATTTACATCCAAGTTAGTTACCATATAGTGCAACGATGATTTCAGGAGTAGATTCCTTAATGCTCTCTACCCATTTAGCCCATCCCCTCTCCCACAACCCCTTCAGTAACTCTCTGTTTGTTCTCCATATTTATGAGTCTCTTATGTTTTTGTCCCCCTCCCTGTTGTTATATTATTTTTGCTTCTCTTCCCTTATGTTCATCTGTTTTTTCTCTTAAAGTCCTTACGTGAGTGAAGTCATATGGTTTTTGTCTTTCTCTAACTTCGCTTAGCATAATACCCTCTAGTTCCATCCACGTAGTTGCAAATGACAAGAATTCATTCTTTTTGATTGCCGAGTAATACTCTCTCTCTCTCTCTCTCTCTCTCTCTATATATATATATATATATATACCACATCTTCTTTATCCATTTGGGCTCTTTCCGTAATTCGGCTATTTTTGATAGTGCTGCTATAAACATGGGGGTGCATGTGTCCCGTTGAAACAGCATACCTGTATCCCTTGGGTAAATACCTAGCAGTGCAATTGCTGGGTCAGAGCATAGCTCTGTTTTTAGTTTTTTGAGGAACTTCCATACTGTTTTCCAGAGTGGCTGCACCAGTTTGCATTCCCACCAACAGTGCAAAAGGTTTCCTCTTTTTCCGCATCCTTGCCAACATCTGTTGTTGCCTGAGTTGTTAATGTTAGCCATTCTGACAGGTGTGAGGTGGTATCTCATTGTGGTTTTGATTTGTATTTCCCTGACGATGAGTGATGTTGAGCATTTTTTCATGTGTTGGTGTGCCATCTGGATGTCTTCTTTGGAGAAGTGTCTATTCATGTCTTTTGCCCATTTCTTCACTGGATTATTTGTTTTTTGGGTGTTGAGTTTGATGAGTTCTTTATAGATTTTGGATACTAACCCTTTATCTGGTATGTCATTTGCAAATATCTTCTCCCATTCCATCAGTTGCCTTTTAGTTTTGCTGATTGTTTCCTTTTCTGTGCAGAAGCTTTTTATTTTGATGAGGTCCCAATAGTTCATTTTTGCTTTTGTTTCCCTTGCTTCCAGAGACATGTTGAGTATGAAGTTGCTGTGGCCAAGGTCAAAGAGATTTTTGCCTGCTTCCTTCTCGAGGATTTTGATGGCTTCCTGTCTTACATTTAGGTCTTTCATCCATTTTGAGTTTATTTTTGTGTATGGTGTAAGAAAGTGGTCCAGGTTCATTCTTCTGCATGTTGCTGTCCTGTTTTCCCAGCACCACTTGTTGAAGAGACTGTCTTTATTCCATTGAATATTCTTTCCTGTTTTGTCAAAGATTATTTGGCCGTATGTTTTGGGGTCCATTTCTGGGTTCTCTCTTCTGTTCCATTGATCTGAGTGTTATTGTGCCTTTACCATACTGTGTTGATGATTACAGCTTTGTAATACAGCTTGAAGTGTGGGATTGTGATGCCTCCTGCTTTGGTTTTCTTTTTCAAGATTGCTTTGGCTATTCAGGGTCTTTTCTGGTTCCACACAAATTTTAGGATTGTTTGTTCTAGCTCTGTGAATAGTGCCTTATTTGGGATGGGCGGGGTTGTTGTAGTTGAATTAAGTTATTTATGTATTTTGGACTCTCTTTATCAGATATGCCATTTGCAAACATCTTCTCTCATTCAGTAGGTTGTCTTTTAGTTTGTTGATTATTTCCACTGTTGTGCAGAATATTTGTATTTGGATGTAGTCCCAATAGTTTATTTTTGCTTTTGTTTTCCTTGCTTCAGGAAGGAAATGTTATGGCCTATGTCAGAGACATTACTCCCTGTGCTCTCTTCTAGGATTTTTATGGTTTCAGGTCTCACCTTTAGGTCTTTAATCCATTTTGAGTTTATTTTTGTGTGTGGCATAAGAAAGTGGTCCAGTTTCATTCTTTAGCATATAGCTGACCAGTTTTCCCAACACCATTTGTTCTAGAGACTGTCTTTTTCCCTTTGCATATTCTTGCCACTTTTGCCAAAGAGAGATTGACTATATAATTGTGGGTTTATTTCTGGGGTTTCCATTCTGTTTTATTAATCTGTGTGTCTTTTTCTGTCCCAAGCCCATACTCGTTTTATTACTAGAGTTTGTAGTATAACTTGAAATCTGGATTTGTGATACCTCCAGCTTTGCTTTTCTTTTTCAAGATTGCTTTGGCCATTTGAGGTCTTTTGTACTTCCATACAAATTTTAGGATTATTTGTTATAGTTATGTGAAAAATGTTGGTATTTTGATAGGGATTGCATTAAATCTGTAGTTAGCTTTGGGTAATATGAACATTTTAATAATATTTGTTCTTCCAGTCCATGAGCATGGAATATCTTTCTTCCATTTCTTTATGTCATCTTCAATTGCTTCATCAATGTCTTACACTTTTCAAAGTAAAGCTCTTTCACCTTCTTGGTTAAGTTTATTCTTAGGTATTTTATTATTTTTGGTGCAATTGCACAGGGGATAGTTTTCTTAATTTCTGTTTCTGTGTTAGTGTGTAACACGGTATTAGTGTGTAGAAATTCAACATATTTTTTTCAATTCAACAGATACAAAATACATTGATTTTGTATCCTGAGACCTTACTGAATTCGTTTATCAGTTTTAGTAGTTTTTTGGTGGAGTCTTTAGGATGTGCTATATATAGTGTCATGTCATCTGCAAATAGTAAAAATTTTACTTCTTGTTTACCAATTTGGATATCTTTAATTCCTCTATCTTGTCTGAATGCCATGACTAGGACCTCTGGTACTATGTTGAATAAAAGTGGTGAGAGTGGACATCTTTGTCTTGTTCCTGATATTAGCGGAAAAGCTCTAAGCTTTTCATTTAATATGATGTTAACCGTGGGTTTTTCATATATGGCCTTTATTATGTTGAGGTATTTTACCTCTAAACCTACTTTGTTGAGAGTTTTAATTGTATATGGATGTGGTACTTTTTCATATACTTTTTATGCATCTACTGAAATGATCATATGGTCTTTATCCTTTCTCTCATTGATGTGATGTACCACTTTGATTTGGGAATATTGAACCAACCTTGCATCCTGGAGTAAATCCCACTTGATAGTGGTGACTGATTTTTTTAATGTATTGTTGGATCTGGTTTGCTAATATTTTGTAGAGCATTTTTTCATCTATTTCACCAGATATATATGCCTGTAGTTCCCTGATTTTTTTGTTTTTTTGTTTTTTTGTTTTTTGTTTTTTTTGGCAGACTTTATCTGCTTTTTTGTATCAGGGTAATGCAAGCCTCATAGAATGAATTTGGAAGTTTTCCTTCTTCTTCTTATTTTTGGAATATTTTGAGAAGAATAGGTATTAACTCCTCTTTAAATATTTGGTAAAATTTGCCTGTGAAACTAACTGGTCCTGGACTTTTGTTTGTTGGAGTTTTTGATTACTGATTCAACTTCATTGCTGGTTATCAGTCTGTTCAAATTTTCTTTCTGATTCAATTTTGGGAAGTTATACATTACAGATATACAACTTACAGCTTTCAATCATGGAAATTTAGATACCTAGTTATTATGATAGACTAAGTTGCTATGGTAAAGACTCATCTTTTGTTCTCAACACAGAGAAATTCTGGACAAAACAAAACAAAAGTGAAATAAGGATTGTACATGCTTAGCCCAGCTTGAAAGTAAGTAAGAGAAATTTCCAGACTTTAGGAATGAAAAGGGAAATCAAACCAAGGGAAGGAAGCATAAACTGAAACTAAATACCTCCTGGAAATATTAGAAGCACAGGGCACCTGGAGGCTCAGTTTGTTGATTGTCCAACTCGATTTCAGCCCAGGGTTGTGAGGTGGAATTCTGTGCTGAGCATGGAATTCTGCTTTGGACTCTCCATCTCTCTCTCTCTCTCTCTGTCTCTGTCTCTCTCTCCCTCTGCCCCTCTCCCCCACTCGCATTCTCTCTCTTTCCCTCTGAAGTAAAAAAAATCAAATAAAAAATAAAAAGTAAAATAATAATTTAAAAAAATATCAGAGGCAGATATGGATATTAGGGGCATAAGAGCTTGGGTTCAGGATAAGACAGACCATAGAGCCACAAAACCTATGTATAGTATAGAGCTAGAACTGAGATCTAAGCAAAAATCTAGAAGCTTCAGTGGTTTGTGAAGCCTAAAAATCTATGAAATGGGGACTAGAAAACTCTGTTTGCTGGTCCAGGAAAGCAGCCAGGAAATTCACACTTTGTGCAGTGCCATGCCGCAAGTGAAAAGAGATACTCAAGAGAAATTAGAACTCAAAACTTGTACCAAGCATGGGTGTGGACTCTAAATTCACACAACCTACCTCCAAGCTAATAAATTTACAGAAAAACTGATTCCAAACCAGTAAAAATTGTAAGGCCTTAGCAGAGGCAAACTTAGAACCACTCTGAGGGAATGCCCACACGGCCTGAGCTCCCGCGACTCCCACACACAAAAAAAAAATCCCTGCAATAGATAAAAACACAGTAATAAAAATTACAAATCTCACAAAAAATTAACCACTGTGAGTGTGCTTCTGTTAACATAATTGGAAAAAAATGTATCCCAATAAATAGAGATAATAAGACAATTTAAAGTGAACAAAACAGTTTCCTTGAAAATTGTCCAAAGAGAAAAAGATTTAAGAACTGTGTGGCTAGAATATAATATTGATGGTTATTCTGTGGTCTTTATAAAATCTATAGCCCATCAAGGAAAAGGGGGATGAAGCTAGATAAAGAAATTGAAAGTTAAATTTTTACCCTTGAGAAATTCTTAGAAAGTCCCAGTACAGGGGGAGATTAAGATGTGCAGGCAAAATTAGATTTTATCTTTCCACACTTACCTGCAATTCTATCATGTTAGGTAAGTCAGTCTCAGATTCTCTTAAAGTTGTCTCAGAGCAGTTGTATGGGTTTGAAGTGCAAAATATAATCTTGCTGGGCTAGTTGAAAACTTATGCATAGACCATTCAGTGATTAGCATGATGGCTTTAGTTTTGAAAAAAAAAAAAACATTGAGAACTCATAGAACCTGTACACAAATTCCATTGTATTTAACTTATTTTGTGTATTGTCCTTTATATGTACCCTCCCAGATATAAATTTCCTTAAGAGATGGACTTTTAAAATTTTATTGAGCTTCATTTAACTGTAATTTATATAGCATACAATTTACCCATTTAAGGGTACCATTCAATAGCTTTTAATAAATGTATACATTTTTGTAGCCACCACTAGAAAGCAACTTTAAACATTTCCATAATTCCCCCAAAAGTTTGCTCCCCCATGTTTTCAGGCAATCCCTGATCCCAGCCATAACTAACTACTGATGTACTTTCTGTTTCTATAGTCATGTGGTTTCTAGACCACATCTAGAAATTTTATATAAATGAAATCATAAAATATATAGTCTTTTGTGTCTGGCTTCATTTACTCAGCACAATGGCTTTGAGGTTTATTCCTGTTGTAGCATGTACCAATAACCATTCACATGTTGATGGAAATTTTAGTTGTTTTGGGCTGTTATGAATAAAGCTGATATGGGAGGCAGTTCAAGATGGTGATGTATGAAGGGACTGAACTCACCATGGAGACACCAAATCTAAAGCTATATATGAAACATTTTCCTCTGAAAACTACCTAAGAAATTTCTTCACATTGGGCAAACAAGAAAAAGGCCACATGTAGTAGGTATGACAGGCTAAGACACAATCTCACCATAAGCCCCACCACTGGTGCATCAATTTACAATCAGGAGAGAATTCCCAAACTTGGAGGTTCTCCCTGAGTAGCAAAGGGTTATTACACTACATCAGGTACCCCCAATTTTTAGTACCTGCAACTGAAAGATAAGCCTTCAAATATCTGGTTTTGAAAACAAATAGGGCTCATGTCGCCAAGACCCAAAAGCCTGTAGTCAACTGAAAAATGGCTATTAAAGGACTCATGTGTGGACTCACCACACAGCTCAGCACAGAAACAGCTATGTAAAAAGCACCCAGACTTTATGTGACAGAAATTAATTTGTTAATCTTAAAGCACCAGCTGGAAGGTCAAGGGACTCTCAGAATACTCTCTAAGGATGTGGGCTAGTGAGCACTGTTTTCACATTCTCCTTCTGACATGCTAAAGCTATCAGGCACTATTTTTTTCTTCTTTCAATGAGAATAATCTTTGGGTTCTCCCTCTTCTGTGCTCCAGAGCACCAGTGTCTCCCAGATGGGGGCTTTTACACACATCTTGTACCCTGGTTTTGTGTCTGGTGTCCTGGTTTTTTTTCATCCAGCAGATTCTCTTTTATTACTATGTTCCAGAGGACAGGGGCTTTGTGTTCCTGGGCTCCATGGGACTATAATAATAGGAGAAACAGTTATTCACAGACTACTACCTCCAGGGCACTGCACAAATAGCAAACTGAAACCGATTCTCAGTCCGTCTGTGAAAGAGGCCTATTTTATTGTCCTGGAGTTAAAGCCTGAGAAGCAGGCTTCAGACTCAGGTACTCTTAGGGAACATAGCCTGAAGGATAACATATTTGTACTCTGCCTTGCTCCATCTCACTTGTATCTCCCAGAAAGAAGTTTATACCCTTGTCTGGAGCTCCAATCTTTGTGACTGTCACCTAAGGGATACCTCCAACTCACCTGGTCTGCAGACCAGCAGGGTTTATGCTTGTAGCCACAAAGGACTATATATATTTGCATCCTTTAAAAAGCTGCTGCCTGAGGCTCTGGTTTCCAATCAGCCTGAATCTAAGTGCTGACTCAAACCTTCCCCTGTGGGACATTCATAGGTCTTTACACACCCTCACCTACTGGGAGCAATCAAAAATATAATAGAATATTTGGACAATCAAAAATGTTTGAGAGACAATGAAGAGCTGAGACAGAGTTGAACAACAAGATTCATCTCCTACACAAGGTCACTACTTCAGAACTAGAAGAGGTGGTTATTTCATCTAATGTATAGAAAACAACACAGACACTCAAGTAAAATGAAGAAACAAGAGAAAATGTTCCAAACAAACAAACAAGAAAAAAACCTCAGGGGGGAAAAATTAATGAAATAGAAACAACTAATTTATCTGATAAAGAGTTCAAAGTAATGGCCATAGACATGCTCACCAAACTCAAGGAAAGAATGGATGAACACAGTGAGAACTTCAACAGAAAGATGGAAAATATAAGAACATACCAAACAGAAGTCACAAAGTTGAAGAATACAATAAACTGTACTGAAAAATACAATAGAGGGGTTTAACAGCATATTAGATTAAACAGAAGAAAGTATCAGTGAACTTGAACACAAGACAGTACAATTCACACAATCAGATCAGCAAAAGAGAGAAAAAAAAGTGAAAATAGCTTAAGGGACTTGGGGGACAATACCAAGTGGACTAACATTTATGTTATACAGATTCCAGAAGGAAAAGAGAGACAGAAAACTTGAGAAAATTTATTCGAAGAAATAATGGTTGAAAATGCCTTAACCTGGGGAAGGAAATAGACATCCATATCCAGGGAGCCAAAAATGTCCAAATAAGAAACCCAAAGAGACCCACACCAAGACACATAATTAAAATAGCAAGTTTTCACCAAGGTGACACAGGCAAACCCACTGCATAACACTCTAGGCCCACACCATTTTGGCTTCAGATAGCTTTCTTGGGCACCCACATGCAAAGCACTCTGGAAACTCGGGTTATATCTGTTTTAGGTTCAGTCATCCTGCCAAATTGTAACCTGTGTAGAGTTCCCAGGAATCTCAGGTGCTTTCCTGCACTGGTCTCAGCCACTCCACCTGTGCACCACTAATGTGAAATGCCCTGGAATACTCCTGCCCCTGCCAGCCTTGGCTCCAGCTACCCAGACAGGAAACCCACTGTGCTGAACACCATAGGACATACTGGCTTACACCCAATTCATCTTTAGCTGTCCCACTAGGTTATCTTCAGAGTAGAGAGCCCTGAAACACCTGGCTTATTACACCCTATTACTTCAGCTGTTCTGCCAGGGCAAATTTTGTGTGGAGAGCCCAAGAACAATACCAGACCATGCCCATTCTAGCTTTAGCTATCCTGCCAGTATGCTCCCTGCATGGAGCGCCCTAAGATCTCCCAACTTATATCCCACATTGGTGCTAGCAACAACTTCAGGGGACCCTCTGTACAGAGAGTCCAGGAAATCCTGGTTTATATCCACTTCAGCTTCAGTTATCCTGCCAACGTGTCCTCTATAGAGCTTGGGGTGCCTTTAGCTTGCACACACTTTTAGTTAAGATATCCTGCCAGGGAACCTTCTGTGAGAAGAGCCCAGGGACCTCCTAATCTGCACACTACATCAGTTCCAGTCACCATGCCAAGGCACGCCCTGAATAGAACGTCTGAGACATAGCAGTTTAGACTCATTTTAGCTTCACCTGTCCTAAGAGGGTGCCCTCAGTTCATAGAACCTTAGACACCCCAGCCTGCATCTGCTTCAACTTTACCTGTCCTGACAAGGTGGCTGTTATATGAAATGCCTTAGTATCCCATCCCATGCCAGCTACAGCTCCAGCCAGCCAGCAAAATTCATCAAGCATACACAGTCTATGTAACAGAGTATCATACATAAGACCATTTCTTCCAGTTTAGTAGAAGGAGCTGTTCCACCCAATCCATATAAACAAATACAGAAAGTCAAGCAAAATGGTAATACAGTTGAATATGCCTCAACAGAAAGAATAAGATAAAATCTCTGAAAAAGAACTAAATGAAATGTAGACAAGCCATATGTCTGATAAATTATTTAAAGTAATTATTGTAAAGATATTCACCAAGCTTGAGATAAGACTGGAAGAACTCAGTGAGACCTTCAATAAAGAGACAGAAAATATAAAAAAGAACCAATCAGAATTGAAGAATACAACAGCTTAAATAAAAAACACACTAGAGGGAATCAATAGTGGATTAGTGGATGCAGAGAATATATAAGTGATTTTGAAGACAGGGCACTAGAGAAAACCTAAGCTGAACAGCAAAAGCAAAAGGAGAATTGAAGTTTTACAAAGGATGGTTTAAGGGATTTCTTGGACAACATCAAGTGAACAATTGCATTTTAGGAATCCCAAAAGTAAAAGAAGAGAGAGAAAGCAGTGGAAAATGAAATGGATTTGAAGAAATAATAGCTGAAAACTTCTCTAACATAGGGAGAGAAACAGACATCCAAGTTAAGAAGCACAGAGTTCCAAAAAAGATAAACCCACATAGGTCCACATCAAGACACATAATAATTTAAATGTCAAAGGTCAAAGATAAAGAGAAAATCTTAAAAGTTGGGGCGCCTGGGTGGCTCAGTTGGTTAAGTGTCTGACCCTTGATTTTAGCTCCGGTCATGATCTCATGGTCATGAGATTGAGCCCTGTGTTGGTATTGTCTCTCTCCCTCTGTCTCTGACCCTCCCATCCTCATGCTCGCTTACTCTCTCAAAATAATTAACTTTAAAAAAAGAAAATCTTAAACGCAGCAAGAGAGAAATAAAAAGTTTTCTATGAGGGAAAACCTGTAAGGAAATGGCATGATATATTCACTACTGAAACAAGAATACTCTACTGGGCAAGTTTATCATTCAGATTTGAAGAAGCAATAGTTTCCCAGACAAACAAGAGATAAAAGAGTTTACCTCCACTAAGCCAGGCTTACAAGAAATGTTAAATGTGATAAGGGAGATAAGATGGGGAGAGGAGAGAGGTAAGCAGAGGAGTAGGAGTATCTAAGTCCCATCTCATCCCACAAATACAATTAGATAACTATAAAATCATTCTAAATATCCCAGAAATCAACTTGAAGATGGACAGAACAAACTCCACAACAAAATGGAGAGAAGAGGCCACACTGAAGAAAGTAGGGAGTGCAGAGATGTAGTTTGCTGCAGATGGGAGGGAGCCATGATCATGGAGAAAGGAAAGAGAGAGCAGAGCACACAGGGGAAAGCGTCAGGAGAACATTTCCCCAAAGCCATTAGCTTGGAATATGAGTAGTGCTGATTTTCATGAGTTCTTGCAACCAGCAGGGCTTGAAGACTGGCGTTTTAAAGGTCAGTGGGCTTGGCTGAGAGAGAGCCTGAGGAAACTGCACTGCTCCTGGAGAGAAAGCAGGTAAAAATCCCAGGAGCAGATAGCACAGTAACAGTAAATTAAAGAATGTCTGGGGCACACAGTGGTGAGAATCTTTGCTCTTCTTGGACAGAGATGCCTCTTTGGGGATAAAGGATCTGGCTGGCACCATTTCCCTCCCCCACTCCTCAGCATAAACAGCAAACCACCTGCAGAAAGCATCTCAGTCCCAGCACTGGAGGCCTAATTTGCTTACACCAAGTCTCCCTCCCCCACCCTGCTGTCTGACAGGACTCCCTTTCTCAATCAAGCTTGCCTCAATCCCAGCATGGTAGGCTTCTCCCCCAGAAGACCAGCATAGGCCCCTGTCCACACCGTGTCCCTAAAGCCTGGAGTTTTACAAGTCAGCAGGATTGGCTGGGAAGATACTGAACTTCTCCTGTAGAAAAGACAAGCAAACAACCTGGAGACAGACATTATGGAAACGGCAATCTGAAAAATACCTCAGACACACAGGGGTGAGATTATTGACTCTTCTCAGAGTGCTTCTCTGAGAGGCAGCATTCATGGAGACCCCTCTCCAGGGACAAAGGAGCTAGATGATGCCATTTCCCTCCCCCAAGCCTCAGCATAAACACAGAGCCACCTGCTTGGAGTAATGCAGTGCCCTTACTGGCTGCCTAACCTGATTACACCAAGTCCCACACCAAGGGCTGTCCTTCTTGATCAAGCTTGTCTCAATCCGAGGACATCAGTACCCTTCCCCAGAAAACCAGCAGAAACCCCTGTCCACACCATGTCTCCTGACCAGAGAGTGATGCAGGACTTTAGTTCTAGTGAAACTAGTATCAGATCCCATTTAAAAAGCAGACCAGGGGCACCTGGGTGGCTCAGTCGGTTAAGCGTCTGACTCTTGATTTTGTCTTAAGTCATGATCTCACCATTCATGGGATTGAGCTCCATGTCAGGCTTTGTGCTGACAGCTTGGTGACTGCTTGGGATTCTCTCTCTCCCTCTCTCTCTATCTGACCCTCCCCAACTCATGCATGTGTGCACGTGCACGCTCTCTCTCCTTCGAAATAAATAAACATTTAACAAAAATAAAAGGTAAAAAAGTAAAAACCAGACCAGAGAACACCTAGTTAAAACTTGACACATTCTGGCCAAGGGCCAAACACTGACCACCACAAGCAAGAAGATCCTCTGTAGATGACTAGCCTGAAGAATGCAGCAGCCAAAAGCAGAGAACACACAACACACACCAGAGACACCCCTTGAAGCACCAGGACCTAGACAATATATGATCTCTATTTCATAAAGCCATTACTCTCAAGAGCAGAAAATATAATGGACTTTTCTAACACAGGGAAGTCCAAGACTTAGACAAAATGCCAACATGGAGGAATATATCAGAAATGAAAGAATAAGGTTATAGCCAGAGATCTAAGCCAAAGAGATATAAGTAACATGCCTGAAAGAGAATTTAAACCAACAATCACAAGGATACTAGCTGGGTTTGAGAAAAGAATGGGAGACTTCAGAGAGATCCTTACCATAGGGATAAAAGAATTAAAAAATAATCAGAATGAAAAATGAAAGAACTGAGATTGGAAACAGTCTTGAGGCAATGAGCACAAGGCTGGAAAGAGCAGAAGAATAAGTGATAAAAAGACAAAATAATGGAAAATAATTTCATTTAGAAGACAAAATACTGGAAAATGATGAACTGAACAAAAGAGGAAAAGAAGAATTATGGGACACCAGAATAAACTTAAGGAACTCAGTGACTCCATCAAACACAATAACATTCGTATTATAGGAGTCCCAGAAGAAGAAGAGAGAGAAAAGGGGGCAGAAAATATATTTCAGGAAATAATACCTGAAAACGTCCCTAATTTGGGGAAGGAACCAGATATCCAGATCCAGGAGGCACAGAGAACTCCCATCCCAATCAACAAAAGCAGGCCACCAACATGACATATTGTAATGAAAAAGCAGCAAGACAAAAGAATCCTTAACACACAAGGGAACACCCATAAAGCTAGCTGGAGATTTCTCAACAGAAATGTGGCAAGCCAGAAAGAAGTGGCATGATATATTCAAAGTGCTGAATGACAAAAATATGCAGCCAAGAATATTCTATCCAACAAGGCTATCATGCAGAATAAAAACAGAGATAGTTTCCCAAGAAAGCAAACAAACAAACAAACAAACAAACAAAAACCTAAGCGTCTGTGACCACTGAACCATTCCAGCAACAAATATTAAAGGGGATTCTTTGAGTGGAAAGGTAAGACCAAAAGTGATACATACTAGAAAGAAACAGAGAAAACCTCCAGAAACAACAAAAGAAGTAATAAAATGGCACTAAATACATATCTATTGACAATTACCCTGAATGTAAATGGAATAAATGCTTCAATCAAAAGACATAGGTGTCAGAATGGATAAAAACCAAGACCTGTCTGTATGCTGCCAACAAGAGACTCATTTTAGACCTAAAGACACTTGCAGATTTAAAATGAGGGGATGGAGAAATGTTTATCATATAAATGGATGTCAAAATAAAGTGGGAGTAGTAATACTTATATGGGACAAACTATACTTTAACCCAAAGACTGTAACAAGAGGTGGAAAAGGGCACTATATCATAATAAAGGGAGACAATCCAACAGGAAGATATAACAATTGTAAATATTTATGTAACCAATGGGGAACCACCCAAATATATGAAATAATTAATAACAAACATAAAGGAACTCATTTATAATAATACAATAATATTAGGGAATTTTAATGCCCCACTTACATCAATGGACAGATCATCTAAACAGAAAATAATGGCAGTGGATGATACACTGGACCAGATAGACTTAACAGATATATTCACAACATTCCATCCTAAAACAGCAGAATACACATTATTTTCAAGTGCATCTGGAACATTCTTCAAAATAGATCACATACTAGATCACAAATCAGGTCTCAACATGTACAAAAAGATTGAGATCACAGCATGCATATTTTATGACTACAGTGCAATGAAACTTGAAGTCAACCATCAGAAAAAGTTGGAAAAACCACAAATACATGGAGGTTAAACAACATGATACTAAACAGTGAATGGGTGAACCAGGAAATCAAAGAAGAAATTGTAAAAGTACATGAAAACAAGTAAAAATGAAAACACAGTGGCCCAAAATGTTTGGGGTGCAGCAAAAGAGGTTCTAAAGGGGAGCATATAGCAAAACAGGCCTACCTTAAGAAGCAAGAAAAATCTCAAACAGAAAAATTAACCTTACATTTAGAGGAGCAAGAAAAAAACACACAAAACTACAGAAAGAAGTAAATAATAAAGATTACAGCAGAAATAAATGATATAGAAACTAAAAACCAACATAATAGATCAATGAAAGCAGGACCTTGTTCTTTGAAAAAAAAAATAATAAAATTGATAAGCCCCTAGTCAGGTTTATCAAAAAGAAAAGCAAAAAAAACAAAAGAAATAAAATTACTAATGAGAAAGGAGAAATAGCAATCAATACCACAAAAATACAGACAATTATGGGGCGCCTGGGTGGCTCAGTCAGTTGAGCATCTGACTTCGGCTCAGGTCATGATCTCACAGTTTGTGAGTTCGAGCCCCGCATCTGGCTTGGCACTGACAACTCAGAGCCTGGAGCCTGCTTTGGCTTCTGTGTCTCCCTTTGTCTCTGCCCCTCTCCCGCTCATGCTTTGTCTCTCAAAAATAAATACGTGTTAAAAAATTTTTAAAAATACAATTATAAGGAAATATTATGAAAAACTATATGCCAACAAAGTGAACAACCTGGAAGAAACAGATAAATTCCTAGAAACATAAACTACCAAAGCTGAAACAGGAATAAATAGAAAATTTGAGCACACCAACAACTAGCAAAAAAAAAAAAAATTGAATCAGTAATAAAAAAATTCTCCCAGGAAACAAAAAGTCCAGGACCAGATGGCTTTACAGGTGAATTCTTCCAAACAGTTAAAGAACCATTAATACTTATTCTTCTCAAACTATTACAAAAAATAGAAAAGGAAAGAAAACCTTGAAATTCATTTCATGACACCAGCATTACCCTGATACCCAAACCAGATAAACACTCCACTAAAAAATAGAACTATAGGCCAATATCTCTGATGAACTGGATGCAACAATTCTTAGTAAAATACTAGCAAACTGAATCCAGCAGTACATTAAAAGAATCATTCACTACGATCGAGTGGGATTTATTCCTCGGCTGCAAAGGTGGTTCAATAGTCACAAATCATTCAAAGTGATACACCACATTGATAAAAGAAAGGATAAAAACCATAAGATCTTTTCAATAGATGCAGAAAAAGTATCTGACAAAGTAGAACATCCATTCATGAAAAAAACTCTCAACAATATAGGGTTAGAAGGAACATACCTCAACATAATAAAGGCCATATACGAACAACCCATAGCTAATATGATCCTCAATAGAGAAAAACTTATAGCTTTTCCTCTATGGTAAGGAACATAGCAGGGATGTCCAATCTCACTACTGTGTTATTTAGCATAGTTTTGGAAGTCCTAGCCTCGGTAACCAGATAACAGAAAGAAATAAAAGGCATACAAATTGGCAACGAAGAGGTAAAACTGTAACTTTTGGAGATGACTTGATACTCTACATAGAAAACCTGAAAGACCCCGCACACATACACACACACACACACACACACACACACACACACACACACACACAATTGCTAGAACTGATACACGAATTCAGTGAAGTTGTAGGATACAAAATCAATATGCAGAAATCTGTGCTGATAGTTTGGAGCTTACTTGAGACTCTCTCTCTTCTCTCTCTGTCCCTCCCCCACTCACACACGTGCTTGCTCTCTATCTCAAAAACAAATCAACTTAAAAATAAAAATGAATTTTTAGCATCCAAGATATATAAAGAACATGAAGCTCAACACTCCAAAAATAAATAATCCAATGTATAGAATAGAAATTTTTGCAAAGAAGACATGCAGATGGCCAATAGACACATGAAAAAGATGCTCAACTTCATTCATCATCAGAAAAATTCAAATCAAAACTACAATGAGATATCATCTCACACCAGTAAGAATGGCTACAATTAACAACACAAGAAATAACAGGTGTTGCCAAGGATGTGGAGAAAGCCGACCCCTCTTGCACTGTTGGTGGCAATCCATACAGTGCAGCCACTCTGGAAAAGAGTATGGAGATTTCTTCAAAAAGTTAAAAATATAACTACAACTATGATCTAGTAATTGCACTATTAGGTATTTACCCAAAGAATACAAAAGTATTAATTCAAAGGGATACATGGACCCCAATGTTTATAGCAGCATTATCAACAATAGCCAAATTATGGGAACAGCCCAAACGTCCATTGACTGATGAATGGATAAAGAAGCTGTGGTGTGTGTGTGTATATATATATATATATATATATATATATATATATATATATATTTCACTCATATATCGAATTTAAGAAACAAAACAATCATAAAGGTAAAAAGGGAGAGCTAAACCAAAAAACAAGCTCTTAACTACAGAGAACAGACTGATGGCTACCAAAAGGGAGGTGAGGGTTTTGGGTTAAATAGTTGATGAGGATTAAGGAGCACATTAGAATCAGTGTATTGCACACCTGAAACTAATATTACTCTGTATCTTAACTAACTGAAATTTAAATACAAACTTTTTAAAAAGGATATTTTAAAGGTAAACCTTTAAGTGGAAAATTGGAAATAATTAGACATAATAAAATTATGAATAACAAGATGTAAAATATGACAACCATCTTTCATGTGTTGGTGTAAAAAAAGGAATGTATATTTTTTATTTTTTTAAGAATGTGTTTGAACTTAAATGACCATCAAATTAATGTAGACTGCTATTAACTTAGGATGTTATATATGAACCACATCGTTGCCTATGATATATACAAAAAGTTAAAAAAACAACAACAACAACAAGGAAAGCCAAACATAACACTATAGAAACCCATCAATCACAAAGAAAGACAGCAAAATAATAAGAAAGGAACAGAGAAGAACATTAAAAACAATCAGAAAACCAATAACAAAATGGGAATAAGTGCATAAGTATCAATAATTACTTTAAATGTAAATGGCCTTAATGCTCCAATCAAAATACATAGGATGACAAAATGGATTAACAAATAACAAGAGCTATCTCAGGGTGCCTGGGTGGCTCAGTTGGTTAAGTGACCGACTCAGACTCAGGTCATGATCTAGCAGTTTGTGAGTTCTAGCCCCACGTTGGGCTCTGTGCTGACAGCTCAGAGCCTGGAGCCTACTTCAGATTCTATGTCTCTCCCTCTCTCTACCCCTCCCCTGCTCACGCTCTGTGTCTCTGTCTCTCAATAATAAATAAGCGTTAAAAAATAAAAAAAAAAAAACAAATAACAGGAGCTATCTCTATACTGCCTCAGAAAGACTCACTTCAAATCTAAAGACACATACAGACTGAAAGTGAAGGAATAGAAAAACATTTACCATGCAAATGGAGACAGCAAAAAAGCTGGGGTAGTAGTAATTAAAGGAAACTTTAAAACAAAGGCTGACACAAGAGACAAAGAAGTGCATTACATTATGATAAAGAGATTAATCCAATAAGGGGATATAACAATTGTAAATGACTACACATGCAACACTAGAACACCTAAACACATAAAACACTTATTAACTGACATACTGAGAGAAGTAAATGGTAATATAAATTACCATAGAGGACTTTAACACCCACTTACACCAATGGATAGATCATCCAGGCAGAAAATCAACAAGGAAATGGTGCCATTTTGTGACACATTGGACCAGATTCATATTACATATATATAGAACATTCCACCCCCACACAACAGAATACATATTCTTTTCAATTGCACATGGAAAATTCACCAGAATAGATTAATTAGGCCACAAAACAAGTCTTAAAAAAAATTAAGAAGATTGAAATCGTACCATGCATTTTTTCCAGCAACAACAGTATGAAACTAGATATAAATCACAAGACAAAAAACTGGGGAAAAAAACACAAACATATGGAGAATAAACAGCATGATATTAAACAACCAGCATGTCAATGAACTAAGGAAGAAATAAAAAATGCTGGAGATGAACTAAAATGAAAACACAAGCGTCTATAATCTTTGGGACACAGCAAAAGCAGTTTTTAGAGGGAAATATATAGCAATAATAGGCCTATCTCAAGAAACAAGAAAAAGCTCAAATAAACAATGTAACTTCACACCTAAAAGAACTAGAAAAAGAAGAACAAAGCCTAAGGTGTAAAAGGAAGGAAATAACAAAGATCAAAGCAGAAATAAATAACATAGACTTAAAAACATAGAAAATAATCAATTAAACCAAAAGATGGTTCTTTAAAAGATAAGCAAAATGGATAGACTTAACGAGATTCATCAAGAAAAAAAGAGAAAGACTGAAGTAAATAAAATCAGAAACAAGATAGGGGAAATAACAACGGACACCACATAAATACAAAAGATTAAAAGAGAATACTAAGAAAAATTGCAAGACATTGAATAACCTACAAGAAATGGATAAATTCCTAGAAACATACAACATTCCAAAACTGAACCAGGAAGAAATAGAAAATCTGAGCAAGCAGATTGCAAGTAATAAAAATGAATCATTAACCAAAAAACTATCAAAACATTAAAACCCAGGACTGGATGGATTCACAGATTAATTCTACTAAATATTTAAAGAAGATTTAATACCTATTCTTTCAAACTATTCCAAAAATAGAAGAGGAAGAAAAGCCTCCAAATGCATTCTACAATGCCAGAATTACCCTGATATCTAAACCAGACAAAAACTACAGAAAACTACAGGTTACTACTCCTGATAAACATACATGCAAAATCCTCAACAAATATTAGCAAACCACATACAACAGTATACTAAAAAGATCATCCAATATGATCAAGTGGGATTTATTCCAGAGATGCAAGTATGGTTCAACATTTGCAAATCAATCAATATGATATACCATATCAACAAAGTGAGGGATAAAAATCATATGATAATCTCAACAGATGCAGAATGAGCATTTGACAAAGGATAGCATCCATTCACAATAAAAACTCTTTAAAAAGTGGGGATAGAAGGAACATACCTTGACATAATAAAGGCCATGTATGAAAAACCCTAAGCTAATGGTGAAAAATGGAGAGCTTTTCCTCTAAGATTAGGAACAAGACAGGGATGTCTCTTCTCACCACTTTATTCTAAATAGCACAGGAAGTCCTAGCCACAGAAATAAGACAAGATAAGAAAATAACAGGCATCTTTATTTGTAAAGAAGAAATTAAACTGCCGCTATTTGCAGACAATAGAATGCTATAGAAAATCCTAAAGATTCCATAAAAAAACTACCAAAAGTAATATATGAATTCAGTAAAGTTGCAGAATACAAAATTAATATCCAGAAATTGGTAGCATTTCTATACACTAATAATTAAGTAGCAGAAAGAGAAATTAAGAAAACAGCACTATTTACAATTATGACCAAAACAATAAAATACCTAGAAATAAACTTAACCAAAGAGGTGAAAGACTTGTACTCTGAAACCTGTAAAACAGTGATTAAAGTAATTAATGATGACATAAATGCAAAGTTACTCCATGCTCATGGATTGGAAGAATTAATTTTGTTAAAATTTCCATATTACCCAAAGTAATACAGATTCAATAAAATCACTATCAAAATACCAACACCATTTTTCACAAAACCAAAATAAATACTAAAATTTGTAGGGAGCCATAAAAGACCCTAAATAGCCAAAGCAATCTTGAGAAAGAAAAACAAAACCTGGAGGTATCACAATTCCAGATTTCAAGATATACTACAAAGCTGCAGTAATTAAAACAGTGTGATATTGGGACAAAATATACATATAGGTAAATAGAAGAGAGTAGAGAGCCCAGAAATAGATCCACCATTTATATGGTCAATAAATCTATGACAAAGGAGGCAAAAATATACAATGGGGAAAAAACAGTCTCTTCAATAAATGGTGCTGTTGGAAAGTTGGACAGCTGCATGCAAAAAAAAAAAATGAAACTGGACCACCTTTTAACAGCATATATAAAAATAAACTCAAATTGGATTAAGGGCCTAAATGTGAGATATTAAACCATAAAAATTCTAGAAGAGAACACAGGAAATAAGTTCTGTCACATTGGCTACAGCAACATTTTTTTCTAGATATGTCTCCTAAGGCAAGGGAAACAAAAGCAAAAATAAATGTCATCAAAATAAAAAGCAAAGGAAGTCAACAAAACAAAAAAGCAACCTACTAAATGGGAGAAAATATTTGTAAATGATATATTTAGTAAGAGGTTAATCTCCAAAATGTATAAAGAACTTATATAACAACACCAAATCATCACCATCATCATCATCATCATCATCATCATCATCATCATCTTATCAAAAAGTGTTCAGAGGACCAAAAAACGCATGAAAACATGCTCAACATCACTAATCATCAGGGAAATGCAAATCAAAACCACAATGAGATATCATCTTACACCTTTTAGAATGGCTCAAATCAACAAGACAAGAAATAAATGTTGGCAAGGATGTGGAAAAAGGGGAAATTTTGTGCACTATTGGTGGGAATGTAAATTGGTGCAGCCACTATGGAAAATAGTATGGAGATTCCTTAAAAAATTAAGAGTAGAACTACTATATAATCCAACAATTACACTTCTGGGTATTTATTTTTTTAAAAAAACACTAACTTAAAAATATATCTGCACCCTAATGTTCATTAAAGCAATGTTTAAAATAGCCAAGATATAGAAACAAACTTAAGTGTCCATCAATGGATGGACAGTGTTTATCAATGGATGAGTGGTATCACTATTTATTCACTTTCACACTTGATTAAAATTTTATGGTATGAATGTACCAGGGTTTATCCCTTCACCTGTTGGTGAACATTTAGACTATTTCCAGTTTTTGGCTATTTACAAATAAAGATGCTATGAATATTCATATACATTTCTTTGTATGAACATGTTTTGTTGCCTGTCTAGACTTAAGAAAGTGATAGAGAAATTGTTAGTAATACAGATTAATCCTACAAGGATTATCTAAAACCATTCTCTTGTGAACAGCACAAAACACTGAGAACCTTATGAAGTTCTTTTTATTTTTATAATTCTCAGCCTACTGTACTATCCCCTTTAGATACAAATGTGAGCTGGTAATTTCTACTAGTAGGGTATAAAATGCCAAGGGAATGACTTTGAAAATGTCCAGAGGCAAAACAATACAGTAGCAAACATATGCAAATAGTAGCTAAGTGTTTTTACATGGAAATAAGCCCTCTTTTAGAAAGTTTGGGTTGATTCCATTTCACATTATTTCTCAATGCAGAGATCCTTCACATATCTTTTGGAAGAGAAGATACCCACACCCTTGCACACAGATTCTCACTATCTGACACAAAAGCTAATGGTTTTGGTGCTCTCCTCAGAGTATTGCATATGATGGTTAAATGGTTTTCCTGTTTTAGCCATTGACAAAAATTATTCAGGATATTTATTCAGCATTTGCTGAATATTTATTTAACAAGAACAGTCTGATGTGAGAGTAAAAACATTATAAGAAGAAATTGCTGCTATAGTCAGTACCCATTGTATAGTACCAAGGAAAGGCAGAATCTGTCATTTTGATAGACCACCTCAAGGAAGTCCCTATTTGTACATTGCTATAATTGCCTTTCTCCATTAAAATCAAAAGAGATCTTAGCATCTACATGCTAGGAATTACTATAAGGTATTTTATTTGATATATTCTTCAACATAGCCCAAAAGAATGACAACCAGAATTTATACGTATGTATGTATGTGTATGTATGTGTGTGTGTGTATATGTATATATGTGTATATATATATATATATATACACACACACACACATATATATACATATATATGTGTATATATATATATGTGTGTGTGTATATATATATATGTGTGTGTGTGTATGTATATATATGTGTGTGTGTATATATATATGTGTGTGTGTGTATACATATATATATGTGTATATATATGTGTGTGTGTGTGTGTATATATATATATATATATATATATATATATATATACTGGTAGTTTTCACAACTGGGATTATTTATAATAATGTTTATCATAGTCTCTGGATTTTCTGTCATCTGGTTTGATGTCCCTTAATAGCTTCAATTTCATGGGAATCAAGAGCAGTAAGGCATAGAAAAGACACTGTGTTCAGGTTTAGAGAACACAGGACCTGCTTGGATAAATCATACCTACTTTAGAATACAGGAAATATTTATAGTGCATTGATAAGAGAAGGCTATTATCACACTGGGTTCATAAATTTAAAAAGGATATGAAATTGACAAAGCCAGAATTAACACTTATCTATCCCAGTATCCATATCAGATTATGCTTCAATTTAATTTCTTGAAAGACCAAGCCTCGGAAGGAAAACACCACCATGCTAAATTTGGATGGCACTTTTGAATTTACCAAGTACTTTTGTAAACACTGGCTTACTTTAGCTTCCCAAATATCACCATCCTTATTACATGTGTAACAGTTAGTTTATAAAGTGTTAGGTAATCTGCCCAGAGCCAGATAATCTGCTTTTTCATGCTGTATCCGAAACCAGGATCCAAATCTCCTGTGCACTTTCCACCATACAAGGCTATATCTTTCATTTCTACATAAGCTTATATCACAGAGCACATGTTCAAAGCAACAATTAATAACCTTGTTTCATATTTGTGTTAGACATACAAGACAGACTATTGATACCAAAAGTTTTGACAATAATTGAATGATCCCAAAAGTCCACAATATGTTATTTTGCTGAGATAATAAATTTGCACTATAGAAAGATCAATATACAAGTTACTTATTATATTTAAGCTCTGCCTATTATCCAGGATCTACATGTCTATGAGGTTCTTTTAATTTCTACTTTGTCTTAATATAGAACTTAACTCCCATTAAAATTGTTTCTTTATGAAAATGGTCCTCAAAGAAAACCATGTGCTAATTATGGTTATTAAATAGAAAGAGTCCCAGAAAGTAATGATTCTTAGAACATGAAAGTTTCAGATCAATTTAAGAATAGAATGGTGAATTTGTCTACATCTCAGAGTAATTATGGGAACAAATCCACTCTACAAAGAAAAATATTTTTGAAATTATCTGGTTCTTCAACGATGACAAAAATTGCATACTATGGAGAAAATGATATGCTACATTACGTTTAATGAATTGGGGGGTTCCTTTTTCAGAAATGTCTAGACTGTGCTCTTTATACCATTCTTCCCTTATTAACCTACTTTGCAAGAAGAAAATACAATCAATGCCAGCAGAAAATAATTGCTATATATTGATGATAAATTTACAATTAAAACAAAGTTTTTAGCTATAATCACAAAGATGAATAATAAAAAATGCTGCAGTATTGCCTAGAATTATTTAAATACTATGAGCAAACTCCAAGAATATAAAAGACATGTTGAGACTGTTTTCCCTGCATGTACTTTTTATAAACAGTTTTGAACTAAAAAATTCTCTCTCTGATTTGCATCATCCAATTCTTCTTAGAATAGACAATCATCAGAATAAACAAACTTTCCCTTTGCAATCTTAATAGTGGGTAGCCTATTGTATGCTTTCTCATCAATAAAAATTAACTTATACTTTTGATTAATGTTAACTTCAAAGGCAAGTCCAAGTAAGCAATAATTAATACTCTTAAAAAAGAAAAGTAAAGGACAGTTCTTTCCATTTGATTTCTCTTTATTAGTTCCTGGTAAGGAGGCAGTAAAAATAAGCCACTCTAAAAACTGATTAACTTTATTTACTTTTTCATTTTTGATAATATCTTAATTTTGAAATTTCCCAGAAGTCCTTGTGATTATTTAAATTTTTTCTCATGTACAGTGATAAAATGACTGGTACTTTGTCTCACAGGGTCCCCTTTAGGATCTCTTGTAGGGCTGGTTTTGTGGTGACAAATTCCTTCATTTTTTGTTTGTTTGGGAAGACCTTTATCTCTCCTTCTATTCTAAATGACAGACTTGCTGGATAAAGGATCCTCGGCTGCATATTTTTTCTGTTCATCACATTGAAGATCTCCTGCCATTCCTTTCTGGCCTGCCAAGTTTCAGTAGATAGATCCATCACTAGTCTTATAGGTCTCCCTTTATATGTTAGAGCGTGTTTATCCCTAGCTGCTTTCAGAATTTTCATCCTTGTATTTTGCCAGTTTCACTATGATATGTCGTGCAGAAGATCGGTTCAAGTACGTCTGAAGGGAGTTTTTGTGCCTCTTGGATTTCAATGCCTTTTTCCTTCCCCAGTTCAGGGAAGTTCTCAGCTATGATTTCTTCAAGTATACCTTCAGCACCTTTCCCTCTCTCTTCCTCCTCTGGAATACCAGTTATGCGTGTATTATTTCTCTTTAGTGCATCACTTAGTTCTCTAATTTTCCCCTCATACTCCTGGATTTTTTATCTCTCTTTTTCTCAGCTTCTTCTTTTCCATAATTTTATCTTCTAGTTCACCTATTCTCTCCTCTGCCTCTTCAATCCAAGCCGTGGTCATCTCCATTTTATTTTGCAGTTCATTGATAGCATTGTTTAGCTCCTCCTGGCTGTTCCTTAGTCCCTTGATCTCTGTAGCAAGAGATTCTCTGCTGTCCTTTATACTGTTTTCAAGCCCAGCGATTAATTTTATGACTATTATTCTAAATTCACTTTCTGTTATATTGTTAAAATCATTTTTGATCAGTTCGTTAGCTGTTGTTATTTCCTGGATGTTTTTCTGAGGGGAATTCTTCCATTTCATCATTTTGGATAGTCCCTGGGGTGGTGGGGGACTGCGGGGCACTTCCCCTGTGCTGTCTTGAATAACTTGCGTTGGTGGCCGGGTCCACAATAAAAACCTCATTTCTGCCCCCAGCCCACCGCTGGGGCCACAGTCAGACTGGTGTGTGCCTTCTCTTCCCCTCTCCTTGGGGCGGGATTCACTGTGGGGTGGCATGGCCCATCTGGGCTACTTGCACACTGCCAGGCTTGTGGTGCTGCAGATCTGGCGTATGAGCTGGGGTGGATTGGCAAGGTGCACAGGGGCGGGAGGGACAGGCTCAGCTCACTTTTCCTTTGGAGATCCACTTCACGAGGGGCCCTGTGGCACCGGGAGGGAGTCAGACCCGCCAGAGGGATGATCCGCAGAAGCACAGCATTGGGTGTTTGCGTGGAGCAAGCAAGTTCCCTGGCAGGAACTGGTTCCCTTTGGGATTTTGGCTGGGGTTTGGGCGAGGGAGATGGCGCTGGCGAGTGCCTTTGTTCCCCGCCAAGCTGAGCTCTGTCGTCCGGGGCTCAACAACTCTCCTCCCCTTGTCCTCCAGCCCTCCCATTCTCCGAGCAGAGCCGTTAACTTATAACCTTCCAGATGTCAAGTCCTGCTTGCTGTCGGAACACACTCCCTCCGGCCCCTCCGCTTTTGCCAGCCAGACTCGGGGGCTCTGATTGGCCGGTGGGCCTCCACCCCGGCTGCCTCCTGCCAGTCCGTGCAGCGCGCACCGCCTCTCCGCCCTTCCTACCCTCTTCCGTGGGCCTCTCATCTGCGCTTGGCTCCAGAGACTCCGTTCTGCTAGTCTTCTGGCAGTTTTCTGGGTTATTTAGGTAGGTGTGGGTGGAATCTAAGTCATCAGCAGGACGCGAGGTGAGCCCAGCATCCTCCTACGCTGCCATCTTCCAGTGATAAAATGATTGGAAGAAGAGTTGAAAATGGGTCACCTCTGAGCTTTCCTGTGGATATTAAACAGTCCTTTTCTGTCTCCTAATGATAACCAGGAGCCGTTTGTTCAATTCCTTTTCTCTGTCATTCCCAGGTAAGCCTCTGAACATCCCTTGCAAAGCATTCTTTGGATTCAGTGGAGAGTCTGGACCAATGATCTACTGGATGAAAGGGGAGAAGTTTATTGAAGAACTGGCAGGTCACATTAGAGAGGGTGAAATAAGGTACAGTACTTGAATTGCTTATTTTTTCTTTGCTTTCTTTGCAGTTAATCAATGGAACATCTTAGAAGAGCTTCTGCTTGGGATTTTAATTGCAACTCCAAACCATTCCATTTTCTAAAAGCTGAAATGGTAGAGTGAGGCTGACTGCCCTAAGAAACGCAAATGTGTAAGCTTCGAATATAAGGAAGTTTTCTCAGGTTCTAAGAATATACCATGGAGTGTAATGACCCCCTCAAATCTGCTTAAGCAAATTCCTTTGAGTTTCAAAATCTTAGGCCACTGTTACTCCATCCAGCCATACCAAATATCCAAACTTTGTAGGTGACTCCTCAGACTACTGGGAAAATGCTCATTTATTTACTCCCTAGGAACAGACAACTTTCATAGGTCATAAAAGTAAAGCTACAGTGACAGTAGTAAGCTACTACTCACCAAAATAAGTGTGATGGCTCTTGTTGAATAGTATTTATTTTTCCCAGTACCCACTGCTCATCCTAAAAGTGACTGTCAGTTTAGCACCTCCCTAGACAGATACCACCTGTTACAAAAACTGTCCAGATACCTTCCTGGTACATAGAAATGTATTCTATTGGTTTTCTAATCATATTTAATATAAGGTCATTTGTCTTTATTCCATTGGATATCCTTTCCTGCTTTGTCAAAGATTAGTTGGCCATACGTTTGTGGGTCCATTTCTGGGTTCTCTATTCTGTTCCATTGATCTGAGTGTCTGTTCCTGTGCCAGTACCATACTGTCTTGATGATTACAGCTTTGTAGTAGAGATTGAAGTCTGGGATTGTGATGCCTCCTACTTTGGTTTTCTTTTTCAAGATTGCTTTGGCTATTCGGGGTCTTTTCTGGTTCCATACAAATTTAAGGATTATTTGTTCTAGCTCTGTGAAGCATGCTGGTGTTATTTTGATAGGGATTGCATTGAATATGTAGATTGCTTTGGTTAGTGTTGACATTTTAAAAATATTGTTGTTCTTATCCAGGAGCATGGAAACTTTTTCCATTTTTTTTGTGTCTTCTTCAATTTCTTTCATAAGCTTTCTATAGTTTTCAGCGTATAGAATTTTCATCTCTGGTTAGATTTATTCCTAGGTATCTTATGGTTTTGGGTACAACTGTAAATGGGATCAATTCCTTGATTTCTCTCTTTGTCGCTTCATTGTTGGTGTATAGGAATGCAATCGATTTCTGTGCATTGATTTCATATCCTACAACTGAATTCATGAATCAATTCTAGCAGGTTTTTGGTGGAATCTTTCGGGTTTCCCATATAGAATATCATGTCATCTGCGAAGAGTGAAAATTTGATCTCCTCCTGGCCAATCTGGATGCCTTTTATTTCTTTGTGTTGTCTTATTGCAGAGGCTAAGACTTCCAATACTATGTTGAATAACAGTGGCGAGAGTGGACATCCCTGTCTTGTTCCTGACCTTAGGGGGAAAGCTCTGTTTTTCCCGATTGAGGATGACATTACCGTTGGGTTGTTCGTATATGGCTTTTATGATCTCAAGGTATGATCCTTCTACAGTCTCTTCAGCAAGTGGTGCTGGGAAAACTGGACAGCAACATGCAGAAGAATGAATCTGGACCACTTTCTTACACCATACACAAAAATAAACTCAAAATGGACGAAAGACCTAAATGTAAGACAGGAAGCCATCAAAATCCTTGAGGAGAAAACAGGCAAAAACCTCTTTGATCTTGCCCACAGCAACTGCTTACTCAACACATCTCTGGAGGCAAGGGAAACAAAAGCAAAAATGAACTACTGGGACCTCATCAAAATAAAAAGCTTCTGCACAGTGAAGGAAACAATCAGTAAAACTAAAAGGCAACCAACAGAATGGGAGAAAATATTTGCAAATGACATATCAGATAAAGGGTTAGTGTCCAAAACCTATAAAGAACTTATCAAACTCAACACCCAAAAAACAAATAATCCAGTGAAGAAATGGGCAAAAGACATGAATAGACACTTCTCCAAAGAAGACATCCAGATGGCCAACCGACACATGAGAAAATGCTCAACATCAGTCATCATCAGGGAAATACAGATGAAACCACTGAGATACCACCTCACACCTGTCAGAGTGGCTAATATTAATAACTCAGGCAACAACAGATGTTGGCAAGGATGTGGAGAAAGAGGATTTCTTTTGCATTGTTGGTGGGAATGCAAGGTGGTGCAGCCACTCTGGAAAACAGTATGGAGGTTGCTCAAAAAACTAAAAATAGAACTACCCTATGACCCAGCAATTGTACTGCTAAGAACTTACCCAAGGGATACAGGAGTGCTGATGCATAGGGGCACTTGTACCCCAATGTTTGTAGAAGCACTCTCAACAATAGCCAAATTATGGAAAGAGCCTAAATGTCCATCTACTGAGGCATGGATAAAGAAATTGTGGTTTATATACACAATGGAATACTATGTGGCAATGAGAAAGAATGAAATATGGCCTTTTGTAGCAACATGGATGGAACTGGAGAGGGTTATGCTAAGTGAAAGAAGCCATACAGAGAAAGGTATTTATCCAAGGGATACAGGTGTGCTGTTTCGAAGGGACACACGCACCCCCATGTTTATGGCAGCACTAATGAACAATTACCAAAGTATGGAAAGAGCCCAAATGTCCATTGATGGATGAATGGATAAAGAAGATGTGGTATATATACACAATAGAGTATTACTCGGCAATCAAAAAGAATGTAACCTTGCCATTTGAAATTATGTGGATGGAATTGGAGGGTATTATGCTAAATGAAATTAGTTAGAGAAAGATAAAAATCATATGACTTCACTCATATGAGGACTTTAAGAGACAAAACAGATGAACATAAGGGAAAGGGAAACAAAAATAATATAAAAACAGGGAGGGGGACAAAACAGAAGAGACTCATAAATATGGAGAACAAACTGTGGGTTACGGGAGGGGTTGTGGGATGGGGGATGGGCTAAATGGGTAAGGGACACTAAGGAATCTACTCCTGAAATCATTGTTTCACTATATGCTAACAAACTTGGATGTAAATTTTAAAAAATAAAAAATACTGTTAAATTAAAAGTAATAAAAAAATAAAATAAATAAATAAAATGGCAGACATAAGCCCAACATATCAATAATTACATTGAATGTGAATGATGTCAATATATAAAATAGATATAGAGTTTGCCAGAGTGGATTAAAAAATGACCAAACTAAAAAAAATAATAAAAGGAAATTTCAGTATCTGTAAAAAAAATAGAAAAATAAAGGTTGCAGTATCTGTATTTGATGGCACTCAAAACAATTACCTTGAAGAAGAGAAAATTATCATTAAAATATTGTATCTTTGAAAAATGGTATCTTTGACAATAAAAATTTTAATAAATGGGAAAAAATGTCATTTGTATGAATAAGGGATAGGTAATTTTTTTTTCTTACAGATAGCTCCCTGGTAGATAGACATCTTTTTTTTTTTTTGGTTTTCTAATCCTATTTGATATGACATCTTTTGTATATATAAGGGATAGGTAATTTTTCTTACTCAGTCTATGAGATTGTCCTTTAATTTCAGAAATGGTGATATACAATGTACATTTTTCATTCCAATAGGAGTTGGGACCCTTCCACCTCTACTCCCATTAAGAATCTTGTAGTGGAAGCCAATCCAATATTTCAGTGCAGTGCATTCTTTCACTTTTTTTTATCGAATATGTAGCAGTGTGAAAGAAACAAGTACACTTTATATTATTTTCTATGATTAAATATAATTTATTATAGCTATTATGACAGCTTCTCTTCATGTGTCCACCCAACAGTTCCACTCTAGAGGATCATAACTTTGAGGATCTCTGAATCCCCTGAGAGCCTATGCAAAATATTGATTAAATGGGAATATTTCGAGGAAAAAATTGCATGAAAGGTGTCTGAATTAGTCATTCATCAGGGAAATTCAAATCAAAACCCCTGACAACACTTTATACTCACCAGGCTGGCTATAATTGAAAAGATTATAAGATGTGTTGCCTAGGATGTGGAGAAATTGGAATCCTCATACATTACTGGTAGGAATGTAAGATGGCACAGCCACTTTGGATAACACTCTGGAAGTTCCTCCAATCATTAAACATATAATTATTAGCAATTCCCCTTGTAGGTATATAATGAAGAAAAATGAAAACATATATCTACACAAAAACTTGTACACAAATGTTCACTGTAGCATTATTCATAATAGACAAATGTGGAAACAACCTAAATTTTTATCAACTGATGAATGGATAAATAAAATGTAGTATGTTCATACAATGAAATATTATTCAGCCATTAAAAGGAATGAATAAAGTACTGACATACACTGCAACATGGATGAACCTTGAAACCATACTCAGTGAAAGAAGACAGTGGGAAAAAACTACAATATAATATGTCTAGAATAGGCGTATCTATAAAGCCAGAAAGAAAATTAGTGGTTGCTTAGGGCTGGAGGAATGGAGGTATAGGGTTAAATACCTAACGTGTATCGGTGATATATTGTTTAGTGAGGTGGATACAATATAACATAAAATGCACTATTTTAAAGTGTACAAGTTAGTGACATTTAGTACATTCATGATTGTGCAACAATAACCACTATCTAGTTCCAGAAAATTTTCATTACCACAAAACAAAACCCTGTGCCCATTAAACAGCCTGAAGCTTCTTTTTGAGGTGATGAAAATGTTACAAAACTGTGGCAATGGTTGCACATATTTGTGAATATACTAAGAAACAGTTAATTGTACATTTTAGATGGATGAATTGTATGGTATGTAAATTATATCTCAATAAAGTTGTTTTAAAAAAACTTCCAGTTGAATGCCTGGCACATAATAGATGTTCACAAAAAATAATCAATATACTACTTTTAATTTTTTTAATGTTTATTTATTTTTAAGAGAGAGAGAGAGACAGAGCGTGAGCAAGGGAAGGGCAGAGAGAGAGGGGGACACAGAATCTGAAGCAGGCTCCAGGCTCTGAGGTGTCAGCACAGAGCCTGACACGGGGCTCGAACTCACAAACCATGAGATCATGACCTGAGCTGAAGTCAGACTATTAACTCCCATTTAAAGTTTAAGTTTCCTAATTACTAACACTTTATTAGCTTAATTACTAACACTAAGTTAAGGTTTATGAAATTAATGCAACTGAGTTTCTTTTAAATTATTTTAGAAGATACATATTTAGAATTTTTCTCAATATATTTGCCTGTAAAGGATTGTAAGGGTTACTCTTCATTTTTCAAAAAAAAAAAAAAAACTGATCCCCAAAGGACAAGTCATAGGTACAATGGTACATATTAGCAAAATTTCCACTACCAAAAAGCTCAGAGCTATGTTTTATGATCAGGGTAGTAGTTATATATGAACATAAGATAATTATCTCTCTTTCTCTCTGCATGAATGACTGGGTTTTTCTAAATAAATAGATTTAATGGGGGTATAATTGGCATACAATAAACAGCACACAATTTAAAGTATACAATCTATAAGTGCTGATTGATTGATATATGTATACATCTATGAAATTATCACCATAATTAAGATAATGAACATATAAATTGCCCACAAATTTCTCTTTTGTAATCCCTGCCTCCTGCCCTACTTCCACAACACTGTTGTATCACTATGAATCAGTTTGTATTTTCTAGAATTTTATATAAATGAAATAATGTAGTATGCGCTTTTTTTTTGGTCTGGATTATTTCAGTTAACACAATTATTTTGAAATTCATCCATCTTATTAAATGTAGCAATAATTCATTTTTTTTATTGCCAAGTAGTATTCCATTACATGGATATAAACTGGTTACTTGTTGATGGATATTTGGGTTGTTTCCAGTTTAGGGACTATTACACATAGAACCGCTATGAACATTCACATATGCATTTTTGCATGCCCATATATTTCTTTTTTTCTTGAATAAATAGTGAGACATGGAGTGGCTGAATTATATAGTGGGTGTACATTTACCTTTTCTAGTTCATTTTTTAGCTTTGTTTTAAAAACAATTTTTATCATAATTATAGATTTACAGAAAAATTTTGAATATACGGTCTTAGTCTACTTGGTCTGCTTTAACAAAAATTCAACAGACTAAATGGTTAAGCAACAAATATTTATTTCTCATGGTTCTAGAGACAGAAAGTTCAAGATCAAGGCACCAGCAGATTTAATGCCTGATGAGGGTTTACTTCCTCATTCATAGATCGTTGTCTCACTACACCCTCACATGTGTTCACATGATGGAAAAGATGAGAAAACTCTCTGCAGTCTCTTTTGTAAAGGCACTAATCCTATCCTTTAGGGGTTCTCCCTCATAACCTAATCATCTGCCAAAATCCCCACCCCCAATACCATCACATTAAAAATTAGAATTTAAAGGTATGAATGTTTGTTTTGGGTGGGGTATAAACATTAAGTCCATAGTAGATAGTACAGAGATTTTCTACATACCCTATGTCCAGTTTTCCCTGTTACTAATACCTTAAGTTATTATGGTACATTTATTACAATTAATGAACCAAAATTGATGTATTATCATTAACTGAAATCCACATTTTATTCAAATTTCATTAGTTTTTACCTATTATTCTATTTTTTTTCTCCAGGATCATTTAACTTTTTAAAATCTGCCATGTGGTTATACCATTTTAAAAAAGAAAAGTTAGGCACTGCTGCTGGTCTCTAGCAGCAAATGATTAAAATGGTGAATGACAAAGCATACATATATGAAACATTTCGGTCTAGTCCAAGCCACTTTATTAGGTGCAAATGAACCAACCAGATAGTACTATAGGAAGTCAACCTTTCAGGACTTGAAAAATGTCATTATTTATTTGCTCTTGTTACATCTTCTTCCTCCACTTTCCCCAACCCTCCGTATAAAAAAGGGTGCATACGTATATTTGCAGTGGAGGCAAGTAACATGAGATTTGTTGTGAAATTTTTACAAAACCCTACTGGCAAACTAGAAACACCTTAGAGAAGTGCAAACAAAGAGGCAGGGATTCCTAGCCAACATAAACACACAGTCAGCCATTTTGTAATATTAATTATGTAATCTTGATCTATTTGAGAGCTTGTGTGGGTGCAGGAATTCCTTTAGGATACGGCTATTTATACTAACACAGGAGTTAATTACTAGATTCTCTCTTCTAGCTTCCAAAGCCAATGTCCTTGAATGAAAGCATACAAGATTTTTATACAGTATGGCAGATGGAACGAATCTGGTAGTTTCATTTTTTAAAAAATGTTAATCATGCCATTAATTCAACTAAGAGAAGATCTGCATTCTTTCATAGCCCATAGCACACATTTTCTCCAAAGAGAACAGTTCTGATGGTAGAATGCTGAAGATGTTAAGTTGAGGTTTCCTCTTGAAAGCATTTCTGGAAACAAAATTTCCTTCTCGATGCATGGCTCTCCCTCAGGTTACTGTATTTGCTTCATATTTTAATTGAATCATAGCTCTTATGTTGTGGATGCATATCAGAAGTACACTGCCCCATAGATCTAAGAAGTGGGGAGTAAATAAATTGCTCTCAAGCAGTTGATTTATGGAGAGTCTACCACAGAGGCACTGTATCTGGCAGGAGGACTGGCCACACTGCCTAGGTTCTCAATTTCCTGGGCAGCAGCTTGATCCTAGAAGTATGTGTTGCAACTTTTTCTCTCTTAGTATTGCCCCTGAGGAATAGAGAACTTTGAAAAAATCTACCTAGGGATAAAGCTTGGATATTCACCAAAAGTTTGATGAAATAATGTCTTCAGACTGCAGTAAGTGCACAGTTCCCCTGGAGCTTGACTAGCATATTTGACCAAATCCTGAGGAGGATTTTGGAGTTATCATTTATTTGCTCTGTGGGTTACTTTTTTTTCTCTCTCTGGGTTACTTTGACCACAGTGACTCCTTGCACCTCCTGACTTGCAACCTATTGCCAAAGTACCTCAGACTCCAATATGAGCATACAGATTCTCCTTTAGCAGAAATTGGAATAGCCCTCCCACTTCTCTGATGTTGGTAAGAGACTGAACTCTAAGGAAATCTGAACCCAAATATAATATCCATTCACAACTTCCAGCCTATCCCTTAAACTGCATCCCAAATTTTCCAGTGACCCCAGAAGATGTCATCTGTAGGGATGTTGAAGGAATTTGGTATGTGCAGTAGCATGAGCTGCATTTGTGCAAGTTTGGTTATTTTTATCTACCATTTTAAAGTCATTGCAACAAGCTGATTCCTATAAGCTCTACCATGTCTATTCAGAGAAGTGAAATAATTATTGGGAGGAGACCCAGTGGAAACTGTCATTAGGAAAGGACATCCTAATATTTGTCCCTCTGTTAAAATTTAACGGGAAGAATTTGCAAAGTGACATAAGAGTCATGAAAAAGAGTGGTAGTCTTTGGGTGTAAGCATTCAAAAAGGCCAATCCAGTTCCATGTCATTATAGAATTACCTTTTAATTAATCTTACCAGAGGCTTGAGAATTATAAAAAATAAAGGAATTTTCTAGTGAGGTATGTACTCCACAGTGCTAATAAAAAATATCAGAGAAATTGAACTCCTCCTATTAAACAACAACAATAGTCTCTAAGCTTGCCTACAGGTTTGTGAATTGCATCTGATTGTCAAAGGAGACTGAACGAATTTCAATGCAATTGCTTTGCCCCAATAGAGAGTAATTTTTCATTATAATTCTCACTTTACATATCTTCCCATCAATATCTAACTTTTTTACCCCTTAGGCAATACCATAAAACAGTTTACCAAATCTTTTATAATTCTTGAGCTGAAAAACATATTCAATTCATCTTAAGGTTTTCCAAACAAGCTTCTTAAAATGCAAATAATTTTATTTACTTTCAATTAGTGAAAAACTATAAGTTGAATATGGGCTTTGTGTATTTTTAGTTTTGGTTTCTTCACTCCTACTTCCACCACTTTCTGGCTTTCTGTTCTCATCTCTTTACCTTAACATCCTCTCCTTGAATGAGTAAAATGCTCTTAACAAAGAGGGCAATGTGATACAGCTATGAAAAGATTTTATTCTTGATATAAAGTAGTCTATATTAAAGACCCCAAATAGCCTTTTCCTAACTAATCAATTAAAAAATATAGAGATGTGAATATATAGTTTGCCCCAAAATATAGAGGAAACTATTGAAGTCTCAGACAGCCCAAGGCAAAATGATGTGCTCTGTTTTGGCAACTTCCGACTACACTTTTTCAGTGCCTTGAAGCACCCCACCTGCTCTGGCCCTCCTCAAATTGAGCTAACACACACACACACACACACACACACACACACACACACACACTCACACACTTCTTCTTTTCCCCCATTCTCAGCTTATCTCCCTGGAAGAAGGAACACTGATCAATCACTTTGCCTTTGATCTAAATAAGTTTCAAATCTTATGACCTATGTGTGAATGTAGATTTTGTAAATCATGAGCAGGCTTCAATGGAAAAGTTAACTTTATAATCAGCATAGTTTTTACCTAGGGACAATCTGAATTGCCACATATCTGAAGGATAAATTTTAGAGTGATGACTCTACTACTCACAGTTCTAGTTCCACAGTGGATCTTAGCCTTGACCAATCCCTACAATATTTAAAGCTTACCTAAGACATACTTCTTAAATATCTTCATTTAATGAACAGACTATAGATGCCCAATCTCACATATAATGTCTTATATTAATAAGCACCTGTAATTATTTTGAAAAAACAATAATAATAGGAATAATAATTCCTATTCATGTTTTTATAAGACACAGTAGATTGCAAAAGCATTTTGGAATCCTAAACCACATTGGGATTTTCATGATAACCATCTGAGATAAATAGTATCAGTTTATTTTACAGAATAAAAAAAAATTGGTTTAGAGACTGAGGAAGATCTATCCATGCACAGTACCAATGGAGCCAGGGTAGTTCATTCACAGTACCAGTGGAGCTAGACCTGAATTCATCAAAATACAACTAGAAAGAATCCTCAGTTTCCCAGAATGCTTTGTTGTAGTGCACATTTGGGATGTAGAGTCAAAATCTGCGTGGGACTGAAAGAGTAAAAATCAGTCTGGGTGGAGAATAAGCAGCCCTGCTATTAATCATCCTGGGAGGAAAGACAGATAAAACCAGCTGCAAAGTTAACAGAAAACCCTGTTTTCCCCAAGGTCATGCAGCAGTTGTAAAATGCCATAACGACCCCCACCTCCTTTGAATGGCTACTGATTTCTTACCAGTGATGCCCCAGACCTACTTTGCTATTTTCATATGTTACTGGGCATACCCAATTGCTAAGACTTGCCTCATGACAGCTGTCAAACCCTAGTCAATCCTCTCTTCTCCCAATGCTACCTTAAAAATCCCAACCTATCCAGAATTTATCAGGGCTTGCCTAGACTCTCCTCAGAATCTTCAGTGAAAATCCAAACATTATAAAAATGCTTTCTTCCTACCTTCAGTCAAGGAATGATCCACAATTACTCTGGAGTGTCCCACCTTCAGTGCATTCAGTCAATAAATCTGATTTTTTTTTCAGATTATAGACTGGATCCTGGTCTATGACTAATAAGGCTTTAATAGGCCCTAAAAATGACACTAAAAGGGGGCACCTGGGTGGCTCTGTCGGTTAAACATTCAACTCCTGATTTTGGCTGTTTGTGATCTCACAGTTCATGAGTTCGAGCCCTGCATCAGGCTCCCTGATGACAGTGCAGAGTCTGCTTGGGATTCTCCCTCTCTCTCCCTGTCTCCCTGTGCGCCTCCCATGCATTCTCTGTCTCTCAAAATAAGTAAATAAACTTAAAAAATAACACTAAAATAAAGATTTTGTTTGAGATTTTTTTAACTGAAGCTGCTTCCCAGCAGCTTCATTTTATTTTTATTTACTTTTTATTTTTTAATTTTATTTATTTTGAGAGAGAGACACAGTGAGTGTGGAAGGGGCAGACAGAGGGAGAGAGAGAATCCCAAGCAGACTCTACACTCTCAGCACAAAGCCCAATGTGGGTTCAAACTCACAAACAGTGAGATCATGACCTGAGCTGAAATCAAGAGTCTGACGCTTAACCAACTGAGCCATCCAGGCACCCCTAAGAGTTTTTTTAAACATACTTCTATTCTTGATATCTTCAATCATCACTTCTGAACAATGATTACTCATACTCATAATGATAACCTAGAGACGGTGCAAGATATCTATACACCACAGGAGGGCTCACTTTGGTTTAAAGGACCATTTAGGATGAATGGAAATTGGAATTAGACATTTTCTTTTCTTTTATTTTGGAGGGAATCAATCTCTACCCTTTATTTCATGCTATATTTTTAAAAAATCCAGTTTTGTTGAGGTATAAATATAAAAATCCTGATTGTGTATATTTAAAGTATACAACATAAGGTTTTGGTATATGTTTACATTGTAAATCAAGCTAAGCCACAATCAAACTAATTAACCACCACCATACATGGTTACCATGTTTTTGTGTGTATGGTGAAAACATTTGAGAATTACACTCCTAGCAAATTTCAAGTATACAGTACCCTTATTACTAAATATAGTCATCATGCTGTACATTAAGTCTCTAGGACTTATTCATTTTATAACTGGATGACCAGCATCTCCCCATTTCTTCCACCCTCCACCTTCTGGTAACCACCATTCTATTCTGCTACTATGAGTTTGGCATTTTTAGGTTCCACATAGAAATTGTATCATATCATACAGTATATTTCATTTTTTGATTTATTTTACTTAGCAAAGTATTGTTCAGGTTCTTTTATGTTGTTGCAAATGGCAAGGTTTGCTATTTATTTCTTTCTTTATTTATTTATTGTTTATTTTGAGAGAGACAGAGAGAGAGAGAGCAGGTGCACACGTCGGGGAGGGGCAGAGAAAGAGATTCCCCAGCAGGAACCACACTGTCAGTGTGGAGCTTGATTCAGGGCTCAAACTCATGAATAGTGAGATCATGATCTGAGCCAAGTCACATGCTTAACGGACAGAGTCGCCCAGGTGCCCCAACGTTGGCTTCTTTTTTAAGATTGAATAATATTCTATTGTATGTATGAACCACATTTTTCTGACTATTCATCCATTGATGGGCACAGGTTGTTTTCATATCTAGGCTATTATGAATAATGCTGAAATGAACATGAGAGTGAAAATACCTATTTGAGATCCTGATTTCATTTCCTTTACATATATACTCAGAAGTGGGATTTCTGGATTGTATGGTAGTTCTATTTTTTTAATGTTTATTTATTTTTGAAAGAGAGAGAGACAGAGACAGAGTGTGAGCAAGAGAGGGGCAGAGAGAGAGGGAGACACAGAATCTGAAGCAGGATCCAGGCTCTGAGCTCTCAGCACAGAGCCTGACATGGGGCTTGAACCCATGAACTGCAAGATCATGACCTGAGCCAAAGTCGGACATTTAACCAACTGAGCCACCAGGCGCCCCTATTTTTAATATTTTGAGGAATCTCTGGATTGTTGTCCATAGTGGCTGCACCAGTTAATATTCCAACTAACAATGTACAGAGTTCCCTTTTATCCACATCATGGCCAACAATTTTCATCTTTTGTTTCTCTGATAATAGCCATTTTAACAGGTGGGAGATGATAACTCATTGTGATTTTGATTTGATTTCCCATTTAACAAGCACTACCCATTGGCCATTTATATGTCTTCTTTGAAGAAATATCTATTCAGGTCATTTGTCCATTTTTAATAAGGTTATGTGTTTGTTTTGTTTTGTTTTAATATTGAGTTGTAAGAGTTCCTTATATGTTTTGGATTTTAACCCCTTATCAGATATATGGATTGCAAATATTTTCTCCTATTCCCTAAATTACATCCACTCTCTTTTTTGATAGAAATATAATTGACATACAACATTAGTTTCAGGTGCACAACATAATGATTTTGTATTTGTATATATTGCAAAATGATCACCACAATAAGTCTAGTTACATTTGTCACCATACATAGTTATAGAATTTTTTTTTCTTATTATTAACTATAGTTGCCATGCTGTGCATTACATCCCCATCAACTTATCTATTTTGTAATTGGAAATTTGTACCTTTTGATTCCCTTCACTCATTTTGTCCTCCCCCCCCCAACCTCCTGCCTCTCCACCAATTTAGTCTCTGTATCTATGAACTTGTGTTTCTTTCTTTTTTTAGATTTCACATATAAGTGAGACCATATGCTCTTTTAGAAGCCTTTTAGTTTGATATAATCCCACTTGTCTTTCTTTTTTGTTTTAGTTATTTGTTTTGCTTCTCTTGCCTATGCTTTTGGTATAATACACAAAAAATCATTGCCTAGATCAATGTCAAAAAGTTTTACCCTATGGTTTCTTTAGTAGTTTTATGGTTTCAGGTCTTATGCTTAAGTACTTAATCCTTTTTGGGTGGATTTTTATATATGATGCCAGGTAAGGATCCAATTGTATTCTGTATGTGGATATACAGTTTTCCCAATAGTACTTATTGAAGAGACTATACTTTCCCCCATTGTGTATTTTTGACATGCTTTTTGAAAATCTGTTGACTGTAGATTGTGGATTTGTGGATTCTTCATACTGTTCTATTTGTCTATATGTCTGTTTTTATACTAGAGCCATACTGTTTTGATTATTGTAGCTTTTTGATGTAATTTGAAATCAGGAAGTATGATCCCTCCAGCTTTGCTCTTCTTGTTCAAGATTGTTTTGGCTATTCGGGGTATTTTGTGATTCCATATATTTTAAGATTTTTTTCTATTTCTGTAAAAAAATGGCATTGGGATTTTGATATGGGTTACACTGAATCTATAGATCACTTTGGATGGTGTAGACATTTTAACAATATTAATTCTTCCAATCTGAATACAGGATGTCTTTCCATTTATCTGTGTTTTCTTTAATTTCCTTCATCAACATTGTATAATTTTCACTTTACACATCATTCACCTCTTTGGCTAAATTTATTCCTTAGCATTTTATTACTTTTCTTGCCATTGTAAATGGGATTGTTTTCTTAATTTCCTTTTTGTGGCTTCTCTGGTTTTAATTGAGAATTTTATGTGCTTTTATTTTGTCTTCTCTGTTAGCATATCAATTGTACTTTTAGAAAATTTAGTGTTAGGCCTACAGTTTGCAATAACATTTACAACTAATCTAAGTTCACTTTCAAATAATACTATACTGCTTCACATGTAGTGCAGGTACCTTATAATAGTCATAAATTTCAATTATCCATAAACTATAATCACCAAATACATTGATGCTATTATTTTGCACATTTATAACTTAACTTTATTGAAAAGTGATTCACAAATATACTTGTATATAAAGTATATAATGTGATTATTTTATATACATATACATTGTAGAATGATTACCAAGATCAAGATAATTAACACATCCATCAGCTAGCACAGTTAACATAAATAAATCTTTTTTTAAATGTGGTGAGAATGCCTAAGATCTACTCTCAGCAACTTTCGCATATATAATACCATATTATTAACTGTAGTCTCAGTGCTATACATTAGGTCCTCATAACTTTTCTTCTTATAACTACTATTATTGCTATTATTATTTAAAACAAACTGTTACATGTTTGGTAAATTATGAATAGGAAAAATAAAATGTTTTATCTTAATTTATTCTTTCTCTAACACTCTTTCTTTCATTATGTAGATCCAAATTTCTGAACTATATCATTTTCATTTTTTTCTGAGGAACTTCTTTTAACACTTCTTGCAAGATAGGTCTAATGGAAACAAGTTCCCTCAGTTTTCATTTGTCTGAGAAAGTCTATTTACCCTTCACTTTAGATAAATAACTTATATGGATACAGCATTTTAGGTTGTTGGGATATTTTTCACCACTTTGAATATTTCACTCCACTTTTCTTGCTTTCATGGTTTCTAAAGAAAAAGTCTGATGTATTTCCTATTCTTGTTCTTGTAGAGGTACTTTTATTTCTTTTGTATTATTTCAAGATGTTCCCTTTGTTTTGATTTACTGCAGTTAGAATATGATATATCAAGGTGTACATTTTTTAGTATTCATTCTGTTTGGTATTCTCTAAGCTGCCTGCAATCTTTGGTTTGGACCGTTTCATTAACTTTGGGAAATTCTCAGCTCTAATACCTTAAATATTTCTATTGTTCTCTTCTCTCTTACTTCTAATTTTGGTATTTCCATTACATGTATCTTCCTCTTTTTGTAATTATCCCTTGGGAGTTATATTTTGTTCCATTTTTTCAGACTTTTTCCCCTTTTACATTTTAGTTTAGGAATTTCTACTGATATATCTTCAAGATCACTAATTCTTTCTTCATCTGTGCCTGGTCTATTGATAAGCCCATGAAAGGCATTCTTTATTTCTATTAGTGTTACTGTGTTTTTTTATTTCTAGCATTTTCTTTTGATTCTTTCTTAGAATTTCTATCTCTCTGGTTACATTGCCCAATACTGTTGATATATATTGTTCGCTTGTTCCATGGAAGCACTTAACACATTAAACATAGTTTTCTTGCATTCCCAATCTGATCATTCCCAAATCTGTGCCATATCTGATTATGGTTCTGATGTGTACTTTGTCTCTTCAGACTACATTCTTTGGGGTTTGGGTTTTTGTTTGTTTGTTGTTTGTTGTGTGTTTTTTCTTTTTGTCTTTGTTTCTGTTTTGCTTTTTAATATTTTTTGGTAATATTTTGTTGTTGTTGAAAGCCACACATTATGCACCAGGTAAAAGGAACTGAGGTAAATAGACTTTTAGTGTGAGAGTTTATGTTTATCTTGTTAGGCTGTGTTTACTGTTTGCTATAGTTGTAGGTATAAGAGGCTAAAATTTCGTAGAATGTACATGTTTATGTCTCCACTGTTTTCTTTGTGTTTTCCTAGAGACTGCTTTTTAAATAGGGTCTGAGCTTTGCAGTTATTTCAGCTGAAAGCCCTTGTTATCATACAGGAATCTGATTGGTGGTAAGCATTCTATAATCTTATGATAAAGTTTTAGTCTTTCATGGAGCCTGTGCCTTTGAATATGACCTTCACAACTGCTTCTCAGCTTTTCTCCTCTTTTTAAGTGAGACAGGAAAGCTTGAGGGGGTAGCTGGAGTTTAGTATTGCAATTCCCTTCCCTCAGATAGGCTAGGTTTGGTAAAATTCAAGTAGTTTAGGCTCTGATAAAAGAATTTCCCTTAGGGACAGGCCTTTGTTAAGAAGCAGAGAGTGCTCTGGAATGATTGCTTTTATTAAATCCTCTGACAGAATTATAGGGAGATCTTTCTGTGATCTTCACCCTGAGATTCTGGTAGGGTTCCCAGAAGCAAAACTCATGAAATTGTGGGGTATTCCAAAGATTACATTTCATGGAGTTTTTAACTCTCAGGCTAGTCCATAGTGGGCTTACAGTGACTTATCAGTTATAGTTTGTTTCTACCTGTACTGGCTCTTGCTCCTTGGTTTCTGCTCCCAATATACTGTGATTCTCAGTATTTGCTTCTTTCTCAAGTTTTGGGGGCAAGGGTTTGCCCTGTGTCCTCAGCTCATTGTTGGATCTAATAATTGTTCATTTTAATTTTCTTCAGCTCTTTTTCTTATTATAAAGATAAGAGTGACAAATTCCAAACTTTTACTAGTTTTTAAGATGAGGTCCTAACTGAAACTTTTGAAGGTGGTGATTCCTGTAAACTAAATTATTATTTTCTAATTTTTCCAGTGTTTGCTATTACATGTAACTTGCTTTTCCTGTTAATCCTTCAAATAAAATGCTTCAGAAGTTATTTGAAATATATCACAGGATCTCTTCATTTTTATCCTCTATTCCAAAACCAATCCCTTCAGTGTCTCTCTTTCACACATTCTGCAAAATTTATCTTCAATCCCAGAAAACACTCCCTTATTCCTTTTGTCTAGGCAGACTCTTCTCAAACCTTTTCCAGCTAATTTATTCAATAATAGTCTCTCTCTTTGAAAGTCGATTTTAAGCATAAACTGTACCACTCTTCTTTACTTCATTATGTCTACATATTTTTTTTCAACTATGTAGATCTTGTCTCTTGTTTAAATTTTAATGATTTCTGAGAACAGGGACCTGTTTTTTAATGCTTATATTTATCTTACACTAAATGTCTAGCCCAGAGCTATGCACGTACTAGGGGACTGACAAAGAATCATTGGTTGACTGTTATATATCAATATTTGTTAGGAAATTGATTGCTTTACTGAGTGATTTGTAAATATAAACATCAACTGACTAATTCCCCCAAAGCAAGTCACTTCTAGATTTTCAAGGGCTGATAATTAAGACACCTCATATATATTAATAGATGGACGAAGGATCATTTTTCAGATTCTTTCTGCAGCCTGTGAAGATCTGTTTTTGGAAACTGCATTAGAAATGAAGAAGGAAAGACTGTGTCTGAAAGGACAGGATCAGCTTTCTGCTTCATGCCTGACAGAGGCTGTGGCTTCCCTACACATGAAGCTTTAAATCAAACTTAATTTGTGGTGCGTAAGCAGTTTCTGGCACTAAAGGGGGTTCTTCCATAGCAGATGACATAGAACTAAAAGAATTGTGTGTAGTGAGATTAACCCATAGCACAGAGAAAATGGAGAAAGTAAAACTCAATACAAATCGTGAAGACAGTAAATTCCCATTTTTCCCTTGGTTAGGTATATGTTGAGAAAGGAAAACTACAACATTAACCAGGAAGAAAAAGGTTAATAGAAAGACTATCAGTAAAATGTGGTTAAGACAATTCTTACATGTGTCTAGTTCAGCAATGGTACATAAATTTAAAGGGCAGGAGACTTACTCAAGTTACAAATGTCAGTATTATGAACTCTCAGATATGTGTATCATTGGGAGGGTACAGACACAGGGTAAATTTTAAAAGCATGTCTATTTGGAATATAATCTGAGCTTCATATTTTCAGTATGGGAGACTCTTAGTTTCCAGGAACTCTCTTCCACCAACCAAACTTTAAGCCCTTCTTTCTCTCAAAGGGGAACCAGAAGAGATTAAGCCAAGTGAATTTTAAATATCTTAATATATTAATATATAAATATTTAAATATATTAAATTATTAAATATTTAAATATATTAATATAGTACAAATATAAATATTTTTGTAGGAGCCCAAATGTAAATGATCTGCCTTTGATAATGAAATGTTGATGTTTAATAACATTCCTTTGCATGTGTATAGTGCTATTCACTCTTTCAATTACTTTAACCTATTTTACCCTCACAACAAAGTTGAGTATGGTAGGTATTTTTCCCAACTTAAAGCTGAGTTAATTTAAGGCACATTGACTTAATGACTTTGTAAGGATCCAGCTTGAGCTTGTAAATTTGAGGCCTGCATGTAGAACCCGGTTTTCCCTGAACATAGTTGTCTTTTCCAGCTTTATGCTAAATGCTGGCAAATCAGAGCATTTGTCTTTGCATTCATAACCAAGTGTCCAAAAAGGAGAATTAACTCCAGTGCTCCAATTTTCTATCTTGCAAAAACATGTATTTAAGAAATTCACCCCAGAACTTAAGGGCAGGATTGCCACCATGTAGACTTGTTTTCTTTGGTCAAAGGCAGGAGACAGAAAAGACAGCAGGGTGCCCACTATCACTTCATTCAGGAGGCAGCTGACCATTGGTGAGAATATAACTTTCCAGAGAAACAAGAGGCACACTCCTTAGGAAAGGTTCCTGGCAACTCAGTTGCTCTGTAAAGAACACTTACTCGTGGCCATTCAAGGCCCTTTGCAAATTCACTTGAGAAAGCAAAAAGCAGGACTATGAGAAAATGTCATACAGGGCAGGGTTCTTCCTGTGAGGGGCGAAGGGAGAAAGACAAAGGGAAACAGTGTCTGGAAAAGGCAGGACCATGGCAGTGGGCTAGGATCATTGGCAGATTAAGGCACAGGGCACATGCCTGTATTACACAAATGCAGGAGAAAAGTGGAAAACAAACTTCTCATGGTTATTCGGGGATAGAACGCCAGTAACCACTTTCAGTTTACTTCGTATAAGGCAACCATTTTTAAAGCTCACTTCTTTACTTTCTTACCCCCTGTTGTCAAAACTAACCTCAAACACGAACACTACACCTATCAATTTTTTCCCTTCATGCCATGGTACAAAAATCTAATTTGTTTTCATAAGTTCAGCTTCGAACGTGGAGCCCAGTGTTTCCTCTTTTTTGCTACACAAATCATGTTGGCTTGTTTATCAAAGCCTACTGGCATGGTAATATTTCTTTTTGCTAAGTGAATTCCTCACTTCTTTCCTTTTCCATCTGATCTTCACATCAAGAGTCACTTTTTGTGTTTTCTTTTTTTTTAGTTTTTGTTAATGTTTATTCATTTTTTGAGAGAGAGAGAGAGAGAGAGAGAGAGAGGGGTGGAGAGAGAAGGAGGCACAGAATCTGAGTAGGCTCCAGGTTCTGGACCGACAGCATGTAGCCTGACGGGGCTCAGACTCATGAACTGTGAGATCATGACCAGAGGTGAAGTCAGACGTTTAACCTACTGAGCCACCCAGGCGTCCCATTGTGTTTTCTTTTTGAAGGTTCCATACATAATACCCAGCCAACATTTGCCATACCCAATGGAGACTTTGTGAGCTATGTAATCATCTGCAATTTTTGCATGACTGGTCTCTCCCCATATCAGACGAGTTCAACCAAGAATACTGTCTTTATTTCAGGCTCCTCAAAGAGCATCTTGGAGAAAAAGAAGTTGAGTTGGCACTCATCTTTGATTCAGTCGTGGAGGCTGACCTGGCAAATTATACCTGCCATGTGGAAAACCGAAATGGACGGAAACATGCCAGTGTTCTGCTGCGTAAAAAGGGTATTTATTTTTTTAACTATTACTATGGTTTGTTTAGCTACCAAGTAACTATTGAAGTTAAATATGCCTACTGGCCTTATTTTATCATTTAGCAGAAATTTCTATTAAGCATTTTGTCTTTTTAAGGAAAAATATCTCTATCGCTATGGATAGTAGCATAAAATGCCTATAATCTTCTATACCATTAGGAAATAGATTTAAAAAATGAAATATTGTTATGTGTTAAATTCAGTGAAATAAAATGTACCTTAGTTATAAGTATTACATAAAATTTAATACGTATTGGCATTCAAATTTTTCTCTATATTTCACCATCTTATATTGCTTAAATGAAAAACTAGGGATTTTATTATTGAATGAGAAACAAAGCCACTTTTTTATTCCCTGACTAAAATAGAAATAATAAAGAGTATCATAATAGTCTTATAATTGTCATAATAAACATTATAAATAATATGTCATGATATGACCTGGTATTAAGAGGCCTTTGATAGGTACATATATTTTAAAAATAATTTGGCATTTATGGAAACCCCTCTCTAACTTTATTTTTGGATGGCGTGGAAATTGTATATAACGGGCAAAGAAAGTAAATTTATAAATAAAGGAGATAAACGCAAATATAGGAACAAAAATCCCAGCAGCTGGAGCAGCTTCTGAGATTGGCTCTTATTCTGTCACAACTCTTGATTACTGCAAAAGGCTAAATATTTCTGTATGTATGCATCTGGCAAAGGTTTTTGTAAATGTAACAGAACAAATGTTCTCAATCAATGTTTTTGTTGTCTAGGCTATAGAGCAATAGAACACATTCAATCAACAAGGTCACTAGTTGTACCTTTTAACCAAGATGGAATTTCTGTTTTCCTGCCAACCCTAATACTTGACCTTGACCAGCAGTTCTAGGAGAAGCAAGAAAATGTCATTATTCTGAGAATAATGCTTTTATCTCTCTAGTACCATTTCTTATTCAGTTGGATTTGATTCCATCTTAAAATAAGGGAGTTGTTGTTGTTGTTGTTTTTTATTTTATTTTATTTTTTTTGTATAAAGGAGTGTAATATGGAAAGTAAAATCAGGAAACCCTGGTTGAGTAGATCCTTGTTCAGCCATTGATTCAGTAGGACTAACTTGTCTGATTAAATACCCTGAACCTCAGTTTTCTCACCTGTAAAACAGGGATAATAATATCTACATTGTAGAGGCACTTTGAGACTCAAATGATAATTATGTAGTGTAAAATATACCACACTCACTGTTATTATACAGAACTTGAATTACTTCTCCTGTGCACTAGGCAACCACATAAGTCCACCTACATAAAGGGCAGACATTGATCATGTCCAGATACCTTATGGCAAAGATCACTTTATTCCTGCTCATTCCAGTCTTATTTTAGGCTCAGAGATCATCCAACCGAGGGTTTGCAGCACCTCTGTATCTTCAGAAAATTGGGCAATGTCTGGCCACTAATTAGTACTTAGAACCTGTCTCATTAATGAATGAATAAGGTTATCTATTATTATTGAAGATCATGTATAGCAACTATTGTGCTAAGGACTGGGAAATAGAATGATGAATAAAATAGACACCCCCAAGTCTGGAAGGGTACAAAGAAAGGTAAATATTAAACATTAAACAAAAAATTTGGGGCACCTGGGTGGCTCATTTGGTTCAGCTCAGGTCATGGTCTCAGGGTTCATGAGTTTGAGCCCCACATTGGCTGTGTGCTGACAGCTTGGAGCCTGGAAACTGCTTTGAGTTCTGTGTCTCTTTCTCGGCTCCTCCCCACCTCATGTTCTGTGTCTGTCTCTCAAAAATGAATAAACATTTTAAAAATTAAAAAAAAAACTTAAACAAAAAATTGCACAAGTGTTACTGCTATGAGGAAAAACAATGGTGGTAGCAGGGTTCCTATCATTCAGTCAGCAGGGATAGAAATAGCCTTATCTGAGTTTAAAAATAAATTTATTTCTATTTAATAAGTAAAACAACCACTAGCACCCCTTAAAATTTCTAATAATCTGACAGTAGAAACCAAGGCACACTGTAAAATTGCTACCTCCCATGACTTCCTCAAGGAAACATGTCTAAAGCATGAATAACTAAGAATATTAATTCTCATCTTTCTCATCTCCATATATTAGAGTTCCCCAGAGTTCAGGTCACCTCTTCTCATTCACTTCCTAGATGATTTCATTCCATCTCTATCTCATGGTTTTGCTTATTGCATATATGCTGACAATTCCTAAATTTATATATCTAGCCTGGTCATCTTTCCTAAACTCCAGAATTGTATACCTAACTGCCTATTCAACAGCTACTCAAAAACTCCACTAGTGGATGTATCTAGTAGGCATATCAAGCTTCATTTGTCCCAAACAAGAATTTTGCTTTCTCCATCCTATAAACCTGATCCTCCAGTTGCCTTCTCCATCTCCATCACCATCCTTCCAGTTGCTCAGGCCAAAATCCTAGGAGTCATCCTTGACTTTTTCTTTTCTCTACTCACATGCTATATCTAGTCCACCACCAAATCCCATGGCTCTACTTTCAAAACACGTCCAGACTCTGATGTCTTTCCCCACATTCACTGTTAATGACCCTGGTCTGAACCACCAGCATCAATTGCCTGGCTCACTGCAATGGCCTCCTAACTGGCCTCCCTGCTTCTTTCTTGTGCCTTGCAGTCTGTGCTCATCACAGCAGCCAGACAGAATGATCCTTTTCATATATAACTACAGCATATTATTCCTCTAATCAGAACCCTCCAATTATAGAACCCTCTCCATTACACTTAAAATGAAATCCCAAATCTACACTATGGCCTACAATGCATGACAATCTATTGTGATTTCTGATCCAGTTTTCTACCACAATCTGCCTATTTGCCTCAAACATCACACACACTAGCTTCTTTTCTATTTCTTGTGCTCACCAAGCATAGTCCTATCTGATAGTCTTTGCACTTACTAATTCTGGGTCAGGAACACTCTTCCCTGAGCTGTTCCTATGATTCACTCACTTTTTTCATACAGGGCTCTGCTTAAATATTACCTGCTCAATAGCCTTCCTTGGACACACTCTATAAAAGAGTACTACCCATCACTTTCTTTCTTTTTTTGGGGGGGGGTTAGAATATTAAACATTTTAATACAGTTTAAATCAGTGTGTCAGGTCCATTTCATCTCTTTCACTGCCAAATCTGAGGGCAGGCACTGTTTCGGTTTCTCTGCCTTCCCTCTGTCTGTGATGACCAAGGTATAAAGGTATCTGAAGTTTTTTGTTTAAACATTTTAAGCCTTACTGAAGTAAAATTGAGAAATAAAATGATAAGAGATTTAAAGTATACAACAGGATGATTTGATATACATATACATTGTGAAAGGATTCCCTCTATTGAGTTAATTAATAAACATATGTATCACCTTACATATTTACCTTCCTTTTTTTTCTTTTGGTGAGAACATGTAAGTTCCTCTTAGAAAGTTTCAATTATACAATACAATGTTATCAACTACATTAGATACTCAGACCTTATTCATTTTACAACTGAAAGTTTGTACCCTTTTATCAACTTCTCCCTATTTCCTCCTCTAGCCCCGACCCCTGACAACCATTTTTGTACTCTCTTCTACTATGACTTCAGGTTTTGTTTTGTTTTGTTCCATTTTGTTTTGTTTTAGATTCAATATATAAGTGATACCATGCAGTATAGTATTTACCTTTCTCTCTCTGGCTTACTTCACTTAGTATAATGAACCTCCAGGTTCATCCATGTTGTACTAAATGATAGGATTTTCCTCCTTTTTTAAGGTGAAATAATATTCCATCATATATATTTATGCCATATTTTCTTGATCTAATCATTCATTGAACTATCCATCACTTTTTTTTCTCTTTCTTGGCTCTATTTATGTTTATTGTACTTATTACTATTTGATATCTTCTTACATATTTGTTTTCTTCTTATCTTCCCCCCTCACCACTAAAATGTAAACTCCACGAGAACAGGAACTTTTTCTGTCTTATGTACTGCTGTATCCCTAGTGCATAGAACATAGTAAGTGCTCAAAAATATTTGCTGAGTGAAAATGCTCCTCCTAGAGGGCCAGAGCAATAGGGTGGGGATAGATAACAGGGATTGGTAAAGATAGGATTTATCTGTGATTTTCTCTTGACTAGTGTCTGCCCTGGGCTATCTAAATGCATGTCTCTTTTAAAAGACATTTACTTTCCAGATTGGAGGTTAAAAACTTTAAGACCTCAGGGGCCAGGCAGATAGTAAACTTTTTTTTTAAGAGGTTGGATCCTAGAGAGAAAAAAAAAACACAGGATAGAGAAAACATGCCTCACTCTAAAGGGGCAGTCACTACTCTTTTCTAGTAGATTATGCCATGTTTGCTGAAATGTAAACTCAAGGATAAGAGAATTTCTGAGTTTTCAAGTGAAGTTGAGTGACTAGGTATGAAATCTTTTGAGTTTTAAATATTGGTGTCCATTGTTTGGAAACATGTGGAACAACAAAACCTTTTGGGGAGTCATGTTATACCAGTGTGCACTCCCTGTTTTAGGTAGCAATTAAATTTTTTCACTGTGCTTTGCAAAAGGATGCAGTTCATCTTCTCTTATTCTATTTTCCTTAGGAGCTCTCAACAATATTGTAGAGCTCCCGAAAAGAGGGAGAAGCCCTATGGCCCTGCTTCAACCTTTTTTATCAGACTGAGCTCTGGCTTGTCTTGCAAAACTTAAGATGTTTCCTTTGGAGTTAAACATTTCGGGTTTTATCACAGCATAACCTGGCTTCAGTGGCTGCAGTGTTTTCACCCAGAATATGAGTATGATGTTTGTTAATGGAACAACAACTTACTGATGAGCTATGAGTCAAATATTGAAAAAGCCCTAAGTGATAATAATGAAGAAGCATTTGATGAATCCTTACTGTGAAAAGGCCTTTCGTAAAATGAAAACTCGTGTCTAATATATCCAATTAACAGGGTCAGGCTTTCTCAGAGCAAGACATCCTTATCTATGCATCTTTTACCTGCACCTACAACTTTCTCACTCTCTGATGAACTATCAACAATTATAACTAAAATATCAGTAAGTAGTCTAGTGTGTGTGTGTGTGTGTGTGTGTGTGTGTGAGTGTGGGTACCATGACTGAATTTATGCTAAGGAAATTCTGGTAATTGTTTCTTCTCTGCACATACTGCCTTTCCTACAAACCAGAACATATCACTGAATCCCTCTCTTCTCATTCCCAGTGCTACTGCCCCACCCTGAACCCCCAACCTGTAAAGAAACCCTCAGGTGGGATCTCCTAACCTGCTTCCCAACTTATGAGCTAGCTAAAAACATTTCCAGTCTTCCCTCTCTACTCCCTTGACTTCAGCTGCTATTTGTCTCACTCTATGATGCTGATCTTCAGGTTCAAAGTGAAGAAACCGTTGGGTTCAAACTAAGAAGGTTAAAAAGAACTACACTTGTACTTTGAGTGCCTACAAAAAGTTATAATCCCATAAATATTTGCTGTTATGGCTATCACTGTATTTGTGATGTGTATATAAGTCACAGTGCAAATAAAATGGCTTTCACCTTCTCAGGAAATGTCTCTAGAAGCACAGATCATGCTGAGATGGAAAATGGCAGTTGAAAACAGAAGATAAAAGAAAAGCCAAGCATCATCTTGGTGATGGCAATTTTGCCCTCTGATTATAGGATGCATGTTTCCTTTTTAATGGCTCCGCCTGGGTTGAATGAAAGAATACTGGTTGAGTCTCAGAGACTTGGTGCACAGTTTTAAACATAAACAGCCATCATTAGGTAATATCTTTCAAAGACATTTTTATAAAATGGACTCCCAAACCACAAAAGTACTTTTCACACCATGGTTTTCTTCCATAAATGTACTGCTGAAAAATGTGCCTACTACTTGAGAGCACAAATTGTTCCTACTGCTGAAGTTTCCATCTACCTAATAACAACTCTACTTTGTATTTAACATAGAAATTGCTGAAAAAGTTCCCATTTGGTGACTTTTAAAACAGTTGAATTCTGACCAGAGAGAGACACACAGAGAGAGAGAAAGAGACAGAGACAGAGAAGAGACAGAGAGATATGGAAAGAGAAAGAGTCCAAAATATTTACAACATAAAATGAACATTTTACAGCAGGAAAAAAATGTTGCATCAAGTCAATCAATGTCCTAAGATGAAAGAAAAGTCAGTTTCCTGAGTAACAAAAAAAATCATATTGATCTGTCCATTTAACACTGGTTGTTAAGAATGCACAACTTATGTAAGATGGTGGGAAAATCAGCAAATATTTTGATATTTGTAGCCCCACACAGGTCTCATAAGCAAGCCTGTCTTACCACCCATATAGAGGCAGGCAATGGCTCCTGGGGAGCTACACATAGAGGGCAAGAGGCAGAGGTAATGTGTGGTAGGATTTTTTTACCTGAAATTTTGGGGCTTAATTTTTAAAATGACTACCTCTTGCAGCAGGCAGGACAGAGATAGATTCCAATTCCCTATCCGTACTCATTATGGTTCCCTTCATAATAATTCTTATTAACATATTTTGTCTCTCACAGCAGCCCCACTCCCTTCCCTTTTCCATTATTACTTCATCTCCTTACTGAAAAAGAGTGACATTTATTTATGCTTCTTATATTTTCACTCAGTGACTTTCCTGGTGGGCCATACTGTCTCTGTCTTCCACTATCTCTTCTTTCCCTCCACTTCCTTTCCAAGACCAAATTCCCTCTCCCCCCATGAAACCTAAAACTTTTCTTCATATTCTGGACCCTAGGGAGCCCCTCTTTCCTCTCTGATACAGCCATAGGATTCTTCAGTACCTTTCAGTGAAGTGCCAGAGATATACTCAGTCCTTTCATGCTGCCTGGTGAATTGTATTTCAGGTTATTTCCTTGGAATTAAAAGGGCATAAGAAACCAAAATTCACTGCAAGTCACATGTTCTCATGAAGCACTACTAACAACTCTATAGAGCAAAAGGGAAAAGGCTCTCCTTTGTCAATTTCCAGGCTGAAGCTTATAAAACTGTGATGGAATAAAAAGTCTTGAATTTGAAATTAGGATATCTGGGCTCAAGTCTGATCTTGGCCAATTCTTAGGTGTATGACCTTGAGTAAGTGAATTAAACTACCAAGTCTCATATTCTTCATCTACAAATTTTTCCTGAAGGATTCTTGCCCCAAAAAGTTAACTTAGAGAATAGATTAATAGACTGGTTAAAAATTTTATTTATAATATATATTACTTGTAGTATCTGTTATATATATATATATATATATATATATATATATATACACACACATATATACACACACACATATATGTATACGTAGTATTTATTATATACATATATACACATATATACATATGTATATATACATATATATACACATATATATGTATATGTAGTAGCTATTATATATATATATGTTTATTTTTTTCCTTAATCTTAATCTTCATATTGAGCCTGACTAATTTCTTTTTTTTTCTTTCTTTAATGTTTATTTATTTTTGAGAGAGACACAGAGCGCGAGTGGGGCAGGGGTAGAGAGAGAGGGAGACACAGAATCCAAAGCAGGTTCCAGGCTCTGAGCTGTCAGCACAGAGCCCAATGCGGGTCTCAAACTCACGAACCATGAGATCATGACCTGAGCCGAGGTCAGACGCTTAACCGACTAAGCCACCCAGGCGCCCCCTGACTAATTTATTTTAAGCAATAAGCCTATATAGAAACAAAGGACATCCCCAGGGAAAGGCTGACAACCTGGTTGTCAAGGGATCTTCAGGAGTGGCTGTCTGTCATGGCCAGAAATTTGATTTTGACAGTGTTCCAGAATTAACCCATCCAGGGATGCTGATTGCTGTCAACCAAACTCATAAACAATTTGTGTGCGAACTAGAATGTCACTGTCTTTTCCAGTATCTAGTAACATAGTAAGCAGAATTGGTAATAAAAAAAAGGCACTTGGTAATTACAGATTTAGATCAGGGGGAGGTTAGCTAATCTTTTAGGCAAATTTATCTATATTATGTTAAGACCAATGAATGTCCCTGTTCCATAGGGGAAAATATGTCTCTGGTCTGGTGTCTTTCAGATTCAGCATTTCTCCTCTAGGCGTTGATGAATTAACATTCTAAATTCTCCTCTGACTTCCCATATCTCTAAATTTCATGGTACTATCCCCTCTTTTTATGATACACCTTACATTTGTTAATATCACTAACTAAGCTACAGGTAAGTCACTATTTCCTGAGTCTGGGATATATGATGTCTCCTCCCATTATGTGTTGATTTAATTGTTCTAGCTATTAGAATTCTAAAAGTCCCCCACTCAAGCAGCCGAAGGCTACTATCAGGTAGCCTACTGTTGGCTGAGTAGTCCAAGTTATTAGCCTGGATTTCTCATTCTCTTTTAGCCCCACTGGGCATATTATATCATATACATATTATGGTCATTTATTCAAATAAGTAGTGGAAATGGATAAACTGATTTCCCCAGGTTATCTTCTATTGGATTATGTTCTTAGGATTAAATGAAACAATTAAATCTTGCCAGATCATTCAATTTTATTTGATTTTGAGAATAATTTTGTGACGATGTTCTCATGTAGAAGAATATAGGGCCTGTGGCTTGGGAAGTACTAGATGGTAATCTTTCTAAATCAATAAGGTAATTTAACAGAAACAACAAAATATTGGCCCTAGACCTAGAAAAAGGCAGTTCTAACAGTTGCCTGAAATACACTTAAAACAGAAATATATATGTGAGATCTAGATGTGCTCAAAAAAAATTGGGAGCGACTATTCCTTTTCAGATAGACTCATCACTTTCAACACTAAAATGACTCAACTCTTTAGAAAAGAGTTAATTTCATGAAATTTGACTTACACATATCTGTCAAGAACAAAGCTACATACTGTATTAAGCAAGAATCTTTTGGGAAAAAAGCAGAATGGGCTGTACATCTTACAGACTAGAAATATGGAAAGATCCCAAATGTTGCTGATTTAATTACCATTTTCTGTTTACTCTGTTGGTTCCAGATTTAATCTACAAAATTGAACTTGCAGGAGGCCTGGGAGCAATCTTCCTTCTCCTTGTACTGCTTGTGATCATCTACAAATGCTACTATGTTGAATTAATGCTCTTCTACCGACAGCATTTTGGAGGTGATGAAACTACCAATGGTAGGCTCTCTCCTATTGTTCAAACTCTAAAAGGCATGGATTTGTGATTATGTAAGAGAATATCACCATTCTTAGAAGATATGTGATGAAATACTTAGAGTTACAGGGCTATGACTAAGGCAAGTTACCCCTCAAATAGTTTAGAAAAAAAATATGTGTTTATCAAGAAAGAGAGCAAAGGGGAGAAAATATTAACAAATGGTGAATCTGGGTAAAGAATATATTGATGTTCTTTGAAACTATTTTATTTTTGTAATTTTTCTATGTGTTTGACATTATTTACAAATTAACAGTTTAACAAGGAGACATTAGTTGATCAGGAGCTAAAACAATTGCTGTCAAAACCCTTCCACTTACTAAGAAATAAATTAAGAATAAATTCCATTATTTTCCTCCATAAAATTCAAATGCAGGTACAGATCATTTTTAGCCATTCCTGGCATTGAAAAAACAAATCATTTAGGAAACAGATTAAAAGCTATGGATGTTATCTTTTTAAAACTCACAGTGCATCTGGACCCACATATTTTTGATGATTATAGAACCATTCTCACAGAGGACCTCAATGGATAGAAGTTCAGAATGTAGCTTATAATTTTATGTTTGCTATCTATGTCCTTTGGAAATCTTATGAATTAAATAGCAATAAAGCATTGTATTGAGCTTTGAAAATGATTTAATTTTTCAAGAGAATAAATTACCATATTTCAAGTCAATATCAATAAGAAATCATGATATGTCACTCCTTATGCATAAAGCCCTCACCCATGAAATACTGTAAGTCTTAGAAATATGTGTGTGGAATCCTTAGGTAAGCCAAGATTAAAAAGAAGTCCATTTGTAAGTCATTAAAAAGGAAGGTTAAATTTTAGTTTTCATTATGTTGAAATAAAGAAGGTTAGAAGTTTTATTTTGCTAAGATCATGGTCTTACCTCAGAGGAGAAGGGCTCATAATTTTGTTTATCTTTATAGTGATAAAAGAAGGGCAGAGTGGTAACTGTAAAAAAGAATTTTTTTGAGGAATCTTTGATTTTGGTCCTATGGTTTCTATTATGTAAATAATATGAGTGGCTTTTAATTGACTATGTTTTCATAGTAAATTAGAGAAATGCTGTTTGATGCGTACATATGCATGCTCTTTATCAAAGGAGTGTGTTTACCTATCATAGCAGCCCATTTAGAAGTATTACAGACCCTTATTCAGACATAGTTTCAAAGTGAGAGATTAGGGCCTGTTGCAACCATAATTATATGCTCCAACAATATAAATGAAAATGTGGTCAATTATACTAAGTTTCTATATACAACAATTAGTATAGAAAAATATGACTTCTTACCTGCACACATAAAATAACTAGATGAATTGTGCTACTAAGGAAAAAATCACCGGTTCCCAGGTGCCAACAAGGGGCTATAGTATCCAAGTGGGAATGTAAAAGATGCATTGTCTATATGAAAGAACATGAAAGGGAGGCTCCTGTGATTAATTTGTTTTGAGTCATGATTATAAGCAATTTGTCAATACTCTGTAAGTGATGATACAATTTATTAAGTTAATCTGCAATAATTAATTATTTTCATCACCCATACTCAATAATCCAGATTAACTGATCAGCTGTAGTAAATATTTGTAAGATTAAATTCATACTAGCATCATAGGACATTTCAGGGATAAAATATTCCATTTTGTGTCTATATCTCCAATGTGGCCCATGTGGTCAAAGATAACAAATAACCTAGAGCATTTGTGTTAGAGAATTGTGTATTGATTCCAAATCAATTGTTTTTGGGGAAAAAATGGAATTTGGGGAGAAGGGATTTCAAGAGTTTTCATTAGGAAGGGCAATACAAATATTTTATAGTCCTACATGGAAACTTAGACCTGAAACACACAACCTGTACTAGCTGAATGGAATACTAAAAAGTCAACAGGTATGTGGTAAGGATGAATAAATGAATATTAAAGCTCTTTTAGAAATACTTGGTTTCATGATGCCAAATATCAGCTAGATAACCTCTGAATTTTTCATTTCTTTGTTTAATATTCTGACATCTTATGGACACAACTTAGTTTTACCCATATACTTTTTTTTTTCATGTTTTCTCTTTGATTCATATCTATAGTAGCATTTTCTGAAAGTTCTTTAAAACTGCCTTATTTTTATAAAATAAAATCAATCCAACAAACTTTTACTTCTTAGCCTTTTTTTATAAAATTCATTTCATTTTAATCCATCAAACAATGACTAATTCACTTATTTGACCTTTGAGTTGTTCAGTCATTAAATATTTATTAAGTATCTACTACATGGCAGGCATTATTTATGATATATTTACTTATATTCTTCATCTGAATCAATACACATAGTATAGTAGGCACTAGGGATATAATAATAAACAAAGTTACACAGTCTTTGCACTTTAGAAGCTAAAGATTTAGCACTGTGTTTAGCATAGCCCCAGAAGAACTGGATTGTAAACAGGAATGGCCTCCTGGTGGTGAACAGGATTAAAATTTAAAAACAGGGAAGGACAGGTATGACAACAGGAAAATTCTTCCACAGTTTGGTTCCCTTTCTCATAACTTCTCTCTTCATTAGAAACAACATACCTATGGTGATCACTGTGCAAGCCCTCTTTCTTATAATGCTCTGCCATCTGCATTGTTCTCTATTTCCTGGTTCCTTAGATGAGCTTAGTCAACATGATTTAACACAAGGAAGGTTCATTAGCCTTGCCTAGCAAAGTGGTGTTGTGGAATTGCCATTCAGTTTTAAAATAATTTTCAGGCCTTCCTGTTAACCTTATTTGCATCATGTTGTTGATTTTGCTCTTCCATCTTGCTCTCTCTGTGATCAACAGCTGTGGCTATTCATGAGGTTTTCTTGGCTGTCTGCATAATACTGAAGTGCATTTTTTGTAAACTGTGGCATCTGCATCACTGCTTGCTCACTAGCTGGCATTCTAGAGCTTCTGGGACATCTGACATGGTGGCTTTGACAGCACTCTTCCTGTTCTGTCCAGCCACCATAAGCTCTTTATCTTTAGCTCATCTTAAAGGGACATGATTAGAATCAGAAATAACAACTTTCCAAAGAATGATATGCTTCTAGAATGTTAGGTAAAATTTATTATCCAGACATATTAGGTGTTAACACACATCAAAGACATCCATATTTTTTGTCATAACTTGATTTGGGATATGCAAATATAGTAATATTTTTCTAGAAGAAAGTCTGTAGCATCACCAATATTAGGGTATAGGTGAAGCGAGTAAGGATGAGAAATATGTGAGTTTAGGGAAAGCTGGAGGGCAAATAGTCTTAATCAGGATAAGCAATGGAGGCATGAGTCTAATGGCCTGGTCAGATGGGTCAAAGACTCAGGTAGTCATTGCAGATGTCTAGCTCATAGTAGATGCTCAACAAATCATTGTTGAATGAATCGATAAGTAGTTGAATTTAGGGAGGTTTGTGAAGTAGAAAAGTTATCGAAGTCAGAGGAAACCAGAATGCAGTCTGACATTATGGAGTTTGAGGAAGTAGCACCATCCATTAAGAACAATGAAATACATTCTGTTCATAGGAATGGATCTGTTTGTCCTTTGGCCTATTTTATTCTTCCAGCTGTATATCATCAGCAGCTCTAAGTCCCAGGTGAGTAATTATAGCTGGAGAAAGTCAAAGGCTTGCAGGTGCATCCTGAGCTTGATTGGAACAAGGGCAGAGGTGCTGAGATTACCAGGAGGTTCTTACATTAGCATTGCTTATGAACATTCTCACTTCCAAGTGGTGTTTTATGCATAAGAGTGGAACGTGTCCCATTTGTAAGCCAAATGATCTCAACTATCCAGTGCAGTCCTTCATGTGCATCTGTTTCTTGGCAATCAAGTAACCCAACCAAGGTTTACGGAAGCCTTTTCCAGCCAGAGGACATGCTAAAGAAAAATCTTTTGGCTTCAGGCACCATCATAACATAAATAACCAGAGTTCTTTTCATGTGGGGGTGGTGAAGACTGGAACCTTACTAGAATTAGAACAATATAATCCTGCCTCAAATATCTCTAGATAGGGGGTTCCACCTACTTCTACCCTAGCGTATTCATATCTCTTTATATGCCTATCATTTAGTAGGTAGAACTAAATCATTAATGGTATAGATGAGTGGCTGCTTCATTCTGTAAATTACCTTTTGGTCAGTTTTACCTATATTCTAATCAGGTCTGCTTTAATGGAAAATATCGATGTGTTTAGAAACAAATCCTAAAATGTTTTCCCATCATTTAAAATTATTATTTGCAAGTAAGTAGGTTTAATAAATACTAACAGTTTCATTTAAGTCTATGCTCACTACATTAACTTTTAAAAATAATTTTCTATAAATGAGGGAACTTTGAAAGCCACTGTAACTTTTCCAATGTGGCCTTTCTAAAATCAATGGGGACTAATAGCTTGAGTAGCTATATTCATTAATAATTTTTAGGAAAAATATTTCAACATTTTACATATTCTCTTTGAAGAGGCTGGCTCTGAGCCAATACAGCAAAGGAGGAAAAAATACTTTCTCGAAGCAAAATTAACTCCCTGACTAAATGTGTGAAGGGAAAACCTAATTTGGCAATACTGGAAGGATGTATATTTCGAAACAAAGGCTTCTTTTGGAAGCTTGTGTCAAATTATTTCGCCATGGATTGAACAAGAGTAACAGACAATACACTTGTATAAAACCCAGCTGCTGTCTCTAATATTTGGTGATAAACTGCTTTTTGTATATGAAGATGACGATACTAACCAACTGGAAGTATGGCATGTGTTGTGAGTAGTGTCTCCAGGAGTGAGGCTGGATTATTTTGATCTTCCACACTCTAGGGCCCAGCCCCTCTTGGATCTCTTGTACATATTTGTGCAAACGAGGTATAGTCTGTGACCAAGTAACAGAGCCAAGCCAGCTGGCACAGAAAAAGTTCAAATCCATGACTTTGGTCTATTTAGTCCTGCATTCAGACACACTGAGCTAATCACTCACACATCACTGAATATCACAAGATGTATAGTCACCAAAAGTCACAAATAATTCTCTCTTATTCTTCCTGACTATAGGTTTTCCATTACATATCAGTTTCAGTTCATATCACATGACTATGTTATGTTGAAATGTGCTAGATTTCTTACAATATGGCATGTGGCTTATTTTGTCTAATTATTAATGACAGTCACTAATTATAGGGCTTATTCTAGACTGTTAGTGGTTATAGAATTTTAGTACTTAAAGAGAACCTGCTAATACATAAAACCCACTTGTTATTCTTCATATTTAAGACAACAAGGAATATGATGCCTATCTGTCTTACACAAAAGTGGACCAAGATACTTTAGACTGTGACAATCCTGAAGAAGAACAGTTTGCTCTTGAAATACTGCCAGATGTCCTGGAAAAACACTATGGATATAAACTCTTCATCCCAGAAAGGGACCTGATTCCAAGTGGAAGTAAGTACTTTCAAGTACTTGAAACTTTCAAGTTTTGTATTTAAAAAGCTTTGTGTCTTTTATGAAGTTATATGGAAGCTTCAAATGTCAGAGCCAAATATTTAGATAGTTGTTCTCACAGATTTTATTAAATTCAAAAGTGTTCTGATATTCTACCACCCAAAATTTTTAAAAGGCACTCTCACTTACATTTTAGGCATGGTTTTTAAATTGTGCTTTAATGGTATTTTTTTTATTATATTGCCTTAGTGTTGTGAGAAAATGATGATCCTTAAAAAAATCTCCAAAAGTCAAAGTCTTTTCAAAGCATTACAGTTCCAAAGCTGATCTTCTGTCATTGTGCTTCTACTTATACCTACATTCATTGCTACTAATAACTGAATTTATGTGTTGTTACTCGTTTCCAGATTTATAGAAAAAAATCCACATAAAAAAGATATGTGAGGCCATTGGGTATAGCACTTTCACCTTGTATTCAAATTATTTTAAAGAAGTGCTGGACTATGTGGGCTTGAATGCTACTTTTATATCATGCTACATATTGAAAGCTATATTTGAGCTTTTAGAATAAATTCAGATTCAAGTAAAAATATATATTTAGTTCCTGTTAATGTTCAGAGTGCTGTACAGTCTAAACTGTAAGGGGGATACAGAAAAGCCAAAAATATGTTCCTTGCCCTCGAAGAGCTTAAAACGCCATTGAGGGAAAATAAAAGTGCTAGAATTCATTTGCGTATGAGTCTATATTAATATCCTTGAGAGGGGGGGATTAAAATGTGACTACAAATCAGAATATGGTAACTTTTACACATGTCATAACAAAATTAAAAAGCTTGCATTTTCCTTACTTCACAGTATGTAAAATATCTTGACATAATTTCATTTCACCTTTCAATAACACTATGTGGAGAGAGAGCAGGTACTATTATCCTCATCTCACAGATGAGAAAATAAGTTAAAGAAATCCAAGATCAGATAGCTGACAGATGATAGAGCTGGGATTCGAACCTAAATCTGTTTGAGTTTGGTTCTCACTCTGCTAGATCATGCTATTCCTCAATAACATTTATTCAGATTATCAGCAGTCCACCAAGGTCACTAAACTGACAGGAGACAATTGAGTTTTTGTTGTTTATCTCTTTTCTCAGAATGCATATATGTCTGTTTCTGTGTGTACATGAATATACACACTTACATGTGCATAGGAAGGAAGAAAGACATTTATTGTTCCATTACTTCCCTGAACTACAAATGTAATAATTCTCCAAACTCTTTCCCATGAGCTTCCACTCTTTTCTTTCTGTAATTCTCTTCATCTTCATGACTTGAGATACCACTTCCATATTGACTGAACCCCAAGGAACCTGCTGATACCTCTGAGTCATTTTTATTCTTCTGTATCTCTCTCCCAAATCCAGTGTCCATTGATCTTTTCCATTCTCAGCTCTGCTATTCTAGTATAGGCCCTAATCACCTCATTAATACAATGTTGTTTACTCTCTGCCTTCCCTATTTTTCCTCTCATCCATTTCCACTAATAGGTATAAATCCTTGATCATGTCACTCCCACAGTCAACGTTAAATTGTTCACCATTTCCTATAGGATAAAATCCATAACTCTTAGCTAAACACTTCCGTAGTCTGGTGCTAGCCCAAATTGGTCTCCTAAACTTGTCTCTTACCATTACCCCTACTTATACCTTTCACTATACCCAAACTGTGCTTTTGATATACATTGTGTGTCCCTTTAATGCTTTTGTTCATGTTAGTCTTTTATACCTTTACAAATTCTATTTACTCTTCTCCATATCACTGCCTCTGTGAAATGTCCATAATAATGTCTCCAGCCTTAGGGTTCACCATACATAGTCCCTTGTTGACCTATACATTTTTTACTCCTGTGATACTTTACATTCTTTTATTATTTTATATATTTGTCCATCTATTTATATCTTATCTAGTCAGCAAGATTGTAAGTTCCATGAAGGCAGGGACTGTATTTCATTTATCCTCATACTCCTGTCATCATCTAGTAGAAAATTTGAGCTCGTTGGATGCTTCATAGATGCTTTTTGATTTTGTTTGGACAGTGTTTAAGACAGGAGGAAACAATGAGACTAAAATAAGTAAGGGTTTAAATTTTTGCATGACAGTATCTAAAAGGCGTTTTTCTTTAACAAGGCGAGTGTGAAATCTAAACAGGAGCTTTCTACCGAAAGAAAAACAATATGAGTAATTCATAGGAATAGTCCCAGTCCTTAAATAAGCTACTGAGAATATTGCTTTTATTTTTTGATATTAGAAAGAATACCTATAAGGAGTTGATGGATGAAAAATTAAAAATATCTCTTTACTATTTTTTGCTTAATTTATTAAATTATTATTTATTTTTTTATATTTTGCCAAAAACATATTGTTAAATGTAGAAATTCTGCAAAATTAATTTTAGAGTGATAATATCCTAATTGTATTAAAGTAATATCATTACCAAAGTTAAATTTATATTCTATGTTAGGTCATCTTCAATAGGATTTAGTGTGGTGCTGGCCTGTTTTCTTGCATTCCAAAATTGTTCGCACCACAATAAGAAGTCTTTATCAACTACACCAAGTGACTGAAAAATGTTAGTCTTCATGTCTGAATATTTCAACATTGATTATCTTTCATCTGAACTGGAAAACATTGCTTCACCATTGTGCACATTAGAAAGGGAAATGGGGTGGCACCTGGGTGGCTCAGTCGGTTGAACATCCGACTTCGGCTCAGGTCATGGTCTCACGGTCCATGAGTTCGAGCCCCGTATCGGGCTCTGTGCTGACAGCTCAGAGCCTGGAGCCTGTTTCAGGTTCTGTGTCTCCTTGTCTCTCTGATCCTCCCCCATTCATGCTCTGTCTCTCTCTGTCTCAAAAATAAATAAACGTTAAAAAAATTTAAAAAAAAAGAAGGAAATGGGACAACATGGAACACAGAAAAACCACTTTACCTAAGATTCAGTAAATGATACTTGGCTTATTATGTAAAGAAGAAGCTATTGTGTATAGGTGAGAGTCAGACCCAAACACCATGAGGGTGAAAGAGATTCATCCCCAAATTATGTCTTCTTAATGCTCCCATATAGTCTGTTTTGGTGATGTCTCAGGTCAAATGAATCAACATGCTGTGTCAATTTAGCCAAACAGGTGGTAGAATATTTTACACCTCACTGACTTAGCTATTTGTTTGGATAAATTGATTCAAATTAATTAGTTGTTTTGGTGTATCAAAGACAGGCCTGGTCATCCTCCTTGACCATAGAGTGTGAGGTGTATATAAGCTGTATTTCCTAGCTCAAAACTACAAGATTTGAGTTGGGGACTATAGCACACTGAATAAAAGATAGTAGGAAGTTGTCACGTATTATACCCTGACATTTAAAGAACTTAACAGAAAAACACCCAAAAAGTCACTAGGATGGCAGACATTTTATAGTTCATAGAAGATAATTTTAATTTTTTTTGAGATTATACAACCATCAGACTGAGCAGGGACTTGGATCCTGGGTACTCAGTGGTACACAGGAAGACTCCTTTTACAAGTAAGCCATTTTGGACAACTATGCAGTTTTTAGATGCAACCACTGGAGGGTGTTTGATTTTAATCCTTCCTTCCTGAATGAGGAAATTCATGTTCTCTGAATTCTGATTCGCGAGTGTAACCTGCAGAAGTTCTTAAAAAGGCCCTTTGACAATTTTTCTTTTTCCATCAACATTTCAGAGCTGGCTGAGCAGTCACCATGTCACGATTAACGAGTTTTTCCTTGACATTTTTAGCACGCCTTCAGGAAGTCGATGAAGTATATGAATAATATACTTGATTTACACATGAATGACAGAGTAGAACATTTTGGACTTGGTGTATGTGTGTTATTAAAGAAGCTTCTGTGGTCTGTATTTGCAGCCATTGGTACAGATTTAACAGGTTATGCTATATAAATATAGACACATTCCTGGGGGGCGGGGAACTAGTTACAATATTATAAGCTATGTTTGTCCCTCACATCTCATTTAAAACATGTTGACCCAAGACTACACCTTCCTCCAAAAACTAGCAATGAGGCCTTTGAGGATGATAAAAGGAGACTTCATAATATCATCCTTGATCTACAACAATAATTTTCTATGAATGAAATTAATGAGGTCAACATTAACCCATTAATATTTAATGTCTTCACTTTTGATGTCTCTTCCATTTCTTTTGTACCACTCTTATGGTATTCCAACTCAATCTCATTAACGTACAAAACTTTTCAATGCATACAACTTCAAAAGTACATGAATGAGACTCCCCCGCCACCTTCCTTTTGTCTCTGTCCCTGTCTCTGTCTCTGTCTCTGTCTCTCTGTCTCTTCCTCATATGACCAAGAGTTCTCAAAAATTTTCAATAGAAACATGTCACTTTCCAAGCTGAGGTGGTGTCTGTACTGTTACGACATGCCCTTCTAGGGAAGTATGCTTTGGCCATCATGAACCAGCAGAGATGGGGAGATTTGACACAAATATTTTTCCTGAAGGCTAAAACTGAAAGGCTTCAGATCTGGACATTATTTACCTGGTGGTGACCTACCTTTCCATTCTTGAGCCTGTGGCCAGAATCTTCCTTATGTTTTCTCAGGATTAGTGCCTGAATGTGGCAAAAATTCCTACTTTCCAGTAAAAATTTGGTTTGTCTCTTCCCAGGCTAGAAACATCTGTCCTGAGAATAGCAAAAGCAACTTTGTTGCCAACAGGCGTCTGAATGTCAGAACTGACAGGCAACCAAAAGAAAACCAGATAGAAAACACCCTACTCACACTACCTAGAGACACAAATTTGAGAAGTAGAGGTTTTTCTCACCCCTGCAGCTGCTGGGTTTTGTGGTGGAAAGTACTGTACACAGACCACATTGTGTTCATGGGGCCTAGTGGATCCTTGAGGAATGAACAGATGTGCTCTGAAGCTGACATGTGACCAATAGAACCCAGCTGTGCAATTGAGATCCTGAGATTGAGGACATTTTTGGATGAGTACCATGTAGGTTCTCTAGCCTATCATATCTCAGTGTTTCTGCAGGGATTAAAAAACATAAAACTATAAAATGTTATTGAATTAGGTGGAGGGCTACTGAGCAGTTGGAGAAAATAGCATTCTAAAACTAAAAGTAGAAACAATCCAATCCTGTAGCTTTTGTTTGCCTTTAAAAGAAAGCAATCAAGGTACTTAAAAAATGCATATGCAATATTTATTAACAATTCTAAATTGAGCCAGTTTGGCTGAGGCTTTCAAAAAATCTATAAATATCGAAGTGGACTTTGAAGAGAAAAAAAAACTTCAAAGGCATTTACTTCAATTTTTCCTTCTATTCATAGAAAGACTATGGGGATCTCTATGTGAGTTATTCATTTATTATTGAACTGGTCATACATATGTTTGACCAGCTATGTCTGTTGAAGTTATATTTATGAATATGGCCTCAAGTATCAGTGTTACTGAAGAAGTAATTGAGTGAGTGAAACTCAACAATCTTATGACTCCTTCAGTAATTTAAGGGGAAAATGATAATGTATGATTACATTCTTGCATTTCCTTACTATTCTAATCTTCAGTTTTTCAATGCTTAGTGCTAGCCATGTGATTGTGCTGACAATGAAATGACAAATGAGTGGAGAATACATCTGGTGTCAGATGATGCCTAGTCACTTATAAATGAGGCATGCAAAAAAAAAACATTTTTGTACATGGATCTGTAAGTACTCATTGCCAATAGTTCCTCTAATAGCTAGACATATTGGACACCATTCAAGTAAATTGTCCTTGGGGAGTAATAAAATCCTTTTCTAGGCAATCTGATGTCTGTGATCTAAAAAGTGTGAGGCAGGGGTGACATGCACAACCATGGAAATTTAATACATTGTGTGCAGTTTAATTACATGGAATAAAATTAGATATGTCCACTATCCCCTTCACGTTAGAGTCAAGAGAAAGGGAACTGTACCCCAATATGCCCAAAATGTACTGAGGTCAATGGACTGAGGTTTCTCATGAAAGTTTGAGGTTAAGGAAGAATTGTGTAGAATTTCAATCAAGAAATTTACTGTTTGAGGGGCACAAAGAACAGGCACCTTAAAAAAGAGTAGAAGACCATAATAAAATTGTCTTTAAGTAAAAAGGAGCCACAGAAAAGACAATATAAGGATCAAGTAGTCTTGTTCCATATTTACTAAGATTGAACTTATTGAAATTAGTTTTATCCACAAGTTTCCAGGGTATGAGGTTAAGGGAGAAAAGAGAAGGGGAAGGATATTTTGCAGACTTTTTGCTAACTCTCCACATTATCTTTCTTTCAATATTCTCTGAATGTGTTCCCTTACCTACCTCTACTCTTGGTAAAGAGATGAAGAGAGATGAGAAAGAATTTAAAGATGTGGACAATATTCCAGAGTAGATTCTGCCTACTGTCATGCTTTCCCACCTACGCACATATATAATATAATAGCAAAAGTAAAGGATTCACTACCAGAAATATAGCCTTCAAAGTCAAAACTGTGAATATAGTTTGCTATACTTACAAGGTCTCAGAAAATCCATGTTAACCATTGATAGACTTATCAACCAGAATTAATTAGGATCCTTAACATTAGTCAGTAGAGAACAAAACTCTTACCAAAACATTTAGTTAGCCCAATGAACTATCTATGAATTATCAAGCCAAAGGCTTGGAAGGTGGGGACAGAGAAAGTTTTTGTAGGGTAAGTAATATCACACATTGTTTAGAAAGCCCCTCCTTTTGGGGCACCTGGATGGCTCAGTCAGTTAAGCATCCAACTTCAGCCCAAGTCATGATCTCACAGTTGTGGGTTCGAGCCCCACATCAGGCTTGAGCTGACAGCTCAGAAACTGGAGCCTGCTTCAGGTTCTGTGTCTTTCTCTATCTCTGCCCCTCTCCCACTTGTGATCTGTCTCTCAAAAATAAATACACATTAAAAAAATAAAAAAAAAAAAGAAAGCCTCTCCTTTCTACACACACACACACACCTAGTTACATAAAATTTTCATAGCCCCAATCTTTGTGGCAGACAACACAGAGAGAATCTTACATCTGCCAGAGGCAGAATTAAGACCCAAGTCTTTGGTAATATCAGCCAAGATAAAGAGTCATGTTATCAACCTGCATAACTGTTTCAATAAGTTAGTATTAAACATCATTATTTATAAAGCAGATAGTATTTTCAGTGAGACTACATGATAAAGTACCTCACTGTAAGCAAGCTTCTAGTTATACCAGAGGGCTAATAATTTTCCTAAATATAGAGTGCTGAATAATACATTTTTTTCTTTGATACACAGGAAATCTATATTATTTTTCTGGCTTCTCCATACCAGTCATGGAAAGGACCCATCTCAATCAATTAGAACTCATTTTTGGGGTGCCTGGGTGGCTCAGTCGGTTAAGCATCTGATTCTTGATTTTGGCTAAGGTCATGATCTCAAGGTCTTGAGATGGAGCCCCACATTAGGCTGTGCTGGGTGTGGAGCCTGCTTGAGATTCTTTCTCTCTCCTCTCCCTCTAACCCTCTCTGCTTGCACACATCCTCTTTCTCTCTCACTCTCTGTCTCTCTGAAAACTCCTCATTTCTAATTGCAATTTAGAAATTAAATCTTGGTTTTAAGTCTTTATGTATTAACCCATAGGCTTTATAAATACCACTGTTGATAGCTGTGAGTTAGCTAGTGTTTGCCAAAGATTAATGAAGTAGTCTCTGTATTAATGCATCCTATCTTACCCAAATGATTTGTCTGTTTAACTGATAGGGGGTGTACATAGCTGTGGGTTTAAGTATATCAAACTATTATTTGAACCTGGAAAAATAGTAAATCATGTCTTTGTCTGCAAACTATTTGTCTTTCAACTTTTTTAAAATGACCCTGACTTAAGTAGGAGTGTCAACACAAAGATCATTTACAAATAGCTAATTGATTAGTTTGATAAATCAGATGGTTAGTCGGTAATAGCAACACCTCATAGAAATTCCTAAATATACAGGTAATTTTCTCCCTTGTACGATTGAGAGCCTGAGATTTAGGGGAGTACTGAGTTCTTTTGGAAAAGTAAATACATCCCATTAGAAGCAATTTCTTGTGAGTGCCATTCTTCTTGCTTCTATTTTATTGTTTTACTTCTTTCTTCGGTTTACTTTTTTGCTTTTTAAATAAGTGTCCTATTTTCAAGTCACTTTTGTAGATCTAATTCTACTTTTCTAAATGCACTGTAATTTTGGTTTATACAACTGCCCCTGAAAGGAATTTTTAAATTGAATTTGCTTTCCTTTTAATAGTTTAGGAAGTCACTTTCCTTGTTTCCTGTTGGCTTGACCTTTCTTCACTTCTCTAATAGGTACACATCCCAAAGAGGGCCTAGTGATAATACATTTCCTTTCTAGAATGTTTTCCAATCTCTGTCAACTCCCAAATAAACAAAAGAAAAAAGGTTCTTTGCAGTTGCACTTATGTGAAAAATGAATTTATACCAACTTAAGCACCCCTATCAAAACTACATTCAAGGGGATTTTTTTCTTTACCAATTGTAAAGATCACAAATAGGTGAATCATAATCAGCTTTATTTCATGTCTGATAATTTGGTGTAGTTTCATAGCCTTATCTACAGAAGCAGAAGGCTATCAGCACCAGGCCTGTTTAGTCTTTTCTGTCATCATAAGTTACTTCAAACAAAACTCTGCAAAGAAATACCTTAATGACCTTTAATTTAAGGGATATTTCATATTTTTTATGTGGAAAAAGAGCCTTTTAAGGGATTCTTGGTACTCAGTTGCTAAATTTGCCTGAATAAGTCAAGGCAAGATTTAATGAATATTCATGTGTGTTGTGGATTTAGGGATTTTTTTTTTAAGTTTCCTTATTATCTCTTCGTGGTAACAAGCTTTGTAAATGGTTTCTGAAGGTTTCTAAAATGTCCCCTGCAAAACCACAGCCCTACCATGGCAAACACCACTGCCTGTCAGAGACTACAGTAGCTATGGATCAGCAATGTCTTAACATGATACCTGTTTCTGCTTAGTTTATTTTGAACTTTTCAAAACCTAAACACCCTGATTAGTCTGTAATTCAGGGACAGAAAACTTTCTCTGTGAAGGTCCAGATAGTAAATATTTTTGGCTTTGTGGGTCATATATGGTCTCTGTTACATCATATTCTTTTTTTTATAACCCTTAAAAAAATATTCCTTGCTCACAGACCATACAAAAACAGAACATGTTCCTAATGGATCAGGCTCCGGTTCATAGTCATTGGATGCAGAAATGCAACCTGGGAGTAAGAGGAAAATTATTTGGGGCACTTGCTGCTTAAAAGCCAGCAACAACTCCCTGACTAAGGATTAGCAAGTAAAAAATGTTAACTCTACCTGTTTGGTCTCTTGTTAATTTACTTATATTTTCCATGATGGCTAGGTCCTGGTTTTTTTCTCAAAGATAAAGAGAAAGAATGAAAAGACTTAAGAAGGGAGGAAGGGGCAAAGGGAGATAGATGAGAAAGGAAGGGAGAACAAGAGAGGGAAAGGCAGAAAAAGAATGAACAAGAAAGCAAAGAGGGAGATAAAAGGACAAGAAGGAGAAAGGACAGAAAAAGAGAAAGAGAGAGGTATAGAGGAGCAAGGGGTGGGGGTGGAAAAAAAACAGAGAGAAAAACAGGGAGAGAGCCAGAATATGGAAGTTAGTGCACAGTCTCTCCTTCTTTTCCTTAGAGCCAGGCAGCATTAAGAGGCACCTCCCCAGCTGCTTTCAAACATTGAGGTTGCTGCCCAGCCACTGATCACCATCCCAAGAAGCGAAATATGGGCTCCACATCTGAAAACTTCCACTTGGTTTTTCACCAAGTGAAATGGAACACGAAATTCAGGGCCCAAGCAAATGTCTCATGTTTTCTTTGGGACACTTGGGCTGTGTCTGCCCAGGGAAAATTTTGATGTTCTGACTGACTGACTCCAGTGCATATGATTAATGTATATATAGGACAAACCAGGATAATTCAGACCTTTTTTCTTCCACAGCAGGTTTTCAGCCGGAATTATCTGGATGGTTGCCTCAACTCTCCACTAGGCTTTGCCAGGATAAGCATAGCCAGTGTAGTATGCAGGAGACAGGGACCAATCCTCTATCCAAGTTTCCCTTCAACACCCACACACTGCACAGCTGAACATAGTGGGATCTGTCCTGGCAGTCATTCCTTCTGGGGGCAAATGCAAATTCTGTCTAATGAATCTCTAAGAAGCCCCTAAAATGTTAAATGTTGCATTTGGCTTAGCTCTCAAATAGTGAAATATAATAGACAGATGAAGAAGGAGAACCATACCAATTGAGGGAAAAAATGTACCCTGTTCCCTTCCCCATTCAAGAAAGGAGATAGCAAAAGCCAAAGCCCATGAATCCCCAAAAAACCATTTAGTATATATGTGTATAGTTTCTCTTAATTCTGTAGACACCTGAGTTGTAATTTTTTAAAGTAGAGATATGTATAGGTAGATATACCTTTTGATTTTAATAGTATAGTTAAAAAGTAAATTAGACTACATCCCAACACATAGAAAAAGGGTTACTCATGGAAGCATAGTTTATGTTGACAGATGTGCTCTTGTATAGATTTTTTTTTAATTAAAGGAAAAGCTGAATAATGAGGGAATACTACTACTCAGAATAACCCTTTGGTAAATTATTTTGTAATGAATTCCAACATAAAATTAACAATTAACTCATAATTTAAGTGGAAAAATTGTATTTTCATGGACTCCTACATTCATGCCATAATTTTGAATTTGGGTTTTGTTTTGTTTTGTTTTGCTTTGCTTTGCTTCGTGTGGAGGAAAGGTGAAAAGAATAATGGGAAAGATGCATGATAGTTTATTTTACTGTATCTTACAGATCCAACTTCTAATGATGAAGGTTCCCACATAACTTTTTTCTTTTTGGGAGCAGGAAGAAAGGAAGAAAATGAAGAGTCAGAGCTGTTGATACATAATATTTTTCCACTCTATTGAAACTTTCTACCTTTCCTTTCATTCTGTTTCACCAGTTCTCTAAGTGATAATTACAAAGTGATAACTTCCCCATTGCTGCTTGTGTGGTGTTTTTATTTTGTTTTGTTTTTTTTGCGTTTATTTATTTTATTGGCCTTTATTTTTTTACAGATTTCAATGCTGATTTTTCCCTGAATAAATGATCTCTTAAAATTCTTAAGAGGTTCCCTCTACACCTAGAAGTTGCCTTATAAACAGTCATTGTACTACTGCATGAGAAAGTCATGAAATGTATTAAGTAAAAACCAAAACAATAGTAACAACAAATTGTTAAATGGGGAATTTCAATGTGTATGTCTTAAAAAGTTTTTTGTTTCTCTATAGGCTGTGTAGAAAGTTTACTCATTTTCACTTGCAAAAGTGTTCTTGCTGCCTAGTGGTGGAAATAAAACACTGGAAAAGAGAGATATCTGTAAAATATGCATTTGTAAAATAAGTTTCTCTTTTCAAATGACTTGTACTGAGCTGTTTGGTGGCCCCACACTATGTACTGGACGTGACTCTTTGAATGCAGTCTGTAACCTTCGGCAGATTTGCAGTGACAAGTGTTGCTATGCTTCTGTAAGCACTGCTTCTGCTAGAGGGCACTGTACATTAGACAAAGCCTTGTGCTCTGCTTAGTAAAGACAGCTCTCTGTTGCCTCACCTGTGTCCAAGTCTCCGTTTGTTAACATGTGTGTGTTTCCACTTTTGGCAGATAAGACTTTAGGAAGCATGATCACAAAAGGATTATTCCACAGGATAAATCAATCTAGCATTAGTTGGGTGTTTTTCTACCATGAAAAGACTATATAACATATTCACCTCACTCTCAGAATTGTTCCACAAAGTAGGGCAAAGACCTCTCAACTGATAGATTCCTCCTTTACTGTTCATTCAGTACGGCCCCCATCTCTGACTTCACCCCTTACTCTTCCCCAGAACAAAGAGCAGCTGGTTCAAATTAAACTCATGGGCATGCACACACACACACACACACACACACACACACACACACACACACACCACTTCCCTGTCTCTTAGTTTGAAGGGCCAAATTTGGAACCTAAGGTTGCAGATAACAAAAGTTATTCTGAGAAACAAGCTATGATTCTAGAAGAGATTTTCAATTATTTCTATCACAATTATCTTAGAAGTAGCTCATACACATAAACCCCCCAATTGTTTAGTAGTTTAAAACTAGGGGAAAAACCAAAGCCAACCCACAAAACAGTGGCCCTTCATTCATTAAACAGCTCCATTTCTCTTTTTGTCAATCTGATGTTCACCTCAAGCAGTAACCTGGAAGCCTGCCTTGAATTAAATGATTAAATAAATAAAAATAACTTAAATATAGCTGAGCTCTGAAGAAGTCAGCATTTGTATTCATCGACAGAACACTGTAAGTAATAATGAGGAGAAATAAAATAAGTAGTATAAGCAGAGTTTTTTTATTGTTATTTTTAAGGAAATGGACTTTCTGAATGTGCAATGCAAGAAAATGTGATATACCTTAGCGAAAGACTGGCTTTTTGCTATATTATAGTGCAAACCTAATGCATTAAAGACTGGAAATGTCTTTATTTTACTCTTTGTCTCTTTCTGTGATTTGTAGCATACATTGAAGATCTCACAAGATTTGTTGAGCAAAGCAGAAGACTTATTATCGTGCTAACTCCAGACTATATTCTCAGACGAGGATGGAGTATTTTCGAATTGGAAAGCAGACTCCATAACATACTAGTCAGTGGAGAAATCAAAGTGATTTTGATTGAGTGTACAGAATTAAGAAGAAAGGTGGATTGCCAGGAAGTAGAATCACTAAAGCACAGCATCAAACTTCTGTCCCTAATCAAGTGGAAGGGACCAAAAAGCAGCAAATTAAATTCTAAGTTTTGGAAGCAATTAGTATATGAAATGCCCGTCAAGAAAAAAGAAATGCTTTCTCGGTGTCATGTTCTGGACTCTGCAGAACAAGGACTTTTTGGAGAACTCCAGCCTATACCCTCTATTGCTATGACCAGTACCTCGACCTCTCTGGTGTCATCTCAAGCTGCTCTCCCTGATTTCCACCATTCAGATTCAATGCAAGTGAGACACTGTTGCAGAGGTTATAAACATGAGATGCCAACCACCACCTTGCCAGTACCTTCCTTAGGCAACCACCACACTTATTGCAGCCTGCCTCTGACACTTCTCAATGGACAGCTACCCCTTAATAATGCCCTGAAAGATACCCAGGAATTTCATAGGAACAATTCCCTGCTACCTTTATCATCCAAAGAGCTTAGCTTCACCAGTGATATTTGGTAGTGAAAACTCTGAAGTCCTCTAAACAGCTATGTGAACATACATAGAACAGAACAGAACATACATAGAACAGAATTTCTGCTAACCCAAGCATAAAGTACACCTAATAACACTGAGGTGCTGAAAAAGTGTTCAGAGTGAAAGGCACAGAATCCCTTTTGTACTTAAAATTTGTGTTTACATTTGCAGAATAGTGGGTGTAAAGAAGGACCTGCTTTTGTAGTATAGTACCTTGTTTCAATGTGTAGTTTTTATTTCTTCTTGAAAATAAAAATGTAAAAATCCTGTTGTTTTAGAGTAGGTTTTATGATACTATTTGGACTGTAAACTTAGTAGATGAGAAACCTCCCCCTATTTATGTATATTTCAGATTAACATGGCATTTCAAATAAGGAAAACTTAAGAACTTTAATTGAATTTGAAAATTCTGAACTAAGTATAAGGGGGAAAAGAGAACTTCTACAGAATAACTGAAAAATCAGGAATTATCAAGAAAGACGTGTTGAAGCACCCCAGTTAGAAGATTGTATGTAGAGGAAGATCGGTTAAGAAAAAATGTCACCGAAATTTTTGGAAGTTCTTCAACATAATGGACAACTTCTGTAGACTAAATCAGCAGCTAATATGACAGCTTATTGTTGTATAGGCAAGCACATCTGTAGGCAAGATGTGGTAGGAAGGCAAACAATATGCATTCTTAAGCAAATGAGTAGACAGGATACTAGTTCTTTGAAGATGATTTTGAACAACTCTTATGGCTTTCTAGCCTATTTCAAAAGTTTTACAAACTTGAAAACACATTTTAAGATGCAAATTTTATTGTTTCCTAACAATTCACATTTGGATATTTTTCCAAATGATCTCTTGACCTGCTTTATATGAAGATGTGAGCATCTTCCTACTTTTTTACAGCATCATTGGAGTTTGAATTTAAATAAATATTGACTGCAAGTGTCAGCAGTAGAAAAGAAGTAAAACAACAATATTCACAGATGAAGTGCTAAATGATTCAAGTTTACTAGTAGTAGAGCAGCAATTGTAGTTATTCTCATCTGAAATGTAGTTGTGAAAGAGACTATGCTGTACGTACACAATGTCTGCTTGGCCATGTGTGCAAGGTTCCTGCAGAAGTATCTCTATTCCTGGTGCTTCAAAGAGTATATTTTATAGACTAAACTTCTCCACCCTCCCATTATGACTGTGACTATACCACACCAGAAAATACCTATGAATGATCTAAAATATTATAAATTTGCTGGAAGGAATGTGCCCCTATCTAGTATCTAGTATTTATTGTGGATTACTATTTTGTGTTCTTTCCAATTAATCAATTTTGGTGTGTTTTCAACTAAAATGCCTTTGGGGGCCAATTTTTAATCAAGGCTGATTCTGGAATTTTGAAAATGGTTCATAAATCATGTTTTTGGACAAATATAATAAGGACAGATGTACACAGTGTGTAAAAATTAAGAATTTTCCCAGCTCCTGTAAATGTGAAACTCAAATGTTTAAGAGAATATTAGATAATATGTTTTGATTTTTTCTTTCAACTTCTTTACATTATTGATTCTCTGTGATCCATGGGTTTTGTTTAAAGTACTTGTTTCTCCATTGCTTTTCTATACCCAGCTTCTCAGAAAATGCATTATGCACCAACAATATGTAAAAGCTTAGCAGTGATACATGTTCATTTCATATTGGGACAATTAGTTGCTCCTTTGAAAAGTCCTGTTCAACATATATACATGTTTCGTAGATGTATTGTTTCCGCTGAGAAAGGTGATTTTGCTTCTGTAAAAAAAAAAAAAATAGATATTTCAAAATGGAAATTTATCAATTCTGAACTGTTTTCCAAGTGTTATAGAGTTGTATTTACTCTCATTGTTCTTTAATGATATGTGCAATCACTAAGTTAATAACCTGCATGGAATGAGTAGCATATTTTTAAGTGACCAATTGTACTTTTTATTATTTTGTTTTTCACAGAAGCCTAGATTAATTCAAATAGAATGTTCAGTGGTATTTTTAAACTAATAGTTCTGTATTGAGCATGCCAGTTCTGAAAATATAACATGGGTCTCTCTGCTTCCCTTATTTACAATGATTAAACGTGGGTAGCAATTTGAGTTGGCTGGCCACAATGTGTCCTTTCACTACTAGTAAGTACTCAAAAACAGAGCATTCACACTTGTGCTGGGGAACTTGACAAGAAACCTTTTCTACCATTTTCAGGAACCAATGTGTACACTATCTATAAAAATTTATTTCTAGATGGCAATTCAAAATTTGATTTTCATCTGAGATTTTTAAAAGATATAACCCATAGGGTATAATAAACATTTAGTCTAGAAGATAATATATTCCTCCAGGTGCTTACACAGTAGGAAAAATATCTTCTCACTTATTCACTGAAATGGATTTGAAAATTTAGAAAAATGCTAGTGTAATGAGTTCCCATATGTTCATAGCAAATTTATTTAGCTCATCTATCAGCAGTATATACACTTTTAAAAATTGAGGTTATTTTGAAGTAAAAAAATTCTGAAAATGTCAGAAATTATGAGGCAAATAAGAAATGCATAAAAGCAATAGATATACAGGAAGTGAAAGCTACATTAAGAATAAACAATGCTCAGGAGATTGTGAACATCCACATGTTTTAATTTGGCAAAATACAAAATCTGGGAGGTTTGGTAATCTATTGGCTCCAATCTAACTCTGGAGATTCTGAAAGGTAGCTGGATGGTTCCTGAAAGGAGGTATGAAGGTATCTCTCCTTACCTCCCTCTAAGCCTTAATTAAATTAAATCCAAATCTATTCTGCCTTCAATCACTCTCAGTTAAAAAAAAATGCATACAGACACTTGTGGGCTTTGGGTAAGGCTTGAGCCCAAGATAGTATCATGTGAAAAGTTGATATTTTGTGTTAGTATCGGTAGCTAACATTGTGGGTCTTACAAGTAGGAAACAAATTGCAATGGGTGGATAAATGGTTCAGTTATGAAAGAAAAGTTTATAAAGGAGTTTCAAGAGGACATGAAAATGATTAATATCGTATGGATTATGTCTGTAACAAGTTGAAAAATGGCAGGTGTGTGAAAAACAAATTCTGGCAAAAAAGAGGAGACTATCTGACCCACTTGGTGATTGAAAGGCTTCTTCTAATGCTAGAACCACTAGTTTCAAGCATTTTACTGCCCTTTGGCATTTTATTTTTATATAAATTGGTTGGTTTTCACCAAGTGTTTTCTAGAAAATTAAATAATTACCGTAGGAAATAACCTGAAAATTGTACATATAAATCTTTAATGCTCCTTGTATTCATTTCCCAAGGTGAGATAGTGAACTGATGAAACCAGAATGAAGTTAACACAGAACATAGTTCCATAGTGACCAGTTAAGTTTGAACACTTGCAATAGTTGTTTCTCTTTTCTGGGAGAGAATTTCATGTTGAAAATTATCTGGCTCAAATTTCTCTATTACTCATACATTTTTGTTCTAAGATATCTTATAGGAGGTCACACTGTTAAATATTACAGCTTTTTGATGAATGTATGGGGATGTCTAATAAACAATAATCATTAGCTTCAAACTTTTTCATATAAAACTTAACCTTTTAGAACTGAAATCAGCCATAAGCAATTTAAGAAGGTTATTTATCATTCTGTTTTCTTACCATGAAATCAGAACTTGTAAAATCACCTGCACCCATCTAAACTTATTTTCTCAAATGTTCACTGCTGTTTGATCAAGCACATTTTCTACAGATAATACTAAAGTCAATCACGAATATTGAGTGCCCACTGTTTGCTGCCCATTACATAAAATATAATAGAAATATTTCTTAATTTAAATCCCCATTTTCAAATAGTTTATACATCATATGCACAAAGAAAAGAGTATTAGCAAAACATATTCCAGTGTAAGAGAATTAATATTTTACATCCACAGTAGATAAGTGAGGTGGCATGATTCAGTTTCAAATTGAGCAAGAGATGAGTTTGGAATACAAAGAACAGTGGTGAAGAAAGGCAATTTCCCAAGTGCAGAGAATAACACGTGTGAAGATTGAGGAGAAAATAAGCAAGTCCCATTAAGCTGATAACAAGCATATTTGACTAGCAAGAGCAGAAATATGTGTGAGGGCATAATAATAAATAAGGCTAGGAGAGGTGTTGGAACATTCATGCAATAGCAGATGCAGGAAGAATTAAAGAAGGGGAAAGAATGGTGACAGGGAGACTAACTGAGATGTTGTCATAGTCCACATGTGAGAGGTGATATGAGATGGAGAATGGTGACCTGTATACAGAAAAGGCAAATCTAAGGAAGAAGAATAGGCAGAATGTGGTGAAGTGAAAAGTGGAAAATTTTTTTTTAAAAGTCATTAAAAATTTCAAAGATCAAGAAAGTTAGTTGCACCAAAGGAATTCTCTTAGAGTATTTAATTTACTTTCTTAATTGAGCATCTTGACACTGTAAGGACAAGAATAGAGACAACACAATGATAGGTGTATTTGCTACTGGAGCAACTTATGAAGTGTTTGAATGAGAATAGTGGTCAGGAAAGACAAAGTACTTCGGCAAATCTGCTTTAGAAATGAACAATTACATTCACTCCACTAAGCATAATCTCAAATTTTCAAAGAAAGAATTTATGAATTTGGTCATGTAGGTCTCATCTACTTACTGATTCTATTTAAATCCCTCAGTTCACTTTGGAGTAAAGAATTATGATCTGAAAATAAAGGAATTAAAATTATTCAATCAAAAGGAACTCCAAAAGACAAGGATTGAGGGTGTTTGTCACTAGTTTTAAAGCAGAGAAACTGGAAAAGATTTACAAATAGCAAAAAAGGATATGTTGAAGTGTGTTGCAGTGGTCAGAGGAGGTGCACAGAGTGGTCCTGTGAAGAACAATAAAGAATTAACAACCATGTAAGGCTTGAGCCCAAGGAACCATTTTTTTTACCAAAATTGAAGGTGGAATGATTACCATCAGGTAAGGAAATTTTATAAGGGACCTTGTACCAATAAAAGTACATAACTGTCCTTAAAGGATGACAACCCAAATCTATAGCTTATCACAATAAAATTCACTGCTTGCTCACATCCCAGTCTAATGAGGATTGCATGAGTTCATGGGGAGAGGCTGTGTTCCATAGTCATTCAGAGATAGGCTCTTTCTTTTTTGTTTCTCTGATCTCCTTTAGGTCAAAGAAGTTCTCTCCATTCAGCCAGTAGATTGGTAAAAAGAGAAGGCATAGAGGTTGGCACAAAATGGCCTATAAAAACCACTCACATTAAAGGGTGAGGGAGGGTAGTCTAGTTGTTTTCCCAGGAGGAAAAGAAAATGGAATTTAATGAACAAATGAACATAGTTTCAATTAGTAACATGCTGAGCAATTCTTTTCCACAATGCCAGAAGATGAAACAAACAAAAAAATAAGCAGTAAATTTATAGGAAGGAGAATGTTTATCTTCAGAAGTGGAAAACACCAGCATACACAGTTTCTGAAGATCAGTGGTCACATATTATTTTTTGCTATAGTCCAATTACTCAAGACAGTCCTGGTCACAGAGTAAGTTGCTCACTTCACATGTCTCAATTAAATGGACAAATGAATTTGGGAGCATCTGTGAAGTTTCAGTTCCTGGATTCCTTAAAAATATGAGGATGTTGTTTCATTTGCTTCTTTCAGCAAGTTTTGTTCATTACTTTCAATTTTTTAAAAAGAAAAATGGATTAGATTATCTTTTTATGTCCTGTCTAGGTCTGGGATTTTAGGATTCTAAATCAATTTGTGGTTGGAGATCAAAGTTTCTTAAGCATTTTGTAGTCAAACAAATCATTCTACCTCAGAGCATCCAGACAATTTAGTTCTGTGAAACCACCCAATGGAGATCATTTCTCCTAACCACATAGTCCTTTTTTTTTTTTTGTAAATATGTACTTTATATACGGACTTACTGCCAACAAAAAAACACTGCCTCTCTTTTTTGCAAAAGGGCACTTTTATGCCTATAATTTTCATATTGGGTAGAATAATAGGGATTAGATTAACCCCTTTTACTGAGCCCAGGATGTGCCACAGTAGCAGTCCCACCAATGAATTCAGGATACAGAAATATCCAAGTTTCTGTCCTCCTTGGCATATTTTCTAGACAGTCAATACATTGTGAGTACTCCAAGCCTTCTTGACAAAGGAGACATGTGGAAATAAGTAGAAAGAATGAGAATGCCATTCATTTTCATCTCGGGCAAATTACTTAACCTTCTATGTCTCTATTTTCTCACCTGTAAAATGGGTATAACAATAATATACATAGGGTTGTTGTAAACATTGTAATTTAATGTATGTAAAGTACTTAGAAGAATGTCTGACACAAAATAAGCATTATATAAGAATTATTGTATTAATAATTATATTATTACTTTAATACAAAAATGACACTTCTGACCCACCATCCATGAGCAATGCATTTTTATTTTACTTTCCAAGTGATAGAGATTGGCTCTTCAGTGCTTTGCGTGAGTGCCTGTAGGACCAAGGACACTCATTTTCCAGACAGTTGGCTGAGGCTAGAGGTACATTCTGTGGCCATGGAACAGATCAGAGCTAACTGACCCATATAAGGAACAAACCTACTGTAGCTTTGACCCCATTAGTAATGTGTTGAGCTAGACAAAAAACAGGACTCTCAGAACATGGATTATTCAGATTTGCTGTCCATGTTAATCAAAGTCCCCAGATAATTGCTTGATATTCTCCTTAACTTTAGCTAGGTTTACATAAGACCAAAACATCTGGATCAGAAGTGAAAAATGCAGATGTTTAAGCCACATCATGGGAAACAGCCAGATGTCTCAAATTTGGATTTGTCATTTTGTTCTTTGTTTTAAAAGAAAGAGAAGCCAAAACAAAAACTCTACCATGTCTTTTTCCTTAACCTGAGTAAAATCAAGCTGGTTTTTTGACATAGAAATTTAAAATGCCCAAAAGCTGATTAGAAAGTTTGTTGATAATATTACTAGATAAATTGTGTTTCAAGAGGAGATTTTTAAAATTTACTTTAATAAGACATCTTAGCCATGCGTAGCATTTGTGAGAAGTGATTGCTTTTAGAGTGAGACAATATTTTGGAATACTTGACCATAATGAATGATCCAGGAAAGTATGGCTAGGATGATACCAACAGTAAAGGATAATGTGCTGAATAAACTCCACAGACATATTGTTTATTTCCTAAGATCTAAGGTCAACCAAGTGAGTAAGGAGTTAAATCCAAAAGAATACATTTAAATCTCTTCTTTTTTTTATGAAATCATATTTGCTACCAGGAAAGCAACAGAGAGAGTTGACTATAGGCATAAAGAAAATAGGTAGCCATTTATGGAGTGTGATTGGAAGGAAAACAGAATTAATGAGGAAGTCTCTGAAATACCTTTAATTAGTGTTCTAAAATAATTTTAACTAAGTGAAGTCATGATGTTCCCAGGGAGTGGCTACTATCTGGCCCTTATGATTCCACCAAACTCCTCTAACAGGAAGTAAAGCACATTTATTAGACACCACATTAATGCAGGTATTGTAATTTTAGAACTAGATGGGGCCTTCAAGATCATCTCTTTCAATCCCTTTATTTCACTTACGGGAAAACTAAGGCCCAGAAACTAAGTGACTTGGTCAAGTGACATGGAATACAGAAGCATACAGGTAGGCAATTTATGGGTAGGTTTTGATAAAGGTGGAAGTAAAGACAGAAAGAAGGAAGGATTCTGGAATTCATGAAGGCACTGGGTACAGAAGGAGTGTTGGGAATATGCTGAAGATAGGAGAGGGAGTTAGGTGAACACCAAGCAAATAACAAAACATCAGTAAGTTTCACCTATGAATAATTTTGTTAACATACACATTACTTAACACAAATGACAGCCTTTTGTGAATGCTCCATCTTCCACATTGAATAGAATGTTTGGAACTTCTATCAGTTCACTTGACAGATAAAGATATAAAGGTTTAGGGGCGCCTGGGTGGCGCAGTCGGTTAAGCGTCTGACTTCAGCTCAGGTCACGATCTCGCTGTCGGTGAGTTCGAGCCCCGCGTCGGGCTCTGGCCTGATGGCTCAGAGCCTGGAGCCTGCTTCCGGTTCTGTGTCTCCCTCTCTCTCTGCCCCTCCCCTGCTCATGCTCTGTCTCTCTCTGTCTCAAAAATAAATACACGTTAAAAAATTAAAAAAAAAAAGATATAAAGGTTTAAACTTTGCTCCCTAAGACTCAAATAAGGTGTCAAAGGACTCAGCTCAGGTTTGGAGAGTTGGTTTTTGATTATCAGGTAAGGTTCAATTGCATAAGCACATGGAAGCAAAACTATCTTCAGATCAAAGTGAGTCTTTCCAGGTCTCTAGCACTATCTTTGGCAATGTGTATAGAGAAAATCCAAACAACTGTTCTCAAATGTTATAAGGCAAGGATAAAAAATTAGGAAAGTATTTTGCACACCTGAGTTTCCCCAAGTACAAAAATCTAAGAGTAATTTTCTCCTCAGAGTTCCCTTGTCTTCTCAAAAGTATGCCCATATAATGAAGAAAAGCTTAAATCAGGACATATTATTTTCAAGTCTTAAGATCAAACTCCATATAATTTTTCACTGATTACAATTATCACATGATGACCATTTTATCTAACACAGTTGAAATCTACCTGGAAATAAAAATATGTGCATATAAAGAGAAATATACAGTATAAGTATAGAATTCAGAGTTCAGCCATTGCACCATACCCGACCATTTATCATTGCAATTTAAAAACAGTAATGCTGCCAGTGGAAACAGAAAACAAGTTGTCAGCATTTTTCCTAAAGCATGATGAAACCACAAAGCTGTAGAGTAGGCAGTAAAATTTGTTTAAAAAGCTCAACATTTCAAGACAAGCCAGATTATTATGGGGGATATACTGTAAACTACTCATCTAATTTATTTTACAGTGATGCCAATTCACATGAAATTAGCTTTATAAGGATGAAAGATTTATTTTTTCCCTTTCCTTCCCTTCCCTTCCCTTCCCTTTCTTTTCCTTTCCTTTTTTCTTTTCCTTTCATTTCCTTCTCTTCTTTACCCTTCCCTTTCCTTTCCTTTAATGTTTTGTGCCATATTGTGGAGGATGAGGTCATCAATCTCCCTCTTTTCTTTTCAATTTCATGTACAGCCCAGAATGATTAAAAATGGCAAAGCCAAGGGGCACCGGGGTGGCTCACTCAGTTAAGTATCCAATTCTTGATTTAGGCTCAGGTGATGATCTCATTGTTCATTAGATTGAGCCCCGCATCAGGCTCTGCACTGTCAGAGTCTGCTTGGGACACTCCCTCTCTCCCTTACCCCCCCCACCTCAAAATAAATGAATGAACTTAAAAAAAAATCATTAAAAATGCGGTGCTGGGCGACTCAGTTGGCTAAGCAGCTGATTTTGGCTCAGGTCATGATCTCACAGTTTGTGAGTTCAAGCACCACGTCGGGCTCTGTGTGGACAGCTCACCGCCTGGAGCCTGCTTTGGATTCTGTCTCTCCCTCTCTTTTTTCAAAAATAAACATTAAAAATTGAATTAATTTTTAAAAATGGCAAAGCCAACGCTAGACTTTCTCTATTCATAGCAGCATTTTAAACTCTTTCTCTACTTCTGTACCATTGGTTTCCTATAATCTCTTAAAACATGGAACATTAGAGTTGGATATAAGAGATCATATAATCCTCTTATTTTAAAGATCAGGAAACTGAGACTTAGAAAGGTTACGTGCCTTATTGAAAGTCAGAGAACGAGTGACAGCCAAAACTAGAATCCAAGATTCCTGATTGATCTCTCTTGCCACTATCCCAATCATGCTCTCAGGAATTCATAGACTGGATTCTTAATATATTTATCCATCCATCTACCTTTTCAGATGGAGGGCAGCCAATGCCTTTCTAATTCATATAACTTTAAATATTTTCAAACAGCTTTATGTCATATTTCTTGAAATCCTAAAATGTTTAATCAAATATACTACATACACAGAAGGACCAGAATCAATTGTGAACTTTCCTCTACCATAACCACCCACCACTTGCAAGACAGAAGACATATTAGTTTGAACCATGGAAGCCTAACTTACTCTTAAATTTGGTCTTCTTAGCCCAAGCAAGTTGAGGATATTTTTTAGGTACAGTAAGATATTATTTTGATTTTATTATTACGATTGAAATGAGTGTTTGGATATGAGAAGCACTATAAGTGTCAACTCTGCAGACAGACTATCCATATTCAAATTCCATATTTGAATTTACTGGCTATTTCACTTGGGAGAAGTTATTTAAATTTTCATTATCTCAGTTTCCTCAGCTATAAAATAGAGATGAGGTGGTGATGATGACAATGGTGTCCACTTTAAAGCATTGTTGAGAAGTTTAAATGAGCATATAAAGTGCTTAGAAGAGAACTCTGCGTATAGTAGGTACCATAAAAATTTTAACTGTTACTTGTATTTTCTTCTCTGCTGTATAGGAAAAAAATTGACTCAGCAAATTAATACTGAACACTGAGAATTACTGGGACTGTTTTAAAAGATTTTAACCAACTTCTGGATAAAGAAGTTGTGGTTTATATATACAATGGAATACTACTTGGCAACGAGAAAGAATAAAATATGGCCTTTTGTAGCAACGTGGATAGAATTGGAGAGTGTTATGCGAAGTGAAATAAGTCATACAGAGAAAGATATCATATGGTTTCACTCTTATGTGGATCCTGAGAAACTTAACAGAAGACCATGGGGGAGGGGAAGGGGAAAAAAAGTTAGAGAGGGAGCGAAGCAAACCATAAGAGACTCTTAAAAACTGAGAATAAACTGAGGGTTGATGGGGGGTGGGAGGGAGGGGAAAGTGGGTAATGGGCATTGAAGAGGGCACCTGTTGGGATGAGCACTGGGTGTTGTATGGAAACCAATCTGACAATAAATTTCATATTTTAAAAAAAGAATAAACAAACAAACATAAATAAATAAATAAATACGTTATGCTTTCCCTTAAAAAAAGAATAAACAAACAAACATAAATAAATAAATAAAAGATTTTAACCAAGAAATGTATGTAAGGAAGGGGGCTATTAATTACTGTCAAGTCATGTCCATTAGAGCTAACTGTACACATCCTTTCCTGGAAAATATCATCATACTTTTTATTTCGATTACTGTTTTCTTTCAAATGCCATTATTTTTCAAATTAAAAAGTAGTTCAGACTTTTCACTAATTCAGTAAATAGATCTTCCAACTACTCTTGAATTAGTGAGTTGTGACTGTATCCCAACACTCCTCCCCCAAAACAATAACAACCCTAGACATTTTTTAGAAAGAAGTAGTTTTTTCAACCTGCCAATTCCCTTGGATTTTCCACACAGAAAGATCTTAACAGGATTGAAAGGCCAAAATAGTAAAGAGGAAGTTCACTAGGTCAACAAACCATTGTATAGTTGTGGCTTTTAGGCTATCACAAGTTGAAATGACTCAATAATGTGATGTAGCTACTTAGAAAGCAAATGCAGTATTAGAATAGAACACTATACAAATAGAATGCCCGGTTCAAAGGAAGAATTGAGCACTAGTCAGACCACATCTGGTAGGCTATGTTCATTTCTGGGCACCCACATTCAAATAGCATCTTTACCAGTCTAGAAAGATTTCAGGAGAAGATAGTCCAGATGGCAAAGTTTCTGAAATCATGCTGTGGAGGGAGGATTGAAAAAACTGGAAGTGTATTTCTTGAAAAAAAGAAAATTTAGCCAAAATGTGACGTGGAGACAAAATAGATATATTCAGTGTAGCCCCAAGGGGAGAACTAGGGTAATGAGTAGAAATCATGAGGAGGCAAATTAAGGCTCAGGATCAGAAAGATCCATCTGAAGATACAAAATACCCATAAACAAAGTGGGCTGCCTTGCAAAACAGTAAATTCTGTCACTGCAGAGTGTCAAAGACTGGGAGAATTCAGAAAGGATTGTTACTTAAGTGTGAAGGTAAAATGGTTGTTATCTAAAAGTATTTCCAACTCAAATCTATGATTGTAGCCCTGTGACTCTATGCTCAGATAGCTGAAATACCCATCTAGCTGATTTGTCTTCGAATCCACTCTGAACACTTCTACCTACTATACAACTGCCAGACCAATCAGATCAATTTTTATTTACTTCTCACACTTCTCTTCCACTCCCTCTCCCTCTCCTCCATTTTTTTCTTTTAACACACACACACACACACACATGCACACACACACACACGCACACACACACACACACAATTGCTGAACCATGTATGAAGTTCACTGTGTGCCAGCACTATAGATACACTATATGTATTCACACACATACTAACACACACACACACACACACACACTTTATATATGACTGCTTCTTCTGAATTGGGTCCAAATCTCTTTTCTAACACTTTATACCTCCCTCCTACCAGAACTACTCCTCATTCTGGCAATCTTATTTCTTCCTCTTTGCCAAAATATATTCTCCATTATTGAAAACATCTTATCTCTATCAAACTTATAGTTTACTCCATGTCTTTATATGTACTGTACTTCTTATGGAAAGTACTGTACTTCTACTACTGTACTTCTTATGTACTGTACTTCTTTATGGAAAATTTTCCAATCATCCCCTTCACAAAGTTGCATTCACCCTTCAAGGCTGAGGGTGTTTGTTTGTTTGTCCCAACGCTGAGTTATAACCCATCTTTTACCTGACTCTTTCCTTCCTTGGCTATTATAGCTTACCCTGTGTCTCTTGTTTCCTCTGAATTTATAAATATAGCACAATCATAGTTTCAATCTCTAATTTTATGTAATCCACAGTTTTCTAAATGAGGAAATGATAATTTCCCCAAATAAAGTGACTTGTCCAAGCTAATCCATCAAATTAGTAGCAGAGCCAGAAAGATTATTCAAACTTTACTGTTCTTGGTCTGGTTGCTATAGCATGCAATTTTTTTGTGTCTGTTCATTTCACATTCTTAGGTGGATTATGAACTCATGGAAGAGAAGGATTATTCCATTTTAAAATTTTCCTTTGTATTTTCGGAGAATTTACCACTTTGTTAGGCATATAGGTACTGCTCACTAAGCTCTCACCGAAATGAACAAAACAAGTATCATATTCCTATAAAACTTAACATTTTCGGGGCTCCTGTATGGTTCAGTTTGTTATGCGTCCGACTTCAGCTCAGGTCGTGATCTCGCAGTTTGTGAGTTCAAGCCCCACGTTAGGCTCTGTGCTGACAGCTTGCTCAGAGCCTGGAGTCTACTCTAGATTCTCTCTCCCTCTCCCTCTACCTCTCCCCTGCTCACACTCTGTCTCTGTCTCTCTCAAAATTAAACATATAAAAATAAATAAATAAACTTACATTTTCACAGATGACCAATAAACTAAAAAAATAGGCTTGGCTGAAAGAAAGTATATCTGACTTGCCCTTCTAAAAACCTTCCTTGCATACCACCAAACTGACTTGAACTAAACACTGACCTTAACATATGGAACAATTTTGGAAACTGGATTTGTGTGTGCGTGTGTGTGGGTGGGTGGGTGTGTGTGTGTTTAATGTACTTATTAGAAAGAACTTCCATGCTTCTGTGAATAACAGTAAGTCCTAGAAGCTTCTAGTCTTGTCCAGTCTACCTAGTTACGTCCAGTCTTACTAGTTCCAAACCAAGTTGACCAAAACTAAGAACAGAATGACTGAGTTTGGGTGTCCACAACCACTTTTACTTAATATGAACTGCTCCAAAGATTTATACTTTTAAATGAAAATTCAACCACCCCATCTATAGGAGTTAGGGATATTATTTTAAGTCACTAAAGGTCAGAAATGCTAGTCAACTTGAAAATTGATATCAATCAGTAGATATTGAGTATCTATTATATGGTGAGCATTGTGCATATAAAGTATAAGTCATGGCCCCTGCCTTCATGATTCTAGATAAAAAACAAAATGTACCTAGTGTGAAATACAAGCACTACATATGCAAAAACTTCCCCTCCTGGTCCCATCATCAAACCAAGCATATGCACAGGAAATAGTATTGAGGAAGGGAATAACTTAAGAACAGAAATGAGAGTTCTAAGTTGACAAAACCTGAAAATATCCCAATTTTGATGTTGTGCCTCAATGGATGAAACCCTAATTTTGAGAGAGTAACCTAAGAAATTGAAGGAGCTCTTTTTCTCCCCTCTCTTCACTCCCCCCACAGACCAATGCAGACTATGGAATGTAAGTCCACAAACCGCCACATCTCCACTCTTTACCTTGTGAGGAGGCCAAAAATGTTTAGCTATGTCAGTGAGTCCAATGGCCAAACCTCATATTTTTATGCATAAATAATTTGGAGTATGTGTAACGCTCTGTCCTCAGGGTTTTCAGGGACTGGGAGGGTGTAAATCATCTTAGAGTGCTGAATAAATGCAGATTGATAAAGAAATGTACACAGGTTTACACATATAAATTCACTGATATTAATATGCTGGAACATTTTCTCCAGCAACCTACAAATAACAACTGGACCTCAAATATTTGAAAAAGATTTATAAGTCCAGCAACAGTTCCTTTGCTGTTTCTCCTTTAGGAGTTACAACTGGTGATTTTTATGTGACTTCTAACAGCTCAGCTAGTAGTCTGTAAGTTCCAGCAGCTTGAATAAGGACACTCAATCTCAAGGTGTGAGAGTGCAATCACAAAATCAGTTTTACAATCCAGAAAATGTTAGTCAAATTCATGAGAACTCCCCAAAGAAATAAAGCTCCCCTTGAGAAGAAACTTTGCTTGGGGCCAGAGACCCTTATTTCATTCTCTGAAGAGGTGTCTTAAAGCAGATTCGTCTAGGTCTATACACAGTGATGGTTCATTTTCAGAACCATATGTTCAATTTTTGGCTCACGGACTATGTTGATAATCTGGTGAGATTTATGCATCTTAATTCCCCAAGAAAAATACACACATATACAAGTATATATAATTTTGCACAGCTCAAAATGTGAGATGGTCCATATATTTCCACAAACCCATGTTTGGATGCCATTAAGGGTCAGTGGTCCCCAAGTTAAGAGTGCCTCCTCTAGAAGTTGACAAATGAACATACAAAGAAAGATGCATAGGAAAATAAACGTAGGGAATATAACATTTTCAAGTAAGACAAAAATGCAAATAATGCAAGCAAATTAGAATTATAGCTGTGATAGTCCTATCCCAGGAACAAAACAAAACAAAACAAAAAGATAATGTGAGGAGTTGTCACAAAACTATGAGCTCTTTACTCTGAAAAAATAAAAGTAGAATGTGCTTTAAGATATTCTTGCAGAATGTGGAAACTGTGACCCTTGGCTGCTATCATTTTTTTTTCTATTTTTCTTGCCAAACAAATGTTATGAAAGAATATCTCCAGGCACTCACTCTACCCTGAGGGTTAAAAACATGTACAGGATGGAAACTGGCAGAATGCTGAGGTTGGCGGACTCATTTGCCTTGCTAAAACTTCTAGAGATCTTCAAGTGCTCTAGGGATGAGGGAGTTGTCTTTTTTTAGAGAAAATCAGGTCACAAAAAAAGTGTCCAAGTCTTCAGAACAATTGAGCCATGGCAGCAGATACAAGTAGAAAAAAGTTCAGTGTAGATCCCATGGTCTCAGAATGCTGTATTTTACATTAAGAGCATCTACAGGAAGTACTCTTGCCAGCACAAATAATCTGGAACCTTTCTTAATTGGAGAAACTGGGAACATAACAGCAGAGATTTTATATCTTGGGAGGAGATGGATGATTGAGGCTCTGTGACAGGATTCCTTGGGGGATAAAATTTTCAAAAAGGGTTCTGTGGAGGTGAAATCATGCTCAGATATCACCAGATTTCCAAGAGTCTTTTCACTATTCTCATACCTCCGAGAAAACCAACATTATACTGTATTTTGTATACTTAAAGGTCTCAGCATACTTTTATGTGTTTTTATAGGCCTTGCACTTTTCTGAGCAAAAAGGACATGGCAGAAAGCATAATGGGTGAAGTTTTTATTCTTAAGGAACTCACAGCCTAGTGGAGAAAATAGAAATGCAAGCATATAATTATAATTTAGTGTCCTAAGTGCATTAAAAGAAGTATGTACAAGATATTAGGTAGAACAGAGGAAGGAGAAACTAAGGCTTTTTGAGGAAGTAATACTTTGAATTAGGTCTTGAAAGAAGAGTAGAAGTTTGCTAGGTGACCAAATGGAAGAAGGACATTCTAATCAAAAAGTTTAGCAAATCCAAAGTGATCAGGAAATGAAATAACATGCATGCCTGGAGAAGTACAAACAGGGTATTGTTACTGGACCATAACATGTGACAAGTTAAACAAATAAACTTAGCATTTCAGGTAGATCCATTGATTTTCCATGAGACTTATAATTAGGGATTAGGTTGACCCAGATGACCTTAAGAAGCCTTTTAACTCGATATTAGGGCTGCCAAATGTCTAACACTGCTTTTTAAAAGTGCATATCTAGACTTCAATGAGTTTTTTTCTATATGTTCTGTTTAAACGCAATTCATGTTAGAGTGCAAACTGTGAACCTCACTGCTGAAATGCACGTTTCCACAAAAGCAACTGAGTGGTAACTGCCTACTGCCTTTAAAAAAAGTCTAAAAGAGTTCTTTGCAAAACCAGTAAGATAGAACTTTCTTTTTAAATTTTTAATGTGAAATTCATGTAACTTAAAATTTGTACAATTTGGTGGCATTTAGTACTTTTACTTTTAGAATGTTATATGACCAACATCTCTATCTAATTGCAAAATATTTTCGTCATATGAAAAAAAAAACACTGCACCATTAAGCAGTCACTCCTTTCTCCTTCCACCAGCCTTTGGCAACCACCAAATCAGAAGCAATATGATTCCTATCTGCATGCATTTGCCTATTCTGGATATTTCATATAAATTCAATATGTGATCTTTTGTGTCCAGCATATTTCACTTAGCATCACACTTTTGAGGCTCATCAATGTTGTAACATGCATCAGTGTTTCGTTTTTTATGGCTGAATAATATTCCATCATATGGACATACTACAGTTTGCTTATCCACTTATCAGTTGATTGACATTTGGGTTCTTTCCACATTTTGGTTATTTTGAACAATGTTTCTACGCACCTTTATGCACAGCATTTTTTTGAACACCTTTTTTTTTTTTTCAATTCTTTTGGGTGTATACCTAGGAGTGAAATTGCTAGGTCATATGGTAATTCTGTGATTAACTTTTTGAGGAACGGTTAAACTGTTTTCTACAACTGCATTGTTTTTACATACCTCCCAGCAATGGATGGGGGTTCCAAATTCTTCACATCCTCACCAACATTAGTTACTTTCTGTGTTTTTTAAATATTTTCTTTCTTCTTTCTTTCTTTCTTTCTTTTCTTTTCTTTTCTTTTCTTTCTTTTTTTTTTTTTTTTTTTTTGATGATGGATATCCTAGGGGGTATGAATAAGACAGAATTTGGAACAAGACAAGGAGAGAAAATCTACTTCAAGTCCACTTTGGTAGACTATCTTATTAAGTAGTGGAAACTTTGGTTAACTTCTGCCCAGATCATTAAAATCTGTGGCAGTTATCACCCTTGGTTAAAACCATGATCATCAATAAGTCATAAACATCATGCTCTTTAGAAAAAAATCTGTTAACTTACTTCTAGATGTATAGATTGATAGATATGGATATATAGATACAGATAGATATAAATGTAGATAGACATAGATATAGATATATTCCCTATATAGATATATAGATGTATTCCATATATATATATATATATATATATATATATACACACACATATATATGTGTGTATATGTGTGTGTGTGCATGTGCATGTGTGTGGGTATATATATCTATATAGACCTATCTTATTTATCTAGATATGGATGATAGATATAGATATAGATATATAGATATATCCTTAACCCAAATATTGGAAAAGATAGTAGATCAAGTATATAACCAGATGTAGCAACACAACTAGAAAAATAAAGAAAACCACACTCAAACTTCATGATGACAAGTTAGAACATCTTTATCTTCTATGAATAATATATTTCTTCCTTAACATTAAGGCCTATAGATGCTATTTGTTCTGTCAAAATTTCATTTTTATAAAATATCTGAGTCTGCTAAACCCTGGGGCCAGCTCAGGATTTCTTTATCATCAATTAGAACTACAATAATTTTCCAGTGATTTCAATTCTGATCACACCCCTGAGGGAACTAAGCTGCTTGGGTGGGGTGGACAGCAAAGAGCTTTGTATGAAAATTCTAGCATTGAGAAGTCTCTGGCAAGCCAAAGCACTTGGGTAAGCAACATAGAGAAATTCATATGAACCTGAGACCAAATTATATGACAATTTATTACTTCCAGAAAACCAGGCCAGGAAACATTTGCCAAAATCAATTATCCCACAAATGGGCCCCACAGCCAAAAGCAGCATAAAATACATAAAAGGAACCAAAATTTGAGCACCATTTTGTCCTTAAATGTATACATTGTATAATTTGCAAATGATATCAATGGTCAGCTAGTGAAGAAACTTCTAGATATCCAGGTTTTTCCATGAATCCAGATATACAAATCAAGACCTAAGGAAGAGGTTCTTGAACATCTAAGAGACAAGAATCCATAAGGGAAGACTCAATGAAGAAAGGTAAGGCAGAGTGGAGAGTTTTCACTCTAGAAGTTCTTCAAGAAAAAAAAAGGTAATAATCTGTTGTTAGTGGGCCTGCCATAGACATAAAAATACATGGTGCCTTCCTGCATGGAGAGGAACTTGATGGATGCTTGAGAAGGCCCATACCCTGACCTAAATAAATAAATAAATAAATAAAATTAAAAATCTACCTTATTAGTCTGCCTTAGTACCTGAAATTTTCAATATTAGAATCATTCTTTCAGGTTTAAACACTATCTCCAGGGACATTCAGAGCCAACATATTAACAAAGAAGGCCAGGATCAACACAAAATACCCTAAAGAGGGGTGCCTGGGTGGCTCAGTCAGTTAAGCATCCAATTTCAGATCAGGTCATGATCTCAAAGCTGGTTAGTTTGAACCCCGCGTCCGGCTCTGTGCTGACAGCTCAGAGCCTGGAGTCTGCTTTGGATTCTGTGTCTCCCTCTCTCACTGCCCCTCCCCTGCTTGTGCACTCACTCTCACTCTCTCTCTCTCTCTCTCAAAAATAAACTTAATTTTTTTTAATATTTACCCTAGATAAATGTATTGATAATAACATTCCAAATAGCAGGATACTTGAATTTATATACTGTTTACTTGTGTGGAACACTATGCTAAATATATTTTAAGTGCATTATCTCATTGAATCTACACTATAAAGAAGGCAATATTACTAATCCTCTATTGCCAACAGGGAGACTAAGTATCCGAGGTTGTAAGGGACATATGCAAGTTCATACAATTTGCCAGTGACAAAACCAGAACTTACGTAAAGGTGTAAAGATTCAATATAAACATTCTTACTTAAATAAGAAGAAAAATGCATACAGCTCCATTTTTTAACCAATGGATACAATTAGAAGTGAAATTACCATCACAAAACAAAATTTTCCCATTACAAAAATAGGATTCAGCATTCTTTAGAGAACCTGGTATATTTAAATGTTAACAGAGAGAGACTGCTAGAGATGGAGTTTAGTGAGAACAATTTAGCTAAATCATTAAAACCATGATGAAATTAGACTCTATATTCCTGATAGACAAGAACTTTGCCACAAGATAGTTTCTATTCATTCCTCCATGATACTTGGAGTAGAAAGAAAATTATTATTTCTTTTTTATTAAAGTATAATTGACATATAACATTTTATGTTCAGGTGTACAACATAATGATATGATATTTGTATATATTACAAATATCATAATAAATCTAGTTAACATCAATCACCACACATAGTTACAAATTTTTATTCTTGTGATGAAACTTTTAGAATCTACTCCCCTACCAACTGTCAAATAGGCGATTAGTATTAACTATACTTACTATGCCATACATTAAATCCCCATGACTTATTTATTTTATTAGCAGAAGTTTTTACCTTTTGGCCCCCTTCACCCATTTCACCAACCCCCTGCCTCTGTCAACTATCAATCTGTTCTCTGTATATATGAGCTTTTTCCTATTTTTACTTTGATTCCATATATAAATGAGACCATATAGTATTTGTATTTGTCTGTCTGACTTATTTCCCCTAGCATAATGTTCTCAAGTTCTATTTTTGGTGCTGCAAATGGCAATATTTCATTTTTAATGACTGAGTAATATTCCATTGTGTATATATGCCACATTTTTTGAATTTTAATTCCAATATAGTTAACATACTGTGTTATATTAGTTTCAGGTGTATAATACAGTGATTGAACACTTCCATACATCACTCAGTGCTCATCACAAGTGCACTCCTTAATCCCCACATATTTCACCTCACCCACCCTCTAATAACCATCAGTTTGTTCTCTATAGTTAGGAATCTGTTTCTTGGTCTCTCTCTCTCTTTCTCTCTCCATTTTTTTCCTTTGCTTGTTTGTTTTGTTTCTTAAACTCCACATAGGAGTGAAATCACATGGTATTGGTCTTTCTCTGACTGACTTATTTCACCTAGCATTGTAGTCTATAGCTCCATCCACATTGTTGCAAATGGCAAGATTTCATTCTTTTTATGGCCTAGTAATATTCCATTTTTCTGTGTATATATATATTACATAATATGTATGTATATATTATATATAATATATATGCAATATATACATATGTGTAATATATACTATCATGATTTCAGCTCTTCCATACATCACCTTGTGCTCATCATGACAAGTGCACTCCTTAATCTCCATCACACTTAAGCTACTGTGAAAACAGTATGGAGTTTCCTCACCAAGTTAAAAATAGAACTACCTTATGATGCAGTAGTTTTCACTCCTGGGTATTTACCCAAAGAATAAAAAAATAGTAATTCAAAGGGATATATTCACCCCTATGGTTATGGCAGCATTGCTTACAATAGCCAAGATATGAAAGCAGCCCAAGTGTCCATCAATTGATGAATAGGTAAAGAAAATGTGATATATATAATGGAATATTATACATGCAATAGTTTGTTTTTGCTTATATGTCCCCTGCCTTTGGAGACATATCTAGAAAAAATGTTGCTATGGTTGATGTCAGAGACATTACTGACTGTGTTCTCTTCCCCTATCCTGCCAGACTTTCATTGATTTCATCTTTTCCTTTTTTGTTCCTTCCTTCCTCCCATTCTTCCTCCCTCCCAACTGGTTGTTTTTTGTTTTCGTTTTTTTCTGAGCTTTCTGAATTGCTTTAACTAAGGTTCAGCCAACAACAAAAAAATGTTGTTTTATCCAACAACAACAACAAAAATACTCTTATCTGGACACCAGAGCTATAGGGTCTAAAATAACCCTGGGTTATCTCTGCCTTGGTGCCAATAGCTGGTACTAAGAGCCTTGTTGGTTTGAGGTCTCACATTTAGGTATTTAATCCATTTGAGTTTATTTTTGTGTATAGTGTAAGAAAGTGGTCCATATTAATTCTTTTGAATGTAGCTCGCCAGTTTTCCAAACACCACTTGTTGAAGAGACTTTCTTTTTCCCATTGAATATTTTTTCCTGCTTTGTCGAAGATTAATTGATCATATACTTGTGGGTTTATTTCTGGAATTTGTATTCCGTTCCATTTATCTATGTGTCTATTTTTGTGCCAGTACCATACTGTTTTGATTATTAAAGTCTTGCAATATAACATGAAGTCCAGAATTGTGATACCTCCAGCTTTGATTTCTTTTTCATAATTGCTTTGGTGATTCAGGGTCTTTGCAGTTCTACATAAATTTTAGGATTTTTCTACTTTGTGAAAAATGCCATCATTATTTTGATAGGGATTGCATCAAGTGTGTAGGTCATTTGGGGTATTATAGAATTTTAATAATATTTTTATTCAAACCCATGAACATGGAATGTCTTTTCATTTCTTTGTGTCATCTTCAATTACTTATGTCAATGTTTTATAGTTTTCAGAGTACAGATCTTTTACATCCTTGGTTAGGTCTATTCTTAGGTATCCTATTATTTTTTTGTTATGCCACATTTTCTTTATCTATTCATCTATCAATAGACATGTAGATTTTTTCTATATCTTGGCAACTCTATATAATGCTGCAATAAACATATAGGTGCATCTATCTTTTTGAGTTAATGTTTTAATTTTCTTCAGACAAATACCCAGAAGTGGAGTTGCTGGATCATATGGTAGTTCTATTTTTAATATTTTGAGGAACATCAATACTGTTTTCCATAGCGCCTGTAGCATTTACATTCTCACCTAGTGCACAGGGTTTTTTCCCCCCACATTCTTTCCAACACTTGTTAGCTATTGTCTTTCTGATAATAACCACTCTAAGGGGTGTGAGGTGATATCTCATTGTGGTTCTGGTTTGAATTTCCCTGATAATTAGTAATGTTGATCATCTTTCCATATACTTGTTGTTCAACTGAAAGTATTTTTTGAAAAAAGGTCTGTTCAAATATTTTGCCCATTTTTGAGAGCTTGTTTGGAGGTTCTAACAGGAGAGCACAGCTACTCATATGTTCTTGGAAGAATGGTCCTCCTTTATCAGGGAAGGTTATCCTCTTCAGCCAAGTGTGCAGTTTTTGGAGGGACACACATGGAGTGGTGAGTGAGGAAGGAGATACCAGCCTAGCCAGCAAGATCAGCTGAATCAACCATGGTGATCAAAAGGGGACAGATGTTGCAATCAGACACATTCACATTCTATTTTGCCCATTACTGAATTGAACTGCCTGTGTGTGTTGTTTTTCTATTGAGTTGCATGAGCTTTTCATATTTTTTGGATATTAATACCTTATCAGGTATATAATTTGCAAATATTTTCTCCAATTTAGCAGGTTAACTTTTAATATTTTTGCTGACTTATTTTGCTGTGCAGAATCTTTTTAGTTTGACTTAGTCCCACTTTATTTTTCCTTTTCTTGTCTTTGCTTTTGGCATTAGATCCAAAAAATTATTGCTAAGATTAATGTCAAGAAGCTTACCACCTATGTTTTCCTCTAAGAGTTTTATGGCATAATATCTTACATTCAAATCTTCAAACTATTTTGAGTTAATTTTTGAGTAAGAGACTAGTCCAGTTTCATTCTTTTGCATACGGTTGTTCAGTTTTCCCATCACCATTTTTGAAAAGACTATCCTTTTCCCACGGCATTTTTGTGACCCCTTTGTCATAAATTAATTGATCATACATTCAGGGGTTTATTTCTGACCTCTCTATTCTTTTTCATTGATCCACTGTGTCTGTTTTTATGACAATAGCATACTGTTTTGATAGCTATAGCTTTGCAGTATAGTTTGAAATTTGGTAGTGTGATGCCTCCAACTTTGTTCTTTCTCAAGATTGTTTTGGCTATGCAGGGTGGTTCTATACAAATATTATGATTTTTTTTTTCTATTTCTGTGAAAAATTGAATTTTTAAAAAATATTTTTGATGTTTTTATTTATTTTTTTGACAGAGAGAGAGAGAGAAAGACAGACAGAGCATGAGTGGGGGAGGGGCAGAGAGAGGGAGACACAGAATCTGAAGCAGGCTCCAGGCTCTGAGCTGTCAGCACAGAGCCCGATGCGGGGCTCGAACTCACAAACCGCGAGATCATGACCTGAGCCGAAGTCGGATGCTCAACCAACTGAGCCACCCAGGCGCCCCATGAAAAATTAAATTTTGATAAAGATTGTACTGAACCTGTAGATTTCTTTTGGTAGTATGGACATTTTAACAATACTGATTCTCCCAATCCATGAGTATGGGATATCTTTCCATTTATTTATGTCTTCAGTTTCCTTCATTAATGTCCTGTAGTTTTCAGTGTACAGGTCTTTCGGTTCCTCATTAAAGAAAGAAAAAAAAAATCTTAGTACAGAAAAAAATCGTATTGTTTCTTAAATATTTATCAGGTGTTAAGAATAATGTCAGCCACAATTATTAGTTAGGACTGTTTTTGTCTTTATGTGACAGAAAAATCAAAATAAACCAAAATGAACAAAAAATAAATTAAACAAAAAGTTGACATTAATCTCTCTGTTGTGCAAGTAATCCAGAGTAGTACCTTACATAATACTCTCAGGAATCTGGGTTCCCTTTGACTTGTTGCTTTGCTCTATTATCACTTCATTGTTCAAAATAACTGCTAGAGCTTCAGTCATTATAACCTTATTCTAACTATCAAGAGGAAGGAACAGAAGAAGAGCACATTCTTTCTATTTAAGGACACTTTCTGGAATTCACACATTCCACTCTTGCATTTATCCCTATATCAATTACCTGTTGTTGCATAATAACATCCCAACATTTAGCAAGTATAAAACAACTCACAGTTCTATGGGTCAGAAAGCTGGGCATGGCTTAGTTGCATCATCTGTCTCACAGTCTCTTGCAAGGCTACAGTCAAAATGTTGGTTAAGGTTGTGTTTTATGTGAAGACTTGACTGGAAACAAATCCACTTCCAAGCTTACATGTTAGTTGGCAAGATTTGGTTCTTTGCTGGCAGTTAACTGAAGGTTGCCCCTTGCCCCTTGTTCCTGCCAGTTCCTTCTCCAACCTGATTTATTTGGACAAAACTTAGTCACTTGGGCACACCCAGATTCAAAAGAGTTCAGGAAATGACATCCCTATTCTAGGCGACCATGCGGCAAAGTAAAATTTATCATTTTACTATTAAACAAAAAAGGTGGTACAGAATATTTGGAAACAATTTATGTTTTTCCTACATACAGTTTCCAAATTTTATCCCATTAATTCTCATAATTACCCTGTAAAGCAAACAATATTATCCCGTTATACAGATAAAGAATTCAAGGCTCAGTCCCTATTAAATAACTTTTCCAGAGTTACAAAACCAATTAGGTTGCATGGAAAAAAGATAGGAGGCATTGGATGTGAAAATGCTGTTCCAAAAGTTTCAATTATCCTGATCTTCCAATCTTTATGAGGACAAGTACTTTCTGTTTTCCATGTATTGCACACATTCTTATTTAATAGGAATCAAGCTTCCATGCAGATGAGTGCATGATCTTGCTCAAATGTCAGCCATTTTTAAACATTGTGATTTTGACATGTTATTAACTGAGAAACCAAGAGGATTCTACAAGCTGCTGAAGTACTGGGAGCAAACCTGCTTAAGGGTAACATACGTGACTCTTTTTTTCATCTCTAAAAGTTTAGTGATGGTAATCACCACAATTCTCTTGGGGTGTGATGGAGTTTATTCTTCTTAAGTTGATTAAGGTATTTAATTGACACATTGATAATTTGTATAGGTAAATGCAATACTGAAGGAAATAAATGTCCATCATGAAATAACTATTACCTTAATTATCCAAATGGCTGCTTCAATAACCCCAGCTGAGTAGATATCTGGGATAATAAAAGAACATGGTTTCAATAAGTGAGTCCTGTCCTATACAAAGTTGGAGACACTTTCATAAACAAAGACCCAAAACTAAGAGTTTAAATTGTGTTTCACAAAGAAAGTAGAATTCTAGTTCTCTAATGAGCTCATATTCCCAGACCTTCCCTAAACCAAGCAACTCCTTCCCACATTGGCCCCTAAGAACTCTGGTCTCTTGGAGTTCCTGGTTCCACCTTTGATTTCTTTTTATTGCCCAATTCCCACTGTGACACCCTGCATGTTTTTATCTTGATATTTTGTCTATTCTCTGCCTTCTTATTTTTTCTACCTTTCCCTCGCATTATCTTCCTCCCACTCTGCATGACATGCCTATAAGAGTGGAGAACAGATCATGTCTATGTGATAGAAAGAAAGAAAATGGACCAAATTTACTCATGTTCCTTTTATCTCCATATCAATTCCAGTCACAACTTGAAATATGTCTATTGTTGTGCTCTCTGAGTATAACCTGGGGTCCAAATGATTCATTGGATCTGGTTAAACTTGCGAAGATCCTTTTTAGGGAATAAAGGTCTCCGTGAATTCCTTGGGATTTTTGAAGGGGAAACATTCAAAAGCTCCCATGGTCAATCTGTCAATATACTCCTCCATGTTAAGTTCACCACCTCCACTTAATTGCTTTTCAGAAGCTCTCAAATTTATGTTTAAAAGTTGGGTGGACATGTAAGTCAGTAATGTTTATAAACATCACAAAAAATGTTTATAACTTCGGCTGCAGTGTAGAAAGCCACAGCTATAGTTATAACTTCTATTGTATATTCTTTACCCTTTGGTCTATATCAGTAATAAAACCATATTTCTAATAGAATTTTGATAGTTTCTTAATTCAGGCAGAACTTCCATGTTTTAAAATACAAAAGAAATATAGAGCATGAGGAATACTGGGAAGATAATGTCTAGTTTGAAAGGCAAGAACATCACTGAGACATGAAAACCTCATTTGTGAATTATAATGACAGATGAGGTTGATATCAGTAAATTTATGTGCTTGTGAAGCATTATATAAGATAACCTTGGAAGATAATTAATACATTAAGGTCCACAGTTGGAAACCACCAGCTCTGTTGTAGCTAAGAACTTCGCTAGAAAATGTCCTATCAACTTTGCTTACTCATACTAAAATATCAAGGACTATTCAAAGCCAAAGATATGCTAACATGCTGAGAAAAGGTTATCAGATATGCCAATGCATTTATTTGGAGGATTTTCATAGGAGTGCACAGCTGTTCCCATAACCTTAACCAAAGAAACTGAGTCTCTCTCTGATGAAGGTCAGCTTCTTCCAACAAGTATATAGTTCCATGAGAGACCCACAGGGAACTCTCTGGAGGACTGAGCAATGCTGCAGCCTGATTATTCCAAATTCCAATGTAAATTTACCTGCCTTTGTAATTATCACCTTAACCAAACTACAAAATCCAGAAGAATGTAGCTAGGAGATCTTGCCATTTTGAAAAGATGGGATTCAATAAGACAGAATAGAGGTTTTACTTGAACAAAATTTTCTTCATGCTTTTAATGGTCACCAGTGAGGAATAACCTATAATTTACCAAGTACCTACTGTATTCCAAGCACTGTGCATATACTTTTCACATATTATTAGTTCTCTCAATAGTTGTATAGGTAAATATTATTATCTTTGTTTTATAGGAGAAGAAATCATGCCCCTTGGAAGTTAAGAGACAGGTCCAATTATGAGGCATTCTTAGAAAGTGGCAAAATTCAGAATCAAACCCAAGATAGCCTGACTCTAGGACAAATGCTCACTTTGAGAAATTCTTAGCCAAAGAAGAAAGAACTATACAGTTTTTTAGGGCTTTTTTTTTTTTAAGAGAAAAGGGTTGGCTTGGAGGAAAGGGGTGGGAAGACTGGCAGATTGACTTTCAAAATTACTTTTGTGTGATTATAAAATACTTTTACATACAAGATATCTAATTCTCACAATGACCCCATGAGGCAGGTGTTAACATACCCAACAATAAACTCAAATCTGAATATAAAATCCTTTAGATATTTCTTGAATGACCATATTCTTGCCTCTTTTTTTTTATACAACATTTTATTCCCTGTGAAAATTATTCCTCCCAGTTAACAGTCTTTGTTTCAACTTGCTTCTTCCTTTCTCTGTTTGACCACTTACTCTCATTCCTTAACTACCATTAAAAGTGCCACCCAAGAAACTTGGGAAGGAGACCACCATGACCTGAAAGGTGAGAAACTGGAAACTACAATGTAAGCCTGATTATTATAAGTTCTATTGATTGGAGGAAAGATGTTAACCTTTGAGCAGAGATAGTTAAAGTCTCCTGTAGCTTTTCACTTCAGTGAGTTAAAAGGATAGCAGACAGGTAGAATTTCCCTTGTTGGAGAGGAAAAGAGAAAATTAAGAAAATTCATTGTTAGTCCTTGAATGTTTTAAAAATTGAAAATGGTAGCTTTTAAAAACAGAGTAAAGTACTTTTCTCAGTTATATCTGAGTACCTTATCCTATCAGTAAACAAGTCCCAACCTTATCTCTCTATTCAAAGTTAGAAACCATTTGGGGAATGAAGAATTTAATAGATTCAAATGACTTTCAAAAAAGAATCCAAATGAGTCTTTTCAAAAAATGAGAGAGACTAAGAAAGAAAGACCTCCAACGTGGTTTGCAAGGTGAAAAACGGGGGTGGGGTGGGAAACAAGGTAAAAAAGAACAAATAACAGCAACACTAACAATGTGGAAACCATCAAGATAGGCAATGTTTAATGCAATATGCTGCCATGCAGGTAGGGTTAGGTCACTTGTGTGTGCTTTTAATTGGAATCCATACACAAAATTGTTGGGTTTCTCCAACCTGGCTCCCCAATCTCCAGATATATTCAAGATATTTCCTCTCCCAGTTCTTCTTATTTAAACTTTCTTATCATTTGCCTTATTCCTTTAGTAGCCTGTTTTCTACTAGATAAAATATGATAAATTTTTATATTAGATTAGCTCAGAATGATTTTTTAACCCACTGGTATACACATTTTAGAAAGAGACTTCAACAAAGACTTATTCCAAAGGAACAAAAAATATTATTCTTTTAGGCATAGGTACATGCTGACTAGAGAGCCATTGTGGGGATGGTGGTGGTAGTGTGATTTCAGCATCTTTCAACTCACATCATAGAAACCTACATATTGTGTATGTATATACTAAGTACAGAGAAGCAGAGTCATTTTAAAGTTGGTAAACTACACTGTAAAACAAATACAGTAATATAGTGTAGTTAACAACGTTGTATTAGGCAAGAACTTACAAATCCAATACTAATTAGGGAGTGGTGAGGGAGAGAGAATATATTTTTCCATAATACACATTTTAAACCTTCTATCCCCAACATCACACATAAGAAACACATTTTTTTGGCACTTGCAGAGAAAGAACAGTAAAAGGAGTGTCTAGAAGGAGGGAAGTATGAGAGGGCAGTATCTAGGTCAGAGACCAGGCCAAACACGGGAGCAATGTTCTTCCCTTTCTACTTTTGCCCATCTATATACCCATCTCAACCCTTTCAAGTATTGACATTCCTATCACTGGACTTAGCTAACTGAAAAATTATGGTGTGAGTTTCTAGTTAAAAAATACATGAATAGTAATAATAATATTTCTTCATAAGGGGGCAAGATAGAATCAAGGATGAATCAATCAGAAAGCCATGAGAATTAAGACAACCTCTTTGCCCAAGAGGAGCAAGGTGTTAACCAGAAAGTAGCAAACACATAATAACCATTTGCACAAAGTGACTCACCCTTGAAGGAGTGTCCCCAGTGACAACCAATATAAAGCCAAGCCTCTCATTTCACCTTCCAAGGCCAAACAGGTAAACATGTGTAGATACCCAGATATAATGGTGGTTAGCAGAACCCTTTATTTCCTCATAAATTTGCTGCCATCATACTGCTAACAGCCAAATGACCAAATACTTCATGCAGAATGTGACACTGGCAGCAAAACAAAGCAGCCAAATAAAATGGAGGGAAAAAAATGTTAAAAGACTCTTTTTTTAAATTTTTTAAATGTTTATTTATTTTTGACAGACAGAGCATGAGCGGGGGAGGAGCAGAGACAGAGGGAGACACAGAATCCAAAGCCGGATCCAGGTTCTGAGCTGTCAGCACAGAGCCCGACATGGGGCTCGAACTCACAGACCTGGAGATCATGACCTGAGCTGAAGTTGGATGCAACAGACTGAGCCACCCAAGCTCTCCTAAAAGACTCTTAATTCAAGCTGAAAATACAAATAAAGTAGAATTACATTTTTTTTCAATCAGAATTTCTGCAGAAAACTTTTAGACACCAGGGTAATATATTCCGAATATATGCTTAGAAGAAAAAAGAGACGTATAATTGGTAAGCATTTCCTTTCATTGCAACTTAGTTTATCCTAATCCTATGACAATACATACATCACATAATATTCCACTTTGCTCTTAAATGACAATGAAAGCTTATAACATGAATAATAGCAATCAAAATAGCAAACAAAAATAGCTATACATCAGAGTAAAACTACATTAAATAAACCGGAAATTACCTTTTTGTCCTTTAGAAATAAAATATAATATCTGTGTTGATAAGCTTGAAGGTTTCTTCTTATGGAAAAGACGTTTGCTTTAAAGACACTTTTTTAAAAATATTGAAATAATATTTCTTAAATTTTACTTTATAAATTTAAAATAGAGTACTTAATTTTTTAATAATATTCATCCACCCTCCCCAAAAGAAGCTGTCATTACTTGGAGTCTTCATAGATGAGATTGTGTTCCAAGCTGAAGGAATACACCAAAGGAAGCCAAATCTTAGCTTAGTAAGCAAAATAATAATAATAATAATAATAATAATAATAATATAAATTTTAAAATAATTTGGTACCCAGACAGGCCTGTGCCAATATTGTAAAAAATTTCCCCAAAGGAAATTTTACTGTGTAAATGTATGTAAAAGTAAACAAAAAACCTTCAATGACTTGTGTTACTTGAAAATAATGTCATGATGTTAAGTCATGTGAGGAAAAGATATATATGGCCATCCAGGGGAACTTGGAAACATTGCTGAGAAATGCTACTTTGCACAAATTAAATGGGTGATTTTTCTTAATTTTTAATTTTACTTTTTAATGTTTTGTTTTAATTCCAGTTAGTTAACATACAGTGTTATTTCAGTTTCAGGTGCACAATATTAAACACTCCCATACTTCAAATGGGTGATATTTTTTACTAAAACATCAAGAAATCTCTTTCCAAGTGACTAATTAATGGTGTAAGTGAGACTTGGAGCTCACATTTGGCTAGGGGAATTAAGGTAAAAAAGAGCACAATGATTAAAGTATTAAGAGCCTCTCTTCCAACTTTCTTCATCCAATGGGGAATACTTGGGGAAAGGAAGAAAAACCGATCTTGTGAAATTTCTTTTTGGAGGAATACATTGAAATAAACTCAGGAATTTGAGAGAAATAAAAGAGTTGTTAAGATTACTGTCTTCCAAAGCAAGGATATTAAATGCCAAATATACGAGCAACATTCTTCCTGTCATTAGATACAGGAGGAGAAAAAGCCAGCCTTTTCCTCTTACTGATATAAGACCAACATCATTTAAGATCCCAAAATTAATGGCTCTACTGTACAATTCAGAATTTAATATATTATTCTGAGATTTGATTCTATTTCATCCCTCTGCAAACTGATCATGGCATGATGATAAAAGTGTATAAAATCAAGGAAAGTAGAGTTTAGTACACTTTTGAATTCTGTTGCACAATTGAGCAACATTTATTCACTTTCAAAGGATGCTAGCAAATCAAAGGTTAGTATCAAGTAGTACATGGATTTAAACACTTTGGGACATAATGCTAACAATACTCTGAGGAATTTTTTTTTCCTTTCCTCTAAATGCATATGATTTAGCAATAGAAACAGCTTGGATCATTCATGGAAAGGATTTGGAAAAAAAAAATCACATCTTCACCCACTCAGAAATTATAAACTGAGAGACACTGTGCTTAGAAGAGCTGTTTCTCATCATTATGGGTAGTGAATGGAGCAGGCAGCCTAAGTTATGATGTCTTTATGGAGACATCGTGAAGACAGCTTCTGCCTCCTTCCCTCTTCCTCATTACTCCCCAAATACCTCCTTCATCTGGTTTGACAATATCTAAATTTCAGTTATTGCCTTATCCTTTTGGCTTGAGGCACTGTAGCATTGGTAAGAACACAGGCTTGAGATTCAGTCAGATTTATATTCCAATCACATCTGTACCACTTATTAACTGGGGGGCCATGGGGAAATTATTCAATCTCTGAGTCCATTTTCCCAAATTTATAAAATGAAGTTGATAGTAATATTAATAATAATACCTACTTTATTGGATTATCATGTAGATTAAATGGTACAACATATTTAGTAAAATGCCAGGAATAGACTAAGTTGGCAATGTAGTTAGCTATTAGTATTAGTATTACTAAAATTCAACCATCCTTGGGGAAAAAAAACCATCATATTTAGCCATATCCATCATTTTCTGTTGAATTTAGCAGCTCCCTTCCTCGGAGTAGGTCATGAGGAAATGAAAATGCAGAGCATGACACATGAAAATTATGTGGCATTCAAATTTCAGTGTCTGTAAATAAAGTTTTAATGGAATACAGCCATGCTCACTTGTATCATCTATGGCTGTTCTCATTCTACAATGGCAGAACGAAGTAGTTGCAACAGAGACTGTATCACCAACAAAGCCAACAAAACCAACATTATTTACTATTATATATATATATATATATATATATATATATATATATATATATAATCACCCCTACCATAGTCCATGGAAGCTTTAAAGTTTACCAGAATTAGGTCTGAGTCCTTACTCTGCATTGAGAAAATTACTTAACTTCTGTGAACTTCAATTTTCTCATGCAAAAATTGAGATTAATAGTATCTTCATATAATTCATATGGAATAATACATGTTAAATATCAGCACAGTGGCTGTCATGTTTTAAGCATTCAATAAATCAAAGCTATTACAAATAATCTTCTCTGGGTCTGAGACAAAATACTGGGCTCTGTGGGCTGTATGAAAGAGCCATAGGTGGCAATTCTGATGCTGTTACTAAGATATCTGACCAAAAAGCTCTAAGCTGAAATCTGGAAAACCATTCAGTATTTGCTATCTTTTCTCTTACCCCATCAAGCATCACTATATTTTTATTTATATTTTCTTTTTTCCAGTTTTATTTAGAGATAATTGGCATGTATCACCATGTTAATTTTTTGTCTCTTAACAATATATGTTTAATATATTTTTTTTATTTTCAACAAATTCATTATCCAGATGCAAACCAACAAGAACTGTTTTTACTTGAAGCATACTTCAGAATACATGGTTCTAAAAGATATATATAAAATATTCCATTCAAGAACAATAGAATACACACTTTCCTCAAGTACTCACAGAAAAATCCCCCTAGTTAAATCACATAAAGAGACATAAAAAATATTACAAATTTAAGAAGACTGAAATCATACCAAGTATATTTTCCAATCACAATGGTAAAAAATGAAAGATCAACAATAAAACAACAGTGGAAAATCTACACTGTAAATATTAAATAGTTAATATGCAAATATTAAACAACACACGACTACACAAGCCGTGGGCCAAATAAGAAACAAAATGGAAATCAAGATATGTTTCAAAACAAAAGAAAAAGAAAAGAAAATATTCCAAAACCTATGAGATGGAACAAAGGCAGATGTTAGAGTAAAATTTATGTTATAAATGCTTATATTAAGAAAAAAAGATCAAGTGAAAACATTACACCACAATGAACTAGAAAAAGAAGAAATGTAGCTAAAATTTAGTAAAGGAAAGAAATAACAGAGAAAAATCTGAAACAAATAGAGACCAGAACAAACAGTAACATAACATTGAAAGTAATATCCAGTTTTCCCACATAAACAAAATTGACATTGCTTTAACTACATTAACAGAAAAGAAAGAAGACTCAAAAACAAAAATGAGAAATGGAATAGAAAATAATACAGCAGACACCACATAAATACATAGTATGACAGAGTACTATAAAAAATTATATGCTAAAAAATCAGATAACTTAGAAAAAATAAAACAGGTAATTCCTAAAAACACACAATTAATTTACTAATCACCACAATGGTCTCCATACAAGCATACTACTACATTGATACCTTAATTCCTCAGTGAAATGATGATTATCATGCTAGTCTGGCCAGTTGGTGTGCAAATATATTTACTCTAAATTTTAGTTGGCACATTGGCAGTGCTAGTTGAAAGTCTTCTTGTCAACTTATCAGATAAGGTAATGACAGACACCAAGGAACAAACTGAAACCAAGAATTCCGCAGTTAGGTCAAATGAAATGGGTGATAGGCCTCAATATAATGCTTCACTACATTTAAACACATTTTCCCATAATTATCATCTCTTCCCACAAACCTGTACTCTTAAAAGAAAAAGATGAACAGACTAAAGACCTTGTTTCAAATATAAGGAGCTTGGAAGTAACCACTCTATCCTAACAAGTAAAAAGGTGAACCAACTAAAACCTCAACAACTCTTCTTGGATCCATAAGAGAGGAGAGGACATAGGGCAAACTGCTGACTCCAAAATTGGAGAGACAGGTGAATACAGAGAGTTGCAGTTTATAGAAACAGACTCACAAGCAGACACTGTTGTGGGTACCAGTGCCAAGGTAGGAAAACCTAAACTATAAGTGAAGAGTTGCTACAGATTCAGAGGACAAATATAAGAGTTAACAACTCTAGTGGTACCCAGTTGTGGGGGAGGGCATGATATTATGAAATTTACTTCCAAGAATTTGAACAGGTTCTTCACAGTAAATATTAGGGAAAAAAATACCCTTGTGCTTCCAGCAGGGGGATAGGTAAAAGAATCATTTTGAAATACACCATAGAACTCTGTTTTCTTTTTCTTTTTCTTTTTTTACATTTATGGGTTCTGCTATTTTTTTAATATGAAATTTATTGTCAAATCGGTTTCCATACAACACCCAGAGTTCATCCCAACAGGTGCCCTCCTCAATACCCATCATCCACCCTCCCCACCCTCCCACCCCCCATCAACCATCAGTTTGTTCTCAGTTTTTAAGAGTCTCTTATGTTTTGGCTCCCTCCCTCTCTAACCTTTTTTTTTTTCCTTCCCTTCCCCCATGGTCTTCTGTTAAGTTTCTCAGGATCCACATAAGAGTGAAAACATATGGTATCTGTCTTTCTCTGTATGACTTATTTCACTTAGCATAACACGCTCCAGTTCCATCTACTTGCTACCAAAGGCCATATTTTATTATTTCTCATTGCCAAGTAGTATTCCATTGTGTATATAAACCACAATTTCTTTGTCCATTCATCAGTTGATGGACATTTAGGCTCTTTCCATAATTTGGCTATTGTTGAAAGTGCTGCTATAAACAATGGGGTACAAGTGCCCGTATGCATCAGCATTCCTGTATCCCTTGGATAAATTCCTAGCAGTGCTATTGCTAGAACTCTGTTTTTCATAACAAGGCTCACCCTGATGGAAAACAGGTTAACCAGAGTCCAACCTGCCAGAGTATAATAAGACCTTAAATGACCTGGGAAAAATGAACTATCCAACACCAGCCCAGCCCACTCTAATCATTCTCTTTGAACTAAGCCAGAAGTTGGGGGGTAGGGGTGGGAAGGGGAGAGACAGCAAATAAAAGTCATATAAAAATATTAATAGTTGCAGAAAAATCATTGTGTCCAAAAAGTTATCATCACAATTTACTAATTGACAAAGTTCAACATACATGATAAAAACTCTCAGTAAACTGGAAATAGATGGGAGCCTCCTCAATTTGATAAAGAACATATACCATAAAACCCTATAGCTAGCATTATACTTAGTGATGAGAAATTAGAAACTTTCCCATTAAGATCAAGAGCAAAGCAAGGATGTCTCCTCCTACTACTCCCTTACAACATCATACTGGAAGTCCTAGCTGATGAAATAAGACACACACACACACACATACACACACACATAGATTGAAAAGGAAGAAATAAAATTGTCTTTGTAGAAGACATAATTGTCTAAGTCAAAAATCTGAAATAATCAACAGAAAAACTCCTGGAGTTAATAAGCCATTATAGGCAGGATGTAGGACACAAGATTAATATATAAAAGTCAATTGTTTTCCTACATACCAGCAATGAACAGGTGGAATTTGAAACTTAGAACACAATATAATTTACATTAGGACCTCCAAAAATGAAATAGGTATAAATCTAACAAAATATGTACAAGACCTATATGAGGAAAACTACATAAATCTGATGAATATAATCAAAGAAGAACTAAATAAATGGAGAAATATCCCAGGTTTCTGAATACAAAGACTCAATATTGTTAAGATGTCAGTTCTTTACATCTTGATCTATAGATTCAATGCAATCCCAATCAAAATCTTAGAAAATTATTTTGTAATCATTGACAAACTAAAGTTTACATGGAAAGGCAAAAAAAAAGAAAAACCAACAACAACCCAGAATAACCAACACAATATTGAAAGAGAAGAACAAAATTGGAGGACTGACACTGCCAGATTACGAGACTTAATATAAAGCTACAGTAATTAAGGCAGTGTGATATTAGTGAAAGAACAAACAAATAAATCAAAGGAACAGAATATAAAGCTTAAAAATAGAGCAAATGTAGTCCATCTCAACGAATAGTGCTGGAATAACAACATGCAAAAAAAAATCTAGATACAAAATTTACATCTGTTACAAAAATTAATTCAAAATAAGTAAGACCTATATGTAAAATGAAAAATTATAAAACTTCTAGAAGACAACATAAAAGAATATCCAGAAGACCTCGGGTGTTGTTGGTGAATTTTTAGATACAACACCAAAGGCAAAATCTATGAAAGAAATAATTGATGAGCTGGACTTCGCTAAAATTAACATCTACTCTGTGAAAGACAGTGTTTAGCAAAATAAATCAGTCAGAAGAAAAAAAAATCAGTAAGACAATGAGAAATGCCATATGATTTCACTCATATATGGATTTAAGAAAAAAATAAAACAAATATAGGGGTGGAAAGAGAGGAAAACCAAGAAACAAACTCTTAACTATAGAGAACAAACTGTTGGTTAAGAGAGGGAACGTGGGCGGGGAGACAGGTTAAATAGTTGATGGGAGTTAAGAAGGGCATTTGTGATGAGCACTGGCTGTTGTATGTAAGTGTTGAATCACTAAATTCTGCACCTGAAACTAATATTTCACTGTATGTTAACTAAATTGAATTTGAACAAAAAATTGAAAAAAAAAGAATTATCCAAAATATGCAAAGAACTCTTAAAACTCAATAATTAGCAACCTAATAAAAAAAAACGAACCAAATACTTCAATGGACATCTCACCAAAGAAATACACTGATGCTAAATAAGTTTATAAAAAGATGATCCACATCATCTTCTATTATGATCCACGTCATCTATGTCATCAGGTAGATGCAACTTAAAACAATGAGCTATCACTCTATACCTATTAGAATGGCCAAAATTCAGAACATTGACACCAAATGCTGGTGTGGCTATAGAGCAACAGAAATGCTCATTCAATGAAGATGGGAATGCAAAATGGTACAGCCACTTTGCAAGACAGTTTGGTGGTTTATTACAAAACTAAACATACTCTAATTATACTATCAAGTAATCATGCACTTTGTTATTCATTCAAAGGAGTTAAAATTTATGTCTACACAAAAATCTACACATAGATGTTTGTAGCAACTTTATTCATAATTTCTAAAACTTGGAAGCATGGAATATTTCTTTAAGTAGGTAAATGGATAAACTGTGGTATATCCAGACAATGGAATATTATTCATAACTAAAAATAAATGATATATCAAGTCATGAAAAGGCATAGAGGAACCTTAAATACATATTACTAAGTGAAAAAGCCAATCTGTAAAGGCTACATATCAGATAGTTCCAATTATATGACATGCTGAAAAAGTTAAAATTTTGTAGGCAGTAAAAAGATCAGTGGTTTCCAGGGGTTTGGAGGGAGGGGGTGAACTATAGAAGATATTTAGGACAGTGAAAATACTCCATATAATACCATAATGATGGATACATGTCATTATATATTTGTCCAAACCCATAAACCATACAACACCAACAATGAATTCTAATGTAAACTATGGACTTTGGGTAATTATGATGTGCCAATATGGGTTCATCAATTGTAACAAATGTGCCACTGTGGCGGGGGATGTTGATAATGAGGGAGACTATGCATGTGTGGGGGCTGGGTATGTCTGGGAGGGAAATCTGTTTCATTTTTCCTCAACTTTGCTGTGAACCTAAAACTTCTCTAAAAATGTAAAATCTTAATTACAAAAATCCAAGATCCTGTACCATAATTTAGGCACATAAAGTTGAATAACAGACATTTCTTATTGTATATGAGGTAAATATATGCATGTATTGTATTTTTTTAATCTGAAGAATTATTGTTCTGCATAAACACTGGTAGTATTATAGTTCTTTATGAGCCAAGCAGTAGTAATATCTGTTACTATTTTAAAAATAAAAAAGAAAGAAAAAAAAATATTGGCATCATCTATTGGAGCAAAAGTGTAGAAATATGAGAACCATTGTAAACTGCTGGTGGAAATGTGTGCTAGTAAACATTTGGAAATTAATGTTGCAACAACTATTAAACACTTAAAATTAACATACCCTTTGAGACAGAAGTTTCGATTTTAGAGATCTATACTAGATAATTTAAGCATCAGCACATAGGATATATCTGTGATATTTTTGAAGGATTATTTATAAAGAAATAAAATCTGGAAACTACTTGAAAGTCCACCAACAGGTTGAATAAATTTTGTTAGATCTATTCTATGAAACCCTATGTAGCTATTTAAAATAATGGGCTGGATCTTTGCACATTGACCAGGAAGATGTCCATGAAAATTGTTGAATGTGAAAAGCAGGTTGCACATTAGTATATTTAGGAGTTCCCATGTATATTTAAAACAGACTCTGTTATGGGTTTGTTTATATTTGTAAGAATATGGAGAATTGTGTGGTAAATATGGTTAACTCATGGGAAGTGAGAATGCAAGAGTTAATGTAGGACTATTATTATGTTTTTCTTTTTGGGAGGTTATAAGTGATTTTTTTTTAATTTTTAAAGATTTTATATAAATTCTAGTCAGTTAACATACAGTGTAATATTAGTTACAGCTGTACAATATACTGATTTAACACTTCCATATAACACTTGATGTTCATCACAGCACTTTTCTTTATATAGTCTTATTTTTTTCTGCTTTTACAATGAAGTTTTATTACTTTCATAATTTTAATGAAATATGCTTTTTCTTTCTTTTATATTTTCTTGACTACTATGAAGTTTAGTACGTTTTCATATACTTATTGGTTACTTGTATATCTTTATCTGTGAATTGCCTACTCATAGGTTTTGCTCATTTTTCCATTGGAGAGCTTCTTTTCTCTATCAGTTTGTAGGAGCTCCTTGTTTATTAGTGTTATTAAACATTTGTTGGTCATACGTGTTGCAAATATTTTTATAGGTCCACTGGATGTTTTTAGGTTTTTTAAAATGTTTGTTTGCTTGTTTGTGTATTTATTTATTTACTTATTTATTTATTTATTGACAGGGAGAGAGCACAAGCAGGGGAAGGGCAGAGAAAGAGGGAGAGAACCAGAGAAAAGAGGGAGAGAGAGAGAGAGAGAGAGAGAGAGAGAATCCCAAGTAGGCTCCACACTGTCAGCACAGGGCCTGATGCAGAACTCACATGAGATCATGACCAGAGACCAAATCAAGAGTCCAATGTTTAACCAACTCAGCTACCCAAGCGCCTGAATGTTTTTAGTTTTTATGTAATCAAACCTTCAGTCTTTTCCCACAGTTCTTAAAATAGAAAGTTACATTTATATTTTGATATCTATAACATATTAAGTGAAATAAAGCAAGTTGTATAGTATAATCTATCTTATTTTAATAGAGGAAGATATATTACTTTTGTGTATTTTTTGAAACATCCAATAAATGGAAAAAAGTCATAAAGAATACCATCACTGTGCTTTCCGCTCCTCCTTGGCAAAGAATGTATATCATGTAGAGCAAACACAACTCTCACAGATTTCCACTGGAAACACTATAAGAGGAATAATTGATTGGATTTCACATTCCCAGAGGTGACACACTACCCCTGCAACACACACATACTACCTGACCTGAAAGACCCTCTTTAATGTTCCAACTCCACAAAGATAAAAACAGTAAATGTAGAGATATTTACAGACTGTGATGAGAATGCACTTTGCTTGGTAATGCCTAGGGTCAGGATGGGGTTAAAAGAAGGAAGGAGTGGTGGCAGTGTTTGCATTGCTTGGCACTTGCTCCACATGTAAAAATAGCTAATTATTCTTTTGTGTTCTACCCAAGTGTAGCATTTGTTCTGTGACTTTATGTAAAATGTAGTTTCATGGGTGTGACTTAAGGATAGTACATGTCTCTAAGTTGGAAACAGAATAGCAATGTCTTCTGTGTAAATAGACAGAGACAACAATATATAAAGGAAAGGAATAGTAGTTATACAATTTCTCACAATCGGTAAGGACTTAGAGATGCTTTAGTTCAATCTATTTTATAATCCATGAGTTCTTTGCACGAATCCAGGGAAGATAATCATCTAGTGTCTGCTTGAAATATATTTCCCATTAGAGGCAGCTCTCTTCTTTATAAAGCTGCTAATTATTGTTAGAATGTTCACCTTTAGATTTCTATGAGTCGTACCTTTTTACAACCTCTATCCATTGATCTTTCTTCCTAATGACATCCTGTTAAAAATATCTGAAGATTGCTACTCCATTTCCCTAAAACTTCCTCTCAAAAACTATGTATCACCAGTCCCTCAACCATTCTGAATGTCATGATTTCTAAATTATTCACTATTCTACTTTCCCTAGTTTGGAGATTATATGGTTGAAATATAATACCCCAAAATAATCACACCTATTCAGATGTCTTTATCAGGTATGAGGTACAATTTAAAAATTGTTTTTGATTTGGATATTTTATTGGTCTTTCTGGTACCATTGCAATACTAAATTAACATTACCTTTAAAAGTTAAATTTCTCACTTCTTATGCTTATGGAATTGATTGTTTGATTTTATTAAACTTATGGGCAAAGTTTTATACTTACATCTATAAAATATCATCTGGTTGGTTTAGGCCAATTATTCTTGCACAGGATGATTCTCTACAGAATGGAACTTCTACTTTAATGGTCTAGTCTATACTCAAAGGTAATGCAAAATACCAAAAGCAAAAACAAAAGGAGGAGCAAGGCAGCCCAAAGTCAGCAAGAACTGGCCCTCATTTATGCTTATTCTTTGCTACATTTCAGTCTGCCCCCCTGCCTCCCCCTTTTCTAACCCCTGCTTATTCATCATTCCTGTCAACTCAAGTCTCATCTCTAGTTTTATCTTCTCAGCTTGTCTGCTTCACTGCCTCCCAAATCTATGCTCCATTCATTGCTTGTCTCCTCTATCCTGTTCTGGACTTGGGACCCTTTCCTTTGAACTAATCCTAAAGACTACCTTATGTCTGTGCCCAGTCACTTCCCTAGTTCTACTCCCTTTTTGCTCTGACCTTGGAGTGCCAAAACTAGGAAAACTGCTGTCAACATATTTTTAATAATTCTTCCAAGTTTGAGTTCATCAACAAAAGTTATATGTATGTCTTTCATGTTGTCACTTAAAACATTGGTTAATACGTTGAACACCAGGCCAAGGACAAAAATTCTGTACCACATTCTTTTTAGAGTTTCTGTCTTTAAGATTCTGTTTATTTTTTTCTCTAAATTTTAACAAACTTGATTTCTCAAATCATAGAGAATTACACTGTTAGTTCAGTGACCACTTACCACATGTGTCTATACAAATTTAAATGTACCTCAATTAAAATTAAATACAACTAAAAATCCAGTTCCTAAGTCATACTAGCTATGTTTCAAGTACTCAGATACATGTTGCTTATAGTTACCATATTGGATAGTGCAGATACAGAACAGTTTCACCACCATGGAAACTTCTATTGGACAGCACTACTCTAGAATGCATATTTTATTATGCTCAGTGTAAGTTTATATCAATATTACAAGTTCTTTTCAATTTGCTATTGATTCATTAACTTTTTGGTTCAATTGGTCATGAATATGCCTACCTGCACTTTATCCAGCCCATGTTTGTCTATCTTGTCTAAGGAGATATTATAAGATCCTCTGTTGAAATAAAAATATAGTGACTATAGTAGTATCCTGGTCTACTTGGTGAGAAAATCAGTTCATTAGTTATTTATTGATTTGTAACAAATCATCCCAAAATGTAGGGCTTAAAACAATAACCTTTTCTTATCTCTCATGTTTTCTATGGGTTAGGAGTTTGGGAGTGGCTTAGTTCAGGGTCTGTCATGAAGTTGCAGTTAAATGCTGCCTGAGACTGCTATCATCTGAAGGCTTGAATGAAGCTGGGAAATCTGCTTTCAATGTGGTTTATCACATGATACGCAAGATGGTATTGGCTGTTGACCACAAGCCTCAATTCTCCTCGATATAGATCTCATCACAGGGCTGCTTCAGTGTTCTCAAAGCTTGGCAAATGGCTCATCACATATCAAGGAATCTGAGAGTCCTAGCTAGAAGCTCCAATGTATTTTGTAAACTAGATTTATAAGTCATACATTATCAATTCCTCTGTATTCTATTAGCTACATAGGTTCAGCTATGATTCATGGTGAAAAGAGATCACACAAGGTCATGTTATGAATAACAAGATGCCTGGTTCATTGGGGGATACCTCGAAGCCTTGATATTATTACACCATTCAACATAGAACATAAGTTGGTTTGTCAGGGGTTATTATTAATGTATCCCTGCTTGCTCCTGGGAAGCATCTCCTTGGACTCAACTGTATACTATTCTGTGAGAATTTCCCGAGCACCAACATCAAGTTTATTGGTTTATAGTTTCTGGGATCTAGTTTTTTGTTCTGTTTTGAAAATAGGAATATATCCCTTTTTCAAACTCCTGGTGCTCCTGTGATGTTCTAAAGACCACGACAATCACATCTGAAAGGTTCTGTTTTGTTTTGTTTTTTTGCATCTGTCTTTTCTTTTTCAGCCTGGAGGTTTGTGCTGAAGGGCAGCAGCTGTGTGCTTTCTGTCAATCTTCTTAAACTTTGTTACTGCGTCACAAAAATTTTTTGTTGAACTAATGTTCTCTCAGAACATTCTGAATTTTGTGTGCATGTATGTGTATGTGTGTATGCACATGTGTTGCTTTCTAAAAAGCATAAAAATGAACAATAACTATATATATAACTATATATATAGTTATATATATAGTTATATATATAGTTAATATATAAATATATAATATGTATTTATTATATTATATATTTATATATTAAGTATATTTATATATTATATTAAATATATTTATATAACTATATATGATATATAATAATTATATAAAACTATAACTATATATATATATATATATAATACAATCCTGCAATTTCCAGATCACCAACTAGCTTTTTTTCAATCCTCAGAATTAAATCAAGAGTAGCAGCTTTTTCCATTGTTTATCTTCTAATAAATGAAATTGTCAGCTTGGCAATTCAAAAACATTAGATTCTGCTTTTTCTTTTGGAAAAAAAATTAAGGAGATAATTTTAGAATTAGTTATATCTGTATATTTACCTGGAAAGATATCATTGATACATGCTGTTAAGTTGTAAGGTTGTATATATGGTATAATCCCAGTTTTTAAAACAAACAAGAGAAAACCAAAGAATGAAGAAAGAGATGTATGCCTGTGTGCGTGTATGTGTGTGTGTGTGTGTGTGTGTGAGCATGTGCATATGTGTTTCCATAAAGTTTATGGTCATGGAGAATGGTATGGAAGGATATATACACCAAATCATTAACGTGTTGAAGGAGCGAGTGGTGGTGGTGGTGTGTGATTGGATGGAGAAGGTAGAGACTGTTACCTTTTCTTTCATTTATCTTTGAAAGTTTTGACTTATTACCATAAGTATGTATTAATTTGATAAGTTTTTGTATAATAATATAAAACATTAAAAATATGCTCTCTATCATTATTACTTCCTCCCTGAGTAGCAGTGTTGTAACCGAAATTTAGGAAAATATTGCCCATTATATAGTTCCTATCATCGGTCTGTAACATATGCCCATAATGATATCACTTCTGTTTCCTCTTTCCTTTTTATTCTCCATCAAAGGGATATCCATCCTGCTTATGTGATGTATTCTTTTCTACATATATGTATAATTTCTTAATGTTTGGTGTTATTCCTCTTTTCTTCATTGAGTTTTCTCTCTTTTTAAAGTACACACTTTCTGGTTGTGGGATGCCAGCTACAACTCTTACTTTGTCAAGCCTCAGTGATAGGGAGATTACACACACACACACACACACACTTCAACTATGTTTATTATACATTTGTATTCAGGGAGAAATCCAAGTTTTGTTGTATCTGAAGCTTTTATAATCTGTGGAGCCCACTTCAAAAAAGGAATATAGAGTTATCAATACAGAATTACTGGAGCCACTCCCCGGCCCTTGGAAATGCAAATGAAGTTTCTTGAAGCATAAGTTTCATTAGCATCAATTAATGTGCTTCTGGTGAGTTCTGAGTGAGGAAGAATGGCTAGCCTGAAGTTTCTGGGTAGGGAATTCCAGAATGAGAATGATATGGCCTCCAAGATGGAAAAGATAAGAATAAAAGGAAGCCCCATGACCAACTTCAGAAATTTATCTGAGTTTTGGGTTTAATTTCCTTGTTTTAGTTCTCTTTATAAAACAATTGTCTTTTTTTAGCATTGCATTCCAGTTTTCAATAGCAATGAGACCCGTGTTCAGTTAGGATCAGATTTCCAGGGCCTCATTTTAGAAACAAGCATAGCTCAAATCATGCCGAGCTTAAGAGCATTCCATAACAAGTGACAGAAGCTTTGCAAACTATGGTCAGAAGGCACATTTATGGCCTTTAGCCTGAGAAACATCAGGTGGCTTGTTGCTTTGTCCCCAGAGGAGTGGCACATAAGAAATATCAAAAGGAATGGTTGCAAGAGTGTTGGGGATTGTGGCAGAAATCCTACAGTTGCAAATGTGTCTCCATAAAGAAAAAAGAAAACTTTAAGAAGGTCCATTAAAGCAGTGGTTCCCAAAGAAGTTTCGTCCCTCAACAAGCAGTTCCTGACACTCTTTCAGATATGCTGCCCCAGCCTCTTACAAATATATTGGGAGGTATTAGATCTTTAGTGTTTGCCATCACAAGAGTTAGAAAGTATTTTTTCAAGAAGATTGCTATATAACCTTATTTCACTAGTCCCACCCAGGAGCAGTAATTGTAGACAGCAAATTTGTCCTAACAGAAGTTGGCAAGATACTCATTTTCATACATGAGGTGTCAGAGTAGAGGAAAAACAATAAATGACAGAACTTTTGTGTGCTTAAATATTTAATAAATGGCTAATAAAGCATATTATGAGGTTCATTTTTAAAGTGTTTATTTACATATATATTGCCAATCATAAATGAGTGAATAAAAAAGGAGAAAAAGCAGCCTAGAACCTTTTGAATCTATGTATTTTATTACACACACATGCTCTTGCAATATACTTTCTCCAGATCATGGTGACTAGCGATGTACATGAAAAAAAGAATATGCAGTTATTTATATACAAAGATGAAGTGTTGGTTTTGGAGTTGTTTTTTCTCAAAAGACATCACTGGCCAGAGAGGAAGTATTATCAAGGGCTAAAGGACTAAAGAATGGAGAGATGCACACTGACCCTCTGGAGGATAAAGTCCATACCCTTGGCACCATGTCATAGTATTCCTACCAACTGAACTAACTGGCTATAACCTTGCCATTTAGCACCTCAGTTCTGCTAAGCACGATTGCTCACAAACACAGCCTCCTTCAAGACTTCACTGAATAGGGTTTGTTCTCAGCCAAAAAAAAAACAAAAAAAACAAAAAAAAAAAACAAAAACAAAACAAAACAAAAAAAACCTCTCTGGAAGGAATAGGTATGGATTTTAATATTTTCCAAGCATTGAAAATTACTGGGATTATTTTCCTCTGGAATTTTCTTAAGCTTGATATCCATGATTTTTCCCTGTGAGATGATCCATTTGGTAATCTCTGCTTAGGCAGGTCGCTAGCTACTCTTGGGCTATAACTGGGTTCCATTTATTTTTATAAAGCCCTTGTTATTTCTGTTAGGAGGGCTTGAAGGCTGCAAGGGGGAAAGGGGAACTGGATAGCTCATGGGCCTAGCTAATGTCATCTGATCTGACTTACCCTGAGGCTTTTTTGAATTTGGCTCCTCTTCACACAGTCTCAAAATATGCACAGGCCCTTCAGTCATTGACAAGTGGTCTCTGGAGCCAGACTGCCTGAGTTGGAAGCCAGGCTCCTCCAATTTCTAGCTGTGAGGCTTTAGGAAAGTTACTTTATCTCTCTGTGCCTCAATTCCCTTGCCAATGAAATGGAGATAATTAAAAATCTGGATGAATTTTTGACAAAATTAAATGAGATAGTATATACGAAACACTTAGACCAGAAGATATATCAAGCACTCAATACATTTTCGCTATAAAAAAAATACCAACAACCAAAAGTTTGAAAGCTCTCAGGACCTTAAGATAACAGAATGGATTGGAAGAGAAAGAGATGTAATGAATATGGGACATATAGTGCTGACAGATAAATTATTTCCAGGTAAAACACAATCTGACAAGTTCCTAGATTCTGAATGGACTAGGGTTGTTTTTATGCCTTTTCAGGTCAGGAAAGAAAGAGAGAAAAAATAACATTTTAAAAGGGAAGGGGAAGTGATGGTTTGGGGATGAGGAGAATAGAAGTCCTGAAGTCAGAAAACAAGTGCCCTATTTCAAGGTTTCTCTCAGGGTTAAGCCTCATGCTTGGGGGCCACCTATTTGCCTTCTGGTCTGTTAGCTAGGCTGACCTTCCCTAAACCTGCCACAGAAATTCCCATAATGCCAGTTTACAAGGCAAAGTTTCCATGCTCTTCCATGCCTCATTTTTCCTTGAAAATAATAATAACTTAAAAATGTGTAGGTTCTCTACCATGTTCTGGTCAAACACCTAGATTCCCACCCACACCCACCCCCCGGGGGGTCCCACCCTGCTAAGTGGCTAATCCCTGTGGAGTCAAGAAGCCTCTAGCCTCCCACAGAGCCTTGCAACTAGAGAGCCCAAAGATCTAGCCTGGATTCTTTCGCCTGGTTTGGACTTGTCTCCTTAGACAGGCTAAAATAGTCTGCCATTGGGGGCCATGGGGCATTTCCCCACACATTACCTGCAGCAAACCGCACTGCCAAAAAAAAAAAAAAAAAAAAAAAAAAAAAAAAGCCTTAACTTATGAACACTTCTTCCCTTTAGCAACAACTCTTTTCAGAATTCCTTTAAATATTGTATTTCTTGACTCCGTGTTTTGATTTCTGAAAACTAGATATGTATACAAAAGTGTAGCTTTCTATTAACTAGTTCACCTGCCCATCTCTAGTCATGAATTGCTGTTTTCAGGCACATATTTAGTAACATCCAGAAGAGTTTTCCTAATCACCCAGGAATTCTTAAACTGTGTTTTAAAAGGGAAGATTTTGTGCGGTGGAGTTGTCAAGGTTTGGATTTTTGGAAAATGAAATTTCTGTATGGTTTACATCATATTTGAATTAACATGAAAATTCGATCCAGAACACCCGAGCTTCTTTTGGGTGGGGGTGGTTGTTAGTTTTCTCCGCATCCGTTAACGGAGAATTTATTTAGGGAGACCCGGTTACTCAGACCGGCTGTGGCCATTACAGAGCTCACTGAGGCTCAGAGGTTAAGGAATGTAAAGAGGTCAAACTGAGAACTTGAAACAGACATGAAAGAAACAAAATCCACCAATATATAGAGAATAATTACAAAAGTTAGAAGTGTGTGTCAGAAATGGTGAACTTCAGGTAGGTAGGAAGAATTATTCGTGTAAATCTTCCTACAAATGGTAGAAATTTCTTAATTAAAAAAGAAACAGGAACCCCTCCCCACACACACCCACACATTGCGCTCCAACTCCAGAGTGCCGGTGCGCGCGGAAGCAGTCTGTAAGTAAGCTCCAGTAAGTAAGCAAGCAGCTTCGGGACATTTTCTAAAGTGCTCTTTGCAGTGCAAGAGCTTAGAATGCGGCTAGTTTTAGGCATGGAATCTCTTTCCAATAAACTCTTCAAGAGGCGCCTTACTTCTTTAGACTAAATCCCATTTGTCAGATTCTTTTAAAACGTGTGTCAGATACCAGGAGCTTTGTGGGGGAAACGGAGGCGAAGAGCTTGGGCGCCCTGAAACGTTTTGCAACGAATGAGCGAATGAATGAAACCTGGCCCCAGAGAGCTGGAGACTGGGGAATTAGCAGGAACTTTCTCTGTGCTCTTGGAACGCAGCAAACTGCAAACTTAGGAACTGGGAGAGCTGGGGCTTCAGAGACTCAGTGTCACTCAACTCCCAGCATCTGTGAACAGGTGCGGTTCCGACTGAGCAGCCCGGGCCGGGTACCAACTAACTCTGGGGCAGAAAAGATGCGGCCCTCCTGAAGGGGACTTCGCAGCCTGTCCACGCCGCACTGCCCTCATCTAGTGGCTTCGAAGGCCGAGCTGTGGTAGCCCTGCTATGCACTTGGTGCTTTTTCCCCGCCCTTACAGGGGCTCGCCTAGGTCTGATCCCTAACCCAGTGCCCAGTCATTCCCTTATCTAACTTGATGGGTCTTTGAGTAAATGAAGCAATAAAATCAGAGGAGCATAAAGAGAAAATAGACAACTAGAAAAGTCACAAGTGTTTAATGGAGAGGAGGGCGCGGGCTGTTTGGACTGTGGCAGAGCTGTGAGGCCCAGACTGGGAGCGGCGCGGAACGGGACCGGTTTTCCGGGGCTGGCAGCTGCCTCGAAAAAGTTTCCTCTGGAACAGTCGCCAGCGGGGGCGGGGGCGGGGGCGGCAGGCGCAGCGGTGTATGTGGGAGGGGGCGTGCAGGCGGGGGAGGCCGCCAGGGGCGACTAGCAAACCGTTATAGTCCTTCAGCACGTCCCTTGGCCAGTGGCCCCCCTAGCCCGCCTCCCCGCCGCGCGGCTGCCCACCTGGCGACGTGACGCTGCACCAATCCTCTTCGAGCTGCTCCCGGGGGTGGGGGGGCCCTCCTTGTACCGCCCCCCTCCCCACCCTGAAAGAGGCGCACCCTGCCGGGGCAGACACTGCGCTCTCGCCCGCAGAGCACCCCTCTAAACTTCTTGGTCTCCAGGACGGACGCTCAGGCGCTTCCCTCGCCTTGGCCAAACTTGCTTTCCCGCCTCTCAAATTCGACTTCCTTGCACTCCAAACTCTTTTCCCTCCAGTTTCCCCTCCTCTGTCTCCCAAGCCACAAACCCCGGTCCCCAATTCTCCCCCCCCCCCCCAACGCACTCTCCCTTCTTCTCTCCCTTTTCAACCTCTTGTCCATTTCCACCTCAGGCTCCAAGCGTTCCTAATTCAGTCGCCCGCTTTCCTTCGGCTCGAAGCCATGGCGGGACCTGGGGGTTGGAGGGACAAGGAAGTCACGGATCTGGGCCACTTGCCGGTGAGTAGAGGACGCCCATCGCCTACGAAGTGCTCTCTTCTTCGGGCTCTGAGCACTGGGGTAGGAGACGGACTTGGGCAAGTCGGGCTAGGACAGAAGTTCGACGGGACCACGGGTGCGGAAAGAGAACCCTGAGTTGGCTTGTGGAAAAGGCGCTCCCCCGCCAGGCTCCCGGCCGCGCCAAATTCACGAAAAGGCAAAGCGACGGGGGTGGGGAAGAGAGAAGAGGTGGCAGTAGGGTGGTGCGGGCGCTGAAATACGGGACATTTTCTAAATGTGGGCCGTTTTGTCTAGTGGTGCTCAGGTAGCTGTACTTCCAGAACTCGAGGAGAGGCCAAAAAGCAAGACGATGCTTGGCTTCCTGAGAGCACTTTTCCCTGTCACCCCGCCGCTCTGTCGTTTGCTTCTTTTGCCAAAGCAGATGCCCACTCGAGGAATGACCTTTACTTCTAGGTGACAGGGGGCTAGAAAATTAAAGCTTTGGAGGCTCATTTCTCTCACTTTATAATGGCGCTTTCTAAAACCTTATTCTGCCAGGGCACTGTTCTCGATTTAGTATTGCAGGAGCGAAAGCACTCGACGCCGCTTGGGGAAGAAGTGAATTCTGCACACCCCAGTTTAAAAAAGAAAATATTGTGCTCACTAGCTATCCAGATATAGATTTTTCTCAGGGTTTTCGTTTGTGAATTCTCTTTTTTCCAAATGCCCGGCTTTCCTCCAGAGTTGTAATTGATTGGCGAGCTATTATCACTGTCGTTATTAGTAGAGTTATTATTTTAGCAGTGCCGTTTATTTCATTGGCATCTGGTCTCTGACAGATATTGGATTCCACCCAACTCCGTTTTTTACGTTCCCTTTTTAGATTGGCATTTCACTCGCACCCTCTCTTGAATGCAAAGGGCCCCTGGACTCTCTGAAAGGGAATAAGCAGGCACCATGCTGGAATGATCACCAGGCAACTGTAGTTCAGGGCAGTGGCCTTCGTGCTTTGGGAAAAGCTAAATATTAACCTTGAGGTTATAGGACTATTCAGAGTCGCAGTGCTTTAATTTTATACATATTTGCCATTTAAAGATTGTCTTCTTAATGAGGGCAGACACCTGTCCCCATAAAAAAAAATGGGGCATTCCCCAAGCCTCACCTATATAATTTTATACTAGAATGGTGTAGAGGAGGTGGTGATGCACATGGGTAACATTTTAGCAAATTGTCTTCAGTCTTAAAGAAAGGAACTTCAATATTGACATGTTGAGTTGCAAATATTAACATTATGGTTATTGATACAGCTTTATAAAATAAATTCACAAAATGTTTAGAAGTTAAATCTTTTTTTTACCCTGCATACATGAAATTTCTGGCATGTGGAGGCCTCAATTGGTGGTTTCCTTTCTGAACAGAATTTTCATATTTTGACTAGATTTACTCTGAAGTAAAAGTGTAAAATCAATGAATAAAATGTTACCGTCCTCCAACATTCCCTATATATGGTGGGAGAAAGAGGGAACAAAAGCAAACTAGGGCAAATATGTGAAACCACAAATAAGTAAACTGAAATAAACCCTTTTTTTTCCTAAAATTGACTGAAGAGTGGAATTGGTAAGTCGTCATAGAAATGATATAGTAGGGAATTCCAAACGGGGGGGGGGGAGGGGGAAGGGTTTTATTGGTACAAAAAAATGG